>NC_060047.1:2995000-4245000 GCF_905333055.1 Maniola jurtina | reverse complement strand
ATTGATTATAGCAGTCGATTTTAATGATCAGATTCTCTATGGCTCTATGAAAGTCGGTCAACTCATTAATTTCGTTGATTTCGCTCTAATCGTGGTCTATTACGGTACAAAAATTAATTAACAGACAGGCCTTCGACGAATTAAAAGATCTCGTGTGCGTATTTACAAAATATTACAATCTGGCTGATTCTGTGTCAAACTACCTCCAAACTATTGCTAAACTAATAGTGCTATCCTTTTCCGCATAAAGCTTTACGAAAAGAATAGGAATATATTCAGAACCGTCATTTTAGTTTAGAGATTGTGTATAGCAGGATGAATTACTGATGAATGAAATAAAAGAATTTGCCACATTGTGGAAACGCCGGTGACTAAACAGGCATTGCTGAATTCGGGTATAATTTGGAAACTAACTCGTAAAGTGCCTAACTCTGAATATTCCTTATAGAGAGATGCCACCATGATCCAAACTTCATAGTCGCTGATCGTTCCTCCCTGTGTTGGGGACAATATGCAGAGAAACTTCCAGCTTTATGAAATATAAGTACATATAAAATTCAGCACTCTATAATAAAGACAATTCGGATATAATTTATAGAATCCACGTAAAACACAGTAGTCGGCAGTTCTAATTATACCCGTTTTCTACTCATTTGATAGCTCAAATCATTATAAAACTGGTAAAAAAAACAAACAAAAAGTGTCAAGATTATATTAGGGCCAGACCCAGAAGACTAGTACTATAACATATTAAATTCTTGTTTTAATTTGAATTGAAATAGTAAAGTTGCTGATTTTTATGATTCTCTTGCAAGCCACCTTTATACTTTGGTATTTTTATTGATTCCCTTGGAAATCGCTATAATCAGCGTGATATGCTATGACATCATTACGATATGTGTAAATATTATCTTATCAAACATTCATGCATTCGTCCAGTCTAGAACTAGTAATACGAGGAAAACTCGATTTAAAATAATTTAGCTTCCGGCACTAAAACGTTCTCTTATTTTTTTTACTACTTAATAGGAATTCAAATATGTACCTACATTGATATTGCAAGCTTGGCATTAGTAGGATCTTGGGCTGTAGTAATGCAATGATGTGATGTGAATGATGTGAACTAGCCCCATAAACTATCGCTATACAAACACATCATATTTAACCCCCGACCTAAAGAGAGGGGTGTTATAAGTTTGACGTGTGTATCTGTCTGTGGCATCGTAGCTCCTAAACTAATAAACAGATTTTAGTTTAGTTTTTTTTTTTGTTTGAAAGGTGGCTTGATCGAGAGTGTCCTTAGCTTTAATCCAAGAAAATCGGTTCAGCCGTTTGAAAGTTATCAGCTCTTTTCTAGTTAATGTAACCTTCACTTGTTGGGGGTGTCATAAATTTTTAATTTACACTTGTGTCACTACAGTCCAAGACCCTATTTTAATCTTTTTATTAGACCAAATCATAGTTCTTAAATATTTTATAGTCTATCGTTTCCAAAAAATACGCTGAGTGAAATTTTCTTTCTTTTGCTTCCTTCTCTCCTTACGGAAATAGCCGAATTTCCAACCGAAATCGGAAAAGAAAAAAGTTTCCCTCTTGAAAGGAAACCCTTTCGGAAGGAGAAAATTAGAAAGAAATCTGAAAATTTCGCTCAGTGTAGCTAAAAGATTATTGCATTGTCATTGTTTTCCATCTATCTTTTTATATTCAATTTAATTATAATTAAAGCAGAATACTTCATTAGGAACCAGGATGGGGGATATTGTAGGGTAAATAAAATCAATGTGCACCATTTCACCTATGTTCTCATCTTTTTTAATATCGAACATTTTCGTCGTTTGAATTTAGGCTATTTCTTCAAATAACATACAATTGTTAACCTTAGACTATAAAAGTGAATAACAACGATACGATTTCTACATACATATACGTCTTTTAAATATTATCATATTGTGTATATTTATTAAAAAAATCATTGACTTTTATTACAAAGCACATTCTGGGTGATTTATTCGAGTATTTTGTAGCTGCTTAGATATTTTTAACGATAAAGTAAAAAATCAAATTCAACGCATTAGCAGTAATAAAAAAATACTAAACATTTCGATCGTTACGGATACATACTCTGTACACATCGAACGAAATTCTCAACAACACAACAACTATATTTCATCTTCTAAATTGTACTTTGTTTGATTTGGCAGTGACAACAGTAAATTTTAAATATCTAGCAAACCGTGTCTACGGACTGTCTAAACACTACCTTCTTTTTTCTAATAAACTCTGAATAAATTTATACAACGACCGGTGTACTACAATACTTAAACTGCCGCTGGCAGTCTTATCTATTTTTATATAAAAAAATAACAAGAGAAAGATAGCCTTCTATGTGTAACCTAACTACAACGAATAAATAGCGATGATCATCGAAAATTGATAATTCTAATTAAATAGGTTAATCTAATAACGACTTTAGAAACATAAGACTGGAGTGCGCGAACACTTTGCGAACTACAACTTAGTACACCTAGAAATAGTTCAATAGTTCATAACCACATCGATATGCGCACGTTAAACTTAGCACTAGAATACGACTAAAACGATTGCTTAGAATTATTTTGTGTGACGTGAGGTGTGCACCACACCTACATAAATAAAACATCAAGTCTGAATGCTCCAGGCTGTAAGCCCGCGGAAGATTACCTAACCTACAAAAGAGTCCTCGTCAGCAAGCGTCAACACCCTACTTCGACAATTTGATTGTCTCAATTCTGGCTGCATATATACCTACTGATATATTTATTGTCATAGGACTTTTGTTCAAATGAAATGGACTTAGTTATTGAAAAAGTATAAACGGCAGTAATATCACAAGTATTGACGGCACTGGTAAGAAATTCGTATTCGATCCAGAATGTTCTGTGGGGAGGGCACCGGTTAATTAGTTATTGCTATGACGCAATTCACTACCGATCACTGGACGTGCAATATCACAGTTATCACTTAAGACAGTCCAAGATATCTTAGGCTTTCGCTTTTTGGCGGGGCCGGCATTGCACCATACATATGTAGCCGGCGTCCACGTCACATCCGCTCACCAGGAGGTTCATAAGGACGCTCGAGGACGGCGTCCTCGCAGTCGGCGCTACTGGGGATGGACTACGCTTCACACGCTTTGCAGTCGGCTCCTCTTCTTGCTTCATCACCCTCTTTACACCCGTGTCCCACGAAGATATACTTCTGCTCGGAATTAGCCCTAAAAAAAAGTAATCATAAATTAGAATCTCGAAACTATATGAAAATGAAAAATCAATACAGATTTATATTTTTTATTAGTTTCTGACCTGGATCTGAATATATATTTGTTATAATGTCCTGTGGAGGCGGCCCGGTCGGGGGCGCTGCCAGTAAACGCTGGAGTGCTGGTGCTGAAGTTTGCACCTCTGACGGCTGAGGTTTTGCTTGGCTAACACTATCCGGAAGAACCCCCCACATAACTGCGGGTTCCAATAGTGGAAGCTCATCGGTGGTAGGAATAAACGGCGAATTTCCATCGTCAATGTCATTATCTGACCGGTTATCGAATGCATCTAATGAAAGTTCTGTCAAAAGTGACGACTGTTCACACGATGATTCGGTTTCCTGGAAATAAAAATATATTTAAATACTCATAAAAAAGAAGAAATAATGTGACGCAGTAAATAAAATACAAAATAAAGGTGCAAACCTGTGGTTCAGGTGAGGACAGTAAGGAATCAGCAATCAAAGAATCTACAGGAGATCCATTTGCCAGGTCATCGCCGAGTAGGCTACAATAGTTGTCGTTCAGCATAAAATCGTCGAACATATCGAAAGGACTGTTGTTCTCCAGGGAAATGCAGGCATCACCGGCCGTAGGTGCTAAATGCGTCAGATCTTCCGGCTCGTCTTTAAGCACTGAAAAAAGAATAATTTAAAGAGAAATTCTTGTCTAAGTAGTTCAATCAAATAAAGCAAGCAACGGATACCTAAGCTTTTGCAGTTCAAGTGCCACTCACTTGTAAGTCCCTCGTTTTGAGAAAACATGAGAAATCCTTTGTTCATTTCTTTCTTTCTGGGCACAAATATTTGTTCTGTGACAGGTATAGGGCGCTCCTCCTCTGGGGCGACTATGCCCACTATAGCGCCGTTAGCAGGTGGTTCAGCGCTCACACGGACAAGCGGGGCGGATGCCACCACCGGCTTCAGATCCGCGTGCTGCACTTGGTGTGCAGCAAACACCTCATCTTTGCACTCGATACCGCTGTAACCAAACAACGAGAACATAGAACCTAGTCGGTCATCATAAATATAATTTCCAAACACATGGTCTACCGTTCCAGTCATTATGCAAAGTGAATAATTATTATCGTAGTGTGAATTGTGTTTGCAAATGCTAATAGGAAAACATAAGTACAGTCGTAAGTCATAACTATCGGTGCAGCTATGTCAGATATATGAAGACGCGTCTAATAAGGCAACAATATCACAAGGCCGGTCTTAATCTAGAGCAGAATACAGGCAATAACAAATGTGAACGTATTCACGTGTCGGCGAGTATACCTTATCAATAATTTCCAAGGAATTACCACAATTAAATGGAACTGAATGCCTGTCAACGAATACATACCAGCTAAGAAAGAGAAAGTAATGGTACTGAGCCTCCGAAGAGCTGAATCTTTAGTTAACGTCGTAAACAAGATAAATGATAGCTATAAATTTCGATTAGTCGGTGCCAAGGGAAAAATTACATTCTCACGTAAACTAAGCTGTTCCAATATTTCAATGGCAATAAGTACACGATGAAGCTAGAATGAGCTAGGGCCTAGGACCACGCGCCGGTAATCTTATAACGTAACACAGTAATAATATATGAGTAAATGGTCTTTATAGCCACAGTTTAAGACTCGTGTTATAACGAACAGTAACGTGTGAACTGCTACGCTGCCAGCACTCATTTGAATAAACATAAATTAATCTATAACATGCCGCTCAACATAAACTGAATGCAGTAAATAACAAAGTACCTACGGGATTAATTAAGAAAAGTCAAGCGAGTCGACCAAGATAACCCACAAATCGTCCCTCATTTTACATTGCATTACATACATTTGCGTCAATACGATTTCAAAGCGTCAAAACTACAAATCTAAAGATAATAATGTTGTTGACAGTAAACTAGGGTTCAAGTTTTCATTAACCCAATCGATTAATTATAACTTTATTAACGGAATTATTTCCTTGATCATAGATAGCTCATTGCGTAAGCAACGTTATATCAGTTACATGTATCTTTTTATAGTGTAGTAAACTAGTGTATTTCGTTGTTTGGCGATCTGAATTTCTGAAGTTTAAGAACTTTTACTTTGGCTGCTTAACTTCTCGTAAGCAATCTGTTCTGATCTGAGAAACCTGAAAGGCATTCCGAACCAGTGGTAGACGATTCAAAAGCTCGATGTAAAAGTTTAATTGGATAAAAATGTTTTGAATTTTGAAATTGAATTTTGTTAAATAACTCCCAAGACCTAAAATAAAACAATCACGCGTCAGTTAGCCGATGCTAAAGAACCCCTATTCAAGATTAATATAGAGTGATAAAAATAACTTTGATGAAGCAAACAACAACTACTAAAGGTATCAAAAACTTCTAAGCGGAAGTCGGCACCAATTGCCAGTTTTTAACTAATTGTCATGACGTAACAGCAATCGTTGCCAAAAAGCCGATTCATCCTAGGCCAGACAATAAATCGTAAGAGGGTGTGTTTTGGTAGTTGCATTTACGCCGTATTTCGAAAGTGAATTTGTTAGAGGAGGATAGTTAAACGGGAGGCTGGAAAGTTCGAAGGAGATGTACCGATGGTAGTAAGCCCGACCTTGCCTCTCACCCCCTACTCACATCCTCCATGTTTTCTTTGAAGCGGCCATTCACCAGGATGGTAGTGAAACTTGGTGCGCGCGCAGAACACCACGCGGCTATCCCGTATCGATTACCGGCAAGATTGTGATCCGACGTCCCGTCTAACCGGCCTATAGAGAAATGCCACTTGGTCTGCCTTTGCCTCATAAAAACAGAACTACTACCAAAAGACTTTAGTTTGTTATTTATGATGTTGACTTCTAAGTTCTATTGGAAATCATAAGAAATCTTGGGCATAAATGACAGTTGAGCTAGTTGAGTTAGTTGAGTCGAGTTAATCGAATGAATAAGTTAAAGTAACAACGAAAAATAAAAAATCAAGGAACTTGAAGGACCTAAACAAGATCAAAGCAGCTGTTATGCACCTGACCTTGGCCGTGATTCCGTTGAACGGGCAGCGCAATTCAACAATTATATCTACACGGCCGAGGGCATCTGTTTGACGTCACCTTATTATGTCAAAATTTGTAACTAAAGACGCTACGTTACATTCAAAGTATAAGGTTTACGTTCAATTAATATTACATGGAATTTAATAGTTGTGCTGTAGGTATGAGTAAAAACATATAGTTTAAAAGCTCGCATTTCGTCAATATAGTTAATAGACTAATAGTGTATTTGAATTATTAATTTGTTATTCCATCAGTACAATATTATCACTCCATATTACAGTTTACATATAAGGTCCATAAAATATGTTTATTTTTTTACGAGATTTCAGCACATAACTATTGTCTATTAAGCAAATGCCTCTTCAACCACAACTTTTAATTTCTATGACTTCACGGTACTGAACTCCAAAGACAAGACTAATCGACACAAAATACAGTTTTCGAAAGTTATCAAAAAAACATTTTGCGATAACCAATTTGGTAATTGAAATTGTCGTTACGATGATAATATAGGAGATTATGGTAATCTCAGATTCTTATCAGACTTATTTCACCGGTGAAAACTACGAATAACGCTAAGCATTCGTGGTATACCAGACGCTATCACAAGAAAAAATATTTAGGCATCGACTCAAGGTCGTCCTGATAAGATTTACCATTAGATCGATGAAGAATCTGATCTCATAACCTAAGAAGCTTGCTTTGCTAAAGGAACAAAAAAATTTTGATCGATAATAGTGCATAATGTAAAAGATAAAAAAAATTTAAAAGGTGATAATTAAACAGGACCCGATTAGTGACAACAAGTGTCTTCAAACATGTTATTACTTAATTTACAAAATGAAAATTAAAGAACAAGAAAAGATTTTAAAGATTTTTATTTTATTAAATTTAATACACTAAGATTTATTTAGTTTAATTTGCTTACGGGAAAGGATTTTAAACTTTATTTTACTATTTTATACAAAAGTTATTTAGTTTACTATGCCAATTTGTTTCATGTTATTTTAAAAATATGCATATAATTTAAAATGGAATTTAACGTTAATGTTTTTTTAAAATAATGTTTTTAATTGGAATTTGGCGTTGGTTGGTTGGGGGCAGCTTTACATCTTCAATTAAATTAAATTTATATTGATTACTTAAACTACCCGGACCAAAATTCATACCAATTTCTCCGTTTCCTAGTTAATATTTGAAGATAATACTACTAATTTTGATCAATCAAATGCAAATGTCTTCCTCATGTTTATGTATGAATCTAGCAGCCTATTTCCCACCGATTGAATTCAATTTGAGTGATTATAGTCAAAGAATCGGCCTGCGAGTGGTGTGGCGGTGCAAACGGCGCGGGAGTCAAGGCCGGCCCGGTGGCGCGGTTATGTAATGGATGCCTGAGGACAGCGGGGGACGCACGCACGCTAATATTAGCACATCTCAAAAACAAGACAACACAACCATCTCAGTGCACAATGTAACTGCACAGATGTAACTCGTTCCAATATCCGCAACGATCATGAACCATCTATAAAACTTGCCCGTTTGGCCACTACATATTATATCTACGGATGAACGTTAAATGATATCAGAATTCCACTGTTAAGTATTGTAATTAATTATAAACAATTAGCCATTATCATGTGCAGTAGGTACCATCGCATCGGCATGCAAATTTAACAGGTTGGTATGATAAATCGAGGAAAAATAATGCAGACACCGCTTTGAACAAATATTTGCAACGCTAAAATTATTTTGAAGCGCAGGAAATTCCATTCTGTATGATCGCGAATACTAACTTCGTTTGTCTGCTACCGGTACCTACGTTAATTATTACGTTGTTGTTATTAGCACTAACGACACATCCACGGTATCACTTGTTCACTGTCACAAATATATTCCACTGATTCTTACCATTGTGCGAAAAGTTGAAATCTTCACGAATGAATAAAAAGTTAGGGCGAGAACTGTGCGTGCGGTACTATGTAGGTTGGGAAGCGAACAGCTGATCGAGATCGTGAGTTTCAGCGACTGGGCCGGCAGGGTGGCCGCATAGGGTGTACGCTTGGTATGGAGTCCGTAACGCGAATGATACGCGCGGCGATCGCCGGCGACGGCGCACTCGAGTAACTCGTGGTTGTGACGCGACAAACCTAAACACACACTGCACACTCCGACGACGTAACCCGATGATAAATTTTCGAGGGTTGCCGCTTCGTTCATTCGGCAGCCACGCGGCGAGATAACAGAGTTCGCGATCCACCGGTGGATCACTACGATCACGGACAGGTATCATTATCCACCGAGTGATAGTCACATGGTTTTATGGCGGGCACTATTATTGTAGTGGGCAGATAAGCACTGCAACCATTTGCCGTAACGACCTCGATAAATACTGATTAAGCCATTATTCTGATAGTAATTTTATACTTGGCAACAACGATATTTATGTTAACACACATATGTTACGTGTAGGTAAATGGAGGAATAAATGAATCTATTTCGGTAACGGCGACTCCTGGAAGGGTCGATGAACGTTTAAAATTAGCGAGTTGTGAGCGCAACTTAAAATTAAAGAAAATTTTCCAGTTTACTTTAAAATAATATGAAAATAAACCTACTACCTCAATTTCATGTCACCAGTCAAACAGTTTCTTAAAGTTTTCATGATTATTTATAGGTGTTTTGATGAGAATGGCCCCATCGAGGCCAAATAAACTTTTTTTTTTCAGAGTTTTTCCTAGCAGGGTAGCAACAAGAAACATCTAAAGGATTTTTAGTAGTTTCGAGCTGGTCTGAGGAAGTATGAGTTTAGGATTCTTGAAAAAGCATCTAGATACTTGGCATGGCAGACATGGCAGGCTTGACATATAAATATCACCATTTTCATGAAAAAAAAAAGGAACTTGACTAGTGGACTTACACTAGAACTGATCTATCAACGCACTGCTCAAAGTACTGAACCGATGAAATTTGGAATGCAGATACCTATAACCATCGATGTAGCCTATATCACGGTGATATCCGCTAAGAAAGGATTTTTTTTAAATTCAACCCTAAATAGGTAACGTAGGGGTTATAAATATGTATAATCCACGCGGATGAGGTCGCGGGCATAAGCTAGTTACACTATAATACGTTTAAGTATCCAATAATTATGACAATATTGGTATGCTTTGTAGGCTTCATAAATTAAACGTGACGTAAAACTTACTCCTTATCTAAACGCAATGAATCACTCTTACATACTTACAATCTACATGTTGATAAAACAAACGCCAACAACGAAAAAAAAGGTCGGAAGAGGCTTCACTGATATTCATAGATAAACTACATCACTGGTACAAAATACAATACATCTTTATCAATCCATCAAGTATAAACTGGTCATACGATATTGCTGGATGGAGCCGTTGTCCCACAATTCAGCCGCGAAATGCGATCCGGCGCGCTAATGGACTTTACTGTAGTCACTCAGACTGGAAACGAATCTAGACCTTGTCGGCTTGATTTACAACGTCGCTACGATAGGCTAAAAATAATGAGGGTTTTAAATATCCGCTAGAAACTGCCAAATAATCAACACCAACAAAATTGTTCAGGTTTTTTTCTAGTGATTAATGATCCGCGGAAGAAGTTTACGAAAATAACAGCAAAAGCATTCCTGCAGCCATTGACAAATCGAAGGGCACTACGTGGAAAGTTCAAGGAATCTTTTTTGATCGTCCCAAAAATTCCGATAGACGGTATTGAATATTTATAGCCTCAATAGCTCAACGGTTAAGGAGCGGACCGAATCCCGAAAGGTCGGCGGTTCAAACCCTACCCGTTGCAATAAATTGTCTTCCCTACTCCTACCACAAGCTTAACTCTTAAAAGGGGAATTTTAGTCATGATTAACATGGTTAATATTATTTAAAAAAAGAAATAAAATGAATAATATGCTAAATCTAAGCGATGCTTTGCCTTATCTAATTACTTGAGAGACTTGACGATACTTAGATATTAGAATATCAAGAGAACATAACTTCTTTAAAGGTACGAGTGTGTTCATAAAATAAAATAATATTAAAAACTCACATACTAAACGTAGATCCCAAATCTTTACAACTCAATCAAGATAATATTATAGTAATAGTAATTAATAGTAAGTAATTAAAAAATCTTAACATTTCAGTGTCCACTGTTAGATTCGAAGTACAATATTAAACTGATGGTCCTTTAAGCCATGGGCATGCGCGGTGTGCCATAGCTTGAAATGATGAAAGTGGTCGTAATTGCATAATGACGAAATATTTAGGAAATTAAATTTAAAAAAATATCCTACATAGTCCGCAATATTTTTGTAACTACTATTGAGTAGATGTTGTAAAAAGCGAGCGATAGTAATTATTGTCAATTTCAAAACATTACATCAGACGAAATTTTGTATCAGGAGTCGTCAGATTTTGTGAATCTATGCTAACATGGGCCTATGAATCAAACCGATATCCAATATGTCATTTAATGCGCGATAAGCCTTCTGATCAATCTAGTACTTCCTTTCTAATCAAAAAATATTACTTACTACTTATTTAATTTTCAGATGAGAAGTTCCTATTTTTTTCTACCTCGTTAATTACGGTTCGTAGACTAAATGGAATGTAGATACCTTAGAGGCTTATTTTTAATTCATATTAATTATTATTCATTCATATTTAATCAAACGTGTTCTGTGATTCTATTTAAATTATGACTATGTATATTTTGTGCAAGTTATGAGCAAATTACATAACAGAGTACAGCCAAATAGTTAACAGGGCTCTCTCCGTCACTTACTCCATACAATCGTAGTCCCAATTTCATTTGAATATTAAGCAACCCAAGTTCATGAAATTTTGCAGACATATTCTAGAAACTAATATCTGTGCCTGTGCAGTTTTAGAATTTTCTAAAAATATGTAGTTTTAAAATGACAGGGGCGCGTAACTTTGAAACCGAATATTTTAATTAGTTCGGCATAGATATTAGTTCCCGGAATGTTACTACAAAATTCCAATGAGATGATTGGTTAGTATTCCAATGAGAGACGAATTACGTTTGTATGGAGCGAGTGACGGAGAGACCCCTCTTAATATGATTCCCATTTTGACTCTCTAGTCTACTAGTTTGACCATGTATTTTATGTAAAAAATACTGTTAAAAGGATCTGCTAAAATACTAAAATATAAATATATACTATTGAAATGCTAAGCATTGTCATTATTTTAAAAGTTTGGCTTGGAAGCATGTAGTATAAAGTTTCAAATTATCTCTGTAGCAAGTTAAACATCTTGCCTCCACAGTTCAGAAGTTGCATAATACAAGATTCACTTCGCGAACTGCGAATCATTATACCATTAGGGCCGTGGGTCCGTCCGTTGACCCGCGGCTCCACCCCCATTTTGGTCCTGCTCTGGACAGAGTACGTGACTTGAACAACGTCGAACAATCTTAAATTGCATCACCTGTACAGTTTGTAGCAAGTTCGTCACGTTGTAGTGAGAATGCGGTTTTACGACGCGATGTAAGGTAAGACGTTGGTGCTAATGAGTCAGAATTCGGCCCAAAAGCGTTTTAACCGACTTTCAAAAAGGAGGTGGTTCTCAATTCAATCTGTTATTTTTTTAAATTTAACTGTTATGAGTATTATTTACGGAGCTTAATACACGCTTCAATCAATCAGCCGATTTCAACGACAAAGCTTCTGGAAAAGGAATTAGGGATACTTCCATCCTGGGAAAACAAAGATATTTAAACAAGTAAATTACATTGAAAACATAAGACCTGTTTAAAAATTAACCGAGACTTAGTGATTTCAAAACGACTTAGCTGGAAAAAGAATACACCGAAAGTGAAATAAATTATCGATAAAAATTAAGTTCCTTGAATAATAAATATAGGTAAAGCAAATAATGTTACGGCTTTTATATGTAGGTACTTTGTAAATTGCAGATCAGCATTCAATGAAAGAATCGGCGAAAATACTTTAACGAGGAATTAGACATGTCTTTCCATTGAGTTCAAATATAGGTAGGTACCAGTAGGAGCAAACCTCATACACTAGGATTCTAAATATTTAAATAAATAAACATACAACTGCGTCATATCATATAGATAGATATTATTAACACTCTAAGAAAAAGTGTGTCAAAATTAAAAAGAATATTGCGTGGTCCAGCCCCAATTTTCTGAATGACAGATCAGATCGGGGCTACTTTGTAGTAGCAGAGTAAACTAGAGTAAGGAAACTCTCGGTTAGGTGACGTGAAATCAAAGAAAAATAGTAGTTTAGCCTACCTAGCGTCAAATGTAGGTAACAATTGTCGCCTGCCAGTGACGTCGAAACCTCGATGTTTTGTTACAAGTTCCCTAACTGTCGTGAACTGTGACATATCTTTTTTTTTCTCTCTCGTCTGGCTTTTACAATGATTAGCCAATGTCAAGTTTGTAGTTATTTGTAACAAGTTAGTTAAACTATACAAGTATGGACCCCGTCTGTGCCGGCGCTCGCCGACATACGCACGGCACCCCCTTAAAGCGCTTTCCAGTCAGTTTTAACAAAAAAAAAACACTCCAAAAAGTCACAACACGCACGCCAGCAAACGCCACCACAGACGAAGTCCCAGTGACATATCTTGACTCTTAGTATTATGGAAACTCTACTATTGTTTCGATCTTGTGAGCATAAAAAGAAAAACTACTGATTGATTAGCAAATAGTCTACGTGACCGTATACACGAATTTATCACCAGCGAGAAATGGAGGTTTGTGTTATAAGCGCGTCAAAAAAATCGATCGCGTCAGCCCACACGCCATACGATCTAAATACCAGTCACGAGACAAATCAACGGTACATAGTGCAATGTTTTATAAAGTTACAAAAAATATGTTATAATTAAAATGATGATATATATCGGGATTAACACGGGAACAACCGGAATATATTATTCACTAGATGATAGATGATGATACATTTTTTTTAATCCCGTGGGAACTCTTTGCTTTTCTGGGATAAAAAGTCAATCCCGGGAAGAAAGCTACCTCTATGCCAAAAATAATATAAATCGGTTAAACGGATGGACCTTTAAGACTCCCATGGGAATTCTTTGATTTTCTGCGATAAAAAGTAGCCTATGTTCGTCCCCGGGACGTAAGCTAACCTGTACCAAACATCAAAATCGTAGGTACTCATATCAGGGGGCACGGCAGTGCCCCCGCCAAGACGAGCCAAACGGCGGCCGGGGCGCTACGTACCTTTTTCTCGAAGTGTTTCGCCGTATTTTCGACCCGTCATAACTTCGGTCTGGATGACGTTAGAAAGCTGAAATTTTCAATATAAGGTGTCCTCAGCAAATTTACCAAATATACCAAGTATCAAATATCTAGCTTTTATGGTTACAGATTTATTGATACCTAAAATACGCCGATTTCGTCCCTCACTGATGATCATCAAAACCTCTACTCAAAACCTCTAAGGTACTTCCCGAAGTCCTAGAAGACTGAAATTTGGTATGTAGACTAGAAATTGCATACAAACTACAGGAAAATTAAGAAATTGGAAATTGCCCCCCCTCTACGCCTCTTATGAGAAAAGCAAATCTGTAAATTCTGTCGCTAGAATGCTTATATTTTCAGGATAAGATGTCCTTGGCAGATTTATTAAACACACTGAGTATCAATTGTCTAGCTTTTATAGTTTCAGATTTATTGACAGTCAAAACTTCTAGTCTGTAATTCTAGGGTACTTCCCGAAGTGCTAGAAGACTGAAATTTGGTATGTAGACTAGAAATTGCATACAAACTACAGGAAAATTAAGAAATTGGAAATTTCTCCCCCTCTACGCCTCTTATGGTGGAAGCAAATCTGTAAATTCTGTCGCTAGAATGCTGATATTTTCAGGATAAGATGTCCTTGGCAGATTTATTAAACGCATTGACTATCAATTGTCTAACTTTTATAGTTTCAGATTTATTGACAGTCAAAACTTCTAGTCACAAATTCTAGGGTACTTTCTGAAGTCCTAGAAGACTGAAATTTGGCATTAAGCAGGAATTTCAAGAATTATGAACAACAGATAAATAAATTAAGAAATCGGGTCCCCCTTCATCCCCTCGTATATGAGACGCATATCTGTAAAATCTGTTACTCGAATACTAAAGTTTTCAAGATAAGATGTCCGTGGCAGATTTATCAAACGTACCAAGTATCTGTGTTTCCTGAAGTCCTAAAAGACTGAAATTTGGTATATCTGCTTCAAAATTGAGTTGCAAGATTCCACCCGAACAAACATATTTACATACGAGTACATTGCAAGTTGAATAAAAACTTAAAAAAAAGAGGTAACGATAGAGAGTGGGCCATGTAAATGATGTACCTACAAGAAATAGATCCAAAAAAAATATAGGGCACCTGCCAAAAAGAAATGAAATCCCACCAAAAACATTTCATGTAAAAAGGTAGCCAAGACTCACAAGTTCATAATGTTTTCACTGTTAAAAAGTTATGAGATCTCTAGTAGAGCCAAGCCCCTAGCTGAGCTTAGATTTGTGCTGGCCATGGGAGCTATCCCAAGTCCAAAGTATATAGCTTTTAAATGTTCTTGACTATATGACATTTATAACAATAAATAACAAATCACTCTACTTACAAGCTCTGATTCTACAAACCCTATATCTTGGTAAAAACGTACGGCTTGGCCGTTTACGGTTCGTGGATTTTTTATCTGAAATAACATTTAAGCCCGGAATAGCTTCTGCGACCATCACGAAGTACCTACAATACAAATTAGTAATTGTCGAACAAACTATTCCTTATGGGCTTAAAATATGTTATGTCATGTAATAGTTTTATGAACATTAAACGGCCAAGCCGTCCTTTTTTACCAAGATATAGGGTTTGTAGAATCAGAGCTTGTAAGTAGAGTGATTTGTTATTTATTGTTATAAATGTCATATAGTCAAGAACATTTAAAAGCTATATACTTTGGACTTGGGATAGCTCCCATGGCCAGCACAAATCTAAGCTCAGCTAGGGGCTTGGCTCTACTAGAGATCTCATAACTTTTTAACAGTGAAAACATTATGAACTTGTGAGTCTTGGCTACCTTTTTACATGAAATGTTTTTGGTGGGTCGCTTTTTCTAAAGCTGGCAGCGATTAGCGACTATTCACACTTTCCATGAGCATCTAAGCGCTTTAGGCGGCATTCAGCTACGGTATTATTGTAATCCAATTTCTATAGACCTGGAGTTCTACGCTAAGCGATCGCCATGTGATTTTGTGTCAAGGGTGAATATACCGCTAGTTTCTAGTGCATGCATGTCCGAATTACAATAATTTAGCAATAAGAGATCGCGCACTGCGGTGCGGCGAGTTGTGGTGTGTTTTAAAATCCGTTTTGAATTTAAATCAACTAAAATCCGGTGCGGAATTAATTCCGCAGTGCGCACGCTTCTATGAAGTTCTATACTCCACATATTTTGCGGGAAAAAAACGTACAAAAATTAACCGTGATGCGCGCTAGCTCTTACTCAGAGTTCAGATTACGTAACTTTGGTGCAAGTGATGAGACGCTGGTTATGTTTAATGAATGAACATGATACTCTTTGCAGAGGACTCACAAGACTGCTTGCAAGATAAAAATGTGTAACTTCGTTATATATCAGTCGATAAAACCGGTGTCAATGAACTTGTACTGGTATTTAGCAGTCGCCGGTTGTATTTTATTAATGACGTGCTGGAAACTTATATCACGCCATGATCGAACGAAGCATTCTGACTTCATTGCAGGTGCAATATGTAGGTAAAATACCTATAGGTCAATTTTAATTGGTTCTACGGTCTACCACAGCTGTTTAAATTGCTTATACAATACAATACAATATTACAAGTCTCCGTAAAAATGCATAAAGCGTTACTTTTGACTTTTCCACTTCCACATAAAAATCTTTATAGTATATCCATGGTTGCTTACTAGTCTTTTAATTGACTTTTCCACAGCGATTTAAATTGCAGCTTATTTATATATTTTGATTTTTAGGGTTCCATACTTCAAAAGGAAAACGGAACCCTTGTAGGATCACTTTGTTGTCTGTCTGTACGTCTGTCTATCTGTCTGTCTGTCATGTCAAGAAACCCTTTAGGGTACTGTCTGTTGACCTAGAATCATGGAATTGGGCATGTACTCGTAGGTAGGTTTTATAGCAGAAGGTAATTCGTGGTTACATTACAAAAAAAATGTGTTCATGGACAAATAATAATTGGTGTATCAAGTGGCAAGAAAGGAAAGGTGACTTGTAAATTCTAAACCAGATTTTCATTTATTTTTATGCGTAAAAGTTTTTTATTTAACGGGAAAAATGTCAATTCAATCAATTGAATGTTCTAGGAAGTATCTGCAATTTTTACTAAAAAGAAAATCTTGATAAATCAATACACCAGTCATATTGAATCAAGCGCATGATCAAAATATTCCTAACAAACTTTCAAGGCCTACAGACTGGCGACAAGTGGGGGTCTAGCATGATAATAATCTCACTAACGTCACAGCCATTGACCCTCTTCCCGGCCCATCAATACCACATCACTCATAAATAATTAAATGTCAATAGGAATAAAGGAATCAAAGTAGATGTGACAAGTGTTATAAAGGTTTGAAATTGCTGATTTATTATTGAGCCTTATTAAAGAGATAAAGTAATGAAAGAAATTGCGACTGTTAGATAGTTTGAGAATGTTATCCAAGAAAACTGTATAAATGTATTAAAAAATGAATATTTCATACAAGATGAGAGTAGATAGACTGTGCTATGCTTGGAATGAAAACAAAGACGTAATGGATTGCATGGAAGGTTTCAAGAATAATTTCAGCAGTAGGTATGCCGCTCTAGCCGCAAGCGGTACAATAACCGGAGCACGCCCACGCTACCCATTCAGTTTGAAACGAAAATTGCAATGCTCTACTTGGAGTAGGTAGTAGGAAGAAGGGGTGAACGACCGAGGGGGAGGGTGCTGCACTCGCCTTGCATGAACCGACCGCGCGACGTGCTTTGGTTCAATCTAGACGGCGGACAAGAATTTCGCTTTCATTACATAAAGAGACAGAGCTTATACAAAAACAACTTTTGTTGTTAGTACAGCAAAACATTTTTGCTCGAAAAGTTATTTTTTTGTAAATCAGGCACAAGGGAATTTTTTGACTTATTACAAATTTAATATTGAGAAGGTTATTATGAAAGTTAAAGGAATATTCTGGTCACTAAATTTTTTGCTAGGGATACAAAGCAATGTTAATTTCTACCTAAAAATACAAGAGACTTTCCGGATTTCATCCACCATTTTAGTTTCTAACGTGTTAGCTGAAAGGATTTTTTTAATACTTATTTAGATTTAGGTTGCATTATTTTTATAAAGCCACCTATTCATATCTTTACGAATCAGTTAAGCAGTATTAAATGTATTATTTATCAGAGCATTGCAAAAACGCGCTATAAAACAGAATAAGTAGATCCAGCACTGAGAGGAATGGCTTGAAATTTATTCATTCGAGCAATGAATACTGATTGCCTATTCCTACGTTTTGTGACCTGTATTGTCCTTTTCTTCCATTTCATATAAGTATTTAAATATTTCTATCGATTTTCGAGGAAAAATTTCTTTTTTGTTTTTTCTTGAGATTTAAATTAGTCTGAATCGGATATATAATTAATTTTAACAGGGCTCTCTCCGTCACTCGTTTCCACTCGTTTCATACAATCGTAGTTCCAATTTCATTTGAATAATAAGCAACCAAAGTCCATGAAATTTTGCAGACATATTCTAGAAACTAATATCTGTGTCTGTGGTGTTTTAGATTTTTCTAAAAATATGTAGTTTTAAAATTACAGGGGCTCAGATTTGTATGAAAATTTTTAGACCGCGTAACTTTGAAACCGAGTATTTTAACAGAAATCTGGAAAACCACAGACATAGATATGAGTTTCTAGAATATGTCTGCAAAATTTCATGGACTTTGGTTGCTTAGTATTCAAATGAAATTGGAACTACGATTGTATGAAACGAGTGGAAACGTGTGACGGAGAGAGCCCTCTTAAGGGCCTGCCGACATTATTCCTTTGAAAGTATTGTTATTCAACACCTATCTAGTCCTACAAATGACATCACAAAATTTTCAAAAAAATATGTACAATAGTTTGGTTAATGGTCTTTAGTTATGTGGAGTTTTTTTTTTCAAATAATCGTTTATTACGATAAATACACGAATCTTATACAATAGTAGCTTCATATAAGATCGTGTATCAACTTCTTTACCTGTGCAACCATGAAAGTAAATCTTACATTTAATAATAGGGAATATATATATGATACACTTTCGAAACGTATTTTATTGTATTTCGACATTCTTTATGAAAAATTCACATTTGGGTAAAATAATCCTAGTCGGCCCTGCGCGGGAGACGCGACGCATACGGCAGGCGCCCTTCAGACGTGGTGGATGTGCGCAATTTTTCCCGCCAATCGCTCTCGATTTACGGAAAATATTTTTTGTGTAATTGTAGCGAAATTATTATTTATAAATTATTGAATAAGGATGATTTGTTTTAGTTTTAAGAAACTTTTATCATCTAAATATTAGTGAACTCCATAGTAAATAGGTACTTAGTAGGTAGTGTTTTTTAGAGTTATTTCGTTGTTTTAAATTGTGTTAGGTAGGTACGAAGGTATCATAGTCAAACATCAGGATGCCGAAAATATCTCGACTAAAACGATCTCAACTACAAAAGATTGAAAGCATGAAAATCGCGTAAGTACCTACTTATCTTCCCATATACCTATTATTACATAAAAATATTGTGCGGCACACTTTTTTGGCCCGATCCCTGGAATTGAATCCAAAACCTTGTCACCCATAGTGGAACATTGAAACTCCTGACTAACTAGGTACTACTACTTACTATAAACGGCCTCGCCCCCGGCTTCGTACCTACGGCTTTTTTGAAAATAAATAGGTACAGCCTATGTCACTCAGGAATAATGCTTACCAGAAAGCAGTAGCTTTCTACTGATGAAAGAATTTTCAAAATTGGTTCAGTAGTTCCAGAGATTACTTCATACAAACTTTTCTTCTTTTTATTATGAACTAGTTGATGCCCGCAGCTTCGCCCGCGTGGATTTAGGTTTTTAGAAATCCCGTGGGAACTTTTGAGTTCCCAGAACAAAAGTAGTCTATCCGTACCGCGCGACAAAGTCTTTACTTGGTAAATATACCTTCAATATCAAGTTATAACCGACGACAGTTTCTAAATCCCATCCACTTTGGTGATCAGATCCCCTGCAGCATCAGGATTGAGGAGTTGGAATCTAAATTTTTTATAGAGCAATGTCGCAAAGTTCCTCTATCGATTAAAAAAAAATTTACTCAAATCGGTTCAGAAATCTCGAAGATTTCGGTATACATAGGTAGAAAAACAGAACTCCTTTTTTGAAAGTCGGTTAAAAAAGTAGCCTATGTTACACCCTGATGAATCCTCTACTTGTCTGTGAAAGTCCCGTCAAAATCGGTTCAGCCGTTCCGAAGATTAGTCTTTTCAAACAGACAGACAGACAGACAAAAATTTTAAAAACGTGTGATTCGGTTATGGTATCGTTCAAATAACCATATTATGAGCTTTATATGAGGTAGTTATTTCGAAATTACAGACAGACACTCCAATTTTATTTATTAGTATATAGATAAACACACACCATTCCTTGTTGCGTCATTCTTGTAAGCAGCTGGGCAAAATACTGTAAGTAGGTAAGTACTAAGTACCTACCTACCTAGTAACTTCCTACCTACCGACACAGATTACAATAATGGTCAAAACTTATTTTATAAGTAGGTAGAGGTACCTATAAAAGCACCCCATAGTACGCGACAGGTAGACATGGCAATCGGGTAATGAGCCGCACATCACCCGCGCTATCCCGCACCGGGATAGCGCGAGGGCTGTGCGGGTGAGTGGGACGTCCCCATCCCGATTGCCATGTCGACCTGTCGCGTACTATAGATGCTAGTTATAATAACCTACCTCGACCTATCGCCGACTAAAGTTCGCGATAGGTCGAGATGGCAATTGGAATATGAGGCGGGGGGACGCCCCGCACACCTGCGCTCGCCCGCACCGCTCGCTAGCGCGGGGACTGTGCGGGTGTGCGGGGCGTCTCCACCCCGATTGCCATCTCGATTTGTCGTGTACGATATACCTTCATAATTATATTGCAAATTGTACGATAGGTACATAGGTAGGTTACTAACAACAGATTCTTTGTTTACTTTTATTATTTTAGTTGTAGTTTACTCACGCCCCGAGGGTTCAGTACTCAGGTATTTTTTCGAAATTTTACACGATAAATCAAAAACTATTGCGCATAAAAATATATACGTAGTAAAGCCCTTTCACAATATTATGATACCCCACTTGTTATAAATAGTTACCTTTGAAATTTGAAAATACTAATTATTTCTTGATGGCATAAATTTTTAGGGTTACGTACCTCAAAAGGAAAAACGGAACCCTTTTTTTGACCTATCTCATAGCCAGCGTTTGCAAATCTAAGCATACGTAGGGACTGACAGTTTATGGGTTTTATACTATGTAGTGATGACGCAGAGTTTTCGCGGCAGCTTATGAAAGTGGCAGAGGCGGCAAATAAATAAAAAAGACAGAATACCTTGAGCGTTTTTTACCCGACTATGGCAAAGCTGAAAGGAAGGGTTATGATTTTAGCAGTGTATGTATGTATGTATGTTTGTATCCAGATTCTGTGTGTTCCACCGTAGCGCCTAAACTACTGGGCCGATTTTGATGAATGAGGTGTCAATCGATTCGTTGTAAAGGCCCGGGTGACATAGGCTATATTTTATACGAAAAAAATCGGCCAGATGGATGTTACATCAAAAAAGTGAGGGTCTTAAAAAAAATAATTGCTATTGTGTCGAGTGAGATGTCCAATGAAAGAGGAGAAAATTTTGAGTTAATAAATATAAATATAGTTATTATTAAAATATACCAAGCGACAGAAAACCATTTTTTATTATAATTATTATTTCTTATTCAGTGCCAATTGTTGGTCATTCACGAGACCTCGGTTGGTCGTCGCATCATAGACAACGGAAAAGTTTCAAATAAAAAAAAAGTTGAAAAAACTATAACCCGACTACGGAAAAATGAGACAACTTGAACCCGACTTGGTACAAGTAAAATAAACTAAAAAGAAAGAAACAAAACAAAACAAAAACAAGATAGGTGCTTAGTGCTATCATCGTCTTCATCGTCTTGAGTAAGATTCAATACAAATGCCGTGGTCGTGCGTTGTCGATAGCAAAAAGAAAATATTCTAATTTTGTAGACAAATAAAATCATTGGGAATGCCGTCAATCAAGGATAAGAAATACGCTGTCGACAACGCACGACCACGGCATTCGTATTGAATCTTACTCAAGACGATGCACTAAGCACCTATCTTGTTTCTTTCTTTTTAGTTTATTTTACTTGTACCAAGTCGAGTTCAAGTTGTCTCATTTTTCCGTAGTCGGGTTATAGTTTTTTCAACTTTTATTTAAAGCAAAACTTCTTTACCGGTTTCAGAAATAGTTAGTACTTAGTATTATGTCGAAATATATAGCCCTACTTATTAAGGCAAATTTTAGGGAAATAATTTTTAAGCCAGTCTCGTTCCGACTCGAGACTGAATGACTAGCTTTTGTGTTTAGGTCGCCATTTTGATTAAGTGATTGCAAAATCAAGTGCACTCTGATCAAATTAATATTGCAGTTAGGTTATTTAAAAGATCAAAACTCTTGATAAGCTTCTACGCGAACATTTTAATAACTTATAAAATTAACTAAATTATTGTTGCCCTTAGGGCTTTCACATCTAAATTGACTTCTGAATTCTTTTAAGTGTAGGCATTTTGTAAATTTATTCATAACTCACAATTTGCACTCTCACTCGGCACTGTGGTCAAAGTTATGAGTGAAATTTAAAAATAAAATAAAAATATCTAAATCACTGATTAATTTTTTGAATCAGATTTAATTTTCAGTAACAAGTTAAATAATTTTCTGTGTTAAAATAAACTGATGAAAATCACTAATACTGCCTCACTTTTATAATACCAAACATATTCTATTTTCATATATTTTATTCATTCATAAATTTAATATAAAAATATATACTTTTTATTACCCCTACAAAACCATTTTTATTTCTCACCAACCATCCTTGTGTATAAATTCAATTAATCCAGTTTGTTAACATGATCTTATTTATATACCTATTGCATTTAAGTGGGAGGTCCTGGGTTCGATATCAAGCCCCCGATCGAGTCAGTATTTTACAATTTCCAAATTGGCTCAGGTCTGAACTCTGAACGGGTAGGACACTGGTTTACATATTATTATCCTTTACCCTTTTTAGGGTTGCGGACCTTAAAAGGAAAAACGGAACCCTTATAGGATCTCTTTGTCGTCTGTCTGTCCATCTGTCCGTCTGTCCGTCTGTCCGTCTGTCCGTCGTGTCTGTCAAGAAACCTATAGGGTACTTCCCGTTGACCTAGAGACATGAAACTTGGCAGGTAGGAAGGTCTTATAGCACAAGTACAGGAATAAATCTGAAAACCCCGCATTTGGTTACATCGTTTGAAAAAAAATTAAATGTGCTTTGATTTTCAAAGTAAGGTAACTATACCAAGTGGGGTATCATATGAAAGGGCTTTACCTGTACATTATAAAACATATTTTTATGAATAACAGTTTTTGATATATCGTGCAAAATGTTGGAAAAAATACCCGAGTACGGAACCCTAAGTGCGTGAGTCTGACTCACACTTGGCCGGTTTTTTCAAATATCAATTGACGGATAGAACTTAAATGGCAAGCACTTTCTTAAATTTTATGCATTATAGCACGATTCAATATTGACTCTGAATGTAGTCTTAGTAAAGTCAAAGTACGCTTCACATCGTCACTTACTACCTACTGCTATTTACCAGGTGAGATAGCAAACAAGTGCTAATTTATAATTGAATAAAAAATATTAATTCAGGTCTTTTACGATATCAACACACATTAAATTTTCTCCATTGCCGCTTCTAACATGCTTTTGCTCTATGGAAAAAAACCAACCGAGTGCGAGTCAGACTCGCGCACCGAGGGTCCCGTACTCGGGTATTTTTTTCAATTTTGCATAATAAATCAATCACTATTATGCATAATAAAAAAAAACCCCACCAATACTAAAAAATAAAAAATAATTTAATTTTTATCGAACACATTATTATGTATACAGGAGTAAAATGTAGTTCTATAGTATCATTTTTTGGATAGTAAATTAAATTGCTTTTACTATTTAGTGTTGATGGTTTTTAAGTTTTTTATCTATTTTTAGGGTTAAGAAAAAACGGAACCCATAAAGGATCACTTTGTTGTCTATCTGTCCGTCCGTCCGTCGTGTCTGTCAAGAAAACCTATGGGGTACTTCCTGTCGACCTAGAATCATGAAATTTGGAATTTTGAATGAATATTTTTTTTGTGATGTAACCTCAAATTCAAGGTTTTCGGATTTATTCCTTTATACTTGTACTATAAGACCTACCTACCAGCCCAATTTCATGATTTTAGATCTACGGGAAGTACCCTATGGATTTTCTTGACAGACACGACAAACGGACACACAAACAGATAGACAGACGGTCAGACAACAAAGTGTTCCCAGAAGGGTTCCGTTTTTCCTTTTGAGGCACGGAACCCTAAAAAGCTAAGCGCATCGGTGCTATGTCGTTTCTTTTTTCGCCAATGTTGAGGTTGTTAACTTGGTTGACCTGTAGCCGTAGTACAGTTTACCGCCACTAGATGGCGGTAAAAATTAAAATAAATTAATGTCGAGGTGTAGAGGGGCGAGAGGGAACCAAATGCTCGAGGCCATTCGAAACTTGGAGCGTCTTAAGGCTGCTCAGTAGTCATTGTTTTAATCAGTACCGTTAGTACAACATTGAACACCGCATACATGGTTAATAGTATCGACTACTCCCGACTGCCAAGGTTAACGTATTATTTCATAGTACGAGCTAGTCCAAACGGACAGTTTTCGACAGAACGACGATACTAACATGTGGAAACGTAGGTCCAACTTTTGTCTCACTTACACATTCACAAAAAAGTGGGACAGATATACGCTGCCATTTTGTCTAATTTGGCATATATTATTTCGTTTTTTGACGCTATTGACAGATGATTAACAGCGTGACAGTGACAGTCAAGCGACACCCACCGCCACACTCTATGGTATGTTTGTCTATGGTAATTCATCTATATTCACTCTGAAATCACTAAAACACTGGTATCCAAAGCCAAATTTTCGTCAGATTAAAAAAAGTTACCGTTCTGTTGTCTGTTAAAGTGAAAATAAATAAAAACAAACTGAATGAAAGGATTTTAATGACTTCGTCTGCGATGGCGCTTGCTGGCGCGCGTGCTGTGCTTGTTTGGAGTGTTTTTTTTGTTAAGAGTGGCTGGTTTTTGTGTTAGTTGGTGTTTTTTGGTGGTGGAACTGACTGGGAAGCGCTCTGAAGGGGCGCCGCGCGTGTGTCGGCGGGCGCCGGCGCGGACGGAGTCCATACTTGTATAAATTCAATAACTTGAAAATATTACAAACTTGACATTGGCTAATCAGAGTAAAGCCAGATTTAAAGAAAAAAAAAAAAAAAAAGGATTTTAATATACAGAAGTTCATTTAAAGGTATTCAAGAACTAGTGATTATAATATATATTGTATTTAGGTGTGTAGGTACTATTTAAATAAAATGCAATGAGTAATAATATCGTATGTCAGCTTTATATTATGTACGTTTACTCTCTTGATATCACGTCTACATAGGTTTTTTTTAGAATAATAGCACTTAGTAACTAGATTAGTATGTACTTAATAGGTACATATAACTATCTACATACCAATCTCTTGTTTTGGATAAGGGAAGTGAGTAGTGACCCAACCTATAGAGAAATCACAAGTGCAAATTAAAAATTTATAACACCCCCGACAAGTAAAGGTTACAGTAACTAGAAAAGACTAGAGATATAACTATCTACATACCTTGATTTGAATTAGGCAAGCAAGTGGTCAGGTTTCAAGAGTATCTAGCCACCTATAGTGAAATCATAACTTCATTATTATTTTGTACCTACTTAAATAACTAGTTATATTCAGCCAATTGAAACTTATTAGCTCTTTTCTAGTTACTTGTAACCTTCACTTGTCAGGGCTGTTATAAATTTTTAAATATTTATGCTTAGTAACTTACAAATATGCAGAATCAGGACATTGAGTTTAAGCTGTATGTCAGAATAAAGTGTATCTGTTTGTCTGTCTGCTAGCTTTTTACAGCCCACCTGTTCAACCAATTTTGACGAAAGGTACAAAGTTCTTGTATGGCGGATCTTCTTCGCGGAGATGGACATTGCTGATGTTTTATTACAGAAAATAAAACAGTTCCTATTGGATAAATCCGTGCAAATTAAGTTGTCATTATTATCATTTATTTGGTATGGAGTATTTGGTGTCATACTGGACTACATCAGACTAGGTATCCTGGAAATCAAAGAGTTAGCACTGGATTTTTAAAACTTAAAAGGGCATCATGTAGTTATTAAATATTATAAATAACACTAAGACTACTATCTATCTTAGTAGATAAATAGTAAAATAAGAAGAATATTACCTAATTGTCTAATTAGCAATTTAGAAAATTAATAATTCCTTTTTCAGTGAAACCTGAGCTTGAAAGCCTGTGGATTAGTGCCTAATCCACTTTGCTAGAAGATTGCATTGTGGTGTTCCTGCATTAAGACTACATTCTACAGAATAAGCTCCCATAAGCTGTCAGTGCAGTAACACTCCTGTATAATTTTGTAATAATATAAAAATTTAAAATTAAATAAATTGTTTTTTATAGCTAGAACCAGCAAGAAACTCGACGGTTGCTCATTTCAAAGATTTGATATACTGAATGAGTTATTGGTTAGGTTAGAGAGCTGTGGCAGGCATGCCAGTCTTCATTGTTATTTTTTTATAACCACTTCTTGAATGACCTTCCCCTTTTCTCCTCACCCTATCGAGGGTAAAAGTTTTACCAATATCAATTTTATCAAAATTAAAAAATTCAATAAAATAATCCATCTGGGAAGGAGAGGGATTGACTTACCCTCCTCTCCCTCTTGCCCATCCCACCCCCACTTACGTCCTATCGAGGCGGCATGTTTCAAAATATTGAGCCATACAAATAAACAAAATTTAAGTCTGTATGTTACTGTAGTAATCGTTAAGCTATAAGTAATCAATTTGGTGTGCTAATCTTTGAATTGACAGAACCAATTTAGATGAGACTTTCACAAGCAGTTGGGACTTGGGGTGAGACGCTATCTTTAAACTAGAATGACAGGTTCTAAATCTAGTGCTGTCCTTTTCCGTAGTGCAGGGAGCATTACAAAAGAAATAGCATTGAAACCTGTCGCTTTAATTTAGTTTTGAACATAGATTTCAGGCTATCCAGGCAGGCAAATTCCAGGATACCTTTTAACTATGCAAATGGTTACTTATCTAAACCCTAAGAACTTTTATTTTTAAAATGAAATAAAACAAATTAAAACAATAAAGATTTAATGACTATTACTTCAAGATCTATACCTCACACCTGAAATAATATTAATACCTAGATACTTTTAGATACCTAGGTATTAGGCACCAATAGGTGCATAAGTAGGTACCATACACCTGTATAATTAAATTACATAAGATGTATTTAAGCACCTACATAAACAGTTCTTAATATATGTATAGGTATTCTACAAGATTGATGACCTCGGGTTAGTCTTGAATTGAGTTAGGTAGGTACTTGGGATCAGGGAGGCAGGCATCATAATCTGGTAATAATACTGGTGATCTGCAACCTGAAAAAAAAAATTGATTCAGAAAATATTTAATATAAGCTAAGTACATAAAATTACATAGGGAGGTTCATTTAACACAACATTTCACTAACTTATGCTACGCTTATGCCATGTTAGGTAGGTAGGTACTTGCTTGTCTGAGTGGATGCAAGCTGGCGTGGCTCATCATCAATGAATGCAAGGAATGGTAGGTGTTATAGGTACTGTTTGCAATTGTATAAGTATACCTACCTACTTCACCTCTGTGAGGTAATAAGTTTGAAGAACATGTACTGAGTGTTTAGGTACCTACCTAGGTGAATACTTTTAAACAACTACCCAGCTGTGCAACAAGCCAACTCACTATGGCTTTGCACAAGTACCTACCTAGGTAACTATTCTGGTGGAATTTTAATAGATTAATTTTATGATAGGTAGTACCTACTTTCTATAAGTGAATCCAATCATGGCAAAATGTTCCAGGTAAGTAAATGATGGTAAAAACAACTGCAATGAAGAAATTTAAATAGAATAGAACTAAATATTCTGATAAAGAGACAAGTACTAATGAATCTATCACTCAGGAATTGAAAAAACAGAGTAACACCTAAGTACCTACCTGCTTATACTTGGAGTCACACGTATTATGTACCTACTATAAGGCTTAGAATAATATTATGTAGATATAGGTAGGTAGCGTACCTACCTATTGTGCATAGACTTTCTTAACTTAGCCTCAATGGTGAGGGTGATATGGTAGGTACTCTTTGTGGTCGATCTTCTAACATTACAATTATTCTACCATTAGCATTTATCATTTAGCATTATTAAATGCATTCTGCGAGCCGATGGCTATCGCTGCACAAAATGGATCGTTCGAGATGCACTTTTATCATTTCAGTCTACGGACGTCTGTCGTCTAGGTAGGTAGGTACTTCTAAATGTAGGGTTTTTCAAAGAGGTTCACCACACCCAGCCTTGAGGCTTCCTGTGCCCTCATCCAGTCACTTAACGTTACTCTGTAATATCGCCAGTCAATGACACGGTATCCCACACTACACTTAGGTAGGTTCCTGAGGTACGCTGTGCTTGTACCCAATCTCCGCCCAATACGACAGGCATGGATTGTTCATTGCCACTTCAACTTGCTGGTGGTTTGGGCTATGTTAGAACTTTTCTTTGACGGATGCACTATGTACATCACAAATAACGCCGCTGAGTCAAATTTAGTTACACAACCACGACGGTTAGCTTTCACAGTCTGCTTGATCATTATCCTCGCCTCCCGTGGGCAAATTAAGGCCCAGGGACTTATAAAATTTCATCATTTTGTTTATTTATCACTGCTCTCAAGCTTCTCTCACTGAGTATTTTTTGGTGAGTTACAATTCGACCACCGACTCGTAAACTTACGTGAAAATGACGTCATTTACTAGTTTTAGCGTGTCAAATTGGTGTCAAACGATGAACTCGTGGTTCGGATTTGCTGGTATTGATGTGGTATTGGTATTCGTGTCGACGAAAACGGCTGCCATTCTCGATGGTGACGTATTAATGTGGTATTTGGTATGGTAAAATAAAAGATATACTCGCATTTGCTCGATCAACTTTAGTTCGTAATGTTTCCGCCTGTGTCGCTGGCTGTAGATGTATGAAAAAACTCGTTTTCGAGTTTAGTATTTTAAAAACTGTGAAATCTTATACTAGCCATACAGTACGCTGAAGATTTCATACGAGTACGTAGTAATTCATATTTTCTCTTTTATAAATGAATGAATCATGTCTGTCTTTCTATTTATTCTGTCTGTACTGTCTCTTGTATAAAAGTACTACGCTATTGTAAGTTCGAAAAATTAGATCAAAGGTTATTCTCTTCATATTTTTGTAAATCAATGTAATCGAGTTACCCGTATAAAACAAACTTTGCGTAGTTAATTTCGTATTCAGCCTGGCTGGAGCCTTTACACCGACATAGGCCAATTAACAACCTACAGCGTTTATCTCTTTTTAGTGCCTACTTGCTCTAGGCTACAATTATAGAATAGAATAGAATAGATTTTTATTCAAATAAACTTTACAAGTGCTTTTGAATCGTCAAATAATTTACCACTGGATCAGAATGCCGTTCCTACCGAGAAGAACCAGCAAGAAACTCGGCGAAACTTATAGAAGTTTTTGTAATTATATAACACCGTGCAAAACATACTAACTATAATATACATACATCTTTTCGTATTAAATCGTATATCCGCAAGACGTCGGGCGAGTTTCCATCCTTATGTCGTCGACATTCCATCTACACGCATGAAACATTTTGCGTCATCATTTCTCATATGCACGGCTAAGATTTGGAATACTCTTCCGCGATCTGTGTTTCCTACCAATTACATTCCGGGTATCTTTAAAACAAGAGTGAATAAGCATCTTCTAGGTAAACCTTAGGTCACATCATCACTTCCCGTCAGGTGTTATTGTGGTCTTGCGCTTGCTTATGATGAATATTAAGAAATAAAATAAAAAATATAGTAGGTATGTCAAAATTGCAGCTTGAAGTGAAATCTCGAGGACGCCCAAGTCAGCGTTGGCAAGAAGCTTTAGAAGTCCTTTAAGTGCATACCTTAGATGCAATAAAAAAGGGGATAGTCTCCTCCTCTGCGCAGTAGGGAGCCCCCTACTGCGCAGGAGACTCTCAGAAGAAAAGGCCATAGTCCACCTCACAAGTCAAGTGCGGATTAACAAACTTCATAAATTTTTGAGAACATTATGAAGGCGTACAAGTCTCCTCACGATGTTTTTCTTTACCTTTTAAGCAAGTGATATTTGATTGCTTAAAACGTACAATGTACATATAGCTTTGAAAAGTTAGTGCGTGCCCGAGTCGGGCCACGGACTCTCTAAAAAGGCCAAAGGGCTTTTCCACTCTTCCTTGAAGGTTCTCGTGTTTTATGAGATAAGATCTAGGAGGTACAGTTGGTTTAAATCGATTTGCGATAAAAACGTCGTGTGTAATACTTATCAACTATCAACCCAGGCGCGATTAGGTTCTTATAATAGACGCCGAGCTGGTAGCCTTTCGAATGCAATGTATACAGTCTCATTCAATTGCATTGACCCACATATGAGATAATATACATGTAACTGTAACGCACGATTTGCTCAGGTGTTATCCAGTGTGGTAGGGTCACGGGCGTTTTGGATCCGGATTTAATTGGCTCAAAGTCTAGTGGTTAGCATGTTCGACTGCTGGACGAGGTCCTGAGTTCGATTTCCGGGTCGGGCAAAAAAAAATTGTTAGATATGGGATTTTTCTGTTAAAAAATCTCAATACTTATTAGCCCGGAGTGAGGAAGTTGGTCGTGTTTCACCCCCTTGCTTCGAAGTGTGCGTATTTCTATTGCTGGTGCAACAAGTAACAAATATTTAAAATGGACGCCATGTTTTAAAAAAAAGTACACAATTTTGTACGATGGTACGGAGCCCTTCGTGAGCGAGTCCGACTCGCACTTAGCCGGTTTTTGTATTCCCATATCATCTAGTGGGCGCGTGAGTTCTTAACTAGTACATCTAGATTCTAGAGGAACATAAACTGTATTCATCTGTTTTTAGTATCGCGACAAGTAATTTCTTTAGGAAAAGCCATTTCATGATCAACGGTTACGAAATAGAGATACGTAAGTATCAGTAAACTTTCGAAGGTCGCCCCGGTGTTCATTAGCATAATAATACAATCGTTATCATCTCGGTAAGGAAACGCTGCTATTTATCATGTTACCCGACCTCATTGAAGGCAGCTGTGATTTATATCTTTATTTATTACTTTCTAACCATCTAACCCATTTAGATGATCAACCCATGATTGCTTCTTTTAAACAGCTCCGTCGATTACTACTTTATATGTAAAACCTTAGGCTCTTATATCTCTCCTACATATTCAGAATTCAGATGTAGGTAGGTATCAATCAAAAACAAAACATTAAAAGAAAGTCATACTTATGCTTTTTTTTTGTTTTGATTAGGTACTATGTGAAAAAAAGTCATATACCCTAGGCATTAGATTAAGGATCTCCCGTCTGGTCTCCGTTACGATCGGAGCTAGGGAAAACAAATCTTTTATCTAAGAGCCATTAGTGCACAGACCGTGACACAGGCCATGCATCGGATCAGCGCGAAAGAAATCGCGGGCATCATCTAGTCTAATATACATATACGTCTTATAAGACTATTATCGATAATTCAATCTGGAAAGATATAGATTTTCTTAGTGCATTGTAATATATTCATATGGTATTCAACTAATAGCAAGGGATACAATTCTGTTTGCTAATAACCTCCGGGCGGGCGACGTGCCTAGACGCACGCGGCGCCAAGCAAGGGAGAAGTAATCCTATAGGGAGTGGCCGTAGTATCACTGGACAGTCGACGTGATTGAAATCATGCTCTAACTAGGTAGGTAAATCTAAATCTATACAAATATAATAAAGAGGTAAAGTTAGTAAGTTTGTTTGTAGCGGGTAATCTCTGGAACTACTGAATCGATTTTGTAAATTCTTTCGCCAATAGAAAGCTACATTATTCCTGAGTAACATAGACAAAATCATCAAAAAACGAAAATTGTAATAAGTTACCCGTACAAAGTCAGGCCAGGTCGCTAGTATGTATATGAGGAAAATATAAGGAAAAGGTGACTGACTGATTCTTAAACTACTGGACGGATCCGGCTGAAAGGCATGCAGATAGCTGTTATGACGTAGACATTCGCTAAGAAATGATTTTTGAAAATTCTACTCCTAAAGGAGTAAAGGAGTAAAAATAGGAGTAAAAAAGGAAAAATAAATTCGCCACTGAAAATTTTCTATTTCCGATTTTTTTGTTATATTTTCGTTCATTTTTGCTTTGGTGCTTGGTCAACAATAGCAATTTTGCTATAGCTACATCGGAAATGAAGGGTTAAAATATTTATTCATACTTTTGCCGATTGATACGTAAACAAGTGTGGCGTTAGTTACACGTATTCGTTTGCATGCAACATAAGTTACATATGCAACAAGTGAATTACATTGACATAGTAGATCATGGTCTAAACATTACAAGGTCACCAACATTGTATTCAGCACTAGTTGAGACTGGTGACTGTTTTTAACTTCATCATGATCATCATGATCAACCCATTTCCGCCCCACTACTGAGTACGGGTCTCCTCTCAGAATGAGAAGGGTTTAGGCCATAGTCTGCCACGCTGGCCCAATGCGGATTGGCAGACTTCACACACCTTTGAGAACATGGAGAACTCTCAGGCATGCAGGTTTCCTCACGATGTTTTCCTTCACCGTTAAAGCAAGTGATATTTAATTGCTTAAAACGCACATAACTGAAAAGTTAGTGGTGCGTGCCCGGGATCGAACCCCCGACCTCCGATCAGTAGGCGGACGTTCTAACCACTAGGCTATCACAGCTTTTTTAACTTAATTCTCTAAAATGTTTACTTTCATGCTCTATCGTTTCCCTTATGTTCTATCTATAATTGCCATAATATAATCAATTGTCATTTATCTTATCGTTAATAGGCCTATTCAAATATTAACAATACTGCAAAAAAAAATTACTATGTATAAATTTCATTACAGTGCGGTGGTGCAGTATGAATTACGTTGAATACCACAACACATTACACAACATATTAACAGAATGTCATATCCTATTATCCATTAATGATAAATTCTGATATACTGGGTATACTAGTACTTCGTATTTTGATGTTGAAACGACAATCGTGATGGAGGGAGATTATTAAGAAAGCAGTTCTAAAAATGCAACCCCGAAGCGATGAAGGGTAATTAACAGTGGTTATTGAACCTAAAGTGGTATATGACGGCACGCACTTTTCCGAACTATGTACTGTGGTTTTGCTACGAATTTTGTAGCAGACCCACAGTAACCGACATAGCTCAATGAGTCGCGAAGCTATAATCGCAGTGGACAGAGCACATACTCGTACGAATAACTCGAAGAACAGCTGATATATCTTGGGTCACCCTGCATTGAAAGTCGCAGCGTTGGAAGATGTCCCAGTACATAACGGCATAAGACCACGTACAGGGAAGATCCTTGAAAGAGATCTTATTCCAGCAGTGAATGTTTATCGATTAAAAAAAATACGACGACGACAAAATAGTACCCCATTGTGTACCTATAGTACACCCACGTACACCTATGCTTTACTCTCCATAAATAATAAATTCTCACACAGTGTAATACTTTGTTATGCCTAAGGGGAAAGTGAAGCCCTAAGGGCGAGAGTTGTAAGTGGTTGTAAGCAACCAAACTAATTAAGTACAACCAAAAATAAACCGAGTTGAGAAGTTTATAATTCTGTTAAGCGACTGGCTTACGAATTACGATGCTGGCTTAAAACTAAGCGGAGCAATTTCTTTTATGGCACCGAGTTAGGAAGTTTGTTAGCTCTTTTGCAACTTTTAATTGTTAACTCAAAGGAGGACATTTTTCTGCAGACAGTGTTTTTATATGGTCTAATCCAAAACGACCGACCGATGACCTGAAGAAGGTGGCGGGGAGCGGGTGGATGAGGAAGGCGGAGGACCGTGTTTGGTGGCGCGCTCTTGGAAAGGCCTATGTCCAGCAGTGGACGCATACAGGCTGATGGAATGGAATGGAAATCCAAAACGCCGTTATAGCCTAGTGGTTGAGAAGCCCGCCTCCTATACGGGAGGTCCCCTAATATTTAAGCTACCGACTTTCGGTTACTTAAATATTAAGGGACCTCCCGTTAGATAGATATTAAAATTAAGGAAGGGTTCTGTTGCAAAAATTAACTGGTAAGTCGAAAAACTCCCGTTATAGGTACTCATAAAGTTTCGAAGAACCGTATATTGTCAACCTTAAAAAGTTAACCTAAACGTACCTATATCAAGTCGTTCCAAAATAGGATCTCAAATCCTTTCTCCAGTAAATATAAATCCTGGGATAAGCGTTTGATCTTCAAACTGAAGATATGTAGCCCCTCAGACGTGTAATTTTACAGAAAACAATTTCGGGAACTATAATGACTTAGGGTTGAGAAGTAAGGTTCAAAATGGCAGAAATCGAATGTCCCGCATACCTACATCAATAGAACCCTTCGGAAAATTTTTGCGGCCTATATTTAACAGAATGGAAAATATCTTAACGTCGCGATAGATTTATGTGCTGATCGCACTGAATTCTGGCTTTGGAAACGCGTGATTAAAATAGAAACATCAATATCAGTGCAGGAATAACTACGACGGCTTTGCGTGAACCGTTGACAATACAGTCATCAATCTCAGTCATCATCATTAATAAAACATTCCTGTGTAAAGGAATAATGGACGGGAGGTCCAAGAAATAGAACTAGAGAACGTTTAAACTATCGTGAGTAATTTCCATTATAAGTATAGGTCTCAACCGCGATGCGCAGCGAGCTAAGTCCCTATGAAAAAGACCCCAGATGGGTTCAAAACTAGTCGGACTTACATCGACTAAATACGTGAGTATAGCCGTAACAACCTATACTTAGAACTAGAGGATTTTGTTTTGAATTTAGGGACACAGTAGATTTTTTCAAACCATTTTTTTTTTAAATGGAAAATGGAAGAAATTTCCATAATAATAAATCCTATTTAAAGTCTATATGTATGATTGCGGGAATTTCATCGATCATCTTTACAAAAATCACACATAGACTTACCTAAGTAAGTACCTAACCTACCTACAACATTGGTGAGCACCCTTTGATTGGCACTTATTTTTTTAAATTAAGTCCTACCTATATACATAGACTTTAAATGCTTCTTTGTGTACACATAGACACATGATTAATTATGTTGTATTTATGTAAAACGTATCTGAAAAATTTATATTTGGGGTATGATCAATGATCATACAAAAAAGGGTTACAAGAGTGTAACATCTTACACAACCCTATTCCTTTCTTGCAACATCTTGTTTTTAATAGTCTCCAGGTACGTCATACTTTGCTATTAACATGGACTATAAACGGTAATCAACATATCGCGGCGCCCTACCTTTCAAGTCACTTTGATAACACAATTCCACACGCTACTTTTTCCATTAACGTCAGAGTTCAGACCTGCGTGGAATAGTTTTACGTGTGGAAACCGTACAAAATGATTACTTACTGAAGTTTAGCGTATTGTGTTTATGGTCAAAGTTAGACAGAGTTGAGCCAAATATGCAAAGAGAAAATACACCTGTCTAAATTCATAAAATATGTTGTTGATAATAATTAATTATTTAAAGTAAAATTAGTCATAATCTACTCAGCACTTACTCATTTTAGTTACTTACTTTACTATGTACTTTAATATTTTACGTAGATACTAATAATTTTCTCAAAATATTCTGGGATATAATACTACGTCCACGCGGTCCTCACTAACTTCATACTTAAACGTTTTGTCGTGTCTTACCTTCTCTACTTACTGAATTAAAGACAAAGCTTCTACCTTAAAGTAGGTACCTAATCCTTCGTCCAGCAGCATCTAGCAAGATAAAATTAAACTGTATGCGTTACTTTCTAGCTAAGTAGTAGGTAGGTATATCATAGAGTTAATATAGTTTTTACGCTCATCATCATCATTTCTAACCTTTAGCCCGCTCACTACTGGGTCTCCTCTGGTAAATTAGCAATGTTTAGAGTTTAGACCACCAAACTGGCCAACTGAAGTTGAAAGAGAACCACTAGACTACTATCGCTTTTACGCTAAATAAGTATTTTGTCTAAAATCTGTAACACAAAACGCGAATGCATTCCTACATCATAGAGAACGCTTCGCTGGCATCCAAGAGACGGATCAAATGTGCGGGAGCGAACTGCGCAAAATCTTAAATTGTCAAACCCACACAGTGCAATAACAATAATGTCCGCATTACGTAAGATAAAAGTGTGGGTACGCGTAAGAATTCGCGAGCACATCACATCACATTATCAAGGTCAGTTTGAGATGCACTCTATTTAAAATCTACAAATAAGTGTAAATTAAAAATGTACAAGTAACCCCCGACAAGTGAAGATTACAGTAACTAGAAAAGAGCTGATAACTTTCAAACGGCTGAACCGATTTTCTTGGATTATAGCTAAGAACACTCTCGATCAAGACACCTTTCACTGATCGAAGACTTTGTTTTTCCTCAGTTTTGGATGAGAAGACATCTCAAAGCTTCCAGAACGCTGCCCAGTCAATTTGGATTCGATGGCTAACCTCTTTGTCGAAATTGGAGCTACCTAGCTGGATATCGGCTTACGTATGCATACCTTGGTGGTCAAGTTAGGTAACTATTCTGACGTAACGTAGTTGAGAGGGCAGTGTATTGCGATAACTATATAACTAATTAATTGATTGATTAATTATGTTAGTAGGCATGATATATATCATGATGTTATGTAAGCAGATTAATTTCCTATTCAACGTAATGAATTTTATATTACAGGGCCTAGTAACTAGTTAGTAGAGTTTATCAACATATCAACCCGAGATAACCCATGGCTGCTGCAAGTAATGTCAGTATGCATTAGTTGTTATCTAAAGTTAACAAAACAAACGATAAGATAAATTTTCCTCTGGCTCAATCATACATAGATATCGATAAAGTGCTGTATTAATTAAATGTAAGTATCTTTTTACCGTGCCTTAGTTCGTCTGAATTAATTTTTTAACCCCGACCCAAAGAGAGGGGTGATAAAAGTTTGACGTTTGTGTCTGTGTATCTGTCTGTGGCATCGTAGCTCCTAAACGAATGAACCCGCCCGCCGCACGCTCGTTTCGTTCCATAGAGCGCTATATAATATAGCGTACTCTTTAAATATGTATATAGCGTCCCGGGCGCTTGCTATATCAAGTTCCTAGAGAAATCTACAATATCGCAAATTATAACAAACGTAACATACAATGAGTAGATACCTACATGAGCTTTAAATAGGCTAATTTTATTTGAAACCACAAATAAGGATATAAATACAGTGGGTATTTTGTATAACACAGCAGTAATGTAACTGCATACATTTTGAAGGGAAATCCGACAAACAGGAAAATATTGATGCATCCATAATAATGACTGCAAACATGGCTAACATATCGCAAATAAATCGAAATAGGCACTATGTTTCAAAAATCACACTAACTAGATAAAGGCTTTTTTCAGAGTTCATCACTTACCACCAGGTGAGATTGCAGTCAAGGGCTAAATAGTATCTGAATAAAAAAGGTAGCTTTATGCTCAAAATCAGGCAAATGCTTAAATTTCATTCCGAACCAGTTGCAGTAGTAGATTCTCTTGATGATTCAAACGCACTTGTTAAAATTTATTTGAATAAAAAATTCTATGCCTATTTCTATTAATGTGCCGGTATGTGTAGGAATTATTTTACATTTGTTTATGTAATTGTCATGCCGTCAATCTGCCGAAGAGTGAAGCCACACGATGCGTTGCGTTGGGAGTGCAACGGCTGAGAGGGGTGGTGCGTTTGCAACGCACTGTCAAGTCCATTGCGCAATTTACTGTGGTAAAACATTAAAACTGTGGCGATCACAATAGATCGGCAACGGTCAACGTGATACAGGGTCTAAAGGGCCCTGCATAGCCACCTCACATCGTGTGGCATGAGGTAAAGAGATTTCTATGCAGAATGACGCAGCGGCACCGCTCAGGCGCCGCACTGCCAACGCAACGCATCGTGTGGCGTACTCGAGATCTATAGAACGCACTTTGACTTTGCTCAGACTTAAGACACTGTTAAAACGAGACAGCGTTATACCGCTGGCATAAATCTGTCTCGTTTTAACTGAAACTTAAGTCTAAGCTAAGTCAAAGTACGCTCTATAGATCTCAACCTGAGTTCATGCATGGTTCATGCTTACTTCAAATAAATAAACAAACAAGAAGGAAGTGCTGGCATACACAATATAATGCGTTACTCGTGTCTTTGTTGTTGCCAATTGTCTTTTTGTCGCTTCCATAAATAATATAGCATTAGATAAACGCGAATTGGATCGCATAATTTACTGTCATTACAAGTGTAAATAAAAAAAATATAACACACCGACAAGTGAAGGTTACAGTAACTAGAAAAGAGCTGATAACTTTCAAACGGCTGAACCGATTTTCTTGGATTATAGCTAAGAACACTCTCGATCAAGCTACTTTTCAAACAAAAAAAATTAAATTAAAATCGGTTCATTAGTTTAGGAGCTACGATGCCACAGACAGATACACAGATACCCAGATACACACGTCAAACTTATAACACCCCTCTTTTTGAGTCGGGGGTTAAAAACTAGGACTAACCTTGTGTAAACATACTCGTAATATTTCATCCTAATTTGTAAATAATAAAATCTGCAACATATATTTCCTCCTTTATAGTCGTGCAAGATCAAACATTTTTTTTTCCACCATAAGTTGTTGTAACATGATGATAAACAACCGTCATTTGCCAAGTTTATCGTTGTTCCCCTTCTACTTATATTTTGCAAGACATCACACGTCTGATTGTTTATCCAACTACGCAAGCACGAAATTAAGAGACTTCTTCCTTGATTATTTCACAAATCTTAGGTATATCTTTCTTATTATATTAGCTTTTTCCAGCCACTTCGTCCGCATGGATTTTTAAGAGATGAAGTTGGAAAATCTAAAACCTTTCTTAGTGTAACTCACATTATACATACTCGTATACATAGAACCTCTATGCAAAATCTCTTTGAGCTGTACATTGATATGTCAGTCAGTCAGTTTCTAATTTTACATATTGTAACACAAGGTACAAATAAAACTTTTACACTCTCAAGATGACATGAAAAGTAGCGATTAAGCTTCATCACACAAACACTTTCATCAAAATTTCATTACAATGATATAAAATTTTTATAGCGTTCTATTGCTTAGCCACAGACTGTTTATACTGCATTAAAATGGCCTATTAAAAATGATATATACAATGAATATATATGTATATAGATTTTAGAGTATATATACCCATATATATTATCTGTATTCTATATTTTAGACGTATAATATTTCATACCGAAAATATCTGTATATCGATGGTAATGAAAGAGGCTCCGGGGCTCAGGCAGCGGACCACAGTAATTTGACAGCTACAATATCTACTCATGTGGCTACAGATGACGACAGCAATCACCTCTGATTGGCTGTCAGTCTGTCGCTATTTGCTAAAATACATTCTTGCAGCAAAAATACCATAAATTCAGCCAATCATGGCTGCGGTACTCCCTGTGTGTTTGACATCGATAGTATTAATATTAATTGCATACTGATAATAATAATAATATTTTTTACTTAAATACTTGTTAGTTAGTGTGTCTTTTGTGCGGTGCGGACCTAAATTTTAATGTTTATAACATAAGTACAAATAAATGCCAATATACTCTTACACTGCCCCAGAGTACTTGTACCATTGTATGCGACACGATTTTATCATAAAAATTTTAGCGGTTAAAGATTGTAGATATGAAACTCGTTAACTGGCTTATCTCATCATACCTCGCATACACGTTCGCATCTATTTTTGCTTTCAACACATTTAACCCACGTTTTGTACAAGCTGTAAATAAATCAATTAACAAAATGGCATATCATGATAAACAAAGTTTTTAAGGTTTATTTTATAAAAATTAGGTTTATGAGTTTGACGCAAAATCTTTTCGCAGAATTCGTTTGGTGCCCCCAAACGAATTCTGCTTACCTACTATACTAATTAATACTTAGTTAAAAGGTTTTATTTATAACTACGATATCATTAAACAGTACACTTTAGTTCTAGACACTCATCATCATTTCAACCCATTGCCAGCTCACTACAGAGCGTAGGTCTTCTCTCACAATTAAAAGCGTTTAAGCCACAGTCTACCACACTGGACATGTGCGGATTGGCAGACTTTACACATCTTTGAGAATATTATGGGGAACTCTAGGGCATGCAGGTTTCCTTACCTTCCTCACGATGTTTTTCCTTCACCGTTAAAGCAAATTATATTTAATTATGTACTTAAAACAAACAGCACCGATTTAGAGGTGCATGCCCAGTATAGAAACCTGACTCCCCGAATAAGAAACCGAAGTCATTAGGTAAACTAAACGAAATGAAAAATTGATTCTAAAACTCGAGCTAGGCAGGAGGTATGAGGCCATGCGGTTACATACATTCTAAATAAGAGCCCTTTTAACTTTGCAAGTGTTGAAATTTTTACTTACCTACCAACGAATCATAAGCTTTTCAAGAGTATTTCGACATAAAATAACAAAAGAAAAGCTTTTTATACCAATAATAAAGGGTAGGTTGCGCCACAAAAATATTTTTGTATTTTCGACATCGGGGAGTTAAAAGCGTAACAAGTAAATGATGTCGTAAAGTTATCATGAAATGTCAACTTCAGTCAGAAGCCCGAAACATTTGGTAAATAGTCTTACTAGCTCATGCCCGCGACTTAGTACGCGTGGATTTAGGTTTTTAGAAATCCCGTGGGTACTCTTTGATTTTTTCGCAAAGTATTTTCCGCGCAAACCGTAATTTCAATCATTTTCAAGTGACAGTTGGCAGATAAAGAATAAATATGGCTTTCCCATTGTTAGTTCGGACGCATTATAGGTAGGTACCTACTTACTTGAATGTTTGATAATACAGAAAAAGTTTAGTAATCTTTAGCTTTACAGAAACTTTGGCGACGTGATTTTAAACAAAGGCAAAGGAATCGAAGCTATTTTGATTCCTTTGCCTTTTCCGTTGTTTGATATTCAATCCTCAAGGAGATTGTAGCGGTTCATTTGGCCTTTGAATTCGAATATCTGAATATTCGGAACAAATATCTGAAAACCTTAAACGTTTAGTTATTCGTAAAGGAATATATATAGTATTGCTTTAAATGTATTCGCAATACCAAACAGGTGAAAGCAGGACAGCATTATCAGATTTCTGATGCAACTCAACTTATTTTTGTATCACAAGAAAACCAATTTAAAGAGGTGCATGAATTTAAAAGTGTAACTTTTAAATTCGTAAATTTCACTCATTTCTGGTAGTCCAGCTAAAAAGCGAACTATTTACAACATCACAGTTATATTACTCCAGGGATAAATAACAAAAACTTTCTTAAGTTCACAAAAAATAACATTAGTCAGCCAGAGGTCGTCGCAGCAAATGAAAGTAATAAAAGTGGGCAAAAAGGCTTACTGGCGGTGCCAAATCACTTTAATGACCAACCGTGGGGCAAATTGTTACATAAGAAGCCGCAGTATGAGTTCAAAGAGATTACTCCACCTCGCTTCATTGCCCCAGGGGTCTTTTACGAGATCACAAGTTGAACTGATAAGGATATCAATTTACGAGGAGTATATTCGTAACATAAAACAAACTGGTTCTCATTTGAATACTAACCAATCAAACTTAAAGAAATTCTGTAGACGCGTTTTAAAAATTAATATCTGAGTCTGCGGTTTCCCATATATCGTAGAATCTGGCAAGTGTGTAGTTTAAGTACATGCTTAAAGATATACATAAAATTTATTAAAGCCCGTACGGAAATCTAGAAAAGCACAGACACAGATATTTGTTTCTGAAACGTCTCCACAAAATTTCACTAACTTTGATTAGTTAATATTTACAAGTGTAAATTAAAAATTTATAACACCCTCGACAAGTGAAGGTTACAGTAACTAGAAGAGAGCTGATAACTTTCAAACGGCTGAACTGATTTTCTTTGATTATAGCTAAGAACACTCTCGATCAAGCCACCTTTCAAACAAAAAAAAAAACAAAATTATAACAAGTGTAAATTAAAAATTTATAACACCCCCGACAAGTGAAGGTTACAGTAACTAGAAAAGACCGAAAAGACCTGATAACTTTCAAACGGGTGAACTGATTTTCTTGGACTATTCCGCACCTATGATCAAAAGTATCTGAGTTTTGAGTTTTCCAAAACATCATTTTCAAATAAATAATTATGTATTTAGGCAACGTCCATCTTGACAGCTTGACATTTGTCAATTGACATAATATTATGAACCTAACGGTTATCTAACCTTCTTTTCTACAAGAAAACTAGAAAAGAGCGGATAACTCTTAAACGGCTGAACCGATTTTTTGGATTATAGCTAAGAACACTCTCGATCAAGCCACCTTTCAAACAAAAAAAAGTAAATTAAAATCGGTTCATTCGTTTAGGCGCTACGATGCCACAGACAGATACACAGATACACACGTCAAACTTATAACACCCCTCTTTTTGGGTCGGGGGTTAAAAATCGGTTCATTAGTTTAGGAGCTACGATGCCACAGACAAATACACAGACACACAGATACACACGTCAAACTTATAACAGCCCTCTTTTTGGGTCGGGGGTTAAAAAGAGAACCAAACTACGTTTGTATGGAAAACGCTGAAGAGCGAGATAGGGTAACTTCTCATAAATAAAGCGAGCCTGCCGTTTTTGTATAAAATCTTATCTTTGTGTAATTTCATTTTCTCCTTAAGGTCCAATGTAATAACTAACATTGTACTTTACGGCATCACATTATATTAAATCCTCGTAAAAGGGCAAATCGTAAAGTTTACAGACACTTATAGCTATCCGGACATATTAGGCGTTAGTTGCTTATGTCACTAATATAATTTAGTAACGAAATAGGAAAAAAACGATCTAATTTTTCAATTAAAAAAGCCGGCCCCAGCTTTTATCCAAGTCATAATTTACATTCCACTACCCAATAGGCATTTACGTACTAAAGGAGATCATTCTAGCTCCATACATTTTTGGGCCTTTTCTGAAAGTGCCGGCCAACGAAAAAAAATGGTACGGATCGTTAGAACTAGCTATTTGGAGTTATAGTTAATATTGCAGAAAAGTTGTAGGATTGCTCTGAACCAAGTTATACAAGGTCGAAGATTCGTAATTTTCATACATTTTATTGATTTCTAAAAGTGCTGGGAAACATAAAATAATGTTAGATATTGCTAGAACTAATGATTTGTAGCAATTGTCATTATGACCCGAAGGCTGTGGGGCCATTATATGTCGTGTTATACAAGTAATACAAAAAATGAATATACTTTGTATAATTAATTGTAACCGATTTTATGATTTTGTTACTGTTTTGATCGTTTTATACGAATTTGAATACACGTACAATTATTTTGACTCCCACGAAGTGCTGGATCAGCTGCAATGTGGACAAAATTCGTTTATACATACCTGGATTGTATGCGGCCTTGTAATACTAGGTGATCTCATCCAGCCATCTCCCAAACTTCTGCCACTGGGAATTGGGATATCTCCGGCGAGCTCTGTGATGTATGCACCATTTGGTTATACGTACTGTTTACCATAGTAACTACGGGCTTGCTTCAGTCGATAGCTGCCCAAAGCAACCTGCGTCAATTCTTCTGTGAATCTAGGAAAGTCATTGAACGGAGGAGGTTGGCTTCCATAGCCTTGAAATAAGCTCTCCTTCTATTATAATTACATATTGTTTGTGATAACAAGTTCTGCTGAACTGTTTTGCTCACTTGCCGTTCATGGATTACGTCAAGAAAATCACGTGCATGCACGTTGTTGTCTATCAGAACATGATATACAATACAAAGTATATTCATTTTTTGTATAACTTGTATAACACGACATATAATGGCCCCACAGCCTTCGGGTCATAATGACAATTGCTACAAATCATTAGTTCTAGCAATATCTAACATTATTTTATGTTTCCCAGCACTTTTAGAAATCAATAAAATGTATGAAAATTACGAATCTTCGACCTTGTATAACTTGGTTCAGAGCAATCCTACAACTTTTCTGCCATATTAACTATTACTCCAAATGGTTAGTTCTAACGATCCGTACCATTTTTTTTCGTTGGCCGGCACTTTCAGAAAAGGCCCAAAAATAATGATCTCCTTTGATTAAAAAGCTCCTAACGAAGTTATAAGGAGTGCCTCAGTGTTCATCAAGATAAAATCTTTCATGACAACGTCTTATGTTTGTTAAGTTACAAATATACGAGAAATACAAACGGTAGACCATGATAATAATGTGTGATAAACAGATTTAAGTAATAAACAAAACATTACTTACCATTTTTATAATCCTTTCTATAATGTAGAAAATTCTAAAACAACAGGTAACTTTAAACGTTGATGGTATAATAAAACCTGAAATACATACAGTATTATGATTATGAAGATTTTGCCTTAAACCTAATCCTACCTGATAACGTAGTTGACGCATATCACGCTGGTCGGCTTTTGCTGTTTGTCGGTGATGACAGTAGCCTGAGTCTGAACCCAGGAGTAACCGCCGGTCTTGGCGAGGAAGCGGTACTGCCCAGTCTCGCATTGTCCTTTCGAGAACACTGGAACAAAAAGACCTTATTAATAAAGCTGAACAAAAGACCACTTGATTTATAATTAAAAAGTTTAATTAACCTGTCAAACTAAATAAAAACAATTTTTTTTCCTGATACCGTAGATTATATCAGTGAAAATTTTCCTATAATGAAAAACTTGAGAGCAAACGACAGAGACTAGATAACATCAGTCTCAGTGAAGGCAAGGAAAGGAGAAAATTGAAACGAAAGCAAAAATGATTGAACGGGGAAAATGCCCTTCGTTCAATCATGTTTCAGAAGAATCAGATAAATTCTGGCCGTCGCAAATTCTCAAGGATACCTGTGGAAGAGAGGGACTTTCTAGTTCTTTAGCTTTACAGAGACATCCAATAAATTCAAGAAAGTGAGATCAACTTTCGCCAGGTCTTCATTAAGTACTTTATTATGATATTTCTTTAACCTGAATGAAAGCCGAAATAGGGTAACTTCACTTTCGTTAGGTTCTCAGTAGTTTTGCGAAAATTCGATAAAAGTAATAATTTTACTTCTTTATTATGAATGGAGGATAAAATAGGTTTACTATTATTTAATTCTGATTAGTTAATAGCTGGTTCTTTTCGTCATAACATCTATTGACATTATCGGGAAAATATAGCAGCTATAAAAATTATTACATTTTATTAATGAGTTTGCTTTGGCTGTGGATCGAGATTGGGGTTGGTTATTTTAACCAATTCTAATTTAATTGAAAGAATTCATACAGTTCTTGAAAGAAAAAGTAATGATAATATGTGAAGATATCTACTTTTATATTTCTGGCTTTTCCTGCATTTGCATTTACATCTGCGCGACAAAGTAGCGTTAATAGCCCGTATAACGTTATGTAATGGCGCCGTATAACGTTGTATAATATTTTTCTAAAGAGCTCTTATGCAGAGTCTGTCGCTTTTCGTAGATTAAAAATATATCTCAAAGTGTTGTATTTAATAAGAAAATGGTTTTAAAGTATGACCGCAAAAAACAAAATATTCTTAATTACTTAGAGCTCTTGATTAAGTTTTGGAATTTCTTAAGTTCTTCAGCCGTTAAGGTGACTTAAAAGGGTTTCGCCTCGGCCTTAAATAGCGTTAAGTAATTGGAATTGTTCGTGTTAATTTTAAACCACTTTTGAATAAACTACTATATGGCGTGATCACATAGGAAACTTTTCCAAGAGACAATATTTGTCACTGATTTAAACTTAATTAGTACTAGACTACTTATTTAACGCCCGCGACATCGTCCGCGTGGATTTTGGGTTTTTAAAAATCCCGTGGGAACTCTTTGATTTTCCCGGATAAAAAGTTGCCTATGTCAATTTTCGGGATACAATCTACCCCTAAACCAAATTTCATATGAATTGGTTAAACGGATAAACGTAGGAACTCTTTGATTTTCCGGGATAAAAAGTAGCCTATGTCCGTGCCCGGGACGTAAGCTAACTCTGTAGCTTTCATTAAAATTAGTTAAACTCTTGGGTCGTGAAAAGCTAGCAGACAGATGGACACGCTTTCGCATAATATAATATTAGTATTGATTATGGAAGTATGGATCATGTTTAATCTAATCACGGCAATAGATTTGAACGAACTTATCAATGTAGTAATATAGCGGCAAATTCGCGTGACTAGTACAGTAGTTCTGAGCACAATATAAAGGCAATCAAATTAGGTTAAGTGGTCATCGGTTTCCTTCATTCAAAGTGCAATGGCACCTTTATTGAAGGCTTTTTCATGTTATGTTAAGCTACTAAAGGCATAAAATATAACGATTCAGATTTCGAGAAAGAGTACAGAGTGAAAGCCCTGGTGATTGAAACAATAAATATAATATCAAGAAAGTTAGCAAAGTCAATATTGGCCATCCGAAAGGTTACAGGGACTACGTTCCAAATTCATCTAATAACTTTGTAATAGACTTACAAGTTCTCTTGAAAAGAGTACGTTTATATTACAACTTGTAGAGTTGGAATTTGTTTATGTCTTACTATTGGCAAACATCCATCTTTATTATCAATGCAGTTTATTTCTATCTTCATCGGTATTGCGCCTAGCATTTGCATTTGTTACACTATTTTCTAATCCACGTAGGTAGCTACATTATAATTTAGTAGCACATTATCTCGATTAAGAAAAGAGATCTTCAATACGGAATAATTTATCCACTTGTTTGTGATGTTACTAACCGCTCTGTTGGCATAGGACCAAACAATTTAAGGTTAACATTGGTGCTTCAATGTATTCAGTGAGGTATAAGATTCCCTTTCTTTCTCGGTCGCTGTTTGAAAGTAAGCTGGCCGAAAATAGCACATTATATTCCCCACATTGAGTGTAGGCTTGGCCCCTTTAAGAATTGGGGCGCTTGAATTTTTTGTTAAGTAAGTAAAAGTCAACGACTTGTACGTATTTCACTATTTGTGGCACTAATTAAACAGGTCATAGAGTAGGGTAAGTTTTTTTTTAAAGATTATTAGCCATGCTAATCATGACTAATATTCCCCTTTTCCCTTACTACTACTAAGCACAAAGCTGTGTTAGGAGTAGGTACGACAATAGTGCAACAGGTGGGGTTTGAACCGCCGACCTTTCAGAATTCAGTCCGCTTCTCAACCGTTGAGCTATTGAGGCTCTAATTTTGAGGCTCTAGTTGTACCTATAGAAGAGCTATTTCAAACGAAAATTGTGTCCTATTCAGCTTTCAACATTAGCATGACACTGGTCATCAAGTTGACGACCTTCCTGGGGCAGTGGCAAGGGCTGTGGTCTTATTAGTGGGAGGTCCCAGGTTTGATTCTTGGCAGGGGTTTGGAATTTTATAATTTCTAATATCTGATATTTGGCCGTGGCTAGTTATCACTCTACCGGCAAAGCTGTGCCACCAAGCGTTTTAGCGTTTCAGTACGATGCCGTGTAGAAACCAAAGGGTATGTATGGATTTTATAAAAACTGTCATATCCCGTCCAGGTTAGCCCGCTTCTATTTTAGATTGCATCAACACTTACGACTAGGTACCTAATATAATATAATGAAAAATAGCTCAACATAGCATTATATGATAGGCATAGGTGATATAATATGGTAATAGCTCAACATAGCAAAAATACAATTTTAATTTTCATAGAGTTCTTTACGAATATTTGAGTGTGTGAACTGTACAAGATTCTCTTTCAGATGCTGCATTGCACAGCGAGATATACAAAAATAAACTCAATTTCAAGTGTGATCTCATTTGCAGGTGGATTTTATATTGAGAATGCAGAAACAAAAGCATATTTATGTTTTCTAAAAGTTTCATTATTTTTTTGAAGGAACAGGCAACCAGTAGTTACAATTGTTACTACTGGTTGCATAACCCAAGTGGTCGGAGTAATAATCTTTATAAAATCTACATTCATGTAATCGGTTATTTATCGATGTATCAACGATAGTTCCACTTGGTAGATAAAAATCGAGTGTTTTATAAATTATATCTGTCACTTCAAAAGGAGTAAAGCCGATCAGTGGGGCGATTCGATAACTATAATACTACTATATAATATAATGATATTATACTTAGTTTTCAACTACAAGATAAAGTTGAACAGCAATAAAACCCAACTACTACCCGCGAACTGCCGACAGATAGCGATAGATATAGTAAAATTGTTTTTCTGTCACTCGGTGTATTTAATATTATACTTACTATATTTATATTTATGAACTCAGAATTTTTCCCTCTTTCATTTGATATCCCAATCGATACCGATACAATAGCAAAATTTTTTGGAGACCCCCACTTATGTAACATCCGTCAGGTCGACTTTTTTCGATTGTAGTTCTGTTGTGGCGTGATTGAAGGGCAAACGAACAAACAAACACACTTTCGCAATTTTTATTTGGGTAGTAGAGATTCACGTAGCCAAAGAGTGATGAACTGAGTATCTGTTTATAATAATTGAGCGAATTCGTCAATAAAGCTTTATTGCATAGCAGCGTCGAATGCCTGCAAATTATTGAGCCTGCTATTTATTACATGAGCAAATGAAACGGTGGTCTCTCCGGCACTCGCTCTATACAAACGTAGTTTGGCTCTCATTTAAATATCATGGAACCTAATAAAATTTTGTAGACACGTTCTAAAAACTAATATCTGTGCCTGTGGTTTGCAAGAGTTTTGTAAAAATATCAAATTTTAGAGTTTTATGAGTTAAAAGATTTAGGCTCTGTTTCACAACCTCCAGATAAACTTTATTTATAACGCATAAAGGTATACGCGGGCTTAACGGGCACTGAAGTATAGAAACCATACCAACTGCAGACACAAACGAAATTGACAGTATATGTATATTCAAATACGGCTCTGATCTACACTGTCATATGTCGCGTTGTTGTGGTTCATGGGAATCAGTAAAAAATTAAAATAATTTTTTGTACTTACCATGAAAGAAAAACTATTGATTTATATTCTTTTCATATTTAAATAACTTTTTTCCGCCATCGATTTTGATCAAATATTTTTATATACAAAAAGGTTACAAATATTATCTTTGACTTAAAACTATTTTGGTTCTTGTCCGCAACTTTTCGAAAAGACGGGTCCAAAATGCCTTATTACCTTTGACGTTATGAGAGTTTTTGTATTGGGAATCCATGTCTTGTCTTGTGGTTGTGAAACAGGCCCCAAAATGTATATCTTTGAACCCGTTTCGCTTTGAAGCTAAATATTTTTACTAAAATTTGGCAACGGACACAGATATTCGTTTCTAGAAGGCGTCTACAAAATTTCTTTGAGTTTGAATGTTTAGTCCTCAAATGAGAGCCAAACTGCATTGGTCTGGAGCGCACTACGAATAAACTGCTCTTAAACGTTATAAAACTCATAAATGTTTATCAAAAGGCAAGGCCTGTGTCACCGTAACGCGAACACAAAATTGGGTCAAACACTGGAAACTGTGCGAAATGGTTTCTTGGAGTTTAACGCTGTGCAAAAATAACTCAGGCTTACCTCTAATAAAACGATGCACAATGATACTTAATATGTTTTATATTTATTTAAAAAAAAGAATTACTATTAAATATTCATTATTCATTGTTTATAATAACTAAATATGCGACAATATTTGTAAAATTATGGTCCTTTGAGCCGGATAGAAGCAAAAATTACTGAATAATTGAATTTTAACAGACTAACTGAAGGTCCATGACCAGCCGGTTAAAATAAAATTATTATTAGAAAAGAAAAAATCACCAAAGGGTGAGTCGGACTCGCACACGAAGGGTTCCGTACTTTAACAAGATTTATTATTATTTGTCGTAATAGCGGCAACAGAAATACACATTCTGTGAATATTTCAACGAGCACCCGCTGACAGGCAGACGGACGGACGGATGGACAGACAGCGGAGGTTTAGTAATAGAATTCCGTTGGCACCGTTGGGTACTGAACCCTAAAACAATAGTTGTAGCGATACATCGAAGACATCTGGGGCCCTACTACCATCTCTTAAAGTAGTAATGTTTTAATATTGTTTTGACATTTTCATATAAAACTTGTATGAAATTGTCAAAACAATATTGAAACATTATTTATATAGCTTTAAGCGGTGGTAGTAGGGCCACGTAGGGCCCCAGGAAAAGAACATTGACATCAGATGTTTTGACATGTTGGTATGGCAATTGGCATGTTGGAAATGAATGTGCCAAGCTCTAACGCGATGAGTAATGACGTAGGTACATGAACATTGTTGGCCACAACATATTGTCACGGCGGCGGGCGCCATATAATTTTCACACCTATGCAGAATTTTGTTTAGATATTATTTACCGAATTAAGTAATGATCCTAATAGTCGGTAGGTATAACCTTCGCTGTCGTGATTTCGATACTTTATATTTTATTTTATTTTTAATTATTTATTTTAAACAGTTATCTATTTATTTATTTAATAGCACAAACTTACACCAACCGCGAATACACCAACTCACGTAAATACTTAATTGACAGCAAATCTACTAATGTAAATGTACTTATAAGAGTGTTTACATTAGTAAAGTCGTAACTTAATCATGTAAGCTACTTAGATACGTGAGTAAAACTTCAGGTGTATCCGCTGCCTAACATTGAAGGGGCATGCATAAGTTTAGGATATTTTATCAACAACGTAGCATCTCTAATCTACAAAATAGGTAGGCATATCAAACATCAAGGAACGGAATGTAGCAATTTGTGTAAACTTTTCAAAGAGTCGTAAAATAGCTTCAATAAGTATCAAGACGTTATCAACAATTTTATAGTCTGCCGTAAGGTGTGCCGTCACAGTCTCAGTTTTAGAGATCCATAGTAATATCATAAATGCGAAAGTGTCTGCTAGCTTTTCAAGGCCTATCCATTTAACTGATTTTAATGTTTGGTACAGCTAGTTTACGTCGCGTCCCGGGGACTGCCAAAGGCTGCTTTTTATTCCACAAAATCAAAGACTTATAACGAAGACGGTGAAAAACGAATATAATGAAGAGATATAGAGAAGAAGAGAGATAGAGAAAGAGAGAGAGAAAGTGGAAAAGAGAGGGAGGTATTATAATTTCTGAGATATATACTCAAATAGATAGGTTTCAAAGTTTCGTGTCGTTCTGTTCATTCTCGTTTCCTTGCAACTATACAGTGACGAGTCAGCTTAATTCGGAAGTTATGTAAAACAAATAAATTTTGCCGTAGGCGCCTTTGAAATAGGTAATGAAATTGGTAATTTCTCAGGCCAAGAGAGGCAACGAAACGATAAACGTTACCTCCAATTGTTTGGAACTTATAGCAGTTTATGTGCTGAACGTAGATTTCACCTTGATTTCACCAAACAAAAGAAATGGAACTCCAAGCAATATTGCTCTTATCTATACGATTTCGTTACATTCAGAAATAGAAAATAAAATATGGAATCGAATAGAGGGCGAAAGAGCGAATAAAACTTAATGGACGAATTTCGTCAGTAAATTTGAGCCAATTAAGAGAGATTCTCGGCCAATTAAGAGACTAAAATGTAGGTAATAAAGGCCATTTTGATCCAGTGTGTTTTAGCTTCCTTCGTTTTCTTTCTTGATAGATTTCAGCGAAGTAGCCGGTATGTAATTAAGGCCCGGTCTCCCCAACTGACTAATTTGTCTAATTCACTGGACAAATTATATAGTTAGAAACATCAATTAGACTAATTAGGATAAAATTAACGAAAAAGTACCTATTTTAGAAACAACTGGATTTAGATTCTTGAAAATCCTGTGGGAACTCTTTGATTTTCCAGGATAAAAAGTCGCCTATGTCACTATACAGATCTTTAAGTATCTCCATGCAAAAAAAATCACGTCCATCCATTGCTCCGTTGCGGCGTGATTGAAAGACAAATCAACAAACACACCTTCGCATTTATAATATGGGTAGTGACAATATTAAACGATAGTCAACTTTACAGACGTAGCTGACCTATGTCCCATGTCACATCACAACACTACAGTTCACGATACAGGACATAAAAATGGCTGAAAAACTGAATAAATAAAAAAGCCCAGGAAAAATCTGGCTAGAGCCGGGTCACCCGGGTGCCATAAACCCCCGGAAAACAATTCAGTGCTCGTAAAACTCACCGCTTGTTATCTCGGCTGGGACAAGCTGTATTGTCAACATAGAAACTGCTGACGATGGCTTTTTTACAATATCCGATTAGATAATCGTATCGGACGCTAATCCTGCCTTGGGCGTTAAGCTAATTTTAGATAAGTGCCTACTTATAGGTTTTTACAACACATGATTCAACTCTTCATATTCGATTGTTTCCTCTGTTTTTCTCAATAACTTCTGGCACCAGTAGAACGCAAAAAGACGACTCACAAGACCGAAAAAAAAAATTGCAGGCTGCAACTTAGTTAAAGCTATTAACTTCAGGACTTCATAGAACACGATTTTAGTACATAATATCCCATCTAAATAAGCAGATACATAGAAGTCTTATGTGTTTGCTAAATGTAGCAACTAGCATGATTGAATAAAAAAATACTGTACAGAACACTAATCCACCCTCGTAGCAGCAAGCTATCAATGCAACTATCGCATTTTTTTATATTGATTGACACTTTTTACTACTGGCTGATGAAATTCAGTCTCAATCTTAGAAGTTGTGATCAGATCGTACCTACTAGAATGGGCCGATATAATATAGGTAATAAATAGTACATACCAAAATTATACCTCCAGCCCACACTCGATTTATTTATTATTAGTTACAATCACGTATGCAATCCTAATCGAGATAGTTTTCGAAAGGTGGTTTGATATACCTAAGAGCATGTTGATTACCACTCCCTATCCTTACCTAACTTAGGTACCTAACCCACCTATCAAATATCGGATCGGATAATATAAAAATACTCTTACGCAAACCACCATATTAACTACAATATATTATTATTATAGGGGATTGTTATATCTTATGGAGACAATGACAAATTCCTTAGAATTTGTCATTGTCTCCATAAGATTTGTTGGATTTTCTCTTAAGAAAATCCAACAAATCGTCCTCCATTCGTTTGTTTGGATTTCTTTAACGATTATATTCGTTTTTCTTAAAGGTTTTTCGTTTTTATGGAAACATACTCTATTGAATTTTCACTTTGGAGTAAATCCCGAGACTATAGGATACTGTATCACTGCCATTTAAAAAAAACTCTCATAAAGCTCTGGTTTCCTGGATAGTAAGTAATACCGTCACATAGCGGTCGATACATGGCGTCGTATAACGTCACTGGTTTACAAGAGACCATTTTTCGACCCCAACGCTCTTAAGAAAACAGGCCATCTTGTTTCAATAGACAATAAGACATCATTTAAGAGACGTTACTCGATTTATATCCAGTCGACTATATTTTAGAGAACTAAAACTTTACACCCTTGTAGGGCAACATTTCGTCTTATTTTTGAACAACAATACGCTAACAAGACGTCATATCCGATTCTTCTCAGCTTTATTACTCGGGCTCTCGGAAAATGGCCCATTTTACAAGTCCACCGCATGAATTTCAATTCGCCTTAATGATATTCTTGAGTATCGTGATTTTCACGGGATGAAAGACGACCTTAAGAAACACTGAGCTAAAAATATGTTCTACAAGACCTCAAAAGACGCGAAACAATACCTACTCTTACTTTCATTAAAGATTGTTGTTAATGATTTAAGGGTTTTTATTTATATAAATTTAAAAAACAGCGCGGCCGCAGCGCTGCAGCCGCGCTGCCTCCACGCAGCATTTGGCGGCTTTGAAGGCGCCCCAAGAGAAGTAACCCTAGCGTGCTCCCCAACGCTTTCCATACGAACGTAGTTTGGTTCTCATTTGAATATTCTCGTCATCCGAGAAGGCAAGAATGCTATACAAATTAGCATTAGGATATTTGTAAGATATTTTTGTATACTTGATCGTTTAAACCCCTATAAATAAATTTGATACAAGTGTAAATAAAAAATTTATAACACCCCCGTCAAGTAAAGGTTACAGTAATAACTAGAAAAGAGCTGATAACTTTCAAACGGCTGAACCGATTTTCTTGGATTATAGCTAAGAACACTCGATCAAGCCCACCTTTCAAACAAAAAAAAAAAACAAAATTAAAATCGGTTTATTAGTTTAGGAGCTACAATGCCACAGACAGATACACAGATACACACGTCAAACTTATAACACCCCTCTTTTTTGGTCGGGGGTTAAAAATAAAATGAATCAATCAAGTTCAATGGTTTGTAGACACATTCTATAAACAAATATGTTTGTAGTTTGTCATATTTCCATGAAAAGGCCTAAAAGTTACGGTATCTAATATTGTAATACTAAACATATTAATTCCTGCTAAACGTCTCTAATTTATTTATCTAGGTATTCGATTCATAATAGAAACAGTCTTTAAAGTACAAAGCTAGAATTATCTCCACGCGGTCACCATCTAGCTATAAATATTGCTCTATCATGGACAATCATGACAAGAGAATACCTACGAAATATAATAAGTGTAGGTCGGTACATTAATAATATTAGTTAAGAGGGGTCTCTCCGTCACTCGCTTCATACAATCGTAGTTCCAATTTAATTTGAATATTAAGCAACCAAAGTCCATGAAATTTTGCAGACATATTCTAGAAACTAATATCTATGTTTGTGGTTTTCCATATTTCTGTTAAAATATTCAATTTCAAAGTTACGCGGTCTTTACATACAAATCTTTGAATCCCTGTAATTTTAAAACTACATATTTTTAGAAAAATCTAAAACATCGCAGACACAGATATTAGTTTCTAGAATATGTCTGCAAAATTTCATGAACTTTGGTTGCTTAATATTCAAATTAAATTGGAACTACGATTGTATGAAGCGAGTGACGGAGAGAGCCCTGTTAATTATAATTTTAACGTCCTGCTACAAATTCAGTCTGAACATAATAAATAAAACCGAGAAAGAACAATGCTCAATGTTTCTTTAATTTTTGTTAAGTTAACTTTTGTTAAAATGCTACCTTTTTTTAAAACAATTAAGTGAATATGTATATAAGAATTATTTATAACCATGTTATTCATTTTCTGTTTTTCTTAGATTCAAATTTTTAGGAAAGGAGATCATTATTTTTGGGCCTTTTCTGAAAGTGCCGGCCAACGAAAAAAAATGGTATGGATCGTTAGAACTAGCCATTTGGAGTAATAGTTAATATGGCAGAAAAGTTGTAGGATTGCTCTGAACCAAGTTATACAAGGTCGAAGATTCGTCATTTTCATACATTTTATTGATATCTAAAAGTGCTGGGAAACATAAAATAATGTTAGATGTTGCTAGAACTAATGATTTGAAGCAATTGTCATTATGACCCGAAGGCTCTGGGGCCATTATATGTCGTGTTATACAAGTTATACAAAAAATTAATATACTTTGTATAATTAATTGTAACCGATTTTATGATTTTGTTACTGTTCTGATTGTTTTATACGAATTTGAATACACGTACAATTATTCTGACTCCCACGAAGTGCTGGATCAGCTGCAATGTGGACAAAATTCGTTTATACATACCTGGATTGTATGCGGCCTTGTAATACTAGGTGATCTCATCCAGCCATCTCCCAAACTTCTGCCACTGGGATGTCTCCGGCGAGGTCTGTGATGAATGCATCATTTGGTTATAAGTACTGTTCACCATAGTAACTACGGGCTTGCTTCAGTCGATAGCTGCCCAAAGCAACCTGCGTCGATTCTTCTGTGAATCTAGGAAAGTCATTGAGCAGAGGATGTCGGCTTCCATAGCCTGGAAATGAGCTCTTCTTGTATTATAATTACTGTGTGTGATAACAAGTTCTGCTAAACTGTTTTGCGCAATGACCAGTTCATGGATTTTGTCAAGGAAATCACGTCTGTAGTACACGTTATTGTCTATCAGAACATGATAGCTGTTTAGCGATGTTACCGCAATCCTGAAATAATCGATCACGTTACTTAATGCCCGGTCACTCTGATCAATCCTGAGCAAACGAAAATCTCTTTTAAAGCAAATGTTCATCACTTCCACCAACCAGCGGCAAATGGTAAAAAGCTTAGATTTATTGGTTTGGTCAGTAATTAGCTGGGTTTCATTTAAATGTTTTGTTTCTAGCATTTGTGTCACATAACCGCATGCCTCAAGAAAGAAAGGCTATCTATAAAGGTCATGTACAGATAGATACAGGCATGTACATATATCTTCAGAAAAGCACTAATTACTTTTTCAGTGAAAATCATACCCTAACCACAAGTTCCGAAACCACTAAAAGCCTTTATATTTGTTGCGATGGAACAATAATCTACACGCTGCAGCAACTTAAGCTTTGGTCTGGTGATCATAACGCACAACGCTGCGGTATGCGGTATGCGTTGCCGGACACTCAATCATATGAAAAACGTCGAGAGTGTTCTCTTGTTCCGTCGCAGTATGCGTCAGCGGCGAGGGGCAAGCGCGGTGAAGTGGGGAGGTGTACTCCCGCAAAGCTTTACAATGCCTAGATTTTAAATGATACCTTAAATAATATAGAAGATTTTTACTGGATTTTTATCTTAGTCCATGGTTTTAGAGATACCACAAACAATTTTGAGGTAATCTTTCTTTCTTGAGGTGTGCGGTTATGTGGCACAAATGCCAGTAACAAAACATCAGTAAAATCCCAGCTAACTACTGACGAAGCCAATAAATCTAGACTTTTTACCATTTGCTGCTGGATAATGTAAATGATTAACGATCGCTTTGGAAGAGATTTTTGTTTACTCAGGGTTATTCAGGATTTGAAACCGGACATTAAGTAACATGATCGATTATTTCAGGATTTTGTCAGCATTTCTGAACGGCTATCATTCTGATAGACAACAACGTGCATGCACGTGATTTTCTTGACGTAATCCATGAACGGCCAGTGAGCAAAACAGTTCAGCAGAACTTGTTATCACAAACAATATGTAATTATAATAGAAGAAGAGCTCATTTCCAGGCTATGGAAGCCAACATCCCTCCGTTCAATGACTTTCCTAGATTCATAGAAGAATCGACGCAGGTTGCTTTGGGCAGCTATCGACTGAAGCAAGCCCGTAGTTACTATGGTGAACAGTATGTATAACCAAATGGTGCATTCATCACAGAGCTCGCCGGAGATATCCCAATTCCCAGTGGCAGAAGCTTGGGAGATGGCTGGATGAGATCACCTAGTATTACAAGGCCGCATACAATCCAGGTATGTATAAACGAATTTTGTCCACATTGCAGCTGATCCAGCACTTCGTGGGAGTCAAATTAATTGTACATGTATTCAAATTCGTATAAAACAATCAGAACAGTAACAAAATCATAAAATCGGTTGCAATTAATTATACAAAGAATATTAATTTTTTGTATAACTTGTATAATACGACATATAGTGGCCCCACAGCCTTCGGGTCATAATGACAATTGCTTCAAATTATTAGTTCTAGCAATATCTAACATTATTTTATGTTTCCCAGCACTTTTAGAAATCAATAAAATGTATGAAAATGACGAATCTTCGACCTTGTATAACTTGGTTCAGAGCAATCCTGCAACTTTTCTGCCATATTAACTATTACTCCAAATGGCTAGTTCTAACGATCCGTACCATTTTTTTTCGTTGGCCGGCACTTTCAGAAAAGGCCCAAAAATGTATGGAGCTAGAATGATCTCCTTTCATCGCACACCACACAAACGTAGTTGAGCCCGGAGTAACTTATACAAATATTATTTGTTTCTAAAATATGTCTACAAAATTTCAACAGTATAGTTCTTATAGTTTTGGAAAAAAGTGGCTGTGACATACGGACGGACAGACAGACATGACGAATCCATGGTTCCGTTTTTTGCCATTTGGCTACGGAACCCTAAAAACTAACCGCAATAGAAAGCAATTCTTGTTTTAGATAGTAGTGGGCTGGGGATAGTGGGCTTAGTTTAATCGAAACTATACCGAACTTCGATTGCTTCACCAATTACATTACTGAAAAAGTTTTAGGACCAGCTTTTAACGAAAACAATATAACCGTTTTTGTATATTGGAATGGGGTTAAGTAAATTCAGCATCCATGCTGTGATTCGGATTGTTCTACTTTGCTGAAAATAGGTATATCGAAGCATTTATCCTTTTCGACCTTTAGCGAAAACTATTCGGAAGCAAAACCTCTATGCCTTTTTATCAGAATAAGGGAGATTTAAGTTATAGTCTTAATACGTAATATGTAATTGTTTACTGTCCCAAATAAATAAGTCTTGCCTTCGTTCGCTTTAAGGTGAAGTTTCGAGTCGAGCGCTAGACTCGAAAGTCCACCAGCCTGCCGAGTTAATCTGACTACAACAAAAAGCTGACTGACTGACTGATCGGCTATCAACATACAGCTTAAACTAATGGACGTATCGGGCTGAGCATACAGATAATTATTATGACGTAGAAATCCGCTTAGAAAAGGATTTTTGAAAATTTAACCCCCCAAGGGGGTAAAATAGTTGTTTGAAAGTGTATTCCACGCGGACGAAGTAGCGGGCACAAGCTAGTAGGCTAAATGACGTCATGACAAATCCAATATGATATATGAATATGACAAGACAAAATAAACTTATGATAAATAGATATAAGATATAAGATTTTTGATGTCAGAATCCCGAAAAAATATTATTTAAGTAAATATAAGAAACTATGAAATATGAATAGTTCATAGTATAGATAATTTACATGAGTAGTCAAGATTTAAATATCTGCATGATAAAACCATAAAACCGGGTAATTACCCAATTACCATACCGTCATTACAGCTTATAAAAATTTTAACATCACACCAACCTGTATTAAATCACTACCCATAATATAAATGCGAAAGTGTGTTTGTTAGTCGGTCGCAACGGAGGGTGGTGATTTTAAGACCTTCAGAGTGACGACCTCCAGCCCGCTGGACCGATGACCTGAAGAAGGTAGCGGGGAGCGAGTGGATGAGGAAGGCGGAGGACCGTGTTTGGTGGCGCGCTCTTGGAAAGGCCTATGTCCAGCAGTGGACGCTTACAGGCTGATGGATTGGATTGGATTAGAGTGACGAAGGCTACTTGTTATCCCGGAAAATCAGAGTTCCCACGGGATTTTAAAGACCTAAATCCACGCGAATGAAGTCGCGGGCATCCGTTAGTTCAATATAGCCTCGTTCATACGAGGAAGGATCAGGTTCATTTGAATAAACCTATTGGCACAGGAATGTGGGTAATGCGAGGGTCCATACGAGTCAGCACGTTCTATATTATCCAGCACCCATTTCAAACAACACAATAGTAGGAAAAATTGTTGGGTGTCAACTTTCTCTCATCCATACTATAATATTATATTTCACGACCCATTTATTAACCCCCGACCCAAAAAGAGGGGTGTTATAAGTTTGACGTGTGTATCTGTGTATCTGTCTGGGGCATCGTAGCTCCTAAACTAATGAACCGATTTTAATTTAGTTTTTTTGTTTGAAAGATGGCTTGATCGAGAGTGTTCTTAGCTATAATCCAAGAAAATCAGTTCAGCCGTTTGAAAGTTATCAGCTCTTTTCTAATTACTGTATCCTTCACTTGTCGGGGGTGTTTATACATTTTTAATTTACACTTGTTTAACTAATGATGACGTTTGGTACAGAGATATCTTGCATCCGATGAAGGACATACTTAGGTTACTTTTGGTCCTGAGAAATCCAATAGCTACTACGGGATTTTTAAAAAACCTTCATAATATCTTGTCATCCCATATTAAACAAATAAACTGCTTCATTTCATTTCATACATACGAGTATAAACGAAATTACATGGATTATCTACTAGTACAAAGATAGTTTGCATCCCTTAGGTAAGTACCTATTTCATTTAGATTTTAAAGATTTTTCCGTCGGTTTTGAGTCTTAAACACGAATTTGAAATGTTGCTAACGAGGTCCGGCCGAGTGCGAGCCGGACTTGTTCCGTACCTCAGAACATACAATACTTGATTTGCATGGGAGCCATTTTGAAACTCGCCATCTTGTTTTTTTATTAATTGTTGTTATAGCCGCAATAGAAATGCATACCTACCTACTCTGTGAACATTTAATCTCTACCTATAAGGTTCATGAATGAGATACAGACAGACAGACGGATGGACAGCGGAGGCTTATAGGAACTAGGGTCCCGTTGGCAGCCTTCGGGTACGAAACCCTAAAAAGCAGCAAAAAACAAGTATAGATACATAATGGACTTATAATACACGTTTGTATGCACTATCAAAGTGCACGCCACTTTTATCAATACCTTAACTCATACGCAATAAATACGAGAGTAAATAATATTATGTGATCTATCTATTGAATGGAATTCTCGGAACGATGTCAGCAAAGAGATCACGAGATCTTACGAGCGCTCGGAAACGTTCATTTCCGCACTGGCTATTATGGCGTCCGACTGCGAATATATTTTGTGCTATTTATTTATGAAACTAACTTCTAAGCATGGGTGGATCTTTGCAAGGTCTTTTTGGACTGCAGCCCAGAGACCCGTGTGTGTATACAGGGCCCCCAGCCCCCGTTAGACAAAATGGCCAATATTGTAAAATGTCTGCGACTTCGTCCGCGTGGATTTAGATTTTTAAAGATCCCGTAGGAACTTTGATTTTCCGGGATAAAATGCCTATGTCAATTGCAGAGACGCAAGCTACTTCGGTACCAAATTTCATACAAATCAGTTAAGCGGATGGGTTTTTAGGGGTCCCGTGGGAACTCTTTGATTTAAAGGGATAAAAAGTGGCCTATCTCCGTCCCCGGGATATAAGCTAACCCTGTACCAAATTTCGTCAGAATCGGTTAAACTGTTGGGCCGTGAAAAGGTAGCAGGTAGACAGACAGACACACTTTCGCATTTATAATATTAGTACTTATGGATTACTTAAGTCGTTCCGCGCTGCTGCACATTCTGTTTGTTTCAAACCTTAATTGAATTCCAACAATAGACCGTTTATAACATTTCGTGAAAAGAAAGTTCGCGATGGCCAATAGCTCGGCACATCCGTCGAATATTTGTAAATGAATCAGAGATAATGTGAATCTATTTATACTGCAGCCATTTCTCGTTCAAGTTCAAGGCGGCCGGCTGGAAAAATACGATCGGCATTTGCGTGTATGAAATTTTTTATATTTTATTACACGTTCGCACGAAATATGTATTACAGAATAGATTTTAAAAAGGCCTTTATCCCACTGTTAGATAGTTCAGAATAGATTAAAGGCTTTCAACTCTGAACAAGTAAATATAACAGCTTTGGGAAATGGATATTTTGAGTCAGCAAATATAATATCCGTCAGCTTCTATAGATTGGAGACAATAACTGCCTCATCATCATCTTGATCAACCCATCTCCGGCACACTACTAAGAACAGGTTTCTTCTTGACATGAAAAGGCTATGGTCTGCCACGCTGGCCAAATGCGGATTGGCAGACTTCACACATCTTTGAGAATACTCAATATGGAGAACTCTCAGGCTTGCTAGTTTCCTCAAAATGTTTTCCTTCATCGTTAAAGCAAGTAATATTTAATAGTTTAAAAGTCTTAAAACACACATAACTCTGAAAAGGTAGAGGTGTGTGCCCGAGATCGAACCTCCGATCTCCCGAATAGGTGGCGGACGTCTTAACCACTGGGCTATCACGGTATCGACAAAATGCCTAAAACTAGCTAATGTAGAAAATCTGACTCATATTGAATAACTATACGAAAGACCAATCAATGGCTTTTAACTTTTTTCCAAGAGCTACTTAGCGTGATTAAAAAGATAATAAAATGTAAATGAGCAGAAATTCTTAACAATCAATTTTCTCACAGGTTTGAACTACTCGTGGTACTACATACCCAGACCAGCATTCGATATCGAAAACAACTAAAAACCAACTATCTGCCTACAGGACAGAGCAAATACTCATTAAGGAAACCAAATATTTGTACGCAATGCTCTTGACGGAAGCTTTGTCGTAGAAGCCAGATTCCTTTTCTCGATCCTCATCCAATGACTTTCTAAGCATGGACACATCGTGGCATACAACACAAGAGCCCAAACATGGCACACGTTTCTAAATTCACCCTATGTAGCTTTAACTGCTCCATTTATACATTCCCCCTAACATTCAAGTCCTGTAAACTAACCTCAGTGATTAAGCCGCAATGTAAATCGATTATTGCACTCGAAGCTGAATAAGGTGATTTTAGAAGCAAACTTGAACAAAAAATGGAATGGAGTAGTGTAGCACTATTAATTTTTGTTATTTCTTTGAGAGATTTTTCGTTTTTGTAAATATGAAACTATTATATACTATATCTAACTATATACTATTCTGCTCGTGCTGATTCACTGACTGACTGACTGACTGACTGACTGACTGACTGACTCATTTGAACACCTCTTGACAAAAAATGATTCGGAGGAAAAATATGGATAGAGCTGATGATTGAGGATTTCGGTGAGGAGCACGGCCAGGGTATTGAAGATAGGTGGGGGGTGCTCGAACAAATGTCACTCAGAACTTCATCCAATTGACAGGGAGCTGAAAAATAAAACCAAAATGGCGGATTCAAGATGAGCCTTGAATCAAGATGGCCAAAGGCCTCCCACCAGCCGACCTAAACCAATTAAGAAAATCTCAATCGGCCCAGCCGGGAATCGAACCCGGGACCCTCGTCATACAAATCCACCGCGTTACCACTGCGCACTGGAGGTCGTCAAAAGATCTATCTATACATATAATAAAATTGTAGAAAAGTGGTGTCTGTACAATGGAAATATATAAAAAAAAGTAGCAGGGGTTGTTAATAATAACAACCCCTGCTACTTTTTTTTTATCGATGCCGAACCCGAAATTGTAATTAATTTTTTTTTGTCTGTTTGTCTGTGTGTTTGTGCACGCTAATATCAGAAACGGCTTATTCGATTTAGATACGGTTGTCACTAATATATTGTAGTAAGCTTCACTTAACTTTTAGTGTTTATTTCATGTCAATCGGTTCATAAATAAAAAAGTTATGTCAATTTAAAGAATCACGGCGAACATTTTTTACATACAGATACACGCCTCGCGCCTGAGCGTCCGTGGCTATATAAAGCGCGCTGAGAGCTATTCCACGCGAACGAAGTCGCGGGCACAGCTAGTAATAAAATAAATGTGATACAATAATGGCCAATAGATTTTACATTGAACAAAAAAAAGCTACTCCACAGTTTTGTTTTTCCGACATTCGTGACGCGCCCTTCCATCTGTCTCTTTCCGATGTGCGTGAGAGAAAGGAATGGGAACATTGTAAATAATTTTAGATATTTCTAGTGTTTTCAATGGTTTTACTAAGTATTTTACACTTTTTCGCATGTTATCTTACGTAAATAAAATTAACTTACCGGTGGTAAGTCACACCATCTCTTTTCTGCGTCGTTAACGTATTATTTTGGCACTTTTTGATCGCGCATTTAGGCGTCTTGACAGCTTTGCAGTCAACATGCGACTAATGAAGAAAGTGTGCTTACACCGAGTATAAGCACACTTACTTGGTCCCGTGTTATGCGCGCCAGTGCGATGTCCTTGCTTAGAAAGTCATTGTCCTCATCAAATATTTACTGTACGAAAAATTCCGTTTCTTAGGTTAGTAGGTACATAATGTGGCTAATAGGGTCTTGCACTGTACTAAGTAATAAACTGATGGGATGTTTTGTATGGCGGCCAGTTTATGGGGCGAGAATTCGTAAAATTAAAAAAAAAATAGATTTTTTCAAATTTTTAACATACCTACTTTTTTTTTCGAATAGAATAGATTTTTTTTTATTGAAATAGACTTTTAAAAGTACTTTTAAATCATTAAATGTAGATAATATGACGTGGGCATCCGCAAAGAAAGGATTTTTGAAAATTCTGCAACCCCTAAAGATTAGGGAATTATCCCCGATTTTATATAAGGTTTATTAGGTGATTATCCCCGAAGGATAGAAATCTATGCAGTCCACACGGAGAGAGTCGCAGCCATAAGCTAGTCATATACACAATCTTCGAATGCGTAGTAATGCTTTTTTCACGAGAAGTTTGGTGATAAACAGATTAACAATTTGGCAAGTCGCCTGGATCCCTATAGTACGCGACAGGTCGAGAAGGCAATCAGGGTGTGGACGCCCTGCACACACGCTCAGCCCCCGCTAGCCCGGTGCGGGATAGCGCAGGTGACGTGCACCTCATACCCCAATGCCATTTGGACCTGTCGCGTAGGTACGATACCTAGATAGCCGGCCGTCACGCCAGTTTTATTTAGGCGACAATGTCACTACGACTTGTTATCAGCTGTTACGCTCGTGAAACAATGTAAATTATGTTCTCTGAAAGCTACTTATTATCTTTTGCGTTTAGCGATTGTATTCATTCAGTGATATCAGCACTTCAATTTTTTATTATGCCCAAGAAACGCTATAATTTTAGAGAAAAATTATGACTAAATGCAGTCATAAATGGTGAAGCCCTTGGTTAAGATTTCGACCACGTAGAAAATGACATTTCACAAAAACTAAACGATGTTGTATAAATAAAAAACTATTTCGTTAAATCGTTTTTTTGGACGCACCTCTTTTAATCACTTTTGCGTTTTGATGATATTATACCTCATTGCTTCGTCCTTTGAGATTAGGTATACATTGTAGTAATACGTCAAAGTATTGCCTTTCTACCACTTGTTTGAAAGCAGAAAATCTGCACTTCTATTTTTTGTATTTTTTGTTGGTACCACTGGAGCGTTCCCATCTCATTCGCGTTTTAGTGCCTCGCCGATCACCACGTTATTCAAGTTTTAAAAAACGTTACAAAAGCGTAGTCACCAAAACGATAGTGATTTATTTATTTATTTATTTGTTACATATTTTTATGTTATAAGGTTTTATTATAATAGTGTCTGGTGATATGATATCACTATGCAATTAATGTTTTGTGCATTGCGATGTTACCTTGACATATGACAACATGGCGATGTTACTTTCACGTGATTTGGAATTCCGGACCATAAGGTATTTCAGTGAAGACGTGTTACCTAATTCTAAACATATTATGAATAGCTTCTGGGACTGTTTACGAATCAAACTAGTGATATGATATATATGATACGTCACTTGGAATCCCGAAATAAAAAGGTATTTACAGTGAAATGTTGCCTACTTCTAAGGATATTGTGAAAATTTGCTAGGATTATTTCCATATCACACTAATAAAATACGACATTACTTTCCTATTGTGTTGTGTACATCTTGTGGGGATGTGACCTTCACATCAATTAGAATCCCGGAACATGAAGGTGTTTACAGTGAAATGTTATTTATTTCTTAGGATATTGTGAATAGTTGCAAGGACTATTTCCGTATCACACTGAGAATATGACATCACTTTCCTATTGTGTTGTGTACATCTTGTGGGGATGTGACCTTCACGTTAATTGGAATCCCGGAACATGAAGGTATTTAACAGTGAAATGCTGATATTTCCGTATCACACTGGTGATGATATGACATCACTTTCCAATAGTGCTGTGTACATCTCATGGGGATGTAACCTTCACGTCATTTGGAAGCCCAGACCATGAAGGTATTTACAGTAAAACATTACCTATTACTAATGATATTGTGAATAGTTATTAGGACTATTTCCGTATCAGACTAATGGAATGATATCAATTTCCAATCGGTGTTGTGTACATCTCATGGGGATGTTACCTTCACATCATTTGGAATTCCGAAAGCTTTGAAAATATTATCGTGATGGAATACATTTAAAAAGGAATATTATTACCTTTACTTTGATTATTATTTGTGAATGAAATGTGTCTACATGAATCATGAGATATCAAGTGCTATTATCGAGTAAAAATGAGATCATTTGAGATTTACACATATTAAATACCTTCTTCATACCTTCATATAGTTTATACATTTATGTTGCGGTCTTCTAATAAGGATGTACCCTTTCGCTACTGATAGAAAAGTTAAGGGTAGATGGTTTAAAATACCATTGTACAGACGGATTACAACTCGAACCTGAGTTAGTGCCAATGATTGTTGTCGAAACGCAGCCAAGCACGTCAACCATAAAATTAAGCCATCGTCAAGAAAAAACTAGTCTTCGCTTCGCTTTATCGGATATGCTCATGAGGAAGCTCTCACTCATTTTTTCTCTTTAGAATAAAGTGATCAGTCCGTAAATTAATTATTATTAAAGATCCAGCCAGACTGATGTGCGATACCCAGCACAACGAATCTATGACAAGAAAAAACTTCATATTCTTTTTTAATAAAGAAAAATATTAAAGATCAGCTCATACAGAAATAGACTGTGTCTTATACAGCGTGAAGCTAGCCGATACATTCGGGCTTGTAATATTATGATCCGGTGCCAAGATATGAATAATCCCACCCGCAAGAAAACCTCCTGCAACGCAGAAGCCGACACCGGCTCCTATCCAGACTTTAAACCAGGAGCATCCGCTCCCGGCAATACAACAAGCGGGAGCAACGATTATATACGAAGTACGAACCCACGAAGTCACCGCGCTCACGGCAGCTGTGACAGTCGCCACGCCGCTGGCTCTGGCAGTGTCACCGGGGACCCTCGTCGCTGCACCCGGTACGTTCCGCAGGAACGTTCTATCTACTTTTAGGACTAATGGCAATTAATTTATGACCCAGTCATACTATTGTGGGTAAGAGGATACGGGATTCCATTTCTAAAACCAGTATCTTAATCTCACGACCCAGCATGTCTCCTATCATCTGATTATAATATCATAGACTTTATGTTTAGTGAAGTTATACTTATCACAATGTGATTCGTGTGAAGGATCGTTTCCTTCTTTTCATTTTTTATTATAAATCCAATGGAAATAACAGACTTATAATAAGTCTAAAATTCTTAAACGAAAAATTCTTAAAGTGGGTGCTTACATAACAACATTAAGGTCAATTACAGCTACATCAATGAATAGTTGGATGGCCACGTTAGATTTATTTCTTAGGAGTTATAAAAGATTTTACTACCTATCTATAGAAAGTATCTACGATTTAAAATGAACGAGAATTATTCCAATTTAATGGTTTACTATTTTGGTCTGAATATACTTTCCGCCTCTCGTCTTTACAAAACTACGAGTACTAAAGCCGGTGATTTATGTATTTACTCAGATTTTTGGGTTACTTGTCAACTAGGTATATACATAACATATATTTACAAGATATAGTTGATTTTTAAAAGTTATCAGGGTTATCTAAAATTATTTTACAAACAATAAATACTTTAGAGTTCTTAAGATTTATCATCAATGTAAAAAAGAGCTGTACAGCCCGAGTACCTACTGTGCGCAAATATTGCAATTACCTGATTAAAAAAAAAAAAAAAAAATACGTTGACCCGTCTGAAGAAAAATGATATTTAATCAATCAAGAGCTAAATTTACATACAAAACTCGTTGTTAATGACTTACTGCGACTTACCCGCGATTTAGTAAGTAGATACGGTACACCTACAAAAACGGACAGAAAGATGTTTTAAATATCTTGTTGTGTAATGCAAATCACTAAGATAGCTCAGCATTGACACATCAGCATTCAGCACAGTCTTTGCAGGATTATTTACATAATGGTAAAAATCTATCGAAGTGACAGTCAATCCTATTTGACAAAATAGACTGTCTAGAATTATTATTTTTTTTTCGGATGCTAACGATATAGGGTAAGGGCGACACGTTGTGAGAAGACCACCGATGGCCAGTGGATTCTGAGTTTAGTTTTGAATCTGTCAAACATATGAAGTAGCTAAAATTACTGACTGTTTTTTTTTTTGGACTTTCAGGTTTTCAGAAAATGGAATCTATAAAAAAAAAAAAAAAAGGCATTTTATTGCGTAAGACAATAAAGTGCTCTCTTTCCTATTTAACTATATAGATGGAGTTAGATGTCCACTTCTTACGAGAATATCAAAATCTATAATTATGCTGTGAAGCTCACAGGAGATTTGTGTTCGCTTCATACATTAGTTTAAAAAACAACGAAATGCGGAGTCACGAAGATCTTATCAAGGGAAACGGGAACTAGAAGAACATGTATTTAAATAAATAGTACCAGCCTTAGGGCAACCACATGTTGGTTTTGGAAAAAAGAAAAAAAAACCCTGGTTTCCACCATTTCAGAGCCTTCTCTGTTCGGTTCTAAATTCAATTTAGACATAATGATAATGCATTATCTGTTTCAGCCACCCTGTTGATTGCATATTATGTTGGTTGCATGGAAGTTATCAAGACGGTACTACTAGGTAGAGAGGAGCGTAGCACCGTCATCTTTGTATATATTATGATCAACTTCGCAAGATGGTGTTGGGTTAGTTTTTTGTAAAAAAAAAAAAAAAAAAATAGGTGCACACGACAGAACGAACTCTGTGTCCTGAAATAAAGGTATATTGTATATTATGAAGCGTCAACTCCGATGAAAATGTCTATCTGAATTAGCCGGTCAGGCTATAAGCTTGATGGGTTCATAAAACACAGCCATGGCTCAGCTCTATCGTTGATCCTAGGTTCGAGAGTAACGTCTGTTTTTTCATCGTCCTCCACTCTCAAGATTTGATGTTGTTATACCATGAGATCTGTCCATAGTTTTAGAATTTTTGTTAATTGGAATCCAAATAACAATTTGAATTTAGAATATTTGATTAACGTCACATTACTCATGCTGGTATAATTACACATAGGGTGCAAACCATATTTTGAAAATTAATTTAGATACGTAGTGTAATTGTTAATAATAATATTAATTTAACAAACATCAGTCGAAATACATGACCTAACAAGATCGTCATACCCAGATTCAGCTCAACCTTGCCTAAATGTTCCTTTCTAATAAACATTCACCGAAGATAACTTTATCCAGCAGAAACATTGTTAGAATACATCGATAGAATGTAACCCCTACGAAAAAAAAAAAAAAAAATGCCCCATTACAATAGTAAGATTTAAGAGTCCGCATAAATCGGTATCTACGAACAGTATCAGTCAGTGGATAAAAATATAATACTTCTATATTTTTTTTTTTTCGCTTATTCCGTCAGGCATGCAGCTACCTCCGCAGCTCACAGTAAAGGTATCAATATTGATATACCTAATACGAAATACAGCGGCCTTAGCGTGGGCAACTCTATGCTGTGTGCCAGAGTTTATCGTAGAGGTATTCAATGTGATCAATCTAATCAGATTGCTCTATCACTCCTATTATTTATTATTATTTATTATTCATAAATCAATCTGGAACACTGAGCAGCTGATTAAAATTTATTTTAAGTAAAATAAATTTGAATCAGCAGCTTTAAAAGTATTTTATTTTTACTTATAATACAGTGATTATAAAAATCACTAAGTATCTACTTAAATACGGATGAAGTAACCGTAATTATGATAATATCTTTTATTTATTTTTGGCTTTATTTTGCTTGTCAAAATTGATAATATAAATACAATATTATTAAACCTAGAAGTGTTTTAATATTTCACTATCTTTCAAAATCTACAATGTATACCTAATCTCAAAGGACGAAGCAATGAGGTATAATTGATGATTAAACGAACTTACCTGAAGTGAAGTTCTATCCCAATTATACGAGTTGCTTCGTCCGAAGAGATTAGGTCCCTCCCAGCCCTAGGACCCCTGATAAGTGAAATATTAATGTTCCAGGCAGGCTTTCAACTAAATGAGATGGGAACGCTCCAGTGGTACCAACAAAAAATACAAAAAATAGAAGTGCAGATTTTCTGCTTTCAAACAAGTGGTAGAAAGGCAATACTTTGACGTATTACTACAATGTATACCTAATCTCTTCGGACGAAGCAACTCGTATAATTGGGATAGAACTTCACTTCAGGTAAGTTCGTTTAATCATCAATTGTACGAGTAGATAAAGGTCTAAAAACTGTCGGCTGGATTCCTAGATAGCCGGCCGTCACGCCAGTTTTATTTAGGCGACAATGTCACTACGACTTGTTATCAGCTGTTACGCTCGTGATACAATGTAAATTATGTTCTCTGAAAGCTATTATCTTTTGCGTTTAACGATTGTACTCATTCAGTGATATCACTTATCAGCATTTCTATTTTTTGTTGTGTCCAAGAAACGCTACAAATTTAGAGAAAAATTTACGACTAAATGAAGTAGTAAATGGAGCTTTCTTGTTGTTGAGTTTATAAAATCTATTTCCGAGGATCCGTATCCAGGATGCAAGCTATCTTTATATCGAACTAGATGATGCCCGCGACTTCGTCCGCGTGGATTTAAGTTTTTTGAAATCCCGTGGGAACTCTTTGATTTTCCGGAATAAAAAGTAACCTATGTGCTAATCCTGGATATTATTTATCTCCATTCCAAATTTCAGCCAAATCCGTCCAGTAGTTTTTGCGTGAAGGAGTAATAAACACACACACACACACACACGCTCACGCTCACGCTCACGCTCACGCACGCACGCACGCACGCACGCACGCACGCACGCACGCACGCACGCACACACACACAACACACACACACACACACACACACACATACAAACTTTCACCTATATAATATTAGTGTGATAAACGATGTCTGCAACTTCATCTAGGTGTATTAAGATTTTAAAAATTCCGTGGGGACTCTTGATGAAGTCATCTCTGTACCCGTCGCAATCGGTTAAACTGATGAACCGTGAAAAGCTAGTGGACTGACAGACATCACTCATGTCATGTCATGTACTTTTTTTCGCAGAGCAGGCGGGTCACCTGATGTTAAGTGATTACCGTCGCCCATGAACACTTGCAGCACCAGAGAAGCCGCCAATGTTTAGCCGCAATTCTTGAAGAATTTGTTGGATTTTTTGTATGGATCTAGCAAACGAATTAACCATAGCTGTTTACATATTCTTGATCGCATTCTGAATCGCAAAGCAGTTCTACAAATAGACATTACATAACATATACCGCGAACACGGTGTACCTAATTACATTCAACCAGCTCAGCTGTTAGTCGCGCCATGGCGCACGCCGCAATGGCCTGGCCGTGACCTAGCATCAACTGTATCAATAAATTACCACGGAATATTTATGAGCTGTCTTTACAGCGTTACATTGATCGCTGTCGTCACAGAACAATTTGTACTTTCGTACTAATATTATAAAAGCGAAAAAGAATCGTTGTTTGTCACTCATTTAAGAGGGGTCTCTCCGTCACTCGCTCCATACAATCGTAGTTCCAATTTCATTTGAATATTAAGCAACCAAAGTCCATGAAATTTTGCAGACATATTCCAGAAACTAATATCTATGCCTGTGGTTTTCCAGATTTCTGTTAAAAGAATATGTCTGCCATGGACTTTGGTTGCTTAATATTCAAACGAAATTGGAACTACGATTGTATGGAGTAAGTGGCGGAGAGAGCCCTGTTAATATGCCATAACTACCTAAATCCAAAATCTCATGCTGTTACTGTCATTATTTACCATTGTGAGTAAGGTCTAGTATAGGCGTACAATAAAAGTACAATAAAACAGCAAAGGTCACGGTCTTGAAAACAATTGTTATCTGTCCCAACCGCCCTCTGTCTCTCTGAGTATTATTAAACTAAAAGGATTGAGAGCCCGTGGGCAGTTATAAGGAGGTGTTTGATAAACGCTGGAAGTCGGTGTGGTGGTTTATATGTAAGCAATGCCTGATTATAGCAAACTAGACCTGCCATTGTCCATTGATTAGTTCACAATTGTTTGAATTTTAGACACACATGGCATTACTTTAAGTAGGTGCCAGGAAATTTCAAGATTTATAAAGCATACCACTGATGTCGAAGGACTTTAAGCGTACCTTTTCTTTTATTTTCTAAACGAAAAAAAATTAAATACACCTGTCATCTATAAGGTTCAAACAGAATAGCCTCGCTTTTATCATTAAGATCCATATCATAAATGATCATTTTGATAAAACAGAATAGTGTGACGGTTTTTTGAAAAAAAATAAAAATCTTGTGAACCCAGCATGGTCGGTTACGTTGGCAGTTCTAATCTACCATATGTAGATCTCGCAAAAATCATCTTATAAACTGTCAGATTTAATCAAGCACACACTCCTTTCTTACCAGCTCTCAGACCAAAGTAAAGCGGATACGAGAGCCCAAAAGATAAATTTTGATCAATGTTGTGTCCTTGACAAATGTAATTGTTTGAAGCGACCGACGACGGGTAAAAGTGAATTACAGACAAGGGAGGAAAAATGAAATAAAAATTTTGTAGATGAATATTTCATACAAAAAGCGGTTAGCGAGTGATTTCCATTATAATAATAAATCAGTTCAGCACCGGACTCAGCTCAGCGTCGAATTTGAGTCTAAATCTCTGATTTTATATAGATCAAAATAATGTTAGGTCCAATAAATTTTTAGTGAACGTCAAAAACTTGGCCTCTGACTTAGGACTCTTGGCTGACCTGAGGGTCTAGATTAGACAAACCTAGGTGAAGAGGTGTTACGGTTTTTAACTATCAAGCATTATTTGTAATTTTTAGGCCCCACAAAGAAGAAAGTCTTAAAGAATGGTACCATATTTTGTACGTAAAATATCTACTTATGTAATAACCTAGAATATGCTCGATAAACATTTAAGAATTAGTAGCTCCTAGCTAAGAATGTAGGTAAAGCAATAAAAGTCAGTGTAGTAGAAAATTACTTGTAAACCTGGGAGATTAGGATCCCTTGCGGACGCTTATATCTACTTAAATGATTTACTTGAAGATAAAGGAACATTTATATAAATGAACTAAGACATTTATTTTGCTTTGCGTAACAGCACGAATTTTTTTTTAATGGAAGAAATAGGTAATCATGCCTACCTATGATCTTCTATGTACCTACCTCCTATATGTATCTACTTTTGATCAGATTCACATTCATTCATCACAAATTCACGGTTTTCGGATTTATTCCTTTACTTGTGCTATAAGACCTACCTACCTGCCAAATTTCATAATTCTAGGTCAGCGGGAAGTACCCTATAGACAGACACGACCGACGGACAGATGGACAGACAGACACAAAACAAAGTGATCCTTTAGGTTCCGTTTTTCTTTTTGAGATACGGAACCCTAAAAAATAACAATATTGACTTCTTCGTGCTCGTAAGAGCTTGACTGCTTGTCTGAGCACTGCACATGGCTAATGTATTAAGTTGGGTTTCAATAAAACATTTACAATACTTGGCACGTAATTGACATTCAAGTAGGTCATAGTCACTTTTCTCGACAATTCGTTCCCGCGTCGTGTTTACCCGGCAAGGCAATATTTCACGATATAAAACGAGCCCTGATGCCTTAGGCTCCCTAGAGGAACCTCCCTGTTACATGTAATATTTTTGGGAAACTGAGTTGTAGTTCAAATATTTTTACTGAGCTATTCAGGCAATTTATCAAGGTTGCCCGAAACATTTACGGCCGTATTCACAGGTTATTAGGTTCCACCAATCAGATCATTGTAAATTGACGTGATAAAGTAATCTGATTGGTGGAACCGAAGCTGTGCGTTCGAGCGCACTATGAGACCTCATAGCAACGTTTGTGAATACGGGTGTTAGTGTTGGAGAAGAGCGAAGATATTATGAAACTTCAGAGAGGCAAAACTTATACAATTGTATTTGAAGACTTTCACGCTAAGCACGTGTAGCTAAAGTATAAAAAAATCAGAGTTTTCAAAACAGTGCACTTCAGGCGTTAGTAGGTAACTGTAGATGACAATATACGGTATTATTCTAAGATTTTAGATTTTATTCATGACAAAAATTACATTCAAGGCTTCAATCAATCATCAACCCGTTTGCGTTCGATTTGGTAGCAAGTGGCAATAGACATTGTCGAGAGTACCTACGCCATTACACGCGAAACTCCGCCTACCTCATCCACATACATTTTCACGGACAGTATATAAATCCGTATATAAATGACATACCTTAAGTATTAAAATACCATTTTTGTATGCAATTTGCTTTTAGAAACGTTAAGACTTTAATGTTGAGGACACACTTATCTATTCCAAATGCGTAGGAAGTCTTAAAAGCTTATCATGTAGGTATGCGACAATGCTAAACCACCCGTAAAGCTTCCTCTGGTGGACTATTGCAGGATTTACAGGTTACGGGAACGTGTGCCGTGCGTGAACTGAATATTAAAGTGAGATTAAAATGTGTATAGTAGAAAAAACAGCGCAGATTTTTGTATATCCTTTATTTTCACCGTTTTATTAAGGACATGACTTGACTAAATTCCTGTAATTTTCCTGTAATACAACCGCTTGGATTTAGGTTTTTCTAACCGATCCTGACTCAAAATTTATCCTAATTTTGGACCAATGGAATGGATATAATACAAAACTACACTGGAAGACATACATAGTTACAGTACTGAAGCATTTGATTTGAATATCGTATACATATATTGTGGCTTATAATACGGGTGTTATCTTTGTAAGAGAAGAACCTTGACATTAACAATGTTCTATTTTAATTTGGTTAGAACAAAATGACGAACAACTGTTACATCACGCGATGAGAACAATATTTTCGTGTGTTATCTTTGGGGTTTATCGATTGTTATGTATGAAATAAATATGAGTACCTATTAGTTTTGATAACATTAGGTATGTTAGTGATACGCCGTCTCGTAGCTTCGAAATAATTTTCTAATTTCAACACATATGTGAGCATTAATTACTTCATTCATCTCATATCATCTCTCACATTATCATCATAGGCACATCATCAGTATAATAATAATAAATACACTTTATTTGCACAACCACAAGAAGGATTACATTAAAGAATACAAAACACAGACAGAGGGAAGATAAAAAAGGCGGCCTTATCGCTAATTAGCGATCTCTACCAGGCAACCTTAAAGATTGGAAAGTATAAGGAAAATTAGACTGCAGGTGGTGTGTAATATACTAATAAACATACATTCAAATAACTGATACATACTAATACATAAACCACTAATACATGTATTAAATAATATGTATAATACCAATATACTAATAAAATAGACTAATATATACTCTATAATCGTACTTAAGGAGAAACTAAAATATGATTGTCGTCTTCAATTTGTAAGATAATGATTCTTCACTGCAGTTTTAAAGGAGTCTAGTGACTTTGATTTGCGTATGGTCAATGGTAGTGCATTCCAAAGTTCAACAGCTCGCACAGTAAATGAGTTCAGTTTGAGCACAGTATCTTCATAATGATGATGGGCTAAGTGCCAGCGCATGGCAGACCTTCGTTATTTTATAAATGCTGAAAGTGCCTCTGCGTATTGTTCCAAACATAAGGAGGAACGGTCAGCGACTATGAAGTTTGGACCATGGAGGCTTTGGGAGATAACAGGCAATAAAGGTGTATGAAAAACTTACGTCTAAAGTCTCATTTTTTTAATATTTTCTTCAGAATAGTATTAGAAATCACGTCGTGCATTGCCAGACACTTAGTATCGTGGCAACCCCCTGCCAGACACCCTTAAACTTTTAAACATTGAAACTTTGTTCTTATTTTATTTTGTGACAGCTAAACACGATATTCATTTCGTAAAACTATTTTTATCTACCCTCAAATGGAAACATATCTTATTTTATCGAGCTGTATACGATATTTATTTCGTAAAACGATGGTTTTCTAACTACCCTCAAATAAAAATATATCTTATTTTATTTAAATGCGGTTAATAATGCAGTAAGAATAAAAGTTTAAAACAATCCCACAGAGATTATCATGGCTGATGGCCAAGTGCAAAAACAAATGTTGGTCTCTAAAATAAATATTGCGTTGCGTTATTGCGTTCAAGTACGGAGCCGTCTAGTTATGTGACTGGATCTAATGCCAGTAAATGTGAGCTAAGAATGAATATTAGAACTGTACGAATATAGCGCATCTCGTGTAAGGATCTTTATAATTAAGTAAATAATAAATTCGGGTAAGTGCGAGTCGGCTTTGCACAGGAAGGGTCCCGTACCATCGTACAAGAAAATAAATAATCCTTTTTAATTTTTAAAAATTTTCATGGTGGCAATTTTGAAGTTTTTAGTATTTGTTGTTTGTTTGTTATAGCAGCAATAGATATAAACATTCTGTGAAAATTTCAAGTCTTTACCTATTATCGTTCATGAGATACAGCCCGTTGACAGACAGACGGACGGACGGACGGTAGGACGGACAGCTGAGTCTTAGTAATAAGTAATTGGGTCTCGTTGGCAACCTTCGGGTACGAAACCCTAGTAAAGCAAAACCCGTCCAAAATCCGGTCCATTTTGGAATTCGCCATCTTGATTTTTATATTAATTGTAGTTATAGTGCCAATAACAATACACATACATAATAATCTACAGCGATATGAGATAAACAAACCCGTTGGCATTCTTATGTGGCCGACATTCAATTTACTTACTATGTTGAGTAGGTCCTATACCTGTGCAATAGGTAATATACAATACAGCCAGTATTTACAACTTACTATTGACGGCTGATGATAAACATTGTAATGCATTTACAATATGACGCCAATAAGTCTTTCGGCGAGTTCCCGGCATACCATTGATATTGCCACATATTGCGTAAGAAATCTCAAAGTTTTGAGTTTTGTATACATGTGCTGCCATCTATTGGATCTACGCGGTACTATTAAAGTACTGGTGGTTACCGAGATGGTCTTGTTATTTAAACACTTATCTTAAGATGGCGCCGTACACATAAGTATTTGAAATAAAACAATTATGTCTCCTGAAAATGGTATCACAAAAACTACTCATAGAATGATAGAATAATTTATTTGAATAATATAACTTTTATTTTTAACCGACTTTAAAAAAGGAGAGTTTAAGTGTTTGTGGTTATTGAAGTTTTTATTTTTATTTTGATTTTTTTTATCATTTTCCTACTATAATGCCATACTATATAGTCAGTCATTGCCTACGAACATTTATGTAACAATCAATACTAGCATAACATAATAGACTGTTTTTAAGGATAATAAAAAATATTTTTGGTGGGTCAAACTTTAAAGGTGGTAGGTAGGTTTTTCTATTTCCTGAAAAATATATGTTAAGCATGGTTGTTTTTATAGTTTAGTATAACAAAATTCCCATCCATACGAAGCAAAAATTATTATTATGAGTAGGAAAAAGCAACTTACATGATTTGAATTGTTGTGCCAAAGACGCACTGTCCGCTGCGTGGTGGTACTCGTATAGGGAACGACCAACCAGTTCCTCGGACTCGAATCCCAGGCTGTTTGTTAACCTGCAACAAAAAAAAAGTAAGATTTAACTTGGTAGTGTTACCACAGTACACATTATAGTAGAATCAAATAGAATGCAAATATTTTATTCAAAATAACTTTTACAAGTACTTTTGCATCTTCAAATGCATCAACCACTGGTTAGGTATGCCTTTCTACATCGTTTTAAAAATGCTTTTCTACTAAGAACCAGCAAGAAACGCGACGGTTGCTCTTTTCAAAGATTCGATTTACAGTATCATGCCATGTATATAATTGCAATCCTGAGCATGGCTGGAGAGAGCTGCATGTCAGATTCACGCTCTATCAATTACATACATTCCAGGTACAAAAAAATCAGTCCGCAAAGGTGTTTAAATAAATGACGACTCTTTTTCATGACGCAATAAAGTGCAATTCAGCTCGCACAGCGCTGCGGCCTATACGTGGCCAAGTGAACTCGGTCTGATTATACTTAGCATTTAGGAAATAAGTTAGCAGGAGCTGGCAAGGTCATCCTATTAGCATATTTGGAAGGGATAATAGAACAGGAAAGAAAGAAAGAACCTTTCATTTGTGATGATACAAAAATTACCAAAAGAATTATCATTTTTTTACCGACGACACTTCAAAAAAGACTAGAATTCAAATCAGCCAATAAAATCATAAACTTGACTTTGCAATGCTATTGACTAATAGGACATAGGTAACAAAGTTATTTCTACTAAGTATTTATAAAGAAAAATATTTTTTATTCATATTGAAGTTATAAAGAATTCATATCAGACCTCAGCATCATCATTCTAAAAAATGAAACAAAGGTAGTAACTTCAGTAAATAACTGAAAAATTCTATTAATAACATTACAAATTATCTGAACTTTTGAATAACTTAATATTCTTTCTTACATTGCAACAAAGGTGCACTTACAAAATATAGAAGCAATTAAAAAAAATCCTAATGACACCTTGAGGTCATTCACAATGTGACCTAAAGCCCTATGTTTAGGTTATGTTTACCGGTATCTTTGCAGTTAACCTTGAATGACCTACTGCCTTCTGAATCACACCTTTCACCAACATACCATACGATTCCAAAACACACACATTTTCTAAGCAATCCTGACGATAAACGTATGAATTCTTTGTTTAAATCAAGTTCAAGAAACTTACAGCTTTTAAAAACCCCGCCATATCCGTCTACAATTCGCTCACAGAAAAAACTCAAATCAATAACTTAAACTTTCAAACAACACAAGCACATATCACCCACAAATATTCACAGGAACACAACACTTTCCGAAATAACACCACAAATCCAACATCCGTGCATTATCGCGTACCGAGTACAAGTACAAAACCGCGAAATCGCATCATGTTTAACCTACAAAATACATTTGAAGGTGATATTTTTGTTGATATAACGCCACCGAGTAGAGTAAAGCGTTCTGAAGGTCGCAGGATGGCTATATGAACGTTACCTAAATTTGGCCAGGTAATACGAATGTTCTATTGTTGTTGAGCGCCATCTCTTAACGTGTTTAGGAACTGGTATGTGACATTAATGGTTTGTTTACCGTCGAAAAATTGCAACAGGTCGGAGCATGGTAGGACCATAGATTTGATGACATAGGATTCTCATCTGGCAAGGATATCTTGAGACGATACTATGTATTTCTAAAGTTAGTTAGAATACAGTTCCAATTATTTTAAATATTATTACGTCTAAAAGGATCTAGGACTTCGTCTGTGTTGGTGTTCGCTGGCGGGCGTGCTCTGCCTTTTTTGTAGTGTTTTTTTTTTTTTGTTAAAACTGACTGGAAAGCGCTCTAAAGGGGTGCCGTGCGTATGTCGGCGAGTGCCGGCACAGACGGGGTCCATACTTGTATAGTTTAACTAACTTGTTACTACAAATAACTACAAACTTGACATTGGCTAATCTCTGTAAAGCCAGACGAAAGAGAAAAAAAAAAAGGTTCTAACAATTGTATTCATCTTCAAGATTTTTAAACTACAGGAGCTAAAGATTTATCAAATATAAATTTATTTTCATGAGGTATAGCAACAAATCTGAGGAGACGTTTACGGGATAGATTTTTTATACATTTTTAACTAAACTACGTCTACTAAAGATCTTTGAGATAAACAGTATAAGAAAGCTGCCAAAAGCCACGTTTTAGAATTTTCTGCGCCTAAATTCTCAAGATTAGATAAAAATTAATGGTTTTTGAGAACAGTGTTATCACAAAGGAACAGGAAGGGAACAAACTAAGCAGGTCTTTCGGTACTTTTTAATTTACTTAGTAAATTCTAAGCAAAATAAAAAGTACCAACTCTATAATAGCACAAGTAAAGGAATAAATCCAAAAACCGTGAATTTGTGGTCACATCATTTAAAAAAAAATTTAATGTGTTTAAATTTTCAAAGTAAGATAACTTTACCAAGTGGGGTATCATACGAAAGGGCTTTATCTATACATTCTAAAACAGAGTTTTATTTATTTTTATGCATAATAGTTTTTATCGTGCAAAATGTCGGAAAAATACTCGAGTACGGAACCCTCGGTGAAAGAGTCTGACTCGCACTTGACCGGTTTTTTTAGTGTAACACACGCCGAGTAATCGCTAATCTACATTATATTTGGATAATTTATATTACCGACATTACTTACCCTTCGTCAGTATAAGTAAACTTCATGTCCAAACTGTGTTTAGTAAGGAAAGTCATGCTGTTGAGTGGGGTCTCGATGTTGGAAGGATGAGGAATCGGCCTGCCTACAGCTACTAGTGCTCCCGTGTTGGTGTAGCTTTTTGCTTCTTTCCTTTCTTCGTCTGATTCAGTGTTGTCTTGATCCTTTGTTGTTTCTTCAGTAGGAGTTATCATGTGGCCAGTTACGTGGATGACCTGTTATTAAAAAGAAGAAATGTTAATCATGGTACATATTACATAAACGTTTTGTGAGGGACAATTCATAACAATTCCTTAGAATTTTGTATGCCATGATATTAGTAGTATATGATTTAGTCATGGTCTACATAAACGTTTTGTATGAATTTTGGATGCCATGTTAATAATAATTAGTTTCCGATTGTAATGTCTCTGAGTTCTGATAACATTACATTGATTAAAAAAACATATACTACTAGCTACCTATAAATGTTTTTTTTAAATGGTGATTAATAGGTACTTCAGTCCCTATTCGGTGGGTTCGGGGTTCGATCCAGGACACGGAACTCTAACTTTTCTGAGTTATGTGCGTTTTAGGCTATTAAATATCTCTTATTGTAAACGTCAAGGAAAACATCGTGAGGAACATAATGTATAACTCAAAGTTCTCCATAATGTTCTTCTTTCTTTCTTCTTCTATTTTTGTTCCTTTTTTATAGTGTGTTGACCAGATATTTGCAAATAAATGCTATTATTGAGTAACTTGCTTTGAAACATTAACCCTAGAAAGATAACCATATCCAGACATACTCTAAAGATAACCAATAACCATACGCTTTAGAGGCGCTCACTTTTTGAATGCGTATTTTTACTTAATTTCTTTATTATAGAAGTAATTTTGTTTTATTATCTTACAAGGTACATTTATAACTAAGAAAAAAATACAATCAAATTTTAATTTGATTATTTTATGGAATTAAAAAATTAAACAAGCAGACCTCTAGAAAAAATGACAAAAAGCAACCACCTTGTAATTTATCAACTAAATCACACAAATTGTCTTTTAATAATCTTATTTTTCCCTATAAACTATTTGTTTACAGTAAAAATATATAGTAGAAACTGGCCGATTGACAATAATTTTTGTTTTCATTTCTTATAGTTGTTTGTTTTTATAAATCAACAATTGTTTTAATGAATCAGGATTGAAAATACTAGATGTGAATTATGTATACCATTACGTCAATTATAACGATAATAACAACTTTTAATGGGCTCAGTACTGCATCAATCAAAAGTAATGGATATAATTATAGTGCCCAAGAAATCGTTAAGAAGGTTAACAAGCTTATATGTGTCATAATAATGTATGTTATGTATCTTAGTATAATGATATTGCCTGCTCTGTGGTGTCTTTTTATCATAACTAGAGACCGCCCGCGGCTTTGCCCCAGTGGTAATTTCAAAAATCCAGCTTTATTAAACTGTTGTATTTAGCTTGGCATGTTTAACGGTTTAATTAGCTTGCCTTGTCATGTGTGGGTCAAATCTAATAATTAAATTTTGCCCCCTCCCTGTTAACTGATTTATTTGAAAATTGGCACACACCTTTAGTTTTAATGCCAATACAACTATGCAAATATAACTTGCTTATGTCTTCATCCGCGTAGACTAAACTCTTTCAGCCCGATTTATCCAGTAGTTTGAGCTGCGCGTTGATAAATCAGTCAATCACCTTTTCCTTTTATACTGTTACTTATTTAGATCAGTATCATTGTAAATCCAAGATGGCCGCCGCCAGAATATGGCGGATTATAGTATTTTTTTTCAAACCCCTCAATATGGGTATCAAATGAAAGAATTTAATTAATAGAATACCTAAACCATAAAAAACCAAATTAAAGATGACCGCCTTCACAAAATGGCGCTTTTTCAGTTGGATTGCAATAACCTGTATTTCCTGTAAGTTTGTTGTAACCTTGTAATGGTGAAGCACTATAAATGAATTCTACTTTAGAAGAGCTAGTTATTCTTTCATCTGAAATCAAAATTGAATTATTTAACCCACAAAAGATACTAAACTGCATTTGAGTTCCAATACATAGAGTTAGAGGACAAACCGGGATAAAAAGGTTATCTGGTAAACTTCCCGTTATTGTCATTTCTAGTTAATTTATGTATAACGTATTTTATTTACATTGTACTGTAACATAATGACGAGTGGATTTTATTTTTGTACCTATTATTGTGTACATAGTAGTCTGTTGTTATAATAAACTATGAAATTACTAGCACGCACGGTAAGATTAAGTGTTAGCTGATTGGTATTGTTAGAAAAACGTGTGGCAGTTTCACGCTTACATGATAGTAATTTGATTACGCAGTAGTTGTGTGTTTACTAAAATCTAGCAAAAAGATTTTATGTTAATAAGTGTGTCAATAGTTTGTTTTCCCAGAGGAAAACCGTACCGCCAAGCTATTTATCGTTCAATACCCCTTAGGTACCGATTAAGGATATGGGGTTAATAAAAACTAAGCGTTTAACTCGAAAGTTTCGAGTTAACGCGCTTCCATCCAATATTTTACTTCTTGGGGTTGAATTTTCAAAAAGCCTTTCTTAAAGGATGTCTACGTCATAATAGCTTCCTCAGCCCAATCCTTCCAGAATTTTGGGCTGTGCGATCCGTCATTATGGGTGAGGTACTTCAGAAAATACTCGTATATCCAATTGCATTTCGAAAACTACCGGTTTACTAGAGATTATTAGCTTAATCAAAACATCTTTAAGGTCATTTGCAGTTCGAGTTTGAACAACACGTGTTTTAAGCTAATTATATTTTTATGTATTCTCAAAATGCGGCGCCATTCCTAGAGTAACGATGACATCAACTAATGATCTTAAAGATTTAGCTCCAATTATTTATAGTCTGTACAAAATGAGAACTCGCCATTTTTAACTCTATGTGTCAACTGTCATGTCAAAAATACGATTTTTTTTTCTCTCTCGTCTGGCTTTACAAAGATTAGCCAATGTCAAGTTTGTAGATATTTGTAACAAGTTAGTTAAACTATACAAGTATGGACCCCGTCTGTGCCGGCGCTCGCCGACATACGCACGGCACCCCCTTAGAGCGCTTTCCAGTCAGTTTTAACAAAAAAAAACACTCCAAAAAGGCAGAGCACGCCCACCAGCTAACACCAACACAGACGAAGAAAATACGATTTTAATCCTTATTTTAAAGGCGAACCGTATTTTTCTTTCTTTCTTGAATGAGACCTCATATTGTATGCATTTTATTATTGCTTAGGTTTTTAAACAAAATTGTGATTTTGAGGATGATTTCAACTTGAAATCATCCTCAAAATATCAGTTCCATATCATCTTTCAAATCAAATAATTCTGACCATCAAAAGATGTAGTATTACCCTACTTTGAATAAATAATTTTGATGATGATGAAATCAGTACCTTGTAGGAAGCCGATTTGAGATGCACATTCCTCCCCTTGCTGGTGAGAGTACACTTGAGACGTAGAAGTAAGTCGCGCCTCCCGTCGTTGCCTGAGCGCAAAGACTCGCGGATCTCGTCGTGGTCGCAGGGGTGGCTGAACTCGAACACACTCTGCCCCATTATCTCCATCTGAAACATGTATAAAAACCACCACCATCAGCAAACCACCCTCATCACCCATATCATTATCAAGCGATAGACGTGGACATACTCGTAGGTCTCTTGTAGCGACTTTCATACGCCACGGGTCAAAGTAGCTCTACAAATTTTATCGTTAGACTGCATTAGTAGATATTCAAGGCCGTAAATTAACTAGTAAAATGCATATTATTTGCATAGTATCTAAGCTATAATAATCAATGTTATCTATGATAAAGAACCTTCTTAACAATAATATAATTAATAAACATTTGCAAAATATTAATATTAATATCCTATCTTGGGTTTGGCTAGATTTATTCAATTACCATTGCACCTTGAATAATTTTTTTTATGTTTTCACTAATTCGGAAAGTTTTTAGCTACTTTTTGTATCATTTTACTAATGTGATTAATATAACTGTTCCATGTTAATTTGTGTGAATGTGCATGTAGTGTTTGCTTTAAAATGATTTTACATACAACGTCATGTAATTTAACTTTATTTAATTTAAGATTATTTTTGTAAAAATCGCTAGCGAACCTTATTAATAAAAATAAAAAATAAAATAAAAAATATAATTAATAAACATTTGCAAAATATTAATATTAATATCCTATCTTGGGTAAAATACTTAAATGTTGGCGAGTTGTTTTCACTCAATTATATTCCCCTGGTTGTATTCATTATAGATTATTCAATGTCGAATTAATAATATTCATTGATAAACAATTTATCGTTGGCAGGCAGTTACATGCAACTGAAGCAGTAAATGTTACGATTAGACCATGGCCAATACTTGCTTATTTTTAATTGTACAAAATGTACCTAGTCAGCTTAGAAACGCAATATGATTACAAAAGACGCGTCTTTTAATTATTTAGGTCAGTAATTTGTCACGTATATATTATTCTTTATCGCACTGAACACCACAAAAACAAAAGGACGGACTAGATTAGGCATAAAAACTTAAAAGGTTTGTAGTACTATATGGAGGAATTCGCTAAATAGCGATTTTTTTATGACAATGTTAATCAATCACCTACCTATGATTATTTAAAACGATAATTCTGATGTAAGTTCGGATTTAACGAAAACTTTAACACCCGTATTCACAAACGTTACTATGAGGTCTCATAGTGCGCTCGAACGCACAGCTTCGGTTCCACCAATCAGATGACTGTATCACGTCAATTTACAATGATCTGATTGGTGGAACCTACACTATGCGTTCGAGCTTACTGTGAGACCTCATAGTAACTTTTGTAAATACGGCCTTAAGTCTCGTTAAAATCTGAGTTTATAAGAGCTTGAATATGATTCAACGGTCACAGGCGGACATTACCGGGTGAAATCAAAAATCATTGGATCATAGGGTCCGTGGCACAACTGTCTACCTACTCTTAGTACAAGCATCTCGTAGTTAGAGAGGAAAGGACTAATATTCCCGTAATGATTCTTTATAGTTAGACTTGACGGCTAGTTAAAGTACTTTATATGAAAAATTATATCCTAAACTAAATGATACCCGCGACTTCGGTACGCATAGATATTATGTTTAAAATCCCGTGGGAACCAATGATTTTTACAGGGTACAAAATAATCTATGTGTTAATCCAAGGTATAATCTCCATTCCATTCCCAATATCAGCTAAATTCGTCCAGTAGTTTTTGTGTGAAAGTACAACCTTTCGCCTTTATAATATTAAAGTGTGATATTTTATTCACAGGTGGGTTCCTTTTGGCCTTCCATATTGACACATATACAATAACGTTAAGCGGCATTCGGCTATAATCAAAATATTCGAGTAATATCGAAATATCCTTCCAACAAAGCTTTTGAAGGTGACTTTGACTTCAAAGGAAATGCAAGCTCCTTTGAAGTAGGAAATATTAAAAGGTACCTATCCTTTGATGCAGTTATGAAATACAAGTTTAATCTAAACGTTACTGACTGATAGTCTAATAGACAGACGAATAAAACATGACTGTATAAGTACAAACATTTGAAATTTAAAAATCATGTTATTTATGTTGTACATCACCTCTTCCTTCTTTTCTCTAATCAAAAACCGTCATCTAATGGCCAAAATAATTAAATAATAATAAAAAAAACAATCAACTCAAGGAATCAAACCATTTGTTTGATACATCCTAAATACTACATCAAAACATGTAAACTTAGTCACAAGTGTACCTAAATTAAAAAATAACATCCCCGACGATCCAAAGTATTTGAGTTTTCCAAAACATCATTTTCAAATAAATAATATGTTGCCTAAATAAATATTATTTAGGCAACGTCCATCTTGACAGCTTGACATTTGTCTATTGACATAATATTATGAACCTAACGGTTATCTAACCTTCTTTTCTACAAGAAAACTAGAAAAGAGCTGATAACTCTTAAACGGCTGAACCAATTTTTTTAGATTATAGCTAAGAACACTCTCGATCAAGCCCCACCTTTCAAAAAAAAAACTAAATTAAAATCGGTTCATTCGTTTAGGCGCTACGATGTCACAGACAGATACACAGATACACAGACACACAGATCGTCAAATGCATCTATCACTGGTTCGGAATGTCTTTCCGAGAAGAACCAGCAAGAAACTCGGCGGTTCCTGTTTTCAAAGATTTTATATAGGTACAATATTATGCGATAATGTAGTATGCAGTTCCGCGCATTGCTGAAGCGAGCTGTAGGACAAATCCACACTCTTTTATCATTCACATAAAAGATTTTTTAAACTTGTGTAAAGGCAAGTCCAAAATAGATTGGGGAGTTTTGTAATACAATGTTAGTGCCATCTAAACAAGCAACCTTGGCTTATAAGGGGTTCATAGCACAGGGAAGTTATAATTGACTCTTAGCGGGCAAAATCGATGGATAGGATGCATGACAAATGTCTTATCGGATATCTAGGAAGTACCATCTAAAATTAATTGTTGGATTTCCCAAACCACCACAATAACACCCATTGACGCAATGCATATTATAATGCAAAACATCGATTCGTTTTAAGAATACTAAATTCGCAGAAGGATATGCTATCGGCATGAAGTAATAAGTGGTTTCAAATACTGCTTTATTCTATAAGCGGTCAAAGTATGGGATAGTGAATCTAAGAACAATATGTATCTATCCTGCGATATCCATTTCAATAGCATAGCAGTTTTCATTAAACCCATACTCCTTTGGTTTCTACAGGGCATCATAGTGGAACGTTAAATCGCTTGGCGGCACGGCTTTGCCGGTAGGGTGATAACTAGCCACGGCCGAAGCCTTCCACCAGACCAGACCAGAAATGAGCGCCAGGGAAGATTCGGTCATTTCTTAAGGTTTGCCTTTTCTTAACCACCAAACATGATTTAACACCTGAAGACACGAAGAAGGTCACGTATTACCTTTTAATATAGATAAATAAATATTATATAATTGGTTCAGCCATCTAGACTCTAGAGTCTACACGTGTCATGAGTCGAGTAAATTATGGAAGTAATTTACATATAATCGTTTGCAAAGCCAGACATTAGACAAACCTATGTTTATTCTTATGCAAGATACCTAGAAGAGTTTTGTTACAAGAACTAAAACAAAAATAAACACTGAATTCAGTAAAATAACAATTGTATATCTTTAATCATCAAGCACATACCCACAACTGTTGTGCTGGATGTCTTAAATGCATCCCATGCATAAATGACTATATTCATATATATGATTATATATTGGGCGTTCTGAATAACTATATTCAGAATTCGAGTTCAGGTTTTCCTTAATAAGTGCTTCAGGTCATTCTCCGCATTTTCTGGCCTAACACGATAGAAATGAAGACTGGTGGGACAAATGCCAGCAACTCCCGTTATACAAGGAACAGCTCCAAGGCGATGGTGATGGATCAGGCATATTCTGCGAAGCGAGGGAGGAAACGCTGCTAAAGTGGCGTTTCAATGGCAGTCTGGCGGTCGAAGGAGACCTGGTCGACTAACCAACACCTGGAGGAGGTCCATTAAAGCAGACCTAAAAAGAGTAGGACTCATGTAGAACCATGTCAAGGCAGCAGCCAAAGATAGGGAGACATGGAAAACAACTGCTGCAGCCCTAAGTTCCATGAAGGAATAACAGGACTCCATGATCATCATCATATTCAGAACAACCAGGGGTGTCGCGGAATCCTTAAGACCAGGACACGAACTATATGATCATGTGAATGTAACACGTGGCAGTTTACAGGAAAAAACCGGACATGAAATGTACTATTAAGCTTTTGGTACCTTGGTTCTTGGTTTCTTTTTGACACCTTGGTTGGTTTTTGGTTTCTTTTCTTAGGACAGGTAAAAAACTAGTCACCATTAAAGGAAAAATTAAAGTAGGCAACTGAAATTTCACCCATACGAAACTCATAAGCAAACTAACCGACGATATTATTGACTAAAGAAAAAACAAGCTAAGGACGAAAACACAGAAATAAAATGGCATGGTATGGTAAGATGACATGGCACAGAAAACTACAGGAGTAGTAAACTATGAAACAACAAGCAATTTTTCAAAAGAAATTGCAAGGAAAACAAAGTAAAAGGGGTACAGTTTAGCTGAACTAATTACTAAACAGAGAAAGTACTGTTCGATTCGTGTACTACTTCAATGTTACATGGTTTATTCGCACCAAAGAACCATACTTTAAGGCTGAGATCTATAGAACGCACTTTGACTTTGCTTAGACTTAAGAGGATACCCCCTGAGACATTTTTGAGCAATTTTGACCCCTTATATTTTGTTAATCCTCTTAAGACACTGTTAAAACGAGTCAGCGTTATACCGCTGGTATAAGTACGTCTCGTTTTAACTGAAACTTAAAGACTGAAGTCAAGCAAGTCAAAGTGCGCTCTATAGATTTCAACCTCAGAGACAAGTGTCCATACCTGCGACACGCCAAGATGATCTGCAATATTTTCGCTGCAGTACACGATGTCGCCTTGCTGTGACAACACCAGGACGAACCCGTCCAAAGCGTTCATGTATGAAAGCTCAGATTGCACCTCCTCTAAGCCTTTAGGGCTCTGCAATTTGGGCGCTTCTTTGTCTTCGGGCACTGAAAGAATAAATAAAACAGTTTTTAACCCCCGACCCAAAAAGAGGGGTGTTATAAGTTTGACGTGTGTATCTGTGTATCTGTGTGTCTGTGTATCTGTGTATTTGTGTATCTGTCTGTGGCACCGTAGCGCCTAAACTTATGAACCGATTTTAATTTAGTTTTTTTTGTTTGAAAGGTGGCTTGATCGAGAGTGTTGTTAGCTGTAATCCAAGAAAATCGGTTCAGCCGTTTGAAAGTTATCAGCTCTTTTCTAGTTACTGTAACCTTTACTTGTCGGTGGTGTCATAAATTTTTAATTTACACTTGTAACGTAATTAATGTCGTAACAAGAATTACATAAGCTTTTTTAATGAATACTTTCTATCTTTTCTGTACCTATTCTACGCCCTTTACAACCTCTCGCACTGCCAAGGGTCACTGGTAGAGATCTCTTATAGGAATAAGTGCTTCCCTGTCCACTCTTTCTTTATTTTTCTCTTTATTGTTACAACTTTCTGGTACAAATAAAAAAAAAATCCCTGCTTCCCACGGTGCGTGATATTGCGGACGGACGCGAACCAGCCCGCACCGACGCGCGACGCACCATAGGAAGAGTATCGTTCATGGTAGCGCAAACACCTCCACGTAACCGTCGCGTCGTCCGAACCGTGTGCGGGGTGCGCCGCTGTCCTTGATTGTCAGCCGGTGTGATAATCCGCAGAATCACGCACCGTAGGAAGCCAGTATAACATAGACTTTATTGGATGCGTAATGCCACATACACACACAAATGCCCACGCATTTACAAATAAATATAATGTACTGTCTATAAAGTAACTATCTATCTATAAAATTAATATTAGATAAGTAATATGACTTTGGTGTCTATACGAGAGGAAAAATAATATAAAAATAAACAGAACGTTTCTTTGATGGTGTAAATATACAATTTCGTGGTTTCTATTTTCGACTGCATATTACCAATAACATGAAACCGTATTGAACGTATCTAAGGCACGTGCTTATGGACACCGCAGTGGTTTTATAATCACTATCCATACTCCATACTAATATTATAAATGAGAAAATGTGTCTGTCTGTCTGCTACCTTTTCACGGCCCAACAGTTTAACCGATTCTGACGAAATTCGGTATAGAGTTATATCCCGGGGATGGACATAGGCTACTTTTTATCCCGGAAAATCAAAGAGTTCCCACGGGATTCCTAAAAACCCATCCGCTTTCCGCCGTCAGGCCTCCCTCTTTTAGGGTTAAGTCAGAATTATGAACATTATATTTTGGGTGCATGAAATATTACTTTTCCGAACTAGAACATCGCAAACCGTAAACTGTGAAAGAAAACCCCAAAAATATTCGTTTGTTTTGGTCACAGCTTACAAACTATTTTATACATCGTTGTTTTTAGTATTTGTTGTTTAAATACAATATATGGTATATAATATACCGAAATTTTATATCCCTAACTACGTTAGTTTTTGAGATAGCCCCCGTCACAAAAATGGTCTAAAGCTGACAAGTTTGACGGCCCCCCATTTCTTTATTTTTCAACTTTACTCAATGCCTACTCTCCCCTAGCAACCCCTTTTAAGTGACAGGTCAACTTCAAGGTATATTACTCGTACAACGGACAACCTTATAACTTACACACTTCACACAACTTTTGAGGAATAATTCTTGCATTTATTTAATTATCATTCGTCTTTACTTTCTTACTTATCTTAACAGCGAGCCTTATTTGTTTGACGGTTACTTAAATATTGGGAATGTAAATCCGTGATGTAAATAAACCGATGATCCCAATTTAAAACTGGAGTTGATGACGTCAAAGTGCGGTTTCAAAGCTTGCATTTTAAAGTGTGGAGTGACGCGTGCCAAACTTCCAAATAAATCGGATATTATGGTCGCATTAACAAAAGGAAAATGAATAATTCATACTAATATTATAAATGCGAATGTGTGTCTGTTTGTCTGCTTCCTTTTCACGGCTCAACAGTTTAACCGATTCTGACGAAATTTGGTACAGGGTTAGCTTATATCCCAGGGACGGACATAGGCTACTTTTTATCCCGGAAAATCAAAAAGTTCCCACGGGATTCTTAAAAACCCATCCGCTTAACCGATTTGTATGAAAGGTACCGAGGGAGCTTGCGTCCCTGTAATTGACATAGGCATTTTATCCCGGTAAATCAAACAGTTCCCACGGGATCTTTAAAAACCTAAATCTACGCGGACAAAGTCGCGGGCATCCTCTTTTCAAACGCGGGCAGTTATTAATATAACAAGTGTAAATTAAAAATTTATAACACCCCCGACGATCCAAAGTATTTGAGTTTTCCAAAACATCATTTTCAAATAAATAATTATGTATTTAGGCGACGTCCATCTTGACAGCTTGACATTTGTCTATTGACATAATATTATGAACCTAACGGTTATCTAACCTTCTTTTCTACAAGAAAACTAGAAAAGAGCTGATAACTCTTAAACGGCTGAACCAATTTTTTTAGATTATAGCTAAGAACACTCTCGATCAAGCCACCTTTCAAACAAAAAAAACTAAATTAAAATCGGTTCATTCGTTTAGGCGCTACGATGCCACAGACAGATACACAGATACACAGATACACAGACACACAGATACACAGATACACACGTCAAACTTATAACACCCCTCTTTTTGGGTCGGGGGTTAAAAATTGACATGCGCTTGGCGCTTAAGTTCACTCATTGGTCTTAGTTTAAAGCATATCAGAATTTTGTGACATACCTACTTAATAGCTATTTATTTTATTCACTTTTCCTCTCCAACTTACTAGGTTAAACTTGTTCTAGCTTCCTCATTTGATCAACAAGATAGACCGTAGTTGAATACATTAAAGTATCTAACCCCGAAAACTTGAAATGCTTCCTGATCATGTTAAATTGGTAGGAACTAGGAACTTGCTGTTTGTAATCTGGGTAGTAAAGTATTGGTAAACGGATGGGTGAGTGAAAAAAATCGCTCAAGCGAGAGTCGGACTCACACACGAAGGGTTCCGTACAAGAAATAACACTTTTCAATTTTTTAAATTTTTGATGGCGGCTATTTCGAAATTTTTATTATTTGTTGTTATAGCGGCAATGGAAATATACATCCAGTGAAATTTCAGCTTTACCTATGACAGACGGACGGACAGCGGTGGCTTAGTAATAGGTTCCCGTTGGCACCTCTCGGGTAGGGAACCCTAAAAACATATCGACATTAAACACTATCGAAAAAGGCATCAGGGGAATCTAATCTAATGACGTATCATTTATCAAAATCGGTTCAGCCTTCGAGTAGTAACGAGCGAACATAAGAACGGACATACATGCATACAGGTCAAACACATAGCACTCCTTTTGGGCCTCGCCGCAGTCGGGTAAAAAGAACTTACGCATAGAGACAACGTCTCGCACTCGGAGGTATGAGATGGCAAGGCGCATGACAGAGGCCTTATCCAGCTGTTCCACCTCCTCTTTCTTGGCCGGCAACGCGGCGGTGAGCTCGGCGAAGATCTGCATCTCCTTGGTGCGTCTACATCGCGCCGCGACGCGCGACTTCTCTTTACGTTTCTCATTGTTCCTGAAAAGAATGAAACGGGTGATGAGTAATTCTGATACACGATGAAGAATTATTTTTTATCTGTATTTCTAAATTACAGACAGATGCTTCAATTTTATTTATTAGTTAGTATTAGTATAGATATAGATTACTTTATTGTTTTAATAATGTGATATCGCGACCCAGATACAAGGATCATGGTCACTATGACACAATCAAAGTAACTAACATCAAAATTGATGGTAAGGAAGTAATAAATTAAAATAAATCCATAGTTAATATAATAAATGCTAAAGTGTGTTTGTCTACCTGTCTTTATTTTTGTCTGTCTGTTAGGTTTGTTACGACCCACCACCTTACCATTTGAAAAAAAAAGTATAGAGACATGACGTGTGGAGTGCATTTCGGAGACAGTTTTTTGATTTTCCAGATGCTCCGGAAAATCAAAAAGTTTCAACAAGACCTCTGCATTCAGAGGAAATTCACAACGAAGTCGTGACATCAATTTATAATATGCCAATATTTACATCAATAAGCCACAATATAATTAGTTAAAAATAAAGTTTTTAACCTTTCCGATTAGTTTTAGCTAGTCAGGATGATAATCCACTTACGGACACAGGCATTCGGAATTGATCACAAAATAATACTTAAAAATATCCAGAGAGGCGTTTCGATAGGCATGAATGGTGTCAAAAAATTCGTGCTGATGGAAATGTTTTTAACAGAGACCAAAAGACTATACCGACGAACGACGGTTTTTTGCCAGAAAGACACACATACGGTCGTATTTGTCACTCTCGAGTTGCATATGCATAAAAGTCGAGTGCGAGTCGGACTCACGGGAGGGGTTCCGTACCATCGCCCACAAGAAATCTCAGACCAGTATAAGAAAATTTTCAAATTAGTAAGTTATAATGGTAGCGCACAAATTCACTGTTTCCGGATTTTTTCCTTTACGTCCTATCTTACTGTAAGACCTATCTACCAGCCAAATTTCACGATTTTAGGTCAACGGGAAGTACCCTATAGATTAATACTAGCTGACGCCCGCGACTTCGTCCGCGTGGATTTAGGTTTTTCGAAATCCCGTGAGAACTCTTTAGTTTTCCGGGATAAAAAGTAGCCTATGTGCTAATCCAGGATATTATCTATCTCCATTCCGAATTTCAGCCAAATCCGTCCAGTAGTTTTTGCGTGAAGGAGTAACAAACATACACACACACACACATACAAAATTTCGCCTTTATAATATTAGTGTGATAATATTAGTGATAGTGTGATTGACAGACACGGCTGACAAACGGACAGACAGAAAACAAAGTGATCCTATAAGGGTTTCTTCTTCCCTTATGAAGTACGGAACCCTAATCACGCTAGAACAATGTCACCGTCAGACAAGACGATAAGGTCAATTACATGGCCATTTCTGGCGTCAGTATTCATGTCCTTGCAAAATATACACGTTTACTATGTACATAAATGAAGTATCCACGTAGAGGAGACAAATACTATTCCCGGAGGAGTAACTAAGTACAAACTGATAGCATACAAAGGATATAATGCAATTCCCGACGCAAACAAACATTGGTAGTGGACTAAAGACAATTGGAATCATAATAGATCAGGAATGGTCCAGGAGATGCTGATTTGAGAACAGAGAGCACAATAGGGTCTTGGACTGTAGTAATAAAATCATGTGGTGTTTTGTATAGCGAAAGTTTATGGGGCTAGAATTGATTTACTAAAGAGAATAATTGTATAACAAGTGTAAATTAAAAATTTATAACACCCCCGACAAGTGAAGGTTACAGTAACTAGAAAAAAGCTGATAACTTTCAAACGGCTGAACCGATTTTCTTGGATTATAGCTAAGAACACTCTCGATCAAACCACTTTTCAAACAAAAAAAAACTAAATTCAAATCGGTTCATTAGTTTAGGAGCTACGATGCCACAGACAGATACACAGATACACACGTCAAACTTATAACACCCCTCTTTTTGGGTCGGGGGTTAAAAATAGTGATTTTTATTTGACTTTGAATATGACTAAGAGACTAACAAGACTAAGGAAGAAGATATTAAAAATGACCCTTATCAATTTTTGTGGCTCAAAAACATATTTTGTGAAAAACTTTAGTAAACTGTACCTTTTGGGCACCGAATAAATCTTATTCCTAGAAGCAATAAGCTCCGGCACACCAGGTAAACACATTTTTCAAAAACACTTTTTTAATTTTTATTGCATCATTTATTTAAATACATATCACAGACACTGATTTTGTATTTTTTACACTTTCACTTAATTTTTATTTTTGGCTGATTAGATACAATCGTATATTTAAACGAAAGCAGTTTTTAATTTGAACGCTTTTTTATTAGTTTTTAATTTCGATGTCTTTGTTTCACAAGATTATGGGGAAGGACAAGACATCTCTCGTCCAAATCACAGAACTGTGTGGCTTGCAACATATAGCTTAATTAACTTTTTCATTAATTTGTCATTAGTTCCGAACCAACAGTACCTTTTATCGGGTGCTCTAAATAAATAATAAGCCATACTAAAAAATAATGCGTCAGCGAAATGCGATTTGGAATCGATTATGCATTGGATTTTTAAGCAAGTAGATTTCTCAATTAGTTTTTAGTAGTGAAAACTTCTTTAAGCGCGGATTTTGGGATGGATAAAAACAAGGTCGCCTTACCGACATGCTAATATTAATAGTGTTTAGAATACCGATAACTAATGGTTTTAATTTACAATTTATGAAGTTTTAATTTTTCGTCCTTACTTCAATTAATTTAAACATCCAAAAAGAAACCACTGGTATTTCATAGTTTTAAGTTTTTATTTTTGTCGACGATACTCACCCTGACTGCTTTTTTTGGGTGTATAGTGTTGAGAATAGCTTCATTTTGTATGTCAACATAGAAACCTTTATCGTGTGCAATTTTAAATTTTAAAACATAGGCAGGTACCACTAGGTCCACAAACTAAATTATTTGAAGTCTTTTTGAAAAATAAAACATATCTACCTAATACTGTAAAAAAAAAATTCAAAAGAAAAATAAAACCGACTTCAAAAACTACAAACACTAAAAAGTAAAAAAAATAACTTTTGTTTGGCTACACGTGTAATGTACCTAGGTATGAAGTCGAGCTAGCATATTAAAACAAAATTAGAAATCCAAGAGTGAAGCTCGCCTGACTTTATACCTAGGTACATTACACGTGTAGCCAAACAAAAGTTATTTTTTACTTTTTAGTGCTTGTAGTTTTTGAAGTCGGTTTTATTTTTCTTTTGAAATTTTTTTATTTCACAATTTTTAGTGGCCCCACTGTACTATAATGTGCTATGCCCAGTTAAAACCCTACTGTTTACGAAGTATTACACTGATCGAGAGCAATTTGCTCTTATCCATTGAGGAGTTCTGTTCTCCATCTCCGAAGATATTCATCAGATCTTCACCTTTATATGGGACCACCCTTAAAGGTGAAGGTTTAAGGGTCAGTATACCCTTTCAAACAAAAAAAAAAAATTTTCAAATCGGTCCAGGGGTCTTTGAGTAGTCGGGGAACATACATAAAAAAAAAAAAAGATACCGACGAATTGAGAACCTCCTCCTTTTTTGGAAGTCGGTTAAAAAGATTTTTATTATATTTGATTAAGACGAAGTATGCTTTATAGTAACCATAATTTTGTCAGTTACTTCTCGCTAGTGTCAATATTTTGTAGATTCACGTGCGATGGAATCATTTTTATTAACAGACATTGCCTAGATACAATTCAAAATGGACTGTAACGCCGATATAAATAAAGTATTATTTTGAAGGTCTGATACATTCAAAATGGTACGAAATGTGATAATTAATCTTATGTTTACCGTATACGAACATCGACATAATTGTGATAATATTATGGATGATAGCACGCAGCGTAGCCGTCTCACTGGTTGCAATAATTGTACTTATTGAAGCTTTCTCGTTTTTAGGGTTCTGTACGAAAATCGTAAGAAGGAACCTATCCATGGTGCGCCTTTGTCCATCATTGCTGCTTATTTCAGTAATAACTATCGACTAAGTTTTAAATACTTAAGGCTTGTCCAACTTTTTTGCAAATGAAACAACAAAATAAAATATTTTTGTTTTTATTGTCAATGGTCGAAATTTTTTAGTGAGGGTAGTCAACGGGATACTAATGATAGAGTTTTTGACTTTTGATGAAAAATATCCCTCCTTTCCCCCTTGTCTCCAAGTTTACAAAGGGGAAAAATCTAAAATATTTAGAATATGTCCTGTATTTTTCCTATAAATCAATAATATTTATACAAATATTACACACAGGAAAATACCGGGAAGTACGTAGCTGCAGTTTTCTAGAAATCGGTAATTGCAAGCGTTTACAAAATTAACATAATTTTATTTAGGCACGGAATCCTAGGTGGGCGAATTTAATTCGCACTTGGCCGATTTTTTTAAATTGTTACCGCGTATTTGAAAGCTATATATTTTTCCTCAGTCCATTCCACTCTGATATATCCGTCCTTATCGTTACACTGCAGTTACAGCGTGAGTTTTGTCGTTCCCGAAACTAGTTTATCGACATATTCTGTAATCTGTTAAAGAGTTGCGCTTGCTTTGCTCTCATATATCATCATTTCCCAACATTTTGTTTATGTTTAACTGAGGGCTAGCACAGTTGTTTTGACGACACGTAATTTCCTGCAACCGTGAATTCAGTCAATAGTGAGAATCAGCCAAACAGAGGCGATCGCCTTCAACAAATAGTACCTACCTATATCCATCAAACTTTCGTGCTAGGCAATTTACCGTCTCTTTTGGGGATTGCAGCGCGATTTACTACTACAGTTACCTCCATCCACCGTTTCTTGTTATAATACTAAATTTCTTGTACCTTATTACCTATGGGCTCATAGAAACTGTTCCAAGATTCTACGCCTCTGCCTAGATGCATGTATTCTTTCACCGGAGTGGTGTTTTTCTGGCTAGCTTTTCTTATAAGGAAATAAGAAGCAAGTATAATATAGCATCTTGACAAGGATCACTGAACTAATTAGAAACAAAAATTGTGTTCTATGAAGTTATAAAAAATTCGTATGACATGGAGCTAGACATCAATTAAATGTTAAAACCATTTGCAGCTCGCAAGCTTTTGACCCCTGGACCGATTTGGAAAATTTTTTTTTTGTTTGAAAGGGTATACTGTGCAGGTGGTCCCATATAAATTTGGTGAAGATCTGATGAATATCTTTGGAGATGGAGAACAGAACAACTCAATGGATAAGAGCAAATTGCTCGCGATCAGTGTAATAGCTTAGTAAACAGTAGGGTTTTAACTGGGCATAGCATATTATAGTACAGTGGGGCCACTAAAAATTGTGAAATAAAAAATTTTCAAAAGAAAAATAAAACCGACTTCAAAAACCAAAAACACTAAAAAGTAGAAAATAATTTTTGTTTAGCTACACATGTAATGTACCTAGGTATGAAGTCGGGCGAGCTTCACTCTTGGATTTCTAATTTTGTTTTAATATGCTCGCTCGACTTCATACCTAGGTACATTACATGTGTAGCTAAACAAAAATTATTTTCTACTTTTTAGTGTTTTTGGTTTTTGAAGTCGGTTTTATTTTTCTTTTGAAAATTTTTGTTCATAATGACCAGTCTGCGGGTCGATTTGCCAACTCAGTGTCTAACACTGAATAATAGCCACCGAGCTCATTTGTTATTGGTTAACTCTACAGTGCTGCGTCACTGAGTGAAACTAAATAATTTTTCGCAGAATACTTAGCTACTTTCATTGGAGTAAAAATAAATGACAAATGAGTTCGGTGGCTATCGTTTACTGTTAGACACTGAGTTAACGAATCAACTGCAGCTGGTCCGTAGTTATACCTACATAGACGTCGTTGATAAGCATGATTGGTGATAGAATCACAGGATGTACTGACGTTACAAAGTATTAATGCTTAATGCAACAACAAGGTGACCCAACACGTACCTACCTACCATTTTTTTTAAATTTAATATAGATGCGGTCGAACGCAGGTAAAATCTATAGGTAGATACCATAGATACTATGTAAAGCTTTAAGTAAGTATAAAATTTTGTTCCAACAGAACCTTATAAGTCCCACGGTTCATACAATGCATTGATGCTTAGTAAGTAGCAAAGGCAGAAGGCTTGTTAGTCAGATCACGTCCGGGGGCCTCTGCGTCAATAGCGAGCATAACAGATCATTCGATAGACATTACCTTTCAATGTGGTGATCCATCAATTGGACCTAATCCGTTTTATCGAGCCGCGTTACGTTCCTATCGATATACCAATAATAAACGAATAAAGATCGAAAATGCATTTCTAATCTTGAGGAGATAAGATACCATATCTATGGTAAATATTCAAATCTACAATCATAAAGTAAATAAGTGAGAAACCCTAAAGTTAGACAAAGACTCCGACCCCAAAATCGGAGGAAACTAGAATAATTCGAAATAATAAAATTACTATTATAGTACTATCAAGTAAAAACATGCCCATACATTTATTCAGTATAGGCACACGCTTGACCACAATCACATCTGATGGGATGTGACGATGTGGTCAGAAGGGAGGCGTTTGTGGAATTGTGAAGAAAAATAACATAGAAAAGCACACTTCTATGGATGTCGTACGTAACCTATATTGCATCAGCTGAGTAGGTATACTGTTCCTGTAAACCTACGCAAGTCTTAAAGTAGGTTAAGGACTTTACCGGCACTAAAGTGTTTAAAATAAAACGTGTAGTAGAATATCGGCGAATTTTACTGTCAGTTATTTGTAGCTGAAATGTGTGTGATTTTGTTCCTTAATTTCACACACTTATGCGAAATGAAATGGATAAGTTCTTTGAATCAAAATTGGCACTTTTCAATTACGGTCATAAGAATTTACAAGTGGACGTCAGGGCGGTTCAATTGGCGAGTTCTATTATTTTTGCAATTACCAACAATTGCAGACGGACGCACGGTAACCTCCTTGTACACAGGATTGACATCACGTCGTACATTATACTATACAATAAACACGTCTACAGAGACCTCCTGAGTGCATGATTGATCTATGATCCCTAATACTCTCTTCGGTCCCAGAATTAAACGAGAAAAAAGCCAATGTTCCTCGCTGGAGTTAACTTCACATGGACCAAAAATCCTATCATGAAACCGAAAATGTTCTGACATTAATCACCCAAGGTCGAACTGGAAAGAAAATATAGGTATTATACGAACGGTACTGACGCTATTTACTATCGCAATTGGAAACTTTTAGTTATATAAGACCAAACTGGAATGTCATTTTTTTGGTTCAACAAACTAGCCCTGACTTCACCCCGGTAAGTATGTGTCCATCTGGAACAGTGTACCTTTTTTTTACCTACCAAGAAATTTTCAAATAAGCCTAGTGGTTCCGGAGATTACACTTCACATACATACACAAACATACAAGATTCGCACTATTTCTTTATTATATATTAGTCATAGATTACATCGAAATCATTTGAATTTTAGAAAATCAGATAGTGCCGTAATCATAGTTAATAGATTCTGAAGATCAAATACTTAACGGAAATAGCACCGTTTAAAATTTGGGTTACATTAAATACACACTTCGGTTTTCCGGAAAAATATATAATTACTTACAGGAAAATTCCGCGTTCATATCTCACACTAATGATTGAGGTCACAAAGAGCAGTGATTGCAAAAATAAAGCATTCGTGTCCGATCATTGAGCTATGACGTGCATCAGCAAATTGTATGTCCGTTGTTTCGTATCATGACCAGACGACTCATTGACTCTATCCTGTCTAAGTGAAAACATGAAGGAAATATGGGGTGATAACAACAACAGGAACAAGTGTAAATTAAAAATTTATAACACCCGCGACAAGTAAAGGTTACAGTAACTAGAAAAGAGCTGATAACTTTCAAACGGCTGAATTGATTTTCTTGGATCATAGCTAAGAACACTCTCGATCAAGCCACCTTTCAAACAAAAAAAAACTAAATTAAAATCGGTCCATTAGTTTATGAGATACGATGCCACAGGCAGCTACACGCGTCAAACTTATAATACTCCTCTTTTTGGGTCGGGGGTTAAAATGTCTAGAAAAGAAACCTATCTTGACTGTAGATGACACTTTGAAAGCTTTATGAGACAAGGTGTAGTGAATGAAACGGTTCCGACGGACAATGTCCAGTCTGCTGGGGTGTCTAGTATAATATTGAACCAGTTACTAGAGTGAGGAAACTGTTTGATCCTGAAATCGACATCTGTCAGGGGCGACGTGAAATCAAGGAAACCTAGACGTTTTATAGTCTACCTAGCGTCAAATGTTGGTGACATTTGACGCTTGCCAGTGTAGGTGAAGCCTCGACGTTTTGTTAGAAGTTCCCTAACTGTCGTGAACTGTGCTATACAGTATGCTTTTGACCAGTTTTCTGTCATGTCGAATCCCACATGACGTGTAATTTGTACGAAAACTAGATTTCTTTACTGGATCATAATATCATTATCGTCAATCGATAGACATCCACTATTTGCTATCTCTATTACGCAGGTAAGTATTAGTTTATTAAACTCTGAGTTTCAAAACTGTTCCAAGGTAAAAAGTTATTCTGGGAATTTCGATAATTACTTTAGTCTCTAGAAACTGTGCTAAGTAGTATACGTACCTGTATTACGTATTATACGCAAAAGATGAAGAGAAATCAATTTCGAGAGAACCGGTTAACCTACGGTTTCGTTGTAAAAACTTTTTCTACGCATAAGCTATAAAATTTAGGTATTTACCAGAAACTATAAAAGCATATATTTAGATTAAAGATCATAGCAATAAACTAATTTTTTATATTCTGTTTAGTAATCACATGGGACTAGAGAGACGTACATAAAATGCAAGATGTAATATACGAGTATGTGTAATAAAAGGCATAAGAAAATCTTTATATAAATAGAACCTAGTTTACTTTCTTCATTTCAAAAAAACACAACCATTATTATATTGAGCAAAAGCACAAAATAAATATGTACATTATAACATAAGTCTAAATGTACGGCTGATTACATTATGTACCCATATAATTTCCACTAAACATTAAAATATATATTCACAGACAATTCCAGTTTTCTGGGGTCTATTGCTTGAATTTTTTAATCGCCCTTTAGAGAAGCGACAAGACAATGCACTCTACTTACTCTACTCTTCTAAATGTGTGTATGTCACATAAAATCGAGACTAAAGAAAGACAGAAAGACAAGAGTTTCTAAAGCTCTAGAAATTGTTGAAAAATCTTCGGCATAATTTTAGCACACTAGCTATTGCGTTTCTTTAAAGAGTACGTATAAAATTTTATGATAGAATTCTTTACTTGTATACCAAGAATTAAAATCCTAGTTTAAAAGCAATATAGGGCATTGTAAGAATAATCACTTCTTAGAATTCATCTAGGAAACAGATTACTTAATCGACGAGTAAACACGCACTTAGTTACTGCAAAGTGGACTCAGTAGAGCAACCATTATCTAGTTTATATATTAATAATAGTTTTATAATTTTATCCAATTATTCATAGTAGGTATACAACACCAGAGGAAAGAAAGTGCAATGGTTTCCGAAACTTAATTGGAGATAAATTGTAATAATTTAACATTATATAAACTTCTTCAGGGAAGGTTGTTTTTTTACCTTATCAATTCTAAAACAACAAAAGCGAACTTATATTTTCCTCAATCATTAAACCTTTAAGCTAAGCTATTATAAACTCGTTAAAAGTTAATTAATCTAAATCAGTAGGTACTGGCACAATTTCCAAGTGTTTAACATACGCCTAGGTCTTATGGTGCGCTTACATGGGCAATTTTTTAAGCAATTGTTGCTCAGCTCAATGGATCAATTTGGAGCAACTATCTCGCATAACATTGCTGAAATTTTCAGGTATTGCCGTAAATTGATTCATGTGGTCGTGACGCCATAATTGACTTAATTGCCTGGAATTGCGGAATATCAATTGCTGCTGTAAGCGTACCTTTACGACGTTTAACTGACCTAACACGTTATAATTGCAGTTCTTAGAATTACAACGTATAATGTGATGAAATCAGAAATGAGTTCCGTAGGAGAACCAGAGTGACCGACATAGCTCAACGAATTAGCGAGCTGAAGTGGCAGTGGGCAGGCCACGTCTGTCGCAGAACTGATGGCAGCTGGGGCAGACTTGTTCTGAAGCGGAGACCGCGTATCAGCAAGCGCAATGTAGAACGACCTCCAACCTGCTGGACTGACGAACTTAAAAAGATAGAGGGATGTGGGTTGATGAGAAAGGCGGAGGATCGTGCGTGGTGGCGCGGTCTTGGGAAGGCCTATGTCCAGCAGTGGACGCAAACAGGCTGATTGATTGATTGATTGAACGCTAGACGAATAGACCGACGAATAGGACGTGCAGCACAAAACCGTGGGTCCCTGGATTGTGAATCCTAAGCTATACCTTCGAATGCTTACCTATCTCTGACTATACCAGCAGTAAACATCCATTGGTTGAAACAACAAAAGGCCAGTTCCTAGTTCAACCAATTAAAATTTAAATATTCTGTCATTATAGAATCAATATCAAAAGAACATCATTTGAATAAACCAATTATAATGTTTTTGAAAAAGAGGAACACGTAAGGGTCGATTTATACTAGCACCTAATTCGCGCGGATTTCTTAAATTGAACACACCATATTGAGTATATTGAGTATTGACCTCTATCTCCATATGTAAAGCACCTTTAATCGAGAAATAAAATGAAATAGAATTCGCGCAAATTACCGCGAATTCTTCATCAGGGCTAGAAGTCTGTGTTTTACATGATGGAGATAGAAGTCAATATATGCTGTGTTAAATTTTAGAAATCCGCGCGAATTCGCTGCTAGTATAAATCGACCCTAACGGCATACTGTTTATGTTCAACGCTGCTAAATAAAATTAATGTAAGGACGTAGATAAAAAAAAAATACTCTGACAAAACCCGCTGTTCACGTCAACCAACACTATCAATTACGTAAACGCGTTGCATATATGGAAGTTACAGTTTGTAGTAGATAACATAATAGCCAGTCGTCTTATCACCGTCGCTTTACGTACCTCATGCTGTTAAGAAGTGAGGTTATCATCGCTGTACCCTGTGCTTATGTTATAGGAATATCCACTAATACACGAGCTCTTTAACACCGATTAAGTTATCAACGCAAACACAGACGGACGGAACGAACTGACAGACAGTTTTCCTCAAATAACGCTATTATTGTCTCGTCGTGTCTGGAGCTATATTGTGCCTTTGACTAATTGAAGCGGGCTATGTCGTTTTGGTCTGGGGCGAAAAATCACAAGGCATGCAAGCTGAAATACCTCACGTGGTTTAATCAGCTGATAAACGTTAGGCGTCTGGCGTTCTTCCAGCCGGTGTTTGTAATATCATAAATATGTTTAAAACGATGAAACAGCTATCACGCGATCTAGGAGTTATGTCAAAACTCCGACATCGTATGACAAACATTCTCATGCAGAGAAAAATGAGTCGCCGCACAAGTAGTCTGGTGGTCAATTTTACCGGTTGACATAAACTATGTATTTTTTTTATTTAAAAGGATATAAGATAAAAAGTGGATTTGATAAAGTTTGTAAGTCTGTAAGTGCTGCCTTCGCGCGGCACCTTCACCACACATTAGAAGGCGCCCTAAGACTTCGCCTCGCAGGGATTCTAGGGGCTCGATGCCAGACAGGTACTTCTAACTTTGGAAGATAAGTGCGTTTTGAGCAATTAATTATGTCATTTGCTTTAATGGTGAAGGAAAACATTGCCAGGAAACCTGCATGCCTGAGAGTTCTCCATAATAATCTCAAGGATGTGTGAAGTTTGCCGATCCGCACTTTTCTGAAGTGGTGGACTATGGCGTAAACCATTCTCATTCTATGTGGGCCTATACGACGAAGTCGCGGGCATATCTAGTTTAATACGAATGTTTATCTGTTACCTAATTAGGATTCTGTTCAAACATTGTAATAGTCGTAAATTTTATAGGACCTAAGACGGTAGGTACGTAATGAGGGATCCACGGAATAAATTTTACGATCCCTCCTTTTACGATGCCAAATTAATTCAGATCGATTGAATTTAATAGCATTATCAAAATCAAGGCAATACGTTATTATTTAGCTTTTCTTCCTGATTCATGAAGTGGCGATCATAATAAGTTCATTTCTCATGCACTTCAAAAAAACCAGCTAAGTGCGAGTCAGACTTGTGCACCGAGGGTTCCGTGATCGGGTATTATTTCCGACATTTTGCACGATAAACCATAAACCATTACTTTGGCTTGCCGTAGACAACTAAAAAGCGCTCTTTCCAAGAATAGCGTATCAAAGATTGGTAAAACATATTATAAGTTATCAAAGAGTAAATGTAGCGGATAGTGGATACGCGAATTACTTGCATTATATAACTTATCACTAAATGTTTTATTATATTTTCTTTAAATATTCTCTATTGTAGTTGCGATGATAAGATAAAATATGTATGAACGGTAGAATATCTTTTTATCTTACGAGCGTTAATAAAGTACGCCGGCACAAGCTAATATTCAATGAAACATGAAACAGGAAATTGAAATAGAGAACAAATTGTTTGAGTCAAGCCAAAACTATCATTAACAAGGGTCATATAGGAGTTACTTTCGAATGATAAAACGCCACAAAGTTCACCTGTCATGACCATTACCTTTGGAACCCAGCATCAACACATGTTATCACTGTAAAGCCACAGAAGTAGATAAGATGACGATTAATGTTATAATACCTAATATAATAATTTAAATGCGAAGTTAGACAATAAAATATAATATACAGATGCAGAGAATATCTAAAACTTAGATGACAGCTATGGACTAAGAGCCCGCGAGGGCCAGACCTTCTTTATTTTTACGAAGCTGTGATAGAACGTCCGCCTCCTAATCGGAGGTCGGGGGTTCAATCCCGGGCACGCACCACTAGCTTTTAAGTTATGGACGTTTTAAACAATTAAATATCACTTGCTTTAACGGTGAAGAAAAACATCGTGAGGAAACCTGCATGCCTGAGAGTTCTCCATGTGCTCAAAGGTGTGTCAAGTCTGCCAATCCGCATTGGGCTAGCGTGGCAGACTATGGCCTAAATCCTTCTCATTCTGAGAGGAGACCCGTACTCAGTAGTGGGGCGGAAATGAGTTGATCATGATGATGATGGTTTTAACGATCGGCGACTATGAAGTTAGGATCATGATGGCTTTGGGAGATAACAGATTTTGTACACCGTTGTTACCTGTTATCTCCCAAAGCCATCATGATTCAAACTACTAGCTTACTCCGTGTAAACATTGAACAGAATAGAGAGACATATCTATACTAATAAATAAAATTGGAGTGTTTGTCTGTAGTTTCGTAACAACTACCTCATATGAAGCTCATATGGTTATTTGAACGATACCATAACTGAATCACACGTTTTTTAAATATTTGTCTGTCTGTATGTTTGAACGGGCTAATCTTTGGAACGGCTGAACCGATTTAGACGGGATTTTCATAGACAAGTAGAGGATTGACCAGGGAGTAACATAAGCTACTTTTTTTAGAAACCTAAATGCACGCGGGCGAAGTTGCGGGCTAGTATTATATAAGAAGAAGAAAAAGATAGTTATAAAGTTTAGGTATATAAATATCAGTAAATTGCAAGCTTGCTAATTTTGAAGTGAAAACTTCTTGTGTTTTGAAACTCTATGAATCGAAGAAGCGATACTAAAACAGACAAACACATACATCCATCCCCATCTATTATATGTAGGTCTACTAGAATCACTACCCATATTATAAATGCAAATGTGTGTTTGTTTGTTGTTTAACTTCTACCGCGTGTGTACTGCACACATGTTTTTTAATCACGACGCGACGTTTGAATTTAGACTTACATAAAGTCTTCTAGATCAACCACATTGGTGTACTGACACGCCTGACCATCAACGTTGTAACACATGCTATTGTAATCCCATTCTGGTCTTTGACGGCATGGTAGATCGGTCTGAAAATCTGGCACTGCTTGAGCGTACACATGTTGTTCTGGCATTTGGTGGCAAGCTAGACGGGTCCGAAACTGGTGCACTGGTTGCGTATACGCTACATTTTGTTCATAGTACTGTTGATGAGGTATATTATGAACATAATTGGTTCTATTATAGCACTGCACTGAGAAATCACTATAGCCATTGTACACATCGTAATTGCACGAACTGTTCACTGACTGTCTGGACCATTGACTGGCCATAGGACACTGCAGGTTCCATCCTGTCTCTTCGAAATTGCCGACAACAGGGCATTGCTGTATGAGAGGTTCGTCGTTCACAAACATACTCGTTTGATTTGGACATAAATGAACTATTAAAACAGTCCATCGGGCTACATAATCATCGAGCGACTGATAGCAGCAAAGATGTGCTTATCTTACCCGCTATACTGGCATGGTAGCAAAATTGATACCTAACCACACTCTTGCTAGATAACGCAGCGCTTGCTGGATTAATTTCATACCTATCTGTCGAACGTTAATGATATGAATTCTGAAGTTTTACCATAACTTGGAAATTCACATTGTAGACGTTTGTACGGATGAAGCAATTGATTCTATGAATCACCTTTAATGCAGCCGAAAATGCCCAAGAACTTGGCAAAGTCTACTGCCATGCACCTTGCTTTACTTTTACTCATTGCTCGAGAATCAAGAAGAACCTAGTTATTATATTATCGGATGGACTTCCTCAGATGTGTATTATTCCGGCCTTGACTGTCGAGACTTGACAAGATACACCCATCAATTTGATTTGAGTTTAAAATATATTCCTGATGAATATCGCTTTTTAACACAACATATTATATACAAGAATACTGTTTATCAGTGATAATAACAATTGCATTTTGTTCTTGATATGGTTGTCATCTAGCTGGCGTGTTCTACATCACCTACTTACCAACAATTTTGATATTCATGAGAAACTAAAGACAACCATAGAAGTCGGAAGACAACCACCCCGTTTGACCGAAGACATCACCAAGCTTGCGGGGAAAACTTGGAGGAGGCTCGCCCAACACCGAGATGAGGCCTATGTCCAACAATGGACAAATAAGGGCCAATAGAGAAGAAGAAGAGAAGCTATAGGTCCTTTCCTTCCCCTCTACTACCTCTACTTACAAAGTTACATGCTATGTTACTCTCTTCTCTATCTGATTTCGTCAGTACTTCCATGATTGCGTAAAACATTTTATTTAATAAAAGATAGTTACGTAAACGAAGTCACATGTATCTACAAGTTTACAATAAGAGCACTAAAAAGAATTGTCATTGCTAAGTGCCGACAAAGTGAGACTGTGACTTTTATTCGTAGAGGTTAAAAAATCTACTTATCTTGGGATATATTGGCATTATCTGTTGATTGTTATCAAGATATATCACCTATCACTACATTGGCTAGTGGTCTATCACTCACCACCCATATTATAGTGTGTTTGTTTGTTGGTTTGTCCTTCAATCACGTCGCAACGGAGCAAAGGCTCGACATGATTTTTCGCAGAAGGTTTCAAATTTTAATCAATCAAAGTCATTTTATCACTCAAACTCCAGTGATAAAATTTTGATTTAGGTCTTAATAATTCTAAATAAATTTTGAATTTGAATTTATTATACTTTCCTCAAATTTAAAATGCTTAAATTATAAAGCTACCACAATTTTTTTATTAGGTACTTTATTAAACACAACCAGTTTGTCTCAAACATAAAACACCTAAGTACCTGTATTTTTTTATTAGATACTTTATTAAGTACAACCATTTTGTTCTTAAGTCCTTGTAAGGAAATCGAGGACAACACGTTGTAATTAATGTCGTTAGATGTGTTTTTCTTGCAATTTGTAGTAGCATCGTCATTGGGGGCAAAGTTTCAAAAACTTGTTGACTGGACTTTGTCATATTGAAATTAATTAAGTAGGTACTCAAGTGATAAGTTTTAATATAAATATATATTTTTTCTTTTTTCTATAAGAACTGTTAAAATCTTTTCTAATTAGGTTATTTACCAAACCAAATTATTCTATCGTTATCATTATCAATTACGAAGTATTATCATTCTTATTCCTCGTAATCGCCGTCGTAGAAAAATCGTCTTTCCTTGAGTTTTGGATCGTTGAAGCTAAGCAAAGAGTTTTTACCCTTCCATGATCATCCCATCACCAGTTCCTGAACATGGGTCTCCTCTCAAAATGAGAAGGGTTTGGCCATAGACTGGCCAAGGGGATTGACAGACTTCACACACCTTTGAGAAAATTATGAAGAACTCTGAGGCATGCAGGTTTCCTCACGATCTTTTCCTTTACCGTTAAAGCAAGTGATATTTAATTGATTACAACGCACATAACTCGGAAAAGTTTAAGGTGCGTGCCCGGGATCGAATCCCCGACCTGCCGAATAGGAGGCGGACGTCATATACACTAGGCTATCACAGCTTTTTATAACTCTTTAAGATAGTTAGATAAAAAATTTATTGCACACAAAACATGAAATAATCAACACAAAAGGAAGAAAAAAAAAAAAAAACTAGAAACAACTGTACGCAAAGGCGGCCTTATTGCTCAGAGCAATCTCCACCAGACAACCTTTGCCTTAAGATAGGTTAAGGTTAAGGAATAACGCCAGCTATATGGAAAAACTCATGGTCACTGGTAATAAGTCCCAAAGGAAAGAGATCCCGCGGACGTAGCCCGATACGTTGGTCAGACCAAAAAGAGTTTGATTGGTTAATATTCAAATGAGAACCAATCTACATTTTTATGGAGGACGCTGAAGAGCGCTAGAGAAACCATCTTTCAACCATTTATTCTTTTTTTGTTTTATGCTTCTTACGGTCTTTATCGGCTACCTATAGTCAATTATTTTGAAAATGCACCTGATGGGATAAATTTATAGCCTAAATTATAGTGGCGTAAAACCGCGAAAATAATTAATAATTAAAAATACAATTACTTAAAGCTCTCTAGATATAATAACAGATACAGTAGAGATACGGGTTTATATAAAGTCAGTCGTATGGCCCTTTGACAATGCGGAATAGCGGATTAAAAATTGACAAGGTTACTATAAATCAAGTAGGTAAATTATAAGCGTTTATTAACTTAAAGTTTGGTGAATATTAAGTAAACCGGAAGTACCTACTAAAACGTATTCTAAATTATAAATAATGCAACGTAAATCGTAATACATACCTATCTACGGTAAATAAGACCGTTATCTGGGTGAGTGTTGTGGGTAGGTAGGTACTAGGTATATACCTACTTAACTGGGAAAAAGAAAAACCCCAACCACATATTAAGTAATATCCATACCAGAGAAATCCTAATAAGAATTTTCCTAAGTCTGCACCTTTAGACCGACTAAAAAGAACACCCTGTACATAGGTACAGTGTTCTTTCCCAGTTCTTATATAAATCTATTATTTTCTAAGTAGATAGATATATGGATATCTACTAAGAAAATAATTGATTCATATAAGAACTGGTAGGTACCCAGCACAAGCTATATATACCTACTTATCTCGCGGTTACTAACAGTTCACTTGCTTAGCAATAAATTAGAATTTAAACAAATGTTTAAGACTACAGGATGCCCGCGACTTCGTCCGCGTGGATTTCGGGTTTTAAAGATCCGATGGGAACTATTTGATCTTCCGGGTTAAAATGCCTATGTCAATTACAGGGACGCAAGCTACATCGCTACCAAACATACAAATCGGTTAAGCGGATGGGTTTTTTAGGAATCCCGTGGGAACTCTTAGATTTTCCGGGATAAAAAGTAGCTTATGTCCATCCCCGGGAAATAAGCTAACTCTGTACCCGTCATGATTGGTTAAACTGTTGGGCCGTGAAAAGGTAGCACACAGACAGACAGACAGACAGACAGACACACTTTCGCATTTATAATATTAGTATGGAAATATGCATATTGTCAAAACAACATTAAAATTTGTAACAATAATTAAGAACCAGTTTAACATAACACGAGTCTGCATGTTCCAATTCGACGTGAACATCGGCCTTTATGGTTCAACGAACTCTTTAGAATATTCTGGCACTTCACAACATATCAAGTAGATATATTATCGTCACTGCAGCTATTTCATGAAGAATTTCAACCTTCATTATTGGCTACAAAATTGTATTGCATTTCGAAGTAGGTACCTAACTAGCAAGTGTGTTTCAATAGTTCGAATGTGTATATCCATCCATGCTATCCATACTTCCAGTTCCATACTAATATTATAAATGCGAAAGTGTGTCTGTCTGTCTGTCTGTTTGTCTGCTAGATTTTCACAGCCCAACAGTTTAATCGATTTTGATGAAAGGTACAGAGTTAACTTACATCCGGGAAACTAACATAGACAACTTTTTATCCCAGAAATTCAAAGAGTTCCCACGGGATTTTTAAAAACCTAAATCCACGCGGACGTAGTCGCGGGCATCATCTAGTTATTAATATGTATAATATTTATCATTATATACCAACTTTCAAATTTACTGTTTTGAATGTGAGTGGTAAAGAAGGCTGTTTTTATGCAACAAAACAATGCAACTTCGGGAATGCGATCCTTTGGAATGTAAAAAGGATCGCATGCTTGAATAAAATTGGGGAGCTGTGAACAAAATGGAGTAGTTGCACGAAATTATTATTAAAAGAAAAGCAAAAAACCAAAAACTTAGTGTAAGCTGTTAAAAAGCTTTACTGTAATTGTACCGTTTTAGAAGTCAATTTTAGGCCGTTTTGCTTAGAAATGAGTTCAAATTTGTATTCAATTTCAGTGATCGAAATCATGAATGAACTTTGGACTCCAGATTTGCAGTCAGACACAATACTCCCAATAGACCCAAGTCTGAGCAAATTCAAAGTAGGTACGCCTGTATAGTTAGGGCTTTTAGTTCAATCAAAATAAAGAATACGAAGATCCCATAGGAGTCGTTGAGAGTTGGGGTTTTAGTGTTATACCTAGACTAGCTGATGCCCGCAGCTTCGCCCGCGTGGATTAGTCAGATCCCCTGCAGCATCAGGATTGAGGAGTTGGAGAAGTTTTAAAAACGTGTGATTCAGTTATGGTATCGTTCCAATAACCTTATGACCTTAATATGCGGTAGTTATTTCGAAATTACAGACAGACACTCCAATTTTATTTATTAGTATTAGTATAGAGTATAGATATAGATTAAGCCCTAGCTGAATTGAAGAAACATTTTTTAATTTCTTGTGCTTCCATCAGTGAGACATTAATTGTGGGATACCTACTTCCAAAGAGATAATTTGGTTCCGACTTCCAAAGCATAGGGATTGGAATGTCTGAGAATTTTTTATGCTATTTCCATTGACCTCATTGGCTAGGAACCTGTGAACTACGCAACAAAATATATGAGTGTTATAAACATTTCCGTGATTCAATTCATTCACACCTTTTAAAAGAACAAAAATTTGTTTACGTTCAGCCAACGTGTTGATTTCATTCTGTAGCTCCACCTAAATGAATAGGTATTGATCTTTATCTTTAGTATATGTGAAGCGAACATACTTAAATCGAAGTATGAAGTTTCTCTGAAATTCATGTGTTTTACTTTTGTTAATTACAATTTTTTAATTGTTCATCGGACATCAAATTCGCCTTTAATAAGATAGACTTTTAATAAACTATACAGTTATCTATAATTTGTAGCGTCATCTAGATTATTTTGTTAGTGAGGCGATCGACTAACATAATAATTTAACCAGTTAGGTAGGTATATATAACGTATCCTTCCAAAGTACGGAACCTTAGGAGTGCGAATTAGACTTGCACTTGGCCGATGTTTTTACTTATGCTATTTATTGGCTTTTTAAAGTCACGCTAATTAATAGGGTTCCGTTTCTCCAGAGAAAATAGGCACCCTTATAGGATCATTTCGTTCGAAGTGGTCCCTGTCAGTGTGTCATGAATCATGAGTAAAGACCAGTCAAGGGATTCAAAACCTATGGGGTAGATACATCATACACACTTCCCGTTGATCTAGAATCATGTTTAGCAGGACTATAACTAGCAATTTCTTAGGACAAGTAAAGGGAAATCTAAAAACCCTGAATTGTGGTTACATCACACAAAACAAATTGTTATTTCTTGTACGAAGTTACGGAACGCTTCGTCTGTGAATCCGACTCGCACCTGACCGGCTTTTTTATTTTTCTCAATGTGTAGGTGTTTCTGAATACATGTGCATAGCATTCCAGAAAATATCAATTTCAAAGCATTTTCAAAGCAGTAAACATTGAAAAGTTATTTCTGATGCATTTTTTAGATACAAACAAACGATGATACCAGCTGTAGGTACCTATTCAGAATAGCCCGAGTCAACGAACTTTGATTGCAACTTTATTCGGCCCGCGAAACATTTAACTGATTAACTAGGGACGACTCTATCTACTCTAGTTATTATGCTACTACACAGAACTCTACCTACATTTGAACTGCATTGACCGCCCGGTTAAGGACGTTTTTTAACTTTAAAGTTAAAGTAACTGCAAAGTTACCTACCAAGCAGGCATTAAAAAGGATGACCGAAAAATAACTAAGACCTGTAGCTGTTTTAGCTTTTCATTTAAGTAGGTACAGCGTACTTAAGTGGATACTTAATTAACTTAGTATTTCGTATTGTTATGATAAAACTAACAATTGTTGTTTTCACTATAATTTAACTAAGTACCTATGTTGCAAGTAGGATTTTCCTAGGAGATTTCCAAGCTTTGAGTTTTTCCTACGAAATAAAACTGTAAATATTTTTGGATCGGCCGAGTTTTAAAGCTTATCTTGTCATCTCTATGCAGAGATTAAAGTAGACAAGGCTGAGCTGTCGTAGGGGATTACGATTCTATAGTTAGAAACTTGATACCTACATTATGGAATAATAATATGAGTAGGAATTATGTTGCTGTTGTGAGCAAGGACATAACCAAATGAGTACAGATGATAATATAGACATATCAAGTATACCTACACTGCGTATAACCATTCTGAGTATTATTTTTAACCGACTTCCAAAAAAGGAGGAGGTTCTCAATTCGTCGGGATCTTTTTTTTTTTATGTATGTTCCCCGATTACTCAAAGACCCCTGGACCGATTTGGAAAATTTTTTTTTGTTTGAAAGTGTATACTGTGCAGGTGGTCCCATATAAATTTGGTAAAGATCTGATGAATATCTTCGGAGATGGAGAACAGAACTCCTCAATGGATAAGAGCAAATTGCTCGCGATCACTGTAATAGCTTAGTAAACAGTAGGGTTTTAACTGGGCCTAGCATATTATAGTACAGTGGGGCCACTAAAAATTGTGAAATAAAAAATTTTCAAAAGAAAAATAAAACCGACTTCAAAAACCAAAAACACTAAAAAGTAGAAAATAATTTTTGTTTAGCTACACGTGTAATGTACCTAGGTATGAAGTCGGGCGAGCTTCACTCTTGGATTTCTAATTTTGTTTTAATATGCTCGCTCGACTTCATACCTAGGTACATTACATTTTACAATTATTTTCTACTTTTTAGTGTTTTTGGTTTTTGAAGTCGGTTTTATTTTTCTTTTGTTTTTTTTTTTATTATTGATAAATAAACTGTGGGCCGATTCCGAAAACCCTGCTTCAATCATTTACAAAATCGCAATTGTTGTGATTGGCTGAATTTATGCTATTCTTGTTGCAACAATGCATTGTAGCCAATAGTGAGCGAGCGTCAAGCAATCAGAGGTGATTGCGATCGTGATATTGTAGCTGTCATTCTACCGCAATCGAGCTGCCGATTTACTTACCGAAATTACACTGACAAGCTCACACAAAAATGTATTATTTTATATATAATGTAAAGTAAAGTAAATTTAAAGACAATGTTAAATACGGCGGAACACATAGAATCTGATACAAACATACAGACATACTTAGATTGCAAAAATCATAACCCTTCATTTTTGGCTTTGCCTAGCTAAATTTATATTTATATTATAAAAAACCTCATATTTGGTAAACATGGCCACTCCAATCGTTATCAAATCAGATGTGACGTACGTCGGAATTGATAAACTGAATCATACCTACTTTAAAGATACAATAAGATTCGGTAACTACTTGCCTGATGATGATGATGTGTCAAAATTATCATAGTAGGTACCTACTAGCTGTCAGTTTAACAAACGCCCGCGGCTTCGTTTGGCAAAAATTTAAATCCTCTTTATTCACTATCCCGTGGGAATTTCGAAAAATCCAGCCTTTTCTTCTCTCTGGGCTAGATTCCGCACTTAAACGTTTCCGTCTGTTGTGCGTTAAATCCAGCCTTATTCATTGTCAAATCAATGATATGCCTATCTCCCCTTCGTAGTAGGTTTTCTTAATAATAAGTGATGATTTGAAATTATAGGAAAATCAACTTCATAGGTTCACTAACTATTCTAAGTGGGCAGGAAGAAACCTAAATAGTTATTACGGAATGTGTAAATCCCCGCCAATAATGCAGTGTTGTTATTATGATTGAAATATTTCCGATGAACTCTGAAATAACTAAGTAAATTCAATTTAAATACTTACCTATTTAATAAATACTTAAATATTTATTTACTTAGTTCGAATAATTTCCTTATTAAAAAAACGACTGCCCTTCCAAAAAATTAACTAAAAAGTAAATTTTTTTTCTGTATTGTTTTTATTTAAAATATAGAGTACTAGAAGATGCCCGCGGCTTCGCCCGCGTGGATTTTGGTTTTTTAAAATCCCGTGGGAACTCTTTGATTTTCCGGGATAAAAAGTAGCCTATGTCCTTCCACGGGATGTATCCCATGTCTGTACCAAATTTTATTCAAATCAGTTCAGCGGTTGGGCCGTGAAAACGTAGCAGACAGACAGACAGATAGACAGACAGACAGACAAACACACTTTCGCATTTATAATATTAGTATGGATTTAACATATAGTGTCACTCGCGAAAATTTAAGGATTTTAACGATACCCCATACACACTGCATTTAGAAGTTATAGTGGAATAGAAAAACAATACATGTACAATACATATTACACACATGAACTCACACTACACTCCTTTTTTTTGGGCAGTCATGTAAAAATAGCTAATCTCACTTGTGAAAAGCAAGTCAATTTAGTTGAAATTAATTATTTTTAAGTTTAATCGCAGTTTATGAGTCAGGTAATTAACAGGAAAATGCTATCTCTGGCTATTTCAAGAAAACAGAAGTTCTCAGAACATATTTTATCTAGTAATAAAAAACCGTTATTTGAGTGATGAATATTATTAGAAAGCTGTACATAATAAGATATTATAATGATATAACTAAATACAAGTGTAAATTAAAAATTTATAACACCCCCGACGATCCAAAGTATCTGAGTTTTCCAAAACATCATTTTGAAATAAATAATTATGTATTTAGGCAACGTCCATCTTGACAGCTTGACATTTGTCTATTGACATAATATTATGAACCTAACGGTTATCTAACCTTCTTTTCTACAAGAAAACTAGAAAAGAGCTGATAACTCTTAAACGGCTGAACCAATTTTTTTAGATTATAGCTAAGAACACTCTCGATCAAGCCACCTTTCAAACAAAAAAACTAAATTAAAATCGGTTCATTCGTTTAGGCGCTACGATGCCACAGACAGATACACAGATACACAGATACACAGATACACAGACACACAGATACACAGATACACACGTCAAACTTATAACACCCCTCTTTTTGGGTCGGGGGTTAAAAAGAGGGCATATGAATCATGACAGATCATATGTAATCAAGTTACTACAATATTTATTATATTGACAATAGCTACCAATGAGAAAAAAAGCAACTGCCCAGTTTCTTGCTGGCTCTGCACAGTGGAATCTACTTTTTGGACCTTCAGTACAGTCTTGACATATTAAAAGTAGCTTAAATTATTGTCGTACATGAAATAACTAAATTAATTGTATTTTAATTTGTTTATTCAGAAAAAAATTACTCATTAACTAGTTACCAGCGAACAATACACAGTTATAGCAGACTTTTAGGTAACCACTGAAACTCAGCTTTATTTACTTATACTGAGCTAAAATTTAATGGAATCAAATCAAAATTTATTAAGTAATTTCATGTTTGTTAACTGTATAAAAAGGCTTTAGCTTAGCTGCAATCACACAGATCAATAGATGAGGTATATGCCTAAGGTTGAGTGCACCTGTTTAGTCTTCTTTCTAATATAGGACAATTAGAGTCTCTTAAAATGATACATCTGCAACTCTGCTACTGGTTCTACACGGGAATGAAATCACAAAATCTGAGTTCCCACAGGATTTTAAAAACCTAAATCCACGCGGACATAGTCGCAAGCATCATCTAGTAATTTATAAATTCTGATTAAAATAGTTAAAAAAATAGACTGTTATTTAATCCAATATAAATGAACCTTGTTCTTGTCACTGATAGGAAAGTTATGTAATACTAATAAGTCACAAGACAATCATTAGATTAATTTATAAAACTAGTTATTGCATAGCAATAACAGGTACATTCAAAATTAAGCCCGCACCCAAACAGAAAAGATGGGTGGTCTATTTATTTTATTCTATTGGTAAGTGACATTCTCTTTAAGATGGTTGAATTTGGAAGGAGTGCTTTATCAACTTTAATAAATTGTTAAAGTTTAAGGGTGTCTGCCAGGTTGCTGCTATGATACTAAGTGTCTGGCAATGTATGATGTGATTTCTAATAAGTGAAGAAAATATAAAAAATTAAACTTTATTCTTTGATGAAAGATTTTGTACATCTTTGTTACTGTTATCTGTCAAAGCCACGATGATCATTCCTACATAAATATTGGGGCCAATGTGCATAGAAACTTTCAGCTTTTATAAAATAATGAAGGTCTGGCCCTCGTGGGCTCTTGGTCCAAAATAAAAAAGATTGCATTGCAGAGATAGTACGTCTAGGATGTATGTATTATATCATACAAGAAATTTACGTAAGTGATAATATGCAATCTCAAACTGAAAACATCCAATTGTATTGTACTCTTTGAGCAGTCTATGAGTCTGATTTTGGGTATTTCGATCATACAACATTTAAACTTAGGCACTTTGGGATGCTCTTAATAAGAAGATACGTTTCAGTTCTCACATGTAACGAAACTAAAAAAGTTACCTCTATAAAATGATAACAATGCAAACAAACAACCTTTTTTTGACTACTTTTATCAATGGTTACATATGCGCGTTAACTATACGTAAACTTTTTAATTCAGCACAATTCATGATTGAAAAGGTTAGTATCAGCAAGGTATCAGCTTATTTAAATAGAAAGAATTTGAATGACAGGTAAAATAAAGAGAAAGTTTCCAGGGACAAATAAATAACAGGAAAACGTAATGATAAGGTTATGTGTAAATTGGGTACATGAAACAAGAATAAATTATTTAATTCATGAGATTATTACAGCAACTAGAGACAAATCTTACCTTCTTTTTTGATTTGCAGGTTTCGAAGCCATTTCGGATTATATGATAGTGTCACTACTATGAAACTTGGCGATATGAGCACAATCTTAGAACACTGCTAAGGAGAGTAACATATCGCTTTTCACGAGTATATTTATGGATTTGTTCCGTTGAAAGTCACAATTTTATTTCACAAATCACAAATTAGGTCATTTTATAAATGCACTACACAAACAAAATACACTTTGTTGTCGTGAACTTGCACAGTGGTAGAAAGAGAAAAATTCATGTCAAAAACAAGATAGACAAACTGACATGAGGTTGCCAGAATATTACAATGAACTATGAGGTTATCACGCAAATCGTGGGGTAGGGTTGTATGAAGGTTGTTAAAATAAATTGGCTATTATTCTTAAAAGACTTTCAAATAACATTTTAAATAAAATCGTAATCAATTATTAAAACATGTCTCGGTATACTTTTAACTTATCAGCACTCAGATTTTATCTATGGTAATTTTATTGTTTCAAAACACTAGAATCCAGAGCTTGTTAGTTTCAGTCCCTGTTCATAGATGGCGCGATTATGTTACTATCTATTTCATTTTACGCAAAGTAAAATGAAGTATCTACCTAGAATTATTTACCATGTACAAACATTAGAATAACTTGTACAGTAAAGTATAGTAGAAAAAAATCACTTTTTACTGTGGTGAATTCAGATAAAAATTTTCTTTTTGCATTGTTTACTTTAAATAAAAATTTATGTTGGTGATTATTTAGACGATGCGTACCAATCGAGCGTACAATGGAACGTAATATCCCTGTTTCCTGTTTCTCAGCCCTACTTTAATTAATAGCTAGTAGATGGCGCTGACAACTTTAAATTTTAAAAATAAATAAGCTTGAAAATTCGAAGTTAGCCCTTGTATAATTAAAAAGAATTTTTTTCAAGACTCTACAGTGCAACTGCAAGGATATGGATAAGCACACGTTAAAATAATATCACCTCGTACAGTGGGCTTATCTTTGTCTTTTTCTTGTCGTCGTTGCACTACTTTAACCTACGAGTGGTAGTTGTGTTTGAATTTCCAAACATGCCATGTTAAAACTTGTAAGAATTGTTATGATAAGAAGAGTACCTATTGAAAGAGTAGGTACTAAAAAGGTAGCCGTAGGTATGGTTCTCGGGTTAGGCTAATAGCTAATAACTGGTCCAGGAGGGACGTATTGCGGCAATGCATACCAGTCGATTGCGTTACTCATAATGCACCATTGACACCAAGTTTAGGCCTCGAGGTCTTGGTCTTTTCGCTTTCTACTTATCTCGGAGAGCATGTTAAGCCGATGCTCCAGGTTATTATTAAAAACATAATCGTTTGTAAGAGTCAAAATCCAAAGAAGTGATCACTTAACAAAATCTGTCTCATTTTAACAAAAAACTTAAATCTGAGCAAAGTTAGACTACGCTCTGTAGATATCAATCTAAGAATCAAAGTTTGTAGAGTAGATTCGTATGCGAAAAGATCTGGGAGCCTAATGGAAAAGGGGTCATGACCCTCATAATGACTTCATCGACATGACATCATTCGGAGAGAAAAACTTGACCCTTTATTTGCCAGACAGGTTGAGGCCCCTTTTGGGACATCCCTGGACCCTGCATCTAAGTACCTACATAGGTATGATAACTCTTTGATAATACAAAGTGTTAAGGTGACCATTGACTCTTATTCACTTGCCACCTACTAAGCATTACGAGGTTGTTTCAATCCATTTATCAAAACAACATTCTTAGATTATTATTCATATCGATGATCGATGGTGAGACGCCATGTCATTGTTCCAAATTGCATAGGGTACCATTTGTAATGGCATCTTATCTCGAACTGCATTGATTAATGTTACCACTTACCAGCGATATGAAGGTAAACCCACTTACCTATAAGTATACTAATTTCTCTCCCTATTCTTATCTCTCCCTGGTCGTGTTGGATTGCCATCCCATCGGACTATGAGAGTGAGGGAATAAAGATTGCACCTGTGTAAATTGCGCACATACTTGTTCACTTTAGACGTTTTGTGAGAGAGCTTATCGATGGACTAGGCATTGTTTGACAGCCGATCGAGTGGCTATGCAATAAGTGACAGAGACGATCAAGGGGTAAGACATCGTTTGATAGAGTCGATCCAGTGACTAGGCTTTGTGTGACAGAGCCGATCGTGGGACTACTGCTAGCTTTATGTGACAGAGCTTACCACAGCAGTAGCAGGGGCGAGGCATTGTTCGACAGAGCCGATCGAGGGCCTAGGCATTGTTTGGCAGAGCCGTGACAGAGCTGATCGAGAGGCTAGGCTTTGTTTAACCGAGCCGATCGAGGGACTAGCTTTATGTGACAGAGCTTACCGAGGGGCGAGGCATTGGTCGACAGAGGCGATCGAGAGCCTAGGCATTGTTTGGCAGAGCCGTGACAGAGCTGATCGAGAGGCTAGGCTTTATGTGACAGCTGATTGAGAGGCTAGGCATAGTTTACACAACCGATTGTTAGCCAGGCGTTATGCGACAAAAGCGATCGAGGCTTTGTGTGACAGAGCCTATCAAGTGGCTCTGCTTTTGTGACAATGACAATTGCGGGGCGTTGAGTAACAGAGACATTTGATCAGCTTGGCGATGTTCGACAGACCCGATAGAGGCACACCGCACGTGGTTTTGTGGTGTGGATTATACTTAATTCCCAATAGACGAGCCAACCAAAGCTTAAGGCGATATTTAAATTGTTACATCGAAATGCATCGAAATGTTGTAACTTTTAGGTAATCATATGGCGGCTCCTTTGTCAATAACACTGTCTATAACCAACAAGGTATTGTGTAACGCCCCTTGGATATGTAAGCTTTTATAATGAAGCATCATTATAAAAATTGTTTTTGTTTATCTATAATTTTGTGATTATTAATACCCGTTTAGAATGTTTGGGCTCGGATCGGGCTATAATAATATTGCTCACGCAATTATATAAAATTACTAGCTGATGCTCGCGACTTCGTTCCCGTGGATATAGACTTTTAAAAATCCCGTGGAAACTCATTGATTTTCTGGGATAAAAGTAGCCTATGTTTAATCCAGGGTATTATCTATCTCCATTACAAATTTCAGCCAAATCCGTCCAGTAGTTTTTGCGTGAAAGAGTAACAAACATCCATCCATACATACAAACTTTCACGTTTATAATACTAACTAATAATAATAATCCCACCAAAAACATTTCATGTAAAAAGTTAGCCAAGACTCACAAGTTCATAATGTTTTCACTGTTAAAAAGTTATGAGATCTCTAGTAGAGCCAAGCCCCTAGCTGATCTTAGATTTGTGCTGGCCATGGGACCTATCCCAAGTCCAAAGTAATATAGCTTTTAAATGTTCTTGACTATATCACATTTATAACAATAAATAACAAATCACTCTACTTACAAGCTCTGATTCTACAAACCCTATATCTTGGTAAAAAAAGTACGGTTTGGCCGTTTAATAACTTTTAACGTTTAATATGTTATGTCATGTAATAGTTTTACGAACATTAAACGGCCAAGCCGTACTTTTTTTACCAAGATATAGGGTTTGTAGAATCAGAGCTTGTAAGTAGAGTGATTTGTTATTTATTGTTATAAATGTGATATAGTCAAGAACATTTAAGAGCTATATTACTTTGGACTTGGGATAGGTCCCATGGCCAGCACAAATCTAAGATCAGCTAGGGGCTTGGCTCTACTAGAGATCTCATAACTTTTTAACAGTGAAAACATTATGAACTTGTGAGTCTTGGCTAACTTTTTACATGAAATGTTTTTGGTGAGATTTCATTTCTTTTTGGCAGGTGCCCTAAATTTTTTTTGGATCTATTTCTTGTAGGTACATCATTTTCATGGCCCACCCCCTATCGTTACCTCTTTTTTTAAAAGCTTTTATTCAACTTGCAATGTACTCGTATGTAAGTATATTTGTTCGGGTGGAATCTTGCAACTCAATTTTGAAGCAGATATACCAAATTTCAGTCTTTTAGGACTTCAGGAAACACAGATACTTGGTACGTTTGATAAATCTGCCACGGACATCTTATCATGTAAACTTTAGTATTCGAGCAACAGATTTTACAGATATGCATCTCATATACGAGGGGATGAAGGGGGACCCGATTTCTTAATTTATCTGTTGTTCATAATTCTTGAAATTTGTACTTAATGCCAAATTTCAGTCTTCTAGGACTTCGGGAAGTACCCTAGAATTACAGACTAGAAGTTTTGACTGTCAATAAATCTGAAACTATAAAAGTTAGACAATTGATACTCAATGCGTTTAATCAATTTGCCAAGGACATCTTATCCTGAAAATATCAGCATTCTAGCGACAGAATTTACAGATTTGCTTTTCTCATAAGAGGCGTAGAGGGGGGAAAATTCCAATTTCTCAATTTTTCTGTAGTTTGTATGCAATTTCTAGTCTACACACCAAATTTCAGCCTTCTAGGACTTCGGGAATTACCCTAGAATTACAGACTAGAAGTTTTGACTGTCAATAAATCTGAAACTATAAAAGCTAGACAATTGATACTCAATGCGTTTAATCAATCTGCCAAAGACATCTTCTCCTGAAAATATCAGCATTCTAGCGACAGAATTTACAGATTTGCTTTACTCATAAGAGACGTAGAGGGGGGGCATTGCCAATTTCTTAATTTTCCTGTAGTTTGTATGCAATTTCTAGTCTACACACCAAATTTCAGCCTTCTAGGACTTCGGGAAGTACCCTAGAATTGCAGACTAGAAGTTTTGACTGTCAATAAATCTGAAACTATAAAAGCTAGACAATTGATACTCAATGAGTTTAATCAATTTGCCAAGGACATCTTATCCTGAAAATATCAGCATTCTAGCGACAGAATTTACAGATTTGCTTTACTCATAAGAGTCGTAGAGGGGGGGCATTGCCAATTTCTTAATTTTCCTGTAGTTTGTATGCAATTTCTAGTCTACATACCAAATTTCAGCCTTCTAGGACTTCGGGAAGTACCCTAGAATTACAGACTAGAAGTTTTGACTGTCAATAAATCTGAAACTATAAAAGCTAGACAATTGATACTCAATGAGTTTAATCAATTTGCCAAGGACATCTTATCCTGAAAATATCAGAATTCTAGCGACAGAATTTACAGATTTGCTTTACTCATAAGAGGCGTAGAGGGGGGGCATTGCCAATTTCTTAATTTTCCTGTAGTTTGTATGCAATTTCTAGTCTACATACCAAATTTCAGCCTTCTAGGACTTCTGGAAGTACCCTAGAATTACAGACTATGAATTGTGATGATCATCAGTGAGGGACGAAAACGGCGTATTTTAGGTATCAATAAATCTATAACCATAAAAGCTAGATATTTGATACTTAGTATGTTTGGTAAATTTGCTGAGGACACCTTATACTGAAAATTTCAGCTTTCTAGCGTCATCCAGACCGAAGTTATGACGGGTCGAAAATACGGCGAAACACTTCGAGAAAAAGGTACTACGTAGCGCCCCGGCCGCCGTTTGGCTCGTCTTGGCGGGGGCACTGCCGTGCCCCCTGATTTAGATTACATATTACAATATCATCAACCGATGGACATCCACGGCTGGACATTGGTTTCAAATTGCAGACTCTCACACGCCACGTTCTGTCACCGCCTGAATTTAATTACGACTTTTTTGATGTCATCTGCCCACCTAGTAAGGGGGGGGGGGGGGGGGGGGGTTCTTGTATAAAGTGCTGCTGTATCTAGCGGCCACAGGTTTTGACGAGGAAATATGAAGTGTAACAGGGTATGACTATGACTGACTATGACTGACTAACTTTCAGCTAGCTAGCTATCAGATTTATTATTATGTCACAAGACTACGACAAGACTGCGATAAGATTGTGATAAGACAAATACGTGACTACGACAAGTTATACATAGGTATATTATAATTATGACGAAAATTGGCGAGACAATTATTTTTAGTGCTGATGACAAATCTTAGGGATAATCCATGAGGCTTGGCGTTAGGTAAAATCGGCTTCAGCAAACATGTCTCATTATATCCGGCTTACTATACACCTTTACCTATTCTTTTAGTCTGTCTCCACATTCGTTCGTTCGAATCGTTAATATATTCTGTGTGGTATTGCCCCGGGAAACTCGTTGTTTGCGGTCACTAGCAGCTTTTACGACCTTAAAATTATTGTTAATGGATAATAAAATTTCCATTTAAACTCTAAATGGGCAGTTACATTTATAGCTTCATTGAATAAAAATACTGTATGTTTCACTAGTAGATAAAACTACAAGTATAAATTAAAAATTTATAACACCCCCGACAAGTGAAGGTTACAGTAACTAGAAAAGGGCTGATAACTTTCAAACGGCTGAACCGATTTTCTTGGATTATAGCTAAGAACACTCTCGATTAAGCCACCTTTTAAACAAAAAAACTAAACTGAAATCGGTGCATTAGTTTAGGAGCCACGATGCCACAGACAGATACACAGATACACACGTCAAACTTATAACACCCCTCTTTTTGGGTCGAGGGTTAAAAATACTGTATGTTTCACTAGAGATAAAGCTAAAATAGCTCATCGATATTTGAGATGACTGAAACCTAAAAGGTGGAAGATTCAAACTTCGACGTAGGTACAAGACGTGCCGTCTACTCTTGAAATAGAAGCTATATGTACGTTTAGTTGGACGGGAAAGGATAAAACCTGTCATCTTAATGATCTCACTTGATGGTAAGTGATGATTTAGTTTAAGATGGAAGCAGGCTACTTGGAAGAGGTATGGCAGATTTATTAAACCCATGTACATCTGATCGGTTTCTATACAGTATCGTACCTACCGGAACGCCAAGTTTGGTACCACAGCTTTGCCGGTAGGGTGGTATCTAGCCACGGCCCAAGCCTCCTACCAGAACAAACCAGTTACAATTACTACTACCGACGATACTCCTGCCGGAAATCGAATCCGGGACCTTCCACTTATAAGACAACATCGTTCACCAATGCGCCAGAGAGGTTGTCAAGTAATAAATGATGATGATGCAGTTTACAGAAGCACTAATCTAATAATGCTCCGCATGTTTTTACTCTTTTCAAAATCTGCTGGATCATAAAACTCTGAAGCCATAGATAGGTACCTACATATGTTACGAATTCAATCACGAAAATGAATAATTTTAGTTCCAACGATAATTACGAATGGAAGAATATATCCTTTATTGTATCGGGACAATAAAGAAACCATATTATCTCAAATCATAATAAATACAAATTAATTTTGAACAATGGCCGGCCTTGCCATATAACATAATTTTATTTCTGTTCTATATTCTACTTACTTACATACAAATATTATTGAGAACCCCCACTTGAGTTAAAAATCACACTTACTTCACACTAATATTATAAAGGCGAAAGTTTGTGTGTATGTATCTGTGTGCGTATCGCAAAAAGAACTCGACGGATTTGGATGAAATTTGCAATGAAGATAGACTGTACCCTGGATAAACACATAGGCTACTTTTTATCCCGGAAAAATAAAAGAGTTCCCACGGGATTTTAAAAAATCTAAATCCACACGAATGAAGTCGTGGGCATTATCTATTTGTAAATATTATTGAAAATAATCACTTGCCAGCAGGTATCTGATTCCAGCCAAGCGCTAGTCTATACCTAATTTTTAAAAAAAGAACTGACTTTTGTCCCCCATCACATGATTTTCAGAATTTCCACCTTAGCGAAGCTGGGCGGGTCAGCAGTTTAATATAATATTATTTTTAATTAAGTCTACGACTACGCCGAAATATGGAAAAACTAGTATTTTCGTACTACAAATTGCGTAATAAACATCGTCTTTACGGGTTTCGGTCAGTGGAAATTGGTAACGAAAAATAATAGCGGAAAAGGTCAAACGAAATGTAGTTATATTCTTTTTATAAATCGGAACGAAAAATATTAACATTATGGTTTAATAATATTGTGGGAAGCTTCCATTAATGTAAGTATGTATAAGCTTGTAGAACTTACCATACCACCTATCTACACTTCTACACTTATTATAAAAGAGGTGAAGTTTGTAAGTTTGTTTGTAGGGAGTAATCTCTACAACTACTGAACCGATTTTAAAAATTCTTTCAAAAGTAGAAAGCTACCTGAGTAAAATAGGCTGTATTTTATTTTCAAAAAAATTAGAGATCCGTATGAAAATTGTAATAATGTGAATTTAGTCGGGAAAAATCTCGTGGCGTGCTTACACGAAATCAATGTATTTCGCTTTTATAATACATATAAGTACTCGTAAGTATGGATTTTGATCTTAATATTGTTATCAGACTAAAACAAAGACAAACAATTAGAAATTAGACTTAGAAACATCCATATTAGTTTTATAGCAAGCGATATAGATTTATTATTTTGGTTTCAATGGACGCCTGGCACATAAATTATATGAACCGTAATGTTCAATTAAGCTAACAAATACACTAAAATAAAAAGGCTTGTCCCATGACTTGCCATCTAAATGTTAGCGCAGACCACGAGGCAAACTGTGCTCACCTATATACTTCTCGAGCTATTTTTAATGCATGGCTTATTATTGACTGAGTATCCAGCCTTATCCAATAGGATATAACTTTCAAAATAGGTACTGTGAAGTATAGAATTTTGTATTTTCCGTGCTTTTATGCAGTCTGACGGGTAATTATGCAGGCATACAGGACCCTTCACATGCAATGTACAAGTAATGTTTAAAGTCTCTAATGGGCTGTCCCATTTTTCTAGGGCATCAGGGATGTTTGGTGATGTCAGAATAGATAATACATACCTAGTACTTACGCATAAGTACTGTCTACTGCAAGTTTTCTCCTCGTGTAGAAGCATGACCTTTAAATAAGTGTCAGTTGCTTGAAATAAACTTCTATTTATAAAATTATTTCTCTTTGCTGTTATAATTCAAATGCAAAAAAATATTTTGTTCTATGTTAGGTACATAGAACAAAATATTTTTTTGCATTTGAATTATAACAGCAAAGAGAAATGGATTTTTCACAGCAAAGAGAAGAGAATTTTTTTGCATTTGCGTTAACAGTAAATCTAAAAAACGATTATTATTCATATTCATATTCCGAGTCTAGTTTGGTGAATTTGCATTTGTCAGTCCACCCGTCTGTTAGAGCCTCATACCTACTTTCTGAAAAAAAACTTTTTCACTGTCCTAGTGGTGAAAAAGAGAAAAAATTGCGCAGATTTTTAAATTCTGTTGATAGAAGGTGCCACTGATAGCGATACTAATTCCCATTTTTCTATATTTGATTCCCAAGCTCTGATATCTAAAATATATGGTCCAATTCTGGGTGTTATGCCTCTAGGTCTGCGCTACCCAAGCTACCCATTGATGTCTATATCAGCTATTAATGTACGTGTATCTACAAAATATCTATAACTAAGTATAAGCGCATGGTGAGTTCGCTTTAATCTATTATAATTAAATCAGGCTCTATCAGCTGTCAGTAATTAAAAGTTACGCTTTAGTTAATTACTCTTAAGATATGTGAATACCTATAGGTGAACCTTGATAAGTTTTTACCGATTCATGAAGCAGATAATATGACGTTATTTAAATAATATTATCTTCGTTGTTAAACTCGTTTTTAATTTTATAGGCTAATTAATATGGCATACCTCCGCAGATTGAAAAACTTCAAAGAGTAAGAACGTATATAAAAAAATTAACACGTTCAAAGAGATACGACATTTCAGCGAGAAGCTACCTACTTGTTTACCTTAATTCATTTTTAACCCCCGACCCAAAAAGAGGGGTGTTATAAGTTTGACGTGTGTATCCGTCTGTGGCATCGTAGCTCCTAAACTAATGAACCGATTTTAATTGAATTTTTTTTGGTTGAAAGGTGGCTTGATAGAGTGTTCTTAGCTATAATCCAAGAAAATCGGTTCAGCCGTTTGAAAGTTATCAGCTCTTTTCTAGTCACTGTAACCTTCACTTGTCGGGGGTGTATAACTTTTTAATGTACACTTGTTAAAGTAACAGATTATAGGTATGTCACTACATATATTATAGACGTTATTCCAGATTATAAAGAGCCTCACAGATAATAAAAACAAACATCGGTACATCAATGGCGGTCTAGGTGGCCGGGGGAAAATAATTATCTTGCGTTACCGCCTCTCCAATATTTTTTTATCTCATCCTGCTCTCAAATTACTGTGAGAAACAGATAGGCTATCTTTGACGTTAATGTGGCCCACTTTTTGTTTTATTACGCACTAGTTTTGCCCGCGTCTTCGTTGGATGAACACAGGGAATGACTGTGAGATGCGACGGAAAAGCTTCTAGGTAATTTTTATAAACTCTCCCACTGCAAAGGGTCATGGTACATAATATTATCTCTTATAGGGATAAAGTGCTTCCCTGTCCACTTCAGTATTTTCGGCTGCATAACTTACCACCAGGTGAAATCGCATTCAAGGGTAACATGGATGTGTAAATAAAAAAAAGCGATACGGTCGGGACTCTGGCTTTTGTGATGTCATTTCAGGTTATTATTCAAAAAAAAATCAAGAGATTCATTTTCCTCACTTCACTATAACTGCGCGCGGGTCGACTCTTAGAATGAGGATTTGACCATAGATATAAAATACTTATTTGGATTTCTGTGGATTTGGCCATAGCCTACCACGCAGACGTCACATACCTTTGAGAATATTATGGAGAATTCTCAGGTTTCCTCACGCTATTTACCTTCACCGTTAAAGTAAGTACCTACCTAATATGAAGTTTTGGCACCACACACCACGCGTCACATTTCATAATTTATTTATTTTAAGTTATGTTTTTGTTGGTACCAAATAAACAGTTTTTCTTTCTTTCTTTCTAATACTTTTGACACGGGTCTGGCCGCGAAATTCAAATTTAATTTGGTTTTTCGCAATTAACCCATTCTTGACCGCCGTACCAATTTGGGAACACTTACTTATTGAAGTGAAATAAAAAAAGTGTTGACTTTAGTTAATATATTATTACATTTATGAGTAGTTGAAAGTGCAGTGATTGAATATAAAATAAAATAAAAAAATTATCATCAGTATTATTTTAGTAACGATCCATCAAATTTCGTTATCGAGAGACATGTGGAGGTATGTATAGTTTTATAATTATAATTTTATATACATAAAATATTTCATCAATAATAATTATATTTTGTCAAATTCAATAAATTCCTAAATATTTGCAAGCTTTTTTAGTTACTTATACTAAGTATATAAAATTTTATAGGACTTGAAATATTACTGTACCAATTTGGGTACAATGGCCACAAGTATAGTACTGGAACACTAAATATATCAATTTTTACAGATTATCAAGATGACCTGAAAAGGCATTATAGTGCCAAATACAACCTTTGAAGATAAGAGGAAGCTATTAATTCGATCTTAGAAGATAGAGATAACAGTTTGAAGTATGATTTCGCTATAAATCTACGAAAGGTTGACGCCGTTACTGATGAAGAAGTAGGGTCTGATGACAACGAGACTCCATCAAGCTTGCCAAATGACGTTGTTGGAAATATGGAAATACTAGCGACCACTTGCGGCTTAGCTCCCGTGGGAATTTTGCGAAATACGACCTTATTCTTCATCAACGTTATAAAAGAAACATTTATGCAAAATTTCAGCTTTCTCGATCCAAGAGTTTGGGCTGGGCGCTGATGTGTAAGTTGCTGAGTGAGTCCGAATTTTTTTTTTTTTATTTAGATTTGTTCACAATGTTGGTAGGTACTCTTTCTGGTGCTGAAGGCAGCAGTGACGACGAGTCGTTGGCTGTCAAAAGAGTTCTAATTAGAATCAGTTCGCCACAAACTGAAAAGCTTAGTATTGGACCAAATCAATCCATTTTGAATGTTTCAGTTTTGCGAAAGTGTACTGCAAGTTATTTGAAAACTAACACAGAATCTTACGATTGAATTCTGAACGAAAATCGTATGAAAAACTCCACATTTGTTCCAAATCTTGAACAAGGGCATGAATGGAGTGGACGAAATGGACCAATCAAAATTGCTGTATCGAATCGGCATTCATGGCAAAAATAGTAGTGGATCTCATTCACTTACATGATTGACATGACAATATGAAATGCCTATAGCGATTGCCTATAAAGACTACCCCATGGATCGAATTATTATCTCGACGAAGTTTAGCCAGAATCGCTCTCAAGGAATCAATCCAAAGCCACTCTGCTCGCCCATCGTCACAACTAGACGGCGCTGATCACGTTCCTGAGAAGCTTCTTTAGAATATTCCTTGTATCATTTGCCAAAATTACTCCGTTGGGGTCGTAAAAACGCAAGAAAACAGTTCGCTATGACAAAGCTTGTATTACGAATTTTGACTCTTAAGTGGCCATTGTGCCAATTTGGGTACACCCCTGTAAAATCCTGAAAAATATTTATTAAGACTATTTTCTTATTTTTTTGTATCTTTGTATTGCTAATAATTAATAAACTAAAAAAAAAACTAAGGTTACCCTTCTAGTTTTTGTTTGGCCTCAAATGGGTTAATAAGCTAATACGACAAAGTTGGTTTATGGCACTCTAATTGCGCCAATCGCAGTATTATCCTCACAGGTTTTTATAAAAATCTTTACTTGAAAGGATCCAGTTTAAGAAATTAGTTCTAGTATCGACTAATTTGTGAGTAACTTATGTCAAACTTAATATTTTGACTAATTTCTTAAACTGAACACTTTCAAGTAAAGATTTTTATGCATAGATATGTATTTATGTAATCCTCTGAAGATGATACCTACTGACATTGTTGGAATTAGAATGCCATAAGCTTACTTGTCGTATTAATTTACAAATTGCGAAAAACCAAATTAAATTTGAATTTCGCTGGCAGACCCGTGCCATGCACCTTAAAACACACGTATCTCCGAAAAGTCAGAGGTGCGTACCCGGGATCAAATCTCAGACCCCCGATTAGGAGGCTAACGTCTTAATCACTAGTCTATCACCGCTTTCTAACAAAAGATACCCACGTAAATTAATACAAATTGTATGCCGTATAAACGAATTATGACTTCATTTCTCTTTTGTTATCTACCTAGGTACCTACTTGTTTAAATATTATAAAATTTAAGAAATCGTGCGTTTCAAATTCCAATAATCTAATTCTCATAGATAGGTAGGTACTTATTTATCTTCGAACGCATCCTTTGTGCTGGCGTAGAACTTTAATTATGTACACTTTTACAGGTTAAGTTTGCTCTTATCTTGGAGATTGAGTTGAGCTTGGAATAGGATCCTTTGAAATTAACTATAAAGTTCCACATTCCTTGATTTCTTAATGATTACAATTAATAATCTCTATTCTCTATGGGTATAACTCCAATACAACCACAAATATTAATAAGTAAATATTAGGCACGGTCATACCTAAATATTTACAAATTATTAAACTAAACTGAAATTAAACTAAGGTGTCGTGTACATTTTTTGTTTAGTTTGTCTTTCTTTGGTTTTTGATATTGTATCCTCTTTATTTATTTTCGACATAAATAGGATCGAAATATATTTGGTATTGCATTTTTTGTTAAATAAAAAGGTGTTTTTACTTTTTTTTGAGTTCTGAGTACAAACATACAAGACTAATATGCTCTACAAAAAAATTGTGTAGAGACTATTCGCACTCGCAAATCATTTAGGGGGAAACTTTCACAAATGTAAAAAAGAATGCTAGACCTGAACTATCAATTCTATTTTTAAAAACACATAACCAGTGGTAGAGTGCAGGGTGAAACATTAATTTATGAAAAAAGTCAGATCTGAACTATTAATTCTATTTAAAAAAAACACAGTTCCTAATCAGTGACAGAGTCTAGGGGAAAACTTTCATTAATGACAAAAAAGAAAGCCAGATTTGAACTAGTGTAAATTAAAAATTTATAACACCCTCGACAAGTGAAGGTTACAGTAACTAGAAAAGAACTGATAACTTTCAAACGGCTGAACCGATTTTCTTGGATTATAGCTAAGAACACTCTCGATCAAGCCACCTTTCTAACAAAAAAAACTAAATTAAAATCGGTTCATTAGTTTAGGAGCTACGATGCCACAGACAGATACACAGATACACACGTCAAACTTATAACACCCCTCTTTTTGGGTCGGGGGTTAATTAAAATCACAGTGACCAGTGACATATATTGTTTTATTTTAACACAGTGATCAGTGTACACACAGCCTTACAAATGTATTACGGGAATAAAAAGCGTCAAATACCATTAGGGAGGCGATTTGTTTATTTTCCCAATTAACATTGAAATGAGGCAGCGTTTACATTTTATACGACTTTTAACGACAAGCCAAACTGGCGTGTCATAATTGAAGAGCTGGTAGAAAAATTTGAAGAGACATAAATAATTATTAAAACGACAGAAATCTTCACACAAAATATGTCAAGAACAAGTAGGTATGTACATAAAGTTGCAACTCGAAAGGTTGGACGATGTATGACCGCGTAGACTACGAACCCACAAAAATTATTTTTTCTGTAATAATTGTAGGAAAATTAACTATTTATTATTAACTAAGTAGATGATGCCCATGTCTGAGCTTTCGTCCGCGTGGATAGATTTGAAAATTCCGTCTTTGGGTTTCCTGGATTTTTTTAAAATTCATTATAGACAATCGCTTGACCACCATCACACCTGATAGAAAGTGATGTCGTGGCATAATAAAAAGTAAAAAGTAAAAAAATAAAAAGTAGCCTATAAAAATAGCCTATGTTCAAGTGTTGGTGAAAACTCTATACAGGTCGGTACTTGATAAAGCCCTCCCAAATGAAAAGTCGGAGTTCATAGTCAAGATAGGGGCTTCTTTAGAGGACGGTTCAAAAAACAGATGTCATATTCCAACTTTATTCAATGCATAAAGGTTTGTTAATGTATAGTGAGAGATTCCATTTTAAATATACATATGTATAAGGATTGTATATTTATATTTGCATGAAGATTGTGTATGACACATGTCGTTTTAATCGTCCTCTAAAGAAATCCCTATCTTGTCTATGAATTCCGGTGTTAATGTAATGACTTTTGATTTGGGAGAGCTTTATCAAGTCCCTGTATAAAGTTTCCACCAGCACTTGAACTATAACCTATTGTACGATGCATCTGCTTTTATGGAATAGTAATGAGCACGTAGATTGCTTCATTAAAGAGCGCATCTCGTTTGACTTGTCGTATTTTAGTTATGTAACTGCTTCGGTGTTTACAGTTCGACTATATTTAGTTTTTTTATTTATTTATTTATCCAAAGTTACAAAAGAAAATTTTCACATTTTATTCTTATTATTTAAGGAACTCGTCAATCTTGTGTGGGTCAAAATCTGCCATTTCCCTTCCAGGTTAGCCCGCTTCCACCTTAGACTGCATCATCACTTATCACCAGGTGAGATTGCAGTCAAGGGCTAACCTGTATCTGAATAAAAAAACATTCGCCGTACGTCGAATAGAGTGACCAGTTGATTTACCGAATGCCGAACTATCGTGAAAGTCCAAACTCAAATCATTCGCCGAATCACGATAGTGAAGGCGTACTACTTATTGGGATACAACATTGATCTTCTATAAAGCCAGAAAACATTCATGCTGGGTTCCTGTCGCCACTGGAAGGACGCAACCGCAGTGTCGCCGTACCTACTCGTAATAATATGTACCCTGTACCTACCTATACCTTCATTCAAAGTCGTATAAAAATTATACTTAACTTTAGTGTCTAGGGCTTGAAAATCGGACTATTTTATACTATCCGAGTTTCTTGCTAGTTATTCTCGGTAGGAAAGGCATTCCGAACCAGTGGTAGATGATTTTGACGATTCAAAAGTACTTTATACTTAAAAATATTTTGAATTTGAATCTGAACTACTCGTATGTTAGGATAGCTGTAGGTGGTGATAGGTGGTGGTAGGTCCTCACCACTGCGTCAGCGGAGTCCAGATTTCACAATAGTGTCATTAGTCATTACAAACTACAAAGTTGTATTACGGTTTAGGGCGCTTGTGTCCCCGGCAAGTTGCTTATACGAATTCACTAATTTCCCTGAAGGCTGATCAAATTACGCATTCATCTTAGGGCAGGCATAGTTACTAAATTCCCACCCCTATCTCTTACTTTACATAGACTTTGAAGAGGTACAAACTTTACCCACTAAATATAGGGATACCTTCATCCTTAGCACAATAAACGCAGTGTACCTGACCTGTACACACTACACGAAACTACTCGTACCTATATGTATTACTGGGTTTATCTATTTAACGAAAGCTGATTGTAATTTTTAACCCCCGACCCAAAAAGAGGGGTGTTATAAGTTTGACGTGTGTATCTGTGTATCTGTCTGTGGCATCGTAGCTCCTAAACTAATGAACCGATTTTAATTTAGTTTTTTTTGTTTGAAAGGTGGCTTGATCGAGAGTGTTCTTAGCTATAATTCAAGAAAATCGGTTCAGCCGTTTGAAAGTTATCAGCTCTTTTCTAGTTATTACGGTAACCTTCACTTGTCGGGGGTGTTATAAATTTTTAATTTACACTTGTTAGAAAATGTCACTTGTATTTTCATAAACTCATCTGGTTTTTATACTAGATTTATTTCATAATATATTTTATAGGTATCTACTTCGTTTGGTATTTAATAAAATTCTACAGGATTTATGTTTACCTGACGCTAGCTAGTTGATTCACTAACTCAGTGTCTAACACTGAATGATAGGCACCGAGCTCATTTTTTAATCCATTAAAGCTTTTGTACGAAAGAATATTTTGACATCACCCAGTGGAGCAGCAATGTAAAACAAACTAACCTCGGTTGCTATCTATCATTCAGTGTTAGACACTGAGTTTCGAATCAATGTAATGGTTGAAAATGTGTGTGGAATCTAATAATAATTGTAATACAGCTAATAGAAATCGCGTGGCATGTGGCAGCAATAAAATTCTGAAATATATTTTTATAAAACATTTTAAGTATAAATTAAGGGGCGTCTAAACGGGCTATATTTTACGACAATTTGTGGTTGCAATTATTGGCAAACATTGCCCAGCCATCAAAAAAACATTTTAGTGCATTTTATGGCTGAGCAATCAATTGCAGGTAACATGTTGCAATATGGCTACAATAGTATGGCCTTTGATTCAGAACCCTTTAATGAGCCACACAATCCAGCAACAATGGCCGACGAAATGACGCTCATCGCAGCCGCTTACATTGTTTTGGCAGAAAAACGAAAAAAAAGGACACGAATGTGGATTCGACCCTACCTAAGTAGTAGGCGTGATACTTTGGATTCCGTAGACAAGGAATGAATGCTGGATAAATACTTATTTAAAAATTTTACAAGAATGTCTAAGAGCGACTTCGAATTTCTGGTGAACAGAATTGGACCTAATACGCAAAGTACTTCACGTCGCAGGGAGAAAGGGACGCGCATATACAGTAAAACAGAACAACAATATAGATGGCCCAGATATATTGCAGTATTTTAGATTGCGAGGCGATCGTTCGGCCACACGCCGGCTACACATAAAAACATTTTGACATACCAAAAAATATGTGGCTATAATGCCGGGCCATCCTTAAAATATTGCATAGTGTGGCTGGTATTGCTAGCAATGTTGCCGGCCACAGTATTGCAGCCACAAATTGTCGTAAAATATATCCCGTTTAGACGCCCTATTATTAACAGATATTATTGACAGGTGACAGTAGTGGGATTAATGCATTTAATAATTATGATAAGCAGTCAGCGTAAGTAGTTACGTAAGAATATTTAAAAAATACAAAGCATCAAACATAATATTACATAACAAGTTAGGTATTAAAATTAAAATTGAAACTGTAATAGAATAATTACATAAGTCACACAAATATTTATAAATCCAAGAAACATGTTAATGTTAACGGGAAAAATGCGCCAAATACAGAGTTTCGGCGGCACATTCTCAATATACTCCAGTATTTCGTAAATTTCATGACGTAGGATCTCGTCTGCAAAAAAAAAACAGAGAAGTTTTTTTTTCTTTCTCTCGTCTGGCTTTACACTGATTAGCCATCGTCAAGTTTGTAGTTACTTACAAGTTAGGGAAACTATATGTATAAGTATGGACTTCGTCTGTGCCGGCGCCCGCCGACATACACGCAGCGCCGCGCTTCCCAGTCAGTTCCACCACCGCAAAACACAAAAACCGGCCACTTCTAACAAAGAAACACTCCAAAAAGTCACAATAAGCGCGCCAGCAAACGCCGCCACTGACGAAATCCAAAAACAGAGAAGTTCTTACAAAAATAAAAAACCATAAACCAAAATCTAAAATTAATAATCTATATGTATCTATACATATCATAAAGAGGTAAAGTTTGGTTGTAGGAAGTTATATCTGGAACTACTGAACCGATTTTTAAATTATTACATTATTATTTATTATTTCATTACATTTTCCTGAGTGACATAGGCTATATTTTATTTTCAAGCACTCTCAATTGTTTCAATTATCTCTCGATTATTTTTATAGGATCACTTCATTGTCCGTCTGCCTGTCAAGTAAACCTATAGGTTGGTTCCCGTTGACCTAGAATCATGGCAGGAAGGTAGTCTTATGATAAAGGAAAAATCCGAAAGGAGGAATCCAAAAAAAATGTGTTCATGAACATTGAACGATAATGATAATTAATCTATACATATAATAAAATTGTAGAAAAGTGGTGTCTGTACAATGGAAATATATAAAAAAAAGTAGCAGGGGTTGTTATTATATCGATGCCGAACCCGAAATTGTAATTAATTTTTTTTTTGTCTGTTTGTCTGTTTGTCTGTGTGTTTGTGCACGCTAATATCAGAAACGGCTTATTCGATTTAGATACGGTTTTCACTAATATATTGTAGTAAGCTTCACTTAGGATTTAGTGTTTATTTCATGTCAATCGGTTCATAAATAAAAAAGTTATGTCAATTTAAGGAATCACGGCGCCTCGCGCCTGAGCGTCCGTGGCTATATAAAGCGCGAAAAGTCACTATTCCACGCGAACGAAGTCGCGGGCACAGCTAGTAAAGATTATAAATGTAAAATTAATAATTGTTTTATTTTCCAAACAATAATAGAAAACAAGTCCTATGCCTTTGTAGCTGGAAAAGATTGGGAAAAGCTGCAGTGTTGTGGGCTCTTTTGTTATGGGTGCAATAAAAACAAGGCTTAAAGCAATAAATTAGACAATAGATACATATTTGCGCCGACGGCACTGAGCTTAAAAATGTATCAAGGCACCTATGCGCGTTTAGGGGCACTGGGAGATAAACAGCTGAAAAGCTAGTGCCAGTGGCAGGCATTGGGTTAAGATACGTTGAGCTATTTCGGTCACTCGCGTTTTTCTACGTACTCGTATCATGTAAGAAGAGGTATATTACCATAATATTCATCCATCCATACTAATATTATAAATGCAAAAGTGTCTATCTGTCTGTTTAGCTTTTCAGGGCCCAACAGTTCAATCGATTGAGACAGGCACAGCGTTAGCTTTCATCCCGGGGAAGGACATAGGCTACTTTTTATCCCGGAAAATAAAAGAGTTCCCACGGGATTCTTAAAGGCCCATCCGTTTAACCGATTTATATGTTTGGTACAGAGGTAGCTCGCATCCCGGAAATTGACATAGGCAATTTTTTTATGCCGGAAAATCAAAGAGTTCCCACGGGATTTAAAAAAAAACACATATATCCAAGTGGGTGAAGTCGCGGGCATCATAATAATATGTAGTTTAAAATAATTACCTCTAAAATTGAACAACAGTTTACCAAACAGTGTTTTTATCTTGCCATATTCATCGAGTAGCATTTCCGCTATAAATGCTGGCAGGCACATAAATATAATATTTATAGAAGCTTCAAATATACCACTCTGCGCAGTTCTAGCGTCATGCTAAAAAAAATATTGAAAAAGTTCTAAAGCGCAGTTTTTTGGGTTCTGTAGACCGTACCTCAAAAGGAAAAACGGAATCATTATAGGATCACTTCGTTGTCTGTCTGTCTGTCAATAAAATCATGGCAAAAAATCGATATTAATACTTTCGGTTATTTATACTTATTATAAGAATTTTAATCACATGGACAAATCTTATTTCAGTAATATCGTAATAACGTAGGTACCTAGTACCTACCTACTTATATATGAATAAATCCATTTCGATTTTTGACAAAAAATCTTTTTTGAAAATTGTCAAAACGTTTGGCCGCGATTACACCTGCAAATTTTACTCACGTAAGTAGTAACCTACCCGTAATATATTGACAATATAAGGTAAGAGTGTTTAGGCGCATTAGTAAATTCGTCGTAAGTTAATCATGTAAGCGTAAGTGTACATGATTAACAGCTTACGTGTATTAATTACTTCCGTGAGTAAAACTTAGAGATGTATCCACGGCCGATTAAAAAATCAGCCGTTAAATCGTGATCAAAATAATCTTAAGAGATGTAAGTATAAAATCAACTTACTTGGTTAATCAATGACACAGTGGCAAAGTAAATGCAACAAATGGTTTTTGCGACGGTTGCCATTAAGCTGGTAAACATCTAGATATTATAACCATATTAATAAATAATTTTGATAAAATACGTCAATTAAGAAAATTAATAAAAAATATTAAGAATATTAGTCAAAAAGCATTAAGTGCTCTCTCCTGTTCCAACTTCACCGTTCTATTCATTTACAGAACATTCTTGATATTTTTTACTTACGTGAGACTTGCCGAACTAAAACTTATGAATTATTTACGTTTGTTTTTTTTTTCTTAAATTTAGGTACTTACCTATATTTTGAAGGCTCTAAATATTTTATTTAATGCGATGATTTCTCTACTGCTGTTGATTTTTATGGGTTGCTTGCTTCTCACAAAAAATATATACCTAATTATTTCGTAGCGAAATGGCATAAACTTAGCAAGCATAGCTGTTTATAATAGAATTTTGAGCATAGTTTAGTGACTAGTGAAACACCTGATAAGATAATATCACCCAATAGAACCTAAGTGCACATGCATATTTATGTTCTAATTTAACCTAACCAAACTTTAGATTTTGGCACCCTTCTTTTTCCTCAGGGATTTTCCGATTACATCAAATGTTTTTTAGAACGAAATCTGAGTATCAAAATCTAAAGTTAGGTTACATTACACCATAAAGACTCATGCGCCCAGCCGCAGGCCGAGAACTTAGGTCCTCTTGGGCAATATTATCATTATCAATTAGTGTTTCACTAGACTAGACGAAATCTTGTTATCCCAATTCCCGACCCCTTGCAGTCTTATCTATCGTAGGATATTTCTAGTATATATATAGTATTTCCGTGAAGAAGAAATTCGGTCAGTTCGGTCTGCCGTCTGCCCTTACATTTATAAACTTTGCTCAGTATTTTATAATATCACCAGTTTATTTAGTGAAAATGGTCTAATTGAGTTGATGTTTTAACATCTCTCAGGGATATGGCCCATTCCCGGTTTACGCCATTGCGCTGCGACATATAGGTATATGTACCTACTTAAATAAAAAGCTAATTATTATTAAATAATAAGAATATCCTAATTTGTCTTATAATAGAGCAAAATTATGAAGAAGAGTTACAAAATTATTAATTAAGTTTAAATGTAAGGCAAACTTACCACAATTTTCAAGGATTTATTTACATATCCAAAAATATGTAACATATTTTTGTATGTGTATGCAAACTTCCTTAACTTTGTTATTATAACTTCAATAGAAATTATTTTAGCATCACAATCTGTATCTAATTTAGTGACTATGAGTTTTAGTCGTGATAGCATACATTCAAATATAATTGAATTAGTTAAATGAACCAGGTGATTGGATGTTATATGTACAATAAGAATGAATTCAAATAATGTATAAGGTTTTCCCTCTTCATGGTAAAATGTTTCAGATATATACTTTGCTATTAAACATGTGAAATATACAGACAATGTAATTTTTAACTGTCCATAACATTTCTTGAAACCTGTCAGTTTGTCGATAGTTTTAATATTAGAACAGAATTTGATAAACTCTTCATCTTTTGTGTACAAATTTGTTATTATATTTGCGATCAATTGTATCAATATGAGCATACCGTACACTGTTCCTCCGATAGGTGAACCCCTAATGAAGTAGAATACTAAATTTAGTACGCAAATGACACAAAAACACAAGCAATACAATTTAGCAAATGTCGATAAAATTTTTGATGTAAACAAATTACTGTAAAAACCGAATAAAACTCTTATTATCATAATAGCTTTGAATGAAAATACAGTTTGAACTAAGTTTTTAAAATATTTGTAGCACATTTTATTTATTTATTTTATTTTTTATTTGTACCAGAAAGTTGTAACAATAAAGGCAAAAAGAAAAAAAAAAAGTAGACAGGGAAGCACTTATCTCTATAAGAGATCTCTACCAGTGACGAGTGAGTGTTTTATATTTGTTGCGACTTAAATGTCTACATATTTATGGAGTAATATTGAAAATGGTCAGGTTAACGTTCATATTGTAAATTAGATTGAACATTATTTTGATTAAGTTACTTACATAGATTAAATTGTGTTGTTGTCTACAGGTTGCTCTTGGCTATAATAACCTAATAACATTATTACTCATTCATCAGTAATTTTATTTATGTGTTTTCTAACGCATTCGTTAGGAATTGGGACATAAAGCGTATTGGTTCCCCACATTGCGTATTGATCCACAATAACTCGCATCTTATAATTAATCCCAATTTAGGTATTATATTATCATTCTTAGTATAAAAATCCTTTAATAATATTAATATTAATTGATACCATATTTATTATTACGGTAAAAATAATGTGATATTAGGAACACGAGTATCTGTCAACTTGTAATATATGTTTTCAATTTTTTGCAGAAAATTACATTTACATGGAAATAAATGATTTGAATAAAACATTAAATACGGACTGGGTGTCTTCTTTATTACCCTCACTGTAAGTAAGTTTGAAAATTCTTTAAAAAAAATCATTTTAATATTATTAAGTAAATGATATTAAAATGCATAAAATATTTTTTATGTCAATCGTATCTTAAAAATCATACACTTTGTTAACTATAGATTATATTATTTTTATTGTAATGACCATAGCCTGCTCTATCATAATTTTTCTTACAGAAAAATTTAGAATTTCCAGGGAAAGAGAGTGAAATCTCCTGCTTTTATGTTATTTCTACATAATTACGTATTTAAAGGCAATGTGTAGTCAGAAAAATAGTCTTAGAAATGAAAATTCAAGAATAGAAATGAGATAAAATCTAACAAAGATCCAGAAACAAAAATGATTGAAGACTGTGCAATCAGTCCAGACGAAGTTTTATTTGATAATATATTGGATAAAGAAATACAAAAAACTTTTCTGCCGTTTAGCGCCATCCAGTGGTTATTTTTCATGCCAAAATACGAAATGAATAAAACTTTTCTATTTTTTAATAGGCCTTTAATGGATGTTATATCTTTTTTTCCCGTTGTATTTGTCATTGGTTTTTCTTTTTATCGTACTTTATTACAGTTTTCGTTTCCAGATATGGTTATTAAAATCGCTTGCATTTCAGATTTGGTATTTTACAGCTTGGGTTTTACAATCACTTATTTTTTAAATATTTGCTGTAGAAAAGTTAATGTAGGGCTTGTCTTAAATTTTCAGAGAACTATGAAAATGTTAAAGTTTAAAGAGAATATAAATTTTGCTTCTTGTACTGTTATTTCTTGGTTGGAATTTGGTGCAATTTTTTTTTATTATGTTGCGCTTACTTTAATTTACTATACGAAGTATGAAATGCCGATTACGAATGCTGTATTATTACTGCTGACCATGCATTTCGATATGAATATTATTTATGCTAGACGAATAATTACTTTGATCGACATCAATTTGAATTTATGGATCTCTGAGCTTACTTTCTCGAAGTCTGAGCTATCATCAGTTACGAACGACAAAAATGTTGTTCACGATTTAGCAAGTATTGTAGAGCCTGGTAAGTTAAAAGCTTAAGTCGCCGTGGTTAGCAAGTTTTCTTCTCTCTCGCACATTCGAACATTTTCAATGATTTTGAAAGTATCAGTAGTATTTCGTAGCCACATTTGTTAAAAGTGTACTGACTCTATCCTAATTATTGAAAATGTTACATTGTGCGTGAGAGAAGGAAACTTAGCTAACTACTGCATGTTATTGCTTACTACAAGTAGGTACGAATATGAAGATTGTTAGAATATTGAACCATATTTTAAGTTTTTACAGATACTGAATGCATAAGACAAAATAAAACAAGGGCAGAATGGAATCGATTATCACGAATGTATAAACAAATTTTGAAAACATATGATATCTATAAACGAGCATTTAAAATTTTGGTAAATTTGTTTCCAGTAACATGATCTTTATTTATTTTATTTTTAGGTATATTTTACTTTTAGGTATGGTTAGAAATTTGAATAAGTTGCTGTAAGTTAGATATAAGTTATACCGATCATGTAATTTTTAAATGTGTATCATATTATATATTATATACATAGCATATAATTTATTCAATGAAAGCAGCATTTACATCTAAATTAAAATTAAAAACAAATAAAAATATTTAAATTAAATTAAAAACTAAAATTTACTAAATTAAATCTAAAACCTCATCGAGGCATTGTACCCAAGATACATACATTATTTTAATATTATTTTAATTTTTGTTTTAGATTTTATACCATGGCGTTAAGACGTTTTTCTTTACTCCATTATTTGTACAACTTTCTATCCATTTATATACTAAAGTTTTTAAAAAGGTAAGCTTATCTTGAAGTACACTAAATGTACAAATACTACAGCATTAAAAATACGCACAATGATTTACTCGCGGTGTAGTGGTATTACGTCATGTAAAATGGCGTTTTGGAAATATATTTCCGGCCTAAAACATTTTTATTTTTCAGATAAGAGCTAATGTTTTTGCTTTTCAATTCTTTGTCTGGGTATGGGCAATCAAAGATTTGACTTTGCAGTTTTTACTAAGCTTCTCATGCCAGTATTTTTACACTACGATTAACAAAGCTAATACTGTCTGTTTGAATATCACAAAAGACCAAGATGCTGATGGAAGTGGTATGATTTATGGTTTCCATTTGCTTTCAAAATAATACTTATATTCAAAAATGAATGATTTATTTTTGTAAATGTCAAATCTGTCCTAAAATCTGATTTAGAGTCCTAAGTAAAAGTTGTAAAATAAATGAATGGCTTTAGGGGCGTCCTTTGACTATTTTATACTATCGATAAATTGATCGATAAAAGCAATTTGTTAGTTTGATTTGCTTTAAAACTCATCTACATTTAAGGCTCATGTTATTCATTCGGATATTTATATTTCAGCAAAACGTGCCTGTAAGAACATTCTACGTTTAAATAAAAGCTCATTTAAGAAGATACAGGTCTGTCAGTTATATGTTGTGGACGCTGCTATGCCGCTGAATCTGATGAGTGAAGTTGCGAATTATGTCATACTGGTGATACAGATCGCACTTAATAAATAATAGAATATATTTTAAATACATAAAATAACTTTGTTGAAAACCGTGTGTTTTCATTTTAAACGCATTTATTTTAACACAAAGCGCTTATCTAATATACTCTTTTAAACAGAGATCCAAAAATCTGTATTTACACAGACGCATGTGTAGTAGTATATTCTCATTTTTATTTTATATCTAATAAGTATCGAATGAGCTAAAATGTATCTAACTTACCTGAAATTTTGATAGTGAATATTATATACATATTTTACAACTGTAAGTTTTATTCACGTAAGTAACTTACGTGAGTAAGTGCAAAAACAGCGAGTATTCTTGGTCCCATACCACGCGGACATAATTCATACATTAATTCAACAAGGCTAGCTTTGATTAGTTTTATTGAAACTCAAATTGAAAAAAAGGAACTCTTGTAGGATCACTTCATTGTCTGTCTATCTGTCTGTCCGTCTGTCCATCTGTCGTGTCTGTCAAGAAAATCTATAGGTTACTTCTCGTTGACCTAGAATAATAAAATTTGACAGGTAGGTAGGTCTTATAGCACAAGTAAAGGAAAAAAACCGAAAACCGTGAACTTGTGGTTACATTACAAAAAAAAAAATTGTAATGTGTTCATCAACAATCATTAGTATTTTCAATTTTCAAATCTATACTAATAAATAAAATTGGAGTGTCTGTCTGTAATTTCGAAATAACTACCTCATATTAAGCTCATATGGTTATTTGAACGATACCATAACTGAATCACACGTTTTTAAAATTTTTGTCTGTCTGTCTGTCTGTTTGAAAAGGCTAATCTTTGGAACGGCTGAACCGATTTTGACGGGACTTTCACAGGCAAGTAGAGGATTGACCAGGGCGTAACATAGGCTACTTTTTTAACCGACTTTCAAAAAGGGAGTTGTGTTTTTCTACCTATGTACACCGAAATCTCCGAGATTTCTGACCGATTTGCGTCATTTCTTTTTTAATCGATAGAGGAACTTTGCGACATTGTTTCATAAAAAATTTGGAGTCCAACTCCTCATCTATACTCTATACTAATAAATAAAATTGGAGTGTCTGTCTGTAATTTCGAAATAACTACCTCATATTAAGCTCATATGGTTATTTGAACGATACCATAACTGAATCACACGTTTTTAAAATTTTTGTCTGTCTGTCTGTCTGTCTGTTTGAAAAGGCTAATCTTTGGAACGGCTGAACCGATTTTGACGGGACTTTCACAGGCAAGTAGAGGATTGACCAGGGCGTAACATAGGCTACTTTTTTAACCGACTTTCAAAGAGGGAGTTGTGTTTTCTACCTATGTACACCGAAATCTCCGAGATTTCTGAACCGATTTGCGTCATTTCTTTTTTAATCGATAGAGGAACTTTGCGACATTGTTTCATAAAAAATTTGGAGTCCAACTCCTCAATCCTGATGCTGCAGGGGATCTGACCTATCCACGCGGGCGAAGCTGCGGGCATCAGCTAGTATCAAATAAGTTATCATAATGATAGGGTACCTGTACATTAATTACATAAAGTAGCCAAATAGTTTCCAACCATCAAACATATTTAACAGAAGACTTACTAAACGACCTTTTAATGTAGCTTTTATATCACCTAATGGCTTTGATAAATTATATTAATGAGTAACAAAATTACAGCTCATGTTATATGAAAAATTTAGTATCGTGTTAGCTTTCCTAAAATATGGTCTTCAGGTGATTTAATGGATGTAAAACGGCACGGAAGGTCAGTGATAATTAGGAAAATTCACACATGCTGTTGGGAACAGGGAGCTGTTTAGTACTTGACGGAAAATCCATTCACTTGATGATAAACTGCTCATGGAAGAAATACTTACTTCCATTTTTACGTGTTGTTATTATGAAGTACATTAAATCAAAGTTATATCAAGCACTAGAACAAAAATATTTTATAATTTTATTATAATTTATAAATGCAATAGTGCAAGTAATAAATCCCTTTACAATAAACATTCACAGTAGGTACAAAAACGATTCAATGATATTGGTGTACCAAAAAATATAAGAGTAATAAATCTATGAAAATCATATTAAATTATAAAACATTAAGATCAATCAACAGATATATTTATTCAATGTTTTGCAGAAAACACAAAAATTCACATGGAAATTATATGTACAAAAACATTATACGGACTAGATTAGACTTTATCATATTGTTAGTTCGACTTTTCTTTAAATACGAAAATATTGTAATTTTTACAGTATTATTAGGTAAATGATTTTAAGATGCTTAAAATGATTTTTATGTTAATCACGTTTTAAAAAACATACAGAATTTTCTTAAATTTTCTTACAGAAACTTTAAAATCTTCCGGGAAAGAGAGCAAAATCTCATGCTTTTACATAATTTCTAGATACGTATTTATAGACAACGTGTTATCAGAATTAAGTAACCTAAGAAATGAAAATTCAAGAATAGAATAATAAGATATTGAAATAAATTCAATCAAAGATCCAGGAACAAATATGATTGAAGACTGTGCAATTCGTTCTGATGAAGTTCTTTTTGATAATATATTGGGTGAAGAAATACAAAAAGCTTTTCTGCCATTTAGCGCCATCCAGTGGTTATTTTTCATGCCGAAATACAAAATATATAAAAATTACCTATTTTTCAATAGGCCTATAGAAGACATTTTATCATTTTTTACCGTTGCATTAGTCATTGGTCTATCTATTTATCGTACGTTATTACAGTATTCGTTTCCAGATGTGGTTATTAAAATCTCTTGCATTTTAGATTCAGTATCTTACAGCTTGGGTTATATAATCATTTATTTTTTAAATATTTACTGCAGAAAAGTAAATGTAGAGCTTGTCTTAAATTTTCAGAGAAATATAAAAATGTTAAAGTTTAAAGAGAATATAAAATTTGCTTCTTATACTATTATTTCTTGGTTGGAATTGGGTGCAATATTTATTTATTATGTTTTATATACTCTAATTTATTATACGATCTATGGTGCGCCATTTTTGAATTCTCTACTACTACTACTTACAATGCATTTCGATATGAACATTATTTATGCTAGACGAATAATTACTTTGATCGACATCAATTTGAATTTATGGATCTCTGAGCTTACTTACTCGATGTCAGAGCTACGAGTATCATCAGTTACGAACGACAAAAATATTGTTCACGATTTAGCAAGTATTGCAGAGCCTGGTAAGTTAAAATCTTAAGGCGCTGTGATTAGCTAAGTTTCCTTCTCTCTTGCACATTCTAACATTTTCAATGATTGTGAAAGTATAAATAGGATTTATAGAGAAAAATAGGAAAAACATTTAGTGTTTTTCATCCCCACTTTTCTCTATTAAATCTATATTACGATAACAATAAAAGTTAAAAGTTACTGATTCTATCACAATCATTGAAAGAGAATCAGAGAAGGAAGCTTAGCTAACCACAGCGCCTTAAATTATGCAGGTTATTGCTTATTACAATTAGGTACGAATATACAGATTGTTAGAATATTGAACCATATTTTAAAGTTTTTACAGATATTGAATGCATAAGACAAGACAAAACGAGGGCAGAATGGAAGCGGTTACTAAGAATGTACAAACAAATTTTGGAAACATATGATAACTATAAACAAGCATTTCAAATTTTGGTAAATTGTGGATCTTTATTTATTTTTAGATTGGGTTGGACTAAAATGATGAGAAGTTATGGTTAGAATAATTTGCTGCATGTTAGATATTTAAGTTTTACCGATCATTTAATTTTCAAATAGGTACCGATCATATAATTATTATCTCTTAATTTGTTTTTTTTAGATTTTATACCATGGTGTTAAAACGTTTTTCTATACTCCATTATTTGTGCAATTTTCTATCGATTTATATACTAAAGTGTTTAAAGAGGTAAGCAATGATTTACTCGCGGTGTTATGACGTCAGGTAGAATGACATTTTGGAAATATATTCCCGGCCTAAAACTTTTTTTTATTTTGTAGATAAGTGCTAATAATATTTTCACTTTCCAATTCTCTGTCTGGGTATGGGCAATTAAAGATTTGACTTTGCAGTTTTTATTAAGCTTCTCATGTCAGTCTTTTTACACTGCGATCAACAAAGCTAACACTATCTGTTTAAATGTCACAAAAGGGCAACATGCTGATGAAAGTGGTATGATTTATTATTTTGTTATCAAAATTATACTTAAGTATATATCTTAAAAATATCATCTTAATTTACTTTTTTTTGTTAATTTCAAATCTGACCCAAAATCTGATTTAGGGCTTTTAGTATTTTTTTAAAAATAAATTAACTTGTTGGAATCTGTCATTTGACAAATTAAATATCGACAAATTGATCCATTACACAATTTGTTACTTTGATTTACTTTAAAACTTACATTCAAGGCTTAGCTTGCGTTATTCATTCAGGATATTAATTATATTATTATCTTTCAGCAAAGCGTGCCTGTAAGAACATACTACGTTTGAATAAAAACTCATTTGAAAAGATGCAACTCTGTCAGTTTTATGTTGTGGACGCTGCTATGCCGCTGAATCTGATAAGCGAAGTCGCGAATTATGTTATACTGGTGATACAGATCGCACTTGATAAATAATAGAATAAGTATTTATATACATAAAATAACTTTGTTAAAAACCGTGTGTTTTAATTTTAAACGCATTTATTTTAACACAAAGCACTTATCTAATATTCACTTTTAAACAGAGAGAAGCTGTAGGTATAGAAAATCAATATTTACATAGAAACATATTTTTAGTAAAGTATGATTCAAAGTGTCTAATGAGCTAAAATGTATCTAACTTACCTAAAATTTTAATAGTGAATATTTAATCCATATTAGGCCGCGACTACACCTGTAAGTTTTACTCACGTAAGTTGCTTACGTAATTAATTGACGACAAATTTATGAAGGTAAATATACTAAGAGTGTCATTATCATGTATATAAGTAGTAAGTAGTATAAGTAAGTAATATAAGTAGTAAGTTAGTCGTGTATATAAGTAGTATCAATTTATCATGTAGTTAGTCATGTATTGCCACTTACAGCAGCTGGTGTAGGTAATCCTTATAGGCCTTAGATAGGTATAAGATACCTAAGTATAGGTTAGCTATATAAAACATTATCAGCAATTTTTCATAAGGATTCTAATTACTTGTTACTAAAAATAATTTTCTTCTACTATAATATAAACTAACTTTCTGCGTGATCACGGAAAAATCTGAGTGTATGATGCCACGGACAGTCAAATTACGAATTCTGTGAATAATATTATGTAGTTATGTCGTCCGTGTTATTGCAGACCACACGACCATGTTCACAGCAAATATTAGTACAAATTAAGTTATACAAATCTCGAAATTAAATTAATACTAGACAGAACGGCTGGCTCATTTTTTGCGCCTGGCTGTCCAGCGTGGAATTTCCCTATTCTTGGCCCCATACCACGCCGCGCCGGCATGATTTGTACATTAATTATATAAGGCTCACTTTTAATTAGTTTTACTATAACATTTTCAATTTTAAAAAAAGAATAGAATAGAATAAAGTAGAATAGAATAGATTTTTATTCAAATAAACTTTTACAAGTGCTTTTGAAGCAGAATATCCCGGGGATGGACATAGGCTACTTTTTATCCCGGGAAATCAAACAGTTCCCACGGGCTCTTTAAAAACCTAAATCCACGCGGACGAAGTCGCGGGCATCCTCTAGTATTATATAAAGCCGTGTATATACGCTTCGTCAGATTAATAAACATTAATTTTCACAGTAGGTACAATCATCATAATCATGATGAATCCATTGCCGTTTCTAAGGCATAGTAAGTAGGTATAATAATTGAAATATAATAATTGAAAAGGAAATAATTGTTCTTTGTATAAATATGGCAGTCGATATTTGAACGTCAGAGGTCGGTATAACAATGTTACCTTTATTCCATTATCCTTACTTGATGAGTGGCAAATACGATTTCAATGGTATTTCAATAGCCTTTATATGCATCCATTGAGTTGAATACATTAAGAGGTTTTAACCCCGTACCAACACCTTGTGGCAAAAATCCTCGCTGGTGATATACTTACAATGTATCTAAGATCCTGAAAGGCCGGCATCGCATCGGCGATTCCTCTGGTGCTGCAAATGTTTATAGGCGGCAGTAATCACTTAACATATTCAGATAACCCGACTGCTCGTTTGCTCGCGATTTTTTATTTTAAAACAAGATAAAGTTGAAAACTAAAACCCGACTGCGATCGTCTTAATAAACGCTGAAATATTATAGTAAAAATATTTTTTTGTCGCTTGGTATATTTTAATGTTGTAGTACATTTATATTTATGAACTCAGAATTTTCTCCTCTTTGATTTGACACCCCTTTCGATACAATAGAAAAAAAAAATTTTGGAGACCCCCCCCCCCCACTTTTTTTCATGTAACATCCGTTCGATCAATTTTTTTAGTATAAAATGTACCCTATGTCACCTGGACCCTTACGACGAATCGATTGACACATCATTCATCAAAATCGGCCCAGTAGTTTAGGCGCTACGGTGGAACACACAGTATCTGGATATAAACATACATACCCACATTCATACATACATACATAGACTGCTAAAATCATAACCCTTCCTTTTGGCTTTGCCGTAGTCGGGTAAAAAAGATTGGATAGGCTAGTGTTTAAGAACTTTGCCCCCTATTCCGGAGGATCGGGGGTGGGTAGGTTCTAACTTTTAAATGTTTTGCGTTTTAAGCAATTAATATAAATAAAGGACAACATTGTTAGGAAACCTACCTGAAAAGTCTTCCTTTTGTTCTGAAAAGTGCGTAAAGCCTGCGAAGCTACACTTAGGCAGCATGGTGGACTGTGACCTAAAATCTTCTCATTCTGAGTGGAAGCCTGTGGCCGGTGATGAGTGGAGAATTTAGATGTTGGTGATGAAGAACATTGTAAATGCAAATGTGTGTCACTCTGTCTGTCATCTTTTCACGGCCCATCCGTTAAAAACCCTATTTTGACGACATTCGGTGCAAAAATAACTGGCATCCTGGAATTTAAAAACCAGGGGTCCACGAAGATGTAGTTGCGGGCATTATGTAGAATTATAAAATAGGTACCAGATTAGATCCAACCCTAAGTTCAGAAGGGCATTCCGAACCAGTGCTAGATTCACTTAACGACTCGAGAGCACTTATAAAAGTTTACTGAATGACAAAAAAACGGTTAAGTGCGAGTCGGACTCGCACACGAAGGGTTTCGTACCATCATACAAGGTATACCTAACAATTTTATGTACTGCAAGTTAATAAGACTGGGCCATCTAAGTATATGTGATTTAATAAATTAAATTTTTGCGAAACACATTTTAATTAAGTTAAGTTTTGTGTGATGTGATCACAATTCACGGTTTTCGGATTTTTCCCTTAGCTTGTGCAATAAGAGCTACAATTCAGCTACAATACAAACCGTTAAGCTACAATTATGTGGGCTCACATAATTGTAGCTGAACGGGAAGTACTCGGGTCAACGGGAAGTAGAAGGAAGTAGGTTTTCTTGACAGACACGACAGACAACAAAGTGATCCTGTAAGGGTTCCGTTTTTTCTTTTGAGATACGGGACCCTAAAAAGCTGCTGGTCCCCTTAGTTCGCCGGATAACTTGACATCATTTTCGGGTTATTACTGGCTCTAGTAATATGACAACTCTCTGCCAGTACCTATTCGTTCAATGTATTCGCATGAATAATTTAATTTCATCAACACTGTTATTTTCATAGGAATGGTAGGCTTTCACTAGCCCAAACCTTAAAGTTGAATAGTTGGTAGTAAGTACCTACTGATTATAATATTACGCCGTAGACCGCATTCCCATGGAAATACCAATCAATAAGTAATAAAATGAAGGATCTTCGAATTTAAGAACCATCTGTACGAGTTGAAATTTCACGTCTCTTTTTCAATGTAACTACTAATTACTTTAAATTACTAAGCGATGGCAGCATAGGTATTTTATTTTGGACGAGATTCTTTCGATGGGACGAATATTCGACACGACTGGAGAGAGATAAGGCGCAGGACAGACGGCTTTGCGTGCGTTATTTGATTTGGATACATTATGATAAAGTACCTACGTAATATGATGTGAAATACCTATAAATATTAAATTATGATGTATATTAATTAAAACTTTCGTTAAAAGTTGCTAGTGGGCTTTCAAACCTTACATAATATATTTAATTGAATGATGCATCTGACCTCGCAACTGTAAAAATACGTAGGACCCGAAATGGACATATAGGTAGGTACAACTACACTAGAAGACCTGTACCTACAATACAAAATTGTACTGTTATTTTTCGTACAGATTCGAAACGCCTAACCGAGAAATTAAAATAAACACTTTGTGTTAAAATATGGTATTCATCTTGACACTATGTTAACACAATATGTCTCATCACAAATATATGTCGCAAGACGCTCACTGCTGCTGCTGCGCGAAAATCAAGTTACTTGAATAATATGTTGGCAATCGCAGGTCCAGCGTGTACTAATAGGTCAGTGGTAGGGCCCTAAATAGTTGTCATTAATTACCGATTCAACTCATCACGACTGCTCGAACAATATTAATGATTGAAGAAGCTGGACGCCACTCTCACAGCATGAGAAAGGCATTCATCCGGCGTTTGTGTAACCGGCAATGTACGAAATTCGCTATTCTGAACAATACCCAGGGATACTGTTCTCAAAAATACTTTTAACTGCAAAAACAGTCAAAAGTATTTTTGACTAATTATACTTAGATGTCTCAAAAGTAGTTTTGACTCTAATTCCAGTATAATCTAATGTGGATCAAAACATAATTGGAGCATCCTGATTCTACGCAGTTAATATGGTATCTTCTACCTCTAGAATGTTTTTATAAAGCTACTAGGTAGAAGCTTCTTCGTCATCTCTTCATACAGCTTTATCTATAAAGCTGTTTGAAGAGTTTCCTGACATAGAAGCCAATTTAAAACACTAGGATAGACAGATAAAACTGCTTGGAGGCGTGGGACTCAGATTTAAAATCATTTCTAACCGATTTTTCTTCAGTCAAAAGCACTATTGATACTAACCAGTTTTTTTTTTGCTTAAAACTACTTGTGGCACTTTGGCTGTTTTTGCATTTGAACGTAATTTTGACCGGTTAAGAGTTGTGAACAGTTCTGAGTGTGACATTAATAGGTACATTACCCAGAATAAACCGGTAAGTAATGTATAGAATAGCTAGGAATTCTATACATTATCAGAATTATATGCATAGCCGGTAACGTTTGCACCAACAACAATTCCTTAATTGGTTTACACTGAGCCACCCACTGGAGGAAATACAATTTCGGGAAGATCTTGTGTTTCGATTAAATTCTAGATGTATCGTCGGCAAAGGGCGGGATCCGAAGATCGTTAGAAATTTTCTGTCTGTTTGAAAGCACTAATCTCAAGTATGAGCAAATACTTAAGCATAACAGAGTTAGGTATATGTAGATAGAGAGATTAGGTAGTGCGTATATCGGTGCCTCCTTTGCCCCTGGCGTTTACGGCGTATGGGATGAGCATTGGGATTCAGCTCTCTTTCCCGTTCAGCCTCCCCTTCAGTTTCCCCAGTTACCGCCTCCTTCAGTGCGAGCATTTGCCCACAGAAGGACACCCTAGGAAGCGATAGATCGCTGCCCAAGGTGAACGACAATGGAAGCCTCTATGACGCCCAGTGTGTGCTGTGTATATGATGGTGCACCGCATTCGTGGAAGGCTACTTTCCGCCTTGCAATCTGGTGCAGATACTGACGGAATTTTCCAGCGTAAAAAAAGGAGACTCCAATCCTGTACCTCACAGTTCGCCAGCGAATGAGGTACCAACTAGGCCGATGTGGCAGGCTACCTATAGGATAAACAAACTGCAACGCCACCGCGGCGCCTTTTACTAATTCTTCAATTGACGTAGATTGTTCTAACCCTAATAGCTTCCGAGATATGCGAGTTGTTATTTAACAGCTTAATCAATCGTTGTCTTCAGGGAGGGAGAAAGATGTGAAAAGTCAAAAATGTTGCTATGTTATAGGCTGAAAGACGGGTAGATACTTCCACGGTAAACCAGGAGGCAAATAAAAGGGGTTTTAGCAGGCAAAAGTTCGGCACTTCCCAGTGGTTGTTAATGAGGATTTTGTCTACTGTATAGATAAAAATATGAAAAAAAAGAAATAAAAAAGTAAAAAAGGCCGAAGTAATTGCTTACATAGACCCGTATCTATGCTATGTCATGACCATTTTATATTTCAACTAGCTTATGCCCGTGAATTCATCCGCGTGGACAACACAAATTACAACCCCTATTTTACCCCCTTAGGGGTTGAATTTTCAAAAATCCTTTCTTAGCGGCTTCTACGTCAGACACACAAACAGACACACTTTCACATTTACAAAAGGCAATTTCGCAATTATTCGCAAAATATCGAACGTAGATTTACAGACTTATCCTTTCGGGATGGAGATTCACGCTATCTATTTGCACAATAGATAGATAAAACCCCTTCGTCTGCTTTAAACGAATCGTCACCTCTTAATTGCTAAAGCTCATAACGCCACGTTTCTTAATTACAGTCTACACCACAGCTCATTTAGCTAATGAGCTTTTTAATTGCCGTTCAGGAGTCCATGACTACAGCGAAATAAACACGCAAGTAACATATTTTGTGTGGGGCCGTCCTATATACGAAACATGTTAGACGAAGACAAGTAATAATCTAAATACTATGTGTAAGAAAAAGGTGACTGACTGATTGACTGACTGACTGACTGGTCTATCAACGCACAGCTCAAACTACTGGACGGATCAGGCTGAAATTCGGCATGCAGATAGATTATGACTTAGACCTCTGCTAATAAATGATATTTGAAAATTCACCCGTAAGGGGGTAAAAATCTTCTTCATCGTAACACTCTTGGCAGAGCGATTGTGGTCATCACGAGGTGACGTTTTTGGGGGCAGATATTATACGCCTCACGAGCATTCGCCACTTCTCCCTGCTGGACGATAGTCTGGTACATTCGTGCACGGCACCACCCACAGCGGACTTAATTTTGGTCGATCCATCAAGTAAGGGGATAAAATAAAGGGATGAAATTTGTGTAGTCTACGCGAACAAAGTGGCGGATATTAGTTAATTGACCTATAGACTCCTAGGTGCTCCAAAGAAATTGATTTTTAGCAAAAATGTGGTGGATATTTATCGGCTATTGTTAGATTCTATTCCATTCCATTCCATCAGCCTGTATGCCTTCATTGTTAGAGATAAGCCTTTCTAAGAGCGCGCCACCAAACATGGTCCTCCGCCTTCCTGTTAGATATAGAGAAAGAAATGGCAATCTCTCTAGGAGCCCACAGCATTGTTATTCCAAGAAACCTCTAGCATCACGTGCGAAGAAAAAAAGGATGCGACCACGACTCTCAGAAATGGAGAATACAGTCAGGGACATACCTATAAGTATAACGCACACGAGATTAACTAGTCTGTCTACGAAACATGTAGGTCGTCGTCATACTAAATGGGTCTGGCTTTAAGCTTTAGTACATTATTTGTCAACGTCTATGCAGGTAACGGACACAGCGTAAATAAATACAGTGAGACGAAGCCCATGGGTACAGAGGAACTGGCTTTACTTATAACACAAGGTACGTCGTAAAACTGTGGTACAAGGCAGCTGACGCTCGTGACTTTATCCGCTTAGATTTAGGTTCTTAAAATTCTGTGGAAACTCTTTAATTTTCCGAAATAAAAAGTCGTCTATAGGTCTCTCTCTCTCTCTCGAAGTCTTCAGCTTACCCATTTAAACTCATACGGCATATCCCTTACCTATCGGTTTCTAAACGCTCCATATCATGATATAGCTGTAGGTTTCTAATAGATAATTTTCCCCTCCAGTGGGTCTATTGTATATTGATCTTAGTGGACATATTGTAGGTATGTTTTTTATTTATAGGTACTACTGCCCAAAAAAAGGAGTGTATAGTAGGATTCATGTATATAATATTATGTATGTCAGTTTATTTGCTCCACCATAACTTCTAAGTACCTGAACAGATTTGGATCTCATCTTTAGAAGCGAATCCCGAATGAAACTGACTATAGATTTTTCCAAAAAAATCAATATGGTGGCTGTAATATTAGGTATTATGACGCCATAATAAAAAGTGCTTATTTTTTGTTCGTCTTTTGGCAGGGCAACCGTGTTTTTAAATTTTTTATTAGTTTTGCGTAACAACCAAACTTATGTTAATAGGTAGGTTTAAAGTACCTACTAGGTACAAGTATAATATTTTTTATCCAAATGTAAAAAATATATTAGACGTAGCATCAAGCCCCTATTAAACCGCGCTCATTAATCTTCCGACATACAGAACGCCGTCTTGGGTCAAAACTTGGAAGAGCAATGGCTCAAATAAATTATACTAAATACCTACGCCCTTTTTATCAACAGGCTTTGACTAAACACCGCTGGATAGATTAAAGTTGGATGTCTTCTTCAAACTCATTTTCACACAACTTTAGGTAGGTACACCTATATTATATTGGTGCTTCTAGGGGTGAGACCTATACAGCGCACTTTGCTCAGATTTAACTTAAAAATTTGGCTTAGTGTATGCTAAGCTTAATCTTTGGTTCAGAATTTATAGTCGTATCGCGCTAAGATTATGCTGAACGTAAGCTAAGGCTGAGAGGTCATTCCACACATTATTCTTAGATTTTTCTTCATAAAATTTAACTATATTAATATTTAAAAATCTAAAACTAATAAATAAAACAAAGAGCACATTTATATCTCCTGTAACTAAAGATCGAGTATGTTTTACTTGGTAGGTAATTTATTAAGACGCATCCCGCTCGTAAGTTGTACTTGTAACCTCCCGGGAACAAAGTTAGAGAAAGTTGAACTATGGATACCTACCTATTAATAACTCATTATAATTTTAAAAAGATACAAGAAGCTGGGTATGTTTTGATACGGGTTTATAACATGACAAATTTGAAAATACATTTTGTTACTTTTTATCATTATTGCCATTTATCTTTTTTATCAAGTGTTGGGAAAAATATTCAGTAAGTAGGTAGATACTTTACAATTTTTTAAAACGCATAATTATAGATGTTTCATGTTAGTAATGTGGTTAAATGCAAGTAGGTACCTATGACTCTATTGAGAGTTACATTTTTCGCCTTATTCCGTTTTCCGTGGAGACCCTAGAGCCATGGAGTCTTAGTGCTGAAAAACTTTTACGAGACGACAGAAGGGCTGGCTCATTTTTTGCGCAAAGGATCAGCCTGGCTGTCCAGCTCGGACATGTAGCCAGTATTCTTGGCACCATTCCACGCGGGCATGATTTGTACAGTTTAGATAAGGCTAGCTTTAAGATCCATTCTAATATTTTCAATCAAAAAAGATCGGATTTTAATAGCAAGTGTACCATCAAACAATTTGATTGTTTATTGTTATAAGGAGTTTATTTCGCAACGGATCGTGGAAGCGGCGTGTTTACCTGCGTGTGAATTGTGTAAAGTTTCTAAACTGAACCGAGTCTGTTTTACAACTGACCTAAATAGTATACGGCCAGCGATTATTTTCTTTCAAAGCTTTTTAAAAGTTATACTAGGCTAGTTAAGTCAATTAAGTATGTTCTTATTACTAGGGTCCCGTACTCAAAGGACAAAAATGGTCAAAAAATGCCTTATTAATGTCACTAATGTCTGTCCGTCTATCCGTCAGTTATAATATGTTACAGATTTCTAGCTCGTACCCATGCACGTATAATATTCGTACCTAAAAGTAATGAGTCACAAACATCGATGGTTACAAACATGAAAGTATGTTTGGTGAACAGAACATATTTTTGTTTGAACCATTGCATCGCCGCGTTTTCTCGCACGAAGAGACTGGTTTAAATAGTCCACCACGCTGCCCAAGGATCGACAAACTTCACACAGACACCTTTGAGAACATTATGTAGAAGTCTCAGGCGAGCTGTTACCTCACGATGTTTTCCTAGTAAATTGATAATGAACTGCTTGGAAAGTTGGAACGCACATATATCCGAAAGTTAGTAGAGGTGCGTGTCCGGGATCGAACCTAGACTTGCTGAATAGAAGGCCGGAGTCTTAACCACTGGCTATCTCTGTTGACCGAGAATAGAGTAGGTAGATAGGTTAAAAGCGTCTACCTATAGTAAGCGACAGGTTGAAATTGCAATCGGGGACGGAACGCCCCGCACACCCGCACAGTCCCCGCGCTAATCCGCTGTAGTTGAGCTTGGGTGACGTGTCGATATGCAGGGTGTCCCCCCGCCTCATACCTCGATTGCCATCTCAACCTGTCGCGGACTATAGGTCCTACACGATAGGTTCAACTTCATAATAAATTATGAAGCAGATTGAAGCTTCATTATTTTCGCTTCCGCAGCATTCTGTAATAATTTTTATGAACCTTAGTAAACTCCTTTGTAAGCTGTGAACTTTGTAAGAGCGAAATGAAGCAATTTCCCTATTAAGATGCTAGGAAGATAGAATTTACGAGGTTGCCGCGGGCATCGTGACTAAGTAGTATGAGCTTGTAATGAGCACAGGTACCTATTTCGATTCCGCCTCCCTGGCGCAGTGATAACCGCTGTGGTTTTATTAGTGGGAGGTCCCGGGTTCGATTCCCATAATTTATAAATCTCTGGTCTGGTCTGGTGGGGGGCTTCGGCCGTGGCTAGTTACCACCCTACCGGCAAAGCCGTGCCGCCAAGCGATTTAGCGTTCCGATACGATGCCGTGTAGAAACCAAAGGATGTATGGGTTTAATGAAAACTGATATAGCCCTTCCAGGTTAGCTCGCTTCCATCTTAGACTGTATCATCACTTACCACCAGGTGAGATTGCAGTCAAAAGCTAACTTGAATCTGAATGATTGAAAAATTTACTTTACCTATTCATTTATATTTGGAGGAACAGTGAGCCATCCTACGATATGGTGCCATTCAAGGGGCGGAACCAAAGCTGCGAGAGTTCCAAACGTGTCCTGATCTGAGAAGAAGCCCGCAACAAACTCAGCTGAACTGAAGGGCTTCCCAATTTTAACACTACACCGCTCACTACCATGAAGACCTCGTCGAAACTTTCTTACGAAACTTAGTGCAAGCATATTTAGTATTATCTTTACTTCTATCATATAACGACTCCCTGTGCGGAAAATTGTACTTATCTCCTTCAATTCAATTCCTCGGAATCGTTAACCCGACTGTATCGCCCGCCTACATTTTCAAAACTTATTAACTTTAACCGCTTCTTATACTCTAGTTTGCTTGAGGATGATATTTTTTTCTCCCCTTGATTGCAATCTCACCTGATGGTAAGTAATGATCCACGCGGATGAAGTCTCGGGCATCAACAAGTCCTTTAAAACTCTTTTACCAATCTGCCTGCCCACTTTTTCTTTGTTTTTCTCTTTATTGTTACAATTTTCTAGTACAAATAAAAAAAGAAATTAACTCTTGCTCGAAATAATCTGCCTGAGGATTGGATAAGCAAACTTGAGAACAGCGGAGTTTTGGCTTTTGACTATAATTTAGAACTCATATTTCCTAGTGCCTCCCCAATGTTTGTTATGAGAATGTAATTTATTCACTAGCCCATCTGTTAAGTCTCTTAACGTAACTAAAATTGTTTTATTGGTTATAAATTTCCCTGACAAAGTCCTGCATTGCGTGTATTCACTTTACAAGTACCTACCTCCTATGAGCACTTACCTATATGTAGCGATATTTTTTCTTTATTTATTCAAGGGCTTTCGAAACTATGTACACGTCAGCCCCATTATAATCTAAGTACTTATAAGAAAACAAGAAAACAAATCGAATAAAAAAAAAAGAAAAATAGTTATAGATTCTATGGCATCCTGATGCAGGACGGGCGAGTACCTAAATTATTTTGCTGTAAACTTGCCATTCTTGAAAGTTTGTGTTCGGAAGTTGTTACAATACAAACGATAAAGAAGTCAGTTGTAGTAGCTTTTTCAATGGAACTTGTAGTTGAGATATTTATGCCCAAAGTTGGTTTGGTAGTGTTTTCCACGTTCTACAGGAAATTAAAGATACCTCAAGGACGTGCAATATTTAGTTAGAATACTTCTTCTTCTTCTTCTTCTCTCTGGGCTGGTTTCCGCACTTAAACGTTTCCGTCTGTTGTGCGTGCGTTGCCCCTCCCCGCCGAAGTCTTCACTCCAGCCATCCAAGCTCGCTCCAGAAGCCAAGTAGACCGCCCAGGTTGCCGAGGACTTCATGGAGTGAGGTTGGGGAACCCAAATGTTTGTTGGTTAGAATACTTATAACAGCTCATGTATTTTTAATTCGATGACAATTTAATTTATAGAGCCTCGATAGCTCAAAGGTTGAGGAGCGGACTGAATTCCGAAAGGTCGGCGGTTCAAACCCCACCCGTTGCAATATTGTCGTACCCATTCCTGGCACAAGCTTTACACTTAATTGGAGGGGAAAAGGGGAGTATTAGTCATGATTAGCATGGCTAAAAAAATAAAAAAAATAAGTAAAGTAAGTAATGACGGACGGACAGTGGAGGCTTAGTAATAGGGTCCCGTTCGGGTACGGAACCCTAAAAATTAAACTAGGGCTCAGAAATATCATCGAAAGCTTGACCCCCAGTATGTTTAATGAACTTTTGAAGGTCACATCTCTACTTCAAATTCAAACTGGATACCTATTCATATAAAAGAATCACGAAGCTCTAAAATCTTTTTAAAACACAAAAATGTTATTTGCCATATACAAACAAAACACGATGTTTATCCCACCCTCATAAGCTAGCATTAATAAAACATGTACCGATTTGGCCTAACCACCCGTTGCGGCCAAGCCAAACAATGTAACAATTCATTTCATATTATTTTTACCGCCATACATTTTGGACTAAGAGCCCGTGCAGGCCGGACCTTCATTATTTTATAAAAGCTGAATGTTTCTATGCGCATTGCCCCCAACACAGGAAGGTGCAAGGAACGATCATCGACTATGAAGTTTGGATCATTGTGGCTACGGGCTTGCCACGATACTAAGTATGTGACTATCTGGGAAATGGCAATGCATGACGTCATTTCTATTACTATTCCGAAAAAAATATAAAAAAATACACTTTATAATTTACGTGGCCCGAAGAGGCACAAAATTGGGAAGGGTGAAAAATCGGATGGAGGCCTTTGCCCAGTCGTGGGACAGTACAGGCTATTTGATACTTTGACAAAAGATTTTATACATTCTTGTTCCCATCCACCAAAACCACGATGAGCCAAACTTCATAGTCGCTGATCGTTCGGTTTAAAGAATTAAGATACATACATTATATACATTTCGCGCATAGAAACTTTCAGCTTTTATAAAATAACGGAGGTCTGACACTTACGGGCTCTGTCTCTATTTGGAACCACTTTGGAACAGTTACCACGAACTGATACTATATTTAGGAGAAACGTTTAACACGGTCTTGACTGGAGTGCCAATAAGGAATAATTTATTTTCAATGATTTACTATGCAAGGAGAAGTTTGCCTTGCGAAGATATAGTCTTAGAACTTAGAACTCCATAGAATGCGTCATATTCTTGCAATTTTAATGGACTTTTTATATTCAATAATATTATAACGTACAAACTTTCAAAATTACCTAATGCAGATAAAGTTGGTAAAACTTTGCAGATAAATCAATTTACGTTACTATTTATTAAAACGATCTGACCAAAATAAACTAATTAACTAAACGACTAAGTTGTGATAATTTATTTATTTCCTTGTTTAAAATACTTATTATACTAATACCATGCCTCGCTGCGGTGGTCTCCATGCGATTTTAGATTTAATTTAATTTAGTTTTCAATTTACTTTTGTGTTAATTTAGATTTAAGTTTATTTTATAGAGTTGTCAATTACTATACCTAATTCTTTAATATAAAATAAATAAATTTATTTAAAATTGAATTTCTTTTTACTACAAGCTCTGCTAACAAGATAACGTGAAATATCTAGCACATAGTAGGTACGTCAGCTATGTCTGCTATTCTTATCTTAAATGTATATTATTAGAAAGAAAACTTTGCCGGTCTAGTAAAAGTAGCAAATTAGCAAAATTATCTGCAGAAACCCTATATTTACTGGCAACATAAATTACACTCTGCTGTCGATTCAATCGCATCGTATTAACAATATAGGCATAACAGCGTTAGGTGAACCAAAATTTTCTTGTACAGTTTCCGGACAAGTGGAAAATGAGCTGTTTTACTTATTTTAGTATCGCTTATTGAGTAAACTTTTTTATGAAGACGTGTACTTCGCACTAAAAAGTTAGACAGATCCTTGTCACCCTTGTATAGTAAGTATATGGCCTACTCCTTTCACTTTCATGATCATACTAGCTTCATGCTACCATGTTGTAGTGTCAGCAAAGTAGTTCAAAATAAGTTTACTTTACTTTTGGTAAATCCGTCAAACGCGATACTATAATATATTTGAAGCTTGCTCACTAGAGTATATTAGCAAAGAATATTAACTATTACTATGTAGTACTTACCTAGGTTAGGAGTGATATTCCCTCCCCTCGCGATTGCAAAGTCAGGGTACGCCTAGTTATACAAAGCAGTGTCTTTATCCAGCTCAACTTATGTATAGTTCTGTTTTTGTCACTTAGGCGATAAAATCTGTTTGCTTGTATCAAGTGTTGGGGGTGTGATATTAGTCTCAATGTGCTTGGATTGCAACGCGAACCCGTATGAGCTTTCTACTTATCATTCAGCCCGGGCCCACTAGATGTGGACTGTTGATTTCAAAGGGGTAACTGGAAACCACTACACGCAATCGGCACAATACCATATTTTGTGGAGATCCTTGCAAGAAAATCTCATCTTCCAGTGGACTTCTTTCAGTTGAAAAGGACGACGAAGACGAGCCTTTCTTTTTTTATTCAGATGCAAGTTAGATCTTGACTGCAATCTCACTTGGTGGGAAGTGATGATGCAATCTTAGTTGGAAGCGGGCTAACCTGGTAGGGTTATGGCAGTTTTTATTAAACCCGGTATGGGTTTCTGCGTCGTACCGGTTATCGTACCGAAACGCTAAATCGCTTAGCGGCACAGCCTTGACGGTATGGGGGTAACTAGCCACGGTCGAAACCTTCCACCGGAAAATTCGCTTTATTAGCGAAATAAATACTAGAATTGAATAGAGTGGTTACCCTACACCGAGCGCAACTGTTTAATCCCAGCCAGCTGCCAGCACTTAGAGATATATCTCAACTGTGTGATTATACGAAGATTACTCAGTCAGTAATTATTTATGAAGTGCATGAGCAAACCGTTTGTCATACTGCGGTTTGGACGTATGATCATCTTCTTTTATAATCACTACCGAGAACTTAGAAGGTACTATTTAGCTTGTTTTCTAGTAAATGTTGAATACAGCTGGTTGAGAACATTGAGCTGCAGTTTATTATATCCTCCCATTACAATATTTCGACTTTCCTGGCGCTGTGGTTTTATAAGTGGGAAATCTCGGGTTCGATACCCAGCAGGAGCAATTTGGGAGTTTGTGATTTGTAAAATGTCTCTGGTCTAGTCTGGACCAATGGATGATCATCCGGAGCAAGATCCGTGCTCAGTAGTGTGCCGGTGATGGCTTGATCATGATTGTTTTTTAACCCCCGACCTGTTATAAGATTGACGCGTGTATCTGTGTATCTGTGGCATCGTAGCTCCTAAACTAATGAACCGATTTTAATTTAGTTTTTTTTTTTGTTTGAAAGGTGGCTTGATCGAGAGTGTTCTTAGCTATAATCCAAGAAAATCGGTTGCCGTTTGAAAGTTATCAGCTCTTTTCTAGTTACTGTAACCATCACTTGTCGGGGGTGTTATAAATTTTTTATTTACACTTGTTTTTCTATTATCTATTCAGTATAAATAGTTGAATCATAAATTCGGAATAGGTTCGATACCACGGAATGGATATAAATTAATCGAATGGATTCTGGTTGTGCTCAAATATCATCCGTCATTCCGCACGTGACATCCAGACGGAAGCGGTTCACATTCAGTTTAGCGAGTAGTTTATAGCTAAAATAGTATTTTCCTCAAATAAATCGATAATTAAATACTCCCGTTATCATGTGAGGAGTCCTGGTATAAGCGTCAATAAATTCATACCTACTACCTACTTCACATCACACGACTATCACACTAATATTATAAAGGCAAAAGTTTGTATGTGTGTGTGTGTATGATTGTTACTGCTTCACGCAAAAACTACTCGACAGATTTGAATGTTTGGAATGGAGATAGATTATACCCTGGATCAGCACATAGGCTACTTTTTATCCCGGAAAATCAAAGAGTTCCCACGGGATTTCGAAAAAATAATTTTCCTGCAAGGTTGATGCGCTTATTTTTCAGTATTACATAGTTATTATTATTTTCCTTTCTAGTAATAATATAAATATCTGTCTGTCACCAATGTATTGGTGTAGGAGCCAAAAGCTGAAAAATAAGCGCATCAACCTTGCAGGAAAATTATTTTTTTGAAATCACGTAGGAACTCTTTGATTTTCCGGGATAAAAAGTAGCCTATGTGCTAATCCAGGGTATTATCTATCTCCATTCCTTTCAGCCAAATCTGTCGAGTAGTTTTTGCGTAGGGAGTAACAAACATACACACACACATACACACAAACTTTCGCCCTTATAATATAAGTGTGATTTGCATCACATAGTGCAATAATGTGTGGTTTTTCAGAAGCATACTTTAAATAGGTTTCTCGTTTCGACGCGAACGAAAAATATTACACCACGCAAATTTCGCGAAAAACCTACTGAACTTCAACAGGCTTTGTGACTTGAAAAATTCAATTTCATATTTCACTTAATTGGCCTCGTTAAACTGCGTAACTCACTTTTCTAAATGCTACTTTTTGGATTTCAAAGGAGAGGCAATTCATTTAATTTCTCTTTAGTTGGTAAAGGCAATTATTACTCATTTGAATTCTCTTTAATTTCACTACTGAAATAATGACTTTACTTTGATGTGGATATTTAATACTAAACCTTTTTCAAATTTTGATTGGTTTTTCGTCTGAACTTTGATCTTTAAAGGGTTAAGGGTTCTTTCAATTGAATCATAACCACAACCACATTAAGTACAGCGGCAAAAATATCCTCGTACACAAAATATACCTACCTATTTTATGAAACGCGTAATTCCATTCTCATGTACATATAAATATAAAATTATAAAACATTTAAAATAGGACGAAAAGGGGGAAGGAAGGGAGTCCAAAAAGGAGTCCATCCGTGGCTTCTAGCCAGACATATGTATTTATTAGATTTTCAACAGATTTTGTTGTAAAGTGCCTACCGACAACATTCTGGCCACAATCGCAACCACACACACGCCTGCACTTGCTCGCAATCGGCCAACCACGCCGCGATCAAATAATTTGTGGCTAGGTCCAACTCAACTTCGGACAGCTGTAGTGAGACTTACTGTTTGACGACATTCTGATTTTTGTTCTCTTGCAACCAACACTCAAACTAAGCATTTCTTTGTTTGCTAGTCTCTTATGAAATAAATAGAGCTTACTAAATATTTAATTCATATCACTCACTGGGGGTGTATGGTGTGGTCCAACTGAATACACACTAAATGAATATATCTAACATTGTGTATCGTTCAACTTTTGAGATCGACGTACTTGTATTTGTTCGAAAGGGTACATGGACACCAAATGGCCACATTTTAATAAATACAAACAAAAGTCGATCACACGTCTAGCTACTGACTTGGGTCAACATTACTTAAAACCACTTAAAACCAACGCTAAGTATGTGAGGCTGTTACATTTCACCCTCATCACGTGTCTATATGAAGGACTTTATAGATGGAGAGCTAACGTTCGCCCTTCTCCCGCGAGTGGTAAAAAGATGGTACCTTCTTCTTTACCACCTAACTGCAAGACGTCGGGCGAGTTTCCATTCTAAAGGCATATTCACACCAATTGCGTGCTGCGTGTGTAAACACCTACACACCGGGTTACGCATACGTCATGTTTCATACAGCTCCACAAATTACAACGCAATGGCACGCCCTACGTCTACGCTTACGCAGCCTGTGAGCACGAGCTATTATGTCGTCGACATTCCATCTACACGCACAAAACCTTTTGCGTCATCACTCCTCATAGGCATGGTAAGGCTTTATATATGTACTAGCTGATGCCCGCGACTTCATTCGCGTGGATATAGATTTTTAAAATTCCGTGGGAACTTTTTGATTTTCCGGGATAAAAAGTAGCCTATGTGCTAATCCAGTGTATAATCTATCTCCATTCTAAATTTCAGCACAATCCGTTCAGTAGTATTTGCGTGAAAGAGTAACAAACATACACACACACACACACACACACACACACACACACACACACACACACACACACACAAACTTTTGCCTTTATAATATTAGTGTGAAAAGCACAAGTGTAATAAAACATTGCCATAATTCTTTATATTAGGTAAGACCCAACAAATCAGGCGTATTTGGTGACCATGAGGTCTTGGTCCTTAGTTAAAAAAAACTAGAACAAGACACAAAATGTCGCTGACAAACGTGTACGAATGCGGGTAGGACGCTGTTTAGAAAATGGGTTACACACCCGAAGGCAATTCGTGAGAGCTCAAAATTTCATGAAAAATCCCATTCCATGTGGAACTGCTAGGCTACGTTTTCGGGTCAGGCAAGTGGTGTGTTATTTATTGCCAGTTCCTTTCTCTCCTTGTTTCGTTGCTGATGCCATTGAGTGAGAAGATGGAGTAGCAAACCTCTTGCATTAAACGCCAAAACAACACACGTAACGTAAATTAATTTATAACACTCCCGATAAGTGAATGTTACAATAACTAGAAAAGAGCTGATAACTTTCAAACGGCTGAACCGATTTTCTTGGATTATAGCTAAGAACACTCTCGATTAAACCACCTTTCGAACAAAAAAAAACTAAATTAAAATCGGTACATTAGTTTAGGAGTTACGATGCCACAGACAGATACACAGATACACACGTCAAACTTATAACACCCCTCTTTTTGGGTCGGGGGTTAAAAACAGGTTAAGCGCATGATTTTATTTAGATGGAACTCTTTGATTTTCTGGGATAACAAGTAGCCTATAATGTTAATCTCCGAGATACAAGCTAACTCTGTATCTACCTTTATCGAAATCGGTTAAAAGCATAGTGATAAGCTAGCAGACGGACAGACTCTTTTGCATGTACTATAATAATATTAGTAAGTATGGACTATGGATATTTAATAATGAACAGATGTTATAAAATATAAATGTATAAAATATGTCTGGTGAATTTGAAGTTGAGACCAATTCCAGGACATTGCTGCTCTAGTAATATGCCAACTCTCTGGCTGCGACACTTTTGTGCGGTGCTTTTTTCAATTTTCCCTGTTTCCATCAGCCGCAGTGACATACCAAGTTTTCGTCAAGCGTTTTAATTGAAAATACACTATCAAAAAACCATTGCCTTTGTTTTACTATAAATTCATTTCCTTCGTGGGAAGGTACCGAGGATTTATAAATATTAAGGTTCCGTAACTCATAAGGGAAAAAGGAACCCTTATAGGATCACTTTACTGTGGGTCTATCTGTCGTGTCTGTCAAGAAACCTATAGGGTACTAAATGGGTACTAAGTACTTCCCGTTGACCTAGCTTAAATCATGAAAATTGGCAGATAGATAAGTAGGTCTTATCTAAGGACAAATGAAGGGAAAAATCCGAAAACCGTGAATTTGTGCTTACAGCACGAAAAAAAGTAAAAATTGTTATTTTTGTACGATGGTACGGAAACCTTCCTGTACGAGTCCGACTCTCACTTGATCGGATTTTAACCCCCTACCCAAAAAGAGGGGTGTTATAAATTTGACGTGTGTATCTGTGTATCTGTCTGTGGCATCGTAACTCCTAAACTTATGAACCAATTTTAATTTAGTTTTTTTTTGTTTGAAAGGTGACTTGATCGAGAGTGTTCATAGCTATACCTACTCCAAGAAAATCGGTTCAGCCGTTTGAAAGTTATCAGCTCTTTTCTAGTTACTGGAACCTTCACTTGTCGTGGGTGTTATCAATTTTTAATTTAAACTTGTACCTACACTTTTCTTACACTTCACTTTTTCACTGAAAAACCAATTATTATTAAAAACATGTCTAGGAAAAAATGTATACTTTTCCTTTTGTTTTATTGAAATATAAAATTCTAGGCTTTCAGAGTGTTTCTCGGTCATCGCATCGATTTGTGTCGCTTCAGTGCATTTCTTTTATCCGATGAATTAAAAAAAACCCATGGTTTTTGCTTTTCATTATAATTGTTTTTTTTTTCGGGGCACCCATAATGAATATTTAAATATTATCGCATGCATCCATTTTTTTTTAAATGTTTTAGATCTTTTATTTAATGTCTCACAGGAGTTTTTTTAATGAAAAAACCAAATAAGTAGGTATTACAACAATTTGAAATAATTCGTTTGTAGGCTACTTTTTTAACCCCCGACCCAAAAGGGGGGTTTTATAAGTTTGACGTGTGTATCTGTCTCATCCATCGTAGCTCCTAAACGAATGAACCGATTTTAATTTAGTTTTTTTAGTTTGAAAGGTGTTTTAATCGAGAGTGTTCTTAGCTATAATTGAAGAAAATCGGTTTAGCCGTTTGAAAGTTATCAGCTCTTTTCTAGTTCGCTTATAGTTGTTTTTTTAATTTTGAGTTTTATTAACATTTATTTTAAAGAAATATTGTTATTAACACACTAACATATAAAGTACCTAACTAAGTAGGTACTTACCTTACTTTTATTTTTTAAACAAGCTTCAAATCTTACTAGCTTATGCCCGCGACGTCGTTTGCGTGGACTACACAAATTACAAAGTCTATTTTACCCCTTAGGGATTGAATTTTCAAAAGTCTTCATCCCAATGCGTCCAATATAGTTGGAGCTGTGCTTTGATAGATCAGTCAGTCATCAGTCAGTCAGTATTTCCTTTTACATATTTAGAACTAGCTGATGCCCGCAGCTTCGCCCGCGTGGATTGGTCAGATCCCCTGCAGCATCAGGATTGAGGAGTTGGAATCCAAATTTTTTATGAAACAATGTCGCAAAGTTCCTCTATCGATTAAAAAAGAAATCACGCAAATCGGTTCAGAAATCTCGGAGATTTCGGTGTACATAGGTAGAAAAACACAACTCCCTTCTTGAAAGTCGGTTAAAAAAGTAGCCTATGTTACACCCTGGTCAATCCTCTACTTGTATGTGAAAATCCCGTTAAAATCGGTTCAGCCGTTCCGAAGATTAGCCTTTTCAAACAGACAGACAGACAGACAGACAGACAAAAATTTTAAAAACGTGTGATTCAGTTATGGTATCGTTCAAATAACCATATGACCTTAATATGTGGTAGTTATTTCGAAATTACAGACAGACACTCCAATTTTATTTATTAGTATAGATTATTTCATAGGTTTGTCAGTCAGTCAGTCAGTCAGTACTTCCTTTTACGTATTTAGAATTATTTCATAGGTTTATCCACATTTTAGATCTTTATTTGGGACACCTATTAAGCTTTCAGAGAATTGCCTATTTTCGTTCTCTAAAATATTTATTGCGAGAAATGCTCCAAGTGACGCAAACCAATTTAGTAAAGAGCTTAAGAGGGCTCTCTCCGTCACTCGCTTCATACAATCGTAGTTCCAATTTCATTTGAATATTAAGCAACCAAAGTCCATGAAATTTTGCAGACATATTCTAGAAACTAATATCTATGTCTGTGGTTTTCCAGATTTCTGTTAAAATATTCGGTTTCAAAGTTACGCGGTCTTACAAATTTTCATACAAAATCTTTGAGCCCCTGTAATTTTAAAACTACATATTTTTAGAAAAATCTAAAACACCACAGACACAGATATTAGTTTATAGAATATGTCTGCAAAATTTCATGGACTTTGGTTGCTTAATATTCAAATGAAATTGGAACTACGATTGTATGAAGCGAGTGACGGAGAGAGCCCTGTTAAATGTTAAAATCAGAATCTAGCTTAGGTATTTCTAATTAATCCAGATGCTTACTAAAGAAGACGAAATTAGTTTGAATAATCAATATTCATTTACCAAATGGTTTCTTTAGCGTATTCTATTGTTAGTATGATAAATAACTAATTATTTTCAAAAAACGGAAAAATACCCATTTTATTGAAACTTAAATAATTTTTTCAAGTATACCTACCTACCTAGTATTTGAAGTTTTATTCCTTTTATAAAATAACGAAGGTCTGGCACGCGCTGACTCTCTCTCTGTTACTCTGTATTGCAATTTTAGCCAGATCGATACAGATTGAATAAAAAATTTAATTAATTTTTGCCTCGGCCTTATTTTTAATGATTTTTAAACATTTTATCTTGAAATAGTTTGTGTAATATTATATACCTACACATTACGCACGACCATGCCACTCATGCCAGTGACCATATTAGAATTTGGCTGGATAGATTAACTACTAGACTAATATGTATTGGTCGGATAGTAATGACCCGTCTAATAAGAAAAGTAGAAAAGAACTGATAATCTTCAAACTATGATTATAGCTAATATTATAGCTATAAAATAGGCATGTTGACTAGTAGGTCAAATCAGCAACTTTTTATCAAACGTCAAAACACTCGCTTAGTAAGGGAGCTTGTATGAAATTCACAGATGTGACGTCATAACATTTGACGTAATTTGACCTACTTTTTTTGTTTAAATCGATAATTTAAAATGGTTAGCAAACTTAAAACTAACATCGAATGTGGATTTTACGAATTTTGGAAGATACTCCTTTTAACCAAGAAATAATTTATTTTTGACATAGGCATCATCCCCATATAGCTAAGAACACTCTCGATCAAGTCAACTTTCAAATTAAAAAAACTAAATTAAAATCGGTTCATTCGTTTAGGAGCTACGATGCCACAGACAGATACATAAACCCACAGATACACAGCCACACAGATACACACGTCAAACTTATAACACCTCTCTTTTGGGTCGCGGGTTAATGATGCGTATGAAGCCGAGAACAAAGTTTAGTTAGGGCTGTTATTTTTACTTTCTTATAAGGTGACTGGTAAGAAATTCGGTCAATTAGTAAATAATTTTCATCACCCTGCGACAACGACGCCCCGTAATGACGGCTACAATGGATCTCATCAGCGGGGAGCCTATTTTCGTCCCATTCAATAAATTAATGATGCCGTAAATGTGACACATTTACTTCTTCGCCTTCATTTGCCACCCATGTCCTTGTTTAATTTTATTTTCGTAATTTTGTCCTTTATTAACCCCCGACCCAAAAAGAGGGATGTTATAAGTTTGACGTATGTATCTGTATATCTTTCTGTGGCAACGTAGCTCCTAAACTAATGAACCGATTTTAATTTAGTTTTTTTTTTGTTGGAAAGGTGGCTCGATCGAGAGTGTTCTTAGCTATAATCCAAGAAAATCGGTTTAGCCGTTTGAAAGTTATCAGCTCTTTTCGGGTTACTGTAACCTTCACTTGTCGGGGGTTTTATAAATTTTTAATTTACACTTGTTACTTGTTATCCTTGACAAACGCGAGATTTAAGCTGGGTGTATTAAGCTAAAATCAATAATTCGCGCGAACTTGGCTGGCTCAAATTAAAAACGAGTGCTTAGAGAGCGAGCATTTGGTCAGGGCGGCGAGTTGATAGTGAGGCTGCAGCTATTTCAATAATTTTTAAAGGTATGGTAAACAGTTTTTCTTGTATAACAAAATAATCTATGGCTTATTTGCAAGCACGCTCCATCTTAGGCTGCATCATCATTTGCTAGCAAGTCTGATTGCAGCTCAGCGCTAAGTATTCTATAAATTAAAAATTAAGTACACTATTTTAAAACCTCTCCCTAAAATTTATGTCCAGAACTAAGTTCTGTTCTGGGTGTGTCATAATTATTTGGAACCAATATTTCAAAAGTCCTTATGTATATTACAATTGTTAGTATTGACTGTGGTTTTGACCCTTGTTCAGAAAACAAATTATACCAATACATAAAATACCGAGTATATACCAATTAATTAAAACAAAGTGTACCTTCTTGGTTGTAGTATTATTTTAAACCGGTTTTGAATAATTACCTGTCTCGTTGGTCCTTTGATCTATTATTCCTTTTTGTTGTCGTGTCTTGTTATCAAACCAAATTCGGCCTGCCTTTGAAACAAAAGGACCGGACGTCCTTTACCCAATAAATATTCGAATCGATTATAATAAACTTCATCTTAGCATGTTCTCAATATTTAAGTGGGGTCCGTTTATTGTTCTAAATGCATGTTTGACAGGCTGCCAGATTTTATTCGGAATCAATAATGCCATATCATACGAGTATATCTATCTTTGTTCTAGCACTTATATGCCACATCACACCTCACGGTTTTTAACCGACTTCAAAAAGGAGGAGGTTCTCAATAAGTTGGAATCTTTTTTTTGCTATTTCTTTATAGTTTCACACATTGTGCCAGAGTACGAGTCTTCTTTCAGAAAAAAAGGTTTGGGCTATAGTCCACTACGCTGGCCAAATGCGAATTAACAAACTTAATAATTTTTTTAAAACAATGACTGCAGTGTTGATGACTGCAGATGCCTTTTTAATTGCTGTATTTAGCTTATTCCTGCGACTTCTTCCGCTTGGACTACACAATTCCCAAACCCCTATTTTACCCCCTAAAGAATTGAATTGTAACAGAAAAATTGTTAGCAGAGTTAACAATGGCTAACTGCAGGACAAAATTCAGCCCGATCCGTTCAGTAGTTTGAGTTGTGTCATAGATCAGTCAGTTCCTTTTATATAAATTTTGATTCTGTAATTGTGCCATATAAAGTAAGTATTACAATTTAATTCAATTATACAATTATCTCAAAAAAGGTCAAAGATTAATAGTAAATTCGGAAATCGTCGCGGCGTAAACAACATTTATCCAATTATCGTCGGAATGGCCGTAGCAAATCGCGTTAGCGGTTATTGCCGGAATAGAAAAGGTGTCAGTGAAGGGCGGGCCGCGAGTCAATAATAACCACGAATTACTCCCAATTCTGTTGTTTACTTGTTCGACTCATACGTCTATCATAATATTAAACTCTATGTTATCTATCATCAACATTTTTAATTTTAATTTTTTACTATCATTATTACCAAAAACTGTTACAAAACTTGTTTAATCGTACCTATCTACATAATTACTAATGTTAAATTACGTACTTATATATTTTCTTTAACTTCTAATTGCCATAATAGTAGTTTAATTGTAATTCTTGTAGTACACTGTATGAACTGTTAATTTAATGAGAGAATAAAGGCTTTACTTTATTTTTTTATTTATCATCAACCCATTACTCAGCGTGGTACCTTTCATAATGAGAAGTGTATACCTCAGTTAACCACGCTTACCATCAGATTGACAGACTTCATACACCTTTGAGAACATAATGGAGAACTCTCAGGCATGCAGGTTTCCTCCGATATTTTCCTTTTCCCTTGATTAAATCATCATGATCAACGCATTACCGATAACTGGGTTACTACAGAACACGGGTCTCCTTTCAATATGAGAAAGGTTACCACGCTGGCCAAGTGCGGATTGGTAGACTTCACACAACTTTGAGAACATTATGTAGAACTCTCTGGCATGTAGGTTTTCTCACGATATTTAATTTCATAAGACGCACGTAACTCCGAAAAGTTATAGGTGCGTGCCCGGGATCGAACCCGCGAGCTCCGTGACGTCCTAATCACTAGGCTATCACGGCAACCTTGATAATGCGGCCTTACAACTAGGCCACATACAACTAGAGATCTAGAAATTCGTTTACCTCTAGGAATATTCATACCTAGGTATAATAGTGGTTATTTTCCTAAAAACAGGTCACCCAGGAGATGGAATTGCCAACGGTCCTATTTCCTCAGGACATGCAAACGTTTCTATGAATTTCTAACGAAATACCTAAAAGCGGACGGTGATCCACACACAATCCTATATATACAATTTGTTTAGGTACCTATAGTATAATTATGTATTATGACGGCCTCAGTGGCGCACTGGTAAGCGCTGTGCGGGAGGTCCCGGGTTCGATTCCCGGCAGGATTTAGAATTTTATATTTTCTGAATTTCTGGTCTGGTGGGAGGCTTCGGCCATGGCTAGTTACCACCCTACCAGAAAAGCCGTGCCGCCGAGCGATTTAGCGTTCCGATACGATGCCGTGTAGAAACCAAAGGGTGTATGGGTTTAATGAAAACTGACATAGCCCTTCCAGGTTAGCTCGCTTCCATCTTAGACTGCATCATCACTTACCACCAGGTGAGATTGCAGTCAAGAGCTAACTTGTGATGGAATAACAAAACTGTCAGCCCTACACGTTAGATTTGGAACTGTAAACAAACAAATTATCTCCAAATATCCATTAGAACCATTAGAACTTACGAATATAACTACTCATGAAACCTTTCAGCGTATAACTATAAGGTAGTGAAGCTTTAGTCCCTAATTGAAACTATTGTTCAGGATATTGAAGATAACGTTCGAGCATAACGCAATAGAGCAAAGCAAAGCCGTAGAGCAAGTGTGTAGTGCAGACCGTAGTCGGAATCCGACTGTTGTTCGAAGTACACGTATTATTGACGTAAAGAGGTCCGTAGTATTCGAGCTTTCGGGCGCAAAAAGCTCGCGTTTCCATTCGGATTTTTTGTTCAGTGTTATTCAGGATTTGCCCCTTTTGGTTAAGGACTTTCGTGATTGTTTTGTAAAAAAACCTTGTATTGTAGGTAAATATTAAGTGGGAACCAGTTTTATTTTACTACTTGAGTTCTGTTTGTTTTATTTTTTCGCTGCAACTCTATAAAACTTTTGGTTTTGTGTGAGAGAAAACTTTCAAATAAAAAGTGTTTCTGAAACTGTAAAAGTTCAGGCGTATCCTTCAGTAAGTAAGTATGAAATATTTTTATTTGTGTCATTTCCATTTAGTTTCTAGACCATTTGTAGTGGAAAATAATAGTTGTTGAGACGGGAAAGAGGATTATTCTTGAAGTAGTATTTATGCTAAAAGTTTATAAAGTTCGTAGGTTTTACATGACAATTTTATATTTTAAATGTAAAACTGGTACAATGTATGTAGATCCTTACCTATGTAAGTATCTGTACAAAAATATTTTTTGCATTGTGAATTTAGAGTGCACTTCTAGTGAACAGTGTATATGACAATTTTATTTTTATTGTTCAAATTAATCAAGCTCATGAAAATTTTTCGGTAGGTACCTATCGTAATTTTTTCATTGTCTTCTTGGATATGTTATTGAGGGATTTCATGATTGGATTTTTTTCAGCAAGAGTTTGAAAATATGTTCGTGCTTACGCGGAAATTTTATTTCTAATTGAGTGCTTAAAAAAATAGTTCGACCTCTTACATTATGTTTGGGCAATCCTTCAAGAAAATATGGAACCTTTTTAATGACTTGTCATATTTCAATGAAAATGTTAAGATGCCGAAAGTCCTCAAAACTTTAAACTTTTTATGTATTAATTAGAACGAACCTTGCCCGCATTTAAGTACTTTTCATTAAAAGCCAAGTAAGTCTTTGACTTTAATAACGAGACTAAGTTGAGGAAAAATGTTTTGCGGGAGTTTTACTGGAGTCTTACCTACCTAACTTTCAAATTGAGGATGTATTAAATTCAACTGAAGAATTTTTATAGCAATTAAAGACTGTTCCATCGGACCACTTCTTTCTTTTGTGACTTTTTAACGATTTGGATTTAAGTCCCAGTTATTTCTGTTTTAATTCAATTTGTCTAACATCTGGGGCATACCTATCTCTATACATATAATATATAATTTTAATTATAACAAAGATTTTTTATTACCAGTGTACCTAATATAGGTATGAATCTATTATTAATAGGTCTTTGTCAATTTTGAAGTCTACAATATATGCGTATGAGTTAATTATTATCAACGTAGCTTAGATACAGTTCAAATTACTACCAGAGTGATCTAGACCGAGTGCCACAGCTACGTCTAGAATCATGAAGATTTTGCACGGAGGTTTTATTTGTGTTAGTGTAGAGTTGTCGACCCCTGCGTAGATAGGTGTCTCAGAAATCCTATTCGAGCGAAGACGGGCCGAATCAGCTAGTATTGATTTTTGTGAAAAACCAAAAACAACTCTTAATGATTTTAGTTTGAAATATTAGGGGCTTTGTCTAAAATATTGATTACTTCAGATTTAGAACCAAGTCGTCTTAAAAAGTTAAATTATTTTCAATCTGCGTAAAAAGAAGCTTTGTTAAGGCTCAAGTTTAATTTAACTTTCCTTTGGCCCTGCAATAAAGTATCAAACTCAAATTCATTGCATAATAAGTCTGAGATCTTCGGGTTTTAAAAGAGATCCTGTACAATCGAGAGCTTTTTGATCAATTCTGTAATGAGTTTTATTTTGGGACGATAGATTATGGTCTAAGAGCCCGCGAGGGCCAGACCTTTGTTATTTTATAACTGCTAAAAGTATCTTTGCGTATTGTCTCCAACACAGGGAAGAACGACCATAATATGAAGTTTGAATCACGGTGGCTTTGGAAAATAACAGGTAAAAAGGGTGTATAAAATCTTACGTTAAACTAAAAGGTTTATAAACCTCTCTGTCTGTCTGCCTGTACATGTTATTTTGTAACTCGATGCTTCTTACATTGTTGTACACCTTTGTTAGTAAACAAATTGTACCTGTTGTATTAAAGTTTACATTATTCATAGACGTCTAATTTGATGGCTCTGTACCGACATGGAGAGATTATTCTAGAATTCATTAATGTAACTTGATATCTCGTGAATAAGGGCTTAGTGCGGATTTAACCTACGAATGTAATACCTACCTATGATCAGTAATTAAGTTACTATTTTCTACCTAACCCTCTTTAATAGACTTAAATAAAGATTAAGTAAATAAATAAGTCATTTTTAAGGAGTCACTATCCATATTAAAAATGCGAAAGTAGGTATATTTGGCGGTTTAACTTAGATTGTGTGGTTTGACTTAGCTTCAATAAGTCCTAAAGCCAATCCCCTTCCAAGTTTTTTTTGTAAATGATAGAATAAACAAGTGTAAATTAAAAATTTATAACACCAAGTAAAAGTTACAGTAACTAGAAAAGAGCTGATAACTTTCAAACGGCTGAACCGATTTTCTTGGATTATAGCTAACAACACTCTTTATCAAGTCACCTTTCAAACAAAAAAAAAACTAAATTAAAATCGGTTCATTAGTTTAGGAGCTACGATGCCACAGACACACAGATACACATGTCAAACTTATGACACCCCTCTTTTTGAGTCGGGGGTTAAAAATACTACAGCCTTTTTAATTCGAAATAATGATCCGTTAGAAAATAACGTCATTATTTTATTGCGTGACCAAACAGTTTGTCGTAACTTCCAATGTCATACGTGAGAAGTTACCTACCTTGCCACCGTAATTTCTGATGAGATTTGTCTTATGGGGCGGGATAGGCCTACAAGATTTATTTTTTCATCTGAGGATCATTGCGCAACTCATTCGCAATCTTTATTTCTAATTTTTATAATTTTGAAACATGTATCAGGAATCTAATGGAATAAGTCAAGAGTGAATGGGCATCTAAGCAAGCGTGCTCCTTCTTAGGTTGCATCATCAGTCGGACTTGCTAGCAGCATAGCCTATATACGTCTTCGGCGGGGAGGGGCAACGCACGCACAACAGACGGAAACGTTTAAGTGCGGAAACCAGCCCAGAGAGAAGAAGAAGAAGAAGCCTATATACGTGTATACTGGGATGCCAGCAGGTCTGATTGTAGCCGTGCGCTAGTCTTCAAATTAAAGATAACAAGTGTAAATTAAAAATTTATAACACCCCCGACAAGTGAAGGTAAAAGAGCTGATAACTTTCAAACGGCTGAACCGATTTTCTTCGATTATAGCTAAGAACATTCTCGATCAAGCCACCTTTCAAACAAAAAACTAAATTAAAATCGGTTCATTAGTTAAGGAGCTACGATGCTACAGACAGATACACAGATACACACGTCAAACTTATAACACCCCTCTTTTTGGGTTGGGGGTTAAAAACTAATTCGCTATGAAATGAAACCATTCATAATTTTTATTAATTCTCTACTATTTTGATGGCGATTGTGACTGCGACTGGTTCCCGCAATTAACCCGCAACTCTACGTGTCTTACGATCTACGAATAAATAATAAGTAAGGGGCAATAACTCCTAAGAGATTCCTACAAATTTTCGGCACCAAAAGTTAATACTGTCACGTAGTACAATTATGATAACAGAATCATACATAACAAAGCTTTGAAGGACTTTTAGTGTAACTTTTTTTTAATTCCGTATCTCTAGGAAATTGTCCCGTTGTCCTAGAATCATGAAAAACAGGTAGCAATGTCTTATAATACTTAGCACAAGTAAAGGGAAAATTCCGGAAACCGTAAATTTGTGGTTAGGTACATCACAAAAAAAAATGTGTTTATGAACAAATAAATTAATATTTTCAATTTTCAAAGTAAGATACCAAGTCGGGTAGCATAAGACAGGGTTTTAGCCTGTACATTCTAAAATAGATTTTTATTCACTTTTACGTTCACGGTTTTCAGATTTTTCCTTAACCAATTCCTACCAAATTTCATGATTCTAGGTCAATGGGAAGTACCCTGTAGGTTTTCTTGACATCACGACTGACGGATAAACAGACTGCAGACATGCAGACAGACAGACAGACAACAAAGTGATTATAGGATCACTTTGTTGTCTGTCTGTCTGTCTCCTTTTTTCTTTTTGAGGTACGGAACCCTTAAAACATAGCAAATCTGTCTCTATGGGTACCTAGTGAAATCTCAATTTAGAGCTATATACTTGATTTGATCTTCAGTTGGATTTTAAATCTACTTTTGAAAAAATGACGAGAAATCCTGTATACAAAATGACCTACTTTTACAGGAATATGCATGCGATTTAAAGCGATTAATTGTGAGTTCATCCCATAGAATCCGTCTGATACAGATCGTGCCAACAGTAAGTACTTGCTCTGAATTTTCAATCCACTCTCATAGTATTGTACTCAAAAACTTTTTCGTCAGCCTCAATAAGACTGATGAGATTGAACCTTTACCTTTCAATTCCATCAGAGTCGCACTACAGCACAATTGCACAGCGTAAGGCCTAACACAAACGACCGTTTTTCAGTCTGAGATCAATTTTTCCGACTTCGGCTATCTCGACGTTCGACGATGACCTCCCAGAACGTGCGTCGAGTGGTTTAGGGATTTGTGGTGGTGCTCGGTGGCTGGCTTTTCCTGCATGTTTATCAGTGGGAGGGCGGGCGGTACAAATCTCATGCTGCATGTTGCACCATACAGATTTGTCTGGTTTAGTGGATTATAGCAAATTAAGCTTTTGGTTCCTTGGATGAACTCTCCGGTGCAGTAGTGGTGAGCACTGCGGTTTTATAAGTGGGAGGTCCCGAGTTTGATTCCCGGCAGGAGCAATTGGAGACTTTGCAATTTCTAAATTGTCTCTGGTCTGGTTGGGTGGGAGTCTCGGCCGTGGCTAGTTACCACCCAACCGGCTAAGATGTGTCGCCAAGTAATTTAGCGTTTCGGTACGAGGCCGGGTAGAAACCATAATATATGATATGGGATATGAGTTTATTAAAAACTGTCATACAACTTCCAAGATAGCTCACTTTCATCTAAGACTACCACCACCACCACATTTACCACCAAGTGAGATCGCAGTCAAGGGCTATCTTGTATCACCTTCACCACCTAAGCGTCTGGTGCACTTTGACCGCCCGTTGTTAAACATTAAGTTATTGAGGCCTATATCGACTTTTATATACCTTCACTACAATCAGTTAGTGTAAAAAGTACAATATTATCTAGTGTTGGACAGACCGTTTTCGGCATTCTGCGACAGGCATAATAAAAATACGAAAAAATATTATGCACTTTCCCGACCCAGTTTATCTTAAGGCTATCTTTGTCAACGATCCCCCGTCGATTTCCTACGTATGATATTATTGTTCTTATCTCTATCTGCCCTGGTTCGTGCATTCTCGGTTCCTAGATCGGTACATTTGTGATAACCAATTCAAATTGCTGTGATTGGCTGAATTTACCATGTTCTTGCTGCGACAGTGAGTTTGAGCCACTAGCGGAACAATGTTAGCCGGTCAGAAATGATTGCAATTAGTCAACCTGTTTGACGTCCGTGTTCTGTTTTCGATTACAAAAAAGAAAAAATTGTTGTTGCAATCATCAATTTTAGCAAATAGTGAAAGAGAGTCGGCCAATCAGAGGTCACAACTACCGTCACACTTTCTGTCACACTATGGCAGTAGGCATACCGAGTAATGAAAACAATTTTTCATTCTGTCTAGGAAGTAAGTAGGGTTGCCACCTGCCTCTTTTTGATTTACAGGCTACCACCATCAAAAATACGGGGTTTAGATTTGAAGAAATTTGAAAATTTGAAGTATTTGAAGAAATAGGCGGTGGTTCTCTCTGAAATGCATGGAAAGCCTATTTAGATATTTCAGTTTATTTGTAAGTTTTGTATTTTTTCTCTGTATGTTGCCGTGTCTTGATTGGTGAACTGTGTTTGCAATGTGGTTTTAAATAAAAGATTTATTTATTTAAATAGCTTTTAGAAACTCTTAGTTTTGTAAAGCAAAATGTTATACATTTCATGCATACAATCTTTTCATTTTAACTTAAAATTACATTTAATTTGTAATTCCACCTTCACAGTATCAATACTATGGCCGTAGCCAGGAATCGATTGCGGGAGAGGTTTTATCAGGGCCGGAACTGAATCCTGTCATGAGGAAAAAAACATTCGCTCAACTTTATGGGCTAATTACCTGGTTAGTGGAATTTCGCCTTTCAATTTGACAGTGAGATAAAATACAACAATAAAAAAGCGCGAGCGCTCTTTTTTGGTTCAATACAGAAAAAATTAAAGTGAAAGGGAGACGAGTTTAGCCAAAGCAACATTTTATTTTTAAAGCTTCCTATCCATACTATTATTACGAATACGACAGTATATCTATTTGCCTATCTATTTGTTACCCTTTCACGGCCCATCTTCTTTACCAAAATTTTGGTACTTACTATTCAGAGGTAACTTGCATCCCAGACATTTTTTTTTAGGCAGCTTTTTAGCCCGGAAAATCCCCCACGGAATTTAAAAAAATATAAATTCATGCAAACGAAATTGCGGGGTTTACACCAAGTAATAGAAATTCAAAGCGCGAGTGAAGTGAGCGCGAAATGTTTGATATATTTCCAAAAAAAAAATTGGTAAGCAAATGCAAGAAATAGTGTAAGTATTATTTTAGGCTTAGGTTTTTGACGGCTTGCCAGGCGCAATCGCCATTTCTAAATTTCTGGTCTGGTGGGAGGTTTCGGTCATGGCTAGTTATATGGTTAGTATGGCCCTAACGGCCAAGAAATTAGACTGCATCTTCACTTACCACTAGAAAAGATTAAAGTCACGGGCTAACTTGTATAAAAAAAGGCTTACATCCTCAAACCAAGCCCCGCCGCCTTGGCTACGACCATGATCAATATCGAGTGGGTTTCGGCTACGCATTGCCGCAAAAGGAAAATATTCTTTCTACTGGACATAACGTCAGTGTTTGATTTCGCCAGCCAGTTGTAAATTTGTAAAAAACCGGCCAAGTGCGAGTCAGACCCACGCACCGAGGGTTCCGTATTCGGGTATTTTTTCCGACATTTTACTCGAGAAATCAAAAACTGTTATGCATTAAAAAAATATGCATAAAAATAAATAAAAATCTGTTTTAGAATGAACAGGTAAAGCCCTTTCATATGATAACCCACTTGATATATGTAGTTATCTTACTTTGAAAATTGAAAATACTAATATTTGTTCATGAACACATGACAGACGGATAGAAGGACAGATGGACAGACGGACAGACGGAAAGACTGACAGACTGACAGACAACGAAGTGATCCTATTATTATTATTATTATTATTATTATTAAGCCTTTATTTACTCCTTATCTTTACATAAGTATAAAAGTTTTTCCTACAACTATCTAGTTATTTTATTTTACAATTTTTACCTTATCTTTATGTTAGTTTTATTAGTAAGTAGGTTTATTATTATGTGTATATTTTGTATGTGTATATGTGGTTTATATGTTGTGTTATGTACAGTGTTGGTTAATAAAATTGTTAGTTTACAAATGTTTCAAGCTTAAATTATTATTTATTGTTAGTTTACAAATTTATATTTATGTACCTACATCTATATCTATATCTATTGCTAATTTCTAATTTTGTCTAATTTTATTATTTATTAATTGAGTAGGTAGGTAATCACTATACAATATAGATAAGGATCCCATATTTGGGTATAAGGCCTCCCTCCGGTTCTCTTAGTTTTTTGTATTTTTCCTCAATGCAAAATCTTGAAAAATCCGTAATAATTATATTCATTAGGTAATTTTTTTTTTTCATATTATTTTTTCCTTTGATTCCTCGCGTTAGTAATCAGTAGGTATTCCAAAATTTTCCTTTCATAAGTACATTCCGTTTTGTTCAATTATGTAAATAAATCCTGTTTCTATCCTATATGCATTTATCATAAAATTATTATTATTATATTATATGCATGGTATTTTAAATGGTGGTGATTGATATCTATTTTCGAACCGGGGGGGTTGTGGTCTTACTCCTCCACGGTGACCGGCCGTCTTGGAGGAGGAGGAGGGTGGCACCTTATATTGTAAGTAAGTATTACATTAACTAAGCCTAACTGTTTGTACCTATGTTAAGGTGTTGCTGCAGCGTCTGGATTCATGTATTCATGCATTTGGGATGTCTTTGTTGGTCCAGTAAGATGTCAGGTTGTTGTTTTTATGAGGTTGAGTCGTCTTTTTGGGTTTCCTTGTATTTTTACCATGCTTGTCGGGAGGAGTTTCAGAGAGATTGCGTTTATTTCCTCGTTTTGTGTTTTCACTTCTCTCTTTTTCTGGAACGATAATTAACTTATCATATATGATTATAACTTTTTTGCCTTTTTCCCGTTCTTCCTTCGCCATTTCTTGAAGTTGTTTTCTTTTCTGTAAAATTTTTGGTGGGTAGTCTTCTTTTATGTAGTAATTTAAATGTTCGAGTGATTTTTTGTTGCGTAAAATTTCAATTTTTCTCCTGTATGTCGAAAGTGTAACAATAACGGGTCTAGGTTTATCGCATTTTTTACCAATTCTTTTTATACCTTGTATTTCAAAACTAGTACAATCTATCTTCATAATACCACTGAATATCTTGAGAATATTATTATGTAAATCTTCGTAATTCTGTTCTTTTTCCTCGACACCAAAAATAACGATATTTCTCTCCCTGGCTTGTTTTTCGAGAAGGTCTAGTCGTTGTTCTTGTGAACTAACTGTGACCTCTAGATTTTGTAGTTTACTTTGGATGTCGTCAAATTTTTCGTCGATTTTGTTGAGTAAATTTATTTCGCTATAAGATCCTATAAGAGTTCTTTTTTGCTTTTGAGTTACGGAACCCTAAAAATATTTAGTTTTATTTGCCCCGTATTTTATTTTCATAATTACAGGTTTCTGTATCCTGAAATACGGGGTAACCAGTAAAATACGGGGCCTCTGGCAACCCTATTCGGAAAAAACTGTCACATTCAAGTTAATGTCAAATATTTTGTTTTCAATTACAGAAAGCTGCATCAATCATTATTACAATATTTTCTTTGTTGTGATTGGCTGAATTTTTGAGTTTCAGCCAATAAACAGACTGTTTGCCAATTAAACGTCATAACAATATAAATGCCAGAAAGTTTAACCAAATAAAACAAACTTAATGAGAACCTAGTGAGAATGCAAACGGCACACAATTTATAATACATATTATGTTAGTCGTATATAATAGATATTATAGTAGTCGTTCACTTTGGTAATAGTCAGATTGTCATCAGTAAAATTGATATTGGTCGATGTATCGTAAATTATTGTTTCGGTGACAAATATTTTTATTATCTATTTATCTTTGAACAGAATGGAATAGAATGAAATGGAATGGAATACAATGATAAATTTTTATTCCTGTAAACTTTTAGGTAAACTTCAAAGTGTTTTTGGATGGTCAGAAAAATTTACCACTGGTTCGGAATGCCGTTCCTACGTTTTCTAGGGTTTCGTACCTCAAAATGAAAAACGGAACTCTTATAGGATCACTTTGTTGTCTATCTGTCTGTCTGTCGTGTGTGTCAAGAAAACCTCTAGGGTACTTCCCGTTGACTCAAAACCATGAAATTTGGCAGGTAACCTAACTGCGTAATTTTGGGTAGTTTTTTTAATCGATCGAGAAAGTTTGCGACATTGTTCAATAAAAAATTTGGATTCCAACTCCTCAATCCTGATGTTGCAGGGGACCTGACTACTAAAGCTAATGGGATTTAAAAAGTGTCGATTATTAATTGATATTGAAGGTATCTATACCAAGTAAACACTTTGTCGTTGACCTCAACCCTGATGCTGTAAGAAATTGCATTCCTAAATCCTGGTGATCCCTCGGGATTTGAAAAGGATCATCCGTTTAAATATTCTTACGTGATACAGAAACAAGTTGCATCCCGGGGACGGGCTATTACGGAGAGGCAACTTTTGTTCTGGGAAATGAAAGGCTCGGGATTTTTAAAAACCTAAATCCACGCGAGCGAAGCTGCGGGCATTAGCTAGTTGTAAATATATTTAGAAGCTACTATAAGATAATAGATAAGGTACTTATTTCCTTATATTTTTATTGTATGGCAGCGCGCGGTTTTAAATTATAAATTGCACGTCCTGTCCTTTTCTGTAATTCATTTTTTTCTCAATATCTACCGCATTATCTCATAGCAAGAGTCCATAAGACATAATACAGTGAAAATAGGCAAAATATACAATTTTTGCAGTTTCCACGTCAGTACCTGTCGAATTTTTCTAACAGTGTAAGCAGCAGAGCTGAGTTTACCATCAAGTGTTGATATGTGGGTGTTCCATGGAAGCTTTGCATCTAACATTATACCGAGAAACACGGGGTTCTCCTTTATTTTCAACATATGATTATTTATCAATGAATTTATGTCATTTAAGGTCCTGGTATTGGGCAGTGTGAATTCAACACACTTAGATTTCTTTGCATTTGGAAGTAAATTGTTAGCAATAAATCAGAGAGTGACCTGTGATATGGCATTACATATAGTATACATTGTCAAAAATTATAATATTAAAGCTGTGCGTATTACGTAAGGAATAGGTTGCAAGAGAGTTGCAACTTGCAGGGTTTGATGCATGCGCTATTGCCAGCAAACATGAGACATATTTTTATCTACAGGCAACGTCTGAGCAGGTAACGCATACGTCTAACGCAAGTTGAAATGTACCAGTGTATTTAGTTAGACCTATCGACAAGTTTGGAGTCGGGTGCAGTCTAAATGTGGCCCGTATGTTTAGACTGTCAGTTTCTGTCAGTTTCACGTGTCGTCCCCCGCACTTCACCACCCCGCTTGCACAAATCGAGACAGCACGAAATTTTCAAGATTTCTGGGTGTAATTTCTGGTTTTCGTAGTTCCCACATAATTATAACAATATAAAATATATAACGATAATTTTTTTACTACATAATATTCATTAAATTTTCTAGGTCTGTGGTTTTTCCAAATTTCATTAAATTGCTTCGTTGTCTAGAAAAACGAGCACAAAGTTGGGCCTTTTTTTAAAGAAAAATACAAATCTTTGAGCCCCTGTAATTTTAAAACTACATATTTTTAGAAAAATCTAAAACACCACAGACACAGATATTAGTTTCTAGACTATGTCTGCAAAATTTCATGGACTTTGGTTGCTTAATATTCAAATGAAATGGGAACTACGATTGTATGGAGTAAGTGACGGAGAGAGCTCTGTTAAACAATGGACACAATCTGGAACGATGTACGGTGTAATTGGAGGAACCCGCGCTGCCCCAAGATGTTAAGGGTGCATTGTGCAATATTATGTAATACTACCTTTTGCCTACGACTTGCCCCCGTGGATTAAGGCTTTTAAAAATCCCGTGGGAGCTCCTTGTTTATCTGACATGCCGTCCTGCACATCTCTACCCAGTGAGTGAAGGAACAGAGAGTGTAGGCATGTGTTTGCGAACACACTTGTACACTATAATTACTGTAGTTGGCTAGTCTCCGTTGAAATTGGAAAAATCCCGTAGAAATTCCTTGTTTATCTGACCTGCCGTAATGCGCCTGATCTCTATCCTGTGAGAGAACAGAAAGGTACAATAATTATAATCTCCTAGATGATGCCCGCGACTTCGTCCGTGTGGATTTAGATTTTTAAAAATCCCGGGGGAACGCTTTGATTTTCTGGGACGCAAGTTACCTCTGTATCGAATTTTATATAAATCGGTTAAACGGACGGACCTTTATGAATACCGCGGGAACATCTTGATTTTCCGGCATTAAAAGCCTTTGTCCGTCCCCGGGATGTAAGCTAACTCTGTACGTTTCATCAAAATCGGTTAAACTGTTGAGCCGTGAAAAGCTAGCAGACGGACAGACAGACACTGTACTGCGTACCTACTTGTCTAATCTCCGCTAAGATTGGAGTGGTTTAAATTCAGCCCGAAAGTGGCCGGAGGATGTCTTTCTATTCTATATGATAATCCAGGACGTGGTCTACCATTGTGCCAAATTTCATTCTAATGCATTCTAGTGCATGCAAGCCGTGTATGTATGACTGGCAACAAACATCCAAGCATCTTCGGAAACTTGCACATTTTTAGGGTTCCGTACCTCAAAAGGAAAAACGTCACCCTTATAGGATCACTTTGTTGTCTGTCTGTCGGTCTGTATATTCTAAAAAAACCGATTTTATTTATTTTTATGCATAGTAGTTTTTGATTTATCGTGCAAATTGTCGGAAAAATTACCCGAGTACGGAACCCTCGGTGCGCGAGTCTGACTCGCACTTGGCCGGTTTTTATCATTCGGTAAGTATATCACGAAGTAAGTTTATAAATAGTTTAATAGTCACGTTCTCATAGATGTCATAGTAACTGTTGATTTTTCTCTGAAAAGGCACTGAATTGGGTAACTAAACAGTCAACCCTAACGGTAAGTAACGCAGTCCTAAGACCTTGTAATAATAATAATTGAGCTATTAAAATAACACCATAACATTTACCACCCACGCTAACAATTTAGTAGCAAAAAAAACATACGTAGGTAAGTAATTAAAGCATTAACTTCGGATTATGGTACCTTAATCCGTTATATCTAAATTAGTCAGACATGACTCATAGCCAAATTGCAAATAAACTACGTGCTGTTATTAAAGATGGCGTATTTTCCGATGATACAGGATGCAGCTTGGATCCGTGATGACTTCTCGAAATAACGACTGATCAAAAATGTTGTTTTAATGACTTTAAGTATTCATTCATGATCAACCCATTTCCGCCCCACTACTGAGTACGGGTCTCCTCTCAGAATGAGAACGGTTTAGGTCATAGTCTGCCACGCTGGCCCAATGCGGATTGGCAGACTTCACACACCTTTGAGAACATGGAGAACTCTCAGGCATGCAGGTTCGGGAAAAACCTAAATCCAAGCGGACGAAGTCGCGGGGATCATCTAGTTCTAAATAAGAATATCCAGCAAGAAACTCAGCAGAATATTCAAAAGACCAATGTTGAAACTAAATACCTTCTTACGTTCATCACACTAATATTATAAAGGCGAAAGTTTGTATGTGTGTGTGTGTGTGTGTGTGTGTGTGTGTGTGTGTGTATGTTTGTTACTCCTTCACGCAAAAACTACTGGACGGATTTGGCTGAAATTTGGAATGAAGATAGGTAATATCCTGGATTAGCACATAGGCTACTTTTTATCCCGGAAAATCAAAGAGTTCCCACGGGATTTCAAAAAGCTAAATCCACGCGGGCGAAGTCGCGGGCATCGGCTAGTAAGGTAATAAGACTAGGTACGAAATCATTTGGTGTACTTAATCAAAATATTTGTTCATTTTCACCGAAAATTTTCTCGGCTCATTTTGTGATGTTAAAATATTCAGTTATGCAAATTGGTGAAAATCAATTTGACTGTTCAAATAGTAGTGACTGCGGTGCTTATTGGCGTTCGATGACTTGTAAAATTACAGACGATAAGTTTTGATGATTCCGTTTAGATAATTCATTCTGATTTTCGAAACTTCGATTGCCATAATACCTATTCTTTGCAGAAAAGTTGCAGACACTATTTTTGTGTCATTTCAATGTACAAACTTATGGTGTTATGATAGCCATTGATGTTAGAACAGCCATTTCTGTGATAATATCACTATAATATTGCACTATATAATAATATTGATAATATTGCACTAATCACTCTATCACACTAATATCACACTTCACAGTTCACACTAATATTATAAAGTTTGTGTGCATGTGTGTGTGTGTGTGTGTGCGTGTGTGTGTGCGTGTGTGTGTGTATGTTTGTTACTCCTTCACAAAAAACTACTTGACGGATTTGGCTAAAATTTGAAATGAAGATAGATAATACCCTGGATTAGCACATAGGCTACTTTTTATCCCGGAAAATCAAAGAGTTTCCACGGCATTTCGAGAAACCTAAATCCACGCGGTCGAAGTCGCGGGCATCGGCTAGTCTATAATAATACCTACCAATCTATCTAATTGCTCTTAAATCCTAATCAATACCTACTAATATTATAAATGTAAAGTTGTGTTTGTTTTGTATTTGTCCTTGACCTAATCCCGCTGCAATGCATCAACGGATTGATGTGATATTTTGCACAGGTATAATTATTATTATTATAATCGGTTGGTGACTAAAAATGATTAACGCCCACTGAGTTTTTTGTCTCTGTCATTTGTATTGGATTACGTAACAGAGAGAGCGCTATATTAACTTACTAGCTGACGCCCGCGACTTCGTCCGCGTGGATTTAGGTTTGTCAAAATCCCGTGGGAACTCTTTGATTTTCCGAGATAAAAAGTAGCCTATGTGCTAATCCAGGATATAATCTATCTCCATTCTAAATTTCAGCCCAATCCGTCCAGTAGTTTTTGCGTGAAGGAGTAACAAACATACACACACACACACACACACACAAACTTTCTCCTTTATAATACTAGTATGATTTCCGTGGATAGAGTATAGCAGAGTCGTAGTTCCGGCCGTTTAATTTTGATCTGTAACATAAACACGCTCGTTCTATTACGTTACGATATAATTTTAGGTTAGTCGTCACCTTTAGGCTATTCTCATAAAACCACATCGATGATAAAACCTAATCGAAATAGGCAAAGTACGCGCCTTATTGCTAATTAATTTCTAAAGCAACACCATTACTTCTCAGGTATATTTACGATCGTTTTAATGGCACGTTATTTTAATATTTTATATCGCTTTTAGGTTTAAGATGCAGGTAAAATAATGTTTTCGCACTTCAGTGCTAGTTTTGCTATAAACTTATATTCAATATAGTCTCCATTTTTAACCCCCGACCCAAAAAGAGGGGTGTTATAAGTTTGACGTGTGTATCTGTGTATCTGTGTGTCTGTGTATCTGTGTATCTGTGTATCTGTGTATCTGTGTATCTGTGTATCTGTGTATCTGTGTATCTGTCTGTGGCATCGTAGCGCCTAAACGAATGAACCGATTTTAATTTAGTTTTTTTTGTTTGAAAGGTGGCTTGATCGAGAGTGTTCTTAGCTATAATCCAAAAAAATTGGTGCAGCCGTTTAAGAGTTATCAGCTCTTTTCTAGTTTTCTTGTAGAAAAGAAGGTTACATAACCTTTAGGTTCATAATATTATGTCAATTGACAAGTGTCAAGCTGTCAAGATGGACGTTGTCTTGATACATAATTATTTATTGAAAATGATGTTTTGGAAAACTCTGATACTTTGGATCGTAGGCGCGGAATAGTCCAAGAAAATCGGTTCAGCCGTTTGAAAGTTATCAGGTATTTTCGGTCTTTTCTAGTTACTGTAACTTCACTTGTCGGGGGTGTTATAAATTTTTAATTTACACTTGTCTTCAACTCCCTTCAGACGTCAGTCATGTTTATAGTTAATTAACATGAGTTTAAGTTACAAAGTATTCTTAATGCAATTAGATCTCTCCAATACGTTAAACAGGTGGGCCGGAAAAGCTAGCAAACAGACAGACACAGACTTTCGCATTTAAAATATTAATATGAATATCGATGGTATAAGTACGGGCGTACAGTTTCTTCCATTACAACTCGTATGATCTAGAGAGCACGTTAGAGTTTAGACACATTCAAAATTTTGTAAACAACTCAGTAGGTACTTAATACCAAAAATTGGCAAAAAGAGGATGTGTTTTCTAAGAAAACATTCATACCCTTAACTTGAGATCTATCATCGCAAAAAAATGACAAGAAAATATCCAGGAAATTTCTATTGCGATGCGACATGGCATTTTACCATAATCAGTTTGTTCATAATATTATTATCTCAATTTAGATGTGATTGTAGGTTGGAAGTTTTTAAGAAAATACTTCCAATTATTATAATAATGAAAAATGAAACCAACTGAAGGTCGGGCGCTTAGCTGCGTGGGGGCGACCCTTGGAAATTAATAAAAAGCTTTCAAAGTTTCGGTCGACTCATCTGGCGACTGAAATAACTTGGGATCTGCTTTTAAACGTGGAACCTAGTCTACTATTGCAACTATATTTCTGTGTCACCGATTATGTTTGTAGTCAGGAAAATTGCCGCTAAAGGAAAATGAAAGTCGCGTTCTGAATTACATGCCCTAATTTTAAATTTTTATTAAGAGGGGTCTCTCTTTCACTCGCTCCATACAAACGTAGTTCCAATTTCATTTGAATATTAAGCAACCAAAGTCCATGAAATTTAGCAGACATATTCTAGAAACTAATATCTATGCCTGTATGGAGTAAGTGACGGAGAGAGCCCTGTTATGAGGAGTTTATTTGCAATGGGTTTCAAAGGGGTGGTTTCTACATCAATGTTACAAACAAAATGTTAACATAAAACAAGTACGTAGTAGTAGATGTAGATACGTACTCTTATATTCTCTTTTGAATAGGTAGACTTGTTCTATAAATTATTATCTGTGTCTGTGGTTTCCAGATTTCTGTAAAAAAATTGTAGTTTCGAAGTGACTCAGGCTACAGGATTTACATACAAACTTCAAGTCCGTGTGACTTTGAGAATACACACGTTACACGTAGCCATGGTTATTTACGGAATAACCATGGCTGCAGATATTTGTTTCTAGAATTCTAGAATGTATATCTACAAACTTTCATTGAGTTTGATTGTATTAGTATTCAAATGAGAATCACACTAGCTTCGTATGAAAGAAAGAAAAAAAATGCATTTATTTGTTGTTGGTGTCACAGATAAAAATAAAATATACAAATGTACATTTTCAGCTGTGACCCGGGTATGGAGGGCGTGAAGAGTATACATGGATCAAGGAAACAAACTTCGCATAAGGGATTTGTATAAACAAATGTTAGGCATTCTTGTGAGATGTATAACATTGGCATTTGTTTACTTTGGAACTTCCTAATTACTGCCAAGGCTACGAAGTTGTTTGTCTTTTGGAGCTGAAAGTAAAGTTTATTATAGATTCTAAGGCAAGGTCTCCAAATTTTTTAAGTTTGTAAGGACTATAATAGATTCTCTGTCAACATGGTATGTAAATATTATATTGGCATATATTATTATTGTATTAGTCATGTCTTTCTTTACATTTATTTTTCTTCATTGGAGAAGAATGAAAAAATCCTCACAGGACTACTGCCGACTGGCAGTGCATGTCCGATTTTCAGGGACTAAAGCAATCTCCCCGTTTCTTCCAAGTATGGCAACGCTTCTGGGAGCATTTTCGTCAACTAAGCTTTCCGCCCTCTTTTCTCTCTCCTTTTTCTCACTATTACTATTTACTCTTTTCTTACATTGATGAGAAGATGTTGATGGCTGTCGAGTGATAAATTCACTCGTGCTTATGCCACGCGTCTTAATTTTAGAGCTAACTAATACGCAAACAGTTTTTAGCTGCCCACAAGGTGTCACTAACGTCGCCTGAGCGTCTAGCTTGCCTAGCAATCATAGCGTCTAAAGATAGAGGCTTGAGCTTTTTCTTTAGACGCAGATTGCAAGTCAAGGCAGCTATATAATACTCATTATATCAGACGAAGCCGCTCCCGAGCTTCTCAAATTCACAATGGAAGAATAAATAAACCGGCCAAGTGCGAGTCAGACTCGCGCGCTGAGGGTTCCGTACTCGGGTATTTTTCCAACATTTTGCACGATAATCAAAAACTATTATACATAACAATAAATAAAAATCTGTTTTAGGATGTACAGGTAAAGCGCTTTCATATGATACCCCACTTGGTATATAGTTATTTTATTTTGAAAATTGAAACATATTTTAATTTTTTTTAACCCCCGACCCAAAAAGAGGTGTGTTATAAGTTTGACGTGTGTATCTGTGTGTCTGTGTATCTGTGTATCTGTCTGTGGCATCTGCCTAAACGAATGAACCGATTTTAATTTAGTTTTTTTTGTTTGAAAGGTGGCTTGATCGAGAGTGTTCTTAGCTATAATCCAAAAAAATAGGTTCAGCCGTTTAAAAGTTATCAGCTATTTTCTAGTTTTCTTGTAGAAAAGAAGGTTAGATAACCGTTAGGTTCATAATATTCAAGTGTCAATTGCCAAATGTCAAGCTGTCAAGATGGACGTTGCCTAGATATACATAATTATTTATTTGAAAATGATTTGTCGGGGGTGTTGAAAATTTTTAATTTACACTTGTTAAATGATGTAACCAAAAATTCGCGGTTTTCAGATTTATTCCTGTACTTGTGCTACAAGACCTACCTACGTATCAAATTTCATGATTCTAGGTCAACGGGAAGTACCCTATAAGTTTCTTGACAGACACGACGGGCAGACAGCCAGACAGACAACAAAGTGATCCTTTAAGGGTTCCATTTTTCCTTTTGAGGTACTTACGGAACCCTAAAAAAAGACGCCCAGTCGTTGATAAGAAGCAAACGCTCCATCGATAAGGGGTTACTACTAGTAAAGTACAGTACAAATCATTCATGTTATTCGTTCCTCCTAATATTAATATTCATAATATTCTCCTGACCGCCATGACACCACCAATGCCAAATTACCAATACTTGCCAATGAAGCATTAGGCTAATAGAACACACTAGCTTATACCCTCGACTTCATCTGCATGAACACGCAAACTTCAAACCCCTATTTCACCCCTCTGGGGTTGAATTTTCAAAAAATCTTTCTTAGCGGCTGTTTACGTCATAATAGCTATCTGCATGCCAAAGTTTAGCCCGATGCATTCAGTAGTTTGAGCTGTGTGCTGATAGATCAGTCAGTCAGCTTTTCCTTATTTAATAGAAGAAAAAGTTCTCAAACACAGGCGCAATCTCTATTCCCTCATTCTCATAGTCCGATGGGATGGCAATCCGACGTGCCTGGACTCTGGAGAGATTAAGCTAAACGGCTTAACGTGTTCTAAACGAACGAAACAGTAAGTTGATGTTAGGTATAGCAAATAAAGGTTTTTTTTATTGAGGAAATATTATAAAACCCTTACTTTATTGAGCATTGCCCCGGTAAGCAGTGAAATTATGTAGGCAGTTGGGAGCAATGGTGATTGTTATTCGCGCCGCATTAGGCAAATGAGGGGCGATTCGGATACAAGGCAAGGTTTATACAGGTTGTAGTCAGAAGTCCAGCAAAGACGAAGACAGGTGATAGTACTGATGATTACTGATAAGATACCACAAAAAAAACGTGAAAAAAAAATTTTTTTTAAAGTTTACAATAAATTGCAAAAAACATCTGATTGAGGCTTGAGGTCAACGACCGTTGCGTAAATAGCCTACCCGGAGTCAATGCCTTGTCGTAGGTGGGGCGTTGACTCGAATCTTGCACGCTATACATTGCGGGCTTGAAAAATACTAAATCACTAAAACTACAAAATAAGGTAAATGGTTATTGGCATTGGATTGTGTTTAGGTAGTATATAACACTTAGTTTTTGCTAGCGTTCTGGTTACACCCTGTATAGAACTGGCAAGGACGGAGACGTGGCGCGGACGTGGCACCTGACGTATTTTTACCCACCTCATGATCATCACCACAACTCACTGCCGGCTCACTACTGAGGACGGTACTCTTTTCAGAATGAGAAGGGTTTGGATCCTCAGCTTTAGACCATAGTCCACCCCGCTAATCAAATGGTGGACTTCACACACCTTTGAGAACATTATGGAATCATTGCCTCAGGCATGAAGGTCTCCGCACGATGTTGACGAATGAAGTACCCCCCCAACTTTTTCAGCGTCGTATCATATAACCGACCCCATACAATGAGGTCTATGGAAGAGATCACGTCTGCACCACGTCCGCCCCATGTTCCGCTTTCGCCTCTCCAACATAAACCTCGTCTAAATCCCTAAAAGTTATGAGTCTTGTAAAAACCGGCCGTATAATCTTGTGGATACAATTTTTTTTAATTATTTCAAATTTTATTACGGTATACGCTTATGTAAAGTTATGCTAATTATTGTTCTTTATTGAAATGAGGCTTAACAAGCCTTTTTGAGTTTTGACCCGACAAAGGTTTTAAGCAGTTCGTTGGTAATAAATTAATAAAAATTGTTCGGGAAATTATTTTCGTTTTATAAACCGCCAAGAACTGTTTGGGTTTCATAAGTTTTCAGTTTGAGCCTACCTTCAAAAAACAAAATATATATTTTAAGGAACTTGTTTTAGAGCCTAGATTTCTACACAGTCTTTCATTGCCCGCTTCAGGCTCTTCTGAATAGTCAAGTAGGTACCTACCAAAAAGTAGTGCAAAAAATATTAGGTACTTGAGGTAAATTTATTTGTCTATTACCTTTTGTTTGTAGTTTGTAAATACGGAGTCTACTGACTTTATCAGTTCCTCTGAAAGCATAATTATACCAAAATTAAAGTAAATAAAAGGATCGAGAGGAAAATATACATAGGTAAATCAATACATTTGTTATGATAATGTTATAAGGCTATTATGGTAATGATAACGCGTTAACGCCTATTGACTTTCGAATTCGGAGTACAAATTGTTTGCTTATTTATCGACTTGATTGATTCGTGGCAGGGGCGGACTAAGTTCTTCGGAAGTCCCGGGTGGCATCATTAAGGACATTCAGACATTTTGTGACATATTCCACCTTAATACATTGCATAAAGGTTGTATATGACACATGTCATCTGAATGACCCCTTAAAGAAGCCGCTACCTTGACTTTGAATTCCAGTGTAAATGAGGCCCCTCTTCTCTGTTACGGCTTTTTTTGGTAATACGGAATGGAACATATAGGAAAAGGAAATAATAATTAAGTTAACAAAATATAAACGCGAGTGAACTGAGAACTTTTTTTTAATTTTTTAATCTCATAAGTGGGCAGAAAATCAGCAAGCAGAGCGGGTATTTCTTAAAAAGCTTTGTAGAATAGGTATATTTTTATTCAATTTTGCAGAAGCGATAATAAGGTACTTATATATTTAATGAGAGCCCATAGGAAATCATGAAAGAATAATAGACAAAGCACATCTTCTCAAGGCTTGGAGTCCCTATACATCCGGGGCCCACGACAGACAGCCCCCTCTGTCCCGACCTTAGTCCGCCACTGGTTCGAGGTCCTTTGTTCTATAGAATAGGTAATTTCTGTCTTCTTATAGAATATTGAATGCTCGAAAGGTAGCTTTAGAAACATAAATAATAATAATTCAGGTCCTTTAAAAGGCTTTTCATAATGTACTCTGTCCTTACAGGGAGTCCTAATGCGACAGTGTACTCTAAGCTAACTTATACCAGGTAGGTTAGTAGGTACTAAGAATAATTTATTAAACTACTAAATAAAACGTTATTTACCTAAAAGTCAGATGGGATGGCAATTCGACACAGCCGGAAAGAGATCAGGCGTGGGATCGACGTGACGGCTGCACAGAATTACGTGCTTAGAAGATGATAAAGTGTATATCGAAAATAACATGTACTTCATACCGTATTAAAGCGCTTGTCCTACCACCTACGATTAGCGAGAAACGAGAACCAAGTTCGCGAGCGAGAGAAGCGAGAATGTACCTATTTAGGATAATTTTGTCGCTAGGCTATAAGGGAGCATACGAGTTTGATGGGCATGTATCGTTGGCTTGAATAGATGGCGGAGACATACGTTCAATTCCTGGCTAGTTAGAGCGTCGCTGAGCGAGATTTTTTCTTTGATATTTCTTGTCGATGCGACAAACTAGTGGGGAGAGAGTTCTCGCCAAAAATGAATACACAGTCAATGAATACACATATTTATTACTTTTATAAATACGGAATCATACATCAGTTGTACCCCTACATCACTTGCTACCGTGTGATTGCAGCCAAGCGTTAGTCTATAAATAAATAAATAGAAAAGTCGCTTCCTCGTCGGTGGTGGGACGAGTGCCTAAGCGGGGGCGAATAAGCTATAGTATTAAAAACCTTTTTCCCGCGTTTGTTCCATGCAAAGCTTAAGGTATTTTTCCGATATTTTCCGAACCTGCGAGATTTTCTCAAAATCCTATTTCCACGGTTGCCTACCGTTCAATCTACGTCCGTCTATGTTTTGAATGTTATCTCGAAATGTCCAAACGAACCCTGTGTATGAGACAGATCGATCAGTTAGTAAATTAAGACTTTTGTATCCTCCTGAATGTACATAATCAATCGTGTTTTTAATGCCCGGCTAAGATGAAGCAAAAGATACCTACCTATCTAAAGTGTTTTACAGTCTATATTGATACCTAGTAGGTTACAGATTTTCTACTGCAGCGCCATCCATGATGGCACGATTTTTATTAATTATAATTGATAATATATTTTGATACTTTTCACTCCTAAATCTATAAATAAATAAGTGTAAAGAATAAACGTTTTTTAATCCAAGTTCCTCTACCTATAAAACGCGTGAATTAGCGAATTCTTCTTAGGTATCTATTACGGCTGCGGAGATTAAATTAATAGGGGTAGTCGTCCCATATAAAAACATGTTGCGATTTAGAATAATTGACACCCTGCGAACATGTTAGAACGATAAGATTTCAGCAGGCTAATCAATACTCGGACCTTGAAGTTCAAAAAGTTACCTATAGTGCTCTAAGTTTGTTTCCTTAATGTATTATGTATGGTAATTTATACATTCCATGCCCAAAATAATTATCCGAACTCGGCTTTGAACAGGTAATTAATTAGATTTACGTAAGGCTACTGAAACCTAAAAGCCTTAAGTATACTAAATATGTATAAGAACGTTACCCCTAAAAGCACTTCGCTATAGAACGAAAATATATCGACGCTGCTAAACGGCAGATTTTCTAGCCATGAAATGTTCTTGCACATGTTAAGGTTAACGTCAATGTCCAACAACGTCACAATTATCGCGATAATCAATGCGTTAAACTGACGGACCACACTTGAACGGACGTCTAATGCCAATAACGCCAAACGGCATTGTGAATACCGTTGTACGTTGATCGTGGCTACATCTGCGTTTATCGGGAAACGCCGTTAAACATCGCGTTGTTGGGCATTAATGTGGCCGGCACTTTAACGCTTCTAAAGAGTTGCTATGAGCATTGAAATCTCACCAACGGCTCAGAATACATAATACCAATGGTCATAGAGCGGCGATAAACTATCTATTAGTTAAGACTTTTAAGTTGGTAAAAGAAAACATCGTGACGAAACCGGCTTACCTGAAAATTAATCGTGGTATGTACCCGTTATCTAAAGTAGGTATAGGTATTCTAAATTGTAGAAATGATATCAGTATGCTAAGAGTTTATCTTATATCCTAGAGGTAGATCTAATAACCTAATAAGAGATAGTAGACATCCTTATTATTTTCATATGATTCAATGGTTATTGATTATATACTGGAAGGTACTTCATATAAAGCTTGCGGATACGTAATTTGGAACATGAAAGTAGGGCGTCTTGAGTTGAAATATTTTAATGATGTCACCTAGATGTATCTGCAACCACTCAAAGTATCTATAATGCAGCCATCCGTACATTAATTTAATTGCAGGATTGCAGGTTAGATAATAATATGCCGGCTATACAAAGCTCGCCAGAATACAAAGGCTGGTTGGTTTAAGAATAAAAATGGGCTTAGGTCATACGTTGGCCAAGGCTTAAAATGCACATACCCTCCGAAAAGTAGAAGTTCCTGCCCGGGATCGACCTAAATAAAATGCGACGCGTTTTAATAAAATGCTATAAAAACAAAATTTGACGCCGTTGTATAAAAAAAAAATTTTGATTTTATGTATGTTATCGAAACCAATATCGAATCATTTTTTTGCAATTTGATGGTAATCCAGCTTTCAGTAAATATTTCATGTTTTTAAGCAAACATCCAAAACTCCACTTCATACCGTGTATTTGACTTATTGGCATTAATTGAAACACGTTCGGTATTTAGTAAATAAACCGCTTCTGCTCGGCAACTTGTTTGAAATTCGCAAAATAAACGTGGCATTCCGTTCCATCGAGAGTTCCCATTTTATTTATTTAGGACAACAATAAATTGGCCCACTTTTTAGTAGGTAGGTATGGAATATTTTTCGCTAAATGAAATTGAAACATTTTTCCTGATAATTTTTAAAATTTTCCTGTACCTACAACATTTTATATTGTAGACACGTGACACGGTTTCAATTAGTCGGATTATCGGATTATGGAACATATATAAAAGTGTGTCTGTTCTAATTTAAATGCAAAATATGTTTTACTCATGTCGATTTCGATTTTTGTTTTTCAGGTTTATGTCTCTGACATAATGAAAGTTAATGATGAAGATCGCTCGTATTAACTCGTATTTTGGCTTTGCTTAGTTTTAGGACACTGTTAAAACGAGACAGCGTTTAATCGCTGGCCTAGGTATTATATCAGTCTCGTTTTGACTAAAACTTCAGTCTGAGCAAAGTCAAATATAGATCTCAAATCTCAACCTCAACCAAATGTCTAAGGCTGAGATCTATTGAGCGTACTTTGACTTTTCTTAGACTTAAGTTTCAGTTAAAATTCAGATTTATACCAGCAGTATAAACGCTGTCTGGTTTTAAAAGTGTCTTAAGTCTGAGCAAAGTCAAAGTGCGTTCTACATAAAGATCTCAGCCTAAGGAAAGTCTGCGCAGTCAAGTATGCTCTACAAATCTCAGCCTAACCATTTCCTTGTAATACTCTTGTAAACTGTCTAGTCTGTCCTATTCACGAGACAATTCATCACCGTCTCTATTACCTACCTACGCAACAAAACGAAATCCGCGAGCTTGCGTGCCGCCAGACCGTGAAATTGACTAACTTGGCGCCTGTGCTTGTTGGATTCTATTTTAAGTTTCGCCGAACGCTAAAGTAATTTATGAGTTCCTTGGTAAGTTAAGGGACCTAAAGTATAGCGAAATGTGTTCAAGTATGTGAGAATATGTACTGTACCAAGTCGTATAATAAACTACCTATACTTAAGGAGAGTGTGGCAACTGCCAATGAGCAAATCAGTCTATTGTGGTGGTAAGCAACTTTGGCATATTTACGTCTCTTTCATCCACAGGTCCTTCCGAGGGCTAGAGTTGTCGGGGAGGGCAATGCCCTCTCCACAATCCCCATCCTCAACATTCCCTCGCCCGTCACCAAACTGGACAAGCGGGATGCCGGTAGAGTAGCTAGTGATTGGATGGGTGATGAAACACTCATCACCAACTACCCAGCACAGCCGCACCCTCCGCTCCTGGGGCTATTCCTCATGGGTATGTCTTCTGCGCCCTCTGCTCGGGACACTCAGAGGGGCGCGCGGGCAACACCCCCTCCTTGTCAGGTCAATTAGCCATGGCTAACAATATCATAAGAAGAGAAATTGTTAACCATATTACCAGGTTACACCGGCCCAAGCGCTGCTGTTACCCGCAACACTAAGGCACACGATGAAGTTACCTGACAAACTAGCTATTAGCTAACCCAACGTTAAAACCTGTAAGTACCAGTACAAAATCGCAGCGGTCTACCAGGAATACGATGCAGAGAGACGTATAATAATGATATCACATAAACACAAACACGATACATTGATGTCTGTGTTAGTGTGTGTGTATCCATCCTCGTTACGATAAACCATGTCGATAAAGGGCTGGGTGCGCGGGTTAACGAGCCTTTTCATCGTAAAATGCCTTTTTTAATTATATGGACAGGTGAGCCGTCTCGCCGAGAGCTTCTTTCACAGACCTCCAGGCAAGATGTTTTGTTGTACCCATACCATTGTACACGTAGACTCACATTAATGGGATACGTGAAAGGGAACTTACGTGAAAGAAAGAACGAAGAGTATTCAAAAGGAATACATTCTCAACACGAATATTCCCGTAGAGAGTCCTTTTTAGGGATTTACTACTTTCGCAATTTATAGAGTTCAATAAACAGTTGATAATATTCTATCCAGATTTATATGTATAACGTAGTTAATAAATAACATTTTGTGATACTCTAAAATCTTGAACCCTTCACCTATTTGATAACCAAATGATTTTTTTATCAATCATCCATATCTATCATTCCAATCTTTTTGATGGGATCTTTTCACTTAAGTGATTTAAAAAAAAAGTAAGTATTTAAGTAGTAAGTAAGTATTTTAAAGCTGTAGTAGATTTATATTCTACACTCAGAATTTTCTCCTCTTTCATTTGACATCCCACTCGATACAATAGCAAAAAATCAATTGACACCTCATTCATCAAAATCGGCCCAGTAGTTTAGGCGCTACAGTAGAACACAACGAATCTGGATACAAACATACATACATACATACATAGACTGCTAAAATCATAACCCTTCCTTCCATGGCTTTGCCGCAGTCGGGTGGGTAAAAACCACGGTTGCAACACTTTACAGTTTACTCTCGCGGTACAGTGACACTATTTCCTAAATTCCCATAACACACTTTATTAATATAAAAGCCATATTTCGTTTAATTAACAACACATTTAATCACGACGCGGCCAACTCTGATATATTGCGACGTCACGATACTAAATGTGAATTAATTCTTCCCAGAACTCTACCGACCGACATTGCCTACATTGTTGATTTGTGACGCTTATAATGAACTAGCCGATGCCCGCGACTTCGTCCGCGTGGATTTAGGTTTTTCGAAATCCCGTGAGAACTCTTTGATTTTCCGGGATGTGCTAATCCAGGATATTATCTATCTCCATTCTGAATTTCAGCCAAATCCGTTCAGTAGTTTTTGCGTGAAGGAGTAACAAACATACACACACACACACACACACACACACACACACACACACACACATACAAACTTTCGCCTTTATAATATTAGTGTGAAGTGTGATATTAGTGTGATAATGATTTACAATCAATGCTGATCGCACATTGCGCGCAGCACGCAGCACACGCTGACTTCCGGAAAACCCGCACATGCCAATGCCAAGCCATGCCAAGTCTGCAAATCGCAAGATAGTCGGTTCCTGACATAACAGCACATGCACATACAAAAAATATTTTTCTATTTCATTTCATTATACGTGCCAAACGTACTCTTTTTTTTTTTTTTTTGTTGACGCTGGGGAATGCATTTACGCATCCCCCCCGGAGGGAGGGTATGTGGGACTCGCCGGCCGAGAGGCGACCGGAATACCCACTAAACCCCAGCGGCGCGACTGCGCGTCGCCTGGCGACTGGGTCACGGGAACGGCCGAAGCAAACAACCGCAACCCAGCCAGCGACGTCTGCCGAGGCAGACCCTCCACTGGGGACCTGCTCGGTCCCCACCACCGTACTTCCGGGACACACCAACAAAGTGCGTCCCCCAACCCTGGGACGCGCACGTCGCCCGTGTCCCGTCCTACGCTTCGTCCACTGTGCCCTCTGCTAGTCAGAGGGACACGCGGAGAAACCTCCCCCCCTGCCAGGTCATTAGCCATAGCCAACAATATCTCCGAAGAGAAATTATTAGCCATGTTTCCGGGGCGCACCGGCCCGAACACTGCTCTTCCCCTCGGACGCATCCAAAAGGGACCAGCAGCATCCAGGCACGAACTCAAATCATTTATTCAAAGTTTTGAAAGTCAGTACTCTTAGATTTTTAAGATGATATAGTTAGTGGTGATAATTAATTTCGTAAACTTAAAACTAAACCTACGAGGGTTCCTAATGCGCCCAGGTCTGAGACGAGCGCACAACAAACTCAGCCGGGTATTCTTTTACTATCACCACTTCACAAAATCACTTAACTTATTAGAACTATCAAAACTGTTAAAAATTTAATATTCCTTTACATTGTTAAACTATGGATGCAATCCATTCTAAATATCATAAATGCGAAGGTATGCCTGTCTGTCTGCTAGCTTTTCGATGAACCGATTTTAACGAAATTTGGTACAGTGATAGATGGATGAAATCATCTGAGAAGTCTTCTAGAGAAACTCCGAACATAGCTTTCTTCGCTGATTGAGTCCTAGCTTTCTTATGAGGTCCATAAATAGCAATCAGTTTAGATAGGTAGATAAAAAATAAAAAAAAACACTGACAGGAACTGAGAACTATCTTTTTTAAAGCGGTTCAACAGTCGGTGTTCAACTCTGGAAAAACCAGGACAGTTTTGAACCGTTTGCGAAAAAATTCAGCCGTCGCGTCAAGAGTCCTTGCGGGACACCTATTATTCCGGGAACTAACGATGATGGAAGTTTTCGTTCAAATTTTCAAATACTCACGAAACTTTTATATTTCCTATGCTCTGGAGTATAAACGTTGATGAACTAGAAAAACCTGGTTTATAAAGTTTGCAATTATAGCAATTCTATACTTAAACTTGCCTAGTTGGAAAATAAAAAGTTTCCATACCACACTTCTATGTCTTCAAACATTCATTGTAGTCAGCTCAGACTTTCATTGCAGTTAGTTCAGACTAGCATAAATTAACACGCTGAACCTATACCTAGATAAAAATGTTATATATAGGTACATTAGACAGTCGCGATAAATGCGCGGAAAGTGTAAGAAAAATTGAAAACCATCAGGAAATGTCTAGACATATGGAGATTTCCTAGCAGTATACGAGAAAACATTTACTTATGTGAACGATAAATAGGAATAAAATCCGTGCAGATCCCACCATGAAACTGAATCTAGGCTTTGGTCTCATTGTCCAAAAAAACATGCATAGTGCGTTAAATACTCATAAAAATACATGGTAAAAATAAAATGAATAATAAAATAAGTGCTTAGTTAATTTATCATTCTTTTTTTGGTGGTTGTGATGCGATACCAACAAAAATTAAAATTCATGGAATGAGATTGAATCCTATGTAATCCGACATGTAACACGCAAACAATAAAATGTTTTACTTCAAAATTTATGTTCGGGAGAGAGAACATTTTTCGGATATTTAACAAAGACCTGTCTTTGATAATAATCCCACATTAGATAAGTTACAAAATTACTAGTTTTATTTGCTGTCTTAATATGTAAGAGAGTTGACTATTAATATACAATTAGGAAGATTACATTTAATATCTTTGCATCCAATCTATAATTTATGCACCCATTTAATTGATAAACAATCTAAAAATATTTGTGTGTAGGTATTTTAGTATTTACATATTAACAACATTAATAAACAACAAAATTTTAATCTTAATCGGATAAGCGGATAGCACAAAATGTATTCTTATTTTGTGCGGATACGCTGCGAAAAGTACCTAATAAATAGATAAAACAGAAGACGAAAACAAACAGACAGACGGACAGATAGACAGACACACTTTCGCATTAATAAAATTAGTTCGGATTTTATTATGGTTTTTGCTAAATCATTTGAATCGTGCATCATTGGAATTGTATGCAAATCATATAAATCTTTCGCACGACATATTGCACTCAATGGTTGCCTACGCGTGTTTTGTCTATGGTAATATACTATTGTTATTATACTGAGCCATATCATTGAGTTATTGTTACAGTTATAATGAGGTATCAATAAATCATTTATATATTCTATAACCTTTATTTTATTGTTTACTAGCCGATACCCGCGACTTCGCCCGCGTGGATTTAGGTTTTTCGAAATCCCCTGGGAACTGTTTGATTTTCCGGGATAAAAAGTAGCCTATGTGCTAATCCATGATATCTATCTCCATTCCACAGCACAATCCGTCCAGTAGTTTTTGCGTGAAGGAGTAACAAACATACACACACACACACATACATACACACAAACTTTCGCCTTTATAATATTAGTGTGATAGTTTTCGACTGCGAGACTATAGCTCCCTGGCTCATTGCTGTGCGTTGTGGTCTTTGTAAGTGAAATGATCCAGGTTCGATTCCGGGCAGGGGCAATTTGGGAATTTCTAATTTCTAAATTGACTCTGGTCTGGTCTGGTGGGAGGCTTCGGCTATGGCTAGTTACCACCTTACCGGCAAAGGAGTGCCGCCAAGCTATTTAGCGGTCCTGTACATTGCCGTGTAGTGTGTACTAATTAATAAATAAGAGTAAAAATTAAAAATACGCGTGTGTGCGTATATGTGTGTGAGTGTGCATTTGAGTGACTAGGGGTATGGGTTTGATAAAACTGACTGATTTTAATATAAAAACTGCTTTGTTGGACTACTAGGTATAATTCTTGCTACTAACGGTTTCCTCACGATGTTTTCCTTTGCCTTTAAAGCAAATACCTAATTAATTGCTTAAAACCACATAACTCCGAAAAGTTAGAAATTCCCGGGATTGAACACTAACCCAAACGATAAATAAATAATTATTTGGGACGTCCCAAATAGAAGGCCACTAGGCTATCATTGCTTGGATAGAGATGTGTTGTACTTTAATTGTGCTCAACCTGCAGATATGAAAGATGGTGACGACTCAGGTAGGGTATTTGCACCTACGATATATTTAATAATTAATATTTTAGGTAGGTCGATACTTTGATTTAATACAATCGTGCACTGATTAATATAAATCGTTGGTATCGTGTTGAAAGCAACCTACGCTTGTCCTGATTATTATTTATTATTTTCGGTTATTAATCTATACTAATATTATAAAGAAGAAACCTTTGTATTTTTGTATGTTTGTATTAAATAGGCTCAAAAACTACTGGACCGATTTCAAAATTTCTTTTACCATTACTTAGAGGGATTCTTCCGAATCCGTATAGGCTATATTTTATCCCGGAAAATAGAAAAAATAAATGTCCACCCGTGTGAAGCCGGGGCGGGTCGCTAGTACTGTCATAGAATTATTGCTATAGAACGCTAATAAACGATACAGTACCAAGGCAGTTCTGAAATCACTTACGATAGTTTCTTTATTATCCAATGGCGTGCATAGAGTTCGAAGCTAGGTTAGGCATAGATAGCTAGGTTACCTATTTAGTGACTGTTATGATTGAAAATCGGTCAAGTGGGAGTCGGACTCGCCCACGCAGGGTTCCGTACCATCGTAAAAAATTATGTATATATTTTATTTATTTTTAAATAACATGACGGCCATTTTTATTATTTATTATAGCGACAGTAAAAATACACAGTCTGTGAAAATATCAATTCTCTACGTATTACGGTTCATGAGATACAGCCCACTGTCAGATAGACGGATGGATAGACAGATGGATGGACAGCGGAGGCTTTGTGATTGGCACCTTTTTTGGAACCTTTTTAGTTCGGAACCCTAAAAATAACCAGGTTCAAAGCTATAGTAGGCATTAGTTAGTTAGGTTACCTTTGTAGTGACTGTCATGACTAAAAATGACCGTTGAGCTATTTCAACCTAGAAGTGCTTTTACGCCTCTTCGACAAATTAATGATTATCTCAGAATAAGTATAACTAAGACTATTATCGTTAGAACCAACAGAATGTCCACAGCTGACTGACATATTTTACTTAATATGTAATATAATTATATTACTTTCATGTACAATAAATGACCTAATTTTAAAGCTCAATGCACATTCGTGCGTGGGTCTCGACGTCTTGCAATGTGCGTTTAGTAGGGTGGCTACTTTCAGCATGTTAACGTAATTATTAAGGCTTCTTAGTACTAAGGCCATATTTTAATAGCGGTGTGGGTTTTATAAAAAATGCTATATTATAAGTACTTCTTTTAAGTTCGCCCGCTTTCCGATTTTTTTAAATGTATTCAAAGTTTTTTTTTTTTTAATTAAAATTTCTCTAAAAAAAGATATTTTATTTAAATTCAAACAAAATTGTTCATTTTGTTGTAACAAAAATGTTAAAATTTGATACACCTTAGAGTTAAAAATTTCCTTTATTTCTGTGTAATGGAGTGCTAAGACGCAAAGGAAAGTAACTTTTATACAACTCATAGGTACCTATAAAGTTTCACGTGAGCTTAGCATATTTTACATATTATATTATTTTATGGTAACTTATTTTACGAAAATATCGTCACCGTCTTTCGAACCATTTTACAACTATAATAATATAAATCAATTGCTAGCTTTTACAATTATTCACGCTTCGCTTTATTGCGTTTGCCAGACAAACCAATTAACAATTTAATTAGAGCATCATATGGAATATCTATTTGTTTTGTGTTAAAATACACAATTACACACTATTTCGTGGCCACAATATTATTTCATAGTGTTTAATTAAAAACTCCTCCCACCGTAATAGCCCGAGAGCCTGTGGAAATTTTTGAGAAGGTGCTCGATAAAAAGTTAAAGTAATGTATGGTTGTAAGTTGGTTCTTTTGTGAAACCTGTACGCAAGTAAGCCCGCTAACTGTCGGTTTGATCCTTAATCGAAGATTTGTCAATTATTAGGCTTATGGGTGCCGAAAATTAAAGAAAAATAGTCGTTTCATAGCCTACCTAGCGTCAAATGTAGGCATTTTTGACGCCTGGCAGTGACGCCTAGGCCTCGACGACTTTGTTACAAGTTCCCTAACTGTCGCGAACTGTGCCACTGGTTCTCGGAGTTTATAATTTTATAACACAGGCTGTCATAGTAGGTAATTATACTCGTATAGTAGCCCATTTGTACTTGCCAGGGATTCGGTAATTGCTAGGAATTTTCACGCCTGAAACCCAAGGATTGGTAAAGTAAATTATTTATTTGTTTAGGGTTTGACAGTTTTTGTATGGGAAATCTGTCAATACGTCAAATTTATGCCTCAATAGTACCTATACAATTACTGACTAGCTGCGTTTATTTTTCTAAGATAAATGACGAAGTCGCGGGCATTATCTATAGTATTTTATATATCTTATTTATAATGGAAGTACGTAATGTTGTAATGTCATACTAATTAATAATCTCGCGTTTCTTCAGTCGGAGTTGGAACTTGGACCACTTTTTGCACAGATTACCCCTTCCTGTGTGCTTAGTATGAGATTTTATATCTCACCATGGTTGATAGCGAGCGTCGAAACACAATATCGACAAAGTAAAATGGACTTAAAGGTCCTTAAAGTCGAAGATTCAGTCAGTATAAATAATTTTAACTTTGCAAAGTTTCCGCTTGGAGTGCTTACTGTATGGGCAAACTTGAGCTTTAAAACAACGCTTTTAAAATCAGATTTTTTCTTTAACATTAAAGCTTTTCGAAATTCGAATACTACCCAGGTTGGTAAGATGAAAAATCTTACTAAGCCTTCTGAAGCCCTTGAGTAAATGACTTGACGTTTTTCTCACATCGACCAGTTAATTGCTTTAATGCAGCCTTGACAAAAGTTAATGAAAGTGGGTCAGCCCAACTAGAGTAAACAAAGCGCGAAATAATTAAAGTATACAGTATAAATCTGCATATTATAATAAAATGGGGTTGTTGTGTGTTTTACTAAGAGTTAAGAACCTTTAGATACTAGACTAAAGAGAAATAGATTTTTATTTTATTTTTATTAATTTTCCGGTATTTTTATAAAGTAGCCTGTGCCTATTTCCAGGATGAAAGCTGTCTCTGTACCGAATACCTAGATGATTCCCGCTAAGTTCATCCACGTGAATTTAGGTTTATTAAAAATCCCGTGGAAACTCTTTGATTTTCTGAGACAAAAAGTAACCTATGCCTATCCCCGGCATATAAGCTTACTTTGTACCTTGAAAGCTACAAAAGCTTTTGCTGAATCAAAAAAAAATTATTAATGCGCTTATACCAAAAGAGGCGGTAGCATATAAACTCTTTAATGTTTTTTACTAGACCACCTCGGATACCATTAACATATCAAATAGCATTTATTATTTATTCATATCTCAGCTATATAATTTGAATTCTTTCAATAATGATTTTATTATTATAGGTTACCTACGCAATACGCGACATGTCAAGTATTCTGTTTCTATTACAAAAAAATACTAATTGCTTCTCCTTTTTTCCACATCAGTTTAAAAAACATATTTCAAAGAAGGATTTGATCATTAAAATAAGTATAACTTGAATACCTTCAAGGCAAGAGTGAATAGGCATCTTCTAGGCAAGCGCGCTAGAACCTATAGACCTCATCATTCTCAGACATGATTGTCGTCAAGCGCAAACCTATCTCACAATTACTAAATACGGAACCCTAAAAAAATGAAAGCCTCCTCGTTGGGTGTCCTCCGGTTTCGTCCCACTTTAATTTTTTGGAGTTATGTGCGTTTTAAGCAGTTAAGTATCACATGCTTTATCGGTGGAGGAAAACATCGTTAAAAAACTTTTATGCCTGAGAGTTCTCCATAATTTTTCCGGTGTGAAGTCTGCCAATCCACGCTTGGCCAGCGTAGTAGACTATGGCCAAACGGCAAATTCTTCTCATTCTGAGAAGAGATCCATGCTCAGGGACGGTGACTATGATGAGGGGGTTTCTGCTAATAATGTTGTAAGCTCCCAGATCTTTTATTCATTTTATTTCATGCTAACTTTTAACATCTATAGGTAGGTAGCATTGATGTATCTATCATTGAATCATTACAAAATAAATAAATATCTAGTAAATTTTCCACCTTCATGATGGTTCATATTTTTCCTGAAAAAAACTTATGAGTTTTATGCCCTTGCAAAGTGTTAAAAAAGTTCCATACAAAAATGTTTTGGAGACTATACTATTAAACTTTAGAATCTACTCGTAGTACCGTACCAATAATTCGTAAAAGTTTTATATTGACAAAACAAAATGGTACTTACAAAAGTAATGTCATGTTAACGAGTAGGCAGGTATGCCTACTTATTTTACTTTACTTAAGAAACAGTCGTCGTTTCTTTCAAGGTTTTATTTGTTCTAACAAAACGATTGATGGATAAAGCACTTCATTTGCCTATTATTTATGCATGTTTTATTGAAGCAAATTATTGTTACAAAGCTCTATTGATTTTTAGAAAAAAATGGATATAGTTATTGGCAGCGTCGCGTCGGCCCAAGCAAATTAAAGTCTGTTCGCTTAGATATGGTCGCAGTTGTATTGTACTGCCTTGCAAAGGCGCCACCGCGACTGCCAAGCTCGCCATGTACACCCGCAAGAGAATTTGGCATCTACCTACTCATATTTTTCATTTAAATTCTCTTTGCTACCTAACTTATGTTTATGATTTATTTATTTATTACATTAACCATAAGATAAAGTAGTACCTACCCCAGCACAATGAAATGTAATGTATTTTTTATTTTATGTTTTAAGTACTGTTAAAATTTACTATAAATTTAACTGTTAAAAGTTAAATTACTGTTAAATATTTATCAAATTAAATTTAAATGAAATCAAAGAGTAGAAATTAATAAAATAAAAGCAAAATAATAAGAGCGCCTGCAGGTGTACCGACACTATGTTAGTGAACGCACTATCCTGGAATTGCGTCCCTTGAGACAAATAGTTGACAAAAATTTAAGACACCAATGACCATTCCAATAATTTACTTATTTTATTTAAAAGTACTATTATTAAGGATTGTTTGTGCTCATTCACAATGACACAACTGAACCATATCACATCACTATTACTTTAAAATATGGCACCATTATTTTTTAATTCGGCATTAGTTCCTGTTAAAAAGCTTTGTTTTAGTTACTAAATTTTCAATTTAGCCACGCAGTGGAATATTAGTCACGTCAAACATTCCATTCTTTTGAAAAGCTGCACATTCGGAACTAAAAGTCTTAACTTTGAGATAGCGGTATATAACAGCTTGTGGCGTACTTGTACCACTCAGCCGGTCATTTAACTCTGTAGAATATGCTAGTTTAGGCTGCCTTTCCACCAGAGGTGTGTGATGTAGCTTAGCGGTAAGCGAAGAGACACGGTTTTCACCTAAGTGGAGCGGAGAGGAGATCTGTTCAGACAAACAATCAGATTTTTAAAAGATGACGTGATAATTTTTTACGTCCTTCATTAAGGGGACGGTATATTCCAGGTATAATTTCAAATCTAGAGATGGCGATACACATTGTATCGGCATCTCTCTTAGACGCCCCTGAACCGGTTGCGCATCGCCACAGTGTAGATTATTATTTTCACATCGCTCCTGCATTTAATCATTACGTCACCCCACTTCAGTGTTTACGATGGAGTAAAAAGTCAAGTTATGTATAAGTTTAAAATTCAAAGTTATAGTGATAAAAAATATTTATTATGAAATAATTAAAAATTTATTTAAAAAAATTAATCTGTAGGTATCATCAGAATCGATTACATTCGACTTCGCTGGGTTACTTTATTGTAATATATAACATTGCGTATCTATAAAAAATATGTGTACAAGTTAAATATTGTTTTATATACTACTAGAGGATCCCTGCGGCTTCGCCTGCGTTGATTTCGGTTTTTTTGAATCCCGTAGGAACTCTTCATTTTTCCGGGATAAAAAGTAGCCTATGTCCTTCTCCGGGATGTATCCCAAGTCTGTACCAAATTTCATTAAAATCGGTTCAGTGGTTGGGCCGTGAAAACGTAGCAGACAGACAGACACACTTTCGCATTTATAATATTTAATGCACACTGTTGCCAAGTTACTATCATTAGTTAGTAAACAGTCACTGATAAAAAAAAACAACAATATTATAATGTACTTTTATTGTTTTGTCAACAACGAGAAATAATGAATGAGATCTATTTACAATCATGCTAATAGGTGTCTTTTTCAACCTGTATGCTTATTATAGTAGGAGATTTAACATTTCACCAACTTTCATAGAATGAGATCACACACACACAGTAACATTAAATTAAAATGGGCCTAAATAACCTTGACTTAAGGTCCTAAATTCAATTACACCGATTTTAATTTCTGGTTCTGTCTGACTGGCTATACATGAATGGATTAATTTGAGCTATAAAACAAGGCGGTTAAGGTCTATTTTACGTTAACGTTCTCATTATAAACCCCTATCTGCCAGTTTTGGTCATTACTGTGGTGACCATTACATTTGGCCTTGAAAGAAGATACTTCACATGGATAAAAGATTATAGCATGGACAAGTCCAAGTTTCTGAAATTTTCACTTATTGATAATGATAATACTGTCATTCCTAATTACTTACATTTATAAGTAAATCTTATATTTTCTATATCTTATTGCTATTATAGATGCTGAGATTATAGAAATTACACTCAACTGAAATTCAATGAAAATATAGTTAGCACGGACATTACACAAGTAACTATTTATTGCATTTCACTAATTACCGAGATCGTAAAATCCTATTTTTTCATATTATCAAAACGTTTACAGTAAAAAAATATCACACGCGCTAGGCGTGCAAAAACACCTGAAAGAGATTATATGCACCTGCAGCCATAACAGGATAACATTATAATATATTTCGTGTTGTATAAAAAGCTGTTTTGTTTATAATCCTTAATTTTGTTTATTCAATATGGTTACAGTCAAACCGGCCCGCTCGGAGCTAATAGCCATAAAAGTTAACTAATTAGGTGAAATATTCCAAAAGAGCATAAGTAGGTATGTACACATTCAATACGCTAACTTAACTGTTTACGTTAAGGTTCAAAGTCAAAGCGCTGGAGAAATGTTTTTATATGATACTGAACAAAGTCAAGACAGAGATTAAAATATTTTATAGCTTTTTTGTTATATTCAGATTCGGGCCATTGATTCAAATTTTAAATTTGTAGTAATTATTTTCTCTAATTCAGAAGCTGAGCTCTTTTTCTGGATGCCTATCATTAGGCATCCAGAAAAAGAGGTCATTACCTTTTCGCTAAAAGACAATTTTACGTTGACTGACATGAAAGCAAAGTGCCTAGTAAGCCAATATACAATTCAGCTAGATGACATCAAAGCAGATTACCTAGTCAGCAGAGAGTCAACTTAGCTGTACGCCATAAAAACAGAATGCACAAGTAGCAAAACGTCTGGAATTGTGAATAGTCTGTATGATTAGAACACCTCATTAGCCAGACGTCAAATTACATAGTTGGATGACATAAACGCTGAATGAGATAGTATCTAAAACGTCTGGAAAAGTAAATAGTCTAAATGGTCTGTTGCTTGCTCCTTTTTTAATTTTTAACCAACTTCCAAAAAGAAGGTGGTTCTCAATTCAGCCTGTTTTTTTACCCCATTGCGGCAAAGCCTAAAGGAAGAGTTATGATTTTAGCAGTCTGTATATGTATGTGTGTGTGTTTTTATCCAGATTCTGTGTGTTCCACCGTAGCGCCGAAACTACTGGGCTGATTTTGATGAATGAGGTGTAAATCCGGGTAACATAGGCTACATTTTATACGAAAAAAATTGACCTAACGGATGTAATATGAAAAAAAGTGGGGGTGAAAAGGTACTACCACTAACTAACAATTGTGCCAGGACTGGTCCTGATAAGATTTTGAAGTTTGAAAAGGTGCAGTTGGTTCTCTATATAACGTAGACCCGCACTAAGACAGTATTTTGAGAAATTTGATCTGTAAATTGACCAAATTATCATACAACAATACTACTTCTCACGAACCTATAAAAGCTACAAACAAACGATTTCAGTAGTTACATTTTATTACTGTTCTTACCTTTCGATTCAAAACAAGAAAAATTGATACACTGATTTGGCATTCCAAAACGAAGCAACTCTCGTCCTAATAACAATTTAATGTATACTTTAAGAATAACTGCATAAGGTAAGTTTTACAACGAATATTTTAACATCGATATTTTAATGTTAGTATACGTGAGTGAGAACACAAAAGCCACAAAGATCCTTTGTATTGACAAAGGCAAACACAATAGGATCTTTCATTTCTTGTAAATTGAACTAGTTTTATGAGAAAAAGTATTAAGTACGTATGAAATTTTGTTTTGCACATTTTCAACTTTTAAGCTGTGACAATAAGGTCTAAGTTGAAGGAATATTTAATAGTATGATTATTTTTTTGATCTATAAAACATTTATGACACTGCAATTTTTATTATTGACTACTTAGTGACGTATATACATAAAAAAACCAGCCAAGTGCGAGTGAGACTCGCGCACCAAGTTTCCGTATCCGTACTCAGGTATTTTTCCGACATTTTGCAAGATAAATCAAAAACTATTATGCTTAAAAATAAATTAAAATCAGTTTTAGAATGTTCAGGTAAAACCCTTTTATATGATACCCCACTTGGTATAGTTATCTTACTTTGAAAATTGAAACACATTGTTTTTTAATGAACCCATAAATTCATGGTTTTTGCCAAATTTCATGATTCTAGGTCAACGGGAAGTACCCTATAGGTTTTCCTGACATACACAACACACACGGACAAAACAGACTGACAGGCGGACAGATAGACAGACATACAGTTAGATAGACAGACAAACAGACAGCAAATTGATCCTATAAGCGTTCCGCTTTTCTTTTTGAGGTACGGAACCCTAATAAATGATATCATTGCATAGCAAGTGAAGAAACTAAAAATTATAACACCTTGGATAAACATCTCGGACTTGAAAGTGGATGTCATTTTCATAATAATCATGATCATCATCATCATCATTATGAGCCCGTGGATGTCCACTGTTGGACATGGGCCTTCCCTAAAGAGCGCCAGCCGCTTTATATCATCAGTCCATCGTGCTGGAGGACGTCCTACACTACGCTTGCTTATACGCGGTCTCCTCTCATCCTATTTTCATAATAATTAGTACTTTCCCCTAAAAACCTTTAAATTGATATCAATAAAGTTTTTTTTCCATCTTATCTTCTAATACTTATGCATTTTACAAGTTTGGTTTTTGATCTTTGAGCTACCGGGATAGAGCACTCAGATTAATTAATTTTTATTTTCAAATTATAAGTCCTGGTCTATAATGACCTAATATTAGCTTCACTACACTGCAATGTACTGTTTACTGCATTCTTTTTAAAATAATTACTTTTTTAAATGTAATAAATGCACAATATAAACTTATCTTAAAATCTAGAAAAATCCTAAATAAAAATACTTTATAACATAGTACTGAATTTACTACTCTATGGCATTCTGTACAATTACAGTATGACAAAATGCTTATGAAACCCGAAACAGGTCCTGCCGCGCTGAGGCGACGGGTATGACTGACAAGATAACTTAATTACGGCCCATAAGACTCAACAATAGGGTCGAAAATTCTTTGTACTCGCTCTGTACGCGATTTGAAGAGAATAAGCGAGGAAGCGTGAAATCAAATAATTTAGAATATAATTTGAAATATAGCACTTACTGTGAAATGATCGGACCGAATTATTTATTTGATTGTTTTACACCTATGGTGAAAGTTACGTCTTTAAGAGCTTTGTCATTAAAGAGAAAAACCCAAAAGTCTAAGGTTTTAGACCAAACTTCTGATTTTTTTTCTATCGAGGAAAGTTTGTCCAATCATGTTTTAATCGGACCAAATCCAAGGGGATATAATGAAAAATATTATATATTAATTTCAAATTTTTCGATCCATGCGTTCCTAACTTAATTCCATTTTAGTAAACTTTAGTATCGACGAAAACGGAGACCGCTGCGGATCGACTAACTACATCTCCTCCCAGCTTGGCTCAGGTGGAAACCAGGTCTTAAGCTAAGCCACGGAACAATGTGTCTATTTCCATCAAGCAGTTGAGAGGTGCTATAAAGATTCGCTTTGCACAAGGTACATGTGGAAGGAAGATGCATGACGCGAGCTAAATTACGTTTAGACATTGGCTGTTCCTTACTTGCAATAGAGCTACACCATTCACGCACTCCTAGCTTGCATTCTTAGCTCACATACCTACTTAGCTTGCACCCCTCGCTTCAACTAGTAGGTAGGTATGTAAAAATCTTAGCTTAATTGAACTCATTCCCATCAAAGCTAATCTAAGCTATGCTATAAAAATCAAGCGATATATATGTGGGTTTGACACACATCCATAGCTTAGTAACATAGTACATCAGCTCTGGTGGGACGGCAGCCTTACGAGTTGTTTTGTTACGCGAAACACGGGCAAAAAAAAACTGACACGGACATACAAAATCTACGCACAAAACGTGTGAATTGACATTTTGACTAATGATTAATTGGTCGATTAATTCGATTCGATATTATTATTAATCACTTAAGGAACGGCACTTGACAGCTAATCTATTAATGAATGGGTACTATATGAATATGATTTGATGCAAGCCCTGAAGTGGTTTTAGGGTTCCACAGTAAAACAAGGAACCCAGAATCATTTCAACAACAAAACTTTAAGAGCCATAAAGTTGATTAGCATAGTTATAGAAACCCAATCTACACGGAGGTACCTACCTATATTTAAATTTTGGAAAAAAATGATTTATATTTTATATCTTACAAGTAACTCTTGACCATATTTAAAAGAGAAGCTGAAAGAGCCGGAAAAAAAAATCTGGTATACTTACGTCTCGAGTCATACCTAGTTGAAGATATAGGTATTTTAAATGATTATGAGATTTCATAGACAGTATTTGGGAAAAAAATTCATTCATTACGAAAAAATAATGACCGTCTAGTTATAAGCAACTAGCATGATTACGGAGCTCTATAGGTATGCGTATTCAGAGACGCACTTGGCCAGTTATTAACGATAACAAATAAATCACCAGATTAAATTCATTAAATTTCTTATGACCACATAATTTAATGGAAAAATTGTAATAAAATGAAATGAAGACCAACAAACACTCTGCTATGCAAATTATTTTTAAAATATAATGTATTTAAATACTAGAAGTAGCTCGGCGCCGGTAATTGCCTAGACCAGGCGATAATAGCGCTACCTGTCATGTTAATTTAATAGTTATGGGTGTAATAAACTACAACAAGCTAATGTTAGAGAGTTGACATATACTAGAAGCAGTAATGTCCGGCAAAATAGTGGGCCTCGATCTGACTGATGTACCTACTACCTACTTACACAAAGAAATAGTAATAAAAAGTGCCTTCCTCTAACTGTTTGTAGGGAGTCAAGAAGGCGCCCCGGGAAAGACAAGTACCGAACGGGCGCCCTCCCGCGTTTCTGCCCATATAACCGCGAGGTTGGTGGGGCCATGGGTGGTTGGCGGGTTGTCCAGCCTCCAGACTGCCCAGGTGCAAGGGCAGATGTGTATTATTGACAAAATGTGTCCAAAATGACGACAAAACGTTAGGAGTGAAAACATTGTTTTGTCACAAGTGTAAATTAAAATTTTATAACACCCCCGACAAGTGATGGTTACAGTAACTAGAAAAGAGCTGATAACTTTCAAACGGCTGAACCGATTTTCTCTCGAGAACACTCTCGATCAAGTCACCTTTCAAACAAAAGAAAACAAAATTAAAATCGATTCATTAGTTTAGGAGCTACGATGCCACAGACAGATACACAGATACACACGTCAAACTTATAACACCCCTCTTTTTTGAGGGTTAAAAACCGATGTCCGTGACAGGAAGACATACTAGATGGTTGCGTCCCTGATAACAAATGTAAATACTTAATACCTTTTTGCATACCAATTTGTATTACAAGCACACTATTATTATTATGTCATCATTAAGATTTTTTATGTTTCGCAACAATCAAAACAGCAACACAATAAATCATTATGTCGGATTAAAGACAATCATGTTTTGCCGTCAATCCGTAGGGCGTACTTAAGAGGGCTCTCTCCGTCACTCGTTTCACACCATTTCATACAATCGTAGTTCCAATTCCATTTGAATACTAAGCAACCAAAGTCCATGAAATTTTGCAGACATATTCTAGAAACTAATATCTATGTCTGTGGTTTTCCAGATTTCTGTTAAAATATTCGGTTTCAAAGTTACGCGGTCTTAAAATTTTCATACAAATCTTTGAGCCCCTGTATTTTTAAAACTACATATTTTTAGAAAAATCTAAAACACCACAGGCACAGGTATTAGTTTCTAGAATATGTCTGCAAAATTTTATGGACTTTGGTTGCTTAATATTCAAATGAAATTGGAACTACGATTGTATGGAGTAAGTGACGGAGAGAGCCCTGTTAAGCCTAAATACGTCCTACATATTAATAGAGAAGATTTAAATCGTAAATTGTTGAGTAATTTGGCATTGTCAATAAGGTTAAGCGGTACTACAGTCAGATCATCTCCTTCGTTATATAAAGTTCACAGTACATAGAAACGAGTCTTCAGACTGTCACATTTAAGGATCGTAGACTACTGCGGAAATTCAAAATATTTTTTAAACCCCGAACCAAAAACAGGGGTTTATAAGTTTGACGTGTGTATCTATGTATCTGTCTGTGGCATCGTAGCTCCTAAAATAATGAACCGATTTTAATTTACTTTTTTTGCTTGAAAGGTCGCTCGATCCACAGTGTTCTTAGCTATAATCTAAGAAAAACGGTTCAGCCGTTTGAAAGTTATCAGCTCTTTTCTAGTTACTGTAACCTTCACTTGTCGGCGTTGTTATAAATTTTTAATTTACACTTGTATTCAATTAGACTTTTACAAGTTCTTTTGAATTGTCAAAAGCATCTACCACTGGTTCGGAATGCTTTTCCTACCGAGAAGAACTAGCAAGAAACTCGGAGGTTGCTCTTTTCAAAGATTTGATATACAATATTATGCCATGTAAAAGCAATTGAAGTCCCGCGCATTGCTGGAGCTCGTTCATCACATCGCCATGGCGTTCCAGTGTGTAAGCGCTCTATCATCAGATGAGATCGCATTCAAAATAATTATTGTCATCATAAAAATTTCCAGCCGGAACTAAACACAAATCTTCAACTTTCGAATTGATTTTCGCCTTAATCCTTGTATCTCTTTGTTCGGTGATTTTCGGCGCCAAAAGCAAAGCAACTATAATCGATAAGTCGGATTAAGATGTCAAAATCAGTTGCTGTCATTCTGTGAGCCGTACCACTTAACTATTCAGTTCGTAATGCCAAATCATTGCTAAACCTGCAGTCAAATGGAAATTTATGAGCTTTAAGGGTACCGGTACACTGAAGCAGAGCGGAGCGGAGATGTATTCATCAAATCAGTAAATTTTTTAAAAGATGAGCACTATTTACTCATGTGCCCTAAGGCTGGACGCATATTTACAGCCTGAGCTATTAGGAGTGAAGCGTAGGTTAAATTACTCAGCCATGTATTTACACCAGGCAAGAGAACTTCACAGTATGAATACCTGATTCATAAAAAATACGTGGAGAGGTGGATTTGGTATTTATGAACCCTGATGATCAGATCCGAATCGGGTCGACCCGATTCGCGCAGCTGTGTTGCATGTGCCTACTTAGCACTGGTGCGATACTCGTCACACAACGCTTAGAGATCAAATTACTTGTCAGTATTTTGATCCTCGGTATTTTTTGTACCTGTACTTTGAAGCTCTACTCCCTCTTCTTAGCATCTCTACTGAGTGATTCCTTCTTTTCAGCAACTGTAATCGAAATTCCACCTACACGCACGAAACGTTTTGCAACATCATTCCTCATACGCATGGCTATTGGAATACTCTTGCGCGATCTGTCTTCCTACCAATTACAATCCGGGTGAATATGCATCTTCTAGGTAAACGCGTCCCTAAAGACACATCATCATTTTCCATCAGGTGTGATTGTGGTCAAGCGCTTGCCTATAATGAATAAAAAATACAAACTGTCCGATTTTTAACGGTTCAGGCTTTCAATTAAACGCTCGGGATAGCTCGGGAGTCCAAACGGAAGCATAAATTAAACATTTGGTAACTACGGTAAAGAAGCAGATGACTGGCTGCTAGAGACGCTATACGCTCAGGTGATAGTAAAGCTAAGCCAGTGTGCAACCAGCCTAAATACGCTTAATCCATGGTGATTGAAAGCCGATTGTACTACTACGAGTAGGTACTTATTGAAGCACCAATTTGAGAGTTCCACAATACATTCGTACATCCCATTTCCCAAAATAATTGCAATTACTAATTTTTCTTATTTCAGGCACAAGTTCTACAAAAAATACCTTTGTTATATGCCAGGCATATATCTATTCATAAAAACGGAAACAATTCTTTATCACGATTGGGTAGGTAGGTACTTATGGACTTTTAGGTAAATTAATGTCCTTGCAATTTTTTTTTATTTTATATTTTATGTAAGTAATAAAGGAAAAGGAGAAACATTTAACATACATTTACAAATAATATATCTATCAAAGTACAGCCCAATCTGGGTCTTGAAATATAACATTTTAATTTTAATGACATTTATCTCTCAAAATCAGATACTCAAAACTTTAAAAAATTTAAATTCCAACCTGAAAATTAAAATCTATGAGATAAAAAGGTAGTTATGGATAAGGTGGCAATTTTTCCTAATTTTGTCAGGCATTTTGACCTTTTCAGACGTTTCTCTCGAGATTTCAATACGTGACCCCGATATTATGTGACGGCAAAAGGCTTGAGAAGCAAAGTGCGATGAGGGCCCATGTCTAAGTTATATAAGTTATAAGGCCCTCCATTTGTGCATAATTACGTGTAAGACCTCAACTATTTTTTGTGAAAATCTCTAATGAATTACTAAATTCAACACACAAATTATTATTAAGCCTTTATTTATTCCTTATTTTACAAATTTTTTCCTTATGTCTAATCTTAACTATTACAATTTAGTTTCTTAACCTAATTAATGTTAGTATAATATGTTAGTGTTATTAGTGTATATACATTTATTTTATCGATAAGGATCCCTCATTGGGTATAGGCCTCACACATTTTAAATTTTGAATTTGGAATTCCTTCCTAACCAAACGCCAGATATTTAAGATCTAAGTAGTAAGTAGTTGGTTCGATAAAACGTCAATTTTATTTGTAAGGAAGAAGTTAAAGATTTGGAGATTGATCTGGAGAAGACTTCCATGTTATGAACTGATGGTGTTAAAAAAGTCAATTTTGCGAAATTTTTAGATAGTGACAGTATTGTATTGGAATGGAATACGTGATGAAAACGGACCGCATAATCTAGACTACATTTCAACAGGCTAGAGAAGGGTTAGGGCCCCTTAATATTTATTTCAAAAGTTTGTAATTTACGAGTAGGAAAACTAAATTAATTAAACAACCGTAGTGGTCCGAAATAATTGGACAGTTTAATTTACTGTGTTGAATTCACATGTTTATAACTATTATACTGTAATATGCAGAGATGGGCATTATTGTTACTTTGAAATCATTTTCATTTGGTGAAATTAATGTTTTTCTTCACAGGGATTTCACAAGCTATTTTTCATGGAAAGTGATTTTTCAACTCTCACACTTTGCTAAATTAATTTAACTAATGATCTAGGTCAAAATATTTTTTCCAGGGGAGGTTTTCACAGAAAGGGAATTTTCTCACTTGTGATTGTAAGTGCGGAAATTCGCTTTCCGTGTAAATAACGTAACAAACGATTGTTTGCCACATTAATAAAATTTAACCAGATGCTTTTTAATACGCAGCGATGTGAGTGTTCTCGCTCGCTCGCTCTTAGCTCAGGCCGATGACTTTGCGCGCGAGAATAAAGAGGAATTAAATTAAGCAATTATGCGGTAAGTGCGAGACGAAGGAGCGACCCGAACATAGTTAAGGCCCTATGTTGAAGGGTCGTCATTCGTCGTGGTCAACATTTACCACGAGACCACAGGCCTCTTTACAGACTACTGTCTCTCTTTATACTATGCTTTAAGTAAAGTAGCAAGTACTACATATGAAAAGACTTTTCACGTTATTTGTCACATGCTACCTGTGAAATGGCCCGTCTCTAGTAATATACAATAGTAATGAAACCAATATATAGCCGACACAAGTTTGGACATTTGCCATATTAGGTGAGCCATAAAATGTAATATATTATGAGAACAGTATTGAACTGATGTGTGGTTATAAATATAACCATTGATTATAATCAAACGCAATTCTAGGTGCCATAATAATGTCCTAGCTACCGCCAATAATATACCAAAATAATATACCTACCACTGCAACTCGTTCGGAATACCGTTTCTACCGAGATTAGATCAACGAAACTCTCTATCGACAACACTTGCTTGCTGTTTGGTTCTTTAATTATAATTATGGATATCATTAGAATCTAATCTAATGATTAAATCACACTAGAAGCTCCCTGATCCACCTTCTTGGCACAGTGTTGAGGTCTTGCAAGAAGTCCTTGGTGCGTATCCCGGCAGCGATAATTTGGAAATTTATAATTTCCATTCCTTCATCCATTCATTTCGTTCTTTCCATAGGTTCCACCAATTATAGTCCTCGTATAGTGGTATCCATTCCAGAACAAGTCTGCACCTGCGATATGTTAAAGGTAAATTAACTAAGGTAGGCACATTAACTAAAGTACTCAAAAGGCTAACATTGGCGGTATCATCAAGTCAAGAGTGAATATGCATCTTCTAGGCAAGTTTAGTCTAGGCTCCATCTTAGACTGCTGATTGCAGCCAAGCACTATAGTCTATAATTAAAAAAAACTTATACTTTTCTATCTTCCAAAAAAATCTGTTACTTATAATATGTTGGCTTAAACATGACAAATATCTATTGATGTTAAGCTGTTGTATTTCTACAATGTTACAAGTTGAAATAACGCGTTTAAGTTATACAGCTAAACTTCGTCCCAACAGTTACGGAGTGCAAACAGTTTAACATCGTTACACTAGCTCATAGGACAATAAACCCCTTCGGAATAGAACCTTACCGACATTGAGTTAAATATACCAAGAGGAGCATACTTCATACTCGTACATCTGACGTTAGCAAGATAAAGTTCAAAATTATTTAATCAAAAATAGTCCATATCCATTATCCGTACCCCATACTATACTAATATTATAAATGCGAAAGATTTTATCTGTCTGTCAATCTGTCTGTCTATTTGCTAGCTTTTCAGGCCCATCTGCTTAACTGATTTAAACAAAATTCGATACCAAGATAGCTTGCATCCCGGGGAAGGACAAAGGCTACTTTTTACCCCGGAAAATCAAAGAGTTTCTATAGGATTTTTAAAAACCTAAATCCACGCGGATGAAGTCGCGGGCATCATCCAGTTCTTCATATTATTTTCAAAGGTGTAAAATGTACCAATCTGCACTCGGCAAGTGCAGATTTGTAGAAGTTTGTGTGTGCAAGTGCAGAAGGGTTAGGTCATAGTCTACCGACTATGACTTAAACACTTCTTGTTTTGAGAGAATATAGCCGGGCTCGATAGTGCGCTGCCGATGGCCTGAGATGATTGATTGATTGACTGCTACAACAAAATTAAAAAAATTATTTGTAAATTATTATTTATAAAAATTGCCTTTGCCAAAATTGTTTTCACAAAAGAAAGAACTAATTAATTGTTTCTAAGACAGTTTCTCTGTATCTCTATGGTTTTGGATTTCCCCATACTATCCGAGTTAAAAAAACATTGGATATAAAATCTTGTATCACGTGACCAAGTGAGCCCGGCCTGGTGGAACTTGGTGGAGATCTACGTGTGCACAAGCCCTAACTCTTGTTCACGCACATGCAAAATGATTTGTTGGTCATAAACACGCCTCCCCAACTTCCTCGCTCCAACTCAGGTGGCCCTGCGTTGGAGCGTCCGTTCCTCTTCCATTTTATGCCTTTATGCTCACTTTCTACGAAGCATCCATGGTAACGATTTTACAAATGTCAGCATAATATTTTATACAAAATACATACACAATCACTTGGGACAAATTGCTAGTGTGATTTACTGTCGTACATAAAATGATATTTACAGGAATATTATTTCAAGCAATACAGTATCCTATTATTCCTAAGACCTATTTGCCTATACCTTCTATAGTATATACGAATCATGTAGGAATTATTATTTATGGTTGAAGGTTTGATATTTTCATAGCCGTAATTTTCGAGCCATTTACTGAAATATTCATAGTTCAAGACGAAATAAAATTTTCAGCGGACGACCGCTTTGCACTGAACAAAATTAGGGTGAACCGCATTGTGACTAATCTAATAAACAGGACACTTTGTTCCACCGCCGCAGTACGTACAGTCAGATAATCGGATTGCGTTTTCACTAAGCCGCTACTATGGTAAAGTCTTCAGCATAATATTACCTTGAAAATAAAAGAGATGTTTCACACGGACTTGGAACAGCTAGATACCGCAAGCCATCAAGATACCGCAAGCGGTCTACAAACCGCAAGCCGCCTAGATACCGCAAGCCGTCTAGATACCACAAGCTGTCTAGATACCCGCAATCCGTCTGGATATCGCAAGTCGTCTAGAGTAGCAACCATCTAGGTACCACAACCCGTTTAGATACCGCAAGCCATCTAGATACCGCAAGCCGACTAGATACCGCAATCCGTCTAGATACCGCAAGCCGTTTGATCCGTAAGCCGTCCAGGCGTGCGAGCTAAGCAGCATACTCACCATCTCTGTACCAAGAAGATGAGGCTCGCTACTTCGTCCATGTGGATTAAGGTTTTTAAATATCTTTGATTTTTTCGTCACCAAAAGTGGTATATGTCCTTCCCCGGGATGTAAGTTATCTTTTTACCAAACAACATCACAATTCGTTTAACGAATAAGCCATGAAAAGCTAGCACACAGACAGATTCACTTTCGCATTTATAATATTAGAAAAATTAGAAAAAAGATATGGATACTGATAACACCTGACGAATATTATTGCAAGTTTATGGCCTCGATGATTCATTTTAGTAAGTACCCAAGCATTCAATCCAAGTTCAATCCTTAGGTAATTGGGTTTCTAGTTCAAAGCTGGGAGGTATTAATGCGCGCTCGTGTGCGGATTAATTTCCATTAAATTCATAGAATACCTACTCGCTGTAGTATACTGTAGTAGAATCACTAGAATCCCTATTAGTACAGGCCTGAACAACTACACACACAAAGCACACGCGTATAAACGTGTTTATATAATTGCCAACGCGCTATAGAATAATATGGTGTGGATAATATGTCCACATATCAGCATCGCGCGAATCGACTCAATAATCCAAATCCTAGCCGGCATGCGACATTTTGTCTAACACTTTTTGTATTGTATAATATGCGGGCAGCATTGCAGAAACTAATTGCGACGACAGCGTACGGACCCCTCTGTAGGATCGCAGTTTAAACGCGTAGTCTGCTCAAGCCTTAAATTCATTTAATACCAATATGGTTCAGTAGTTACCGATCGCAGGTATTTCCGTCGATTGCTTGACGTGAACTCTAATTATAGTGAGGAGGAGTGTTGGGAACTTCGGAAGTGGGTTAACCATAAAAATATACCCAAGAATTTGCACTGATGAGCATATCTATACTTATAATAAACTGTAAATACTGAAGTCCAGTGCCCACGTTCCATCTCCATCATTAGGTTCTTGTCAATATATTTATAAAAAACCGGCCAAGTGCGAGTCAGACTCGCGCACTGAGGGTTCCGACCTCTGGTATTTTTTTTTTCAACATTTTGCACGATACATCAAAATCTTTGTACATAAAAATAAGTAAAAATCTGTTTAAGGATGTACGACGGACGGACAGATAGACAGATCCTATAAGGATTCCGTTTTTCCTTTTCAGGTACAAACCCTAAAAAGTAGGTACTTACCTACTCATAAACATATTAATGAGTCCAAATTCAACATCCATAAGCTATCAGAGAGTTCCAATATCCATCATCAGAGACGCTTAATGGCACCATAATTATCTATTGTCATCCATAGCCGAAAAATCAGTCAAGTAGGTACCATTTGGACGGAATGAGAACAACGAACAAGTTGAACTAATAAAATAGAGCTCACAAGTCATAACTCATCAACCCATAATAATATTATAAATGCGAAAGTGTGTTTCTTGGTTTGTCGCCTTTTTAGTTTATTAGTTTGTCGGTTTGTCCTTCAATCATGTCGCAATGGTGCAACAAATTGACGAGATTTTTTGCATGTTTATAATTAAAGACCTCGAGAGTGACATAGGTTACTTTTTATCCCGGATAATCAAAGAGTTCCCATGGGATTTTTTAAAGACCTGAATCCATGCGGGTGAAGTCGCGGGCAGCACCATCCCTCCAGTAAGATGGGTTCCCAACGAATCACACCAAAACGAGAAACAGAGTGACTCGTTGGGAATTTTTCGAAAATTAAGTCTAATAAAGTATAACCTAATAGCCACATTAATATGCGGACCGAACCACGGCCAAAATAACATTATAGCCAAATAAAAGTATTTAAATAAGTGTTCAGGCCTCTAATGAGAATACTCGAGAAGTCAAATAAAATAATGTTATTTGTAGAGCTCGCTTGAAACGACCGTGTCAAGGCTGTCTCCACACTTCACTGATATTATTATAATGTCATATTGCTCCTCGAGGCCTACTTATTGCGACTTCTCTTCATTATTAATACAGGTCAATATTATACTTTGGGTCCACGTGCATCAACCTTTTTAATGTGATTAAATTAAGTTTTCTATCCCTGTCCTTTTCTGGTCAATCCTGGTATAAACTTGACAGAAAGTGACAACATTCATCATCAGCATCATTATCAACCGATAGACATCCACTATAGGTCTCTTGTAGACTTTCACAGACCACTGGCTGGCTCCGCCTGAATCCAGCGGCTCCCTTACTTACTTAAGTCAACGTGCACCAACCTTTTAAATGTGTTTCAATTCGATAAGTTATACCTGTCCTTTTCTTGTCAATCCTGGAACAAGCTTATCAAAAAGTGACAGCATTACAAAATTCAATACATCCCCTGCATCTCAACAAACAAAGCGTAGGCTTTTGCTGTGAACTCTTCAGCTTAAGACTACACGTTGCGATGAATATTAAGTATGATATTTCAGTAGATATAGAATGAGCTTAAAGTTAAGTGTCCAATAGCAATAAAACTTGCTGAATTCAACTCTGGCAAGTCACTTTTCGAAACATAAAAACTTGTACTAAATCCGTGGTAGATAATATTGTAAGTATCTAGGTAGATTGGAATTCAATTAAGTAAATTCAAATTGTAATCTTTGTTGTAGTTAGTAGGTTGGTACCACTACCTACCCATTGTGTTTTTATTTTACAAAAAGCTTCAGAATAATTATTTTCGAACAAAAGATTTAAGTCAATTCAAAGTCGTTCCAGCCATTTTGTTAATTTGAAAGTACAAGCAATTAATAAATATAAAATGTAGAGAAGGGTATAAAAAGGTAGGGTTCCGTAGATAAGTTATAATAGTTCCGTAGAATAGTTGCTAAAAATTATGGCGGTCGTATTTATCTTGCAAAAACTTTCTAAAAACCTTAGAATGTTTTTTAAATACTTATCAAAAATTGCGAAACCGGCAGCATTCGAGCCTTCTGTGTTCGCGCCCGACGCGACGCTCTGAACGCTAAGCCACGGTATCCTTTATGTATAGGTATAAAACACTATCATAACAATTATAAAAATATACCTAAGTATAGTCAACTTTCACCTTACAGCTCCTTTCAAAATGGCTCGGACACACAGACATACGGGACTGACGGACGGACAAATGGGCTGGACGAAACTATGAAGGTTCCTTGTCTTACTATACGGGACCATGAATCACTGATCCCTATTCTTGGAAATTAAAATCTAGTTATAATATTCTTGCATAATTTCTCGAATTCAATCTTGAATTCTACGCAGATTGTATCTGATTATTCAAAATGATTGTTCTAGATTTTAATAAATTCGATAAAAATTGTATAAATGAGTTTAGAATTTAGATTGAATTAAATAATTTGCGATAGTATTATTCTTTGACTAGCTACCGTTCGCGGCTTCGTTCCTATGGGAATTCCAAAAATCTGGGAACCTTTGTGCTAGCTTTCTTTTATTTTTGCCAAATGTTTGGGCTGGGAGTTGATGATTCACTCAGCGATTAGGACTTATCTTTTTATTATTTTGTTCAATGACCGACGTTTCCACCTGATAGTAAGTGACAATATTCTATAATAATATTCTTTTGTGAACGAAAATCAAAGAGTTCCCTACGGGATTTAAACCTGAATCCTGATAAAACCGGGGGCATTGTTTAGTAAAAAAATTAACTAAACAAGGTCCCTAACAAAACTATTTTTTCCAAACATAATATGTCCTCTTGTCGATACTTTATCAGTTATCTCAATAAATTATTTTGACTCTCTTTTTCATTAACTCCTTATCAATACACTAATAGTTACCATCTCGAAGATGAATATGTCCGATAACGGGTACCTACGATGATTAGTAGAGTTATTAATGAGAAACTAGTTATAACGTGTTAGTAAAACCTGAAATATCGACACAATTAGCTGTTTTATTAGTAGAAAATAGTAATAGGTACCTACCTACGTAGGTAATTGGCCACCCAGCTCGATAAAAGGTTTATTTTGTATTGGAATCTTACCTGGTGACGATGCAGCGGGCTAGCTTTGAAAGGATCATCGTTGTTGTCAATGATAGATGTCTACTGGACATACTCGTAGACGCTGGAACCTTTTTAACCCACGACCCAAAACGAGGGTATAAGTTTGACGTGTGTATCTGTGTATCTGTGGATCTGTGTATCTGTCTGTGGCGTCGTAGCTCCTAAACTAATGAACCGATTTTAATTTAGTTTTTTTGTTTGAAAGGTGGCTTGGCTTGATCGAGAGTGTTTTTAGCTATAATCCAAGAAAATCGGTTCAGCTTTTTGAAAGTTATCAGCTCTATTCTAGTTACTGTAACCTTCACATGTCGGGGGTGCAGGTGTTATAAATTTTTAATTTACACTTGTTTTCGAGTTGTGCCACACATGACATAGTTTATTACGGCGCTTCTTCTGCTGGAGGCATTTTGGTTTATTTTAATGTTCAAGTGGTAGAAGCGCCGAGACAACCAACCCCTAGGTATAATATATCATGTGTGGGCAAAACTTACAAAATAAACGTTTTTCTTTCTTTCTTTAATTTTTCGACAAAGTGCAGTGTCTCATAAAATTGTTTCGTCTGCCGTTTCGTAGCCCTAGCGTAATCAGTACAACTGAAAAAGTGTTGCAAAAGCCGTGACAAAACGATTGTCGCACTAATTGTGCTTGGGCTGCATCAATCAAGGCTCGTCTTCTCTCTGTAGTATGAATGAAGCACAAACGAAAGGAAGCTATGTACGAACTATGAAGTTTCAAAACAAACTTGAACCGGCTAGTGGAAATAAGTAAAAGATCGGAATTAGCTGATACTGATAAAAATTTCTCATGCGGCTGATGTTAAAGTGGCGTAAAATGGATGTAATTGGTAATTAAATTGAAGGGCCTAAAAACACGCAAGCGGGCTTACAAAAATGTTCGTTCAGATTTAATCGGTACATTCTTATCTTTATGTATTATGCAGATGACAGTCGCAGGTTCGGCAATTAATTTTTTTAATGATGGCCGGTTCACACGTGTGCTATGATGCTTTGACGGTGGGATTGAGGATGCGCAGAATGAGAAGAATTAAGGCAATCATATAATATATTGATATATTTTATTAATTAAGGGACAACAAGAATAAATAATTAACTATATGGATTCTGCTAGTTTTAGCGGATTCTGTATGAATCTGGCCAAATCTGTATGATACCTACAACATGCAGCCAGTGCCCTCTTGCTATTAAAATGACAGAAAAAGCAAGCAATGAAGCAAGTATTAGTTCGCGACAGGTTGAGACAGCAATCGGGATATGAGGCAGAGGGACGCCAGGCACACCCGCACGTAACCCGCGCTATCCCGCACCGAGTTAGCGCGGGGGCTGTGTAGCCCTCCCCGCCCCCGCCCGGTTCAATTTTCAAAAATCCTTCTTAGCGGACATCTACATCATAATTGCAATCTGAATGCCCAATTTTAGCCCAATCCGTCCAGTAGTTTGAGCTGAGTGTTGATAGATCAGTCAGTCAGTCAGCTTTTCAGCATATATGTAGATTTCGGCATAGACCATAAACGCTCTTCTGCTTAAATTGGTGTATTATTATAGTAGAAAGTTCTTAGTAGTTAAATAAAATTGGAACTAGTCACGATATAAACCGACATTGCAGGAGGTAGGTATTATATCAGATTCCTTCCACGTACATTCAATTTGTGGAACCAACTCCCTTCGGGCGGTGTGCCCACCAAACTTTGTTATGGAATTTTCAAGAGACGGACGAAACGGAATAAGAAAATCCAACGCAACTGCGGTTTTTCTGGTTCTGCAATGTTCATGGGCAGGTGATCTGCACGTTTGCTCGATATTCATATCATAAATTTAGTAAATAAGTACTTTGGTACTCTAAATATGTAATAATAAAAATCCAATGGAATCACTTACCATAATAAAAATGTGAAAGTTTGTTTGTTTGTTGGTAAGTACCTATCCTTCAACCATATCACAAAGAAGCAAGTGATCGACGTGATTTTTAAGGGGTGTTATAAGTTTGACGTGTGTATCTGTGTATCTATCTGTGGCATCGTAGCGCCTAAACGAATGAATCGATTTTAACTTAGTTTTTTGTTAGAAAAGTGGCTTGATCGAGAGTGTTCTTAGCTATAATCCGAAAAAATTGGTTCAGCCGTTTAACTGAAGATGACATAGGTTACTTTTTATCCCGAAATATCAAAGAGTTCCCACGAGATTTTTAAAACCTAAATCAAAGTGAAGTCGCGTGCGTCAGTTGTATGTACCTAATAGGTAATATGGATAAGGATCATTAAATATTTAAGCACAAACCCCGTAGATCACTGCTTTGAAACACCATCGGAATGAATCCACATAATCACTCCCATTAATCTTGAAGTGAAGAAATGACCCTCCTGGGTCAAAACTTGGGGAGACCAATGATTTAAATAAATTACATTTCGTTTGCTTTATCTGCGGATCTGGCTTAAATGTACGCCCCGATCTGAGACGAAATCGTAGGGCTATTTCTATTCATTCGTGTCTGTAAAAAAACTGTTATTTATGTAATTATACGTCGTTTACAATGTTTTTATCACTTATGGAACACGCTAACCTGAAGACAGTATTTGTGGCACCTATCTAGGAATTCTTTTCTTTTAGTTTTGGTCTATTCTTTTTATTTTTGTTTCTTTTTAAACTCCGACCCAAAAATAGGGGTGTTATAAGTTTGACGTGTGTATCTGTGTATCTGTCTGTGGCATCGTAGCTCCTAAACTAATGAACCGATTTTAATTTAGTTTTTTTTTGTTGGAAAGGTGGCTTGATCGAAGCTATAATCCAAGAAAATCGGTTCAGCCGTTTGAAAGTTATCAGCTCTTTTCTAGTTACTGTAACCTTCACTTGTCGGCTAATTTACACTTGTTATTCTATAATATGTATGATGTCCATCGGCAAGATGTAAACTATCTCTATACCAATGGGCCGTGAAAAGCTGGCAGACAGACGCACTTTCGCATTTACAATATTATAGCATGGATTGGTAATATGATTGGATTTGTCAAAAAACAGGAACCCTCCATGTTTATTATTTAGTGTTTCTCTATATACATAATATTATTAACTGACTGACGGACTGACTGACTAATATTAGTAACGTATCTAGAAACTTGATATTTTACATGTGGGTTATTTTCAAAGGCATTCAAGAAAATTCAAATGGAATGTTTATACAAGTGTAAATTAAAAAATTATAATACCCCCGACAAGTGAAGGTTACAGTCGTTACAGTAGTAACTAGAAAAGGGTTGATAACTTTCAAACGGCTGAACCGATTTTCTTGGATTATAGCTAAGAACACTCGCGATCAAGCCACCTTTCAAACAAAAAAAAAACTAAATTAAAATCGGTTCATTAGTTTAGGAGCTACGATGCCACAGATAGATACACAGATACACATGTCAAACTTATAACACCCCTCTTTTTGGGTTGGGGGTTAAAAATCCTATATCCACGCGGGTGAAGTCTTTAGAAAAAAGCTGGTGTTCTCTATGATAATTTGAATTAAGGTGGAGAGAAAAATAATCGAAAGCTAATTTGAAAATAACAAGGTATTCAGCGCGTTGGCCCGAGGATCACCTCATAAAAGGCTTTACGGAAAATAAACGCTGTACGCTTAGCTACCTGATAAGTAAGAGAGATAAAATTATATTAAACTCGTGTACCTACTAGTCGCTTTATTAACTTTATCATAATAAAAATTATACTAGGTACTATAACTGGATAGTACCTACTTACCTATTAATAGGTACGACAGCACTGGAACTTTTCAAAATTGTAGTCGCTCTTTCCAATGTATAGTATGCGACAGGCCGAGATGGCAATCGACCCACACATCTGCACATAACGTGAGGGTGTGTGGAGTCGTACTAAAAGTAGCTAACATTTTCAGTTTAAAAACTTTTCATTGTACCTACGGGAAACGTCATATTTTCAGATAAGTAGAGTTTGGATGTATAGTTAGACGAACAAGCAAAATTTTAAACTACTTACTAGCGAAGATCAGGTAGCTTTTTCTACACTAGCTTTTGCCCGCAACTTCATCCGCGTGGACTACAAAAATTAAAAAAATTAAATTTTCAAAAATCCTTCCTTAGCGGGAATCTGTGCCAAACAGCCCGATCTGTCCAATAGTTTGAGCTTTGCGTTGATTGATCAGTCAGTCACCTTTTTCTTTTTAACCCCCGACCCAAAAAGCGGGGTGTTATAAGTTTGACGTGTGTATCTGTGTATCTGTCTGTGGCATCGTAGCTCCTAAACTAATGAACCGATTTTAATTTAGTTTTTTTTGTTTGAAAGGTGGCTTGATCGAGAGTGTTCTTAGCTATAATTCAAGAAAATCGGTTCAGCCGTTTGAAAGTTATCAGCTCTTTTCTAGTTACTGTAACCTTCACTTGTCGGGGGTGTTATAAATTTTTAATTTACACTTGTTCTTTTAGATATTTAGATCAGTTACCAAATCCTTTCAATATACGGAAATACAGCTTCTGTTTTAGTTACGTAAAACCTTACTTGCCAGAAAACCCCCTTGTACTTTTAGTTAATATTTAAGCAGCCATATTTCAAGTGCATTCCTAACACACGTGGAGTATTGGCTTTCACTGTTTGCACTGTCATATTAAACGCTAGTTAAACAACGGACGCTCAATGGTGGAAGCGTTTTACGTTTCGAGTGTAGTGGTTGATGATGTTAAATTGCCCGGGACTCACTTACCACACAGAGAAAATAAAAGGTAGGTACATGTAGTGCCTAAGTATTTATTGGCTCTGTTGATGCCAGACAACATACTAGAAACTTAATAAAAACAATTACTTAAATGCGTCCAAAATTGGTATTTTCAGATTTCAAGGTTTAACAAGTACTGTACCAAAGTATTTGTATGAATTACTAGAGGATGCCCGTGATTTCGTCCGCGTGGATTTGGGTTTTTAAAGATCCCGTGGGAACTGTTTGATTTTCCGGGATAAAAAGTTGCCTATGTCAATTGCAGGGACGCAAGCTACCTCGGCACCAAATTTCATACAAATCGCTTGGTTTTTATGAATCCCGTAGGAACTCTTCGATTTTCCGGGATAAAGTAACCTATGTCCGTCTCCGGGATATAAGCTAACCGTGTACCTTTCGTCAGAATCGGTTAAACTGTTGGGCCGTGAAAAGGTAGCAGACAGACAGACAGACACACTTTCGCATTTATAATATTAGTATGGATTTCAAGATGGCATAGGAAAAAGCTGATAGCTTAGATAAGTGGCTGTATTTCATCGCTGTTTTTGTAGTCGGCATTGTCCAAAAGAATACATAAATCCGTACGTAAGTTCTAAAATACAGATATTAAAAGCTCATAAAACCAAAAGTAAAACGAACCCGCTCAAGGCAAGCCTTTACATTGAGTAACATTTCAATTTAATGCTCGCTTAAGCCTTATAGCTCATCGGAAATTAATAGGTAACGCAATAAGTAATACAACATCGCATTGAGTTGTAGTACATAGAGGAAAGCAACCTAAAATCAGGAGTCGAAATAGTCATGCTATTAAACTACCAAATTATTATTAGTTTTACACATCGATGGTTTTACTAAAATAATATTAGTAGTGTTGAATTGGGGATTCTGTATCAAAATTGGTGGGGATTTTGGATCACTCTCGCTACGCTCGCTCGCTTCGCTCGCCGTGATCCAAAATCGCCACCAATTTTGATACAGAATTCCCCAATTCTAAACTACTGTCCTCAACAACACATTAAATAAATGGAGTGTAGCTAAATCCAAGCAAAAATTAATCAACTATCCGTATTTTGAACAAACTATTCACATGGTTTAAGAACGAAATATTCATTCTATTTGCACGAGCAAATATGTTGATAAAACTAGATAGGTACTAAGAAACCTTGAATTTTAAAATTACTCTTCAAATGTAATATTTTTACAACATGAAAAACAACTATTTGGCTATAACAACCTACACCAAATATTGTGTTTTCAATACGAGTATAATCAGTAAATTAAATAAAAGAAGCAGGTATATGGAAATTAAACAAGCATATTTAATCATCTAAAACTTTATTATTCATACACCACTTTTTTAAACAAGTTACATTTTTCAGCGCACAGATGGTCGGATGATAAACACAACTATATATGTCAGAATGTGAATTATACAACTCATACAATGTTAATAAACGAGGACATCCTTTATCTTCTAAATTATGTACGTTAGGATTACTTAATATATCTTTTAACCATAACTGCTTTTCAAGGCCTTTACAATAAATATCATTATTTTTTAAAATATCTATTAGATGGTATTTATAGGTCTCGTAAGGCACGATTCCCTCGCTCCATAATATTTTTCTATTCTTTTCAATCCATTTAACTTGTTTCTTTTCTGTGTCTGTTAGCCATTCATAGGGATATGGTGGTTTTATTAACAAAACTTGAACTCGATCACTATACACTATAGCAATCTCTTTAGGCAGAAAGTAATTTTGATCATTTTTAAAACCTTGAACGTCCACAATAATTTTCATGATAGTTTTCGAACAATGTTACTCAGCGGCCTATACTCCACAAGACGATCGTTTATGATTAAACAGTAAGCGCTGGTATTGCTTGGAATTTCCTGAGACGTTTCTATTTCCAGACGAACATCAACTGGACCAGTTTTTAAATTTTCATTTTGTCTGGAACAATCTATGACAAATAAAGGCGCTATTTCTTTAAATGTATGAAGATCAAGCAGTGGATCAATAGGAAGGTTGTAAAACGACTGACGAAACTTGGTGTACATGTCGTATAATATACTGTATTTATTTTCCTCAAACTTGAGATTTAAAGCATCATACGGATAATAGTGGGAATTCAGGAATAATGTGACATTGGTTAATGTACAATGATCGAATATTGTGCTGTCTCTGTTTTTAACATTTTTTCTATTAGTTTGCAAACCAAATATAACATATCGAGGTTTTTCTAATTGAGAAGCAGTCTTTAACGCCCATGAATGTTTGGTAGTTTTTGGCAATAATGGATATTCATACAAATCCCAATTTCTAAATGCTATTTGTACGGGATTATCTTTTTCTAATTTCCTTAAAAGTATTAATCTTTGCTGATCTGATACTTTAATATGTGGTACTCGCCATTGGATTCTCTGTATATCAATGTCTACAATATCATCGCTACCCATGACAACACTATTTATGTTAGTACTACCTCTGTTAAGTATGAGTTCATGTTTACAGTTTATTATTATTTTATTGTAGTCTTCAGCAAAACCTAAAATCTTATTTAAGGGTATCAAAGCATTAAAATTTCCATTTTGATTTTTAAATCCGTCTATATTCCAACCCCAAGCAGCAGCCGCTTTACTGTCACCGCTATTCATTGAAATGAAAGATTTTATGGTTGTAGTTATTCCAGCATTTCTAATACGATCGATTTCAACACCATTCATTTCGTATCGGATATCTTGAAAAAGAAATGCAATTGCATTATTACTGAAGTCAACACTTTTCTTTTGAACTTTGCCAGCTTGATCTTTATGAGTCACCGAAACTTTTCCTTCAATGTAAATGGAACTGGCTGATGGTAACACGTAAATATCTTGCTGGTGAATAGGTATCCGAATTTCATCATTTTCATTGAAACTGTTATTGTATGGATTATATGTATGAACCTCATAACTCTCGATAGAGTTATCGAATTCAGGTAATTCGTTGATCTGAAGGAGGCTCATACTTTGAAGCCGAGGGCTTTAAGAAATTGTTTATTACTCTGATGAATTTTTTTATATACTCTAACACGTCTTCTTTGTTTTACACTTTCCTTGGTAATAACTTTCTTAATAGTTGGGTTATACTCTTTATAATAATTACTTTTGTTAAATACGATCATTTTGACTTTTTCAAATGAAGACACAAAACAATAGTTTCGCCCTTAAAATTTATATTATTGCCTTCCAAATCCAAAATTTTTATTGTTATTGATGAAATTATCTTTCTTTTGACCGGAAAATATATCACATTACTTGGAGATTCTATAAATCTATGACCTGGAGGAATGTTTGGCACAAACTCATAAATAATATGTGAAGGAGAACCGTTAGTGTACGAACTCTGTACAAGATCACATTCGATCCTTATGACAGACAGTGGTAGAATGTTAACGGATTCTGTAGATTCATGCCATTTATTTGCTTTTAGTTTTTCGTTAGAAAAACCTAGCATAGGTCCAATACTATTTTCTGAATTAAAGTTTATAGTTTCAGTACAGTACAAAGAGCATGTCATTGTATTGATGTTAGATTTTATTTGTAATTCACAATTTTCAACTCTTTCTTTTAGGTATTCATACAAATCTTGTAAATCGTAAGCACCTGGTTGAATAAGAATTCTTTTTTTCTCTTCTCCATATTCAAACACATTATTATTATAGTCTACATTTGGAATTGAATTAAATGCAGAAAAATATACTAAGCCACACTCATATTCGTCTTCCAAAATAAGAGGAGGGGCGTAAAATGATTCTAGAATAGATTTTTCACCCACGATCGTGAGTGTAATAGACATGATGGTTAAATGAGCTTACATATTTTTGTATCATCTATTTATTTTCAATTTTTATTCCAAAAATTAATAAGAAATTTGATACATAGATGGCCACAGTTATAAGAATTAGATCCTTGATAATTGTCATAATTATAATTAATATTCGCTCCCACATATTTTACAAATTCTTTAGGCGGTTTCAAATTACCATAACTATCAAAGTATTCAATGTAATTATTTATTTTTGCATAGGCTACCCAATGAGTTCCAGGATTTTGAGAGCTATCTAAGTTGATGATACCACACTCTTTTTTAAAAGGATATTTTGGAAGTTCATTTCTCATAAATACACCTCTGAAATAAGGAATATTTTTTGAAATTTTTAGAATATCCAAGTTACTTAGAGCACGATTAGGTAGCCGCCGAATCAGTTTTTTTCCTTTGCTGTGTATATTCCCAAACCATTACCATAGGGCTTTATAAATAATCCTTTTCCGATACACAATGTTTCCATCTTCTCGTTATGTCTCTTTAGTTCTTGAAATTTTTTTTTCATTAAATTAATAGCATTGACTGCTTTCACTATACTAGCAGTACCACCCGCTAAGCTGCCCGCGGCAGACAATCCTGCAAATATGGGGACTAGTGGCAAAACCCCACCTGTCTTTGGTATGGGTATTATACGCGGTACATTAACTGAAGATGTCGCTGCTAATTCCTTAGCAGCAGCAAGAGCTAATTCGATTGCAGCTTTTTTGCATTTAGGTTTCAATTTATGGATATGTTTTTTCGCGCGAGATACAATATCCTTAAAGCTTTTCTTAAAACCAGCACCAGAATTACTTGTTTTCAAATTGTTAGATTTTCTTCTCAAAGTCATTTTACGCTTGGATGGTTGTTTCTCCATTTTTAATAAAAGAGAACTCTGCTCAGTATCGTAGATAATAAGAGACTGAAAGTTGTTAACATAAAATGTGTTTATAAAAGATTTAGTTTATCTATCCAACTGTTTTCACTAGGCGGCAGACCTAACCATTTGACATATAATTTATTTCCTTTTGTTTTTAAAACCTTTTCAATAAGATATATATCAGGATGTTTTGTTTTTTGTAATTCTTCAGTATAGAATGATCCTAAAATAGGTCGCTGTCTTGCATCTTTTAGAAGGTAAGTAATTGGATGAGTGTTTTGAACTTGAGCTATATTAAAAATTTCAGTTGACCAGTTGGGAGTATATCCTTTGTCAAAAGTTCCTTTGTATTTGCTTATTCTTACATAATCTCCAATTTTGAATTTTGAACGTTTCTGCGATGGTGCTGATAATTGTAGTAGTCTGTATCTTTTTAGTATATTTTGTTTATTCTTTTCATTAACTTTATCTGGAGCTGTACCAATTGTTCTGTGAAATGTGGAGTTATATTTTTTCATGATGTGCTCGAGGGTTCCATCATTCCATTTGTAATTCCCTTGCAAGCTAAATTGCTTGTACATTTTAGTTTTCAACGTTCTTATAAATCTTTCTACTATTGACGCCTTTTTAGTGGAATAAGTGGAATAATGATTTATACCGTATTTTTGTAATAATTTTTTGAAACAACTATTATAAAATTCTGTTCCTAAATCAGTTTGTAGATTTTTGGGAACACGACCTTTTTCTAGTAACTTACTAAATGCTTCAGTCACAGTTTCTTTATTTTTAAGTTTAAGCGGATATGCCCATGCATACTTTGAAAAAGCATCGATGACTGTTAAAATATATTTATATTGTGAATTATCTTTTGAGAATGATTGCATATCAACTAAATCGGCCTGCCATACATCATCAATGTCTTTAAGTATAACATGTCTTCGAGGAAAATTTTTCCTAACATTTTTATGTATTTCATTTACTACACTATCTTTGCTCATTTTTTGAATTTACGACTTACACCTTCTATATTCCTTTTTAGACTATTTATTTCTGATTTTAACTGCAACAATGTTTCCTCTACTGTTTTTAATCGTATATAGAGCCCATCTAAGAATTTGTCAACATATAGTTTAGTAGCACAGTCGTTTGGGTCAATGGGTGTACCAACATGTTTGATGATTTTATGTTGAGCATCAAAGATATTTTCTAAGGCAGAGCTATCCATTTTCAGTTTCTTGTGTACATGATGACCAAACTTGTTGACATTCATGTTCAACAGTGTTTATAGAACTAAGCAAAAATGTAACCAGGTTTTATTTTTATATACTTATTTTATTATACCAGCTTCTTTAAGTTCTTCAATTATTGATATAATCTCATTGTCATGACTAGTGTTGCCAGCATCTTTTGAAGCAATTAAAATTTTCAATCTATCTACTAACTCATTCGGATCATCCCAGTATATGAAATCTGTATTTTTTTTCAAAGTTTTAAGAGTTGGCATAAAACCACCTTGTTTTTTTTCTTTTAATTCACTATCAGTAAAGAGAGGTTTCACAATTTTAGTATATTTTGTCCCTTTATCGCCTTTAATCTGATTCGTAGGGTTATAATCTCTCCTATGTGCACTAGTATTGCATAAAATATCTTTATATACTAATTTATCTTGATCAGATACAATCTTTACATCTGGTTTACTCTGAAATAATAATTCTGCCAAACCTGGGGTTACTTCATAGGATCTATTTCCTATTTTAGCCATCATATTTTTGCTATGAGCATCACCATCTGAAAATGTTACTTTTGTATTTCCAATCATTAAATTACTATTTTCATTACGTACACCAAAAGGTACATTCAAATTATAGATTTCATTGCTTTTTTCAGGCGTTGGAGATGGAGTATAGAATTCTTCGATTTCTTCAAAATTTTGGGTAGAAGTTATTGGTTTTGGTGTTACATAATTTTTATCATCATTTTCTATGTTTTTAATTTTATCAGAAGTTGAAGGTGAACATGTATCTGGTAAATCATGGTGACTATTGTTTTTATTTTCTTTTTTTTGCAATACTATGGATTCTAATGGATCCGTTATGGATTTAAAAAGTTTGCGCCTTTTTAGTTCTAAATCATCTTCTTCTTCACGCATTTGTTTTGCTTTCTTTTTGATGGTTTCAATTGATTTAATTAATTGTTTCTTTACAACGGCTTCCATTTTTAAATTAAATATGGGTAGGTATTCTTACCAGTGCTCTCATTTGACTGACTAAATTTGTGTCTCGTATGTGGTATATAATTGTAAAATTGTTAGTCGAATTTCACGAATATGTCAAATGTTTTTCTGTACCGACCGTTATTTAGTTCGCAATCTTTGTTGATTGATAAAAACATAAACGGATCTTTCCAAATACTTGCACACAATTGTTTAAAGACATGCCAGCTCATATCAGAATTAACATGTTCCTTATATATATGTTTTAAGTTTATATCATCTTGCTTGAAAATAATTAAAAAGTTAACATTGTCACGTATTAATTGCTTAGGAATTTTTGAATATGTTTGGGTCAAGTAAAAGCAATCAATTTGTTTGTGTCTGCCCATCGAAAAATAATTTCGAATATTAACTTGATTTTCACAAGTCACGTCGTCAAAAATGAAAATAGAATTTCTTAAGGCTTCAGTTGGCGAAATAACTTCTTCACTATTTTTGAACATAATAAATTTAACATCTGGAGTATTTTGAAAAACTTTTTGTAGGAAACAATATTTAGATTGAAAAGTGGACTTTGAGTAAATATAAACATTTTGGAATTTAAGTCCATTTTCGTGCAATAATAAGTTTATCATAATATTTGTTTTCCCACAGTTGGAGGGTCCGCAAATTATGCATCGAATTATGTTTGGTAGAAGTTTACTATGTCGGCTAAAGCATGGTGGTGGTGTTTCAACATCTATATAATTTATTTTTAATGATTCAGCCTGTTTTATCAACTTCATATTACTGATTGATGATAATTTTAAAAATGCAACTTATTAAATAACTTCATATTATTGCTAGTTGATTTAAATTTTAAGGTATTGCTTGTAGGTATCACATTCGTGTTTCACTTCGCACTTGTCTAGCGCACTATTATTTGTCGATGATTATATTAAAATGTAGGTATACATTTTAATTTAAACCTTGTGATAATAGTATGAAATTGAAATTCGTAAGAACTTAATACTAAACAGGTTCTAACATGTCGCTAGAGATTGCATAATGCGGACGAATGTCATACAAGTATATACAATTGTTTTGAAAACTTGACTCCATAGATTTGTTACTAAACAATTTTCATTCCCAGATCTTCTCACGCAAGGAACTCACTCGCTTCTGGTTAGTGAAAAAAATTACTTATATAATATTTTGACTGTATTCTTTTCTATTTTAGAATTTGTTTATTGATATTTTTATAAATGTTGTTTTATTGTTATATTTATAAAATTTTGTATTTTGTTACAGCATCATGTCGGACTTTTATTTCACGGATGACGAAAGAAACACAAGTATGAATAATCCATTTTATGGAGCTCAAGACTTGGATGCTATTTTAGAAAGAGAAGAAGAGAATAGATTGAAAGCTTTACGTGAGCAAAAAAATAATGAAACACTTGAAAATAACACCAGTTTGAAAACCATAAAAAAGAAAAATAAATTGTCTTTAAAAAAGAAGCTTCCAAAAATAGATCATGTGATTTCACCAGCTCCAGATTCATCTTTTGTTATACGGAAAAATAAAGCAAAGGGAAGCCACATTATAAAAATTGAAATACTTGAAATTGATAGTAAAGAACAGGAGAACAGTGCAAAGACTAATTTGAGTGTACAGTACATAGTGAGTGATAATTATGACAATATGATGGATGCTACAGAAGATTTAATTAATAGGATTATACAAAAGCTAAGTGTGCCTGAATAGTTAAATTTAATATTATTTTATTGTTATTTTGCGATTGTAAAAATAAAAAGCATAAATGAGTTCTAATTAAAGTATAAAGTATATTTTATATTTTCATATCATGCAAGTAAGTTGTAGTCCGAATATTTTCCATTAAGTAGTAAGTTTTTATAATACGTTAATCTTATGTTAAGTACTAAGTTTATGAAGTAATGTAAATAATTGGTTGAATTAATAAAGGGAATATAAAATATGTTGTGATTTTATTTGAAATAAAACACTGTGGTAAACTTAATCAAATTTATTAAATGCTAAATTACCATTAAAACTAATATTAAAATTAGACACATAAAAATTTGTAAAATACATAGGTACTTAGCATAATATTTTTACTAAAGAATCGTGCTGTAATGCCCCCAAGGCAAAGTTTTAAAATCATTTTCCATTATTTGCCTTTTATTATCATCACTATTTAATACTAATTTATTAATTTTCTGAGTAAAAACCTGATGATTTTTTGATCGTATGACAAACATATCATCTCTTATATTTTCATTGCAAAATAAGGCTTTCTTATATTTCTCAAAGTTTAATTTTTTTGTCACAGGCTTCGTGATACCCTTTGCTTTACTGATAGTTTTTTTCTCAGAAAGTAAACAATATAATTTTGCGCGTAAACCAACAAATTTAGAAATGATTTCTCCTCCCATTTCGTCTTTAAAATATCCAGGTATTTTCATATTAGCTTTCGGCATATTAAAAATATTATCATCTTCAAAATTGCTAGTATCAAAATAATGAATGTTATCTTTCATATCTTCATAAAAATCATCAGTTTTTACAAGATATAGTAAACTATCAGTATCCGTATAACATAACTGAACATTATTTCCATAGATTCTTTTTATGACCGAATAATGAAAATGATACAAATGCGTTTTCGACAGTTCAAGAATCGTGAATCCAATATATATTGGTCGATCTAAGACAATTTTTGTTTTTTTCAATTGAATAGCTACTAAGTTTTCAGAAAAAATTGATAAACTGTGAAAATGTGGTGCACTAATATATTTTTCCGCTCCATTCAATTTATTAGTATTATTTGTAGTATCTCTCCAAACGTTTACTAGTTTTACGTCAACCTGCTTCCTTTTGTTTTCTATCGTTTTTCCAAAAATAGAATTATTCTGCTTTTTAAAAAAGTCTTTCTCAAAATCAGACTTGGCATTTTGTCTGAGACTTGTGTTTAAAAAAATATAAGGCTCTAAAAAGTTGTCCTGATAAAAAGATAGCACTCTGTATATTTTTAAAAGCAATAAACCATTCTTTAAGCATTCTTGCAAGTGCATATAATGAATAACAAAACGATGTTTATTATATAAATTTGCCACCAATTTTTTGCTTTGATTTTGAGCAGGAGAATATTTTTCCGCAGCAAATGGTAGGTCTGAATGAGCATCATGAATATTATCCGGATAACATAAATCTACCTCGAGAATATATCCACACTGACTTTTTTTAGAAATGTTCCTTACATCAAAATTTTTAATTTCATTTTCATTTAAAAATTTAAAGTCACGCATTGGCATTTTTTGCATCATAGCAAAACCGTAAAGGTTGACACAGTCTAAATAAATTAAGTACGTACTTGACTCATTTTTATTGTAGGATGGTAAATATTTATTGTTTGCTTCAGCATATCTCAATGAACACTGGGCTAAACCACCTCGAATACCTTTTTCTAACATCTGATACATATCCACATCAGAAATCAAATCAAGCTCAACTTTAGTATATAACAACATTGCGTCCCAACTTAAAGATGGAGATGATACATAATAGCAGGGGTCTAAATTATAATAGTCTAAACTCATATTTCTGAACTTTTCAAAAACGTCGCATAGTAATAAGACATCGCATTGTAAGTATAAATCTGTATACTCTCCTAAGTTTTTTATACCAAAAGTTTTCCATATTTTTAAAGCGTGTTCGTAATCCTCAATGGAAATATTTTCACCTGTGAGTTTATTAAAAAAAATCGAATGTTTTGGTAACTTTGTTTCATTATATTTCTCCCATGCATCCATATAATCATAACAATAGACACCCTTTTTACAGGCCAAATTTAATAAGTGTTCATCCTTAATAAATACACGCATATGCTGAAAATCATTCGGATGAAGACTCTTTGCCAGTTTATCCAAACCCGAACTCAAAAAATTAAATGAATCGATAAACTTCAGTTGAGCAGCATTTGTTTTATCAATAGGTAAAAATTTTGTGAATGATATATATTTTTCTTTAGATTTTGGTATCAAGCTCGTTTTTCCGGTAATTTCTGATAATTCTTTAATAAATAAGTGGCAATCATAACCACTCAAGTTATGAAAAATGATCGGTATAAACGTACATTTTTTTGCATTTATGTTACAAGTGTTGTGAGCAGGGCCTCGGTATTTACCTGTAAAATGGTCATGATCCTTTACTATTATATCATATTTTTTAAACATTGTTTTACAGATGCAGCAAATTTTTGCTTCATTATATGAAGTCAACTCTTCGGTAGTAAGAGGAAACATTGGATTATTTGTATTTAAAATACCGTGCAATCTTTTTACATCTCGCGTAATGCTTTCAACAAATTTTTTACCACAGTTTGGTCCGCGATAGCTTACAAAGTCATTAAGCTCAGGTTTAGAATGGCAACATATGTAATAAGCGAAACAAGATGGTTCATGTGTTTGTATATCTTCAGTATAAAGAGATTTATTTTCGTTTGAATATTTACAAAGCAAGCTCTCAAAATCGCCATATATCACGATAGGAATTCTTTGAGTTCTCTCATAGTTTGAAAAATGCAACTTACTACCATCTTCTGGAAGTACAGTTTGTCTTTTAGCACAATCGTGATTGTGTAGTTTTTGTTCATTTGCGAAATATAAAAAACATTCATCACATAAAAATATTTTAGACTTGTGTTTTGTTAATTGCCTTCGCACAAGTCGGCCAAAGTCTTTAATCAAACAGTAATGGGCTTTGTCATTTTTAGTAATATATAATAAATTAACATGGGTAAGTTTTCGAGCTAAAGTCACATACAAAGGACCTGTAACTGTATTATTGGCTTCTAACCCATAAACATTTACACTAATAGTTGGATTGTTCTTCTCAAAGGTTTTAATATCTTCAATTCCCGGAGGAAATGTCATATTTCTTATGTCAAAAAGCAATGAATAATGAGGATATGATGAAACTCTATTGGAATTAAGTTTTGTAGGATACATTTTAGCAGCAATGCACCATAAAAAGCAACAATCATCGAAATTATGAATATTTAGACATGATTTTGTATTTCTTATATGTGATGGTAATGCCAAATATGATCCACCTTTCAGAGGATTATATTTATTAATATTTATCTCCAAATGACTGATAGAATCAATTGTCCAACCAGATTCTGACTGTTCGAATTCTGCGCATTTGCAAGTTAACTTTTGAGCACATTGTAATAAAAAATTATCAATATCAGTACTTTGGACTATAATACCATATTTAGTACTGAAAGATTTAATAGACTTTTCAAAATTTTTTGGTAAAATATACGAAACAAATAACTCGAAATTTACTTTAATGGCAGTGTGTTTCTTTAGAGATATATTTATGATCTCGCGTGTGGTTTTAAATATTTGTGAAAAAAAACTCTCTGGAACTAAAGTTGTAGAGGTCGGATTTACTTTGTAACTGATTATTCTGTTTCTAAAAGCCGTTTTTATAATTTGCACATTCTCATATCTAGATTGAAATAAACTATTAGATTTATGAGTATTTGTTCTGTTATGTGACGATATAGATGTTTTAACATAAAGGTTACACTCTTTGCAGAAAAACATTTTCAATTTCATAGAATTGCTTATCTTGTTTATCTATTTAGTATCTAGTTTCTCAGTTCTGGTTTTAATATTCTGCGTATAAAAAATCGGTAAGGAAATACAGCTAAATAATAAATCAAGCTATTGGCTAATAAACAGTAAACAGTTATTAATAGAATGGAAGTAATGCGATGTTTCGATATCAACATTCAAACATGTCAAGTATCTAGTTTGTATGGTTCTAGTTTCTCAGTTCTAGATTTTAAATTTTGGATAGTTATGAGATGACTGTATTAAAATAAAGTAATCTAGTTATTTTCAGACAATGTGCAGACTTAGTAAGAGTATAAGGGCTGTAAGTATCACGTTATTAATATCCCAACTTCAAATCTTTCGATATGAACATTTAGACATTTTTATTTAATTTTATATGGTTCTAGTTTCATATGGTTCTAGTTTTTATGTTTCTAGTTTCATATGGTCTAGGCTTTGTATGGTCTAGGTTTTGTATGGTCTAGGCTTTGTATGATCTAGGCTTTGTATGGTCTAGGCTTTGTATGGTTTAGGCTTTGTAATTTCTGTAAAAAAAACACGTTAATTTAATTTTATATGGTTCTAGTTTCATATGGTTCTAGTTTTTATATTTCTAGTTTCATATGGTCTAGGCTTTGTATGGTCTAGGTTTTGTATGGTCTAGGCTTTGTATGATCTAGGCTTTGTATGGTCTAGGCTTTGTATGGTTTAGGCTTTGTAATTTCTGTAAAAAAAACACGTTAAAAAATATTTACAGGCACAAACATAAAGATAGTAATTTAATTGTCATACTTATTATATACAATATGTTGCAGATGAAATATTTTTTGAATTTATTTATGAAAATAATTTCTAAGATTTACAAAATTTAATTTACAAAATTTATCTTAGAAATTATTTTCATTTGCAGGGTATAAAATGGGCTGAATATTTTTTAGTTCAGCCTTACTATCATCAATTAATTTGGTGAGGGACTTCCATACCACCGAATTTAAATCAGTTGCAAGTTTTAGTGTGCAGATGGCATGCTTCCAACGCTCATTGTTCGCGAGTTTCTCCACTTCTTCAGAGTTGTAGACGCGCAGCTCGAAGTAGTAGCTGCCTTTCTTCGATGGGTCTGATTGGGATGTATACCCCGACGCAACGCGCCGACTGAGAAAACTTCTCAATTTCGCAGCGCGCACTGGCTTGCTAGTAGATTCATCCTGAAATTGAAAAATATTCAATTTAGTATCATCTGCGATAATTTCAACTCTCTACCTATTATGGTTCATGAGATAAAGCCCGCTGACAGACAGACGTCCGGGCGGACAGCGGTAGCTTAGTAATAGGATCCCACTGGTACCCTTCGGATATGATCCCTAACAAAATAATAACTTTAACAAACTATATTCATAAATTTATATACAGACCAATTGCCTAACAACATTCTTATTGGGAAGTCTTTTAAAAGCTTTAATCCAATAAAATATAAATAAGACAACTCACCTCAGATTCGGTAATAAACCTCCTCCGCTTAACAGATGGACTCGTAGGTGTATTTGGAGACGTTTCGGGTTCAGATTCCGATCCGCTCGATTCGAACGGATTCTTCGGAGCAGAAGAAGTCACCTCCTTTTTCTTGATCGTCTTCTTCCGCTTCACCTCACGTTTCTTCTTAAGAGACTTCGATGTTGATGGGGGCTGCACCAAAGCGATGGGGTCTTCGTCTTCGTCAAATGGATTGATGAAAGATGAAGAGGCCCTGAAAAACAATTTAAGTAACTATCAACATGAAAACTCCAAATAAAAATTCAATAGGTACCTAGTTGCTTAATTCAAAAATAAACATATAAAATAAAAATACTTACATACTTTATTTCGACTGTTGTTGTCGTCGTATCCAAAACTCGGAAAGAAAGGAATGGTGACGCTTAGGATCGACCTATTTATACGCTCGAATTCTAAAACCTCTTTCATAATAAACGAAATGGATTGAAATAAATTAGATTTAAACATTTGCGCATGTAACTTTAAACACTAAATCATCACAACATAAAACTTATATTTGCGAAAGTAATCAGACTAGATTTATACATTCGTATGAACACTGTCTTACGTATAAATTATTGCCGCATCAGCTATAGGTGTTCGATTTTGAAGCATGGAAGACGCTGTTGTTTATAGTTACGCAGTGAATTGAGATCTAACCGTAAAAGGAATGGTATGCGTCGGACTCGCGATAGTTAAAATGTTAAAAGGTTATACATTTTACTACTTTCCATAGGTAGGTATAAAATTTGTGAAAGGTCTAATAATATTTGCTCCTATTTGATGCTTCAATCTTCTTCCTTGCGAATTTGATTTAAAACTTGAGTGGAAATCCTTTAATTTTCGACGTCAAAAAATATCCTGGATCCGTCTCCAAGATGTGAATTGTCTGTGTATCAAATTTCGGCAAGATTCAGCCGTTAGTCTTTAGTTTAGACAGACGCCTTTTTGCATCACTAATCATACTTATTATAAATGCTAAAGTGTGTCTGTTTGTTTGTTTATTGGTTCGTCCTTCAATCACGTCGCAACGGAGCAACGAATCGACATGATTTTTCGTGGGTATAGTAAAAGAACTGGAGAGATATAGACAACTTTTTATCTCGGAAAATCATAGAGTTCCCGCAGGATTTAAAAACCTAAATCCATGCAGATGAAGTCGTGGGGGCATCAGTGAATTTATTATATTAGTACGCATTGTACGTATTTTTTTCGTCCATTAATCTCTATTTATCAAAGTATTTATAACAATCGAAATATATTTAAATAGCGGGAAATGTGTCTAAATTCATCATTAAAGAATTAATTTTCGATAAATAATAATGTATGATAAGCTTGCACACCTTACTAGAAATCTGCTATAATATATTTTTACTAATAAATCTTTATCCAAAATTCATTGTTTGTAGATCAGAATGGAGTTAATATATCCTAAATATCCTCGCTATGCAACTCAAATCGCAAGATTGCGAAGTTTTGATACCTGGCCTCAAGATTTAAATCAAAAACCTCAAGAAATGGCTGATGCTGGTTTTTTTTATACAGGAGATAGTGATCGCGTGATTTGTTACTTTTGTGATGGCAGGCTCAAAGACTGGGGCATCGAAGATCATCCATGGTCGGAGCACGCACGCTGGTTTCCGTCCTGTCCCTATGTTTTACTTGTGAAGGGTGAAACATACCTACAAAGTGATAGCAAAGATGTTTGTGGTGCATCAAAAGTATCTGAACAATTTGTAAATAACAATATAATAAGTTCTTTTGCAGACAGAAACATATTATGTGTTGAAAATATTAAAGAAACACTTTGCTGCAAAATTTGTCTTGTAGAAGAAGTAGCTGCGTGTTATATACCATGTGGTCATGCTATAACGTGTACTAAATGTGCTTTATCGTTGGATAAAATGTTATGTCCGATATGTGGAAAAGCAATCGTTAATGTAATACGAATATATTTCTGATGAGCTATAAACATTTAAAGAGTCTACCTTTATCCAACCTATTATAAGTATGCGCAAGCCTCGAATCAATCGATCGAAATTCATACTAATGAATACAGCAATGCCGGATCAAGCAGAAACACGATCAATATACAAAAATAATTTGAGCGCAACAAATCAAATGGTTAACTATGCGAGAGCAAACTTTTAGACGTAAAATTATCATGCATATGGGCTCGTTCGCATTTCTTATGAATGCCGCAGTCTCGTCGAACTCATCGTATTATATCATCCACTGTGCGGTGCGGGCGTATGATATAGGATCCGCAATAACTAGTCATTGAGGATTTTGTCTCACTGTTGATAGTGATTAATTGTTGCTTGGATTTAGGAATACTCCATTTATTTAATGTGTTGTTGTGGACAGTAGCCTACATTGGGGATCCTGTATCAAAATTCATGGGGATTTTGTATCACGGTGAGCGTAGCGAACGAGCGTTAGCGAGAGTGATCCAAAATCCCCATGGATTTTGATACAGGATCCCCAATTCAACACTACTAATATTATAAATGCAAAAGTGTGTTTGTTTGTCCTTCAGTCACGCCGTAGCCGGAGCAATGGATCTATAGCATGGATATAGTTAAAAACCTAGATAGTGATATTAGGTACTTTTTATTCGGAAAATTAAAGAGTTCCTACAGGATCTTAAAATCCAGGCTAGACTAAAATTAGGTTGAGATTTGAGAGAGAGAGCCATATACTAACTTCTTTCCGTGGATAGAGTATAGCTCTTGTTTACCAATCAGTTTGCGGATGTTTTGCGGGACAATAATCACTGGTACTGATTCTGAACACAACTAAATAGAGTTTTCGCATCCTCTTCTTACTAATGTAATGTGAAAAGGACAGACACAGTTTGACAGTTTCAAATTTAATATAGAGCTGTCAAACCTCGTGACTTTAGCTGCCAGTCGCTAGCCTATTGTTTAAATTTGTAGCGTGCACTAAAATTTAGAGTATCTAAATATAAAATTCATGTTTCGTCCTTTTTTAGCAGTATTAAAAGGAAGAGGATGCAGATACTCTAAATTTATTTTAGAGACAACAGAAACGGCGCTATTATACCTCTAGTTAATCGCACCTCTCTGAAACGTCGTATTATAAGCTTATGTCGTCGAAAGGTACAACAATACAATGTTGAGCTGAATACAATCCGCATCATTAAATATTTATAGCTTTATCAAGTTATTTTTTTGGAGCTACATCTTTGAAAACATAATAAAATATGGGACTATAAAATATTGCCTAAAGAACCTTCCCATATACCGAGAGGAATTGGGGTCCCTAGGTGTGACCTTGCACCAGAAAGTGCAGCGTTGGTAGAGTTTTCTAAGGAATTTCACCAAGTGAAGCCGGACATTCTAGAATAGAATAGAATTGAATTGACATTATTTATTTGCATAACGTGTGTTACAAAAGATGAATGAATTATGATTACAAAATTTCAACACATTAAGCTGGTTTAACTTTTTATTTTTAGTCTAACTTTTTTAATTTTATTAGTTTTCTTCTTAGATTCTTTAAATTTTAAGTATAGAATGTACCAGTTATACTGACGTATTTAGTCGTCACGTATTTCTACCTATTATTTAATATTTAAATGAATACCAAGAACGACAGGATGGCGCCAAGACCTCGAATCTCTTTGCTCATTCATATTTAATTCTTACAATAAAGGTCAAGAAATATCAAATAATTTATTTTAATAATAAAAAAATAAAGAAAAAAAATTAAATAAATTCCTCTGATACATAAGTAAGTTTTGGGATCACAATCATCTATTTAGATATGTGGCAAATAAAAATTTCAATGGCATGTAAAATGGCAATTTGAATGTTACGTTTCATCATTATTGGCGAACTTATAATGTTCCGTGAAAGACCAAGTCTGAAACCGTAATAAAGACTAAAATGAAAATATTTTGATTATCATGAGTCGTCGCGCGCGTTGTAGATAACACGTTAGCCTGTTAGGTCATCCATCACTCGCTCGGAATCTAAATATTACGCTCGTGACTCGTCGACGAAGCACGAGGATAGGCCATTTCCTTAACCAAAACGATAAACGCTAAGTAATTTATCTCTCTTTAATTCAATTAGCGACCACCCAGCGCTTTATTTTCACGCGCCCAACTTTTATCAATTGATATTGATATCTTTTCTATGTTGATATCTTTTTTTATTACAAGTATCACTTGCCCAGTGGTGTGCGCTGAGATCTGGTCTAAATGGAAGACATGGGGTTCGATTCCTGGTAGGTGCAAATATACCCAGTCTGGTTTGGTGGGTAGCTTCGGCCGTGGCTAGTTAGGTACTGCTGTCATAACCAAGTTAACCCGCTTCATCTTAGACTGCATAGACACTTACTCGTAAGTACCACACCAGGTAAGAATGCAGTGTGATATCCAGATAAAATTTTATGTTTTGAAAGCATCTTTCAAATGAAAAAAACATAGATACTGATACAAAAATCTAAATAAATACGTGAGTGAAGCGAGCGTGAAATTATTTGGTTTTTTTTTACAAAAAATGGAAAAAATTCAATAATACACATTTTAAAAGAATTTTGGGCAGAGGAGGAGGTGTTGAAACCCTAAACCACCCATCCTTGCTCATGGCCTTGAGATCAAGCTTAGCATCGCAAAGATTAAATATAACCTAATAACGCAATAACCTAGGTAAAAGCATTAAGTACAGTATACAAAACGGGCGTTATGAAAGATTTAAATAAAAAACAGCTGGAGTTCTTTATCTTGTAATTTATCGTATTACAAAATTAATTAAATCATTACATGCTTCGTTAAAAGGCCAATTAGGCACAGCATAAAATTTAATGTTTTCACTTAAAACGACGCAAATTAGGAAAAATATGTGAAAGATATCGCATAATTTGATCGTTACTCACCCAAAAACATGATTTACGAATATAGAATAAGATTACGTCTTGCTTCGATTACGTCATTCTGATGCCTTCACCTATACCAACTAGGTTAAGCCTGCGACTTTGTCCGCGTGGATCTAGATTTTTTAAGAATCCCGTGGAAACTCTTTGCTTTTCTGGGATAAAAATTAGCCTAGGTATGCCCGACTTCGAAATGCAAGCTACCTCCAACTTCGTGCCAATTTTGACAAAATTGGTCAAACAGAATATGGACCTTGATGAGATGTGACATACAAACAGACAGATACAATTTCACATTAATTACAGTATTAGCTATAATTTATATTATACGTATAATATATCCAATATTAAATTTGTACGAGTTACGACCTTTGAATTAATATTCGTAGGTGTAAGTTTAATTTATGCTATAATCATTATAAGTAATTAGTATGTCTCTACTAGGAATTATATTTCGTCGCTTCATTCTTCAGATATAACTAACAAAATGGTAGTACCTTTACCTTGCAGGCAACACTTCGCACTTTTAGAAAAGAGAAAGTCAATTTATTTTATCTCTTGTGGGTAGGCTCTGTGACGGTTCGTCATTCTTTTTCCGTGCGAGGCAACAAGCGCACGCTTCAAATTAAAAGAATTAATTAAATATCATAGTGAAAAAAACGTAGAATAAATTAAATATCATAGTAGTAGTGTTGAATTGGGGATTCTGTATCAAAATTGGTGGGGATTTTGGATCACTCTCGCTACGCTCGCTCGCTTCGCTCGCCGTGATCCAAAATCGCCACCAATTTTGATACAGAATTCCCCAATTCTAAACTACTGTCCTCAACAACACATTAAATAAATGGAGTGTAGCTAAATCCAAGCAAAAATTAATCAACTATCCGTATTTTGAACAAACTATTCACATGGTTTAAGAACGAAATATTCATTCTATTTGCACGAGCAAATATGTTGATAAAACTAGATAGGTACTAAGAAACCTTGAATTTTAAAATTACTCTTCAAATGTAATATTTTTACAACATGAAAAACAACTATTTGGCTATAACAACCTACACCAAATATTGTGTTTTCAATACGAGTATAATCAGTAAATTAAATAAAAGAAGCAGGTATATGGAAATTAAACAAGCATATTTAATCATCTAAAACTTTATTATTCATACACCACTTTTTTAAACAAGTTACATTTTTCAGCGCACAGATGGTCGGATGATAAACACAACTATATATGTCAGAATGTGAATTATACAACTCATACAATGTTAATAAACGAGGACATCCTTTATCTTCTAAATTATGTACGTTAGGATTACTTAATATATCTTTTAACCATAACTGCTTTTCAAGGCCTTTACAATAAATATCATTATTTTTTAAAATATCTATTAGATGGTATTTATAGGTCTCGTAAGGCACGATTCCCTCGCTCCATAATATTTTTCTATTCTTTTCAATCCATTTAACTTGTTTCTTTTCTGTGTCTGTTAGCCATTCATAGGGATATGGTGGTTTTATTAACAAAACTTGAACTCGATCACTATACACTATAGCAATCTCTTTAGGCAGAAAGTAATTTTGATCATTTTTAAAACCTTGAACGTCCACAATAATTTTCATGATAGTTTTCGAACAATGTTACTCAGCGGCCTATACTCCACAAGACGATCGTTTATGATTAAACAGTAAGCGCTGGTATTGCTTGGAATTTCCTGAGACGTTTCTATTTCCAGACGAACATCAACTGGACCAGTTTTTAAATTTTCATTTTGTCTGGAACAATCTATGACAAATAAAGGCGCTATTTCTTTAAATGTATGAAGATCAAGCAGTGGATCAATAGGAAGGTTGTAAAACGACTGACGAAACTTGGTGTACATGTCGTATAATATACTGTATTTATTTTCCTCAAACTTGAGATTTAAAGCATCATACGGATAATAGTGGGAATTCAGGAATAATGTGACATTGGTTAATGTACAATGATCGAATATTGTGCTGTCTCTGTTTTTAACATTTTTTCTATTAGTTTGCAAACCAAATATAACATATCGAGGTTTTTCTAATTGAGAAGCAGTCTTTAACGCCCATGAATGTTTGGTAGTTTTTGGCAATAATGGATATTCATACAAATCCCAATTTCTAAATGCTATTTGTACGGGATTATCTTTTTCTAATTTCCTTAAAAGTATTAATCTTTGCTGATCTGATACTTTAATATGTGGTACTCGCCATTGGATTCTCTGTATATCAATGTCTACAATATCATCGCTACCCATGACAACACTATTTATGTTAGTACTACCTCTGTTAAGTATGAGTTCATGTTTACAGTTTATTATTATTTTATTGTAGTCTTCAGCAAAACCTAAAATCTTATTTAAGGGTATCAAAGCATTAAAATTTCCATTTTGATTTTTAAATCCGTCTATATTCCAACCCCAAGCAGCAGCCGCTTTACTGTCACCGCTATTCATTGAAATGAAAGATTTTATGGTTGTAGTTATTCCAGCATTTCTAATACGATCGATTTCAACACCATTCATTTCGTATCGGATATCTTGAAAAAGAAATGCAATTGCATTATTACTGAAGTCAACACTTTTCTTTTGAACTTTGCCAGCTTGATCTTTATGAGTCACCGAAACTTTTCCTTCAATGTAAATGGAACTGGCTGATGGTAACACGTAAATATCTTGCTGGTGAATAGGTATCCGAATTTCATCATTTTCATTGAAACTGTTATTGTATGGATTATATGTATGAACCTCATAACTCTCGATAGAGTTATCGAATTCAGGTAATTCGTTGATCTGAAGGAGGCTCATACTTTGAAGCCGAGGGCTTTAAGAAATTGTTTATTACTCTGATGAATTTTTTTATATACTCTAACACGTCTTCTTTGTTTTACACTTTCCTTGGTAATAACTTTCTTAATAGTTGGGTTATACTCTTTATAATAATTACTTTTGTTAAATACGATCATTTTGACTTTTTCAAATGAAGACACAAAACAATAGTTTCGCCCTTAAAATTTATATTATTGCCTTCCAAATCCAAAATTTTTATTGTTATTGATGAAATTATCTTTCTTTTGACCGGAAAATATATCACATTACTTGGAGATTCTATAAATCTATGACCTGGAGGAATGTTTGGCACAAACTCATAAATAATATGTGAAGGAGAACCGTTAGTGTACGAACTCTGTACAAGATCACATTCGATCCTTATGACAGACAGTGGTAGAATGTTAACGGATTCTGTAGATTCATGCCATTTATTTGCTTTTAGTTTTTCGTTAGAAAAACCTAGCATAGGTCCAATACTATTTTCTGAATTAAAGTTTATAGTTTCAGTACAGTACAAAGAGCATGTCATTGTATTGATGTTAGATTTTATTTGTAATTCACAATTTTCAACTCTTTCTTTTAGGTATTCATACAAATCTTGTAAATCGTAAGCACCTGGTTGAATAAGAATTCTTTTTTTCTCTTCTCCATATTCAAACACATTATTATTATAGTCTACATTTGGAATTGAATTAAATGCAGAAAAATATACTAAGCCACACTCATATTCGTCTTCCAAAATAAGAGGAGGGGCGTAAAATGATTCTAGAATAGATTTTTCACCCACGATCGTGAGTGTAATAGACATGATGGTTAAATGAGCTTACATATTTTTGTATCATCTATTTATTTTCAATTTTTATTCCAAAAATTAATAAGAAATTTGATACATAGATGGCCACAGTTATAAGAATTAGATCCTTGATAATTGTCATAATTATAATTAATATTCGCTCCCACATATTTTACAAATTCTTTAGGCGGTTTCAAATTACCATAACTATCAAAGTATTCAATGTAATTATTTATTTTTGCATAGGCTACCCAATGAGTTCCAGGATTTTGAGAGCTATCTAAGTTGATGATACCACACTCTTTTTTAAAAGGATATTTTGGAAGTTCATTTCTCATAAATACACCTCTGAAATAAGGAATATTTTTTGAAATTTTTAGAATATCCAAGTTACTTAGAGCACGATTAGGTAGCCGCCGAATCAGTTTTTTTCCTTTGCTGTGTATATTCCCAAACCATTACCATAGGGCTTTATAAATAATCCTTTTCCGATACACAATGTTTCCATCTTCTCGTTATGTCTCTTTAGTTCTTGAAATTTTTTTTTCATTAAATTAATAGCATTGACTGCTTTCACTATACTAGCAGTACCACCCGCTAAGCTGCCCGCGGCAGACAATCCTGCAAATATGGGGACTAGTGGCAAAACCCCACCTGTCTTTGGTATGGGTATTATACGCGGTACATTAACTGAAGATGTCGCTGCTAATTCCTTAGCAGCAGCAAGAGCTAATTCGATTGCAGCTTTTTTGCATTTAGGTTTCAATTTATGGATATGTTTTTTCGCGCGAGATACAATATCCTTAAAGCTTTTCTTAAAACCAGCACCAGAATTACTTGTTTTCAAATTGTTAGATTTTCTTCTCAAAGTCATTTTACGCTTGGATGGTTGTTTCTCCATTTTTAATAAAAGAGAACTCTGCTCAGTATCGTAGATAATAAGAGACTGAAAGTTGTTAACATAAAATGTGTTTATAAAAGATTTAGTTTATCTATCCAACTGTTTTCACTAGGCGGCAGACCTAACCATTTGACATATAATTTATTTCCTTTTGTTTTTAAAACCTTTTCAATAAGATATATATCAGGATGTTTTGTTTTTTGTAATTCTTCAGTATAGAATGATCCTAAAATAGGTCGCTGTCTTGCATCTTTTAGAAGGTAAGTAATTGGATGAGTGTTTTGAACTTGAGCTATATTAAAAATTTCAGTTGACCAGTTGGGAGTATATCCTTTGTCAAAAGTTCCTTTGTATTTGCTTATTCTTACATAATCTCCAATTTTGAATTTTGAACGTTTCTGCGATGGTGCTGATAATTGTAGTAGTCTGTATCTTTTTAGTATATTTTGTTTATTCTTTTCATTAACTTTATCTGGAGCTGTACCAATTGTTCTGTGAAATGTGGAGTTATATTTTTTCATGATGTGCTCGAGGGTTCCATCATTCCATTTGTAATTCCCTTGCAAGCTAAATTGCTTGTACATTTTAGTTTTCAACGTTCTTATAAATCTTTCTACTATTGACGCCTTTTTAGTGGAATAAGTGGAATAATGATTTATACCGTATTTTTGTAATAATTTTTTGAAACAACTATTATAAAATTCTGTTCCTAAATCAGTTTGTAGATTTTTGGGAACACGACCTTTTTCTAGTAACTTACTAAATGCTTCAGTCACAGTTTCTTTATTTTTAAGTTTAAGCGGATATGCCCATGCATACTTTGAAAAAGCATCGATGACTGTTAAAATATATTTATATTGTGAATTATCTTTTGAGAATGATTGCATATCAACTAAATCGGCCTGCCATACATCATCAATGTCTTTAAGTATAACATGTCTTCGAGGAAAATTTTTCCTAACATTTTTATGTATTTCATTTACTACACTATCTTTGCTCATTTTTTGAATTTACGACTTACACCTTCTATATTCCTTTTTAGACTATTTATTTCTGATTTTAACTGCAACAATGTTTCCTCTACTGTTTTTAATCGTATATAGAGCCCATCTAAGAATTTGTCAACATATAGTTTAGTAGCACAGTCGTTTGGGTCAATGGGTGTACCAACATGTTTGATGATTTTATGTTGAGCATCAAAGATATTTTCTAAGGCAGAGCTATCCATTTTCAGTTTCTTGTGTACATGATGACCAAACTTGTTGACATTCATGTTCAACAGTGTTTATAGAACTAAGCAAAAATGTAACCAGGTTTTATTTTTATATACTTATTTTATTATACCAGCTTCTTTAAGTTCTTCAATTATTGATATAATCTCATTGTCATGACTAGTGTTGCCAGCATCTTTTGAAGCAATTAAAATTTTCAATCTATCTACTAACTCATTCGGATCATCCCAGTATATGAAATCTGTATTTTTTTTCAAAGTTTTAAGAGTTGGCATAAAACCACCTTGTTTTTTTTCTTTTAATTCACTATCAGTAAAGAGAGGTTTCACAATTTTAGTATATTTTGTCCCTTTATCGCCTTTAATCTGATTCGTAGGGTTATAATCTCTCCTATGTGCACTAGTATTGCATAAAATATCTTTATATACTAATTTATCTTGATCAGATACAATCTTTACATCTGGTTTACTCTGAAATAATAATTCTGCCAAACCTGGGGTTACTTCATAGGATCTATTTCCTATTTTAGCCATCATATTTTTGCTATGAGCATCACCATCTGAAAATGTTACTTTTGTATTTCCAATCATTAAATTACTATTTTCATTACGTACACCAAAAGGTACATTCAAATTATAGATTTCATTGCTTTTTTCAGGCGTTGGAGATGGAGTATAGAATTCTTCGATTTCTTCAAAATTTTGGGTAGAAGTTATTGGTTTTGGTGTTACATAATTTTTATCATCATTTTCTATGTTTTTAATTTTATCAGAAGTTGAAGGTGAACATGTATCTGGTAAATCATGGTGACTATTGTTTTTATTTTCTTTTTTTTGCAATACTATGGATTCTAATGGATCCGTTATGGATTTAAAAAGTTTGCGCCTTTTTAGTTCTAAATCATCTTCTTCTTCACGCATTTGTTTTGCTTTCTTTTTGATGGTTTCAATTGATTTAATTAATTGTTTCTTTACAACGGCTTCCATTTTTAAATTAAATATGGGTAGGTATTCTTACCAGTGCTCTCATTTGACTGACTAAATTTGTGTCTCGTATGTGGTATATAATTGTAAAATTGTTAGTCGAATTTCACGAATATGTCAAATGTTTTTCTGTACCGACCGTTATTTAGTTCGCAATCTTTGTTGATTGATAAAAACATAAACGGATCTTTCCAAATACTTGCACACAATTGTTTAAAGACATGCCAGCTCATATCAGAATTAACATGTTCCTTATATATATGTTTTAAGTTTATATCATCTTGCTTGAAAATAATTAAAAAGTTAACATTGTCACGTATTAATTGCTTAGGAATTTTTGAATATGTTTGGGTCAAGTAAAAGCAATCAATTTGTTTGTGTCTGCCCATCGAAAAATAATTTCGAATATTAACTTGATTTTCACAAGTCACGTCGTCAAAAATGAAAATAGAATTTCTTAAGGCTTCAGTTGGCGAAATAACTTCTTCACTATTTTTGAACATAATAAATTTAACATCTGGAGTATTTTGAAAAACTTTTTGTAGGAAACAATATTTAGATTGAAAAGTGGACTTTGAGTAAATATAAACATTTTGGAATTTAAGTCCATTTTCGTGCAATAATAAGTTTATCATAATATTTGTTTTCCCACAGTTGGAGGGTCCGCAAATTATGCATCGAATTATGTTTGGTAGAAGTTTACTATGTCGGCTAAAGCATAGTGGTGATGTTTCAACATCTATATAATTTATTTTTAATGATTCAGCCTGTTTTATCAACTTCATATTACTGATTGATGATAATTTTAAAAATGCAACTTATTAAATAACTTCATATTATTGCTAGTTGATTTAAATTTTAAGGTATTGCTTGTAGGTATCACATTCGTGTTTCACTTCGCACTTGTCTAGCGCACTATTATTTGTCGATGATTATATTAAAATGTAGGTATACATTTTAATTTAAACCTTGTGATAATAGTATGAAATTGAAATTCGTAAGAACTTAATACTAAACAGGTTCTAACATGTCGCTAGAGATTGCATAATGCGGACGAATGTCATACAAGTATATACAATTGTTTTGAAAACTTGACTCCATAGATTTGTTACTAAACAATTTTCATTCCCAGATCTTCTCACGCAAGGAACTCACTCGCTTCTGGTTAGTGAAAAAAATTACTTATATAATATTTTGACTGTATTCTTTTCTATTTTAGAATTTGTTTATTGATATTTTTATAAATGTTGTTTTATTGTTATATTTATAAAATTTTGTATTTTGTTACAGCATCATGTCGGACTTTTATTTCACGGATGACGAAAGAAACACAAGTATGAATAATCCATTTTATGGAGCTCAAGACTTGGATGCTATTTTAGAAAGAGAAGAAGAGAATAGATTGAAAGCTTTACGTGAGCAAAAAAATAATGAAACACTTGAAAATAACACCAGTTTGAAAACCATAAAAAAGAAAAATAAATTGTCTTTAAAAAAGAAGCTTCCAAAAATAGATCATGTGATTTCACCAGCTCCAGATTCATCTTTTGTTATACGGAAAAATAAAGCAAAGGGAAGCCACATTATAAAAATTGAAATACTTGAAATTGATAGTAAAGAACAGGAGAACAGTGCAAAGACTAATTTGAGTGTACAGTACATAGTGAGTGATAATTATGACAATATGATGGATGCTACAGAAGATTTAATTAATAGGATTATACAAAAGCTAAGTGTGCCTGAATAGTTAAATTTAATATTATTTTATTGTTATTTTGCGATTGTAAAAATAAAAAGCATAAATGAGTTCTAATTAAAGTATAAAGTATATTTTATATTTTCATATCATGCAAGTAAGTTGTAGTCCGAATATTTTCCATTAAGTAGTAAGTTTTTATAATACGTTAATCTTATGTTAAGTACTAAGTTTATGAAGTAATGTAAATAATTGGTTGAATTAATAAAGGGAATATAAAATATGTTGTGATTTTATTTGAAATAAAACACTGTGGTAAACTTAATCAAATTTATTAAATGCTAAATTACCATTAAAACTAATATTAAAATTAGACACATAAAAATTTGTAAAATACATAGGTACTTAGCATAATATTTTTACTAAAGAATCGTGCTGTAATGCCCCCAAGGCAAAGTTTTAAAATCATTTTCCATTATTTGCCTTTTATTATCATCACTATTTAATACTAATTTATTAATTTTCTGAGTAAAAACCTGATGATTTTTTGATCGTATGACAAACATATCATCTCTTATATTTTCATTGCAAAATAAGGCTTTCTTATATTTCTCAAAGTTTAATTTTTTTGTCACAGGCTTCGTGATACCCTTTGCTTTACTGATAGTTTTTTTCTCAGAAAGTAAACAATATAATTTTGCGCGTAAACCAACAAATTTAGAAATGATTTCTCCTCCCATTTCGTCTTTAAAATATCCAGGTATTTTCATATTAGCTTTCGGCATATTAAAAATATTATCATCTTCAAAATTGCTAGTATCAAAATAATGAATGTTATCTTTCATATCTTCATAAAAATCATCAGTTTTTACAAGATATAGTAAACTATCAGTATCCGTATAACATAACTGAACATTATTTCCATAGATTCTTTTTATGACCGAATAATGAAAATGATACAAATGCGTTTTCGACAGTTCAAGAATCGTGAATCCAATATATATTGGTCGATCTAAGACAATTTTTGTTTTTTTCAATTGAATAGCTACTAAGTTTTCAGAAAAAATTGATAAACTGTGAAAATGTGGTGCACTAATATATTTTTCCGCTCCATTCAATTTATTAGTATTATTTGTAGTATCTCTCCAAACGTTTACTAGTTTTACGTCAACCTGCTTCCTTTTGTTTTCTATCGTTTTTCCAAAAATAGAATTATTCTGCTTTTTAAAAAAGTCTTTCTCAAAATCAGACTTGGCATTTTGTCTGAGACTTGTGTTTAAAAAAATATAAGGCTCTAAAAAGTTGTCCTGATAAAAAGATAGCACTCTGTATATTTTTAAAAGCAATAAACCATTCTTTAAGCATTCTTGCAAGTGCATATAATGAATAACAAAACGATGTTTATTATATAAATTTGCCACCAATTTTTTGCTTTGATTTTGAGCAGGAGAATATTTTTCCGCAGCAAATGGTAGGTCTGAATGAGCATCATGAATATTATCCGGATAACATAAATCTACCTCGAGAATATATCCACACTGACTTTTTTTAGAAATGTTCCTTACATCAAAATTTTTAATTTCATTTTCATTTAAAAATTTAAAGTCACGCATTGGCATTTTTTGCATCATAGCAAAACCGTAAAGGTTGACACAGTCTAAATAAATTAAGTACGTACTTGACTCATTTTTATTGTAGGATGGTAAATATTTATTGTTTGCTTCAGCATATCTCAATGAACACTGGGCTAAACCACCTCGAATACCTTTTTCTAACATCTGATACATATCCACATCAGAAATCAAATCAAGCTCAACTTTAGTATATAACAACATTGCGTCCCAACTTAAAGATGGAGATGATACATAATAGCAGGGGTCTAAATTATAATAGTCTAAACTCATATTTCTGAACTTTTCAAAAACGTCGCATAGTAATAAGACATCGCATTGTAAGTATAAATCTGTATACTCTCCTAAGTTTTTTATACCAAAAGTTTTCCATATTTTTAAAGCGTGTTCGTAATCCTCAATGGAAATATTTTCACCTGTGAGTTTATTAAAAAAAATCGAATGTTTTGGTAACTTTGTTTCATTATATTTCTCCCATGCATCCATATAATCATAACAATAGACACCCTTTTTACAGGCCAAATTTAATAAGTGTTCATCCTTAATAAATACACGCATATGCTGAAAATCATTCGGATGAAGACTCTTTGCCAGTTTATCCAAACCCGAACTCAAAAAATTAAATGAATCGATAAACTTCAGTTGAGCAGCATTTGTTTTATCAATAGGTAAAAATTTTGTGAATGATATATATTTTTCTTTAGATTTTGGTATCAAGCTCGTTTTTCCGGTAATTTCTGATAATTCTTTAATAAATAAGTGGCAATCATAACCACTCAAGTTATGAAAAATGATCGGTATAAACGTACATTTTTTTGCATTTATGTTACAAGTGTTGTGAGCAGGGCCTCGGTATTTACCTGTAAAATGGTCATGATCCTTTACTATTATATCATATTTTTTAAACATTGTTTTACAGATGCAGCAAATTTTTGCTTCATTATATGAAGTCAACTCTTCGGTAGTAAGAGGAAACATTGGATTATTTGTATTTAAAATACCGTGCAATCTTTTTACATCTCGCGTAATGCTTTCAACAAATTTTTTACCACAGTTTGGTCCGCGATAGCTTACAAAGTCATTAAGCTCAGGTTTAGAATGGCAACATATGTAATAAGCGAAACAAGATGGTTCATGTGTTTGTATATCTTCAGTATAAAGAGATTTATTTTCGTTTGAATATTTACAAAGCAAGCTCTCAAAATCGCCATATATCACGATAGGAATTCTTTGAGTTCTCTCATAGTTTGAAAAATGCAACTTACTACCATCTTCTGGAAGTACAGTTTGTCTTTTAGCACAATCGTGATTGTGTAGTTTTTGTTCATTTGCGAAATATAAAAAACATTCATCACATAAAAATATTTTAGACTTGTGTTTTGTTAATTGCCTTCGCACAAGTCGGCCAAAGTCTTTAATCAAACAGTAATGGGCTTTGTCATTTTTAGTAATATATAATAAATTAACATGGGTAAGTTTTCGAGCTAAAGTCACATACAAAGGACCTGTAACTGTATTATTGGCTTCTAACCCATAAACATTTACACTAATAGTTGGATTGTTCTTCTCAAAGGTTTTAATATCTTCAATTCCCGGAGGAAATGTCATATTTCTTATGTCAAAAAGCAATGAATAATGAGGATATGATGAAACTCTATTGGAATTAAGTTTTGTAGGATACATTTTAGCAGCAATGCACCATAAAAAGCAACAATCATCGAAATTATGAATATTTAGACATGATTTTGTATTTCTTATATGTGATGGTAATGCCAAATATGATCCACCTTTCAGAGGATTATATTTATTAATATTTATCTCCAAATGATTGATAGAATCAATTGTCCAACCAGATTCTGACTGTTCGAATTCTGCGCATTTGCAAGTTAACTTTTGAGCACATTGTAATAAAAAATTATCAATATCAGTACTTTGGACTATAATACCATATTTAGTACTGAAAGATTTAATAGACTTTTCAAAATTTTTTGGTAAAATATACGAAACAAATAACTCGAAATTTACTTTAATGGCAGTGTGTTTCTTTAGAGATATATTTATGATCTCGCGTGTGGTTTTAAATATTTGTGAAAAAAAACTCTCTGGAACTAAAGTTGTAGAGGTCGGATTTACTTTGTAACTGATTATTCTGTTTCTAAAAGCCGTTTTTATAATTTGCACATTCTCATATCTAGATTGAAATAAACTATTAGATTTATGAGTATTTGTTCTGTTATGTGACGATATAGATGTTTTAACATAAAGGTTACACTCTTTGCAGAAAAACATTTTCAATTTCATAGAATTGCTTATCTTGTTTATCTATTTAGTATCTAGTTTCTCAGTTCTGGTTTTAATATTCTGCGTATAAAAAATCGGTAAGGAAATACAGCTAAATAATAAATCAAGCTATTGGCTAATAAACAGTAAACAGTTATTAATAGAATGGAAGTAATGCGATGTTTCGATATCAACATTCAAACATGTCAAGTATCTAGTTTGTATGGTTCTAGTTTCTCAGTTCTAGATTTTAAATTTTGGATAGTTATGAGATGACTGTATTAAAATAAAGTAATCTAGTTATTTTCAGACAATGTGCAGACTTAGTAAGAGTATAAGGGCTGTAAGTATCACGTTATTAATATCCCAACTTCAAATCTTTCGATATGAACATTTAGACATTTTTATTTAATTTTATATGGTTCTAGTTTCATATGGTTCTAGTTTTTATGTTTCTAGTTTCATATGGTCTAGGCTTTGTATGGTCTAGGCTTTGTATGATCTAGGCTTTGTATGGTCTAGGCTTTGTATGGTTTAGGCTTTGTAATTTCTGTAAAAAAAACACGTTAATTTAATTTTATATGGTTCTAGTTTCATATGGTTCTAGTTTTTATATTTCTAGTTTCATATGGTCTAGGCTTTGTATGGTCTAGGTTTTGTATGGTCTAGGCTTTGTATGATCTAGGCTTTGTATGGTCTAGGCTTTGTATGGTTTAGGCTTTGTAATTTCTGTAAAAAAAACACGTTAAAAAATATTTACAGGCACAAACATAAAGATAGTAATTTAATTGTCATACTTATTATATACAATATGTTGCAGATGAAATATTTTTTGAATTTATTTATGAAAATAATTTCTAAGATTTACAAAATTTAATTTACAAAATTTATCTTAGAAATTATTTTCATTTGCAGGGTATAAAATGGGCTGAATATTTTTTAGTTCAGCCTTACTATCATCAATTAATTTGGTGAGGGACTTCCATACCACCGAATTTAAATCAGTTGCAAGTTTTAGTGTGCAGATGGCATGCTTCCAACGCTCATTGTTCGCGAGTTTCTCCACTTCTTCAGAGTTGTAGACGCGCAGCTCGAAGTAGTAGCTGCCTTTCTTCGATGGGTCTGATTGGGATGTATACCCCGACGCAACGCGCCGACTGAGAAAACTTCTCAATTTCGCAGCGCGCACTGGCTTGCTAGTAGATTCATCCTGAAATTGAAAAATATTCAATTTAGTATCATCTGCGATAATTTCAACTCTCTACCTATTATGGTTCATGAGATAAAGCCCGCTGACAGACAGACGTCCGGGCGGACAGCGGTAGCTTAGTAATAGGATCCCACTGGTACCCTTCGGATATGATCCCTAACAAAATAATAACTTTAACAAACTATATTCATAAATTTATATACAGACCAATTGCCTAACAACATTCTTATTGGGAAGTCTTTTAAAAGCTTTAATCCAATAAAATATAAATAAGACAACTCACCTCAGATTCGGTAATAAACCTCCTCCGCTTAACAGATGGACTCGTAGGTGTATTTGGAGACGTTTCGGGTTCAGATTCCGATCCGCTCGATTCGAACGGATTCTTCGGAGCAGAAGAAGTCACCTCCTTTTTCTTGATCGTCTTCTTCCGCTTCACCTCACGTTTCTTCTTAAGAGACTTCGATGTTGATGGGGGCTGCACCAAAGCGATGGGGTCTTCGTCTTCGTCAAATGGATTGATGAAAGATGAAGAGGCCCTGAAAAACAATTTAAGTAACTATCAACATGAAAACTCCAAATAAAAATTCAATAGGTACCTAGTTGCTTAATTCAAAAATAAACATATAAAATAAAAATACTTACATACTTTATTTCGACTGTTGTTGTCGTCGTATCCAAAACTCGGAAAGAAAGGAATGGTGACGCTTAGGATCGACCTATTTATACGCTCGAATTCTAAAACCTCTTTCATAATAAACGAAATGGATTGAAATAAATTAGATTTAAACATTTGCGCATGTAACTTTAAACACTAAATCATCACAACATAAAACTTATATTTGCGAAAGTAATCAGACTAGATTTATACATTCGTATGAACACTGTCTTACGTATAAATTATTGCCGCATCAGCTATAGGTGTTCGATTTTGAAGCATGGAAGACGCTGTTGTTTATAGTTACGCAGTGAATTGAGATCTAACCGTAAAAGGAATGGTATGCGTCGGACTCGCGATAGTTAAAATGTTAAAAGGTTATACATTTTACTACTTTCCATAGGTAGGTATAAAATTTGTGAAAGGTCTAATAATATTTGCTCCTATTTGATGCTTCAATCTTCTTCCTTGCGAATTTGATTTAAAACTTGAGTGGAAATCCTTTAATTTTCGACGTCAAAAAATATCCTGGATCCGTCTCCAAGATGTGAATTGTCTGTGTATCAAATTTCGGCAAGATTCAGCCGTTAGTCTTTAGTTTAGACAGACGCCTTTTTGCATCACTAATCATACTTATTATAAATGCTAAAGTGTGTCTGTTTGTTTGTTTATTGGTTCGTCCTTCAATCACGTCGCAACGGAGCAACGAATCGACATGATTTTTCGTGGGTATAGTAAAAGAACTGGAGAGATATAGACAACTTTTTATCTCGGAAAATCATAGAGTTCCCGCAGGATTTAAAAACCTAAATCCATGCAGATGAAGTCGTGGGGGCATCAGTGAATTTATTATATTAGTACGCATTGTACGTATTTTTTTCGTCCATTAATCTCTATTTATCAAAGTATTTATAACAATCGAAATATATTTAAATAGCGGGAAATGTGTCTAAATTCATCATTAAAGAATTAATTTTCGATAAATAATAATGTATGATAAGCTTGCACACCTTACTAGAAATCTGCTATAATATATTTTTACTAATAAATCTTTATCCAAAATTCATTGTTTGTAGATCAGAATGGAGTTAATATATCCTAAATATCCTCGCTATGCAACTCAAATCGCAAGATTGCGAAGTTTTGATACCTGGCCTCAAGATTTAAATCAAAAACCTCAAGAAATGGCTGATGCTGGTTTTTTTTATACAGGAGATAGTGATCGCGTGATTTGTTACTTTTGTGATGGCAGGCTCAAAGACTGGGGCATCGAAGATCATCCATGGTCGGAGCACGCACGCTGGTTTCCGTCCTGTCCCTATGTTTTACTTGTGAAGGGTGAAACATACCTACAAAGTGATAGCAAAGATGTTTGTGGTGCATCAAAAGTATCTGAACAATTTGTAAATAACAATATAATAAGTTCTTTTGCAGACAGAAACATATTATGTGTTGAAAATATTAAAGAAACACTTTGCTGCAAAATTTGTCTTGTAGAAGAAGTAGCTGCGTGTTATATACCATGTGGTCATGCTATAACGTGTACTAAATGTGCTTTATCGTTGGATAAAATGTTATGTCCGATATGTGGAAAAGCAATCGTTAATGTAATACGAATATATTTCTGATGAGCTATAAACATTTAAAGAGTCTACCTTTATCCAACCTATTATAAGTATGCGCAAGCCTCGAATCAATCGATCGAAATTCATACTAATGAATACAGCAATGCCGGATCAAGCAGAAACACGATCAATATACAAAAATAATTTGAGCGCAACAAATCAAATGGTTAACTATGCGAGAGCAAACTTTTAGACGTAAAATTATCATGCATATGGGCTCGTTCGCATTTCTTATGAATGCCGCAGTCTCGTCGAACTCATCGTATTATATCATCCACTGTGCGGTGCGGGCGTATGATATAGGATCCGCAATAACTAGTCATTGAGGATTTTGTCTCACTGTTGATAGTGATTAATTGTTGCTTGGATTTAGGAATACTCCATTTATTTAATGTGTTGTTGTGGACAGTAGCCTACATTGGGGATCCTGTATCAAAATTCATGGGGATTTTGTATCACGGTGAGCGTAGCGAACGAGCGTTAGCGAGAGTGATCCAAAATCCCCATGGATTTTGATACAGGATCCCCAATTCAACACTACTCATAGTGAAAAAATTAAGAGGAAAAGTGAGAGAAAACATAGGCGATTAATTGTGTACTCAAAGGCGATTATTTGTGTACTCATCGTCGGATTCCGAGGACAATATATGTAAGTACTTTAACAACGCGTTACAGTGTGTAATTCCATGGCGTGCGTAAAGTGTCAGGCAGGCTTTCCTGGCGGTTAACTGAGGGTTAACACGAAGGACAAGCATGACACTAAAAATCAACCCAAGGGTTTAGCGCCGGTCGACTTAACCGGACAAGTGAAGGTATCTGTAGGCTGGCCTGGCGGTTAACTGCGGGTTAACACGATGGTTCAGCGGATGCCAATAACACCCTTTGTTCCCGAATGTTTAATTCGGTAGATTCATTGCTAAAATATTATTTCAAACTACCCTTAACTTTTAACACCGTTTTCTCGTTTTCGTTCCTGAATGTTTAATTCGGTAGATTTATTGCTAAAATATTATTTCAAACTACCGTCAAAATTTAAACTTTTAACACCGTTTTCTCGTTTTAAAAAACGGATCACAAGGGTCAAATAAAAACAATAACGCACTGCCCCTGTTATCTCGTTCGCCAACGCCATCGCCGCTGTCACCACAACAGCCAAAGGCTCCGCCTCCGTCAGCTTGCGTAGCTGTGGATGAAATTGTTCCGTCGTCGTCACAAGACGCATGCAGCGAGCCGGTCGGTGCCGGAACTCGAGCCGGAATTATAACATGCTTTGGGGGACGCAGCGGACGATATACCGGCTTATAGTCCCAACATTCATGGTAAATTGGCGCAGCGATGGCTCCCAATTTTAAAGTACGTGACTCCAAAAAATGGTAAACTGTTAAAAGCTCCGAATTTAAATTCAGATATATCTGCCGCTGTCGCGGATATTGTAAGGGCACGAGACAGAAAGCTTCAGTCGAGGCAGGATCAGCTGGGCCTAGGTATAACGGCCATAAATAAAGCGATGACCTTGTTATTGACCGATGGTGACAAGGTACAAGCGTTTAAAATTTTTATCGGATAGCTGCCGAATACTTACCGATCTTCACTTTACTGAGACACAAGTAAGATCGAAGCTGATCACCCCGGGACTAGATAAATCCTTTTTATCTGTAATTCAGGACCAATATCTGTAACTCCTTTCGGAAATACACTTAAGTACCGGGAAAAAATAAAAGCCTCAAAGGCCATTGAGAAACAGGGACTCCAAATCAAAAAAAGGGAAAACTTCGACATCGAAGTCCGAACCCAGTACCGCCGCGCACGGCCGATGACGCCGCCGCCACCGTCGACGCGGAACTCATCTTTGTCTCCAAGCGCGACGAACGTCACCAACAGGCGCGCCCCAACGCGGCGCTAACACAGGTACACGCTGGCAAACTGCAGCATTACAATAATTGTGGGCTTAGGATTACTAAAAAATTCTGTAGTTTTAGATTGGGTTCGCAACGGTTACGGTATACCTACCTACCATTCACTCATAAAGTAGTGCAATATAATATCCCTCATAATACCTTCTCAATTGGAGAAAAACGGGAAATGGCATTGGCCATTATGAAATTATTAGAATTAGGAGCTATTAGAAAGTGTAAACCTCAAAAAGATCAGTTTATTTCTAACACCTTTTTAGCTTCAGAAATCTAACGGCGGCCATAGGTTTATTCTCAATCTTTGACAGTTAAATTAATACGTTTCCTATTCTCATTTTAAGATGGAAGATCATAGAACGGCATCAAGAATGATACCAAAAAACTGCTTCATGGCCACCATAGATCTTAAAGAGTCCTACTTACTGGTCCCAGTAACGTGTGCCCAACATAAATATTTACGATTTCAATTCGAAAACGGAAATGCACAAATAATACCTAACTTACGAGTTAAATGTGATGCCTTACGCCGTTTGTCCACTGCACAGTGCACACCGCACGGCACGACATAATACTGTGACGACTCCGAGTGCCATACATTTCTATGCCATACAGTGCTATTCATTCATTCTACCGTTTACCCACTGAACGACACCGCACCACACGACAAACGAGAACAAAAATGACATTGACACTGACACAAGCAGATCGGAAAAATGTGGTGCCGTGTCTAGTGGGAAAAACGGCCTTATGGTCTATGTTCCGCCCGACGGACGTTTACAAAATTAATAATGAAGGAGGTAGTTATAGTTATCTAAGGTATGCGGATATATCGCATTTCAATCAGTCGTGTATTTAGACGACATTTTGTGCATCGTGGACAGCTTTGACAAATGTCTTAGAAACGTAAACTAAACTGTAAGGTTACTAAATTGTTTAGGTTTCGTAATTAATTACGATAAAAGTAATTTACACCCTCAACAGGGTTTTAGGGTTTATGTACAACACAGTTGATAGATCAATATCGCTCCCCTCAGATAAGCGAAACAATATTCTGAACCTATTACCTAGTTAAGGGTAAGCTTCCACTAAAACCAAGAAATCTAAGATTTCAAACTACAAATTTACCATCATAGAAAAGACTTTCACGTAATTGAATACATGTTTAAAATAAATCAATCTTTCGTCTCAACATTTAATGTATCATGTTTACATAAACTATTTTGTTTATTTTGTAGTGATCAATCTCCCGCGCCTAGTTTTATGAATCATATTAATAACACGATTTGTTTTATTGAATAAAGCATAAGTTCAATCAAATTTTTTTTGTGAAAATAAACTAGGTTCTATAACAAATCTATTTGTACAGTTTTCGTAAAAATCCATTTATTTGATTAAAAAAAAAAAAAAAAAAAAAAAAACACATAATAATAAACATCACTTTATATTACAATAAATAGCCACGAAATGCTTTTGTTTGTTTAGTTTGTATGGGATGTTTGTTAAAGTGCAAGCTGGACCTTAACAAATTTTATACCTACCGAATGGTACTATTAGGGATTTCGCTCACCTAATAGGTGTTCTCACCTCAGTCTGCCCAGCTGCAAGATATGGCTGGTTATAGATGAACAAATTAGAAAGACTGAAATGCCTGGTTCTTAATAAGCACAAAAGTTACGATGTAAGATTTAAAATCCAACGTGGATATCTTGCCAGATTTGATGTGGCGGTCGAATAACATTCCTACCACATCAAATACACTTATGAGTCCTAATTTTGACTTGGAAATTTTCAGAGACGCATCCGGGGCAGGCTGGGGAGCTTATTGCGAAAACAGGCACTTGACTTAATCATGGCATCCTTATCTAAAAATACTTTAGATCAATACAGCGGGACCTATAAATTATGGTGGCAGTTCTGTCTCGGTAATAAACTCGACCCCTACAAGTGTTCACTTTCGTCTATAATGATATTTTTAACTGAACAATTTAATAAAGGCGCCGCATACTGCTCCCTGCACCCACCGTTCCGCACGGTCTTTACTTTAGGTACCTAATGATTTAACTACCAGCGACGGGGAAACGATTACTTAAAGGTGCCTATAAGTTAAGACCAGCCACATCGAAGTATTCATCCACTTGAGACCCACAGTTAGTATTAAATATCGCCAATTGGATACCCAATCTTTCGTTAGAGAAAATCACCGAAAAATTGATATTTGCTCTGTGCACAGCACATCGAGGACAAACTCTTTCGCTAATAAAATTGGATAATATATTGATAAGTACTTAGGTCTCACGGGCGTTAATCGTAATTAATCGTAATCGGGATATCAGACGTAATTAAAACTTCCGCAGCTGGACGTGAGCAGCCGGTATTGTTTTTACCTTATTTTAATGAGAATAGGTCATTTGTCCCGCTACCGTCATAGAGGACTATTTATTCCTCACCAAGAAGATTAGATCAGTAACTTCGAATAACCTGGAACGACCGTTCAGGCCCGCGACCGCCCAAACCATCAGCAGGTGGATTAAACAAGTGTTGGACGAAAGTGGCGTGTTTGTGTCGGTGGTCAGCGCGTACAGCATGCGCCACGCTGCCACATCCGCGCCGCGCGCCTCCGGTATTTCGGTGGATACCATTAGGAAAACTGTCAGTTGGACAAGCAGTTCACTGTCCTTTGCCAAATTTTACCATCGCAGAGTATTAGATGACGGTATCTTGGCCAAGTCTATTTTATTACCTAGGGAAACGTGATTAGGTTTTCCTAGTGACAGGTATTGACTACAATATAGAATATCTAATAAGTAATGACTTATTTACCTAGTTGGTTTAAAAACTTACCTTTCTTTGTATACCTATCAAATAAATGTGTAAGATTTATTTTGTTACCTAATATAAAATGTGATTTGTTTGGCTAAACACTGTTTACTGTTTGGCTGTTTATTAATTATTTTTCACTTTTAAGTATGCAAAATTTTCCTCTCTAAACATCTACCATTTTGTTAGTTATATCTGAAGAATGAAGCGACGAAATATAATATATGATCAAACGAACTTGCAAAGTGAAGTTCGATCGATATTATATGAGTACGCTTCATTCGAAGATATATACACCCTCCCGAACCCAAACCCTTATCAGGAAAATTTTGTTCCTGGTAGTTATTTACTTACTCTAAAGAAATGACGAACCGTCACAGAGCCTACCCACAAGAGATAAAATAAATTGACTTTCTCTTTTCTAAAAGTGCGAAGTGTTGCCTGCAAGGTAAAGGTACTACCATTTTGTTAGTTATATCTTCGAATGAAGCGTACTCATATAATATCGATCGAACTTCACTTTGCAAGTTCGTTTGATCATATAATATAGGTTATCGCTAAGCGATCACATATCATTTTAATAAGTTATTCCTTTCCCAGCAGTATAAAATTCTTTTGGAAATCATTCGATAGGTTTTTTAAACTCAAAATTAAGGTGGCCGCTTGCACACACCTCCCCATACGGCTTACTTTACCATCACAATAATATTAGCGTGTTTCATCATTGCCATACCGGGTATCTATGGTCACTTTCCACAAAACTGTACCTAATTTCTTGGTGGGCGTCAGATAAAAGAAGTTATTGTTTTGCCACAACATAAAACCTACACATATTTCGTCAAACTGTTCTAAGTGTATTCGTAAAGTTTTATCTGCAAATTATCGCTTTAAAAGTTGGCAAATCCACAGAATTGTAAAAGAGGTTATTAGAAATGGTATCTGTTTTAACCCGGACAATCGATTTTTAGCAACTCAATCATCCATGCTTAATATTATAAATGCGAAAGTGTGTCTGTCTGTCTGTCCGTCTGTCTGTCTGTCTGCTACCTTTTCACAGCCCAACAGTTTAACCGATTCTGACGAAATTTGGTATAGAGTTAGCTTATATCCCTGGGACGGAAATAGGCTACTTTTTATCTCGGAAAATCAAAGAGTTCGCACGGGATCCTTCAAAACCTAAACCCACGCGGAGGAAGTCGCGGGCATTCTCTAGTGAGAAATAATTCGAAATCACATATGATGTAACATTCAAAGTAACGTGTAGTTGTAGTTTCTTTCTTTCTTCAAATAGTTAATTCCACCGAGACTTTCGTTGTCTCTGCACTTGACAATCGTTTAAACGGTCCTTCGAGTTCGCAGAAGTTTTTTACGATTTCAGTTCATTTCATTCAATTCATCGTCTGTTTGCAGTGTTGTTACACTGGAGTTTTAAACAAATCCTTTAAGTCCTCATATCTCCCACAGGTATCACGCTACGAGCGTATAGTACTATTATATTATTCTGTGCTACTAGGCTTATTATCAACTTACCGCAAAGCTACGGACAATAAATTATCTAACAACTTGTATAGAATAACGCGCATTACGATGTTCCACACATCATCATGTAGACATTTGCGCACTGACAAGCTAACGCTCCTTACCACTTCTATACGTATTCTGAATTCTGGAGCCAAACCTTATCTAGAATTACCTTCGTGGCTTTTATCGACATTAGAATCTTTTAGCATCTAGCAAGAGCATCAATAAACAAAAAACTAAAGCGTTTACGGTTATTAATACGAGATACTAATAAACTATTTATGACGAAAGTTTAATTTAAATAATATCATATCGGCAAGTTTAAAATTATTCATATTTAATAGATCGTCGTTTTGTTATTGATATGGACGTATTGTACCTTGATAGATTTTATTGAATAGGTTATATATACGACCAAACTGAATATCCTATTCAAATTAATTTTATTATACTAGTACCTAAGTATGTAGCAGATTTGTTTTTGAGGTTTTATTATTATAGCAGTCTAATTTCCGAATGTTTAGCATCATGATGAGTGTAGACCGTAGGTATGAATTACTTGTCATATAATGGACACAATTCGGATGGCTGATGTTGGGCGATGTAGTAAATGTTAAGTAAGCATATCAATAATTATTAAGTCTCCAATATCCTTGACCCGCTATTAGGTTATATAAATAAAAAAATATAAAGGTCAATTTAAATATAATGCCACTTTAAATCGTATTTATTGACAAACCACTAAAACTATGCACATTTAGATCGTTATTTTTTTTGGTACGATCAAAAAAAATAATTTAGAATAGATAATGGACTGCTGCGTAGTTTACTAGTGAGTCTAAATGACGGAGGTCAACGCCCTGCGCACATCAATCAATCAATCAATCATCAGCACATCGACCTAGTGACATAACAAGAGTCTATTTTCGATTCGATGCAGCAATGAAGCTAACAATGTTGAAGACCTACCGTGTTTATCACCTCTTATCCATGGATGTATAAAACCATACTTCCATACTAATATTATAAATGTGAAAGTGTGTCTGTCTGTCTGCTACATTTTCACGACCCAACCGCTGAACCAATTTTGATGAAATTTGGTACAGACTTGGTATACATCCCGGGGAAGGACATAGGCTACTTTTTATCCCGGAAAATCAAAGAGTTCCTACGGGATTCAAAAAAATCGAATTCCACGCGGGCGAAGCCGCGGGCATCCCCTAGTACTCTTATATGTATAAAAGCTCTTATCCTAATTTATCGGCTTTCTGGTGAACAATGATTTAAGAAGTGACTGTACCCCAGATCTGGGAACCCACTGCATTATTATCCCAAGAGAACTCCTACCATTGTGTGATTGATAGAAAGGAGTCACAATCCTCAGTAATAAGGAATATGACTATAAATAAGAGCCACCACGGTTTTGCGAGGCAAAAATTCTGAGGATTCCTTCTCCGTGAGGAACCCCAGTATAGAAAATATTTATATGAAAATCTCAAGGTTCTATGCCCAGTCGGTGAGTTTATTAAAACGAGCTAAATAAATCATCAACTTCATACTTAATTCATAGATATGCCTGGATTTACTTTGTTGTATGAAAATTCCGTGGGAACTAATTTTCTTAGATAAAAAATATTATATTGTAAGGTTTCAATGATCTTTATTTAAAAATAAAGTTTACAAATAAATGAGTTTAGTATATAAGACTGGAGAAAAATAATATTTTAGGTTCTTTATCTTGACAGGAAATAAACAACAGGGGATTCAGTTCATGAAATTCTGGCGTAGAGCCTAGTAGCTATATTTGATTTATAATAGCTTCTTACTCTTGCGAAAAAGCATAAAGCAATGGATGTTAAGAATAAATGCAAAGATATTTTTACACGATGAAAACAATGTACATAAATGACATAAATGAATTAAAGCGACGGATAGTATCTTATAATTTGGAAAAGCTGTATTTACAATATTGTCCATCTCCAAGATTGTAGCTACCACCATTAGATCTGTACCAAGGCATTTTGCTTCAGAGAATATGTAAAGCCGCCGCGTCGCACGCCTTATATCTCTCCGGTCGTGTTGGATTTCCGTCCCATTGGACTGTGAGAATAAGGAAATAGACTGTACACCTGTATTTGCGCACACACTTATGAACTATAATATTTCCGGCGCAGATGAAAAAGTTTGATCGGGAGGACTATTTACAGAGTTCGTATTTATGTATGTATAGTAGGTATACAGAAGTAACGCGTCACAAGTCTTTTAAAATAGTTTAGTTGTTCATCAACTTCTTCATTTATCATTTTCTTAGAAATATCCTGTGATAAGATTAGAAAGGTCAGACTACGAGTTTAATCAGGCTTCCGTCCTACATGTGCGGAACTAGCCATGCGTAAGGCATCAGGCGCGAATTCGGAAGATCCAGCATCCTACATCAATCCTCATTGACGCATTGATCCGAAGGGGATCTCGTAATATAGATCGCGTGTGGAATTATCCCGGAGCTCTGATAACAGAATTATTTTAAGCTAGAAAATGTCTTTTTAGGGTTCCGTGACTCAAAAGAAAAAGGGAACCTTACAGGATCACTTTGTTGTCTGTCTGTCTGTCTGTCGTATCTAACTAGGAACCTTTAGGATACTTCCCGTTGACCTATAATCTTGGGTAGGAAGGTCATATACCACACCTAAAAGGAAAAAACCGAAAACCGAACCGAAAAAAATTAATACCTGCTGCCTACATCCTGAAAAACTTTTCCACGCCCTCTCTAAGAAATGCCAAAGTGGTTTATTTTCTTTCAAATCATCGTCATAATAATTCAACTATAATAGTTTCAATTTTGGCCTATTTTGATACTTATCGGCTGAGTTAAATTTGATCAGTAGGTAAAGTTTAAAACATCGTTTCGACTTTTTAGAAAGCTTTATAGAAAAATTGCAGTTTTGAGGGTACAACAAATTACGTGGGAGCTTTCGAGATATACATAGGTATCTAATGGTTCTAGAGATGCATCCTATTTTTTTTATTCAGATACAAGCTAGCCCTTTGGAAGCAGGCTAACCTGGAAGGAATATGGCAGTTTCTATTAAACCCATACATACTCGTACCCCTTTAGTTTCTACACGGCATAATACCGGAAAGCTAAATCGCTTAGCGGCTCGGCTTTACCGGTAGGATGGTAACTAGCCATAGCCGAAGCCTCCTACCGGACCAGACCAGGTGGTATAGGAATTATAAAATTCCAAACTCTGCCGGGACTCGAACCCGGGACCTCCCACCAATAAGACCACTGCGCCAGGAAGGTCGGCATATTATTGTCTTTTTTGCCTATTTCCTATATTAATTCTAATAACTTCCTCTAATTGCAGGTATACCAATCAAACCTCATCAGGTGCGAACGAGTAAGTCAATCAATTTTCACTACAGCAGTCATGACTTGCAATAGTGGGCGTGTCTCCAGGGCAATCCATTCGTTCTCAACCATCGTAAATCACCGCGACAGAATAACAGTCTTACATAAACTTTTGGGTTATCGATTCTCTTCGGACTAGGTTTTTGCTCGAGTCTTTTTATTGGAAACTGAAAAAGAAACTGTTGAGTTGAATAAAAACGTTAACTTGATTAAGGTCAAACGCGGTTTTTGTCTTTTTCACAAAAAGACTTTATTATCGCTGCATTACATTGGAACTTTAGCTCTTTTCATTCTGAGTGGGATCAGTGCTCAGTAGTGGGCCAGCGATGGATTAAGATTATAGATAGATAGGAAAATCTATGGTAAAGAATTAAGATTGTGATGATGACTTTTAGTACCAACCTAAATGCATTTCAAAATTTCTGGGGTTTATAAAGTAGGCTTCATTGACCTAGATTTATAATACTTAGATTTATAAAATTAACTGCCACCGTTGCGTTGGTCTAGTAGAAGTCTAGTAGCTTATTTGAGAGCGAAGTATAACGTGATTCTGGGTTCGAGTGTCAGACGGGACAAAAATGTGATTGCGGTTTTCTGTCAAAAAACTTGCTGAAGAAATTCTCATTAGCAGTGCGTAGCTAGGAAGTTAACAACACCTAAACCCTTTATCGGTCTCTACGCGCCCTCGTACCGGAACCCTAAATCACTAGGCGACACGTTTTCCGGTAGGGTTAGTAACCTACCCTACCTGGTACGTACTAGAGACTATTTAGATTAAACTAGCGGATCCGCCGGGCTTCGCTTAAGTGGATTATTTCTGAAAATCGGTGAGGGGGTAGAATTTCTGTTAATCCCGGAACATGGATGTCTTAGTTTTTAACAGAAAGCCCAAATATGGATATACCCGTAGCTTGAAAAATGACGCATTTTATATAAACTTTCATCCCCTATATCTTGTTGATGGAATTTTCAAAAAAATATATATTTCGTAGCGAGTCTACGTCGCAAAAAGAACTTGTAGCCGAATTTTAAGTTACTGACTCCAGCGGATTATTATAGATCAGTCAGCCAGTCAGGACAAGACTATTTATATGTGTAGAAGATTATCTAAATTTCCTCTGCCAGGAATGAACCCGGGATCTCCCGCGTAAATCCAAATAGTTCCCACCACACTTCCCGGGAGGTACAGTTAAAAATTAACAAGGTTTTGAAAAAAGCTAAAAAGTTACAATAGGTAACATATTATGCAGTTCACACCTCTTATCAAGAGGGACCCTCAGGTCAAGTGTCTCGAGACGTTAGTAGATAAGTGCCATTAAACAACTGTCGTTAATCTTCGGGCGAGGAACGACCCACCTGGGTCAAAACTTGAGAGGGCAATGATTTAAATAAATTACTCTACGTAAACTTTAGCTGACGGGAGAGGAATATCGGGGAATATCAAGATATACGTTATTTATGTTTGGCCTGCGGAATATTTATTGGCGCACAAGCGAATATGACGCAAGTATAACGGTGAAAGTCTTTTCATTAAAATTATTACATTTTTTTACTAAATGAAAATATAACATTAAATATGACCTTTAAAACGATAAAACGACTCGTAAGAATATATACGAGTAGCAAAAGATAATTTTATCTCGCGTTGTAGAAACTCTAATTAATTTACTAATTAATTTACTGATTAATTGTTGTTTAAACTAGCGAAACTTCACATCAAATAAAATAAACTAATTTAATTAAAATAAACTAATAACTTGTCCGATTTACTAATTTGCTCACAAAATATTCTGAGCTTTCCAGAAACCAGAGCGGTTCGTAACGTATATATAAAGATGTACTTACCTATCTTGGTAGGTATGTCTAGTCTGAGAAGAGGGAATCGTTTTAATAATATTATAAATCGAATGTTCCTATTAACTACAAATGGCAAAACTAAAAAGATCTGTTCCCATGTCATGGAGTTCCCACAGATTCGATTTGGAAACCTTATGATTAAAAAGCCATGAGCTTCTCTATAATTACATTTCCAGCTCTATCTGTTTGAATAGAAATCTCTATGTCGGCTGCTTTGTTTAATTTTGATTTATATTATAGTAGAGAAAGATTTATTGATTTTAAAAAGAACAAATAAAAAGTAGATACCTACTACCTTTGTGTGTTATAATAATATTATGTGGATCTATAGGTACGACTCATAACTTTCTTTATTCGACGCTATAATAGGTCAAGCGAAGGTATTATTATGTATCATTAAGTAATAATGTGGACAAAAGAAAGCAGTCAATACCGTCCAATCAATATCGATCGAGAATATTGATTTAATTGCTAAAGAATTCTCACTCGTTAATGATGTAGGGAGCTGTTTTAACATAATACAATTAAACCGACCGTTTCAATACTAATACAATTAAACGTACTGTTTATTCGAAGACAGGGACTGCTTAACCATAATCATTAATGTTTTCTCTGTATTTTAATTAAATAACGGGCTATTAGTGGAGTAAACGAAGCATTTTCGTCGGAAGTCCTCAGAAACAGCTCCGATTTTGATGATTTTTTTTTTAAATTCTTGTTTTTAATACATTATTTAAAATCAGAAACGTTTTGAAGCGGGGAAATAATTTTTAGTATTTTTTTATCCATATGTGCGATATTTATACACGAAGTCCAGAAAAACGCTACTTTCTCTATGAGAAGTTGTAGAGGAGGTCAAATGCTATAAATGACCTTTAACCACTTATGGGCGAAAACCGCCCGTTTTTGAGTTATTGATCATTTTCAGAAAAATACGTATTTGTTTCTTTAAAAAAAAAAGTAAGGCATATTGCCGACTTTTTATTTAATTTCTAAGTACTAGACATCTCAATTAATAATTGTGAATACTAAAATAAAAATAATCTTTGTAGGTTCGCCGGTTAGGGATCCAAGACTGTACCAGTTTCATAATTTCTATTGGGTTACTTTGCCAAAAATACTATTTTTTTTTTAAAGTTACAGAAATTTTTGGCCTGCAAATTATTTGCAAAGCTTTTGCACATTCTCAGCTATCTAATGATGTACAAAACTTTAAAATAAGTTGAAAATTAGCTAAAAAAATGATAAAATAATAGCACAAGGGAGAAATTCCTTAACGCTTAAATCTTAAATAAATCGTTCCTATCGATCAATTGAGCTATCCCGTGGCCAATTTTATGATCAGACTTGACCAGATCACATATTCACAGTAAACTGTTACCTCTTTCTAAGTAGAGACTCCCTCTAAACAAAGAAAAAATGATTTGTTTAAAATTTAAGCGTTAAGAAATTTCTTCCCTGTGCTATTGTTTTATCGTTTTTTTAGCTAATTTTCAACTTATTTTAAAGTTTTGTACATCATTAGATAGCTGAGAATGTGTAAAAGCTTTGCAAATAATTTGCAGGCCAAAAATTTCTGTAACTTTAAAAAAAAATAGTATTTTTGGCAAAGTAACCCAATAGAAATTATGAAACTGGTACAGTCTTGGATCCCTAACCGGGGAACCTACAAAGATTATTTTTATTTTAGTATTCACAATTATTAATTGAGATGTCTAGTACTTAGAAATTAAATAAAAAGTCGGAAACCTGCCTCACTTTTTTTTTTAATGAATTTTAAAAGAAACAAATACGTATTTTTCTGAAAACGATCAATAACTCAAAAGCGGGCGGTTTTTGCCCATAAGTGTTTAGAGGTCATTTGTAGCATTTGACTTCCTCTACAACTTCTGAAAGAGAAGGTAGCGTTTTTCTGGACTTCGTGGATAAATATCGCACATATGGATAAAAAAATACTAAAAATTATTTCCCCGCTTCAAAACGTTTCTGATTTTAAATAATGTGTAAAAAACAAGAATTTAAAAAAAAAATCATCAAAATCGGAGCTGTTTCTGAGGACTTCCTAAGATTGGCTATTTTACGGCTTTATTTACTCCACTATATTCATTCATTTAGATTTTAGGTAATTGAATAGAAGGTTTTTCACCTTGCTGAAAAAGCCTAAGGATATCAAAAACAACCCTAGTTACGGGCATGTATTTTTAGGGTTCCCTACCTCAAAAGGAAAAACGGAACCCTTTTAGGATCACTTTGTTGTCTGTCTGTCAAGAAACCTATAGGGTACTTCCCGTTGACCTAGAATCATGAAATTAGGCAAGTAGGTAGGTCTTATAGCACAAGTACAGGAATAAATCTGAAAACCCCGAATTTGTGGTTACATCATTAAAAAAAATTAAAATGTGTTTTAATTTTCAAAGTAAGATAACTATACCAAGTGGGGTATCATATGAAAGGGCTTTACCTGTACATTCTAAAACAGATTTTTATTTATTTTTATGTATAATAGTTTTTGATTTATCGTGCAAAATGTTAATACCCAAATAAGAATAAGAATAAGAAGTGTTTATTTGCTAGAATATGGTATAATATACGAGTACATTGGTCTTAAATATTATGTGGAATCTCATATTCTGCCAAGCATGGCGTGCAAAATTTATTGAATTTATTTAATGTAACAAACTACTACACTACTATGTTCCGAGTACGGAACCCTCAGTGCGCGAGTCTGACTCGCACTTGGCCAGTTTTTTTTAGAATGCTCGTAAGTGTGAAAAGGTGAGTAAAACCCGAGCCAATATCTATGTAGGTATGTAGTTTGTATCGCTACGCATATGTGTCACAAACACAAATGTATGAAGTTGTCTTCACTTTTTAAAATTATAATTGCATAAGCTTTGCCTATTTGGAGTTTTATAATATTCCTTAATAAAAGCTAGAAATTTTGAATTATAGGAAAAGGCATTGATAACAAGAGATTATTGAGAAATTCCAACTCGTTATGAAAGTTACACTTATTAATTTTATGCTTCGTTAAAAGCTAATCAGGTGAACCATAAAATGTAATTCTCCGAATTAAAGATCACCAACAATTAGAAAAAATAAATTGATTAATTGGGTCAAACACCACTTTAAGTTATAACTTTACACTAAAATTCACAAAAGATACTGTTGTGTCTGATGGAAAAATAACTCTTACAAAGGTAAATTTTTTGACTCCGAAAAAAGTTCAGTAATATTCCAAACACGATTCCTAAATAATGATAGCGTTGACATTTCTTCGTTACACCAGACAAGATGGTCTAGTAACAAGTGTAAATTAATTTATAACACCCCCGACAAGTGAAGGTTACAGTAACTAGAAATGAGCTGATAACTTTCGAACGGCTGAACCGATTTTCTTGGATTATAGCTAAGAACTTTCTTGATCAAGCCACCTTTCAAACAAAAAAAAAACTAAATTAAAATCTGCTTATTAGTTTAGGAGCTACGATGCCACAGACAGAATACACAGATACACACGTCAAACTCATAACACGCCTCTTTTTGGGTCGGGGGTATTAAAAGTAAAAAAAGGATATTAAAATCGATAAAATTAGTCTGAGCGGAAGTAATTTCAAACAATTCTTTCACAAGGAAGAAAAGTTTTGTGACGTCGCTTCCGTTTCAATTACTTCAGTTTCAGACGAGTTTCCTATGTACGTCTATACTTAAATGTGTTCGTATACCTACCATGGCAGAAGGGCCCTCTTTAAACGTAAAATTCAAGGGGTTCAACGACCATGTTATCCTACCGCAATCTGCACCATCAACCACTGTCTCAATCAACCGATTGTTAAGCATTTTTCATAACAACCTTCGAGTAATTGAGAGGAGTTTAGTCGTAGCACGCTCCAAACAAACGTGATTTGGTTCTAATTTGAATAATAACTAACTCAATGAAATTCTGTAGACACCTTCTAGAAATTAGTAAACTTCACACAGATACACAGATTCAATTAAATACAAATCCTTGAGCCCGTATCTAAATAATAGGAAATCTGGCACAAATCAAAGTTAAACTACGTTTGTATGGAGGCAGTAGGGAGCGTGCTAAACCTCTCTCAGTGATTATACAGGGTGTAACCAGAACTCAAGCAAAAACTTAGCGTTATTATAATACTACCCATCTGTCTTTGTTTTTGCTAGCGTTCTGGTTAGGTACATCCTTTATGTATCCATACTAATATTATAAATGCGAAAGTGTGTCTGTCTGTCTATCTGTCTGTCTGTCTGTCTGCTACTTTTTCACGACCCAACAGTTTAACCGATTCTGACGAAAGGTATAGAGTTAGCTTATATCCTGGGGACGGACAAAGGCTACTTTTTATCCCGGAAAACCAAACAGTTCCCACGGGATCTTCAAAACCTAAATCCACGTGAACCAAGTCGCGGGCATCCTCTAGTAATATATATTAGGCCAAAGCCGGTGAAGAAGTTTCACTTCAAAAATACTGATGAATCTCGGATGAACAATCAACTAGCAGGCACTAGTTACCAAACAATGTTGACACTTAAGTATCTGTAGAAGTGGCAAGGTTAACGCGTCCCTATCACGCACGCAAAACTTACGCACGAATAGGCACTTTCGAAATTTCACCCCTTATGTTTTCCAAGTTTTCCCCAATTGTTCTGACAAGTCGACATCGCTTTGTTTGAAAGTGAAATAAGAATGAGTTTATTAAACCTACCATCGGAATTCACACGAAAAATTGTCACCAACCACGAAGAATAAACATCTATCCTACTAATTGTTCTAAATGCGAAAGTGTGTCCGTCTGTCGGTCTGTCTGTCTGTCTGCTAGCTTTGCCCGGCCCAACAGCTTAACAGAGACCCAACAGAGTTAGCTTACATCCCGGCGACGGACATAAGCTACTTTTTATCCCGGAAAATCGAAGCGTTACCACGGGATTCTCAAAGGTCTATCAGTTTAACCGATTTACATGTGAAGGGGTAGCTTGCGCCTCGCAAATTGACATAGGCAACTTTTTATCCCGGAATAGCAAAGAGTTCCCTCGGGATTTTGAAAAACCTAAATTCACGCGGACGAAATCGCGGACATCAGTTAGGTTGTAGGATATAAAAGCAAAAACTGACTGAGTTACTGACTAATATATCAACGCACAGCTCAAACTACTGGACGCTTAGGACGGACACAGCTACTTAGGTATATGACGTAGACATCAGCTAAGAAAATATTTTTGGAAATTCAATCCCTAAGGGGTTAAAATAGAGGTTCGATATTTGTATAGTCCACGCGGACGAAGTTACGGGCATAAGCAAGTGCAAAATATACCTACATTCTACCGTAGGCGTAGGTCTATTCTAGAATCACAAAAGTGTTCATAGTAAAGATCTTTATGATCTACATTCATATTATTATAGTTTTGCCCATTGATTTTAGCAGAGAGCCACTGCTTATTCTGAGGTTTTGCCAATGCGGGTTTTTGTGCTCTGTTCTTTTTTTGAATTAGCTTTTCCCGCGACTTTGTCAGCGTGAATATAAGTTTTTTTGAAGACGCCCGTTGCAATTTCTTGCAATTTTTTTACGTGACACCTACATCCAAAATCTTTACTTTCTAGACCCAAAAGTTTAAGCTGTACGTTGATGTGCATGTCAGTTCTTTTATATTTATCTCTTATTTCATGATAAAAATGATTATACTCTTTAACTATTAGTGAAACTTGTTCTAAAAAAAGCTTATTAGTGCTGTATTACCTACCAGTTAAGGATAATTAACCTAGCCATATTCTGACATCACACTGACCCTACTAGAGGTCTGCTGTCATCGATATAAAAAAATAATCAATCATATTTTTCTAACTATGTACTGCAGAAAAACCCAATTTGTACATTTCGCATTAAGTTGTGAAGGTTTCTAACAAAAAATACGCCGTAAAATAAATAAAACCAGAAATTAATCAACGCCACTTCAAAGCTCACTAACCATTTACCATAAGAGCTACCGCAAATGACCGATTTCAGTCAGTGATAATATAAAACAAATTACTACTTTACCGCCCAACAAAAAAATGGTCGCAGTAAAACACGCATTAGAGGTTACGTGGTGCAAATGAACGCAACATAATATACTGTAACATATTCGTGTGTGAATACGCATCATTATCGTGTCAACGTATTGCTGGTCCACCACTGAGCGTGTGGCACGGGTTTTCTCTGAAAACAAGTGTAAATTAAAAATTTATAACACCCCCAACAAGTGAAGGTTACAGTACCTAGAAAAGAGCTGATAACTTTTAAACGGCTGAACCGATTTTCTTGAATTATAGCTAAGAACACTCTCGATTAAGCCACCTTTCAAACAAAAAAAACTAAATAAAAATCGGTTGATTAGTTTAGGAGCTACGATGCCACAGACAGATACACAGACACACTTCAAACTTATAACACCCCTCTTTTTGGGTCGGGGGTTAATGGGAAGGGTTTCAGTCACAGTCACAGGTCACAGTGCACTACACTAGTTAAGTGTGTATCGGTGGACTTCACACAACTTTGAGAACATTGTAGAGACTCTCGCGCATGTTGGTGTATCATCATAATGTTTTTCTTTCACCGTTAAACGCAATATTAATCATGCTACTCAGCAAATTTATACACATCAAACAACCGGACACACTATAATCACACTAATATTATAAAGGCGAAAGTTTGTATGTGTGTGTGTGTGTGTGTGTGTGTGTGTGTGTGTGTGTGTGTGTATGTTTGTTACTCCTTCACGCAAAAACTACTGGACGGATTGGGCTGAAATTTAGAATGGAGATAGATTATACCCTGGATTAGCACATAGGCTACTTTTTATCGTGGAAAATCAAAGAGTTCCCACGGGAATTTTAAAAAACCCACATCCACGCGAACGAAGTCGCGGGCATCAGCTAGTATCATTTAAATGAAAATTTTTATATTTTAAATTAATCATTCAGGCTGTCAGGTTGGTATGGTAAATGTGTAAACAAAAAAATAAAGTAAATCTATGAGTAGCGTAAGACCTAGTTACCGAAAAATAATTAATCATTAAATAAATAATTACATTGTCATAAAAAATAATTATTAATTAAGTATCAATACCTAATAATTAAATTAAAATCGGACACCGATAGTAAAAATCTGTCACTAATAAAAAGCAGCTGTCTGCGTTACCGCTTAAATACATACATGAAATTCTATCGTGTATGTAATATATTTAATAAAAATTTGCATAAAGGAAGCTCGGCTCGCTGCGGGCCCAACTATTGTTGGCTAAGCCACGTTCTATGACACGCTGGAATTTTTATTAATACATTTTATTATACAACGGAATTCCTGCCTACAAGACTATATTTTTTTTTTTTTTCACTTATCCATCACTACCCAATATTATAAATGCGGAAGTGTGATTGTTTGTTGGTTTGTTCTTCAATCACGCCGCAACTAAACAACGGCTTGATGTGATATTTTGGAAGGATTAGTTAAAGACCTGGAGAGTGACATAGGCTGTTCCCCGGATAATCAAAGAGTTACCACGGGATTTTGAAAAACCTAAATCCTTAATAATTGGCAATGAACTATGTTCAATAATAACCTAATAAATGTCCATCCATCTGTCAGTCCGTCAGTCTGTTTGTTAGCGGGCTGTATCTCATGAACCAAAATAGGTAGAGAGCTGAAATTTTCACAGAGTGTATATTTCTATTACCACTATAGAAACAAATAATATAATAGTTTCAAATTGGCCGCCCTGCAAATTAAAAAACATTAAAAAGTGTCATCTATTTCTTGTACGATACAGAAGTCGGAACCCTTCCTGTGCAAGCCCGACTCGCACTTGACCGGTTTTATTTTAAACTAAGGAACTCTAATCCCTCATGAATAACTTAACGAAGTTTTTTTGTACATAACCACATCATATATTATTTTGATACACGATGTGATTTGATGACACACCTTTTTTCAATATCCTGTTCGCTAAATGATGAGAAAATATTTATGGATATTTTTAAACTCGTAGACGATGCCCGCGACTTTGACCGCGTAAGTTTTGGGTTTTTTAAACCCCACGGGAATATTTTGAATTGCCGGGATAAAAATTAGCCTTATCCCTCTCTGGGATGCAAGCTTTGCACCAAATAGATGATACCCATGACTTCGTCCACGTGGATTTAGGTTTTATAGGAGTTCCGTGGGAACTCTTTAATTATTCGGGAAAAAAGTGTGACTATATCATTCCTGGGATGCAAGGCTATCACTGTACTAAAGGTCGAGAACGGTTAAACAGATGGATTGTGAAAAGATTGCACGCAGACAAACAGAGAGACGTATTTATAATATTAGTATGAAGTTCATATTACTAAAAAAATATTGTAACTACCTACTTCTCAATAGGCACTTACTTCCTCGCAAAAAAGCAACGTTTACAATAAATAATTAGGAACTGTGTTGTTTGTAACAATATCGATATTCAACCTCATGGACAGTTGAAATCTGAATGCTAAGGCGTTAGCTTCCATGAATCTTTTTTTTTCTCTCTCGTCTGGCTTTACAAAGCCAATGTCAAGTTTGTAGTTATTTGTAACAAGTTAGTTAAACTATACAAGTATGGACCCCGTCTGTGCCGGCGCTCGCCGACATACGCACGGCACCCCCTTAGAGCGTTTTCCAGTCAGTTTTAACAAAAAAAAACACTCTCAAAAAGGCAGAGCACGCCCGCCACCTAACACCAACACAGACGAAGTCCTCCATGAATCTTTATCATTAGAGAAATTAATTGATAGCATAATCGAAATACCAACCTTGATCCAACAAAATTCCTGTTAAAATTTTTAACATAAGTATTTTCTGAATATTAATTAAACTCTGATTTTTAATGAAAGTTCTGAATATTCTGAATTTTAAACCTCTGAATATAATTTATAATTTTATATTATATTTTAACAAAAAAATTTGCTTCTGAATTGCTGAACATTTTAAATGAAAATCCTCGAAGTCTATGAAGGGATGGCAGTAATTATTTCAGACAGCATAGGTATTATTCGTCCATCAGTTTGAGCTGTGCCTTGATAGATAAGTCAGTCAGTCACCCTTTCCTTTTATTTTTAACCCCAACCGAAAAAAAAGGGGTGTTATAAGTTTGAAGTGTGTATCTGTGTATCTGTCTGTGGCATCGTAGCTCCTAAACCGATGAACCGATTTTAATTTAGTTTTTTTTGTTTGAAAGGTGACTTGATCGAGAGTGTTCTTAGCTATAATCCAAAAAAATTGGTTCAGCCGTTTGAAAGTTATCAGCTCTTTTCTAGTTATTACTGTAACCTTCATTTGTCGGGGCTGTTAGAAATTTTTAATTTACACTTAAGTATATTTTGCTTTAAAACTTTTGTTTTAATTTCTTATTTATCTTACTTTATATTATTTGAATAAAAAATTCATCACCCACTTTTCAGTAAAAGAAACCCATGGAAAACATATTGAAGAAACCATAATAACATTATATCTTGAAGAAAATTAGCCATACAAAAAGAAAAGATTTAATTTGGATTTTACAAGTCTCCTGTATGGGGATTGCGTAATTTAATTTGATTTCGGCAATCAAAACCACAAAGCTCTTAAGGATTGCCTCAACTTATAAGAGTTCTTTGTTGAAATATTCAATATTCATCTCAAAAACCGGACATGGATCGTAGGCTCGAATGTCAGGCAGCCTGCTACAGTCGGGCAAATAAGGCACAGTTCAAAAACAGCTCGTCTCAGAATCGCACGCGTTGTATTACAAATACGTTGCTACAATTTATGAACTTGTTATTCGTGTTCGTAGTTTTTTGTTTCAGTGAGACTTTGAGTTATAATGTTTGATTGTTGACTTTTTTGTAAATATGGTGTTTTGAATGTTGACCTGTTATATAGAGTTGTAGTGTTTTGATTGTTGATGAATTTCTGTGTTGTTTTTTTGGCAAAAATTGAACTTGTTGGAGATTTTTTTGACTTAGGAAAATTGTTGTAAGTGGTTTAATTTTTTTTATCTTAGAATTTAAATTAGATAAGTAATTTTGTAAAATAAATTTTTATTATTAGTTATGTCCCACAGAAGAAATGATTATAGGGCTCCTGCCTCATATGGAGAAGCGTTTCTTGTTTTGCATCGCATTTCTTATTTCTTGGAATTGTGGCTCTTGATCTTTATCATTAACAGGGCTCTCTCCGTCACTCGTTTCATACCATTTCATACAATCGTAGTTCCAATTTCATTTGAATACTAAGCAACCAAAGTCCATGAAATTTTGCAGACATATTTTAGAAACTAATATCTGTGCCTGTGGTGTTTTAGATTTTTCTAAAAATATGTAGTTTTAAAATTACAGGGGCTCAAAGATTTGTATGAAAATTTTAAGACCGCGTAACTTTGAAACCGAATATTTTAACAGAAATCTGGAAAACCACAGACATAGATATTAGTTTCTAGAATATGTCTGCAAAATTTCATGGACTTTGGTTGCTTAGTATTCAAATGGAATTGGAACTACGATTGTATGAAATGGTGTGAAACGAGTGACGGAGAGAGCCCTCTTAATTACACGAATGCCCAATAAAAGGAGTTAAGGGTTCATTTACCTAAGTATGTATGTTACCATAACTTCCAAATGCCTCAACAGATTTGGATATAATATGGGGTATTAGAATCCTTACAACATCCCGAGTGATACTGGCTATAAATAATTATTTTGCAAAAAACTCAATATGGCAGAGCAGTCTTGTTTTTAATTTTTTAGCTTAAAAGGATTCGGGTTTAATACAAATAAATACAAATAATTTATTTGTATTAAACCCGAATTCTTTTAAGCTAAAAAATTTATTTAGACTTAATTAATTAGACTTTTTCCCATAGATATTCACTGAGCTTATTATAAATCCGAAATTGTGTTCGTTTGTCCTTCAATCAGATCGCAACAGAGCAACGGATCGACGTAATATCTTGCATGGGTATAGTCAAAGACCTGCCGGGCGATTCAGAACACTCGATTTGGTAAGTTACCGTTCGATAAGACGTACTCTTCATTGAAAAATACGTCTTATCGAACGATAACTTGCCGAATCGAGTGTTCTGAATCGCCCGGCTGGAGAGTGATATAGGCTAATTTTTATCCCCAAATATCAAAACGTTCCCACGGGATATTTAAAACCTATTTCCACGCGGACGAAGTCGCGGACATCAGTTCTATTATAAATAGTGTGTCTACACAGACATACCTAGATCGCAATATCTGTTTTCAGCTCAGCTGTCTGCTACTTTCAGCCTACATTGCCCTTTTCTCTCAAATACATTTTCTTGTTAATTAAAACAAATTGAAGTTGTCCTATAACAGGTTCATTAAAATAGTTTAAGTATTATGTTTTACTTTAAAGTTTTTATGTGTTAGTAACTTGTATTTTTTATTATAAATAAAAAAGAAAGTTGCCCTAGGTATACCTAATAAAGGTTTCTTTGATACGGCTTATTATGTTTAACTTTAAAGTTTGTATGTTAATTTACTTGTATTTTAATTAATAAAAATAAAAAAGAAAGTTGCCCGATAAACCTTTATTGTAACCATAATTGTACATAACATCGAAAGTTGTTTCACATCTCTTTCCCCAAAATAGAGATGTCGAAAGACATGAAACGCACGAAACCTTCAACTACTAACACGGCGACTTAACCTCTTGGACGCGTCATTGCGCTTTATTAGAAAATCGTTATAAGTTTTATTTGAAAAGATATTCGATTTGATCACTTGATCAATTTGTAGAGCAGAATCAGCTCTTGCTGAAAGATTGGTTCCGTTCAATAGAACTGTTGCGTCGGTCTTGTCAAGAAACGATACTGATTACTCAATACAATCAATTTCGAGCATGAATTAATTATAAATTCGGATGATGTTTTATTTCTTGAAGAGCTATTCGATTTGATCACTTGATCAATTCGCAGAGCAGAATCGGCTCTTGCTGTAAGGCTGGTCCAGTTTAATAGAACAATCACGTCGGTCAAGGCAAGAAACGATTGTGTTTATTCAATACGAGCCATTCCGAGCGATGAATTAATTAGAAATTCGGAAGATGTTTTATTTCTTGAAGAGCTATTCGATTTGATCACTTGATCAATTTGCAGAGCAGAATCGGCTCTTGCTGTAAGGCTGGTCCAGTTTAATAGAACAATCACGTCGGTCAAGGCAAGAAACGATAGTGTTTATTCAATACGAGCCATTCCGAGCGATGAATTAATTAGAAATTCGGAAGATGTTTTATTTCTTGAAGAGCTATTCGATTTGATCACTTGATCAATTTGCAGAGCAGAATCGGCTCTTGCTGTAAGGCTGGTCCAGTTTAATAGAACAATCACGTCGGTCAAGGCAAGAAACGATAGTGTTTATTCAATACGAGCCATTCCGAGCGATGAATTAATTAGAAATTCGGAAGACGCTTTATTTCTTGAAGAGCTATTCGATTTGATCACTTGATCAACTTGCAGAGCAGAATCGGCTCTTGCTGTAAGGATGGTCCAGTTTAATAGAACGATCACGTCGGTCAAGACAAGAAACGATAGTGTTTATTCAATACAAGCCATTCCGAGCGATGAATTAATTAGAAATTCGGAAGATGTTTTATTTCTTGAAGGGCTTCTATTGAACTTGGCGCTTTAATCTCGCCGCAACGCGCTCTGTGGTGATATAATAGACATAACAGTTCAACCAAATGTATACGAGTGTTATTTAAAACGTTATGGCTTCATTTATTGTTATTTATTTTCGTAAAAAATGTCTTACTCACTCAGTTATGTTTGTAGTTTGTAGATAATATTTGTATGTTTATCGGTTACCCTATCTTCCAAGAGTGAAGCTATTAATTTATATCAACGTTTTGAATGAATCATTTAGTCACTGACTGTTTTTAACCCTCGACCCAAAAAGAGGCGTGTTATAAGTTTGACGTGTGTATCTGTGTATCTGTCTGTGGCATCGTAGGTCCTAAACTAATGAACCGATTTTAATTCAGTTATTTTTGTTTGAAGGGTGGCTTGATGGAGAGTGTTCTTAGCTATAATCCAAGAAAATCGGTTCAGCCTTTTGAAAGTTATCAGCTCTTTTCTAGTTACTGTAACCTTCACTTGTCGGGGACGTTATATATTTTTGATTTGCTATTCTAATGTAAATTGAACAAAATAATATTATTATGTCAAGGAATTTTCGAGTGATATTATTAGGTACTTACACACACATAAGTACGGGGCGAACAAGCGAACGAAGTGTGTACTTGAGCTAGCTAAAACAATTCAATTTGGAAATTGATTAAAATTACTCACTTCGCCTATTGGGCGCAATTTACTTACTTATCCAATGTCGCGTTGAATTGAAGATCAACGGAGAATTCTATTTATTTAGGTGCTAAGAAGTAATTCGCGACATCGTCCGTGTCAATTTCTTTTATCCCATGGGACGAAGTAATTTTCCCGACATAAAAAATAGCCTCGTCTTCAGAACACAAACTCTATGCGTGGCGAATTCTAATATAAATGAACATCGCATTTATCGTAATCCTAATCTATATGGATATACTTTTGATAAATACAAAACCCAGAGACTTCAGTTTATCACTTTTATTAACTTAAATTAAATACATAGATCACCATATTATTTATATCACTAGTACAAGTTAACACACAAGCTCTCTCTACTGATCGACGAACTAGAATGAATGCTCAATGCTCCGTTTTCCTTTTCCCCTCTCAAATTTCTCACTCTCCCCACTTTTGCTCACAATATTTTCGTCCAAGAGAGTTCTACGTTCTGATTGGCCAAAGAATTTGCGTGGCAAACTGGATTATTTTAACTTGGCCAATCAGATCCTAGTTAATGTTGCCACTATAAAACTCACAGATTATACAAAAAATATTGCGAATGCTGTGCTATAGAATATAAAATTGTAAAAATCATGACATTCGGCCATCCGCTTTTGTGCAACCTCCCGGTGTACAATAATATATTTATGAAACCTAGCTTTATTACATCAATACTCGGTTATCGGTATAGGAACAAAATTGATTAAATAGTTCCTAACAATTAATTAACTTATAATTTTAAACATCAACACCTATAGTTACATTTTTGTAAAGACAAGAAAATTATTCATACAGCAAATCACAAATCGGAAAATCTCACAAAAAAAAATATCAAATAATAATTCCTAAATAATAATTTAACTTATAATGTTAAACACCAACATTTATAGTTCAATTTTTGTAAGCATACAATAACTATACATACAAGCAAATCACACATCAGGAAAAATAATAAAAATCATGACATTCGGTTTCTTAATGATTTGATATCAGTCGGTAATATGTTCGAACTAACATCAAGCTTATTTGACAAACTGTCTTGAAGTCTACATCCAAACAAAACTTCTGATGCCGTTTTGCGAGTGGAAGCATTTATGGTGTTGTTAATACCCCATTGTATCTGACCCAGCTGCGTGTCCCAATCACGATCATCTTTACACGAATTGCTCTTAGCTAATGCATTTAATATGGTCTGATTGAAGCGTTCGGCTTGACCATTGGATCGTGGACATGCAACTGCATTTAGTACGTGCCTGATACCCTGAAGTTCACAAAACTTTTTAAAATCTCTTGAGGTAAAAGAAGTACCCCTATTTGAAATAATTCGAGTGGGTAGCCCGAAATCATAAAATATGCTTTCAAGTACCCTTACAGTACTTTTGTTTTTAGTATCTTTAACAGGTTTTACAAAAACATACTTGGTGAACCCGTCAACTATCGTCAAAATGTAGGCATTCCCTTTCCTGCTTTTCACAAATTTTATTTATTTATTTATTTATTTATTATGAGGTACGCCCACAGCATGTTCACAAAACACTTAAAAAATACAATAGTATAGTCTTATTCAGTGTGACACACCACTTACGGGCACACACAACTTATGCGGGTAACACAATGTAATATACATGACCGATCGCATAATATTAGTATATAATAAATTTGGAAAAATTATATAGCTCCGAAGGATAATAAAACAAAAACAAGATAATATTAACAAATATTTCCTAAAAATAATGACTGAATTTACTTATTTCTAAATATTTATTATCAGTTTTTAATTATTAACTACGCAAATAAATGTGATTGAAATAACTACAAAATTAATAAAATTAATAACATTAATAACTGGCCGATTAATTTCTCAGAACAGAGACAGCCGCCGCAATACGTTTTTTAAAAGTAATCAAACCCTGCCGAAAAAATGTCGACTTCCTCTTGAGCGCAGGTAAGCTCATTGTAGATACGGCTTAAGCGATTTAAGGCCGAGTTGCTACCCAAGTTAGTTTTATACACGCTAATCCTAAAAGTTTTCCTAGAAGGTGTTCTTTTAGACTTCTTTGGAATAATGAAGTAAAGAATTTGTAGTAGGTCGGGAGCATCTACTATACCATTTACAAGTTTATGCAAGAAGGACATGTCGGCAATACAGCGACGATCACTGAGAGAGAGCATGTGGAAGTGCTCAAGCCTAGCTTCATATCCAGAACGATAAGGACAGGTGCGATCTCGGTAGGCTAAAAATTTTGTAAAATTTCGCTGTACTTTCTCGATTCTTGCGACGTGAACTTTATACATAGGGTTCCATATTGAAGACGCGTACTCGAGCTGGCTACGTACCAAAGTGTTGAAAAGTAATTTCATAGTGCTAATATTATTAAAAGTACTGCATTGTCGTTTAATAAAGCCGCATGTCTTGGATGATTTTTTAACTATGCTATCCACATGCTCCCTAAAGCTGAGTTTTGAGTCAATTAGAACACCGAGATCTTTTATAAGATTTACCTCTTTTAAAGTTATATTCTGGCCGAGGGAGTAGAAAGACCGAATGATATGCTTATTCCTGGTAAACTTGATGTGTAGGCATTTGGAGGCATTTAAGAGCATATTATTATCTTGACACCATTTCACTAAGGCATAAAGATCCGTTTGAAGCTTAGAAGAATCCTCCAGTGACCGAATTTCCATATAAATTTTTAAATCATCAGCAAAGAGAGAGAATTTACAATACCTGAAGATATTAGTTATATCGTATCACAAATGGACCGAGGTGGTCGATATGAATCGTATGAAAGGGGATGTCTGCCTTTTGAATTGGAAACAAGTAACCAGCCGTTTGCTTAACAGTACTATCCTTATGGTATGCACAGTGAATACATTTTTTATTTATTTATTTATTATTATTGACATTAAAAAATATACAAAGAGTTTTTGTTACATACATCATACATCACATGATCGAACATATTTTTTTTACGAATTTGCGTAATTTAGGAAACCAATATAAAGCCTGAATTTTGTCAACAGTCTTAGCCTCACCTAAGTGTCCGATATCATCATGGTTAGCTTTGCACACTTGAAACCGGGCACCACGAGGAACCACAAGACATAACTTATCTTTGACTCTCCTGTGCAATTTATGATCTTTGACAACAAAGTTCTTTCTAATGTCTTTTGATTCCTCGTCGTTCTCAGGTTTCAAGATTTTTATGATACGGTTAATTTCTGGGTCTGACATCTGCATGGTTAAGAGCCAATTCTCCGTACTGATATTATATACCGTTAAAGAGGGTTCCTCATCTACCCCGGGCAACTTAGAGTTTCGGCTTCATGCATCGACGTGAGCCATCTGTACCCCTGGTCTATATTCGATCTCAAAGTTAAATTCGCTTATTTGGAGCCACCACCTAGCAATTCTTGGGACGAGATCACGCTTGGTTAATGTTGTACGTAAAGCGTGACAGTCTGTAACTACTTTAAACTTGATTCCCATTAAATACACCCAAAATTTTTTTAGAGAGCACACTATAGCCAGAGTTTCTAACTCATATGTCGTTCTTCAGCAGTAGTTTGTCTGCTGAAATACGCCACTGGTTTTAGGACTCGCGGGTTTTCTTGCCATTGTAACAGTATTCCGCCTATTCCTAATGCACTGGCATCTGTATGAAGTTCAGTGTCTAACTTGGGATTGTAGAGAGATAATATGGGGCGTTCTATAAGCCTATCCTTGAGAGAATTAAACGACCCCGCTTCTACTTCGGACCATTTAAAAGGAGTATCTTTTTTAACAAATTTGTTAGGGGTCGTGCAATTTCACCGAACCCCTTAACAAATTTTCGGAAAAAACCTGCTAAACCAAGAAATTGTCGAACCTCATGCACTGTTTGAGGCACCGGAAAATCCTTCACGGCCTGGATTTTAGTAACATCGGGTCTTATTCCATTAATTAAAATTTCGTAACCCAGGTAGTTTATCGAGCTATCAAAGAATCTACATTTGGACAATTTTAGAGTTAACCCATAATTTCGAAATAGTTGAAGAACCTCTTCCAGTCTTTGGAATCCCTGTTCAAGATTTCATTTTGTAAAAGATCCTCTACAATTTCAGGTACTTGTTGTCTTTCCGGGTGTGAGAGCCGGTAAGGGCGGTATACTACAGGTCTGTTGTCCGTCACGTCAATAGTCATCTCAGTATCTTTTGTTAGTCCAATCTCGCTAAGATTCATCGCAAAACAGTCACGATATGACTGCAACAAATTATACAATCTATCCAAAGTGTCTGCATTAACGTCCTTTCCAACTCTTATTTCCGCGCGGTTTAGTGGTTCTATTCACATTACAAATAGCTTTTTCTACCAAAGGCGTGACCCTAGCCACCAGAGTTTGTGGGACTATACGCAACGCGTCAGATTTTGAATTTGATACTAATAAATGCCCCTTGCCCTTGTTAATTCGGTAAGCTCCCTGGTGCATATGGTACTCTCTTCCTGGTTCTGCGCAACTATACCCTTCTATATAAACATCACCACTGTAACTAGGATCTTCAGTACACACTTTAACTAACCCAATTCTTTGTACTTCTGTAGAACCCACAGTTTTTAATTTAAATGGTTGACTATCTTGTTGAAAAATGTCTATTGTTAAAGAAAATCAACTTATTAGAGTCTTTTAAAACTGTTACGCATGGTAACTCCGTGAAGTCTTGGCCAATTAGTAGAGGAGTACGCAAGAAATTATCGTTAACTACAAGTACTTCAATTCAAGCTGCAACATCGTCGAGTTGTAACGAAACTGGACTTCTATACAAAGGGGGAACGGAAGAATTACCGAAGCCCTTAATTCCCGGTAGGTCATAGACAAATTTTGGCAAGTTCAGTTCTTGAGCAACAGGATTAGATTGGTTTCCATCAACACGCTTTTTAACAAGGTTATCACTAGTAGGTCGCTGAGAATTCAAAAAGAACAATAGATCCTCAGGTTCACTACAATTCAATGCTTGCGCGCCATTCCGAACCGATTTATCGTAAATACCATAAACAACACAGTCTACTGCTTTTTTTACCCGTGATTTCGCAGCGATTTATCAGTGTTAATTTGTCATAAAAGTATTCTTTTAAACTTTCGTTACTTCGTGAAGTGCGTGCAAGCATTTCCTCCAAACGCCGACCGTAATTTTGTTCGTTCGGAAATGCCTTTCGAAGTTTTTCTCGCCATTCGTCCCATGTGTAATTGACGGAAGGCAAAGCCTCGAACCATTTTTTTGCAAGGCCCACAAGTTTTTGTAACGCAAAATGTACGGTTTGCTTTTGGTCCCATTCATAAATACTAGCACATTCTTTAACTTTTCTTATCCAACTATCTATAGTTTGCGTTATGCTAGACGGGTCAAATTCCGGAATCACATTAACATGATTGCTGTACAAAATTTTGCTCTTGTCAGTCTTAGGTTGCATTATATTATACTATATATAGCTCGATTACCACTCACTGACTCATTGACATAATTGTTCTCCTCGTCTGTTGTGAAGCTTGTTGCTGGCGCCATTGGTTGCTGCTCAGGCTGCTTGTGACGACGAGGTGGGCAATGCTGGAGGTATGAGAACCTCTGACGCATGCCCCAGGGCACTGGTCTCAATCTCCTCTATCGTCCATGATGGAGAGACGCACCTGCGTGCCTTGCGGACACGCCTCTCAGGCGGCGATGGAGATCGCTTTCTCAAGCGCTAGCCCCCACGCCGTTTGTGTCCCCGACTGGCTCGTTCCATGTACTCGACAGAAAAATAAGCAACGTTAGTAAAGTGTTCCTTTAATTCATGGTGATACTAATGACTATTAATGAATTTTGCTTTCAACAAAAAAAAAAGGGGTAGTAAAATAATTCGACCGCTATTATTAACCGAATTATTTTAATGTATTGATAATATATTATGGAATTCTATGAACTGTCTCTCAACTAACTGTAAATCAATAAATATACACAGCTCTTGTGACACACATAACCAGACACGCGGAACTGTCCTTGCAGTTTCAACTAATCGAAACACGTGTTGTTAGAATCCGTTTTTTTTTTTTTTTTTTTTTATATATATATATATTTTTTTTTTATTATTTTTTTATTATTATTTTTTAATTTTTTTTTTTCATATTTTTTTTTTATTATTTTTTTCATATTTTTTTTTAATTATTTTTTTCATATTTTTTTTTTTATTATTTTTTTTTTATATTTTTTTTATTTTTTTTTTTTTTTTTTTTTATTTTTTTTTTTTTTTTTTTTTTTTTTTTTTTTTTTTTTTTTTTTATTTTTTGTTTTTTTTTTTTTATATATATTTTTTTATATATTTTTTTTTATTTTTTTATTAATATTTTTTTTTTTATATATATATATTATGTATATATTTTTGACGTCAATAAGTCAGGAAACATTTATTATACTATATATAGCTCGATTACCACTCACTCACTCACTGACTCATTGACATAATTGTTCTCCTAGAAAGAAACGGAAATTGATATAATGATGTAGGGAAAATGTGTTCGGGTGGGGGATTCGACTGGGGAAAAATTATGACATTTCGGAAAAACAAGATGGCGGCTGACGTGATTTTTGCAGCTCTTTTTTATTCCAACCGACTTCGTTAAATTTTGCATTGTTTAAAGAAAGTGGATAAAGATTAATAAAAAAAGGAGAAAAAATTGGAAAAACAAAATGGCGGCCGAGCTGGAGCGTTTTCAAAATTTTCATTTTTCGACCCCTAACCGCAGCGCCACAGATCCGAGACGGGGTAATCGAGGATAATTATTTTTTCTGGTTTCGCCCACGATTATCCTGTATTTTGACAGAACGGGAGTGGTTTTTAAAAATTCAAGATGGCGGCTGTCATGGCGGCCGTTATGTTAGAGGTACGAAAAAACGCAATTTTAAAAGTTAAATATCCCAAAGTTGGCAACATCGGAGCGATTCGGCTTCTATGAAGCGATTGTACGTATAGGCTCGAGATATAGATTGGAGGAAAAAATAACCCCATGTTTTGGGGAAATTTCAAGATTTTCGGGAAATTAAAAAAAATCGAAATACGGACTTTTTACAAAATCCGAGTATGAGCTATTACGTGTTTTCCTCGTACAAATGACATTTGGGTATTTTTGTCGCCGAAGACTGGCAACACTGGAATTTATCGAAGAAAAAGTGATTTTCGACGTGGTGTTTTTTCAGGGGCGATCGTTTCGCGTGGGTGCAAGTGAGAGGAGAGATTGCAACGTCATCGGGAGCGGTATATCCTGTAGTTATTGGAAAAGTTGTACAACGATGTAATTTATTTCTGCAAAACGAGTTGGCGGCCATTTTGTATTTTTTTTAATTTTTCGAAATTTTGATCACGTTTTTGAGGCACTTGGCAACATTTTGGAAAGTCAATATGTATGAATCGACTGTGTATCTCAGCTGGCAGTATGGAGATATGCAACCGGTGTTGCCACTTTTGGGGAGATTTTCGAGATTTTCAACTAAGAAACTCCTGTAAAACCCGCTTAAGGTATTGAAGATAGGTGGAGGGTGCTCGAGCAAATGTCATTCACGACGTCATCCAATTGCCAAAAAGCTGAAAAAAAATTCAAAATGTCGAAGAAAAGATGGCCGCCATACAAATTTCGCCGGTGTCCAGCTCGGAGGGTATAAAAGATGGAAGTGTGGTTTCTTGGCAAAAGAGGATCAGGATCCAAAGGTCTACTCGATGAACAAAAAAAAAAATTCAAAATGGCGGAATTCATTTTTCCATACATTTTGTATGGCGAATATTGAATGTCTCATTCTCCTGAAAAGAGACAGAAAACGATACATTGATGTATGGGAGATATGTTTGGATGCAATATGAGTAGGGGAAAATTATGACATTTCAGAAAGACAAGATGGCGGCCCATATGATTTTTGCAACTCTTTTGTTTTCCAACCGATTTCGTTGAAACTCGCAATCTTTGAAGAATGTAGTAAACGATTAATAAAAAAAGTGGAAAATTTTGGAAAAACAAGATGGCCGCCGTACAAATTTCGTCGGTGTCTATCTCGGAGGCTATAAAAGATGGAAGAGTGGTTTCTTGGCAAAAGATGTTCAGGATCTGAAGGTCTAATTGTGAAACAATCTCTGCATGCTCGCGGACCACTTTAGTGGTCCGCGCACCCACGCACCCTATTAAATTATTGTCCTCAACTACTCTGTTTTTAAAAATAATAATGTGAAGGTCGTTTTCAGGGTTTTCTAGGGTGCTGATTTTGATAATGACATTCATTTTTAGATCCAAGATGGTGGACATGCACTTTTTAAGAATAAATTGACATGGGTGTCGTTTCATGGGTTTTTCGGGGTGGATTGTCTATCTCAATAAATAAATTCGGTTTATTACAAAAAAATTAACATAACCACGTCACGCGAGCTGCTTTAGCAGCTCGCGCACCGAGCAAAACACTAGTAATATCTATAATACTAAATTCAAATATTAAAATAGTATAGAATAGCCAGTATTTATCACGATTAGTTAGTATCTTATAACATGCAGCACACATAACTGCGCTCGCGGCTTACATAACCGCTCCTGCAGTACATAACTGCGCTTGCGGCACACATAACCGCACTTTACGGCACACATAACCATACTTTACGGCACACATAACCATACTTTACGGCACACATAACCATACTTTACGGCACACATAACCATACTTTAGATAGCACTCTCTTTAAAACTACTTATTTTCTTTTGTAGGGACTTAATTTCATTGTTTTGAATTTGGATTGGATTGCGTAGGCAAGTCTGTTATGTGTGTCAACAATAATTGCTTGATCATTATATCAATAAAATGAAATTAAACCAAAATTAATAACTTCGTACACTTTAAATCATCGGCGACTGCCATATTTGAATAAAAACTTAAATTAATTTAAAACTACCTGAACAGTCAAGCAAGAGATAATAATAACACCCAAATAGTAAATTTTTTGTAGGAATTACTATTCCTAGGACTACCTATATTTGGAGAATTCGGAAAGCAAGGGTATGCAGAAATAATCGCTAAGTAACATTATCAAGGAGTAGCCCTGACCAAATGCTACCCGCATTATTAATCAGATAAACATTGTCATGGAGTAGCCAGACCAAATGTAAATCCAATTTATCTGCATATCTAACTACTTGGGATTAAATATTTGAGAATTCGAATATCAAAGGAATGCAGAAATAATTGCTAAGTAACATTATCAGGGAGTAGCCCTGACCAAATGCTACCCGCAATTAATCAGATAAACATTGTCATGGAGTAGCCAGACCAAATGTAAATCCAATTTATCTGCATATCTAACTACTTGGGATTAAATATTTGAGAATTCGAATATCAAAGGAATGCAGAAATAATCGCTAAGTAACATTATCAGGGAGTAGCCCTGACCAAATGCTACCCGCAATTAATCAGATAAACATTGTCATGGAGTAGCCAGACCAAATGTAAATCTAATTTATCCGCATATCAAATTCTATTCGATTTCGTTATTTTACTATTTGAGGGTTATGGGTAGTCACAAAATTATGTAGTTTAGTATATCCAGAAATGTTAATACACACCTTAATATGTGGGACTGCAGATCTCGTACCACTTCTGAGTTTTGATAAATACAAAACCCAGAGACTTCAGTTTATCACTTTTATTAACTTAAATTAAATACATAGATCACCATATTATTTATATCACTAGTACAAGTTAACACACAAGCTCTCTCTACTGATCGACGAACTAGAATGAATGCTCAATGCTCCGTTTTCCTTTTCCCCTCTCAAATTTCTCACTCTCCCCACTTTTGCTCACAATATTTTCGTCCAAGAGAGTTCTACGTTCTGATTGGCCAAAGAATTTGCGTGGCAAACTGGATTATTTTAACTTGGCCAATCAGATCCTAGTTAATGTTGCCACTATAAAACTCACAGATTATACAAAAAATATTGCGAATGCTGTGCTATAGAATATAAAATTGTAAAAATCATGACATACTTAACAGGGCTATCTCCGTCACTCACTTCATACAATCGTAGTTCCAATTTCATTTGAATATTAAGCAACCAAAGTCCATGAAATTCTGCAGACATATTCTAGAAACTGATATCTGTGTCTGTGGTGTTTTATAATTTTCTAAAAATATGTAGTTTTAAAATTACAGGGGCTCAAAGATTTGTATGTAAATTTTTAAGACTGCGTAACTTTGAAACCGAATATTTTAACAGAAATCTGAAAAACCACAGACATAGATATTAGTTTCTAGAATATGTCTGCAAAATTTCATGGGCTTTGGTTGCTTAATATTCAAATGAAATTGGAACTACGTTTGTATGAAGCGAGTGACGGAGAGATAAATGACTGGCCGACTGTCTGATTGACTGACTGATCTATCAACGCACAGCTCAAACTACTGTACGGATCGGGCTATTTGGCATATAGAATAGCTATTATGACGTAGACACTCGCTAAGAAAGAATTTCAACATCTAAGGGGGTAAGATAGGAGTATGAAATTTGAGCAGTCCACGCGGACGAAGTCGCGGGCATTAGTTAGTCATATTTGTAAATGTGCGATCTATTTAATAAGGTAGGTATTCTTCGTAGGAGAAGTAATTCGCAACGTCACGCGTCGCGTCGTCCGTGTTAAATTTCTTCTAGGTATCCCATGGGGCAAAGTAATTTTCTTGACGTAAAAAGTTGCCTTTTTCTTCAGCACACAAGCTATCCATCTTTGTCGAATTCTATTATAAACGATCATTGCATTTATAGTAATTCTAATAATATTATAAATGTGTTATTCAACGAAGAATTCTATAAGGACCTATACTAAGAAGCAATTCGCAACGTCGCGCGTCGCGTCCCCCGTGTCAAATTTCATTTAACCCCCATGGGTAACAAAGTAATTTTTCCGACGTAAAAAATTACCTTTTTCTTCAGAACGCAAGCTCTCAATTTGGTGACCGAAATCCACGCGGGCGAAGCCGCGGGCATCCTCTAGCTAGTTAGTTAATAAACTAACTAGAGGATGCCCGCGGCTTCGCCCGCGTGGATTTCGGTCTTTTAATCCCGTAGGAACTCATTGATTTTCCGGGATAAAAGTAGCCTTGTCCTTCCCCGGGATGTATTCCAAGTTTGTACGAAACATTAAAATTGGTTCAGCGGTTGGGCCGTGAAAACGTAGCAGACAGACAGACACACTTTCGCATTTATAATATTAGTATGGATTTATTTATTAATTTTTATATGTTATATGAAATTGCCTCTTTCATTTAACGTGCCCATTTTACGGGAGAAACCAAAATAACCCTGTATACAGTACAAGGATATAAAAAACTGTTAGTACCGTATACCTACCTACTGCAAATTACGTCTGCTTATTTGTAATCACTACAACCTCCAAGTACCTAATAATATACTGACAACAGGTGTAACTAGGTAGGTACATGACATTACAATTAAGAGGGGTCTCTCCGTCACTCGCTCCATACAAACGTAGTTCCAATTTCATTTGAATATTAAGCAACCAGAGTCCATGAAATTTTGCAGACATATTCTAGAAACTAATATCTATGTCTGTGGTTTTCCAGATTTCTGTTAAAATATTCGGTTTCAAAGTTACGCGGTCTTAAAAATTCACATACAAATCTTTGAGCCCCTGTAATTGTAAAACTACATATCTTTAGAGAAATCTAAAACACCACAGGCACAGATATTAGTTTCTAGAATATGTCTGCAAAATTTCATGGACTTTGGTTGCTTAATATTCAAATGAATTTGGAACTACGATTGTATGGAATAAATGACGGAGAGAGCCCTGTTAACAACAACAACCGTTTGTATTTTATTTACTACAGTTTTATTGTATTGCGAGTTTTGCAACACTGTTCCCACATTTTGTATAGTAATTTGTACTATCTAGTTATTTATTAAAGTAGACGTTACATACATAGGTAAGTACCTATTATTTATTTCTGAACAGATTTATTGTGTGTGTTCTACTCAAAGACATGAATTTATACACATACTTATACATCGCTGATTCTACTAGTTTGACAACTTTGATTGCAGGGACCGCCTATTGCATAGGACTGTCTTACAAGCATTTACAAGATAATTTTAATTTTATTAACCCCCGACCCAAAAAGAGGGGTGTTATAAGTTTGACGTGTGTATCTGTGTATCTGTGTATCTGTGTATCTGTGTATCTGTCTGTGGCCTCGTAGCGCCTAAACGAATGAACCGATTTTAATTTAGTTTTTTTTGTTTGAAAGGTGGCTTGATCGAGAGTGTTCTTAGCTATAATCCAAGAAAATCGGTTCAGCCGTTTGGAAGTTATCAGCTCTTTTCTGGTTTTCTTATTACTTTTATCCCAGGACCACCAGAGGTTACGTATTTTCTGACACAGGAAATATGTACGATTGAGTAGTGTTAGTAAGTACTAAGAAAGCATGCCTAGCCTACGTGCTAGCTTGCTTAGACGGCCAATTTTCAGTTATCTGATAATCAAGGTACATAAAACCATTACTTACCTCACGTAAATTCTCCAAACTGTTTTTTACGTATATTTTAGGCAACATCCTTAAAAATATGTCGCCAATACTCCCAGACACTTCCCGCGTCGGCCGTATTGCTTTGCAGACGCTTTAAAGCTCCCAACATAAGTAATTACTTAACTGCACGTAAATTCTGATGCTCCATTTTTATATATGTCCACCAGACAACTATTTTAAAACCTTTTACAAGAAGACAGACCGATCCAGAGGGCCAATCATCCCCTAAATTCAATTTTAATGCCTCTGTGGGTTTGAGCGCGAGGGCATCATTATCTACGCGCATGAGACTGAGTAAGACATATATTAGGATATATATTGACTTCTCTCTCACTCTCTTATAGTTTACTTATGTCAATTGATTATTAATATTAAAAAAAATCAGCTAAAAATTAAAAAAAATGGAGAATTTACGTGAGGTAAGTAATGTTTTTATGTACCTAGATTACCTGATACCTGAAAATTGGCCGTCTAAGCTAGCAGGTCCGTAGGCATGCGTTCTTTGTACATACTAACACTACTCAATCGTCCACATTTCGTTCGTCAGAAAATACGTGACGGCTGGTGGCCCTGGGATCTTTCACTATTGTAACAGAGGTTCATAATATTATGTCAATTGGCAAATGTCAAGCCGTCAAGATGGACGTTGCCTAGATACATAATTATTTATTTGAAAATAATGTTTTGGAAAACTCCGATACTTTGGATCGTAGGCGCGGAGTTTCTAATTTATAAAATATTATAATCACAGTTAAAGCGAGAAAACATCAATTCATTTATAATATCCAACAGTCAACCAAAGGCCACGAACAATCAACCCAAACCCTTCCCAAACCCAAACCATAGTCAAACAATTTTTAGGGTTCAGTAGGTATCTGTAGAAAAAAAAGATGTAGTCGCGTAGGTGTGCATGGCACCATTAAATATCGTAGGAGGCGATGACCCTCCGCGCGGCTGAGGTTCCCGCATCGTAGTCGCTTTGTCGCGCAGGTTTGGATGATGCATTAGGCGCACCTTCTTTATATTTTATCTGCTTGAACTCAGCTTATTTACTTTGACAAAATACGTTTAGAATTCATCATCATCAGGATCAACCCATCGCCGGCTCACTACTGAGCACAAGTCTCCTCTCAGAATGAGAAGCTACCACACTGGCCAAGCACGTATTAGCACACCTCGCGCACCTTTGAGGGAGCATTATGGCCAACTCTTAAGCATGCAGGTTTCCTGACGGTGTTTTCCTTCACCACTTCATTGTCTGTCTGTGTGTCATCTTTCAAGAGAATCAAAACTTATAAATTGGGTACTTCCCGTTTACGTAGAATCATGAAAGGCAGGTAGCAATATCTTATAGCCCAAGCACTCTACTCCTGTGGCCCAAGTAAAGTGAAATCCGACAACTGAATTGTCATTACATAAAAAAAAACTTGTACGGAACTCTTCATGTGTGAGGCAGACTCGCACTTGACCGGTTTTTGAAAGTTATGTCAAATAAAATTTTGACATGCAATAACAAACAAAATGAAATACAAGCCACTTTATTCTTTATTTCATCGGATGAAAGTCGATTTCAATTTAATCGTAGGTATATCTTGAAAAGCGAACTATTATACGACTACGTAAAATGGGTACATTTTTAAAGCAACGACATGTTAGAAACAGATATTTCGTTTTGGTCGTGTTAAACTATGTGAGTCATTCAGATAATTCTTGATTTAGTGAAGTTCGGTCAAAAATATTTCATGGAACGTATAATTAACATAACATTGATGTTACTTTTGAAGAGATATTAGCTGCCTTATTGGATTTATATTATTATAGAAATTGGGTTTTAGAATGGCACAAATAAACGGTAATTTATGAATAAAAGTTTAAAAAGCGTGAAATAAAAATTAAATTAAAAATTTAAAAAACCCCCGACACATAAACCTCTAAAAAGTAAAAAAATAATAGGTAAGTATGTATGGGCCCTTTAAGAATAGTATAAATAGTAAAGTTTTTATCCAAGCGTTCGTTGCGTCGGGGGACCGCTAAAGACTATTCTGTCTACAACAGATGACTTTCATAGTTTACGATAGGTAGCGGTCCCCTGGCGCAACGAACGCTTGGATAAAAACTTTACTATTTATACTATTCTTAAAGGGCCCATACATACTTACCTATTATTTTTTTACTTTTTAGAGGTTTATGTGTCGGGGGTTTTTTAAATTTTTAATTTAATTTTTATTATTGTTTGTCTGTTTTTAATTTTAAAAAAATTAGTCGTGTTTTATTATAGTTGTTTCTTACCGTTCATAAGGTAGAGTTATTCAGTTTACTATAATTACTTAGTTATTTATTTATTAAGTTTTCATCCTTGATGCGTATTGCGTATGAAACACAGAAGTCATAAATATCGTATTATATTGTAGCGTATACTGTGCACCAAGGCACTTTAATTTCCGAAATTATTTGTATAGTAGTTTTCAATACGATTTTCGCCATTTTATTATGAAGTTGCTTAAAAAATATACAGCCTACCTTTTTAAAATTCTAATCACTCATTGATAGTTATCTTTAAACTCAAACATTATAATTTGACTGGCATAATAATAAAATTCTTTTGTCTCAATGTTTTGTTGAGTTAATATTTTTATCTATATTCATCCAACCGGTGACCCCGCCGTACAAACGAAGGAAGCACAACTATCGACCAAATCTCTGTAATTACACGTCACGCACACATACTCAACATAAATTCTACGAAATTGGCCACTTATCACCTTCCGACACGCATTTGACACAACGTAGTGATTATATTTTTTTGTTTGACACTTCAATGAAATAATTTAATTTTAAATCGTATCGTAATCGTGCTGTGCAAATTACAAAACTTCAAATTGAAGTCTAGGGTTGTCAGAAAATAAATGGGGTAATTTTGCCTAAAAACGAGCAATTTTTTTTCATTATATTTAGTCAAATTTATATTTTATTTTTGACTAGCTGTGCCCGCGACTTCGTTCGCGTGGAATAGTGACTTTTTGGGCAGCGTGATTCTTTAAATTGACATAACTTTTTTATTTATGAACCGATTGACATGAAATAAACACTAAATGTTAAGTGAAGCTTACTACAATATATTAGTGAAAACCGTATCTAAATCGAATACGCCGTTTCTAATATTAGCGTGCACAAACACACAGACAAACAGACAAAAAAAAATTAATTACAATTTCGGGTACGGCATCGATATAACAACAACCCCTACTACTTTTTTTATATATTTCCATTGTACAGACATCACTTTTCTACAATTTTATTATATGTATAGATGACAATCATAATATAATTAAGCGAAAAGGGCTGTTTTGTTAATTAAAAGATTTTAAATTGATATTGAAATTTAATTAAAACAAAACTTATTACTAAATTGTAGTACATTTAATATCTCCGTCTCCGTCATAATAGCTGCATGCCAAATTTATCATGAAGTACCTAAGTACCTACGTAATTAGACAGATAAAAACGTATGTACCTACACGTACCTACCATGTTGTCTTCTATGTTTTTGACGTGACAACGTCTTATAATTCGATAGAGCCGGCTGCACGTACGAAAAAACATGACTCATGCGGCGTTACCTCGCTCTGAGGCGTTCCATGTAAGGCTTGAAGTGCAAGCGAGAGCGCGGAACGAGCGACAAAGAAGCACAATCGGCCTTTGTTGTCACGTTCAACTATCGTCAGTAAACCGACTTTACAGACAACCAATTTTTTTGTAAATGTATATGTTTGTGTGTGCAATAAAGAAATAAATAAATAGGTAATCAAAATCTTACTACATTAATAATATTATTTAGTTATAGTGAGTCCATGATAGGTAGTAGGCACCCACCAAAACAACCTTAGCGATGAACGGAGGACTCGTCACGCGTGATGTGGTCAAAGATGGGACGCTATACGGATAGCTAGACTATTTTATCTTTATTTAGATATTTATTTAAGGTCATAAATGTCAGAAAACACAAGACAGATAAAATATGAACCCATTTTGAATAAATAACTTTGAATTTGGCTTAGAGAAAAAAAACCGCTACCCAAGAGCCGCTTTGTGTAATTTGGTAAGAGATCTACGATATAAGGATGTAAACTTACCCGGTGTATAACACCAAAAGTAGTGAATAGTCTACTAACCCTGCGAGCTACGCTAAACAAAATCGCCAACTGGTACATACTTGGATTATTATTAAATATTTTTAGGGAATATATTGTGTTTTTATATTTGACTTTTTAACTTTTTTATTGTTAACTGTCAGGATACGATTATATAGTATATATGGTGATGGGCACCCTGTTAAGCAGAGATTTTCAATAGGGCCAGAGGCCCTATACTGTAAAATTCAAAGTTATGTAAAAACAGAGTAGGTAAATTTTAATACGTTGCAATCTATTATTATTATTATTTTTAGCATCGAACATCCATTGATTTGTAACTATCATAATAAAGACTAATCTAATGAGATCTCATTTATTAATAAAAATCATCGTGAAAGGGAAAAATAGGGAAAAATAGGAAAATAGGCAAATTTTCATATGTGAATGGTATCATTCCATAACGCACACATACTCATCAATTGACAGTTAGCCCTGCTTCATTTGACTTTTCGGAGCATACCATCCTGAGTATTTATTCATCCAAGTATTCATCACATCGTGCTCTGTAATATATGAAATTCGATTTAAGCGTATCCGATATATCGAATTCTGTACGTGACTGTACAATATCAACATTGCATCCTAATGGAGCTTGAGGTGTTACTTCAGTACCTACTAGGAAATACCTATCTGTGACTATCTGCATTTTAGCGGATATTAATATTTAAACCATTCGCTGAAGTTCGTTTTTACGTTGAAGAAAAACATCGCAAGGAAACCTGCATGCCTGAGAATTCTCCATAATCTCCATTGAAGTCTGCCAATCCGGACTTGGCCAATTTTGGCTTTTTGAACCCGTGGGAACTCTACTTTCTGGGATAAGAAGTTGCCTATGTCAATTTCCGGAACGCAAGCTAAGTACGTCTGTGCCAAAATTCATATAAACGGTTAAACGGATGGGTCTTTGAGAACCCCGTAGGAACTCTTCGATTTTCCGGGATAAAAAGTAGCCTATGTCCGTCCCCAGGATGTAAGCTAACTCTGTACCCCTCAAAAACGGGTATACTGTTCGGCCGTGAAAAGCTAGCTGACAGACAGACACACTTTCGCATTTATAATATTAGTATGGATAAGGACGAGAACATATCTGACAACGTTTCTGAAGACATAAGATAAGTACAAGAAAAAAGATCAAACGATATAGGTACTTAGTAATGGAAATATACTTACATACAAAGCAGTACCTAATTTCTATGAGTGTTTCGAGTGCTCTAAAAATCAATGACCTTAGATTTATCTAAATGAATGACATTCTTTAAAGTTCCTTATTAATGCCACTGCCTCACACTTACTCGTATAAAACACGCTAAACAAGGTCGCGCGTAAAACAGCCTTAAATCGATATAAAAGATTAATTTATAGAACATGTGATTAGAAATTAATAACTGGTTATACGGCTTCGCGATACTAAGTAGTATAAACAAAGCGAATAATATAGTCGTAGGATATAAATAAAACGAGCCGTGATAGCCTAGTGGTTAGGTTGTCTGCCTCTTATTCGGAAGGTCAGGGGTTCGATCCCGGGCTCGCACCTCTACTTTTCGGAGTTATCTGCGTTTTAAGAAATTAAATATCACTCGCTTTAACAGTGAAGGAAAACATCGTGAGGAAACCTGCATGCCTGAGAGTTCTCTATATTGTTCTCAAAGGTGTGTGAAGTCTGCCAATCAGTCAGTCAGTCAGTCAATCAGTGGTCAGCGTGCCAGGATTATGACGACCCAACTATTCCCATACTGAGAGGAGACCCGTGCTCTGTAGTGAGTACAAGATAATTTTATTATTGTTTGTTTTTTTTAATCAAATTTTTTCGGTCGTATTTTATTTTTGCGGGTCCGTCCGTAAAGTATATTTTTTAGTTTAATTTAATTATTTATTTATTAAGTTTTCATCCTTGATGCGTATTGCGTATGAACGCAGTGCAAACACGCAACGAATGAACGCAGCAGTCACAGAAATCCAAATACTAAAAAGGCACAGGAGTCGTAAGTGTATAATTACTAGAGGATGCCCGCGGCTTCGCCCGCCTGGATTTCGGTTTTTTAAATCCGGAACACTTTGATTTTCCGGGATAAAAAGTAGCCTATGTCCTTCCCCGGGATGTAGCCCATGTCTGTACCAAATTTCGTCAAAATCGGTTCAGCGGTTGGGCCGTGAAAACGTAGCAGACAGACAGACAGACAGACAGACAGACAGACAGACAGACAGACAGACAGACAGATAGACACACTTTCGTATTTATAATATTAAGTATGGATTATGGCGACGCGACGGGTTGTTCATGAAGATGATGATAATGAGAGTCTAAATATACTGGCGCATTAATAGGCTCATGACACGTTTGTTAGTAAGAAAAGGCTTTATGTTTTTGGTAGGTATATTAATTAATCCGCTTTTCTACAAAGCCTCCAAGTTAGACGCTCTGAATATTAATTCTTTTGCACCTTTTGTCTACAAAAGCCTATGTAAGTAAGTCAAAACCACATCATATAAAGTATTAATTTTTGGGCAAATTCCGACAAGAGAATAGTTATTATATTTTTGTATGTACATTCAGCTTTTACCTTTTGGTGAAACCTCTATGATAATTTAAGTATATACCATTTTCTCCCCCTCGCGTCGCTCCCTCATTAATTACGGAAAGGAGCTACGATCCTCAGTAGCTCCTTTCCGGTACTACACTTTTTATTATGATGTTCTTCATAAGCATTATTCATAAGCACAGTAGGTACATGCCAGAGTGAAATGCTTCCGTCATCTGGTCTATCCAGAGTCTACCTACGTTCATTTTAGACTGTTTCTAATATCGCAGTCATAGGAAAAACTTATCGAACGAAACTACCTAGGCACCTAAATAATTATATTTACTTTCCTACTTAAGGCTCATGATATCTACTATTGTGCTTAGGAGTTCAAAAGTCAAAACATCATGTACAAAATAACATCGCTCTTTTTTGCTTTTATTTTCCAGGCCACTCTTGAAGCACTGGTACAAATGCTGTATAACACGCGACGGGTTGAGATGGCAATCGGGGTATGAGGCGGGGGGACGCCCCGCACACCCGTACGTCACGTTTATGGGGCGTCCCCGTCCCGGTTGCCATCTCAACCTGTCGCGGACTATAGATACTCATATCGGTGTACCGTATAGTCACAGAATAAAGACTGATTTTAGATATCCTCTCAACTCTCAAGGCGTTGGTACTTAAGTGGTTTAATGATGATCCAACAAAAAACTAATTATGGTGTCATTTGACAAGCATTTCCTGTTCACTCATCTATGTCTAAATTGGCAATAGCTGGGCAAAAAAAGATTCAACTAACTATAGATACCATGCTAAATTGCTAACGGGCATCCTTTGATCTGGATAGCCTGTTGTATCGTGCTCGTAAAAGTATTTTAATTGATATCTAGCTATCAGCTACGTCGGAGCCAATGATAAGTAGTTAGCTCTGGTTAGCTGAAGCCTTTCACGGAATGTAGGGGATAGCTGCAATAAGACCACCTTTGCATCCATTTGTATAGTGTCTTCTGTATCTTTTATTGTCTGTTTGTCGTGTGTCTTTTGTTGTACCTATGTGTGTGCAAAAAAAATCTAAATAAACCCATACTAATATTATTTATTAGTTATAAATGCGAAAGTGTGTCTGTTACGGCCCGTCTATTTAACTAATTTAGACGTTTAGTACAGATACAGGTTACATCGCGGAGATTGATAGGTACCTATAAGATAAGCTACTTTTTATCTCGAAAAATCAAAAATTTCAGACGAGATTTAAAATTTTTCTATCCAGTGGCCGAAGTTACGGGCATCTTTTTTTTCAAATACATATTCCTAAACAAAAAATAAAATAAGTTTAATTCTAGTTTAATTGAAGAATAAATTGACGTTTCGACAGTTTTTGTATAGGAAATCTGTCAGGTTTAAAATAAAAACGCCATAAACACGCGTTCATTCAACGCTTGATTAGTTTTTGTGGTAGGTACAATTTATAGTCTCTAAAATAGATAAATTTAAAATTTTCCAAGTTGGTCTTCTAAATCCTAACCAATGATTTTATTTTTTTAGGATTTCTAAAATCATTTCAACGTATGTAGTTTATCTTTTTATAATTTTTAAGGGTTCCATACGCAAAGGGTAAAAACGGAGCCCTATTAATGTCACTCTGGTGTCTGTCTGTCCATCTGTCTGTTCGTCCTTTTGTCCGTCGTGTCTGACAAGAAAACCTATAATATTTTTTTTTACTTGTGCTTACCTTCCTCTACCTCTACCTTCCTGCCAAATTTTATGATTCTAAGTCAACGGGAAGTACCTACCCTATAGGTTTTCTTGACAGACGGACAGACCGACAGATGGACAGACAGATAAAAATGTGATCCTATAAGGGTTCCTTTTTTCTTTTGAGGTAGGTACGAAACCCTAAAAATAACTTAGGTTAACTTTAAACCAGATGCAGTTAAGGAAAATACCAGCCGGATAGCCTCAAGGTTCAAGTAATTGAATGGTCTGGAGCAAAAAAACCAATTCCGTTGTCGTTCGACCTGCCTTTCCTGTTCATCGGTGTCTAATTGACTATAGCTCTGCAGACAAAGATTCGATCTACCACATTACACGCTGGCTTACCTACATCCTGTGTTGAAGGTATAGGTGATAGGTAGTTGCGAATTATTTGCAAAAGTATATTTTATTTTTGTCAAATTGGAATTTCAAATCCAAAAGAGATACAGGAAAACAGTAACGTTATAAATAAGTACGAGTGATTTCTTTGTAGCGCTAAAAAGCCCCAATTTTACCTAAAACAGCCTCCATAGAAACCTTAGCGAAACAAAATACTTATAATAATCTTATCTACTAACGGTATTATAGTAATAATATGATTATAAACATAATAATATTAAGCATTCTTCAAATAAAAGATATAATATGATTAATAACATATTTATTGACCTACAAAGAAACCTTAGTAATACAACATAAGCTTACTCTAATGATGTTATTAATAAGAAGATTGCAGGCATAATAATATTGTGTTAAGCTAATCAATCGGCTTATCAGAACTATCTCTACGATCGGGACATGCTTCCACTAAACATGCCACTAAACACATATCTAATGGTGATCGCATAGTTACGACAAGAGCCGCAAAAGACAGAGGGCATCAAATACAAAAGCCGAACTCCGCGCCACATTAGTTGGACATTTTGCTCAAAAAATTAAAATGGAATATTTATTTCATGTCAATTAGTCACTTCTGATATGTCCAGACTCTATCACCGGTTTGAAAAGCAGATTCTACTGAAAAAATTCGTCTAGAAAACGTGCAGTATCTTTTCAAAAAGCAAAATGTTGTAATATGTAGATCATAATGGAATATAACTTTAACATGACCTTATGAAAAAGCCTTATAATATGTCAGGACTGTACCATCGGTTCTAAAAGTAGATTAGACTGCAAAAAACCGACAAGAAAATCAGCGAATGCTCTTTACAAAAAGCAAAATGCTGCAATATGTAGATTGTAGATATATTCGTACAATTACTAAGCAATGTAACTATTTCACTAGACACTACCTTGCGAAAATCCAATCCTTTTCATGCAACCTCTCATCAATCCCTCAAAAGCGAGACTTACTCGTACCTTTTTCAAAGTCGGACAAACGTTTCACATAATGTCCGCAAATAATAGCGTATGCTCCTTCGGTACGGAACGTACATACGTAGGTATAATGTTTGCGAAACGAATTACGACAAATTCGTCTCCTCTGAACAAGGATAAAGACACGGCCGCAAATCGCGCAAATGAAGTGCCGGCTTTGCGGATATTACAACGTGGGCAACCTCCTTTTAGCTTCAGTGACCGCAACATTTACTGACAAAATCGTCGTGACACCACTGCGTAGTATGAAATACTTACATATTGATCAAAAGTTAACGACCCATTTAGAGCATGGTTTGATGAGTTGGGCTTTATCATGATGAAGATTACGATCTTTGTTAATGCTCTATTGGTTCATAAGTTGGTAAAAGTAAAAGGTACTTAGTTAAAGTAATTAGGTAGGTACTTTTTAAAAATTCTTATAGGATCACTTTGTTGTCTGTCTGTCTGTCCATCCGTCCGTCGCGTCCGTCAAGAAAACCTATAGGGTACTTCCCGTTGACCTAGAATTTGAATTTAGCAGGTAGGTAGGTCTTATTGCACAATTACGGAATAAATCTCAAAAACCGCGTATTTGTGGTTACATCATTAAAATAAAATTAAAAAGTGTTTGAATTTTCAAAGTAAGATAACTATACCAAGTGGGGTATCATATGAAAGGGCTTTACCTGTACATTCTAAAACAGATTTTTATTTATTTTTATGCTTAATAGTTTTTGATTAAGTATATCGTGCAAAATGAATCCTCAGTGCGCGAGTCCGACTCGCACTTGGGCGGTTTTTTTATAAAATATGCGAAAGTCTATTATTGTTCTTTTGTCCTTCAATCACACCGCAACGGAGAAACGGATCAACACGATGCATGGAATGATAAAATTATGTTCCCCACCATCTAACCGTAGCTGACAATTTCCATGGAAAACTACGGTTATTTGCTTACAAGGTTTATAACTCTAAGACCTGCCTTATTAAAATAATTTGCCTAAGCTTTAAATTATATGATCACCGAGGTCATCTTTGACATAAAAAGTTTGCACAGGAAAATCCCAAGACAAACAGGTTGGTCCTGTTTACTCTACAATTAAAATACCTCTTTGGCCTCCATAGCGCATTATGTGAGTGGTTTAGTTTTAAAGTGGAGGTCCTGGGTTGGATTCTTGGCTGTGTCAGTTAGGAAATTTTTATAAAGTATGTTCATAATAATTTCGTGTCTAAGAATAGTTAAGGTTAAATGAAAAAAAAGGCTTTTATTTGTCTTATTTTCAAAATTTGTTTTTAGATCGATCTAAGATTTAGTTGCTTTTGTATATTTGCGAACGAAGTCGCGTACATCAATTAGTTTCTAACACTAACTCGCACTAACGCACTCGAACTGAACTGCAGCTGAACTGCGCGTCGCGGCAGCGCCCCGCACGATATTCTCTCCAGCCGCGACGCGCGGCAGCGACGCGCTACGCGGTACAGTTCAGTTCAAGTGCGTGGGCACCTTAAGTTTGGATATAGGTACAGCGTAGTCTCCGGAACTAATTATCCGATTCTTTAAATTCGTTCATTGATGCTGAAATCGTTATATTATAGGAAAATGTTTATATAATTAAAAAAATACCTATATTTCAATGAAAACAATTTATGCCAAACTTGTAGACTTTTAATAGTATTAATAGGTCATGCCGCCGAAGTCGTGGGCGAGAGTTAGTATTAGGCAGTAGTTACATTGATATGATTAAATGAATCGAACAATCACAAAATAATCTGTCCGATTTGTCTGTGTCAATCTTTAAGTGGACATACCTTAACCTATAAGTATAATGTTTTGAAATCAATGGTAGCTTAATGGGAATTGTAAAGGTCAAGATGGCAGGAAATTGTAGGTCAAAAAAGTCACGTTTGTGAATATTTTTGAACGTAATTGTGCCATGGAGGCCAGTGCATTAGTACTTGGCCCCTTGGTTTCTACGCAGCTTTGTATACCAAGATGTAAAATTTCTTGTTCGTTCCACAAGGGTTTGTTGATTTTATTGTTGTTGGGTCAAAAAGATCTAATTCTAACAGTAGTTAGAATTAGATCTTTTTGAATCAGTTTCATAAAGTCAATGAAATGCGTAATGAATTGCACTGAGAAATTTCGGTACCAATTCTTTTTAAACTTAAATCGTAAGTACCTGTTAGTAATAGAGAAAAGACCAATATACAGAATGTAATATAATATTAGGTATGTTACTTATGTACCTAAGTATTTGCTTAAAAGTCTGCTTTCATTACATTGATCACAATTGATTTGATGTTACCCGTTGAAGAGTTCCGTCTTCCATCATAAAACCAAGTTGATATTATAATCTTGTAAAAAGAAATATCATTTTTTTTAACAAATTTGACAAACGGGTATTAATGTACTTACATACATCATCCAATTACAGTTATATTATAAGTAATAAATATCGTAACAAGAGTAATAAAATTCCATTGAGTTTCTTGCTAGTTCTTTTAGTAGAATCTCTCAAAAGAATAGGTTGCGGTGGTAGCCTTCGGAGGGAAGGTCTTGACGTATTATAAACACATAGTTAGCCGAAATGAAATTTGACTTTGAACGTGGGCTTCATGAATTTTATTCGACTCTCTGAACTTGAGCTACTGAGGCTATTTAGACCGTACTAGATGGTAAACGACCAATTAACTGGTGCGTCATATAACATGGCTATAATAAAAGGCCACTTTACCTGTCATGGAGAATTTTGTCTCAAGACAATAACCGTCCGTAGCAAATATTATACCGGTAATATAATACTCGAAAGGCATCCCTGTCTCGAGCACTTTTGCTTTGTATTTTGCATGGTCCATTAGCACTGCAAAAGACCGTTATCAAGTTACATTGTATGTGTTCTTTATAGCACGGAGGTAGTGGAAAGTGGAGACGTTAAGGTCTCATATTGAACATTAGTTGACCTGACCACCAGCTTGCAGAGCACCAAGCATGCAACGGCTCGATCTATCGAGTTACAATCCATATACTAATATTATAAATGCTAAAATGTGTCTGTCTGTCTGCTACCTTTTCAAGGGCCCAGCAGTTTAACCGATTCTGACGAAATTTGGTACAGAGTTAGCTTATATCCCGAGGACGGACATAGGCTACTTTTTATCCCGGAAAATCAAACATTTCCCACGGTATCCTAAAGACCCATCCGCTCAACCGATTTGTATGAAATTTGGTACCGAGGTAGCTTGCGTCCCTGTAATTGGCATAGGCAACTTTTTATCCCGGAAAACCAAGTAGCTCCCACGGGATCTTCAAAAACCTACATCCACACGGACGAAGTCGCGGGCATCCTCTAGTTTAATATATTTTTGTAGCTGTACCTGTAGCCTGTAGGTAGCCCCCCGAGGCTTAGGAAAAATGGGGAAAATAAAACTCGCGAAGTCAAACATAACAAATGTCGTGTCGCTATGAATTTATGACATTGAAATGACCCATCTCAAAACGACATCATGTAAGCTGCCAAGAGCATCATTTTGAGATGGGTCAGTAGGGTGATACTTTAATCATTTGAAACTAGCCGATACGCCCCGGTTTCGCTTGGGTGTAAATTCTGAAATTCTTTATCAGTGTGAGTCTACGTCATAAAGGAAACGTACATGCTTCTGTTTTTTAGACCTAGCAGTTTGACGTGTAACTTGGTCCGAATATTTTTCGTCTTTGCCATTACTGATCGTCCAATAAGCCGTGATAAGCCGTGGCTAAGATGTCCGCCTCCGATACGGAAGGTCGGGGGTTCAATCCCGGGCACGCACGTCTAACTTTTCAAGTAATTTATTTATTTGTACCAGAAATATGTCACAATAAAAATAAAAATAAAGAAAAAGTGGACAGGGAAGCACTTATCTGTATAAGAGATCTCTACCAGAGACCCTTGGTAGGTGCGAGAGGTAGAGGTTATGGGCGTTTTAAGATATTAAACATCACTTGCTTTAACGGTGAAGGAAAACATCGTCCTTCATAACTGACAGTTCCCCATAATGTTCTCAAGGGTCTATGAAATCTGTTAATCCGCACATGGTCAGCGTAGTGGACTAGGGCCAACCCCTTCTCATTCTGAGAGGAGACCCGTGCTCTGTAATGAGCCGGCGTTGGGTTGAACTATCCACTAACTACTATCTACCATCACTACTATCACCATCATAGGCAGGTATAAATGCTTGATATTATGTAGAAGAAAGATTTGTTTGTTTGTAGTTGAACTTGTAACTCTGAAACTACCGACCGATGTTATTAATTCCTTAATAAACCATTAGAAATTTTAGCTACTATATCCAGAAGTAACATGAGGTTCAAGGAACCAAAAGCTTAATTTGCTATAATCCGCCAAACTAAAGAAATCTGTATGGTGCAACATGCAGCATGCGACATGCACGACCCGCCCTCCCACTGATAAACATGCAGGAAAAGCCAGCCACCAAGCAAGCCACACGTAGCCACGCAGCACCACACAAATCCCAACACCACTCGACGCACGTTTCGCGCGTGGTGGCTGGCTTCCACAAAACAACGCCTGCTTCTATACTACATTTAACATGAGGTTATAAATTACTTACTTATGTACCGCAGATGAAGTTGCAGGCAAAAGCTGCCAGTATTTAAAGACGAAAGTTACATGAACGAAAAAGAACATGGCAATTTCTGCAAGATCAAAATGAAATGTTACAGTTTAATAGAAACTTACAAATTAGATAGTTAAAACTTCCAAGTACCTACTTATTCAATTTGTTCTTGACTTCAGGCATATTTGTTTGACTTTCACAGAACTTTAGCGGTCTTGTTTGTAACTCGTTTCTATGAAATTTCAAAGATGAGTAACTTAAGTGTACACTGCTTGCGTGCTTCTCCATACAAACGTATTACGCATAAGACCTCAATAGCTCAACGGTTATAGGAGTGGACTGAATTCCGAAAGGTCGGCGGTTCATACCCCAGCCGTTGCACTATTGTCGTACCCACTCCTAGCACAAGCTTTACGCTTAGTTGGAGGGGAAAGGGGAATGTTAGTCATGATTAAAATGGCTAATATTCTTTAAAAAAAATAATTCTATTCTTTGTTGTTCTAGATCTATGTATACCTAAGTCATGTATCGATTTATTTCTAATTTTATTATTATAATAATAAGTAGTAAAATCTTATTCATCTTAAAGTTTTGAGGCAATTCCAAGCGTAAATAAAGTATAAAAATACCTAGCTAATTGAAAAATTAACAACTTCATGTCACGCTTTACTTTCATGATATTTCAAATGTCTTTAGTTGTTTGTGTAAAAAATGTTTTCTACTATGCTAGTCTGGGGATAACTAAATATTCCCATACTAGCATTTAGTGTTTCTAACAAGTTAAAGCGAAATAACACTCAAGTCTTGTTAAATTTTACAGCCTAACCAATAAATGTGTGGTTATTGGATACGAACATGGATGCTCAAAGTAGGCTTTAACGCACGCTGCAGGTCATCTATCTCCAAGCGAATATCAACCACTGTGCCAGAGCTCAGGACTTGCTCCTCCAGAGCATGGCGCAGTGGTCAATCAATATCGCGGCGGTTGCTGAACCGTATTTTGTCCCTCAGAGGGATGACTGGGTGGAGGATTTGTCGGGCACAGTGGCCTTGATTTTGCGGACTACCATTGAATCTCCGTCCTTTGAAAGTGTCGTTCGGGATCGGGGCTTCGTAGTGGCGAAGATAGGTGGAGTTGTGGTCGCAGGAGTATACTTTTCACCCAACAGCACTCTCGCCGACTTTGAGGACTTACTTGGGAATTTGGGCATCGTCGTTGGTCAAAGCCGTCCTAGTCCTGTGCTTGTTCTTGGAGACTTCAATGCCAAATCTGCGGCTTGGGGTTCCTCAACGACAAATGCGCGGGGAAGAGTACTAGAGGAGTGGGCTGTTGAGCAAGGCCTGCTTCTCCTGAACCGAGGTTCTGCTCACACGTGCGTGAGACAGCGGGGCGGGTCTATAGTGGATATTTCGTTTGCTAGCCCTGCTGTAGCAAGTCGTGTGCAGGGTTGGCGTGTCATGGAGGAGGTGGAGACACTATCGGACCATAGATACATTCGATTCGATATCTCCCCTTCGGCTTTGGACGTTCATGTACGCACCGCCTCGGGAGGGGGCGGCCCGCGTTGGGCATTGAAACGCCTAAATAAAGAAGTACTCCTGGAAGCCTCTATCGTACAGGCATGGGTCTCTGCACCAGTTAGGCCAGTCAGCGTTGACGAGGAGGCAGAGTGGTTCCGAGAGGCGCTGTCACAGATTTGCGATGCGGCGATGCCGCGTATCAAGCACATTCCTGCCAGACGTCAGGTATACTGGTGGTCGCAAGATATCGCGAACTTGCGTGCCGCATGCGTTGAAGCAAGGCGCCGGTACCAAAGGCACCGCAGGAGGCGTCGCCAAACTCAGTTTGGGCCGGCTATAGAGGCGGAGCTATATGAAGCATATAAAATGGCAAAACGGGCCCTTCAGGCAGCTATTAAATCAGCCAAAATCAAGGCCCGTGAGGAGATGCTGGAGACTCTGGACACAAATCCATGGGGGCGCCCTTACCTCATGGTAAGAGGCAAACTTCGCCCTTCGGCGCCTCCGCTGACCCAGAGTCTTGATCCGCAGCTCCTGGAGGACGTGGTCTGCTCCCTGTTTCCATCTAGAGAGGAACACAACCCGCCACCGATGGCTCCGCCTTTTGCATTGCCTGACGCGGGCAACGACGATGACGTGCACGAAGTGACCCCGGAAGAATTGAGAGCAGTGTTGCGGAGACTTCAGGCCAAAAACACCGCCCCAGGACTCGATGGCATACCTGGCCGTGCCCTGGTCCTGGCCTCAAAGGCTCTTGAGCCCCGATTGTTAAGTCTCTTCAGCGCGTGCTTGGAGCGGGGCCAGTTTCCACTTAGTTGGAAGGTCGGAAAGCTGGTCTTGCTGAAGAAAAAGGGGCGCCCGGCAGATACTCCGTCTGCATATCGGCCCATTGTGCTGTTGAACGAGATGGCAAAACTCTTCGAGAGAATTGTAGCGGATCGCCTCGTCCAACACTTGGGGAGTGTGGGGCCGGACCTGGCGGACAATCAGTTTGGTTTTCGCCAGGGGCGCTCCACAGTGGACGCAATCATGCGCGTGAGAGCCTTGGCGGAGGAAGCAGTTTTCCGGGGCGAGGTGGTGTTGGCGGTTTCTCTCGACATCGCGAACGCCTTCAACACCTTACCCTGGAGCTGTATCAGGGAGGCGCTTGTTTACCATCGCGTGCCAAACAACCTCCGTCTTGTGGTTGGGGCTTATCTGGCGGATAGGGCGGTCATGTACCCGGGTCGGAATGGCTGGGGTCGGCGAGAGTGCTTGTGCGGTGTTCCGCAGGGGTCTGTCTTGGGACCACTCCTGTGGAACATTGGTTACGACTGGGTGCTGCGCGGAGCACTCCTGCCCGGCGTCGGTGTCACTTGCTACGCTGACGACACGCTGGTTACGGCGTGTGGCGAGACACACCGGCAGGCGACATTGCTGGCAACCGCTGGGGTTGCACAGGTCGTAGGGAGGATCCGGCGCCTGGGTCTCGAGGTGGCGCTTAACAAGTCGGAGGCGATGTTCTTTCATGGGCCTCGACGCGCGCCACCTTCGGGATCCCACATCATCGTGGGTGGCGTTCGCATCGACGTCGAGTCAACAATGAAGTATCTGGGACTCATCCTCGACGGCCGGTGGAATTTTGGGCCACATTTCAGGCACCTTCTACCCAAATTGATGGGAGCTGCGGGAGCGCTTGCTCGGTTGCTGCCCAATCTCGGTGGTCCAGACGCCTCCTGTCGGAAGCTCTACACTGGGATCGTGCGTTCAATGGCCCTTTATGGGGCTCCTGTGTGGGCGGAAGCTCTGACGGACCGCAACGTCGCAATATTGCGGAGACCGCAAAGATCGATGGCCGTCAGGGTAATAAGGGGGTACCGCACGATCTCCTTCGAGGCGGCGAGCCTCCTTGCCGGATGTCCACCCTGGGATCTTGAGGCAAAATCTCTCGCCTCCTTGTACCAGTGGAATAAGGAAGTGCGCGGGCGGGGTGAGTTACCGATGCCCCAAGAATATGCGCGGCATCGCTCCCAGCTCCGAGGGGTCTTATTAGTGGAATGGAGGGAGCGGTTGGATAATCCCAGCGCAGGGCATGCCACGATAGCGGCGGTAAGGCCTGTCATGGAGGATTGGCTGGGGCGCCAACATGGCGTCCTAACCTTCCGGCTGACGCAGATACTTACCGGACATGGTTGTTTCGGTAGGTATCTGCATCGCATAGGTCGGGAGCAATCGCCCAATTGCCACCACTGTGAGGACCGCCTTGAGGACACGGCGCAGCACACCCTGGAGGAGTGCCAAGCTTGGGCAGAACAGCGCCGTACACTCGATGCGGCAGTTGGTGGTGGTGGTCTCTCGCTCCCAAACATCGTGCAAGCGATGGTTCGGAGCGAAACAGCGTGGAGTGCCGCTGCCTCCTTTTGCGAGGAGGTGATGTCTGCAAAAGAGGCGGCGGAACGTGAGAGGGAAATCTCGATGGTGGATCCCTCTCGCAGGAGACGCAGCGGGCGCCGAAGGGCAAATAATGACCTCCGGCCTCCATGAGTTGCCGACCTGCGGTTGACGGGCGTAAGGGGCGTTCGTCAGCCGATACATAACCAGGTCAGGAGGTAGCGCGCCGTGTTCCGGGTGCGCTTCCGAGACGGAGCTGGTAGCAGCCAGCCTAGCGATGGGACCCGTCCGCTTGGCGGTGGGTCAAGTCCTGGCGGGAGTGCGGTGAATACTACATTAGTGATACCCGCGCAACCGCCAGTCCGTTGAGGAACAAACACAGGTTTTAGTGGGTGCAAGCCCCACATAACCCCTCCGTTTCCCCTGACGGAAGGGTATGCGTTAGGCATTTCCTGTGTATAAAAAAAAAAAAAAAAAAAAAAAAAAAAAAAAAAAAAAAAAAAAAGGTCATCTATTGCATACTTTACCGTCATAAAATTTATAATCCTGGATATTTTACTTTAACATGCCCTTAAGTTTAGTGATCATTAAACTTGTGAAAGATTTATTCTGCAAGTGATAACTTAAACGAATTTTCTCTCTCCGAAAAGGTAAATACAAGTTTGAGATTTGCGAATTAAAAGGATTAAGAAAGTATTACTCTTTTATTTTTACTCTTTATCCTGGTTTTTAACCCCCGACCCAAAAAGAGGGGTGTTATAAGTTTGACGTGTGTATCTGTGTATCTGTCTGTGGCATCGTAGCTCCTAAACGAATGGACCGATTTTAATTTAGTTTTCTTTGTTTGAAAAGTGGCTTGATCGAGAGTGTTCTTAGCTATAATCGAAGAAAATCGGTTCAGCTTTTAAAAGTTATCAGCACTTTTGTAGTTTTCTTATACAGGTTTTTGTGTCGGGGGTTTTTTAAATTTTAAGTTATAAAATATGTTGATGACAGTAAGATCATTATTTACAATCTGATGTGGTCTTGCTTGAAAAGAAATAATAAAACCAATGTAAATATCAACAGAATTCCAGCGCTCGAAATAATGTACAAAAATACCAAATCCACAAAATTCGAATACAATATTTGTTTTCTGTCTCACATCTGTCGAATAAAATTGAAAATATATCGCTGATCCGGTACAATAACCTCACAAGTCTGAATATCAAAAAGCAATGTAACTTAAATCTAAAATGTTATCGAAGGTACGACTATATCTATCTATTCTTCTTCTAACTTCAAAAACTTCAAATGACTGTCTTAATCACGAAATCTCAGGAACAAAATTGTTTTGAGAAAATCCCCCCTAAGAGGGGAAATGGGGGTTGGAAGGTTATTTTAAAATCTTATGGTTTTGAAGTTAGAAGATGAAGACGTGAAAATGGCATTTATACGCGAACGAAGTCGCGGGCAACTGCTAGTCATTTATAAAAGTTAAATCAATCAATTTATATTCGTCCACGCTTTTATACGAATCGTCAAGGAATGAAATTACTTTCCATCTTACATGCTTATCTTTATAAATTGGGTGCTTGCTTTCAAAGCAAATTAATGTGAATATGGCATCTTCTGCGCAAGCGCGCCCCAACCTAGATTTCATCATTGCTTCTATCTGGCAATAAAAACCCATGATACAATATGATTGTAGTAAAATTAAACTGCTCTATAAAAAGTTTGACTAAAGACATACAGTGCCAGATAAACAATAATGTTCTTTTACCACGTGTTCTTTAAATACGAAAGGTAAAGTTATAAATAAAGCTAGACACATTATTTAATAAACAAATTCTTTGCTAATGCACTCTCAAACGTCTTCATTGTGGGCTATGTTAACATCTTGGTTTATATTTGCTTATCCTTAGAGCCCTAACACACTGGGAGTCTGGATCGCCATGGCGTCATGGCTACCTCTGGCTACCGTACCCAAATGAGGTTGCCAAGTAAATAGCACAACAACAGAACAGTAGGGAACATAAACACGCGGGCATCCGTCCTGGCCATCAGTTGGGCACTGAGTGAGGGAGGCGTAACTTACAAGTAAGTACAAAATACTGGTGCCTTGGCTACGCGTCGCCAGGCAGCCAGAGTATCCAGTCTCCATGTAGGGGGCTACGCTTCCAAAGTGGCGACGTCGTCAGAACGTAAGTTAACTATTACATTCAATACGAATTGTTTGGATATGTAGCCGACCACGTCGCCATGGCGTCACAGTGTGTTAGCGCTCTAAATCCGACTATAGTCCGTACCACTGACGGTTCATAAACAAGCATGGTGGTCGACATGTTTGTGTTTATACTAAAGCATTTTTAATACCATATCGGGACCCAGGTTCTTCCTCCGCGTATTGCACATCTATTTTTGAACAACTATGCATGATGAACGTCTACATTTTTGAACACAAGTGTAAATTAAAAATTTATAACTCCCCCGACATGTGAAGGTTACAGTAACTAGAAAAGAGCTGATGACTTTCAAACGGCTGAACCGATTTTCTTGGATTATAGCTCGATCAAGCAACCTTTCAAACAAAAGAAACTAAATTAAAATCGGTTCATTCGTTTAGGAGCTACGATGCCACAGACAGATACACAGATACACACGTCAAACTTATAACACCCCTCTTTTTGGGTCGGGGGTTAAAAAATACGTTTACCGTTAAAACATCGTGATGAAACATTGTAAGGAAACTTGCAAGCCTGAGAGTTGTATCACACTAATATTATAAAGGAGAAAGTTTGTATGCGTGTGTGTGTGTGTGTATGTGTATGTTTGTTACTCCTTCACGCAAAACCCACTGGACGGATTGGGCTGATATTTAGAATGGAGATAGATTATACCCTGGATTATCACATAGGCTACTTTTTATCCCGGAAAATCAAAGAATTCCCACGGGAACTTTAAAAAACCTACATTCACGCGAACGAAGTCGCGGGCATCAGCTAGTAAATAATATAGTTTACTTGTTTGACCCTTGCTCAGTAGTGAGCCAACAATGGATTTAAGAAAGTCAGAAAGAAAGTAAAACCTTTATTTTTTAACAAATCTGCTACACATCACCAGTTATACCTAACCAAAGGTTTGTTTATTCCGGTGCCAAAAGGTATCAAGCAGAAGAAGCACTGGAATAAACTGCCATGTATGATAGTTGTCGCAAAACCCGAAAAAAAGGTCCTAACTCAGCATGATGCTGTACGCCTCGCACATTACACAAAAGCATACAGCAGTGCTGGTTTTCAACTCCGATTGAGATGAATAGAATAGAATAGAATAGAATAGAGTAGATTTTTATTCAAATAAACTTTTACAAGTGCTTTTGAATGATGATGATGATGATAATCGTAAAAAATAATGTCACAAAATGTACAGTTATATGCGGTGTAAAAAAGTTTTAATAGCTTTAATAGAAAAAAACAATGCCTATTAAAATAAAATTATAAAGAAAGTTGAAATAGTTAAAACTTAGCATAATTTGCTTTGCTAAGAAAACGCCGAGAAAGTTCAAAACTTGAAAACTCTTAGATATTTTCTAAGTTTTTAAGTAATAACCAAGGTAATAACATAAAATTACAAGACTAAATTAATCATAACCATAGTATTGAACTGCTGCGAATCAATGCCCAATAATATTATGCTAGGAGCATTTCTCCTAGGACCAAAACTAAGAAAAATAGACAATAATAGACAAATAATAGAAAAATAGACAAATTTAAAGAAATTTGGATTTTGGATCTCTGTTAGACTTGATAATTAATATCTATTTCTTCTTTTATTGACCTAAAAGACTGTTTGTTTTATTTATTTAAATATTTAACTCGCCAATTTAATATATCCACAACATATATCAATTTACAACACCTAAACATGTACACAGTTCATGCAATAAACTTATCCTTATTCTTATCCTATATTCCTATGCTAGTTAGTTTGCAAATACAGGGCGGCCACTGAAAATCAGCGTTGGGGTATTCTGGTATATCCACAGGGTATATCAGATATTCGCCATAAAGGTCGCTAGAGATGTCCTCATTGCTTTTGTATACCTAGACTGATTCTTTCAGTGCATGTACTTAATGCCTCGAATAAAGATATTTCTTTCCTTCTATAAATACCTATAACTACCGATCCACCTAATTTTATATTCAACCGTAGTTGTATTTCGTATTTTGTAATAAACTTATAGCATAATTCTGTGCCTACCATCTAATTTACTGTACAAATATTAGTATTAGAACAAGCAAGAAGTTTAATTATGTTATTTCTCCGTAATTGTATCATAACATTTATATTGTTCCCTCCCCTTCTATTGAACGTTTGTAGTATAAGAACAAAAGCATTGTCTTGGCTAAATACATAGATAAAACATCTAACACAAAATTCTGGGATGAGGTACTTCAAAAGATGAAATTAGATAATAGAGAATAATTACTTTACTTCTATATAATGTTTCAAAGGAAATCGAGCTACAACTTCATAAAACGATTTTACTGTAAAGTACTTATAATTACTAATTAGGTATCTTAACAGGGCTCTCTCCGTCACTCGTTTCATACAATCGTAGTTCCAATTTCATTTGAATATTAAGCAACCAAAGTCCATGAAATTTTGCAGACATATTCTAGAAACTAATGTCTGTGTCTGTGGTGTTTTAGATTTTTCTAAAAATATGTAGTTTTAAAATTACAGGGGCTCAAAGAATTGTATGAAATTTTTTAAGACCGCGTAACTTTGAAAACCGAATATTTTAACAGAAATCTGGAAAACCACAGACATAGATATTCGGTTTAAAAAAAAAAAAAAAAATTAGTTTCTAGAATATGTCTGCAAAATCTCATGGACTTTGGTTGCTTAATATTCAAATGAAATTGGAACTACGATTGTATGAAACGAGTGACGGAGAGAGCCCTCTTAATACCTGCCACCAATAAAAAAATGTCTGCCACCAATTCGAAGCCATACTCTTATCCTCTAAACTCCTACAAAAATCTTATCATTTTTGCTATATTTTTCCGAAGACTAATTTTGAAACCGGCTCTTTACTCACTGCATCCGATCTACATCCGATCCGAATCCAGGAATTTTCTGCAGCCTATCCAAAGTAGCTCTTATACTATATGTATGCGGGGTTCGAGAGTACTCGATCCGAGTTCCGGTTTACGGTTTCGGTAAACAAAATCAAGAATTCTCGGATTCGGATCGGATGCAGTGCCTAAACAGCCTGAGACAAAAGCTTGTGTCTAGCCATCTAGTTGGCTAGTGATGAAACAAAAAAATGTCGTAACATTAAAATTCAGTCCACAATAAAAGTTAACATACCCAAATATCGAGTCTGTATAATGTGTAGTCCAAATATCCAAAAGACTTTTGTGCAATACACTAACATTTAACAACCATGCTTCGAAGACCTTTCCAGTTTCCTTTATTTGGTTAGGTCATGTGAGGTTATTGCAGACATGCGAACATGCTGTTAGAGCAACGTACGGGCAAAATGATAGCGCTTTCGAAAGTTTTGTGATTTAAATTCATATCAAATTTAAGTTTCGGCTATTTGGAACTATTTCAACTCATACTCGTATGAAAGCTGAAATAAAATACCGCACGTTTAATGCCGCAGCACGCCATAATCTCAAAAGTATGCCCATATCTGCTTCGTGGTACGATTCAATCCCGAATCCGCCTGGCTAGCGGGCTACTCCAGTTGTAACCAGCTGCAAAGTTCTGGCTGCGAGCTGGAGAGTCAGTGCCCCCTTCCCATTTCCCCCGAAAATGGTGTAATACCTTTGGCCATTGGGTCACCTTATCTCATCATTCGTCAAATATTCGTCAAATTCTTGAAAAGCCGGCAACGAATTTGCGGTTCCTCTGGTGCCGCAAATGTTCATGGGCGGCGATTATCACTTAACATCAGGTGACCCGCTTGCTAATTCGTTCACTATTTTTATATTCTAATAAAAATACAATTACGTATGCAGCCATTAATTTGTGAGTGTTAGAAATTGAGATGGAATTTAGTCTATAGAATATAGAATGCCATTGAAAATGCCAACATTTATGTTGGTATAGCGGTTTCGATATGCAATTTGATTTTAGGCAGCAATATTTTTTCTATGAACTCCGGTTTTGAGTCTCAACTCTCACGGCTCACTCGAGTCTGACCTGACCTGACTAAAGCTACGGCCACATCTGCGCGTCTTGAACGGATGCGGGATGTGATGCGGGAGCAGCCTGTACGCGAATCTATCCGTGCATGTGTATAGGTCGCGCAGGTTTGGATGATGTTTAAACCAGCCTTACAAAGCTGAAATACAAAACTAGAAACTATTATCGTTATTCAGGTTAAACTGGGAAGTGTCCTTAGAGTAGATATACCGACGACCCAATGACCTGATACAGTAATACTCTCAGGGGTCACTATTAACTCTAATAAAATAGAGCTTTCACGGAATGTGGAGTGAGTGTGACTTAGCAAAATATGTGGTTACTGTTTGTTCACTTAGAAATTCCCAAACAAGTCTAAGGATTTAAGGTTTGCATATTTCATCCCCATTTTCCTACTTACCTATAAGTACCCCACAGATTGAAATGGTAATCGGGGAACGAACGCCCCGCACACCCGCAAAGCCCCCGCGCTAACCCGATGCGAGAGAGTGCGGGTAACGTGCGGGTGTGCGGCTGCGGGTGATTTTTGATACTATTCCGAAGAAAATATTAAAAAAATGACTTTAGACTTTGACTTCAGACTTTTTACGCCTTTATTACCTGTTATCTCCCAAAGCCAACATGATCCAAACTTCATAGTAGCTGATCGTTCCTCCCTGTGTTGGGGACAATACGCAGAGAAACTTTCAGCTTTTATAAAATAAAGAAGGTCTGGCATGCGCTGGCTCTCTCCGTAGAGCGAATGACAGTATCTCATGTGCTATCTATATTTACTTGAAATTTCTAAGTAAACATACTTTAAAGCTACATGGACGCGACAAGTGGAAACCCAGACTTCATTTAATACATAAAAGTACCTAGCTAAGCCTGAAAAAGTTCTAGACCGTATAAATAAGTCCCACCTTTTGAAGAAAACTCTATACAGACGGATTTCTTTACATTTTCCTAGAACGTGTCGCATTCAACATATTATGTGGTATTCATTACTTGCTTTCCACCTTAAATGGTCTTAGAAAAAAATATGTTTTACTCCCTCACCTTCTTTCCCACATGCCGTATTTAATAAAAATATAGTAATAATGAAATATAAGAGATTTTGAAAGAAACAAAAGGTTTTACCAAAAAACGTTCTTAACTCGTTATAATACTTAGCCTAGCAGTTATATACCCGTAACTTCGTTCAACAATATACGTGAATAACATTGCTTTGTAAGTAAACTTTGCTCGTGAAATCGACACCTCCCACGTAAGTTGTCGTATCCCCAAAACTACAACTTTTCAGTAGAGCGTTTTAAAGATATAAATTGAAATTAAAGCTCCATTTTTCAATATATTTTTGTGAAATTCGGTATTTAGTTATAGTTTACAGTACTTTAACATATTCTGAAAGATAATTCATAGAAATACTTCACATTTCTGAGATTTTGTTCATACAACATTTTACGGCGTGTTTCATCTTTGTAAAATGTTGTATAAGATACTTACAACAAATTACGCTGGAAAAAACGGGTTGAGTGTCATCGTATGTGTTAAATACAACAGTGTACGTCGTTTAAAATTAAAAAAAAATGTAGTATGTGTAGTCCGATTCATCATTTCCAACCAATGGAAGTCCACTACTGGACATAGGTCTCTTGTAGGGACTTCTATATGCCACGGTCTTGCACCACCTGAATCCAGTGGCTCCTTGTGACTCGTTTGATGTCGTCTGTGCACCTAGTGGGAGTCTGTCAACGCTGCGCCTTACAGTGCGAGGTTCCAGCACCTTGGGACCTCAACGTCTATGGGTCCTTCGAATTATGTGCCCCGGCCATTTACACTTCAGCTTCGCAACCCATTTATGCCGGTTACTCTGATTTTCCTACCGATACCCACATTCCAGATTCGATCACGTAGAGAAACTTCAAATATAGCTCTCTGATTGCCCGCTTAGTGACTCTGAACTTTCTTATGAATTCCATTATAATATGTGACCATATTATCTCGGATCCATAATATGTCATCACTGGTAAAACGCACTGTTCGAAGACTAATTTAGTTTCCGTACGCTGCCGCCGAGTCGGATTCGTTGGCTGACCTGTTTCTTGAAATTGCACTTACCTACCTGGTCCAGGTACCTGTTCCAGGCCCACACTTTTCTATAATTTCGAGTGCAGAGCCCTCAACGATTACTGGGTGGGCCGAGACATAAGAATTAGACACAATTTTCGTCTTACTCATGTTCATTTTCAGGCCCATCTGTTGTGAAACTTTGCAAAGGTCATTGAGCTGTAAATGTAGAAACTGGGAAACCTAATGAGGTTTCCCAGAGTTTCTGCGATAGTGACTATGTCATCGACAAATCGAAGGTGAATTTCTTTTGATGTATATGTCAAGTTCATTCCAATCCAAGCTTAAACATAAGGGCGTCTTCCAAAGCAGTGGTAAAGAGTTTTAGAGAATTACGTCTCAATGTGCACTCTGTCACTGCAATTGGACTGGCCTAGTCTGGTCCTATATGTCGACTGACATGGTATTTTCGTACAGGATTCTATTTCAGCATTTGTATGAACAGGCAGTTGTTTCAGCATCTCAATAGCGACCTTAATACAGCCCCAGTTTCCACCAAATCAAAAACTTTCTCATAGTTTACAAACGCTTAGCAAAGTGGCAGATTATTATAATAGCCTTCAGTTATATTATGCATAACATGTTGCAGCTTATGAATGTGACCTATAGTGCTTAAGCTTTTTCAGAATCAAGCTTGTTAGGGATGCTGAAAGTTATCGAACTTATTATTGTGACGATTCATAATGACTTACGATAACAACAGCTTATAGACATGGCTTAGCAGCGAAATGAGTCTATGACTCTTCTTGAGTAATGTTTGTAACTTTGTAATTTCGTTATGCAATGAACTAGATTACTTTGAATATAAGATTCACTAACCTTTTGTGCCCACATTGCAACAAATAAACCATTACTTATTATTTATTACGGCGTTATCGCCATGACGGGATTGAAAATCCCTTGGAAAAAGATTGGAAAATCGCTGAAAGACCTTAAGTACTGGTTTGCCACCCACTTTCAGGAATTCTACTGTGATTCTGATATCACCGAGCGAATTTTTATCCTTGAGTTGTTTGAGAGCCATACTTATCTCGTATAAACTGGCATCTGGGATATCTTGGGTATAGTGTCCCGTCAATTTAGCTCTGGGATCTTTAGCCAAATCTTCAACAAGTCTTTGTATTGTGGTGTATAACTGTCCATAGAACTTCTCCACTTATTTCAAGAGCTCAAGTTTAGCTGAAATGAGGTGTTGTCAGTTTTTTGTCGTATCAGCATGCCCTGTTTAGCAGACAGATCTTTCGTGAATATTTTTGAGTTCCTCTTCCGCTCTATGGTATCTTTAAAACGAAATTAAAGATCCATAAGTCACGTGTTTGTACAATAGAGATCTGCCAGTAGGAAGGTGCATCTGCTGAAGACTACAGTATCATTTCTGGCCTTTTTCTGGCCATGAGCTTTAAAATCATAAAAAATATTTGTTATTTTTGGACGATAGGCCATAAAGAAATTAGACTCCACCACCTGGCAGGTTCTACCAACCTATTTATTGGAAAGGTAGGCTTTGAAATTATATATTGTAGTAGTGATTTTTTTGTTAATTATATGGTAACCTAGTGGTATGATGAGCCGATTAGTTATTTTATTGACTATCATGAGTTTACGTCGCCATCAAACTAAATTTTAACATAGTTTTATTGTATACAATGTCGTATGTAAGAAAAAAAACAATGTCATAGCCACGTAAAATATAGCATGTAATCATACAACAAAATTTTGAGAAATAAATGCCGAAGTAAAATGTTGTATGTATCACTTAACACAAAATTTATTATAATTCTGCAACGTAAACGGTTGTATGTCATCATACAATACTGTTTTTGGGTGTCCTCAACGACGTAAATTGTTGTATGTAATCTATACAATAGTTTTGCTTGGCATCACTATTAAATTACTAAAATACGATAATGAAATAAAAAAATGTAAACACAACCGTGACATATCAGTGTCTTGAGTTACAAACATTTCATCTGAAGTCCGGCGTGATCTGTTGTATCTGTTACATACGAGGCGCAAACGTGCGACTTCACCCCACATAAAACGTTGTAAAGGTCAATATGATATTTTACGTCGTCCTCGTTTGAAACATACAACATTATACGCCTCATAAGTACTTTAAAAAACAACATTTTTAGGATTTTTTTTAATTGAACATATAAAATACATAAAAATAGACATTGTTATGTAAAAAACGCAAAATGGCAATTTTGTGGCTTACAACAACTTACGTAGGAGGTGTCGAAATATTCTAAATGATGGTAAAAACCGCATTGAAATCCATTTAGAAGTTTAGAATTTAGAAGTGAATACACAGACCGCCCGTGGTAAGTTATTTTGTATTATGTTTTCAGAATTTATCGTTATTTGGTGAGGGGAAATAATTGAAAACATTGAAAAAATCAATTTTACAAGTAGCTGTAAGATTAGCATAAATATTATATGCATTTTATCGGGCATAAAATCTTTTATTACGGAAAAATGTGTGATCACTGAATTCAAATCTCCACGACTTAGATTTACGGAATTTAGATTCTAAAAAAATCCGTTGGAACTCGTTGACTTTCAGGGATAAAAAGTAATCTATGTCCTTCGCCGGGATGCAAGTTATCCCACCACGTCTGTACCACATCAAAATCGGTTAAACAGATGGGCCGTAAAAAAGCTAACAGACAGACACACACACTTACACATACATATTTTATAATATGAGATTTTCACATTTATAAAATTAAGTATGGATTTTTTACCATGTTAAAACCGGCCTATTTATTTTGCAAGCGTAAATTTACGTCGCTTTGCTTTGGTTGCTAAAGGTTTGTGATCTTGCAAGTTATCTAAATCCCAAACAAAAACATTTCATGTGAAAAATAAGAGTCAGTTCCTATCAAAAAGTTTCGGCCATTAAAAGTAGTGATATCAAAAATTATGGCCAGTTCTTTGCTAGGCTCGGTAAATGGAACCATACAGTTTTATATGGTGTGTCTTCTTCGACCACCTTCAAGCTGTCATCGCATTCATAGGGATCCTGTTAAAATGTGTTTAAATAATTTATGTCTTAATATTAATACCACAAATTGAAGCTCATTTGGATTGGCAATGGTCTTCTTGTTTTCAGCTTGACAACATTTTTGTACTCCTTTCAATTTTGCCAAGAAAACCATTGCCAGTTCCAAATGAGCTTCAAATTGTGGTATTAATATTAAGATATAAATTATTTAAACACATTTTAACAGGATCCCTATGAATGCGATGACAGCTTGAAGGTGGTCGAAGAAGACACACCATATAAAACTGTATGGTTCCATTTACCGAGCCTAGCAAAGAACTGGCCATAATTTTTGATATCACTACTTTTAATGGCCGAAACTTTTTGATAGGAACTGACTCTTATTTTTCACATGAAATGTTTTTGTTTGGGATCTCACTTCTTTTTTCTAAGTATTGATTTTCAATTAATGCAATAAGTATAATCCGCACTGGGCCAGCGTGGCAGACTACGGCCTAAACCCTTCTCATTCTGAGAGGAGACCTGTGTTCAGTAGTAGGCCGGCGATGGGTTGTGTTCAATGACGTCATAAGACCGTGTTATAGGCATGAACGTATTATATGTAATACAAATTGCAACAAATTTTATCGCGTCCTCAATCGTTCTTAACGCCATCTAGTGATACATAATAGAACTAACTTTTGTAAATTTGTTACAATTTTGAATAATCTATACATATAATAAAATTGTAGAAAAGTGGTGTCCGTACAATGGAAATATATAAAAAAAAGTAGCAGGGGTTGTTATTATATCGATGCCGAACCCGAAATTGTAATTAATTTTTTTTTGTCTGTTTGTCTGTTTGTCTGTTTGTCTGTTTGTCTGTGTGTTTGTGCACGCTAATCTCAGAAACGGCTTATTCGATTTAGATACGGTTTTCACTAATATATTGTAGTAAGCTTCACTTAGGATTTAGTGTTTATTTCATGTCAATCGGTTCATAAATAAAAAAGTTATGTCAATTTAAAGAATCACGGCGCCTCGCGCCTGAGCGTCCGTGGCTATATAAAGCGCGAAAAGTCACTATTCCACGCGAACGAAGTCGCGGGCACAGCTAGTCCAAACTATATTTGACCGAGATTAGCAAGGTTGATTGAAACCTCCAAACTCGGCCACCCATCCATTTTCTGAGTTGGGTCAAGGTTGCTTATCTATAAATAATAAAAATAGCTACATCCACAGAGAAAGTTTTTGAAAATTGGATGAAGTCGCGGGATAAGCTAGTATGTACCTACATAGTGTAACAAATTGATCTAAAACTTACAATTTAAACTGACTATTTTGGTCCATATCTCTTATACTACTGATACGGTTTTGATGATACTTTCACAGTTCCATAAGTTGAAAGATACTTAATACAATTATTATTAAAGAACTAGCTGATGCCCGCAGCTTCGCCCGCGTGGATTGGTCAGATCCCCTGCAGCATCAGGATTGAGGAGTTGGAATCCAAATTTTTTATAAAACAATGTCGCAAAGTTCCTCTATCGATTAAAAAAGAAACGACGCAAATCGGTTTAGAAATCTCGGAGTTTTCGGTGTACATAGGTAGAAAAACACAACTACCTTTTTGAAAGTCGGTTAAAAAAGTAGCCTATTTTACACCCTGATCAATCCTCTACTTGTCTGTGAAAATCCCGTCAAAATCGGTTCAGCCGTTCCAAAGATTAGCCTTTTCAAACAGACAGACAGACAGACAGACAGACAGACAGACAGACAGACAAAAATTTTAAAAACGTGTGATTCAGTGTTGGTATCGTTCAAATAACCATATGAGCTTAATCTGAGGTAGTTATTTCGAAATTACAGACAGACACTCCAATTTTATTTATTAGTATAGATTATTGCAATTCGATGCACAGTTTCGGAGAAATTCATAGACAAACATACAAACACACACACACGCTTATGAAGTTTGACACCTCTGCTTAGAAGCCTAACAATAAATAATGTTAATATGTAATAGCGCCTACCTCTATCTAGGACCATAGGCGTATTATTACTTACCTACTTTAATTTTATTAGAACCAAAGACCAGTTAAGATTGACCCCTTACGAGAAATCTTAAAACGCCTATCTTCCTAAATAGTGCACCGATTTCGATGTAACAAAAACTAAATACAGTTTCAAATAAAGTGAAATACGATTTTTAAGACAAAATTAGAATCTGTTACGTATAATTTGTGTTATGTAGGCACAGACAAATTTTCACATATCTTTGAATTGGTCGGTGTTTTATCCAACTTTTCGACATTTTTCGATTTTTTCCTTTGTTTACATACTAAGACTCATGATTGTATCAAATTTCAACTTTCTACGTACACGGGAAGTGCGTCATAATTTTGGTCAGTCAGTGAGTAGGTCTAGGTCTTAATTTTTGCAATTTTCAGACCTCTGTATCTAAGAAATGGTTAAACGTAAAAATTTGAAACTTACAATTTATCGTTAAATCCACGAGCTTAGCTTATATTTCAAATTTCGTAAGATTATCATCACGCGAACCAGAGTTATGAGGGGGGTCAAAACAGCGCGAAATGTTTCGTGTAAATATACTTACTGCGCGCTTAGGCCGGAACTGCCTGACGCACTCCGTGCGTCTCGATATACCTATAAAAGGAAAAGGTGACTGACTGACTGATCTATCAACACACAGCTCAAGCCACTGGACGGATCGGGCTGAAATTTGGCATGCAGATAGCTTTTATAACATAGCCAACCGCTAAGAAAGGATTTTTGATAATTATACCCCTACGAGGGTAAAATAGGGGTTTGAAATTTGTGGGGTCCACGCGGATGAAGTTTCTTGTATAAATTGCTGAAAATTGGCGACACCTGTCCCTGAGTATTATTAAAAATAGTAGGTCTATCTGCTAAAGAACTAATGGGTACTATTTCTATTAAGTACCTAGTTTATTTAGAATTCTGTGTGACTAATTGACCTGTAAAAAGTTCTCGTTTATAAGCGGAACGGTAAACAAGGCTTTATTTGCATTTTAAATGCATTCACAATTAGCACCTGCTTCAGAAGTTCGAACTGCTCTCTTGCATTTTATTATCGGCGATATGATTAGCTGGAAATATTTTTAACTTTCTATTCTATTAATTTTGATGGTGGAATAAACGTTCATATAAATAGCAATTTATGAGTGTTTTATTCGAGGGCTTATAACTACCCAGAAGTACTTGAATTTACTAATTTACTTGAGTAGATCGAGGTGAATCGGTCTAGCATACATAATTTTATGGTTATTCGGACTTTGAAGTATGTAACAATTAATTAATATGAATTCCGTCTTCCGAAAGGTATTTCATATTCTGGGAGTGCGTAGGTATTAGAAGTGAGGACTTGAATCTCAGCGATATTAGAAATTCCATGCACTTATTGCATGGAATTTCGACTATCTATCTTAGGGGTGCAGATCTGTACGATTCGATGCCTCGCGCTCTGATAGTAAAATGGCAAGAAAATAGGTCAAACACTAGGAAGAACTAAGAACATCTAGATTTATAGTTATATAATATAAAATAAATATTTACTTCATACTTTTACAATTCATGTTTTTCTTTTTACCTGACTGCGGCAAAGCCAAAAAGAAGGGTTATGATTTTAGCAGTCTATGTATGTAGATATGAGTGTATGTATGTGTGTGTAATGTGTGTGTTTGTATCCAGATTCTGTGTGTTCCACCGTAACGCCTAAAATACTGGGCCGATTTTGATGAATGAGGTATCAATCGATTTGTTGTAAAGGTCCGGGTGACTAGGCTACATTTTATACGAAAAAAATTGACATAACGGATGTTACATGAAAAAAAGTGGGGGTCTCCAACTACTACCTCTAAACTATCACCGCTTCTCACCTTAGATATGACAAAATATTTTTACAAAAGTTTCAAAAATCCTGGAAAAAGCATATTATGTAAATTGAACAGTTGAAAAGAGCAACCACCGAGTTTCTTGCTGGTTCTTCTCGTATGAACGGCATTCCAAACCAGTGGTAAATTGTTTTGACGATTCAAAAGCACTTGTAAAAGGTTATTTGAATAAAAATATATTCTATTCTATTCAATGAAAATGTTGATTCCCTAACAAATTATCGTCTAAAAACTAGATAATTCCTTAGAGAATTTAACTAATAATAATTATTATAGACATTTAAACTTTACATTTTACATTGGCAACATTTAAAATTAATTAAGAAAACACTTGTTAGTATTGGTATGCTAAATACTAATCAATACAATCATGTGAAAAATTGCCCATATTTGTGAGGTTTTAAAATAAAGCCACACGTAATTATTGTAATGTTTTATATTATAAAAGCATTGTTAGCACGCACATGATAGTTTAGCAATTTTAAACAATGATTAGCACATTATATGTATTATTACATTGTGTAAATAATATAATGGTAGATTGGTTAAGGTCTATTAATAGACACATCACACAATGCTTTCAGCATCGGCGATCGATGATTTAGTTTTGCTTTTGGGAAACACTATGTTAGAGTATTTTCTTATTTTTGGAAGGAGGTCCGTAAAGTATGCACGTACCTCTTATAGAATTTTAAAAGAAAGTAAAATGATGAATTACCCACACTCCGCACACATACAATGAATCTCCAATCGCAGCGATCAAGTCGATTTTTGGAAGCTCGATGCCGCGTCCGAATGCTCTAAACGAATGCAGAAAGCTGTCAAAACGCGATGCACTTGCAAAATCGCTGATCGCTGATGCTAAAGATATCGTGTCTGCTGTGGCTTTAATAGTTAATTTGACTGAATGAGTTAGCATAATACTTAATCTAAATAATACTCGCAGTCTGATGTTATTCCAGCAGCAGAATTCGCTTCAACTTAGTCTCACTAAAGCTTGTCTAAGATAAATTATGGTAGGTACCTACCTAGTGTTAGTAATGTTTTAAAAAGACATTCAAATATGAAATCTGTATCTATTCATCTGAAGTGACGGATGTAATGTGTAAGCTTCCTTAAAATTATAGAGATTTTCAATGATTTTTGATACGAGTGAAAAACCTACTCCAGAAGGTCTGAATCGCCACCGGGCAAAACGCTTCGATTACGCGTTTTTCCGAGGTTTCTACGATTTTTGTAACTTAAGAAAACTAAGGAAAAACGGACTATACTTAGGTAACTACTTTTGCTTATGTATGTGTCACAACCAGTTTCATACAAGTTTTCTTAGATTTATGAAAATTGTCTTAACCATAACTTAATTGGATTTAACGCATACAATTTGTATTAAACGATCGTTGGTCTATTACCATAAAATTAACTTTATACCTGCCCATAAATGGTTTACGATTACTGGTTCAACAGACCACTTAATTAACAAATAGTTTACGTTCCATTTTCGTGACAAGTGATTGATGAGCGGTCGCAGTGAATTACCACCCTAGACACACCTACTTTGTGAACTGAGTATCTACTAATAGACAAAAACGTGATTGACTCTCTCATTAAGGAAGTTTAAACCCCAAACCACCGATAAGAAGTATTAAGTCAAAGTTTGGGTAAACTTTCTTGTTACTAATGTTATGTTTGTTGGTTCTTCCTTCAATCACGTCGCAACGGAGCAACCGATTTTTCTCATGGGTATTGTTGAAGACCATAAGTAGATATGTAGAAGACCTATAGAGCGACATAGGCTACTTTTTATTCCGGTAAATCAAAGAGTTTCCATGGGATTTTGAAAAACCTAAACCCACGCGGACGAAGTCACGGGTATATGATTGAGTATTATGTATAATATAACTACCATGTGTATATTTTACCTATACATTATGTATATCTGCTTATAATATTATTTGCATCATTCAACAGGTGTTATTAATGAAAGCTAGACGAGAATATAATATTTTGAAATGTGTTTTTGTTGGAATAGTTCAAAGTGGTTAACCTTGATGTTAACCAAACTGTCGAAGTGTCTACGTGCCAAACCGTTTGATCGTTTCCTCATAAAACAATATTTAGATGGTTTACACACCATACAACTAGCTGTGGCACTGCCTCCCGATTGTGTAAGAAAAACCATCGTAATCATAATCATCGTAATCGTAATCTGTAGTGAAAATGTGAACAGCGAATTCAACCAATCAAGGGGCAGTATTTGCTATCGATTACGATAAATGCGTTTTTCTTACACAATTGAGGGGCTGACGATTCGCTTGAGTGGAATTTTCAGTAATTTGTAGAGTCTAGGTATAGATCATGCTTATCGTTTCCAGACCTAGAAGTTTAAGCTGTAGGTATGTTGATAATACATCATAAGGTAGGTTCTCCTTTTAGCAGAATACACACAATTAACAACATAAGAATACACACAACTAAAAGCATAATATATAGATAGAGAGAGATGGAATTTACCTGTAAGGTAGGTATTTGCCTACCTAGCAAATCTCTGTATGTTTCCTCAAATCAATTGAACGAATGAACAGTGAAAAGCTAGCAGACAGAAAGACACACTTTCGCATTTATAATATTAGTACAGATAAAAAGACATAATTTGATAAACATAATATTCCTCGTTAACATCCTCGTCAAAACATAGTTTCTAAAAAGCAATTTGTCAAAGTACGATGTCCTACATATCTCGTTTCATCAGATAGCTACCGTATTGTTGTAAACGCGATTAAAAAGCTTCTTTTGTACAAAGATGGTTTGAGATCATCAGATCGATGACTATGGTTTAAGTAATGTTTTACAAACAATGGGAAATCGTGACTGGGTCGGGATAATTTCGCGTTTCGCAATCCGAATTGCGATCTTTAAATTGATTTGTGACCACTAGGGTCACTTGGGTTCGCTCGACTGTCAAGAGAAAGCAATAAACAACCTTCACTAGGGCTATTTTAAATCTCAATGGCTATTTTATAAATAAATAGCTGAATAGCTGATGCCCGCGACTTGGTTCGCGTGGATATAGGTTTTTGAAATCCCGCGGGAACCAGGAATTTTTACGGGATAAAAAGTAGCCTATGTGTTGATACAGGGTATAGTCTATCTACACTCTAAATTTCAGCCAAAACGGTCTAGTAGTTTTTGCGTGAAAGAGTAACAAACATACACACACACACACACACACACACATACCTACACATTTATACACATACATATACACAAACTTTCTCCTTTATTATATTAGTGTGAAGTGTGATAATGTGAAGTGTGATTATACACTAGCTAGCCGCCTCTGCTATCGGGTGAATTTTTGAAAATCCTTTGAGTTTGGAATCCTCGAAAATCCTGAAACATAAATTTTCTGGATACAACTTGAAAAATGACGGATTTTCGTACAAAATTTCATCCCCTCTCTACCACTTCGATTCGCTTCGACTTTGTGTCAGTGTGATACGACACTTACAATTATCGATCAACTAAGGAACATCACCCATTGGGATATTATGTAGCGATACATACGATGACGACGAATTAAAATAATAGTCGTAGGTTAAAAGCTCTCCAAAAGTTTTAACATAATATGGGCACGTAGATTTTTTTTAGTATCCATCTATAAGTGGAGAAGGTCATTTACCGACACCTAGCATTCAACCGATGACTAAACCGAATTTAGCTAGCCGGTTTTATAGCTGTAAATAATGATCACAGTCTATTTGGTAACTGACAGTTACGAATTTGCCAAAAAAACCTAGATTCCTCTTGAGATTAATATTTGAGAAGGATGCCATTAATTTTAGGTATAAAAAGTTACATTCAAATATGAGTTCATCTTGTAGACTTTAATACTTTTTGTTTCTCAATAATTTTGCTGACCTCTATGGGCATCGATTTGAATACTTGTCTTACAACTTAGTGCCGCCATATACGAGTAGTTTGAAATACCTAACAGCTTCAAAATAGCGTGACTAAATTCCGTCGCGCGGTCGAACAGTTTGAAGACATACTACACAGACTGCACTCGACTTCCCGAGCAGTCCACTTCTCTGGAGTCCCCCTCTACGCAACCGCAGTTTTATTTTATTTTATTTTTATTTTTATTTAAAGGTTTACTAGCGATTTAACATAAACTTAATAACTATAATAAATACATTGGTTTTTCTATCATGCTCAACTATGTTAAATCATTTAAACTAAGTTAAACTAACTAACTAACTAACTAAGCAGTTGAACTATTAACTGCTCAAATGGTTGAAAACGACTGCTCGAAGAAATAATGGTGTCTTATCTTCGCTCTCTCATAACCGAGGATCGTGGTTCCTTTCCAATAATATCCACCTTATATGATGTTCTTCCAACGCAACTAGTTCTTCACTGTGTGCTAAGCACAATAGATGCCAGAGTTAATACTTCTTTCACTTGTTCCATCCAGCCTCTCGTACTGTCTCGATATAGCATTATACATAGGGATATATTTCCCATATAGCATCTCCATTTAAAATACCTTTTTTCTCTTTGTTTCAGAAATCCATATAAAGGAAGACAGCCTCAACATGTGATAGTTGTAAGACAAAAAGGGATGTCTCATTAGTCCAAATGAAAGATTTCTTTGGCCATTGAGAGACCTGCGCAGGAGCATGGATGGACCATAGAATGCGCGTCATCGCGGCGCTTATATATTATTTCATGGTCATTTCATCACCTATCTACGCTTTTATACCTGGAGCGGATGGTAAGTGGACCTAGTTTTTACAACGATTTCCAAAAAGGGAGAGGTTCTCAAGTTGACTAGATTTTTTTTTAATTTCTCAACTGCATTTAATCTTCATTTATTTAATGAAGAATTTATATTATTATATTTTAAATTAACAGGCATGATATTATAATCATTGTTGGTCACGAAATTCAGCAAAAATTCACGTAAAAATTATATAGCTCTGTATTCCTCTTTTAGGCAGTAGAATAGGCCTTACTGCAATATCTTGGGTTTATTATAACGTTTTGATGGGATCATGAGGTACAAACTTTTAATTAAAAAAATAATTATAAAATCAAGGCATTTTTTTTAAATATAGAGTTCCAGCTTCCAGCACAATTTAATGAAACAGAACTAAGATTAGTTCATGAAATCTCTCTGTCTCTGCGTCGTATACCTACCTCATTGCTGCGAGTCGAGGCCTCTTTTCATTAATCACATAACGGTAGGAGTTTTATGTCCCTAAATCGGCCACGACTTTTGACTCTGAGGTTTTTACAGTTATTAACAGATATTAAGAGGGGTCTCTCCGTCACTCGCTCCATACAAACGTAGTTCCAATTTCATTTGAATATTAAGCAACCAAAGTCCATTAAATATTGCAGACATATTTTAGAAACTAATATCTATCCCTATGGTTTTCCAGATTTCTGTTAAAATATTCGGTTTCAAAGTTACTCGGTTATAAAAATTCACATACAAATATTTGAGCCCCTTTAATTTCAAATCTACATATTTTTAGAAAAATTTAAAACACCACAGACACAGATATTAGTTTCTAGAATATGTCTGCAAAATTTCATGGACTTTGGTTGATTAATATTCAAATGAAATTGGAACTACGATTGTATGAAACGAGTGACGGAGAGAGCCCTGTTAATAACCGGGTTCGATGACTCAAAACGTGCTCTCCGAGGGACGGAGGAAACGAAAAAGCCTAATTTGGATCTCCAAATCCATCCAGTTACCAACCTAGGTCAACGTTGTTTAACAATCGCAATCGGTTGATGTGTGTTATCTCAGAATAGAATGAATAGATTTTATTCATATAAACTTTTACAAGTACTTATGAATCGTCAAATAAATTACCACTGGTTCGGAATGCCGTTCCCACCGAGAAGAACCAGCAAGAAACTCGGCGAAACTAGGCCACACATTCCTCATTCATCCCAGTTGTGTGAAATAACGGATGGTGAAATTTTCAGGGCCAGTTATAGCACAGGACGCTTTGGAGGGCGGAAATGCTACTCTGTACTGTGATTCCTCTACGGACATTCTCAACGATGAGCTGATGCTCCTAGTCTGGTACAAAGACGATGTACCAATTTATAGGTGAGTCAATGATTTTTAAAAATCTAATAACCCCATAATATTATTGACTTTACTCCAAGTTACTGATTAGCGAAAAGTGTAACATTTTATAAAGAATAATGCATATTGTATTGTAATAATACACACAGTAGGGGTTGTTACTTTGATCATGTTCTGATGTTTGAGATACGTTTACTGCTTTTTAGTTGAAACCTGTTTTGCTTACCTTTTAATAAAATCAAATAAAAATCGAGTTTCTAAAAATAAACGATAAGTAATGGATGCTGTATGCATTTTATCTGATCCCTTAAGCTGCCCCTTGCAAAGACGTTATATCGGTACTCTCTTATCTGATCACCAAAACATATACAAGAGCCGATTTGAGTTCAAGAAGAAAGAAGATACTTAGAAGGAACTTATTTTTGAAAGCCTTTACCTTTTGAGTGATTATAAAATTATCTGAAAGAACTAACATCGCGTAGTGTATACCAACAAGTGTAAATTAAAAATTTATAACACCCCCGACAAGTGAAGGTTACAGTAACTAGAAAAGAGCTGATAACATTCAAACGGCTGAACGTGTTTTCTTGGATTATAGCTAAAAACACTCTCGATCAAGCCACCTTTCAAACAGAAAAAACTAAATTAAAATCGGTTCATTAGTTTAGGAGCTACGATGCCACAGACAGATACACAGATACACACGTCAAACTTATAAGGCCCCTCTTTTTGGGTCGGGGGCTAAAAACCAGCAGGCGAAACACAATCAATGCTTTCTCGCCGCTTTTTTTGTAATCAACAAAATATGCAAAAATTTTGAAAAGGATGTGTTGGGGTGAAATTGCGCTCCGTGTGACTCTATTTTCCTTTTTATCGTTCTCGCTTTTTATTTCTTTGACTGTTACTTTTTAGTTCGGTCTTGGTTCTTATCCTTCCTCCGTTTTTGATCTTTGTGTAAACTCATTTATAGTATTTGTTTATAAGTCCACCTATCGAACACCGCTTGTAACCACAGCTTACTCACAATCTTGGAGAACTGGAAGAAATCTTTATTAGAAACAAGCTGATGCCCACGACTTCGTACGCATGGATTTAGGTTTTCAAAAATCCCGTGGGATTTCTTTGATTTTCCGGTATAAAAAGTAGCCTATGTCACTCTCCAGGTCTTTGACTATACCCATATAAAAAATTACGATCCGTTGCTTCGTTGTGACTTGTGACGCGATTAAAGACAAACCAACAAACAAACAAACCAACACACTTTCGCCTTTATAACACAGGTAGTGATAAGCTGTTCCAATGTCCACTTTATCTGTTTACTACTATGTAGATACTTATTTACAATTTTTGGTACATAAATAATAAACTCTAAACTGAAGCCCTAAATTTTTCAGTTACGACGCCCGGATAGCCAGCGAGTGGTCGAGCCTGTCCTTCAACACAAGTGGCAGACTGCTAGCAGATCTGCGGAGACAACCGACTCTTGTCATCATCACAAACCTGAGGGGTGACGACCAAGCCTTGTACCACTGTCGGGTGGACTATCTTCTCGCACCTACCAGGAATGTTGGAGTCAATTTGACTGTTATTGGTAAGCTTATTATTATAGCCTTTATTGCAGATAGTTGAATATTTTCAACTATCAGCGTGTCCTGTCGACTCTTCCAGCAACTTCCACCTTTGCCTGTCACGCGCTATCCTTTTCCGTGTTGCTCCTCCTACTTTTCTTATGTCGTCTTCCCATTGCCTGTATTGTTTGCTTCTTTTCTTTGTCCATATTGAACAGCCATTCAGTTATTTTCTGTGTCCGTTTTTCGTTGCTCTCCCTTGTTATATTATGTCCTGTCCACCGCCATTTTAACTTTTTGATTGTCTCAAGTTATGTCTTGCACTTTAGTGGTATTACTCTCTTCCTGTCTTTTAAAGTGAAACTTACATACTTCTTTGGTAAGCAACTTAACGTTTTTCGTGGTCATTATCGTCAACAACCGATCCACTGCTGTACATAGGTCTTTAGTATAGACTTTCATACGCCACGCATTTTTGCGGTCTGAATCCAACGGGCGCCCTGTGACTCGTTTCATGTCGTCTATCCATCTAGCTCCACGACTCATCATCATTCCAAGTTCCAACACCTTGGTAATATAGGTTGAGATGGCTACCTGGGTGGGGACACCCTGCACACCCGCGCAAACCCCACTCTAACCCGCTGCGGGTGAGCGCGGTTGACGTGCGGGCGTGCGGGGCGTCCTCCCGCCTCATACCCCGATCGCCAATTCAACCTGTCGCGTACTATAGGTAACTCGAACTATGTGCTCTACTATAGGTACTTCGACTTATATGCTCCGCTCATTACCACTTCAGCTTCACAACCCTTTGAGGTATATCGGTTACTTTGGTTCTAATACGGATTCCCTCGTTAGTGATTTGATCACGTAGAAAAACTTGGAGCATAGCTCTCTCCAATCGCCCGCTGAATATCTCTGAGCTTATGAGACCTTAGTTAGAAACCATGTCTCGTATCCGTAATGAGTATGGCACGCATTGTTCGAAAACTTTGGTAGGTACTTATGTATTCCACGATGCGAATACCTATCACATTACCTATTTACTGTAAAATAACCGTGAAAAACTTATCTTGAGAAAAAATTTAGGATACTAAACTTCGTAGACCATAAATCTCTCTTTTCTTTGAGGTAGGGATACCTTTACCTTTGTCCACTTTTTTTGAAACCTTTTGTCCAACAGTAGAAAAATAATAACCTGATGATATTAATAGCCTGATAGACACAAACAATATAATCAGTAAACTTGTAAGTCCTTTGACTATTTCACGTTAAGGGACTTCACTAGTATGAAAAGACATTCGAAAGAGCTTGTACTTAAAAGCCTTATATTGTGAATTTCATTGAAAAGAAAGCACTGAAGCTAAGATTTCGCTATTCTTTTGCATTTCAATTGATAATTTCCTGAACTTATCCAATACTCTTTACCTATTGAATTTAATAAAATTGTAGGTACATTTAGTAAAATAACTTACAAATTACGTACAAATTCAAAAATTCAAACTACGATTTGCATTTTACATTTCAAATGCAATAACATTGTGCAATTACAGAATGCAAACTCAATCTAACGTGTAATTATCTGAACTATTTTAGATTATTTCAGTCCATGGCTGTTTTATAATTAAAGTTGAAGTACTCAGACATTTCCCATGAAACGTATTTCGTTGAAATGGCAATCAAATTAAGTAGGCTTACGTGTACCTAATATTAAGGGTAATATACCCGCCTTTCACTGCGAAAGGGTAATGAACGGAATGGAGTAAAATATAGTCTTGTCTTCCACCAAGAAATAGTTTCAGAGAAAACTGATTTTTGTCTTCCATTGCCACCTGGTTTAGTGGAATGAGCTAGGCGGAAAATGAAATGGATCAGATGATCGAGTTTGCTTTCTTCCATTGTCAACGCGCAGTGTGGAGTGGCCCAACCAGTGGGCCCTGGCGACACCAAGACGAGTATGTGGTACTTTTCAAAAGTGTTAGTTCTTATCGGATTTGTGATTAGTCGGACGATTATAGTGATTAGCCAACCGACGAAATAACGATATAGCGGCAGGGTCGGTTCAAAACTCTCTCTCTAGAACTCTCTATACTTCTACTCTAGACACTCGATGGTAGGTACCATATTCCTCTGGTAGATACAATAAATGTAGAGCCTCAATAGCTCAACGGTTGAGGAGCGGGCTGAATTCCGAAAGGTCGGCGGTTCAAACCCCACCCGTTGCACTATTATTGTCGTACCCACTCCTGGCACAAGCTTTACGCTTAATTGGAGGGCAAATGGGGAGTATTAGTTATGATTAATTAACATGGCTGATATTCGTTTAAAAAAAAATCGTCTATTATTCGAACCAAACGTGTCTACAAAATTTCAGCTTAATCGCAGAATCGGAAGAAAAATCAGTTTCTAATTTCGATGGTACGGCAGATGTGTCTATTAACAAGTCAAACTAATAAAAAGCTTTTAAAAAGAAGCATTGCCAGGCATTATGCAAAAAGTAAAAATATTGTCGCATTGCATCCAGTATGCTATTTCTATCTTGCATATCAAAGATTTTTTATCCAAAAGCTTTTACTGGTTCTCAATATTTGCATACCAGTTCGAACAATTATAGACCATTTTACCATTCTTAGTAATGGTATCAGAATTTTAATAGAGTGTTCACATATTTTTATTGACTAACTTGAATGTGAAATACATATAGTAAAATGATTTAAAAGGAGGTTCAGGCTTCTGGATATTTGTTTTATATTTTCTGTTTTATAACTGAATATTTATCTTAACTTGGGAAGAAATAAGGATAGGAATATTTTTTAAATTGTCTATCTGTTTGCTATCTTTTTACGGTCCATCTGTTTAACCGGTTTTTATGTACGTTTAACACAGAGATAGCTTTCATCCCTGGGATAAGGCCTAAATCCACGTGGATAATGTCGCGGGCATCAATTTGGTACAGAGATAAATTATATTCTGAAGACAAATATAGGTTTTCCACTCTGGGCTAGCTAACTAAGCATACTAAAATGTGTGGCACTCCAGGTTCTGTCTAGGTATGAAACATAATTTTAATTTGGATCATTAGTAGACTTAAAAAAAACTGAAATATTATCTAATAAATATTTTTTTAATAAGTTTCTGAATGAAGTCAGGGTAAATAAGTTCATTATCTAATCATTTTCGTACTTGATTCCAGTTCTGCCAAGCCAACCTTTCTTTTTGGATGAAGTTGGGAACAAAGTTGAAGGAAAAATCGGGCCATACCACGAGGGAGACACTTTGGTCCTTAGTTGCTTAGTTATTGGAGGTAATGTACAATACATACACCACTACTTATGTAAACCTATAAACTAATAAGAACTTGTGTCGTTGTCCAGACTTGAGAAAATACGACGTAATACGTATGTCTAATGTACGAGTATAAAAATAGTAACGAATATAAAGATAGTATATTATAAACTTGAAATTTTGCATGTAGATGTTCTTTAAGATCGTTTTTCAATACAATGATTTTTATTAGGACATAGCCTTGTCAAAATCAAACCATGTTGTTTTCGGTGCTTGCAAAACATAACACTATTACAAGTGTAAATTAAAAATTTATAACACCCCCGACAAGTGAAGGTTACAGTAACTAGAAAAGAGCTGATAACTTTCAAACGGCTGAACTGATTTTCTTGGAATAAATCTAAGAACACACCCGATCAAGCCACCTTTCAAACAAAAAAACTAAATTAAAATCGGTTCATCACTTTAGGAGCTACGATGCCACAGACAGATACAGAGATACAAAGATACACACGTCAAACTTATAACACCCCTCTTTTTGGGTCAGGGGTTAAAAATCGTAAACTTTAAGTCTGAAATAAATTAATTCGTTACTATTTCCAGGTCGACCTCCACCTCGAATCAGCTGGTACTCTGGCGAGGACCTGGTTGACGCTTCAGATGGCGCCAGTGACATCCCCGACGTGAAAGAGAACGAGCTGTATCTACCTCTCACTCGCGCCAACGCTGAATCATTGTCTTGTAGAGCCTCCAACACTCCGCTCACTCCGCCTGTGGTTGCTACTTTGAAAATTGAGCTGTTTTGTAAGTGTAAATTAAAATGATGTAATTATATATTATTAAAGCCACACAAAAGCCGTGAAAGCCAAGTGTGACCACTTGCCTCGTCTGCCTCTTATTCGGGGCTACCTACCTATCCTACCGGCTGCGCCATGTAAAGATAGGTAATTTGAAGTCAAGCGTTAAGCACGTTAATTTTATTTACGTACCCTCACAGTTGACGGTGCGATTCCGGGCATACAGCTAACTTTTTGGAGCTATGCGTTTTTAAACATCACTTGCATGCTGAAAGAAAACATCGTGAGGAAACTTGCATGCCCGACCGTTGTTCTTCATATTGTTCTTAATGGTATGTGAAGTGTGCCAATCCGCACTTTAACAGCGTGATGGAATATGGTCTAATCCTTTTCATTCGCAAGCCCGTGCTCAGTAGTGGGTTGATGATGGGTTCATCATGATGATGATGATGATGATAAACAGGTGCTTAGGTGCTATATTAATTTAGACAGGATGTGATACATACCTACCTATTGCGCTAAGTTTGATCCTACATAAATTTTACGTGGGCAGGTTTCGCCCACGTGAAATCTTGTATCACAGTAAATTTTATTTACCTATGCGATGATATCTTGTTATAAATTATCTTAAAACGACTTAGCCGATTACTATACAGATATCACGAGGTTCACTAATATGCGCCATATACCCATAGCTTTTATTACCTCTGATGTTAGAAAAAAAGAGCAACTGCTGAGTTTCTTGCCAGCTCCAGTAGAATCTGCTTTCCGAACTGTTGGTACAGTCTTGACCACAATAATAAGTAGCACAAATTACTCACAAGTTATCCTACATGAAATAAATATTTCATTTGATATCCTCTTCCAGAATTAGATTTCCAAATGCAGTTATTGAGAATCCACTAGTTCCATGTTTACCTTAGATCATGATGATCTAGAGTCGATCCATGCTATTTAAATTTGCAGTATCCGCCTACAACGTAACTATCAACTGGGTACGAGGGACGGTGGAAGATGCACTGAGCGCTGGTCGGCCGGCCATTGTGCAGTGTGTCGCGCACGGCTCCTACCCGCAACCCGAGCTGACCTGGTGGCTGGACCACCGGCACCTCACACAGCACAGCAATCAGGTACAGAACAACCCATACAGGGTATAACCAGAACGCTAGCAAAAACTTAGCGTTATTATTATACTAACTTAACACAACCCAATTAACCATTTGCCTTATTTTGTAGTTTTAGTGATTTAGTGCAAAACTCGGGTCAATGCCCCACCTACGACCTCTAGCATCAGTCAGATGTTTTATTTGCAATATATTGTGAACGTTTAAAAATACAGGATTTAATGATACAGATACAACGCTACCTTTCAGAGCTGGAACAATGCCACCCGCAAAGCGCAGTCGTTCCTGGAGCTGACGCCGGCCGTGAGCGACAATGGCGCGACACTGGCGTGCGTCGCAACTAATACTGCCATGGAACCTGGACGGGACTCCAAGGCTGACGTCATCATTCTTAATGTTACCTGTAAGTCTTTCCCGAAACTAAATCCAATTTATTTTTTGAATTCCAATAGGAAATGCCATACAAAAGTAGAAGAAGAAGTTATTCTATAAAATTTACTGACCAGCAATTTGCATCAAGTGATTTAACGAATAGGTTCGTGAACTGGCGCTCTTCCCTCGTGGTTTTTTTATTCAATAACAAGCTAGTCCTTAACTGCGATCTGACCTCGTGATAAGTGATGATGCAGTCTATGGAACGGGATACCTTAGAATGTGTTTATATCAGAGATGTGTTTAGATATTGCTAATCTACCTTATCGTCCTTTCTGGGAATCCCATCCAAGATCACAGTGCTCAGCATTGTGCCAGGAACTTCGTTGATACTATCGTAGGTGCGATACATTTAAGTGATTGAATAGTTAAAATTGAAACAATTGTCTTAATTCATATATCTAATTTTATTGTTACAGATAGTCCAATAGTAGAATTATCCAAATTAGGAGATGGAAGACTGAACGAAGTGGTGGAGCTGGACAGCTTGCACCTGGAGTGCGAAGTGAGAGCCAACCCGCCAGTTGAAAACTTTACATGGTATTTTAATGTAAGTACAAAATTAGTTATAAGAATTTTATCTTAACCTGAATATCAAGCAAAAGAACTATTAAGATTATTTATTATCAAATAATGTCGATCAAGAACATCTGCAGTGCCAAAGACTGCGTTGCCGACTTCACAAAACATTAGTTTTAAATCTTCGATCTCCTTTTTCGTACTACCAATGTTCGATATGGATTTCATTATGGCAATCATTATATGTTTTTGAGGCCGCTTGAGTGATATGTTTTCCAAGATATATTTTTTTTTTTGTTTTGCCCAATATCTGCCGATAGATAAGTCAGGAACTAGAGAGAAATACTAAGATGGTTTAGCATCTGCAAAATTTTATCGGCCCGCCGAATGGGCAACTTTCTATGTGCTCTAAATAAAAGAATCATTTTTATCCAAATTAATGATCGATGCTCTGGCCCTTTTAAAATCAATGGTGCTTGTGAGTTCAGTGGCCTTAAAAGTGGTTCACTTAAATAAGTGCTCTAGCTAGCTAGTTTCATATTGTTCTTCACAATTTTATTACAGGATATAGAAATAAGGCCGCACAGTTTATGGGGCAGCCAAGTGTTTTCCCAATCCCTGTTGGTAGAGGAAGCGACGCGGAGACACGCTGGTCGATACTCCTGCGCAGCTCGAAACAGCGTTGGAGAAACGAGAGCTGAATCTATCAATATTAGTGTATTTTGTGAGTAAACTTATACCTGCCAAATTATGGTTTCAGTAAAATCTTAGCTGAAAGTCCAGTATTACATAGGTAGCAAACATTTTAAGCATTGCAGCTTAAAGTCTGTCTACGACCAGCGCTAGTTGACACATTTTTCAGAGTTTTTGCAACAAAAATTTTAAAGACTGGTGTTAGAGATCATAGACTTTATGGTACAGAAGAAAATTTATTAAGAGTGTAACAAAAACTGCTCTAACAAAACACGAACTCGAAACATTTACAACGTAAATCCACAAACCAATCCCGTTTTAAGCCTAATCATTTGATGTCCTTACAGACCCACCAGAATGTATAGAACACGGCATAACACTAGTGAAAGAAACGTTGAAATGCAACGTCAAAGCGCTACCAGCGCCAGACACATTTTTCTGGCACATCCAACCAACGGACGAAGATGTACAGCATCTTACCACTGGATCAGCAATCCTTCCACTTACACAAATTACGGGATCACTTTCAAGGAACCTGGAAGCGAGCTGTGAAGCAGGAAATGGTATCGCATCTCAAGAGAAACCCTGTAAAAGAACATTCAGTTTTGAGTTGCTGAGACCACCCCAACCACAGCAATGCGATCTGGCGTATGAATACGAAGAATTTCAAATGAGGTGTATTCCAGGTAAATTCCCCTTTGTACTTTTGCTGAACTAAATCAATTCTTAGCTACTACTATACCACATGGAAAGCGTTGAGATGTAGATTGAAGGGCGTTTGCCTAGAAGATGCTTTGATTGTGCTTATGTTAATTATATCGTATACGCGTTGCATATTAAACTAGATAGACTATGATATCAACGACTTTTGTCCGACTATGATAGCCTTAAAATCGAGATTATATATCTCTTATAGCAATGTTTCTACTTTTACAGTTGAAAACGCAACATACTACGAAGTCTCAGTTTGGCGAATGTCAACGTCCAACGCTTCATTGATGCTGGAACGAAGAGGGTCCATGGGATATGGGATGAGCCAGGCTTTGGCCCAGGGCGAAGGCGTCCCGTGGCTCGTAAGAGGTCCTCTAGGGAACTTGAGAGTAGAGGATGAAGTTGGTGCTTCTGCATGTAACAGATATGGCTGTTCGGGATCATTGCTATTACGACCGACTGAGCTATTGTTGAATTCAGCATCTGTGCCTTGGTGGAATTGTAAGTGTGTTCAAATAAAATTCTCACGGATTTTTCATAAGAATCCAATGTCCATTCTCTTCAATTTTTTTCAAAAATATCGCTCCTAAAACAGCAAATTTTGAACCATTGTGCATCACACTGTGAATTACACAGATTCATGTTACATCAAGATGGGGTTGGACCGTACCTTAGACGGGGAACTGTTAAAAATATATCTGGATGAGGCACAGGCCTGGCATGAATAGTTCTTACACCTATTAGAGATCTTTGTCTAGGGTTCCATCTAGGTATTTCCTATCACTTGTCGTATTATATGCGACGAATCGAATATGGCGAAGCAATAAATTCGTCAAGAAAACAGAATAAGTTGAAATAAACCTATTGAGTTTGAGTTTGGGTACGAAAATATGAATGTAGATTGTGTAGATTCCGATATATTTTTCCATTTTATTTATTCCGATAATACTTATGTATAAAAATATGCACAATTTGTCCGTAAAGATAGTTTAAGAGGAGTAACTCGTCGAGTTTACGTTTTGGACGTTATCTATTTCCAGTTCTTCTCGGCAAAGATGTGGGCATATCAATCGGGGCAGTGGTGCTTTTGGCAGTGTTCATACTATCCTCAATACTGGTCGTACGAGTTGCTCGACGCGTCCGGTCCAAACCTGCGCCCGTCATACAAGTGCTGCAGCTTGACGAAGTCGCGCGAGAATATCTTGATAACATAGGAGGTAGGTAAGCACTGCATGTGTGTTCTTCTAATTACATGCATTTTAACCACTGGATCATCTCCGCATTTACCAAGTAAGATCCATTTATTAAATATTTTTACCCCTGATGTTGCCCTGATGCAAATCGGGGGTCGATTTACTAAGGAAACTTTTTTGCTAGAAATAACCATAAGATTAGCTGTCAAACGTAGGACTTTACACATTTCTATTCACCCCTTTTTATCAAAGATTGTATTATACAATCTAGTAAATCTGTATGTACATCAAAATCTTCAAAAACCCAAGCATTTTCAGTCCTGGAAACGCATGCATTGACTGCGAGTGTAGTGTCTGAGGAATGAATACACCTTGTACACCACACAACGTAAAAGGTGCAGAACTGCATTAATAGAGCAAGTTTGGGAGAAGGTACAATTTCAATCAGCAACCGGTGGCTTTAAAATTGATCCTTATGTTCACAGAGCATAAAGTCCACGCGTCGTGCAGCCTGCGCTCATGCAGCAGCGGCTACTCTGATGGCTCCGGAGAAACTGCGCCAACTATCGACCGACGTCGCAAGCCGCGTCTATGGGAATGGGACCCACCACCTCCCGATGTGACTCTCACTTTACACAGAGAAAGTGCTGTATGAACTACAACGGTGAAGGATGCTTCTCGTGTCGAAGACTCTCTGAAATCTTGAGGATCTTGAGGACTTCTTATCTAGACTTACGGATGACTTGGATAACTGAATCATTTGATTCAGGTTTAAAGACAACGGCACTCTCCATTATAGACTGTAGCATCACTAGGTTCAAATACTTGAGTGAGAATGGCTGCTCAATTATGTGAATGTGGAGACCCAACTAACCAATGCTAAGCATTCCTGTCCATACGCTTTATGGAAATCGTCGTTACTGTCTTAGAACTCTCTATATGCTCATAGAAAGATCACTAGATGGAACTACATGGCATAACATCACACTTACGATGTGTTTAAACAAAATTTGGAACTATAGATATGGAGGCGACTGACGAACCTGTAAACATTCTACTCGTGTGATAGTGCTTTGGACTACCTAACTGCAGATAGAAGATCTGGCAGACAGTTTGATCAGATAATATGAAATATTTGCTGAAGGGATATAAAACATATAATAATGACAAATGAGTGTGAATAAGGAAAATGTGACTACTTTGACCTAATGATCCTAATGAGTTTGATACTCCAGGATATTTCATTGATTAGGTGATAGTCATGGACCCCCCTAACCAATCAAATTAGGATATTTTTACTGCAGTGACTATCGAAAATAGAGTCAATTACATAAAAAGCATAAAATTATGTGTAAAATATTTATTTATTGAGTTTTAAACTATCGTGAGTGATTTCCATTATAAGTATAGGTTGTTACGGCAATACCCGCTTATTTAGTCTGATGTAAGTGCGATTAATTTCGAAATTCGAATGCACCAAGGGTCCTTTTTCATAAGGACCAAATACGTGAGTATAGTCGACACAACCTATACTTATTTATTGAGTACGTATTTGGATTTTAAGCTATTGTTACAAGCTTAAGGACTTTAGAACCATAATTGGAGTTCGGTGGACGTTTAAAAGTGAATAATTGACACAATAAATAAGAGACTGCCACGTTACCCATAAGAGTTATACTAATATTTAAAAGTTTACATCTTTGGAAGATTATCACATTAATAACTATAAGTTAATTTTACAATGTCATCGAAATAGGTCATGTTGAATTCATTATAATGTTGTGAATATAAAAAAAATAGTATAATTTTCATCTGAGGCCATAGAAAAATATTATAGGTAAGTTTCATCTGAGGCTCCAAAGGCCAGTAAAGAAATTTATGCTTTTAGAATTGGGCGTAAAATTTATCGCAGATTTTTGACAGATTTTCAATGTAGAAACTGTCAAAACGCCAAATTCTGTCCTCAATTCCGCCAAATTTATTATTAGGTAGGTAGGGGTCATAGAAAAATTTATATCTACAATCTGTACTTGCCTTTATGTACCTATATAACTGGCCTAAGAAAAAACTGTTTGAAATATGATCATCATAGAATAATATTTGGTCTCTAAAATTGAGAACATTTATTAATAATTAGGAAGACCTCCATAAAATTGTACCTCCTTTTAGTAAAAAATTTAAAAAATTATATGTTGAAAGGTTTTTATCTGTGCAGAACAAGATAATTTATGTAGGTATATATTAAAAACTTTTGAAATATGATGTTAAATTTAAAAATACTTAAAACGATGTAATTTAATAAGTTAAATATAAATTATGGAACTACGCTATTTTTTTCATTTATTTTCCTATAAATATAAGTTCGTTGAAATGAAAGTAAAGTTAAAAAAGCACTTTATTGAATGTCAAAAATCACGGTTTTCGAATTTTTTGCTTTACTTGTGCTATAAGACCTACCTACCTGCCAAATTTCATGATTCTAGGTCGACGGGAAGTACGGGGTTTTCTTGACAGACACGACGGACGGACGGATGGATAGACAGACAACAAAGTGATCCTTTATGGGTTCCGTTTTTCCTTTTGAGGTACGGAACCCTAAAAATCAAGCCTATAAGTCAACACAATCAAAAATATACCTACTTACAGCCATTTACGCCGCATATTTTGACGCTCGCAATAAATCAAAACCAATATATTGGTCGTCTCGTAGTAGGTACCTACCTACAGCTTGACATGATAAATCTTTAATGTTGCTACAAAAACTGCTCGATAAAAACCCAGCTCACTAAACTGGTTAGTTATATTCAACAGGTACCAATGTAAAAAGAAAAAATACCTATAAGTTCTCGACTTGTTTGTTTTACTTTAATACGATAAGATTATAGTCATCTCCTTTCATCGTGCTTGAAAACTTCGTTAGCGCGATGTAGGATGTACAGTAAAGCTGCAAAGAGCTTCTTGGGCTTCAAAACTATTAGGGAAAAATAAGTAAGCAAGTTAGGTAATAAATTGTATTCATAATTATTTAGAAATAAAAATGATTTAATTAATTATATTATTACTGACTACCTACCAGGAAAATAATATAAGACATATTTTAAAATTATGTGAGGAAACCCAGTAGGTACCTGATAGCCACTAAACTGAGACACCAAATAAATTAATAAGAGATGATTTTCCTTTTTATTGTTAAATTAAGTAGGTACCTTATTCCCGAAACTTTGTGGATTTACGTTTTGTAAAGTTTCCGTTGGAATTTCCTAAAATCCTTAGTGCACCTTTACCCCTAGTGTACCTTTTTGTTTTTGTGTAGGGTTCCGTACCTCAAATGAAAAAACTGAACACTTATAGGGTCATTTTGTGGTCTGTCTGTCTGTCTGTCCGTCTGTCCTGTCCGTCTGACGTGTTTGACATGAAAACCTATAGGGTACTTCCCGTTGACCTAGAATTATGAAATTTGGCAGGTAGGTAGGTCCATGAATTTGTGGTTACATCACAAAAAAAAATTAAATGTGTACAAACAATAATCATAATTAGTATTTCAACTCTCAAAGTAGGTAAGATAACTATACCAAGTGGAGTATCATATGAAAGGGTACATTCTGTATTCATTTTTATTTATGTGTGTTCATTTTTATTTATTTTTATGCATACCTTTTGTAGTAGTTTGTAGTAGGAAAAACTACCCGAGTACGGAACCCTCGGTGCGCGAGTCTGTCTCGCACTTGGTCGGTTTTTTGTTAACTGGAGGGATATCTTCGACGTCCTGGGAAAGATATCGGGTTATGTACTACTAGGATTTATACCTAATTTTGATTTTCTGGGATAAAAAGTAACCTATGGCTATCTAAGTCTAATCTGTCTATCTATTAAGACAAATAGATAGACAGATACACTTTCGCATTTTATAATATTAGTATGGATGACACCATTGCTAAGCTCTTTACACAAAACAAGTTGATATAATTATAAGCAAATTAATGTATGACATGCAACTAAATTCATTCAAATTGTTATGCTTGCATGGATTTTCCCACTCAAGATAGTTTATAAACGTGTAAAGTGACCTCATGGGTCTAAAGGCGAGACCACAGGACAATCTCCGGTCAGTTTGTGTATACACGCCGAGGCAGAAGAACCTGCTATATAATAATTATATGTTATTATTTACTACACGATATATAAAACATTACTTTACGAAATAATGTTTCTATCAAATATTTTGATATGTGTCCTTGTGTTGTATAGTTGCGGAGCAGCTCATGCAAGTAAGTTTTTAAACTTATTTTATGCATTTATTTTTCTAAGGCTACAGATATTATTTACAAAGGAAATGCACGATTGATAAACATCTACACATACAATCAGCATGTCTGATCCAAAACCCGTTTGCCACATACAGATTATAACTACAATCTAATAAAACTAGCATATTAATACTTACATTATTTCCATTTTATGGGTTCAGTTTTTGTATGATAGTTGTTGTGTGTTTAAAGTTTAAATTAACTGGCCGAACTTTACGTATAAAAAAAGACCCGCGATTTGTTCCGCGTGGTTTTGTTTTTAAAACCATTCAATCTCGTTTGATTGAGCAATGAAACCGCTAATACCTATATTCCTATTTCCTACCTATAGTAATAGGTACCTATAGTGGTATACCTAAAGTCTAATTGAATAAAAATATTTTGAATTTTGAATTTAAAATTTTTGTAAATTGGCCCACGGCACAAATTAGCAGATATGCGTAACTACCACTACTCTATCCCACACATTTTGTTTCTCAGAAAATAAGTAAGTCTGGCGGTCCAGAGATCTTGATCATAGATCAAGAGTAAAACTGTGTTCAGATTTCCTTATCTTAGCAGTCCATTGTTATTATAGCTGTCAATTACAGGTTAGATTCATAGCTCTATGTTTCGCTTATTATTTCGCAATTATAATTTTTTTATTCGATGACTGTACAAGGAAAACAGCTCCATAAGTTCAGCTTTGGTATATTATGAGTAAAAATTAATGTCTTCAATCACATTTTGGTTAATCCGACCATTTATCTCATCTGAGATTTTCCTTAAGGCTCTCGTGTGTAGCGAATATTAAGCTACAATAAAAAAAGATATTATAATTACAAGACATAGGTATTTTGATGTATTTTACTCACTAAACTGGGTAATGTATTGTGATAACTTATTGTTTATACTTATCAAAGACACTTCAAAATACATAACTACTAAGTTATATAGTAACTTGGAATATCAGTAGTCGATATAATTATGTAGTAGGTAGGTATAGCATGTACCATATTTCTTTTTCAAATGGCAGTGACATATAAACAGCCAGATGAAGAGACGGCTTCAGGACCTCCTTGTTTACGGAACTTACGGAACCCTAAAAAGTTTACACACAACCTAAACCATTACATTCATCATCATCATTCATACAACATTAGGTAAATCCTATAATAATTTCACAGAAGAATGCAACGACTGCCTACCATTGCGTTCGTGCCAGGCGGCCCTGGATCTTGCAGTCGTGAAAAAGAACGATGAATCCAGACGACAATTCAGAAATGCCTTCTGTGGATACGAAAACAATGAACCTAAGGTACTTTTGAAAATTCCTGTTTTAGTCGCAGTATGCCCGACTAGTTTCAAACCCATCCAGGGTTCTTTTTGATGGGCCGTGACTCGTGGTTACTGAAGAAAAATAATAATTTCACCAAATAATAATGATTTAAAATTAGTAATCATGCCCGTCGCTACTCACGACTGCTTTGAGCTGCCTGTAAATAACTGCTCAATCCATTAATTTAGCTTCCGTTAAACAGGTATGCTGTTCAGATTTCCCCGTGGACAGTGACGCTGAAATCGAAAACCATCCGAACTTACCACTCTTGCCAAAGGACTGTGGAGACATCGACGGCAGCCGTATCGTCGGTGGCAGAGTTGCCAAACTGTACGAGTTTCCCTGGATGGCACTCATCTCTTACAACACACGTAAGTACCTTTTTATGAGAACCTTTCTGGCACAGTGATTGCCCTATCTATTACTAGCTGATGCTCGCGACTTCGTTCGTGTGGAGTTTTGAAAATCTCGTGGGAACTCATCGATGTTTCGGGTCAAAAAGTAGATGTGTTAATCCAGGGTATAACCTATCTCTATTCCAAATTTCAATCAAATCCGTCCAGTAGTTTTTGCGTGAAAGAGTAATAAACCTACACACATATTTACACACAAACATTCACCTTTATAATATTGGTGTGATAAGTAGTCTGATCCGCTACTATCATTTGCTAAAGGTTAAGGTTTATTAAAACTCATCATCATTATCATCGTCAATCGATAGACGTCCACTGTTGAATATAGGTCTCTTGTGGAGAATTCTAGACTCTACGGTATTACGCCGCCTGGATTCAGCGGCTTCCTACGAATCGTTTGATGCTCGAGTGAGAGGTCGCTTTTCAGCAACTTGGATCCCCAAAGTATATCGTTTAGGTACCCTACCCTACCCGTTGCCACCCGAAACCCGTTGAACTATACACGGTCGGTAGAAGAACAAAGGTTCTCCTAAGGATCTCCTCATTTCTAATTTAATCGCGTAATCAAGCATAACTCTCTCCATCGCCCACTGAGTGATTTTGAGCTTTCTTATTACACTTGCTTTCTTCAAAACCCTCCAGGTTAATGGACTTTCTATAGTTATTAGCATCAGATGGTATTACAGTCAGGTCAGCCTGCCATCTTTACACAAGTACCTAACATACCTAACACAAGTGTAAATTAAAAATTTATCACACCCCCGACTCGTGAAGGTTACAGTAACTGGAAAAGAGCTGATAACTTTCAAACGGCTGAACCGATTTTCTTGGATTATAGCTAAGAACACTCTCGATCAAGCCACCTTTCAAACAAAAAAACTATCAGTTCATTAGTTTAGGAGCTACGACGTCACAGACAGATACACACGTCAAACTTATAACAGCCCTGTTTTTGGGTCGGGGGTTAAAAAAAACCTTTAACGTGAACTTAAATATATCCACAGGCGATGGACTCCAATTCCAATGTGGAGGCAGCGTGATCAGCTCTAAATACATTTTGACGGCCGCACACTGCGTCGTGCCTACCAAGAAGATCGCGGGTGTGCGGATCGGAGAATTCGATATCCTTAGCAGGAACGACTGCCAGGGGGATCAGTTTAATTCTATCTGCGAATCTAACCTCCAGGTAACTTCTATTTACTGTTAGTGCTCCTATCTCAATGGGACACAAGTGGTGACGCAACCAGGTCGCGCTACCAATAAAAAGTACCTATTAGTAGATACAGCTCTATCGAAGGTGTCTCATCTGGTGTTTTGGTTGCGCAACCAACCGAACACCAGGTGAGGTACCCACCATAGATATTGTATACATTTTGTTACAATACAGATTGTGCTTTCACTTGACGTTTTCTGGTGAGATAGTACCCTAAGGTGCAACGCACACCTGCAGAGCAAAGTGAAACCGAGACACAACGACATGTGAGACCATAAAGCGCTTTGTATCAACGCCAAATACTAAAGTACCTACTTTTTTATGGTATAGAAACGGCATCACTACCCATTATGAATGCAAAAGTGTATTTGTTCGCTGGTTTGTCCTTCAATCAATCAAGGTTGGCTCGTCGCCGCTATGGCGGCTTCATTTTTAACCGACTTCCAAAAAAAGAGGAGGTTCTCAATTCGTCGGAATCTTTTTTTTTTATTATAACAATTTCAACCTTACACCAAAATAAATAAGCTGATTTTAAGTTGATAAAAAAGAAGTCCGCTTCAGCGTCACTCCACTCAATCAATGAGCTTTGCGTCTTCCATCATTTCCATCCGTTTCAAGTTGTGAATATTCCAAGATTTGTTTTAAAATACTTCTTTTAGAAGTTACAGTGCCACTAATTTAGAATTGTTTTTATTTCAGGACATATTAATTGATGATGTAATTATTCATCCGCAATATATAGGCGAACCACCAGTGCAATACGACATCGCGCTTATTCGTCTTCAAACACCAATCGATTTCTCATATAGTAAGTACGATAAAGCAGTACGGTAAACAGTAGGTACAATAAGTCCAGTGCGTCGTGCTTCTAGAGTAGACGGCCGTGGTCTAGAACAACGAGATACCCAACCTCACTCCATGGAAGCCTTTGGCAACCTGGGCGGTCTCGGCTTCTGGAGCGAGCTTGGGTGGCTGAAGTGAAAACTTCGACGGGGAGGAGCAATGCACGTACAACTAACTGATGGAAACGTTTAAGTGCGGAAACCAGCCCAGAGAGAAGAAAGGAGTACAGTGCGTGTTGCCAGTGATGACTGAATGACATAATTATGAATCCAAGACATGGTCGCTAACTCTGGACCTCATATGAATGCTCAGAGTTACTCAGTGGGCGATGGAGAGAACTATGTTTAGGTGTGCAAGTAGGTACTCCGCCGATATAAGAAACACCACTGTTTACTTTGTACTTTTTATTTATGCACACACAGTTATTATATATTATAAATTTAATGTCGGATTGCGAGACATACGCCTTGCGCGTTTTACGCCGCCTCACGGACTGGCGATGCATTTTTATTCAAACCTGTCGCCGGCGCAGACACGAGCGCATCGCATGATTCACTACATATGTTTGGAGTTTCTCTAAGTGTTCAAATCGGAAATAAGGAGATTTCTAGGAGAACCAAAGTAACCGACATAGCTCGTTCAGGCGGCACTAGACCGTGGCAAGTGGACTAGTGGTCTCTACAAGAGACATGTCCAGCCATGGAGCTCAATCGGTTGACAACAATGTTTAATTGCTTAAAACGCACATAGCTCCGACAAGTTAGCCCGGGATGGAGCCCCCCAACCCCCTGAACAGCAAGTTACCGACATTTTAACCACTAGGCAATCCATACTTTCAGTACCTAGGTACTAGTTATACTTTGAAAAATTTCAATTTCAATTTGAAAGTCTTTATTTACTCCTTATCTTATCTTAATCTTAATTATTTACATATATTTCTTTTGCAGAAAACGCAGGACCAATCTGTTTGCCAGTTCCAAAGAAGCTCCGTGATGTGGACCTTGGGGGCAAGAACGCCACCGTCGCCGGCTGGGGGTCTACTGAAGCAGGCACCGACTCATCGTTGCTGCTGAAGGTTGACGTCCCCATAAGGACGGGGGAATCTTGCCGGAAATACTACAACAAGTATGTTATCAATCTTCAGACTATAAGCGAAAATGTGAAATGCTAGTCTATGCTAATATTATAAAGAGGAAACTCTGGAACTACTGAAACGGTTTTTAAAATACTTTCGCCAGTAGGAAGGTATATTATTCCTGAGTGACAGACTATATTTTATTTTCAAAAAATTAAAGATCCTTGCAGAAATTGTATAAGCTACCCGTGCGAAGTCGGCCCGGATTTCTAGTCTATACTAATATTTTAAGGAGGTAAAGTTTGTGAGATATTTTGTAAGAAGTAATCTCTAGAATACTGAACAAATTCTTTCACCAGTAGAAAGCTACATTATTCCTGAGTGACATAGGCCATATTTTATTTTCAAAAAAATTAGAGATCCTGCAGAAATTGTATAAGCTACCCGGGCGAATCCGGGCGGGTCGCTAGTGCTAAATATGTATTTCTAATAACTTTAAGCTTATCTCGACCTGTCGCGTACTATACGTATGTTACTTTTCCAAGCATAGCTTTTTCCACTACCCGCTAAGTGATATAAGTTCTAATCTATCATACTCTTGTTTCAGGAACTCAGGACCGGGCACAGATAGGACTGACAAAACCCTCTGTGCCGGTGAATACAAGAAGGACTCCTGCAGCGGCGACTCTGGCGGCCCGATGATGATCGAGGACGAGTATGATGGGGTGTTCCGACTGATCCAGTATGGCATCGTCTCCTACGGACCAAGGCAGTGCGGTTCCACGTACCCCGGGGTCTACACTGATGTCACTAAGTTCGTCAAATGGATTCTGGACAACCTTAAGCCCTGAGGTGGACTTAGTAGAAACCCCCGTAATGCTGGCGCCATTCATTAAGCCGCTAAAGCCAGGGTGCGAGTCGTCTTTCTCTACTTGCCTGGATCTGCTAGGCTTGGCTAACGTCTCGAAAAATGGCTCAGCTAACAGCACCGGCATGACATGTGTAAAGACCAGCAAATGCGTCAATTTGAGCGATGTGGTGACAAATAATGTACTGTACGTGTTTGTGTGTGTGCTTTTAATTTTATGAGTACTTTTAAATAAAATTATTACATTTTTAAGCCGAAATAAATTGTTTTTGAATTCTTAACATAATATGTCCATAAATAACATAACCCTTTGCACTGATCTAAAGGGTCGATCATGATCAAGAACGAGTATGACTGGGTGTTCCATTGGATTAAATACGGCACCGTCTCCTACGGGCCCAGGCAGTGTAGCTCCATGCAACCCGGACTCTACACTGATGTCACTAAGTTCATCAAATGGGTTCTGTACAACCTTAAACCCTGAGGCGTAGTTAATACAAATCCGCGTAATGCTGGCACCATTCGTTAAGCCACTAACCCTGGCATCTCAGCATAATACTTACGTCAAGTTGAGACAATGTGTTAGTACGAATGTTTTGTGTTCGTTTAGTAGGTATATATCCATGAGTAGGTGCTTACAATAAGTACAATTTATCAATCCCATAACGTCGCTGATACATAAAGACTGCCTGGAAGGGAAACACAAGACGGAAAATAAAAACACCAAATCGAAAATAAGCATACTGTTCTTTGGTAGTCAGTTCTAGCAGATAATTCTGTCCTGAATTATTTTAAAATAAGTACCTTTTGGTTAAGCTTATTTCTATTAAAAAAAACTAAGCCAATGAAAAATTCCAAAGTAACTCAAAAGTTGGCTAACTATCGGACTATGATTAAAATACATTGATATGTATAATTGTATATAATATAGGGAGAAAGCAGTTGGGGTGTAGCAAGAACGTTAGCAAAAACGAAGACAGGCAGTACTGATAAGATATTATAAAAAAATACGATTTTTTTTTTAAATCCTGTATTTTTAAAATTTCACAATATATTGCAGATAAAACATTGACTGATGCTAGAGGTCAACGAACGGTCCGTAAATGGGTCGAAGTCAATGTCGCTTCGTAGGTGGGGCATTGACCCGAGTTTTGCACGCTATGCAACGCGGGCTTGAAAAATTTACTGACTAAAACTACAAGATAAGGCAAATGGTTATTGACATTGGATTGTGTTATATGTAGTACAATAATATCGCTAAGTTTTTGCTAGCGTTCTGGTTACACCCTGTGTTAAGAAGAGCGATTTAACTTGTTACATTTTTACTACCTCCTAATTTTGTCTAATATCCATTGCATATATTTAGACACATCGGTGTAAACGCCTGGCTCTCCCTGTGTACCGCATCTACTGGGTCCGTGGGATACAATACCATATTGAACATATCGGTGGACCCCATAGTACTCGCTCTCCACAATCAGAGGGCCTCCAGAATCGCCGCTGCAAGAGTCTTTCAAGTATTCCCCGGCGCATAGAGTCTTAAAATTTCTTGTCTTGCAGTCACCATCCCTAAAAAAAAAATAACAATTGAGAAAACAGATGCTTGTTTCTATTTGTAACATTATGAAGACAATATGCTAACCCTAATGCAGAACCTATAAATATCCTGCAGAACCTAAATGTAATATATACCCTTTTGCTATTTTTCATGAAAACTGGGCATATGGGCATAGCTACTGGAAAGTTAAGAATACCTCAAGTATTAAGATGACATCAAGTATAGGGACCATTCCTCCAGAATAAGACAGTTGAAATTTAAAACCCCGTTTTTAGAGAATTAGTTTGAACCTTTTGAGTTTGAGTTTCATTAAAGTTAAAAAGTTTTGGGAAGGTTAAAGGAAGAAAAGATTCCAAATATAGTTTTTCATGTTCAAAGCACGACCTTGAAAGTTTGGTCACCAAATACCAATCTTGTTATAAAATTGTTGTATCTCCGGCAAATAATGTACAGGACATAATTAGTTTATTACACAAACCTCTTGCACGTAGGGTGGCAGTTTTCATCCGACCAAATTGGTATTTCAACTTTGAGTAGAATACGAGAGTCCGAATCGTATTCTGTAGCGCCCCAACCTGCGACTGTTGCATTCTTGCCGGCGAGACGAGTGTCCCGAAGCTCGCTTGATACTGGTAGACATATTGGGCCTGCATTCTCTGGGAGTAAACAATAATACCTTGATAGGGGATTCCATGTCAATCGCTCCATACAAACGTTGTTGGGCTCTTAATTTGAATATTAACAAATCAAACTCGATGTAAGTTTGTAGACATGTTCTTAAAACTTTTACGTTTATCTGTAGGGTGCTTCGAATAAACTCCTCTTTAATTCCTGATGCTTCAAGAGGTAAGTCTAGCCGCAACAGAATCCTGTAGGTAGGTCTATCTCGTATCTTAGCAGCCATAGTAATTTTTGTATATGTGACAAGTAATTTACCGTGGGTGATAAAAATATTGTCTGGTGAAACCCAATTTGCTTTTCTTTTGTAATCACAATTAACTTTAATGGTAACCTTAATTTGTCTAGTATATCAATGGTATTGGGTATACCTATGAAAATACCATATCAATGGTACATCAAAGTGGAATAATAATATATGAAGAAATAAGTACAATAGGTACTTTTACTTACTGTATGTGAAATTTACGGATTCACTGAGGCGAAGAAGTGCAATGTCTGTATCTTTCGATGAGTTTTGGACGAAAACTTCATGTACTATAACTTCTTCTACGCCTATATTCTAAAATAGAAAATAATAAGGAAGTAAGGAACAACGAAAATGTATAAAAATATAGATTATAATGGTTAAACTGAAACTCAGTAAGAGAAAGATTGTCATAGGTCATACCTGAGTCGCACTCTCGCAAAACATATTCTGATAATCTCCTTGGCAGTCAATATCTTTGTCTAAGTCAACGTCTCCGATACGCACACCAATAATTTTCTTGAGACCTTCAGTGCGAGATATCACGCAGTGGGCAGCTGTGAGAACATATCTCGAGTTGATAATGCTTCCTGCACAATTGAACTGCCTCCCGTCTCCTGAATAACATAATAATTAAATGCAAGTTTTGAAATGTTGAAAGATTATATGAATAGAAGGTATATATTTTGATACATAATTACAAGAATAAAGTTAAATTTAGAATTTTAAACATCAAAGCAAGTTACTTCCATTATCAGAAAATATACCTATCAGATCCTATATCGCGACGAGAGATGAAACGCGTCAATGTTATTATACTTATATTTCATGTCGGAATAGGCACGGTTACATTTATAAGTGCATATATGAATGGATATCATTTTTTTTTTGGATAATTTGAATAAAATACAATCCTCTAAAAATAATTTTCATAATATTATTTGTGATTTAATAAAATATAGCTTACTTGTGTTATAAGCAATGAGTGTCATCCACGGAAGCTCGTACAACTTGGCAACCCCGCCGCCGACGATGCGTGATCCATCAATGTCTCCACAGGAGTCTGGGAGCAGTTCTACATTTTGATGCAATTCGATGGCATCCACAGTACGCAACGCTTGTAGAGGCGCTGATACAGATAATGTTATCCCAGCCCATGAGTTCCTTGGAAAGTCTGAGCAGCACACCTAATTATTTGAAACCTTGCAATAATAACCGATAAACGCTGATAGCTTAATATAAAAGGTATAAGGTAAGGCTTAGCTTATAAACGGTGATTTAATAGGTAAAAGATGACATTTATGTCTAAATATTATTATGATAAAGGACGACATCGTGAAGAAACCTGCATGCCTGAGACATTTTCGTAAAGTTCTCATAGGCGTGTGCAGTCTACCCATCCGAACTTGATCAGCGTGGTAGACTACGGCCATCTCACTCTGGGAAGAGACCTGTGATCTGCAGTAGTGAGCCGGTGTTGGCTGGATCATGATGACACAATCATGAAGATGAAGACAATTTTTTTTTTTAACTGTAACTCTAAAATTACCTAATATTGCTTATTTTTTACTCTCATTTATTTAATAATTATTTGCTTAAATTACTATTAGAAACTACTTATTTATTTCAATTGTAACAGAATATGTTATGGAAGAGCGGGGCCGCCCGCCACAAGTACTAGTTTAATACTAGTCACTTACTGGGACGGTCCCAATTTCTATATTATGTAAACTTGTTTTTTACCGAAATAAATATTTTTGTATTTTGTATTTTTTTGTATAACCGATAGTAAAAGAGATACAAAGAATTGTTAAGATGAAAAAAAAAAGAATTGTATGATAAGAAAAAATAATTAACACATTGTCGATCAATGGTCAACTGTCTACAGTCGTCAACATTCAAGATTAAAATATTCTTGTCATTGTTACATTTAAGTAGAATATTAAAAATGTATAGGTACCTATCGCTAGGTCTACCTTTGGATCGCGTCCCTCAAAACCACATACAGCTTTCAAAAATGTCTCCCTTTTGAAACCTGGACTCGAGCCGCGTTTCGAGCCAAAGACCCTGTCAGCGTAATCGAGGGCTGACTCACACGATCTTATTGAAACGCAGTCAAAGCATCGTCCTAAAAATATCAATATTATTTTTTAAATCGATTTTTTCAAGGGAGGAATGTCTATGGCACTTAGATTACGTGACCATAGATAAGAAAAAGTTAAACTATTGTTTTTATTAACTAGGCATTTTAGTTATATCATTAAAATTTGCTGTGCATGCCTAGAAGGTTATCCCCACCAAAACTGTATAATATTTCTTAGTATAACTATATGTATAACTTAGATTTAATTTGTAACTTTATGCCTTTACTAGGAGTCTTGTGCCTATCAATTCTTCAACACGCAACTAATTTAATAGCTTTACCATTAAGTACTTACGTAGATTTATAGATTTTCAACTAATTGAAGAAGGTACTACCCACGAGTACTTATGTATTTTTATCATTTTGTATCAAGTAGCTACGGTTACTTGATTGTGCTATAATATTATTGATGCTTTTATTAAATTATGTAATTTGTAGGTACTTACGTGCAGCTAACGCATTGTTCTCACAACCAGAGATCAAAATCACACAAAAAAATATCTTGAACATAATCATGATTCACTTAATTACTTAATCAGCGTTATAATTCTTAAAATACATAAAAATCCAGTTAGACTTGATAGATATATAACTTAAATGAATGCTAAAATTATGATTAAGTATTATATTCTTAAACAAAAGCTGTTTGTGTTACAGAAGAGATTACTCTGACCAATGCATAAACATGTAGGTATTAACAGAGTGGCTTATTCATTGGATTTGAATAATACGGAGGTCAATTAAGGTTATCATACACGACTCCACGAGCAAAAATATTGATATATTAGATAAAAATCGTGGATGAAATACCTACTGCGTATAAATGCGTCAAAGTAATGTGGATTTTAATGATCTTGTTTTAATGTTCAAATTCGTCTATACATCCAAAGCCAGCGCTTTAACGACCAACTACTTATTAGGGTTCCGTACCTCAAAAGGAAAAACGGAATCCTTATAGGATCACTTTGTTGTCTGTCTGTCTGTCCGTCCGTCGCGTCTGTCAAGAAAACCTATAGGGTACTTCCCGTTGACCTAGAATCATGTTTGGCAGGTAGGTAAGTTTTATAGCACAAGTAAAGGAATAAATCTGAAAACCGTGAATTTGTGGTTACATGATTTAAAAAAATTAAAATGTGTTTAAATTTTTAAAGTAAGATAACTATATCAAGTGAGGTAACATAATTATGAAAAGGCTTAACCTGTACATTCTGAAACAGATTTTTATTTATTTTTGTGCATAATAGTTTTGGATTTATCGTGCAAAATGTCGAAAAAAAATACCCGAGTACGGAACCCTCGGTGCGCGAGTCCGACTCGCACTTGGCCGGTTTTATTTAATAAAATCAATCTATATCCGTAATCAGTCGATAAGTTACAGCGACGTTGTTAACTGTCAATAAATATTAGGTAATATTTTCAGGACCTTTGTCCAGAACCAAAGTAAAGGAAAAAAAATCTGCAACTTCTTAATTTGAATTTTTATTTTGATACGATAAAACGTTGAAATCACAAAATTGGAATATAATTAAAACATTATATAACAATCATATTACAAACGACTACAAATACACAAATTATTATAAGCAAACAACAGTATACAAATATTTAAAGAATTTTTACATCATTTTATTTACTAGGCCACGTAGTTTTAATATCAGTTTCTAGCTGACGAATACATTTTACTAATATTAAGAAATAATCGCGTACACGTTTTCACGTTTTCGATATAATTTATTCCCGTATGTTATCTAATATCCAGTCCATGTACTTCCTCACGTCAGTATAAACTCCTGGAAACTTTGAGCCACATTGAGTGGGCCCAAACGAAACGATGCCGAATTGAACCAATCGTATTGATTTACCGAATTCACTTTCCATCATTAGGGGGCCTCCAGAATCACCTCCGCAGGAGTCCTTCATCAGCTCACCGGCGCAAAATGAGTTTTTTATCATGTTTTCATCATACCTGAAATTATAACAAATAAATAATACCTACTTAAAATACATAATTATCGATATAAAATCTAGTTGGTTGAATTTCACATTTAGATTAATTTTCCCTGTATCTTTATGAAGATATATTATGTCCTATGTCCCCGCACAAGCTTAGTACAAAGTTGTATAATTTACTGATACTGGACCAATTTTAACGGTTGAGTTACACCAATATTTTTTTTACTAAGTATACATATTGGCATGCGCTTGACTGCAATCACACCAAACAGTAGGTGATGATGCAGCCTATGTCGTAGAGCGCGCCTGCTTAGGAGGTGCCTATTCAATTTTTTTCGAAGGTACCAATATCGGTATTAGCGAGGAAAATTCACAGAGCATTTTTTTTTTAGTTTCGGATTGAGTACGCTGCTAATGCTATGTAGGCCCTATTGCCGAGGAGCTTCATCTGGCAGTGAACCATAGGGCTCAAAGAAATAATTGAAGAGATCGGGGAACAACGTCCTCCTAAGAGCTCCTCTTGTGAGGCTGAGATCACGGCGTGGAATGACGATGGAATGGATGGATTGGCTTTACTTGATTAGTTTGAAGGCACCCCTGTAGCCGTGGTGTAAATCCACGTCCGGGTGACGTTAGCAATCGGGGGCCTCGTCTTTGCCTCGTCTCGTCGGTGCCCTATACTCCCTATAGGGCAACACACAAATTCAAACTCTTTACAGCGATGCATCCTGTCTTATAAGATAGGGTGCATTGTCGGTCATGATTTAATCTTCGGGGTCGTTAAGGACGTGTTTAAGCCGGATTTTATCGGGAGGATTGTGACAATCGAGGGTTACCTCAGAGCTACGCTTATATATACCACCAAAAGGCGCTCGAGTCGTTGGGTTTTTTTTAATCTTACCGTCTATAATATGAACCGCAGACATCGTCCGTCAGGATCGGGACGTCAACCTTCAATAATTTAGTAGACTTATTATCAGTTTCCGTAGCACCCCAGCCAGCTACTGTCGCGTTCTTGCCGCTGAGATCATTGCTACGGAGCGCGCTGTACACTGGCAGGCATATTGGAGCGACGTTATCTGAAAAATACAACCATCATATAATCACATAATACCGACATGAACAATAATGTAAGTATCTAGTTCTAGTCGTTGTTTGATAAAATATGAAGTGTTTTATGTAACTTTACATACATTTTTTAGAAGGCTCTAAAAATATTTTCAAAACCCTACCTACTTCCAAACCCCTGCGCTCCACTCAGCCTTAAGTAGGCTCGCTTCATTCAAGGCCTCCTTCGCGAAGCTTAGCGCTTTATAAAAACACAAGACTGTCTGGAATCGGGCTCCTCAGATTTCGTTCTGGTTTAGTGCTCAGAACGCGTCGTGAGTCGTGGCTTTGCTACATTGTCACTAAGCGTCGCGTCGTGAGCGTTTTCATAAGAGCTACTGAGATATGATAGATGAGATACAAACGCGTTGTAAGCTGTTTGTTCGCTCAATGAGCATATTCGCTCTTTGAGTGTAACATTACATGCCCTATGTATACAATGACAGATTTCTGGAACCATATACAAAACTTACTGCGAAAATTAATAGGTTCGTTGAGGCGGAGGAGCGCAATATCAGCCTGCATTGGTGCACGTCCAGTGAAATCCTCATGGGGTATAACTTCAGCTATATCTACATCCTAGAAAGAAGTAGGTACTCGTAAAATAAAATATCAATAAATATTGTCACTTGCCCTAGGCTTCACCAGAGGGGAATTCGGTTCAAGCTTGGAAGTCAGGTTCAGACTCAGGCTCAGAAAGATCAAATGGCAAAAAGCAATTTAGACTATGTTTTAGACCGAAACGGTCCATTAGTCCATTAGGCTACGCCTTATATCACTGCTCCCGTACAAGCTTAATTTTTTTTTTACCTATGTATTTGTATTGATAAAGATAATAGGTTAGCCAACTCAACTTCGACTTCATACTACGAGATGATCTAAAATCATTGTAAGTACCTACCTGAAACATAGTCTCGCAAATCTGATTTTGATAATCTCCTTGGCAGTCGACGGCCGTACTATAATCAAAATCTCCAATGCGCACGTTACCGATATTATTCTTCAATACACCACCAGTGATGACACAATGGGCAGCTGTTAAAATGTATCGAGAGTTTATAATACTCCCTCCGCAAGAGAACCTCTGCCCTTCCCCTGAAAGAGATTTTTTTTTATATTCCGAGTGAGCAAACGAGCAAATGTGACTCTGACAACCTGATTTGTGAAAAATCGGACATCTGCAGCATCAGATCTACCAATGCTTATCTGGCACTTGAATAGGCCCAACCAACCTATCCTCCTCATAATACATTAGGTGTTCAGGCGGGAAATAAACCAATTTAGGGTCTAGTAATGTTGGAAGGAAGAGGCGAAGTGGCGAGTAAAAAAAATACTAAAAATTATTTCCCCGCTTCAAAACGTTTCTGATTTTAAATAATGTATAAAAAACAAGAATTAAAAAAAAAATCATCAAAATCGGAGCTGTTTCTGAGGACTTCCGACGAAAATGCTTCGTTTACTCCACTAATTTCCGAGCAAATGCTATCGCGTCTTAACTCTGTTGTAAGTCTGAGCAAAGTCACAGTTTGCAATCCATCTTTCTTGTCTATAAAATGAATAAAAAACCGATCAAGTGCGAGTCAGACTCGCGCACCGAGGGTTCCGTACTCGGGTATTTTTTCCGACATATTGCACGATAAATCAAAAACTTTTATCCATAAAAATAAATAAAAATCTGTTTTAGAATGTACAGGTAAAGCCCATACCCCACTTGGTATAGTTATCATACTTTGAAAACTGAAACACATTTTAATAATTTTTTTGTGATGTAACCACAAATTGACTGTTTTCGGATTTATTTCTTTACTTGTGCTATAAGAGCTACCTACCTGCCAAATTTCATGATTCTAGGTCATCGGGAAGTACCTAATAGGTTTACAAACATGACATACAGATAACAAAGTGATCCTATAAGGGTTCCGTTGGACTTCGTCTGTGTTGGTGTCAGCTGGCGGGCGTTTTTGGAGTGTATTTTTTTTTTTTTGTTAAAACAGACTGGAGCGCTCTAAGGGGGTGCCGTGCGTATGTCGGCGAGCGCCGGCATAGACGGGGTCCATACTCTAACTTCTTACAAATAACTACAAACTTGATATTGGCTAATTTTTGTAAAGCCAGACGAGAGAGGAAAAAAAAAGACTATACACTACACATACTTTCTCTAAAAGCAATGAGCGTCATCCATGGGAACTCATACAGCTTGGAGACCTTGCCGCCGAATATGCGGCTGCCGTCGATTTCGCCGCACGCATTGTTACCGTCGCCGTACGTTGGCAGCAGCCTTAAATTTCGATGTATTCCGAACTCTTCAGTCGGTATTTTGGTTGCTACTTCGATCTCTTCCTTGGACGCTATTTCAGTGGTTATGCCTATCAAGTCATTTAAATTGAAACGTGCATCTGCTCTAGGGAAGTCAGAGCAGCACACCTGTGTAATTGAAACAGTTTTTAAGTAGGTACCAAGTTAGTTAGATTTTTTATTACCTTAATTAATTATTAACTTAATTTAATTATTAACTTAATTTTAAATTGCATTTTCATCAGCTTACTGGACGTCCACTGTTGGACATAGGCCTTGCCTACAGAGCGCAACCACACCCGGTCCTAGTATTTTCTTGCTCAATCAAAATCAAATTCAAATCGTTTGGCCACAAAGCCGTGCCGCGCCAAGCGATTTAGCGTTCTGGTGAAATACCGCATAGAAATCAAAGGTGTGGCCGCTTCCATCTTAGACTGCACCATTACTTACCATCAGGTGATACCGCAGTCTAAAAAAAGTTTCTTTATCATAACGATAGATTAAAAGAATGAACGAGTTGCCTACCTTTGGTATATTAGGGTCATATGCATCGGTACCACAAATGGCATTAAAAAATGTTTGTCTGCTTTCAAGTGGTAGTAAATTCTGTGCAATTAATGCAGCGACATGTAGCCCTGACTGACACGATGTAATTGAGACGCAGTCGAAACAAAGTCCTATAAAACAAAAAATCATTATTTTATGGTAGCCGAATCAATCGTTCAAGCGGTAATGAAGTCCGCCTCCTATTCGGGAAGTCAAGGGTTCGACCCCGAGCCTCTAACGTTTCGAAATTATGAGTGTTCTGAACTTATAAAATATACCACTTGGTTTAGCGGTGAAAACATGGTGAGGAAACCTGCATGCCTGAGAGTAGAGAGTTCTCCAAAACGTTCTCAAAAAGCTGTGTGAACTGTGAAGTCTGCCAATCCGCCGTTGGCCAGCGTGGTAGACTAACCCTTCCCATTCTGAGAGGAGACCCGTACTCTGTAGTGAGCCAGTGACAAGTTGATCGTGATGATGACGATGACCGAATATATATCAGCCAGGCCTCCAATTACAACGTTAACTAGGCAACTACACAGGAGACGATACAAATGTATGCGCAAACACAGCTGATGCATTCTCTATTCCCTCACTCTCATAATCCTATGAGACGGCCATCTAATATGGGAAATAAGGCGCAAGCGATTCTGCATTGTAAGGTCTACATCTCCTGAGGATGCTCCGGAGCGAAACGTGCGCCGAGTGTGTTCTGGTGGTTTTGTGTGGTGCTGCGTGGTGGGTACTTGGGGCTTGCTTGGTGGCTGGCTTTTCCTGCATGCTTAGTAGTAGGCGGGCGGGTGGTGCATGTCGCATACTGCATGTTGTACCTACCTTTTGCCTTTTTTAGCGGATTACAGCAAATTAAGCTTTTGATTCTTTCATATCATGGACTTCTGCAAATTAACGCTTGCTTCTATAGGTACAGTACTTTTCGATTAAACAAGCTTTGGAATAAAAGAAACCGCATTTAAATCGGTCCACCCGCTTGAGTGCTTTGATGCCACAGACACAGGTACAACTCCAGAGCCCAGGTACCAACCAGAACTCGAACCGCAATCCGCAGCCAAGTATACTGCTATTTAAAGATTATTATTAGTATAATAACGAAGCTATATTGTGAAAAATAACAAAATTACTTACGTGCAAAAGTCAAATAATTTCCACTATCCAATAGCACTAGCACACAAAATAAAACTTTCAACATATTATTAAACATTATTTAAAAAAATAAATTAAATATTTTAGTAATTTATTAAGTGAAAATTTCACCTATAGTATAATATAATAAAATTAATACAATTATAATTCTTTATTTAAGCCAGAAAGTGCTCTTGCGAGGATGAGATGTAGTTTGGGTACTGACGAAGATAATTTTATAGTCGTTATTTTATAGCCTTTCCGATAAAAAAGCTAATGGACTAAGAGCCAGCGCGTGCCAGACCTTCGTTATTTTATAAAAGCTGAAAATTTCTCTGCGTATTGTCCCCAACACAGGGAGGCACGATCAGCGACTATGAAGTTTGTATCATAGTAGCTTGATAAAATGGTATAAAAAATCATACGCCAAAGTATAAAGTGTGATTTTTTATTCTTCGGAATGGTGAAGAAATCACGTCATGTATTGTCAGACACTGAGAGTCGAATCAAAAAGGTCTCTGAGTTAATAATCTTAATTTTTTGAAAATAATATATAGCCCATGTTACTGCTGATAATGTAGCTTTCTACAGGGGAAAGAGTTTTTAAAATCGGATGAGTAGTTTTATCCTACTTTTCTCTTATGATATTAGTTAATTTTCTATGAAAGTCTCAGTCCGCGTGATTTCTCCCGACATGACCTGGAACAATTATCGTCATATTTCAACAAACAATATTTAACTATACATACATAATTATAACCTTCCTCTTGAATCACTCTACCTATTGATGAAAACCACATTAAAATCTTTTGGTTTTTTTTATTGAATACGATCTCATGATTCAGTTTTAGACTAGAACATCCTTAAATGCTGAAACAACGCACGACGGCTGTGTCAAACTAGGCTCCTAGAATTCAAGAATCGTCGTCATCGACCAATAGTTGCCCACAGCTGGACATGTTTCTTGTGGCAACTTTCTATCGCCAGGTTTTGAGCCGGCTTTTAGCGGCTCCCTGGAATTCGTTTAATATCATACATTTAATTATACCGTAATTTAAATCCGATTAGTATGTGATGGTGGTAGACTTCTCAGTCTGAGTGGAGACCCTTACTATAAAATAAACATGGGTATTTATCAACTATCGATACGTTGGCTCAATAATATAAACGTTGTTATTAAAACACAATTTATTTTTCTTAAAATATAACAATTGTTACTTAAAAACTATTTAATTATAAGTATAAATGTAATCAAATAATAAATCTAGAATAAAGCTTCCTTGCTAATAAACTAGTGCTTACATTCTACATACAGTCTGTATCTTTACCTACCTACAGACGGACCGCAATACAGATCGGCAAAAAGGCAGTGGTCGTACGTGAAGATGTTGTCACAGTCATAAATTACTATAATTTATCCACGGAAAGAAGTTAGAGTGCACAATATACTCTGTACGCATATTACGTCTCGCTATGTGCATACATTCGTTTAAAAAAAATTACACTATGGTTTTAATAATCATGAAGAATGTTCTGGAATATCTCCACGGCTGTTTTCTGGTCGAGACTTAAGTTTTCGCCGCCTTATTACTACTCTGGTTGGTTTTTCTTTGTTACCAGCATTTGTGCCAGGTGATTCATCAATTGAAACTATCGGTCTGTTTTCGCTTGCATCTGCGCTATAGTTATCAGAATTTGCTTGTTTCATATTAGAATAAACCTTTGGTATACCAGGTGGAGGCGTTTCAGTGCTGACAGGTGGAATATAAACATAGTCATCAGGGATTTTGTCTAATGATTCCGTCATAGGCGGAGGCTTACTCTTCTGATCTGTACTTTCACTAACGGGTACCGTAGATGTTTCTTCGTTAGATTTAGTGGTTTGTGTTTGGCTACTATCAGTTTCCACAACAGTATTTCTATCTGGCCGATTATTATAGATCATTTTGTACCTAAACTTTGTTTGCACAGGAGTGGTAAATGATACTTTTTTCTTGATATCATTGTCATTTGTTTTGAATTGACTTTCCACCTCAGTTTCAGGTTGTAACGTTAAATTGGGTTTAGCTGGAGTTGCTTTATTTTTTATCATTCTATCATCAAGTACTGAATATTCGTATACATTTACTTTTCTTTGACTCGGGGGAGGTACAACAATTTCTTCTTTAACCTGAACTGTTGGGATTGGACGATTTAGTATTGCCTCACGCAATCTATCCTGTATGTACATTGGAGGTTGTGGCATGGGCTGCCTCGATTCGGTTACAATAGCACGTCGAGTTTCATATTCACCTGTTAGCTTGGTGCCACGAACTGGACATAAAGGTGGTACTAATTCATCACAACTCGGTACTTGGTTGATATAAGGATACATAGGTCTGTCATACCCATATTGCTCATAAGCTCTATCGTTTATATAATCTTGCATTGCAGGAGGATATTTGCTATAAACAATTGGATAATTATTCCGAATGGTTTGAACTGGTCTAAATGTTTCTTCAGGATATAACCCGTCTGTAAGAAGGTGCCTCACGTTTCCATTCATTTCTGTTCGTGGTATAGTTCTAACAAGGAGTTTTTGATAGGCTGGTATGGTGTAAATTCTCTGCTGCTGGTTTTCAATCAAAGGAACTGTCTGTTTTCCTTCATTTATGCCTAATAGCCATCTGATAATTTTCTGTATTCGTGCCAAATCGCGTTTAGGCCTTATGTGGTCTGCAGACGTGACAGCCAATAAGTAGAAGATGATAAATAACTGAAAAAAAGAATAACATTATTTTAATAAAGAATCTACTACAATTTTAGTTAACAGTGCGCGGGACTTCAATTAGTTTTATTACATAGTATAATGTGGTATAATGTTGTATATCAAATCTTTGAAAAGAACAACCGTTCTTCTCGGTAGGAAAGGCATTCCGAACCAGTGGTAGATACTCTTGACGATTCAAAAGTACATACTTACTTGTAAAAGTCTAATTGGATAAAAATAGTTTGAATTTGAATTCAGGAGTGTGCTTCGAACGCGCCCGATACAAACGAAAACTCAATGAAATCTTGTGGCAATAAATAATAAATAAATAATCTGTGTATGTGGTTTATGCTTTGTCTGATTTCCGTAAAACCTGTATCTAGTTTCACGAGCTCAAAAATTTTCGAAAATAGGGTAACCTGATATCTTGTAGTCTTTATAGGTACCTACAAGAACAGTTCTGCCTAAACAACAAGCTATTTTGTACATATTTTATCATAGGCTATTATGGTGGTTAGATAAACACAATACCTACATAAATTCGTAATTAATTTAATAATAAGTGATAACTTATTGACTCTCTTCAATAAAACTTTGACTTTAGGAAATCCCATTCGTACTAAGAGTCAGTAAAGTCACTTTTATCTAAAGAAAAATAATAATTTAACATTAATAATTCTAGGTAGGAGGTATTATTTGCAATATTGTGTAGATAGTATTATTATTGCATTGCATATATATAAGGGGAAGTTTAAAAGTAGCACCAGTGGTAGAAAAAATGAGGAGTAATAGGTTGGCATGGTATGGGCATATAATGCGGAGGGAAGAGAGTCATATCACCAGAAGAATGTTAAATATGCATGTGGATGGAGAAAAGAGAAGAGGACGACCAAAGAAAAGGTGGATGGATTGCGTGAAAGAGGATATGCGTATAAAAGGGGTAGATGATAAGTTGATGGATGACAGAAGAGAGTGGAAGAGGAAGACATGTTGTGCCGACCCCACGTAGCATGGGATAAGGGCTGGAAGAAGAAGAAGGAGGAGTATTATTGCATTGCACACGTCACAACGGTTTGCGTCTGCTTAGAATATACAGAAAAAAATTCATCATGAATATGATCAACCCATCGCCGGCTCACTACAGAGCACGGGGGTCCTCTCAGTATCAGAAGGGTTTGCTCATAGCCCACCATGCTGGCCGAGTGCGGATTGGCAGACTTCACACAACTTTGAAATAATTATGGAGAACTCTCAGGTATGCAGGTTTCCTCACGATGTTTTCCTTCACCGTTTAAGCGAGTGATATTTAATGTTTTCTTAAGACACACATAACAACTCCGAAAAGCTAGAGATGCAAGCCCGGGATCGAACCCCCGACCTCCCGAGGCGGACGTAATAACCACTAGGCTATCAGACAAAACTTAAAATGTACTTATTTTATACTATAAATGATGCCCGCGACTTCGTCCGCGGTTTCTTCAAAAACTTTTTAAATCCCGTGAAACTTTACTCACGGGATATAAACTAATAGCTGACGCCCGCGACTTCGTCCGCGTGGATTTAGGTTTTTCGAAATCCCCTGGGAACTCTTTGGTTTTCCGGGATAAAAAGTAGCCTATGTGCTAATCCAGGCTATTATCTATCTCCATTCCGAATTTCAGCCAAATCCGTCCAGTAGTTTTTGCGTGAAGGAGAAACAAACACACACACACACACACACACACACACACACACACACACACACACACACACACACACATACAAACTTTCGCCTTTATAATATTAGTGTGAAGTAGATATAGGTACGAGTATCTTACTCGTATATTATCAAATAAATAATGGCAGTGGCTTCACTTAAAATTGGTGAAGAATCGAATTTATACTGTCGGTCACACCACACGCCATTGCTTAGGCCGGCTTAAGTTATGAGAATTACAATTATTTACCTACTTACCCAAATAAAATTTGACTGCATCTTAATTTGTAATACTTAATTTTATTCACGACACTTCTGCACTCAAGACTTAAATTAGACTAAATAAACTGGAATGCATTAAAGTATATTCTTATAAAGACTGGGTACTAAATTAGTTAACAATAGTCAAAACCAAAGTGAAACAGTTGATCACCACTTTAAAGTAGTTAGCTAGGTATTTCAAGAATAGCTTAATTTAAGTTAATAATGACTGATACTTGAACAATTAGGTGCTGGGTACATACATCCATTAAGGTGCATTAAGTAAGTAGGTATACCTTCATTTATTAATTAGGTACTTAACTAGATGGTGATTAATTCTAACAAGTGTAAATTAAAAATTTATAACATCCCCGACAAGTGAAGGTTACAGTAACTAGAAAAGAGCTGATAACTTTCAAACGGCTGAACCGATTTTCTTGGATTATAGCTAAGAACACTCTCGATCAAGCCACCTTTCAAACAAAAAACTAAATTAAAATCGGTTCATTAGTTTAGGAGCTACGATGCCACAGACAGATACACAGATACTACACGTCAATCTTATGACACCCCTCTTTTTGGGTCGGGGGTTAAAAATAGGTAGGTAAATGATCCATATCATCCATACTAAAATATTACATTTGCGAAAGTGGCACGGCTTTTGGCACGTTTAACCGATTTTAACGTTTGGTTAAAATTGGAAGGAAATAGGCTACTTTTTAAAAATCAAGGAGACTCCATAGGTTTTTTAAAAAACGTAAATCCACATGGATATAATCGCGGGATCTACCTAGGTAAGTAGTACCTACCTAAATATTTTTTATTTTGTGCAACGTTACCACACCTATTATCATAAGTATGGCTCATTTTCAATTGCCAAAATCACACTTCACACTATCACACTAATATTATAAAGCCGAAAGTTTGTATGTGTGTGTGTGTGTGTGTGTGTGTATGTTTGTTACTCCTTCACGCAAAAACTACTGGACGGATTGGGCTGAAATTTAGAATGGAGATAGGTTATACTCTGGATTAGCACATAGGCTACTTTTTATCCCGGAAATCAAAGAGTTCCCACGGGATTTTTAAAAAACTACATCCACGCGAACGAAGTCGCGGGTATCAGCTAGTAATACTATAATCCTTGAAAGTAATCCATTGTTCGTAAGTTAGGATTAGGTTGGTTGATGGAAGGAAAAGATTTATTATAGGTACTTAAATGAATTAGGGCAAAGTGAAACAATCGTTAATTTCGCAATATAATATACTAACTTATTTTATTATGACTAGATACATACTTAAATAGGTACATAGGTTACTAATTTTTTATTTATTTATTACTAAATTACGGATCTTTGTAGAGTTACAAGAATCTGTTTAGATACTAGGTACATACTACATACTTATTTACCTATAAAATACTTACATATAGCTAATGGAAGACTTGATTTTAAATAACGTGTGTTTTGTACTAAAAAGACATCTAATTTCCTATTAGAAAATAAATTAACTTATTAATAAATTTCCAAGACAAAAATAACGAAGTCAAAAAGAAGAGGAAGAAAACTTAGAAAAATGCAAAATCTTAAGATACCAGTCTAGATAATATTACATATAAGTACTCTGAGATTTCGAATTTAGAAGCTATCGAAACCACAAGTTAACAGTCTGTCAGTCTGTCTGTATGAGTGTCTGTTTGTTACGGTTAATCTTCTAAAAAGTAGAACATCCCCGTCGGTACATTCGACGGGGATGGGAGACGGGGAGGTTCATACCTCCAATCAGAGAAAGTAAAGCATTTTTTAAAAGCCTTAATTCGTGCGTAAATAGCCGCAGCCATAAAGGTGCCCACGCACTCGAACTGAACTGCAGCTGCCGCGCGTCGCGGCTGGAGAGAATATCGCGCGGGGCGCTGACGCGACGCGCAGTTCAGCTGCAGTTCAGTTCGAAAGCGTGGGCACCTTAAATCAATTAGGGATCTTGAATCATTGCCCACAAGGCTTTTCCACGCCGAGTAACTTAAATGAGCTGCGATACCGTACAATACAACTTAACAATAAACAATAGCTTAGAATAAAGTTAGTTTGCATATTTTTAAATAGTATTGTTCAATTTAACAGATAAAACATTAGGAAAAGACTTAAAATATATCTGCGGATCTCAAAAATGAAACATGCAAAGGCTTATACCTAGTAAGTAGGTACTTAGGTATCTAGGTTTTAATTTCTTAAGCACACCATGGCACTTCAGCGTCGAAGACATGCCGTGGGGGGTGCAGCGCGGGGTGGGAGGGGTGGTGCGGCTGCGGGGAGCCGTGCAGCAGTTCACACATGAAGCTTATGTACGTGATCGCCAGCCGCAGCGTCTCGATGCGAGAGAGGCGCTTCTCATATGCGAATGTTGGTACCTGAGGGGAAACGGAGACGAACAATTAGTTAGGGGCATGATATGAGAAGCGTGCAGGGTGTGCCTGGTTCAAATTCCTATGGACAGAGTGAAATAGAGTGAGGGAACTCTCTGTTGGATCCTGAATCGACGATATGTCAAATATTAGGCTATGGGCACCGTTCACGACAGTTAGGGAGTTTCTAACAAAACTTCGAGGCTTCGACGTCGCTGGCAAGCGTCAAATGTTAGTACATTTTTGACGCAGGTAGCAGCAACTTGTCGAAGGCTTCATTGAGGGTAAAAACATGCGTCGTCGTTCGCGGATGTTGGCGGCGCGATGTTGTGCGACAAATGCGACGCGGTGTCACAACTTCTTACTCTCGGTGCCGACCTCACTACATTTATAATATCTCACCTTTCGTCGCAACTTGTCAAAGGCTTCATTGAGGTTGAACATGCGTCGTCGTTCGCGGATGTTGGCGGCGCGACGCTGTGCGACGGACGCGACGCGACGTCGCGGCTTCTTACCCCCCGGCGTCGAGCGAGCTGATGAACGGCCGCATCCCGCAGCCGACCACACTAAAATTAATTACTTTATAATCATCACCATCACCAACATATCACCGGCTCACTATTGAGAACGGGTCTCCTCTCAGAATGAGAATGGTTTGGCTCTAATACTTTTTTTAGGTTTAGATACAAGTTCGCCCTTGACTGCAATCTCACCTGATGGTAAGAGTGATGGTTCAGTCTAAGATGGAAGTGGGCAAACTTGGAAGGGGTTTAGCAGATTTATTAAAGCCATAGTCATTTAATTGATTAAAACCCTCATATCTACTTAACTTCCAAAAGTTAGAGATGCATGTCGAGGGTCAAGCTCCTGACTCCTCGATTAGGAGACCGACTTCGTAACCACTAGACTATTACTATTTAAGCTTTAGGTATTAGGTTTTCTACTAGGTAGACATATTTGACTTTACTTACCCAGATCGGCGGGTGGAAAGGCCAGGATGTCGGGGTAAGGCACCGGCGCGGGCGGGCCGTCCCACAAAGGTCCGTACGGAGATACCTCTCCACCCTGTTAAAATTCTTTTAAAATTATAAATGTTTATGTACTCTATGTATATACAGTCTATAGTCCTATATATAGTGGGATGGCGTTTCCCCGTCACAGTTCATAGCCATTAAGTATGGGTTGCTTGTAAGAGATCACTGTAATGATATGGTCGCCCTGTTATATTTTTTAAGAAGTGTTAAAGCAGTAAAGGCGTTTATATAAATAAATGATTCTCGTCACCAGAAGCCGAATACATAACCAATATATAAGAAAATATCGTTACCTAAATTAAACCAAACTAAACGGTAATTTCTCTTGGATATAGAGGTCAATAAAAATGATTGTAGGTAGGAGTATTATAGGTTTAAGATTAAGCACAAGTAATTATTCGTACATAGGTTTTACAAACTTACATTAGGTTTTTGAAATGAGGCATTTGGAAAACCTAATGTAGCTAAGTAGGTACTTATTTGTTTTTGTTGGAAAGCCTAGCAATAATAACTAAGTAGTTAAGTAGGTAACTACCTACTTTCACCCAGAAAAGGTTTAGACGAAATTATGTACCTAGGCATTAGGCAGAATAGCCTAATCCGGTTCCAAGATAAAAAGCATAGTTCAACAGATCATGACTTATTGGAAAATTGTGGAACCAGATTCAAACTGCTGTTTTCTAAAAAAACTACAATTCAAGGCAATTTTTCATAGGTGTGTGGTTCAAATACTATGAGGAGCCCGCTGCAACGTATTGGCGATTCCATTGCTGCAGATGTGAATAGGCGGATTAGGAAAATTCTTATCCGAGAAAGAAAAACCGGCCAAGTGCGAGTCAGACTCTCGCACCGAAGGTTCTGTACTCAGGTATTTTTTCGACATTTTGCACGATAAACCAAAAAATAAATTAAAATCTGTTTTAGAATGTACAAGTAAAGCCCTTTCGTATGATACTCCATATTTGTATATTAATTATTAATCTTACTTTGAAAGTTGAAAATACTAATTTTTTTTGTGAATATGTCCTCTTACGTATGTTGCTAAATTTCATGATTCTAGGTCCACAGGAAGTACCCTATAGGTTTCTTGACAGACACGACAGACAAATAGAGAACAAAGTGATCCTATATAAGGGTTCATTTTTCCTTTTGAGGTACGGAACTCTGAAAATGAGTCAACATACAGACGAGCTACTCCAAATATGCGGCGTATCGCTACTGTAGGACATCAGCGGGAAATGAATCTTGAAACCTGGCGTTTACACTTCCAAGAAAAATTTGCACTTCACTTCTGCCTCGCCACCTTATGCTTGTCACTTCACTGCTTCACTTTCGTTAGCTTTTGTGCTGCTTTAGTTAATTCAATGCTATCAAGTTCTAGCCAAGGCTGAGAACGGAAATGTACTAAATCAAAATTTTAAGGTTCCATGTTAATCCAAAATATGAATGCGGATTTTATTAATATTTTCTGCCAAACCAAATACAACTCTATTCGTCTGTCACTGAGCACATTTTTATGTTCTGCGTAGCAAAATCACCCTTCGATATGGTTCCGCCAGATTTCTCGCCTGCGATTTGCTGAAATAAGGGTGGTTTAGGGGTGTGAGCTCTGATTGGCTGCAGCAGGTGCAGGGGCGGGCAGTATCGACCTTGCATCTCAGAAGATACCCTGAAATTATCCTGAAATCTGACTCAAAACGTTGATATACATAACATACTAGGCTGTAGGTGGGTAATAATCTAGGTATGGTCAGAAATTATCATGTTTCTTACTGTCATCTTTAATAACTGAGGCCCGCGACGTCATCCGCGTGGATTATTAAAAATCCCGTGGAAACGTATGGGACCTACGTGTCTACGGCTTACATAAATAAAATAGTTACTACAAAACTTTCAAACATATTTTGGAAGTAGCACAATAAGTATTAGCTGTCAATAAAATTTAAGTATATGTATACGCAATATAAATTCAGTTTGTCACATTGTCATGATCGATATGGACAACCAAATCAGAATTATAGTTGGGGCACAAAAGAAATTGGACATTTTAGCGATATTTGTCACTCATGTCGCAAATTAAGGGCATATGGAGTAAATCCGATATTAGTTACGCGCTGCATAGGGTTTCCCTAACAAGAAGGGAATATGATTCCAACTAATATCTCGATTCCAAAATATAAGCTCGAATACAAAAATCGGTTTTAGAATGTACAGGTAAAGCCCATACACCACTTGGTATAGTTATCTTGCTTTGAAAATTGAAAATACCTACTAATTATTTGTTCATGAACTTTTTTTTTAATATTTTTTTCGTGATGTAACCACAAATTCACGGTTTTCGGATTTTTTCCTTTACTTGTGCTATAAGACCTACCTACCAAATTTCATGATTCTAGGTCAACGGAAAGTACCCTATAGGTTTTCTTTACAGACACGACAGACGGACAACAAAGTGATCCTATAAGGGTTCCGCCGTTTTTTCTTTTGAGGTACGGAATCCTAAAAATGTATAATTATTATTAAAACTTTTATTGAAAATCTCTAATCATAACTTAATATCGGCAATAAAAATAAAACAACATTTAATTTAATCTCAACGTTCTTAATCTGTGTCAAATTATGAGATTTAGCAAAACATGTCATCGGAATTACACGCTTCAATTACAAATGGGGCTGATATTAGACGAGGTTCGTAGGGGTGCGCTGCACGTGTTGCAGTCAAGGAGGGACGCGCAAAATATGTTTTGATATGATAACTAACTGCGCAGAATGCTATTGTTCTCTAATTGGCTTCAGATACGATGCGGCGGACGTAGGAACAAGTGATTGTAAAAATGCGGCAAGTGTGAATCGGTTGTTTTGTTTCGACAAAAGAAAATACCTACCTGCCTATCTAGGCACATCGTTGAAGGCATGTTGAAGGTCACCGTTCACAAATTGAAGATAGGTACTCCATGATCCATCCATTCTAAAGTATTACCAGTGATAAGTATAATTATGTCGTTGATATCCCAATCTAGACCTATACAGGCACGAAATGCTTTGTGTCTACATTTTTATACAAAATAATAGCTTCGAGTTTCTGACAAAAAATAAATTCGCGTTCCATATTAGGCCTCGTCATTATTTTCCACCTGGTGTGATCATTCACCATAATCAAGGTGTGTGTTATAATAAATACTTAAGTGAATGAAAACGCGGGAAAACACGTGTTAAAAATTTTAGCCTTCAGGCATTTGACGATAAGAAGACTTCTCAATTTTCCAAAAGCAGCTTAGCCAAACTGAATTCTTCTGCTGGCTTCTGTGGCGAAATTATTTCTACCTGAATTATTTGTCCAAGGTAATCGTGTGAAACAAATTCGATGCCAACAATATTTTCGGCAATCATCGGTATCGGGATAGCGTATTGATTGAAGTGAACATCACCTTTGTTTAGTCCACGCTTATCCCAAGACCGACCGACACGTCTGGAAGACTGGCCAAGGACCAGCTTTATATCTGACTAGCTGATGCCCGCGACTTCGTTCGCGTGGATGTAGGTTTTTTAAAATTCCCGTGGGAACTCTTTGATTTTCCGGAATAAAAAGTAGCCTATGTGCTAATCCAGGGTATAATCTATCTCCATTTTAAATTTCAGCCCAATCCGTCCAGTAGTTTTTGCGTGAAGGAGTAACAAACATACACACACACACACACACACACACACACACACACACACCTTTATAATATTAGTGTGATGACTAGAGACCCGCCCCAGCTTCGCACAATTTTCGTAGGAATCTCTAATTTTTTTTGAAAATAAAATATATAGCCTGTGTCACTCATATAGTAGTGAAGTAGTATCAGAATAATGTAGCTTTCTACTGGTGAAAGAATTTTCAAAATCGGTGCAGTAGTTCCAGAGATTACTTCCTACAAACAAACTTACAAACTTTACCTCTTTATACTTAGTTATTAGTATAGATAGATAGCTAAATATTTTCTACCTCCAAAGTTCCCTACGTACCTACCTAAGTACCTTATTGCACCGTATTCTTTCCAAATGCAATCAAGAAGCTAAGAAATTGGTGCAACGCAGGCACGTACGCACATACATCAAATTGTCTATGGCTTCACGAGCGATTTTCCGCATTCGCGAAGCTAACGCGATAATATAATTTTAATTAAACGGAACCGAAGCTGATGCGTATGATGCGCTTTGCAGAATCACCCTATTTAGACTTAGGCTAGGGTGACCAAAAGTTATCAATTTATTAAAAAAAACTTACTGATGCCCCCGACTTCGTCCGCGTGGTTTTAGGTTTTTAAAAATTCCGTGGGAACTCTATATTATATTTTACTTTCTTTATTCTTTTTATTTTATTTGTCGGGATAAATAATAGCCTATGTCCCTCTCCCTATATCCATGCAAAAAGCACGTTAATCCATTACTCCTTTTCGGTGTGATTGAAGGACAAACCAACAAACAAACAAACACACTTTCGCATTAATTATATGGGTAGTGATAGGTAAAAGACCTGATTCTCACTACCTGGCGGCTCATGAACGCCTAGCTCAAGTCTTTGGAGATAGAAAGCTAAAATTTTGTACACAGGTTCCCTTTGACTTTCACTAACTTATGGACACCCTTAATAGTCCAATATCCAGAACAACTGTGTCACCGTTGCTAATAGCAGACTTCGATCTATTTAACCGACTACGAGGCAAAAAAAGACAGCTAGTACCCGGCGGAAATATTACTCATTTAGCTTTAGAAAGAGATAATCAACAGTAAGGCTTCGTAGAGTATCATCTCTGTAACTCACATATTAGTGGGTGTCGCTCATTGAAATCAGCACAAATCAGTCTCAATGACAAAAACGCCGCTCTACGAAATTGAAGCTGCCGATTACCATCTCTTTCTAAAGTTCAATTCTGCTGAGTACCGTCAAAGTAGGATATAGAAAAGACTCGGAATTTCCATTGCAAAATTAGTGGCACGAAATTAGTTTCACCATATTAATTAATTTATAATTCATTTAATAAACATCTAATTTCGTGATGCATGCCTTACGAAATTAGACGTTTACACGTGCAATTGATAGTGAAATTAAAGTCGTGAAACTAATTTCGTAATATAAATTCCGCTTTATTTATAACTATAAGGTACATAGATGAAGTGTAGAACGAAGGTAAAAAAAGAAAAAAAATTATTATAAGTGAATTTATTCCAAATCTCAATATTACAGACAAAAAATATACTTATTTACACACAATTACAAAATAATATCGTCAGGAAGACAACTTTATTCCTTACTTCTAACATCGAAGAATGCCCAGCAATAGAAAAATCTTTATTGCAGGGATGGCTACTACTATTAACAAGATTTACAGCAAGTTGCAATTTTTGTAGCCCGAATTATGAAACATTTAATTTCTAGATTTATGTATTTTAATTTAAATACATTTTCTTATAACTTTAATTAATCTGTACGATTTAAGTTGGGAAATCGTGTTTATTTTTTCGGTATGGGAGCCTTGAAGGTCGGCTTGGGTCGGTGCCTGTGTCATGAGCCCTCCTTGAGTTTCCCGTTCTCGTTGGCCTTGGTGATGCGCTCCATCACCTCGTGGTTGTATGTGGAGTGTAACATCAGACCCAGTACTCCCGCCCTGTAGAAGACAAAAAGCGGATTATTATTAGAAACCAGTCAAGTGCGAGTCGGATTCGCACACAAAGGGTTCCGACTATGGTACAAGATGTAACACTTTGTACTTTTTATTTCATTTTTAACTAGAGGATGCCCGCGACCTCGCCCGCGTGGATTTCGTTTTTTTTAAATCCCGTAGGAATTATTTGATTTTCCGGGATAAAAAGTAGCCTATGTCCTTCCCCGGGATGTATCCCATGTCTGTACCAAATTTCATTAAAATCGGTTCAGCGGTTGGGCCGTGATAGACAGACAGACAGACAGACCAACAGACAGACACACTTTCGCATTTATAATACATAATATTAGTATGGATATGGATTTGCATGGCAGCCATTTTGGTTGTATTATCTTTTCGTATATATTAGTCACGAAACAGTCATCGCATATTTTTCTAAAAATGTCAAACAAATTAATTGCAAGTGCAGCGAGCCTAAATTTTTTCAAAGATTTATTTGACAAAATAAAACAAAAACACACTTTACCTGGAAGCCATAGCAAGTCTGATATTTCTCTCCTGCTCAACCAACTCGTCCAGTCTCAGCCACTGGCGAACCCGCTCCATATCAATCTCAGCGCGCCTCAGCTTCTCCCACTGGTAGTGTTTGAGGCAGGCCTTCTTGGGCGCGCGACAGAACTCCCCCGTAGGCTCGAACACGTTCCGGACGAGCGGACAACCGCACACGTCTGTATCGCTCACTTTGGGATCTTTGAAGTGTTCTGGACACATCACCTAGGGCAAAGAAAATCCAGATTTCGAACTCGCTATTTAAGAAACTTGCTTCTAATATGGACATACCCACAAATTAGATCGGCGACGGTCAACGTAATATCCCTATATTACGTTGCGTTGTTGTTATATTATTAAGTTGCATAATTAATGCATGCCGATAAAGAATTACAAACATACATATATAATCAATTTTATGTAGATAGGGGTTTCTTTAGTGAACGATTCAGACGACATGTATGACACATCCTTATGCATTTCATAAAGGTCGTATCGACCTCTAAAGGAGCCCCTATATCATCCTCTAAACAGTACTAATCCCAGTGTAAAAGCTCTGTCGGTCTATGTCTGTAGCATTCTAGCGCTTAAACGAATATACTCAACCCTATTAAACGTAGGTCCACCAGTTTTATACTTTTTGCTTTGTCTCGACTCTCGACGAGTAACTGGTAGATACAATAGTCCCTTTCCCGCCCAATCTAAATGACAGGTTTCCACACCAGTTACACACACAGTTGATGCACTTCTCCATATGTTTGTGTCAACTTACCCGCAGCCTCTTGCAATAAGTGCCGTTGATAGGATTGTAGTAGTCACAGAACATGCTCTGTCCGTCGATGCGCGTCCGGTGTCGACTGCCGAAGGACGCCTGGGCCTCATACTTTACAAAGCACTTCTCCATATGTTTGACGGCGTGCGCGAGTGTCAACTTACCCGCAGCCTCTTGCAATAAGTGCCGTTGATAGGGTTGTAGTAGTCACAGAACATGCTCTGTCCGTCGATGCGCGTCCGGTGTCGACTGCCGAAGGACGCCTGGGCCTCGTATTTTACAAAACACTTCTCCATATGTTTGACGGCCGTGCGCGAGTGGATCTCGTGGCCACAAGTGATACAGTACATTGAGGTTTCATCATCTGCTTCCTGCAAAGGAAAAATACAGTAAAACTTCTTAAGTTATACGCCAACAACTCAATTGTAATTTGTGTCACATCCGACAGCAAGCGATAAGTGGAGAGTAAAAAAATGAAGAAGAGAGTGGACATATCTAAAAAAAGAATATGGATGTCTATTTTTGAGGTTTCGCAGAAAGCTGATTACAAAAAGTCACACAATTTTTTAATAAGATGATGGATATACATTTTTTTTTTGAAAAAATAAAGTTCCAAATGGCAGACCTGAAACCATACACTTATTTTTAAAATATGGTTTGGAGTGCTGATTGCGAAAATGTCACCCATATTTAAACTAAGCTGTGACTGATATTTGTTATCTGAAGAAATTTCACTTCTTTCACGTGTAGAGTGTAAGTATACAGAATGCATGCAATCACTTTTTTTAACTTGATAACACAAAAAGAAAAGGTTCAAGAGACGAAATTAGATTTCTATACCTAAATCCTGTACCGTAGGTATAATACGCGACATGCCGAGATGGCAATCGGAGTATGAGGCGGGGGGACGCCCCGCACGTCACCCGCGCTATCTCGCACCGGATTTTTTTATATTACATTTATTATTTACAACATATTTTCACACAAACACCTTTGTTTACCTTTTCATCAGTATGCACTATAGTTGCATGTTTGGCTTTCGCGATCAAGTTGTCTAAATCCACATGTTGCTTGTCCAAGGCTCGTAAAGCTGCCTGTGCACGAGCCAGGCCGCTGCGGACCACCTCCAAAGCCTTGCGATTGTGTTGTTCCGCTACACAACTTGATAGCGACCACTCTTGGATCCTTTGAGGGAGGACCTGTGAGACAACAACAATAAATGGTTACGTAGGTTCGATCCGGATATGCAGAAGGAATGAAACTTCTTTGATTTATAGTCATTACTCAGCCGACATTTTTTTTAACTCTGACATTCTTTTTTATGATATAGACCCCCTTTTGGATGAATTTGATAGCGAACATTTTCAAAATGGCGTCAACTTTAAAATTTGATAAGTTCCCTTTTTCATGATGATTCATAACATTCTAGCTAGGGGTGAGCCTACAATGCCGAGTGGAGGGAAGGTGGGAGGTGGCAAACAATGCAACCCAGCGAAATCTATAGCTGAACCAAGGTCGAGCAGATAAAGTTGAGTCAAAGGTCACGAAGTGAAACTTCAGGTGTAGCCTAATTTTTAAAGGTTTTTATATTGATTAATCCAGGGTATAATCCATCTTCATTCCAAAGGAGAATGATCATACACGGGCCAAGCTTGTGTCAGAAGATAATTATTTTCATAATTTATGTTTTATTTTATAATTCAGTTTGGCATAAAAAATAAAGTGCTGACTATCCCGAGATTTTTTCCTCATTTTAAAAGTACTTCAATTGTTACTATACAGAAATCCAGTCTCCATTTTTATCAGTAAACATACCATAGTGATGTTATTTTACGACATCGATGATCAAAATCGGTGGTGGTCGAGTTATAATCGATTAAAGACTATTATTTTCATAGTAATATTTAAAAAAATCGATTTTTTTTACAAACCATCTTGATCGAATCGAATCAACTCGATAAGTGCTAGTTGCAGGTCTATGGTTTTTGCTTTCTGTCAATTTCGATAATTGCAGTCGTAGTGTTCACATACTCTTTGATTGCAGTTTTCAGGGTGGTTCGAATTTAGATATTTTAATCCCATATCGTTGACCGTTGCGCGTTGTCTTGTACGTCGAGTTGAGAACTATATTTCCTTCATATTAAGCTCCGTATATGCTATAACTTCATCATAAAAATATAGGTATAGGTAAATGCAATGGCACCTTGTACATCTTCAAATAGTGATTCATTGGGAATAACTATGTACTTGCACCATATAGGCAGCACTAAAATCGTCCTGGTGATATGTGGAAACTACTACCTACTTTACTTTACCTAATAAAACCTACTTACCAAACCTAACCTAACCTTTTACATAAAACTGTTTTTCTCAGAAACTGGGAGGAATAAATTAAAAATTCTTTTTTTATATGAAAGTAGGGATATCAAACTTTATTATATGTAAACTTTCATTGAGACACAAAAATATTTGTAAGTGGCCCAAACTCCATAGAGTGCTGGTCATTCTCTTTTCATCCAAATCCGTTCAGCTGTTTTTGCGTGATTGAGTAACAAACATCCAAACATCCACACTTTCACATTCATAATATTATTAAGATATTAGGGTTAGGATTAGGATTATATTAGGATTAAAAAAATCACTTGATATATCCTCGCAGTGGCCAGCCTCATCCCGCACTGGGCGGAGCAATACTTAGAGCCATACTGCGCCGCGCGGACGCACTGCGGTCCGTAGCACTGCCGCGGCTCAACCGTTTGCAAGTGAGATATGGACTCCTCCGGTTCGTAGACTTCGCGCTCGTGGTGCTTCTTCTTTATGCGGTTGCTACTGGCAATAGAAATAGAACAGCTATATAGAAGCAACACAATGCATTAAAGTTGAACCCAACACTTCTCATCTCACTTTATAAAAATTTTGTGAGTTTCAATAACATTTTGTACAACAAACTTGATGGAACTTGATTTTGAGTTTAGTTCTCAAAGGTGGGTTCTCGAGAATGTCTTATTAAGTGCTTGTTTTAACTTTATCTGAAGGTTTCGAAACGGCCAAACTAAATAATGAGAAACATTGAAATTAATTTTTTCTTAAATAAATGTTAATAATATTTTTACCCAAAATGTAGGTACACAATATTTGTAAAAGGTTTATACCTGGATATCCTAGATGCCTTCTTGCTCTTGATGCATAATCTCTGACGACATCTCTGCTTTAGCTTATTGCTGCCACCATATTTAAACATATCTTCACATGCATCACAGCTAAAAAACATTTTTTTATGACTCAATACACTAAATGCTAACAGGCACACTATATTTATATAGAAATGCAACAAGTATTCTTGGTACCTTTCCATGTGGCATGATTTGATTAGGCTATATATAATAAGTTTTAGTGACACAAATTCAATAAAATCCGTCAAGTGCAAGTTGAACTCTCACATGAAGAGTTCTGTACCGTCATACAAGAAATAATCTTTTTAAAATTTTTGTGGCAGCCAATTTGAAATTTTTATTATTTGTTGTTATAGCGGCAATAGATGTATACATTCTGTGAAAATTTCAACTCTCTACCTATTACAGTTCACGAGATACAGCCTCCTGACAGACAGACAGATGGTAGTATGGACAGCAGAGGCTTAGTAATAGGGTTCTGTGGCACACTTTGGTTAAGGAACCCTAAAAATAGCCAAATCAGCATCATTTTCTTCATTCAAAAAACTTCATTATTTAATCGGGTTACTGTGTTATTTGAAACAACTTACTGCCCACAATCATGAATCTGCAAGCATCCAGCACAATCCCCACAGCCATCCTTGGCAGGTCTTCTAGAAGATTTATTCTCCGAATGATCCTTTTCCTTACGTTTCTTCTTTCTATCATCTTTTCCTAAAAACAAATAACTGCCTATTTTTATTTCTATTACTAGAAGCAAATTTGTCCATGTGCACTCAGGTTTTTTAAATATCCTGTGGAAACTCTTCAATTTTATGTGTAAAAAAACCTGATCAATGCAAGCAAAGTCTAACTCAGTACCAAATTTTGTCAAAATTGGTTAAAAAGATGGGCTCTGAAAAGGTAGCAGACAAACAAATAATTCACATGCTTGCCTTTGTAGGGGTAGTTACAAGTCAAGAATTTGTTTACTGTAGATCGAAACATATGACTCTTGACATAAATCTAAACAAAGTCAAAGTATGCTCTCAGCCTTAGTGATGGATAGTGCTTTTTTCTAAAAAAAAAGAGGATAGAATATATTTATTAACCTGAGTCCACATCATTTTCTCTCTTCTGTGGTCTAAACCTTGTCTTAAGGCTAGGATCTTCTTCTCTACAGCGATCGCAGAAGTAGTTTTTAATGTATTTAGCTTCCCTCTCCGATATATTTATACAATCCCCATGGTACCACTCTTCACATGAATCACAAGCTCTGAAAGAATAATACAATAAATACTTATATAAGGACATGTTTTAAGTAAGTGTAAAGAGATACTTAAGTGAATTTCACATGAATAGAATTTGTTTAGGAGTAGGACCAAGATAATAAGTACTTTGTTTCAAAAACCTATGGATAACTAATATAGAGTTCTAAAGAATCCTTTTACTTACATCATAAACCGTGAGCTGTCGGATGAACGGCAAATGCAGTAAGCCTGCCCAGCTTGATTCAACAACGATGTGATCTTCGACTGCCTCTCAGGCAGGTCGAACTGCTTAGCGATATCTGCTTTCTACAATATAAAATCATTTTAATTGATCATTGTTGTCCTAAGAACAGCAGTACTTTTTTCTATTTTACTTACACTTTGCTTAGATTTCTTCTCTCCCATTTTATAAGACATTGTTTAATGAATAGATAGCTTAATAATTCGGCTTCTTGAAGGGAATATACGCTTGTTTTATTAAAATAATTAAAATTGGGAATTGCGAAAACACAACAATTTTCTCAGTAAGCGAACCATAAACAAAACATAGAAGAATTAGAAATGAGACATGTCATGTCATTGTCAAATGCAAGGAACATGCAAAGAAGAACCAGGACTTCGTCTGTGGTGGCGTTTGTTGGCGCGCGTGCGGTGCGTTTTTGGAGAGTTTTTTTGTGAGAAGTGGCCGGTTTTTGTGTTATGCTGGTTTTTATTGGTGGTGAACTGACTGGGAAGCGCTCTAAAGAGGCGCCGCGTGTATGTTGGCGGGAGCCGGCACAGACGAAGTCCATACTTATACATATAGTTTCCCTAACTTGTTAATAACAGCTACAAACTTGACATTGGCTAATCAGTGTAAAGCCAGACGAGAGAGAAAAAAAAAGAAAGAAGAACCACCATCACAAGGAACAATAATCTTTATCCTTCTTTAAGATTTCTACTCAGCTCTGGTTTCCTTAGATCTTTTAAAGATTTTATCTATTTGAGCCATTTTGAGCACCATTATTTTCGTATTTTTGAGGTAGGTATTTTAAATGCGCATCTCAGAGTAATAATAAGTTTTTCTGCATCTGTGGTAGTTTTTGCTTTGTCTGTACTCTGACAATCCTGACACTGACATATCTGTTAGCTGGTTACCATAGCAACAACTTGTTTATTAGTGCTAATGCTAAAGTTTAGTATCCTGAAAAGTAGTTATTATTTTATTTAACAATGATGGATAACGAAGATACGCCTCAAATAATAACCCATATAGAGCACAACCTAAACCACTGTTTATTTGATTGCAAATGGGTTCCGTGCTCGGCAAAGTTTGTTGTTATTGGTTCGTTGCCCAAAGGGACCGGCACTTTGGAAATATTTGAAATTACTTCCGGGGAACTTAGGAAAGTGAAGGAAATCGAGAGGCCTGTTTCGTTCAAATGCGGCACATTCGGGGCAAGCAGCGATGTGGAAAGGCGTCTTGCAACGGGCGATTTTAAGGGTACCTTAGAAATTTGGTATGTATATGGTATGTTTTTGGTATGTTTTGTATTTGGTATTTTTTGGCTCAGGTTTAGTATTGCGCCCACGGCGGAGCGCGGTGGAAAGGAGGTTGGGTAGGGGGTGTACCCCTGTGCAAGCCAAACTCAGCAATTCATGATAGTTTACGAGATATTCAATTTTGAAATTCCTAGATAGTTTTACGAAAATTTGAGCTGAACTCTTTTTATTTAAGGGGAACGGGGAAGTGGTAAGTTTTTCCTCAAATCACCATAGTATTGATGAAACTTTGTTTTCAGGGATTTAGAGAAAAGTTGCCAGGTGTACATTACTAAAGAGCATACTGATATTATTAACTCAATTGACGGAATGGGTGGGAACATTGTTAATTGTGGAGCCCCAGAAATTGTCACTGGGAGTAGAGATGGTGAGGATATTAAAATACTACCATAAAACCAAAACTCTTTGTTAAATGTTTTCTTGGATTTTGTAGACAACTTCTTGCGAATATTGGCTCCATCCAATTTCCAAAAGTTTGATGAAGTTTCGCCTCAAAAAATATTATGTTACAGGTACAGTAAAAGTTTGGGACCCACGGCAAAGAGGGAAACCAGTGGCTAACATGCAACCAGCGCAAGGTGAAACACGACGCGACTGCTGGGCCGTGGGCTTCGGTAACTCGTTCAATGATGCGGAGAGAATCGTCGTGGCTGGCTATGATAACGGGGATCTGAAAATGTTTGATCTACGAACTATGTCGCTTAGATGGGAGTGTAATTTGAAAAATGGGGTAGTTCAATTTTTATCAAAATGTATACTTACCTGCTTATAAGTTTACACTTGACTCTCTGATCTCTGGATTGATTGCTCTAGTTTGATAGAGCCTATAGTGTGATTATATACAAACATCACTGGCTGACACTCTTTTGCTATTGGCTTAAATGTACTGTACACAATAAATTCAGCCAATCACAGCGATTGAGATTGGCGCGTGATAAGGAAGAAATCAGCAGAAAAGTAACTTGCCGCGGCCAAAAGCCTACCAGATTAGACTTAATAAGAAATTATAAATCCCCAAACTGACTCAGCTCGGAATTGGGACTTATAATTGGATAGGTACCTGTTGGCCTATATTTAACTAATCTACAAGTATTAAGTATAGTAGGTAATCATATAATAGGTAGGTAGATACCTACCTAAGTACCTTCTGTTTCTAGGTTTGCTTTGCTGAATTCGATCGTAAAGATATTCCAATGAATAAATTGGTAGCAACAACACTAGAAGGCAAATTCCATGTGTTTGATGTGAGGACACAAAATCCTTCTAAAGGATTTGCTCAGGTAGTAAAATAACGTTCTACATTTTGAAATTTTTATTCTAATCTAATGTGTATCTGTGTATCTGTCTGTGGCATTGTAGCTCCTAAGCTAATGAGCCGATTTTAATTTAGTTTTTTTTTTGTTTGAAAGGTGGCTTGATCAAGAGTGTTCTTAGCTATAATCCAAGAAAATCGGTTCAGCCGTTTGAAAGTTATCAGCTCTTTTCTAGTTACTGTAACCTTCACTTGTCGGGGGTGTTATAAATTTTTAATTTACACTTGTAGGTTCTAGACAATTCTTCAAAAAGTGGTACAATATGGGTGGCGCGACATCTCCCTCAGAATAGAGACATATTTATTACATGCGCCGGCAATGGGCATGTGTCGCTATGGAAATAGTAAGTTTGATATGGTCGCTTTTATTGTAACTATACAGTTTCTAAACTAAATGAGAATGACACATCTAAATATATCGCTTTCTCTTTCATAATGCTCTGCGTGGAAAAGGATAGCACTAAATTTAATTAGAATTTAGGTCAATTTATTTTAGTTTAGAGATTGTGTACATCGAAATTAGCCACAATGTGTAGATCTGATCATTCATCCCATCTACTCGCCAATCATATTTTTAATAGACAAAAAAATTTAAAACAAAATATACAATAACTAGTTGGATTTATAGATAGTTATGACTATTTACTATTGAATATATATAGTTATGAACTATTTTTAACTAGTTCCCTAAAGAAAAACAAAACTAACAATCATATAAAAGCATTGATTTTGGAAGTGCCACCCCTATTTTATTCTGAGCATAAAAGACCTGTTTGGCTTCTAAAATTCAAAATATTTTAATTCAATATTTTAATTGAATTGAAACTACATGTGCCTACTTTTCAATCGTCAAATGCATCTGCCACTGCTTCGGAATGCCTTTCCTACCGAGAAGAACCATTAAGAAACACGGCGGTTGCTCTTTTCGAAGATTAGATATAAGTACAATGTTATGCTATGTATAAAAGTAATTGAAGTCCCGCGCATCGCTGGATACAGGTCAAATCAACGCTCTTTTATCATTTACTTTACATAATTCCATTTTATTTTAGCGAGTATCCGGAGCAAAGGTTCCATGTAGACTCAAAAGGTGTCGCAGTGGGCGTACCGGGCAAGCTGAACCGACTGCAGAGAATGGTGATCAGCTCTCAGCCCATCAACGCGCTGGAGTGGAACCGCGATCACCTCGGCCTGGCCGTGGCCACATCCTACGACCAATACGTCCGCGTGCTTGTCACCACTAAACTTAACTTGCAATGACTTAATTCCATCATCATCACCAACCGATAGACGTCCACATCGATCTCTTGTAAGGACTTGCAAACGCCGTAGGTAGAAACTTCATTTACAATGAAGTAAAAAAAACTTCTTTAAGCGACACTTGAATATCCCAGATCATTTTCTTAAATAACACGCAACTCCGTCCATATTTAAAATGGCCGATAAACTTCCTAGGCGCATGATTTAGAATAATAAAATTTGCACCAATGCTATGCAACAAACTATGTTGGTATATAGTTAATTGGTTATTAATTGGTATAAGTAATTAACAATATTGAAGTACTATTTATGAAATAAAATAGCGAATAGTATATTTTAGAATTAAGTTCTCATGTGAATGACTTTCTTGACTTTATGAGAATAAATATCTTTAAACCTAACCTATTATGATAGGAAGAAGATAAGTCGAGCCAAACTTAACGGATCGGTCTAAGCCTTAAACCACAAATAAAAATTGCTGCACATTATTATTATAAAACTATGTACCTACAAATCTACAAGGGAAGAGTTACATCTGCAAGCCGGTTCAGGGTAACTACACCTTCGGTTATGCATCACGTGTATGATTCAAATCTTTTTCTGCGTCTTAATAATGAATTAGCGATGTCAGAAATAAAACAACCCATCAATTTTCTAACTCAAAAGAGCATTTTTATTAACCTAGCACTTATTATAAATAAAATTAAGGCTAGCATTCAGTTCTTATTTAGACTAACGTTAGAACATTTGATGCGTACACTCACCAAACTAAATTCGATCGAATTTGTATACCTAAGTCCATTTTCGTCGAAATTCATTGCGAATTTAGTTTGAATTGAGCTTCCGACCATCGACTAAACGCCGCTACACTCCTGGTACGTTTTCCACGGTTGTATTGCATCATACCACAGATTAATAAAGGGGAAAACATTACTAAAGGTATAAACAAATTACTGCATTAAACTACTCGGAGCGCGTCATGAAAGACTAGTGTCTTCATTGTATAAAATATATGATTTCTAGCGCCTCTCTCGCTTCAGGACATGCCACATCGTAATTTGCTTACATTTTTAAATATCCTCTTCGGACCCATCTCAATATTTATGTATACAAAAAAGTTTATAACATTTTGTATTTTGATAAGCCTGGAGACGACAATACGTAGTGTCGATGTTAAGTGACAAAATGACGCAGAAATACTACTTGGAGTGGACGCATCTGTCATACATTTTATATGAAGACGTGCACATCAGTCTATCACAGTGCTCAAAGCGCGCTTTGATTGGTCGATAACAGCTACTCTAAAGTGCATTGCGATGTCACGAGTCACGACTCCCAGTGATCTATTTGCACCTTAAGAAAATTAGCTCGCTTCGTTTACGTGAAAATCGATGGAAAATCACGATTGATGCAATATATCCCCGAAAAACGTACTTTTAAAAACCACATACTAAATGAAATAATGCTAATTATATCGAAACACGTACTCAACGCAACGCAATTTACAACACAGTAATGAAGCATATAAATATAGACAGATATTAAGCTACGATGGCTTTTTTATTTTTCATTATTTTATATGCATTCTCTATTTTATCGGATCAAATAAGCATAATTTTGTCTTTTTTATGAAGGAACACTAGAGAAAAAAACCTATTTTTTATGATTAGAGTGGAATGGATTCCAATTATAGTTCATCATTTTTGTAAGCGATAGCCAAAAGCAAAATTGTTTGATTCTTCAAATTCTAACGATCTGGAGGCACCCTAAGTTTTATAGTGTCAACTAACAACCACTATTTAACGGGTGTTAGATATTGCGTATCGCTTACGTATTCTATGGCCTATAATCAAAATCACTCTAGAATAAAAGATTTCGGTCAAAACCGTCAATCACTCGCAATATGAGGCGACGTGCTTATGATATCGGTCATTAACAAAACAATAGTATTTACAAGCAACGTTAATTTAATCCAAATATATATTATTATATCATAAAAATGCTAACGGCTGAGTCAAACTTTTATATTTAATTTTTCTTTATATATAAGTTATATATCATTATTTTTAATTCCATTCAAACTCTTCGATTCTAAAACAATGTATTTCTGCGTACAATGATGATCAATATGAACTCTTAAAACAAGCGCACATTTACTCGGGGCAGTGCTTTTATAACATATTTTTCCTGAGCTGACTAAAAGGTAAACAAATCACAGAAAACACGGAGAAACCCGAAAGCGTCACGCTTTACATTGCGCTTAGAAGTTCTAAAGTTTGATTTATCTCTTGTATCATATTGTGAATTTACAGCAAACATATAAAACTCCATATAGGCATAGCTCATACAATAATTTAAAAAGTGAAGAAAAATCGTAAAGTGCCCAGCAAAAACTTGGACCTGAGGCTGTGTAGTGGGAGAAAGTTGGTGAATCCGGGAAGCGATAGTCGACGTATCGACCAATCGCGTGCACCCGCGCCGACTAGTTAACCAATCGCGTGCACCCGTCATTCGCCGTCAACGCGTCAATGCTCAAGTTGTTTGCCGGGCACTGTACGCTTGTGTGTATGACACGAATAAGCGTAATGGCATCTTATTTTAACAGTGGTCTAGGCTCGTCTACTACATAGATACTGGCGCATTTACGCACTTTTGGGTAAAACACCTTAAAAAAGTGCGGCAATTTACCAGTCTGCAGATGACGTTGGTTCACGGTAAGACCCTGCACAGGGCATCGCTTACGAGTTTCTGCTAGAAATGACTTGGTAACCTTATAAGTCAGTGAAGAAAATACAGTCTTGAATTACACGATAAAAGCAATGGTCAAACGATGTTGCTATCTTGCTCTAACCCATCCAAAATGTATGGAAACATTATGAGATAGTATTTTACGCTTATAGACCCACCCCGCCTAAACGCGCGCGCCATTACAATAACAGTCGAATAACATATCTTGCAATATCTTGATTCGAAGACAATAATGTCGTGTAATCACTAACTAGTGGATTCAAATTGTACAAAAACTAAATTTCTCCAATTTTCGTAAGCTAAATTCACTAGAGTCTATAAAACTTACATATATTTATACAAGTCGTCCGAACCCGATGAAAGGTTCGGAGCGCGCGAGTCGCTCGTGCAAAGTATGCTTACATGTTCGATCAATAATGTACTAAATATGCTTACAGTAACAAACTATCTGTAAAAAAATTAGTCAGCCAAAATGGAAAACTTATTTTCGTTATTAGCTCGTGGGGTGAGGTGCGGGTTGTGGGAGATTCCTTGATTTTATGTCAACTGCTGCAACCCGTGCCTTACCTCACAATCTGTCGTAGTGAAACAGCCAACCAAACCAAAGTAAAGTTTTAGACGCGTCTCACGATGCCAGTGTGCTATTAAAAGTTATCAAAATAAACACAAGTATGTTTAAAGTTAAAAGGTAATGTATTTTTGGTCACTTACAATTAATAAATAGTTCTGCTACAAAAAAATCACATTTTACAAATTTAAATTGTATATGAAAGCAAATCTAGTATATTATTGATCAAAGACTATTAATGAAACTACAGTGAGACCGAAGCGAATGGATTGTGCTGAAACAACCTCTATGCTCAATTCTACTTTATAATGACAACATATCAGTTGAAAAAAACTTCTCAATGGTGTTAATTCGTTTGTACAAAATCTGTAGACTAAATTGACAGGTCTTAGGCTGAGATCTATAGAGCGCACTTTGATTTTGCTCAGACTTAAGACACTATTAAGACGAGACAGCGTTATATCGCTGGCATATATCTCTCTCGTTTTAACTGAAACTTAAGTATAAGCAAAGTCAAATGCTATAAATTGCAACCTAAGTTAAGACTGCAAACACTATTTTAGATCTGTCAAGTTAGTATAGAAATTTCGCACAACCGATTTAGCATCATTATATTAATTATGTATTATAATTTATGATCGCTGACGAATATTTTAAACTAAAAGTCCAAGATGATCTAGGAGTATGAGCATCGCTTTGATGTAACTGCTCAAGTTAAAAAAATGTGACGTCGGAGTTTCGTAAAAATCGGCAATCGGAGTTGTGAAATCACGTTATATAAATGAAAGATTTGCATGAACGTCCAAGACGTCACGTTAGTTTACTTGAAAAGTTACTGCATAGGCCTTAATTTTTTTTCAAGTTAGCTAAATGAATAGTTTAGTTGAAAAGTTACACTTCGATCTCTGAGGATTTAGGTTGAGACCTATAGAGCTAACTTTGAGTTTGCTCAGACTTAAGACACTGTTACAATGTATACCTTATGTATATGTTAACCGAACAACGAACGTTATATCGCCGATATAAATTAGTATAGTCTGAGCAAAGACAAAGTATGCGTTGCTTAGTGAAAATTTTCAAATTAAGCAAAGTTAAAAAGGTAACTCTGCTGTTACGTTTTTAACTTGCTCTTAGGAGGTTAGGGATTTGATGGAGCGCGTCGACGAGACGCTGTGAAGACAAAATGTATAGCGATCTATGGAACGAAAGAAGCGCGCGGCTGGCGCTTGTTGTATTTCGTTCCATAGAGCGACATATATTCACCCCTTCCACTTGCCCGAGGTGCTTGCTTCAAGTCCCTAAGTCTATAGTATCTAAAGATCAATTTCATTTGTTATTATATTCCGTACATTGATTTTTAAATGTCGCTAAGTCCGAGTTTCATATATCACACTACTTCAACGCGCGAAAAATAACAATATTTTGTTCAACATTGAACTTGTATGCGGTATATATGTGTTAGAATGATTTATCACAATCAAAAGTCAAAACATATCAGTGCAGGGGAGGCTAGGTTTTTTGTACAAAACCACCATGTCTGAAAACCGTCACTGACTTAAGGCGGAGTTTCTAAACCGGTTTCTAGGGTGCAGCGCACACCCGCACCGTCTTTCTTAATAACAACTCTAATTATGGTTTAGTTACTTAACCATAAGGGCGGCGGCGTGTGGCAAGCCCAAGTGTGCCAAAACGAGGCGCACATCCTCCGCGTTTTGATTTCAGTACACTAATTTCAACTGTATGTGAAAGTCCATAAAGCAGAATTTTATTTGTTATCAATAAAAACTCGCCGTATGTCAGTGACGATGTTTACTCGTTTTACAACCTTACTCAATATTCACTTCATGACGACCTACTCACTACGTCTACTAAGTGTCCCTACATTATCAGCCCTAACATCGGGCGTGGTCTGACGCCGATACTAGTTCAGATAGTGTAGAACTGCTCTAACAGACTCGCTAACAACTAAAGTCCGTTTCCAATAGAAGCTGTACCAAAGGTAAAGAAACGTTACGATACCTATACTTATCAAAAAAAAATTTTTTTCGCGCACACTTGCAACTTTTGTCTCTGCAACAATTTCGTCTCCCACATTTAGGACTCATTATACGTTGATCATAATCTATGATCATTAGCATCATTATAGTCAAACCAATGCATGGGTTAATGCAATAGACAAGGAGGTAACTGTTTCACTATCGGATGTGTTGAAGGCGCAAACGGTCAATAAATTATATCACGAACAAGAATCTTAACCTAAATACGTGATTAATATTAAGAGTGTAAATGCTCCCAAGTTTTTGAATGAAAGCGCGCACAAGTAACTAAGTATAAATAAAGATGGAACAGATGGGAAGCGTTTCTTGAACTTGGATGTGGTAGACAAAAGTTGCAGAGATAAAAGTTGATCGGGCATAAATGATTGTTTATCTACCTTTTGTGCAGCACATATCGAAACTTAACATAAATCAAGTCACACGCTACGAAAACCCCAACATAAATTAATCAACAAATATTTACATTTCATGTACTCTTATACAATTTCTATTCATCTATTTATAATAATTTCATTTGATCAATCAAGAATCAGGCGTGTTAAATATTGCTGCAATTCGGAAACCGAAAGACAAAAAGTAATAACCGAAATTAGTACATTATGTACAGATTTTCTAATCGCTGAGTAATCTTTCAAAATGTCTTTAATCCTCGATAAATAATCAGCGATAAAAAAATCAGCCTTGTGATTTTTTCATTAATTTTTTGGATAAAAATCTCATATTTTTACCTTTATAAATGAGTGCATCAATTTACAAAGCTTCTAATGTGTTGATGTTTAATATTTACTGCTGGACACTGTATCGCGTTTCATAAATTAATTAAGACCATATTTTATGGATCAAACATTTTCCTTCTTTGATAAAGTAAGATATTTTACTGCAATTTTATTACCATAATCGTTTCAGAGGTGCTAATTTGGTGGTATATAGGATACTCTAAACTGAATTGAGAAGTCTAAAAATTGTGCTATCCTGTTTAACAAAACAAAACTCAGTGCAAAACTTTTAGGCTGAGATTACCATAATCGTCGTAAATGAAAATTTCAATAAGCACTATTTTAAAAACTTCAGGCTAGCGTCACCGACTATACGGTTAATAGTGTTCGAAGTGTCGAAATATGTGAACGATATATTATTAATTTTTGATATAATTAATTTGAAGAAACATTTCTGTCGGTAGTCTCCACTGACTTTTTGTTTTGAAGTTAAATAGACTTTAGACCTCAGCCTTAGACTTGTCAATTTAGCATAGATTTGTGTACGACCGAATTAGGACCTCTGCTCTAAAATTAGGAATATTTATAATTCGATGCAGTTTTTTGTTTCATTCATTTTTTTCACTTACAACCCTATCTTACTGACCGCTCAGGTTTCTAGACCTCTCTAAACAGTGGCATGTACTTCATATAGGCAAAAAGGCACTGCCTAACCTACAAATAAATAAAATTGTGCATGCTACCTTAAATAATAAAGTAGCTATGCTATTAAACCATTTTTGAATTCATAGCTGTGTTTTGTTGGTATCTACCAAAATATGCAGTTTTGTTTATATATTTTTTCTAAAATGTGTAAATACTGTTTTACACCAAAGCAACAACATGCAACAATGTGGTATGCTAGAAACAAAGTTTGCAGCAACAGCAGCAGTCTATTTTATTTATGAAATAAAAACAGATATAAGTAAGCAGTAGTTGCATAAATAATTTTTAGTAATAAGTAAGCTTAGAGTACACTGTCACATTAAAACTCCCTGTAAGGACAGTGTACATTATGAACAAATAAACAAATAAATACTTAGAATTGGATTTTTTATTCCAATAAACTATTACAAGTGCTTTTGAATCGTCAAAAGAATCTACTACTGGTTCAGAATGTCAGTTTTTCCTTTTATACATTTAAATTCAGTCCTGTCAAATTAGTTTTATTCACGAGACAGCAGAACGTTAATAAATTAATATTAATTAATTAAACTTTTACAATGGCTTTTGAATCGTCAAAAGATTCTACCACTGGTTTGGAATGCCATTCCTATACCGAGAAGAACCAGCCAAAAATTCAGTAGTTGCCCTTTTCAAATATTTAATTTACAATAATATTGCATATTATAATAATTCATAAGCTATAAGTCTACGCATTGCTAGACCACGCTTTTTTATCATTTACATAACTTTCGATTGTATAATTTTTTTACGAAGCATACTTTTATAAAGAAAATTAAACGTGTGTAAATAAGGCCCTGTGACTTGCTGCAATATCGCACTATGTTGCTCTGGTGTAAATAAAGCTTAATGCACACCGTACGCGCGCCAGTATTGCCATAGACCATATTGTATGGCTATTATTTTTATACACGTAACATCTTAAATATAAACTATCGTGAGTGATTTCCATTAGTATAGAATGTACCGGCTATACTCACGTATTTAGTCGATGTAAGTCTCAACCGCGACGCACAGTGAGCTGAGTCCCTGTGAAAAAGGACCCGGGATGGGTTCGAAACTAGTCGGGCTTACATCGACTATTTAGTCACGTATATAGTCGATCGCGCTAAGTTTGCACCTCGCTGGAATGCGGTCACCTCCCCGCTGTTGTCCTGTCGCGTCAGTACGGTTCGCATACCGTACCTAAGCGTCAGAGTGACGTCATCGACGCGAGGTGCAAACTTAGCCTGACTGTATAGCCGGTACATTCTATATCTTAAACATATTGGTGTTCGTGCAGCAGTTCCATCATCATCGCTTGCACTCGAAGGCTCCTCTGTCGGAACACGCTCAATTTGCTCAGTTTCTGAGCGCAGAGCACGCAAACGGTCGGCGTCTGGCTCAAGAATGCCCACAATGTCAGTTTAACAGAGCTCTCTCCGTCACTCGTTTCCACTCGTTTCATACAATCGTAGTTCCAATTTCATTTGAATATTAAGCAACCAAAGTCCATGAAATTTTGCAGACATATTCTAGGAACTAATATCTGTGTCTGTGGTATTTTAGATTTTTCTAAAAATATGTAGTTTTAAAATTACAGGGGCTCCAAGATTTGTATGAAAATTTTTAAGACCGCGTAACTTTGAAACCGAATATTTTAACAGAAATCTGGAAAACCACAGACATTAGTTTCTAGAATATGTCTGCAAAATTTCATGGATATAGGTTGCTTAATATTCAAATGAAATTGGAACTACGATTGTATGAAACGAGTGACGGAGAGAGCCCTCTTAATAATATTTAAATTGTATTTTATCCCCTCACTTTTGAGTAAAGACATTTCCTTTTTCGAAAAACCTTCGGTTGATATTATACTCTATCCACGGAATGAAGTTCGTATAGCGCTCTCTCTGTTACGTAATCCCATACAAATGATATAGCCAAAAGTCTCAGTGGGCGCTAACCATTTTGAGTCATTAACCAATCACAAACGAAATTACACCAACCAAACACAAACGAAACTATGTTTTCGAATTGAATTAAAAATGTTTTTGAAAACATTTTTAAATTGAATTTCGAATGTTTTTTGAAAACGTGTTTGTGATTGGTTGGTGTCTCGAAATGGTTTACGCCCACTGAAATTTTTTGCTCTATTATTTGTATGGGATAACGTAACAGAGAGAGCGCTATACTAAACGTCATTTCGCGGATAGCGTATAGTAATCAATATGTCTGTAATCTGTCGATAAGTTACTTAGCAACGTTGTTATTTGTTAAAAAGGTCGTATAAATTTATGACAAATATCAATGTTGCTTTGTAACGTATCGTCAGATAACAGATAGATTGATTATGAATTTCTGCCGTTACAAAAAAAACTATCTGTACTTATTAAGGTCAATGAACATGATCCCATAAAGCTTTTAACTGGAATTTTGTATTTAATTACGTAGATTTGATTTGATGATGCATAGAAGGGAGGGGATCCTAGTTCACGATTATTTATTTTAACCGTGTCATATAAAGCGTAACAAAGTCTTTAGCATTTACTGCCTACATGTCGACGTCAATGTATTTCTTATATCACTTGTTGTCTCTTTTACACCTACCGCACACGTCAGCTAGAGTACCTGGTGAGAAAAAAAAGTCTGAGTAAGCAGAGTAAAATCAGTTTTATGTTATTAGATTAAAAAAAAATTAAATCTTCCGTCTCTTTCACTCGATAGGAGCGCGTGCGAGCGAGAGCATTAGAATCAGTCGAGGGTTTTGTCTTGAAAGACATGATCACAAGTATCAATTCAAGTGGCCCAAAAGCAGGCTGGCCCAATAGCTACGTTCTAAGCGTGCTAGCGAGAGCGCAGGATTCAGTAGAAGCTATGTCACATTCTGTGGCAAAGTATCAATTTAGCAGATACAAAACAGCCTAGTCCAACTTCGTATCTCCTATCTCCCTCACTCGTTGGGACGTACCTGTGCGTGCGAGCGAGAGCGCGAGATTCAGTCAAGGTTGTCCTGAAAGATGAGGCGCACGTAGCCCGGCGTGCCCTGCAGCGGGGACGCGCAGAATGGACAGATCGCGTGGAAACCATTTGTGCCGTGCGGTATGTCTACCGTCGCCCAATATCTGAAGAGTGAAGGCAAAAAAATTATATTAGATATCAGCATTTCAATTCGCAAAGCCCTGCGCGTCACTCCTCTTGGTCCCGGCAGAATACCAGCGCTCAGGTTTTATTTTTAAAACCTGCTGCATTAATGCTGAGGGGGGCCTTTTCATCTTGTGCCATGTGGGTGCAAGAAGTAATTACTAAGTACTTATTAAAAACTACTACTAAACAATTACTAAACTAAGTTTGTTTATACTTGTTGTTTACTCATTCAAAGTTTTGTTAGTTTGTTTTGTTGTACTTATTGTCTACTCGTTTTATTGCACAAGATTGCAAATTAATTTTCTTTCTTTCAAAGTGAACAAGAGTTTAATAGTTGATGTAATTTAGGAAAATTGGCTGACTCCTATGCAGCTTCTTTATAGACAACTTTTGAGTTCCTCATACGCCTTTTTTGCCGACAAAGAACGATTAACGCGAAAAGTATCAATATTTGATTGTAGACATAAGTTGAGCAGAAGCTATTTCCCTATCAATATTCAGCTTAGTACTGATATTTTCTGATCAGATGTGATGGGATGATGTGAAGACATGTATAATTAGTACCAATAAACAAACGAATTAAACTTAAGCGGCGCTAATCATTTCGTCTCACTCACACACAAAACATATATAGTGTGTAACATAGTGTGCAAGTGAGAGAATGATGAACGACAGCATTTTCGATTAGTTTCTTTATTGGAAGGAGTTGTGCAAGTGAAGGAATGACAAAGTTAAGTAGCACTCACTTGACAGTCCGCTCTGAGGCCATGTGTCCGCACGGGTTGAAGGCGTAGGTGGGTGGGCCTGAGTCCACGTAGAAGGCGGGCTCGATGCCCATGCACACGCGCACCACGGAGCCCGCTGTGAGGCACATAGGACACCGACGCACGCCTGTTTCACTGCCCTCTGCTGCTCCCCATGAGTGTTCCCCTAAAAATACCAATTTTTTTTTAACAAGTATAAAAGCAAATCTAGGTTGAAAATATAAGACAGCTTGCATAGGTACATGTACACTCCATGTTACCTACCTAATTGATGGACTGGGGGTTGGTGAATAACTTACAAAAAATGCAACATAATTGTCGTCAACTACGTGTATTACTATCGGGTATTTATGGTTGGTTCACAAACCATTTTTAAATGCTTAAGAATCAAGATTCAAGAAGACGCACCCGGTCAAAATAGAAGCTATCTGACGTAAAAACTATCTTTATTTTTAAGGATGTTCTGGCCATTCAAAATGGACAGTCCATAAAGTAAAGAAAGCATGTCAGACATAGAAGCTAATACTAAATGTCAAGACTGCAATATTTTAAAGCAAAAGTTAAAAAAATGACTAAGCTAAAACTCGAATTTGCTTTACTAGGTAAGGAGATAACAACCACACCCCTCCCGCACCGCTCCACGACCGCAGAAACCTATTCAGTTAAGTTATGCCTGTAATGCAATTCTTATCGACTGCAACATTCTTCAAATAAAAACGAAATCGTCAACTAACCTTGCACATGTCCACAGTTGAGATACACATAAGGCTGATTTAAGTCCTGATGTGCCGAGGACAGCTTGCGAGGAATCACCAATGTGTTGAGTCCAACGGGGCATTGCGGCCGCCCCGCGTTTAGTTCGTCTACCAGAGCTTCTAGGTCACGCTTCGTCTACAAAATCAACCGTTTATTTTAATCCTAATCGATGCCCAAAAAGTTTACTTATAATTTAGTCCCCAAATCTGATTATGGCCGGAGGGCCGATCGCAGATGGACTTATTGGAAAGGAAAAAAAAAAATTTAGCTGTAAACCTACCGGTGAATTTTTAAGTCCCTCAGCGCTTCTCCATAGAAGTGTGGCTCCACATAAGTCTATCATTGTTCCATCTCTAAGAACATTGGTCTCTGCTTGACATGGCAGACCCTGAAAACATGTTGTTAAACCTTTGATAACGAAAGCTTTTAAATTACTCGAAAACATTATGAAACTATTTCTTATGCAAATTCTCAACTTGAGTCTGAGATATGTGTGCGCTAGATACTATAACCTGAGATCGATAGAGCGCACTTTAAGACTTAGACTTAAGCATCAGTTAAAACGAGACAGATTTATGTTAGTGATATAGCGCTGTCTCGTTTTAACAGTGTCTTAAGTTTGAGCAAAGTCAAAGTACGCTCTGTAGATCTCAGCCTCAGTGAATCATTCAACTGAAAACCAACCATTCGCGTTGTGATAACAATCACCATTCTGCTTAAAAAACTTCAGAATTCAGAAGGTTGGGAGTCTTTTTCTTTATATCTTTTTTTATTACCTTTTTGTTTCTGCCCAATGAATCAACAGGTAATATGTGGGACTGTGGACATTTGTAGTAAAAATTAACTACCTTTTGTTGTGCCGACCGGCTCTCCCGCAAAGAGAAGACCGCTCCGCCAACCGAAGTCTCACGCCACGGCCCACAGGTGGCGCTTCCGCCGCAGAAGTCACCGCGTGGGTGCATGATCAGTACACCGTTTGTCGTTAACCCATCTATTTCGTGGTTCTCTGTCCATTTTGTCGCTTTCTCCTAAAATAAAGAGAACAAAAGCAATCAGTTAAAGTCTCAATTTGATCATAGACAATGCAGGAGTTTAATTTCAATTTTAATACACTGATATTTCCCGATGACATACTGGGTCATCAACATAATCAACTTTAAGCAGATGACCACTCTAACAGAAGGAGTCCCAAGCTTACAATAAATTATGGATGGATGGTGTGTCCATTAGACTTCAGAACGATGGGGTTTACCAAACTGGTGTTACGAACTTAGTCGAAACGAAAAAGAATTAGAATAGGGAGAGAAAAATAATGGTTTGAATGTTCGAAACTAGACCTTAAAAATTTGGTTTTAAAGAACTCAGTCGAAATACCGAAATAAATGGAGGAGAACAATAAAGGGTTTTCAAGGCTTGAGAGTTGAGACTAATGATTACAGATGGTTGAGAGGAACAACTCAATAATCTACTACATACACCAAGAAATATGTTTCTAGAGGAGTCGAAGCCAGCTGCGTAGATGCGGCAGTTATTGACATCGGTCCGGTCCGCGAGGATCCTGCACGCGAACCGCGATATCGTGCTCTGCAGCACTTTTGTGTCGCCGCTCTTGTCTCCGGCCACTGTGTCCATCACTACGAAGTCGATTGGAGATTCTGATGATCTACCGATCTGTGGACAAAGAAAGAACCACGTAAATACTACCGTCTTCATCATCCAGCATATGTGCATAATTCTGGAGATCATCTAGCAGAATTCTTTTTAATGACAAGATGACAAGTTTGCGTAGAAAGTGAAAATCGTTTTTTTAATAACTCTTTAGGTGTTGATCAATAAATAAATCCCTCTGGAATAATATCGAAATACTAAATCGTTAAACCTAGTAGTAGTTCTCTGTCGGAAAGACGGTGAATAGCTCACTCTGATGATGATCACCACGCCGCAGAGTCAATCATAAAAATTATATCCAAAAGGAATAAGCGCGTAGAATAAGTACTACAAGTTACCAAATCAAGTGTCCCGAGTCTTCGATAAGATACGAATTAGTTAGAAACTTAGAACGAGGCAAAATACACACGGACGGACGCACATAATATTTTTATAGTTGACTAGATTTTATGAGGTCGAATGTACATACTTTGACTTTGAATGAAGTTTATTGGAAATCCAATAAAGCGACAGCTATTAAAAGAACCCTCCCTCGGCTTTCGGCTCGCTTGGAGCGAATTACGCTGTAATACGAAATTTCTCGCCTTGCGGATATCAAAGTTGGCAGTAGGCTCACTTTGTAAAATATCGTTTACTCAAATAACAAATTATTATCACGGTAGGAAAGGGAAAATTTTGTTGTGAAAGTTAAAGAGATTACGTTTAGAAACGATAAAGTTATTTATTTACAGCTTCGCTTCAAATTGATTGTTCGTAACTCCGATATTATACTTCAAACGGAAATGTAAACTTTGAAATTTTCAGCGGTATATCAGATTGAATTCTCTTTTACCGTTATGAGATAATAAAGTCTTAATCTAGCGACGACAATATTAAGCAATTTAGGTATTTTATTAAACCTTGGTGAAAAGGATTATAAGGAAACCTACTATTTTGTGAGGAATTCTGTCTTCTTAGTTTCAGATGTTATGAGTTCTTAATTTAACTTTACTACCGTGCACAGATCTGCAGTGTGCGAATTTATAATAATTTCAACCGCAAGTAAATATAGCTAAACAGCTGTTATTCAGATTTGATATATTGACAGACTATTTAAAAAAATATATAGTAGCTAACATATAGGATTATTCATGGTTAAATTTAAAAACAATAATGTACCGCTCCACGTGTATTAAAAACCCGTGTAGCTTTGCTTACAACTTCGTTACGTAACTCAGCACGTTCCAAAGCTCTTCAGTAAAAATTGTAAGCACTAGCCTCACTTTCAAGGTCACTCTTGTCTCACCCTTTCCAAGTAATCAGAGCGATAAGTGCATTCAGCAGAACAGTTATGATGTAACACGTTATCCGGTTATATTTTTAATCTTGGGAGGAAATATTAGCTTATTGAGGAAATGTTCCAGCTATCTTTTCTTTAATCTTTTTGTTAATTATTTATTTTTCATTTAGTTATAGGTACTATTTCATGGGAAATAATATGATGTCAAGTTTTCTTTGCCCATTTCATTGCCGCTAGTGGAATCTGGTTACACAATTTGCTAAACAGTAGATGAATATGTAGAAAAATCTATACTAATAAATAAAATTGGAGTGTCTGTCTGTAATTTTGAAATAACTACCGCATATTAAGGTCATATGGTTATTTGAACGATACTATAACTGAATCACACGTTTTTAAAATTTTTGTCTGTCTGTCTGTCTGTCTGTCTGTCTGTTTGAAAAGGCTAATCTTGGGAACGGCTAAACCGATTTTGACGGGATTTTCACAGACAAGTAGAAAATTGACCAGGGAGTAACATAGGCTACTTTTTTAACCGACTTTCAAAAAGGGAGTTGTGTTTTTCTACCTATGTACACCGAAATCTCCGACATTTCTGAACCGATTTGCGTCATTTCTTTTTTAATCGATAGAGGAACTTTGCGACATTGTTTCATAAAAAAATTGGAGTCCAACTCCTCAATCCTGATGCTGCAGGGGATCTGACCAATCCACGCGGGCGAAGCTGCGGGCATCAGCTAGTCAATAAATATTTTTATCCTGCCCTTCTATAACAAAATGTGGGTTAGATGCGAACATATTATTTTTATTAGCTTAATTTCTAATAGGTACTCTTGCTAAAAATGTTTTGAAAGTATCAGCCAATGTTTACAATAATTTTGCTGAAGGGATTGAATTAGTTATACTGAGCAGCTCCATTCGGGAAACTGAAGTCAATTTTGTATAGTGCTTTCAAAATGATACAATTTGGCTTTCAAACGTACATAATATCTCGCTTCAGCTAGTTCAGATCACGATGACCGAGCATAGTGATCACCATTACTGAGGACAGAGCATACTTTGAATTCGCTCAGACTTAAATTTTTAATTGAAACGAGATAGATTCATCTTAAAAGTACTTTGTCTCCTTTTAACTCTTGAAATATAAAGACCAGCAACATCAAAGTACCAACGCACTATAGATCTCAGTTTAAGTTATTGGTTTAGAATCTATATCGTTGGCCATACGTATAGCGTTGGCAACACACTGTTCGTAGACTTTGGTCTTCAAGTGTATATGTATTACATACCACACCTATTTTTACTTCTGAAACACAATCACTAATCAGTACAGCTATTGTCCTTACTAGCAACAGCAGTAAGGTAGGTATAAAGAACCGGTAACCTCGCAATGCCGCCTTCAAGACACGGCCGTAACGCGCCAGCTATCCTAAAGGCCACCATATCATTTACGACGGCAAAGCTCTCACTTATTGTTAATGTGTGAAACAATCAAAATCATTGACGTAAAATATACAAGGAAGTTAGGAAAAGCTTTGTGAGGTGTCTTTGTGTATGAGTATATTCAGTGTAGCCTTTAGATGCGATTAATGCGAAGATCAACAAACTAGGAAAAGATTAGCAGCAAAGTTTGACAGCTCCAGCGGGACGATCTTAATCATTAGTAATTAATGATTAGCTCAGACTTTACTGTTATTGGCTAAAATGCAATTGTACCAACAACACCATAAATTCAGCCAATCCAATAAGATGATCGCAACTTCGACAATTAAGTAGGTAGGTACATCAGGAAGATTACCAAACAAAGGGTGAAAAATAATTTCTGAATTCTATGATCAGAAACACAATAGTGTGCTAAAAATAAATCCTTCAACAATCAAGACTACCAAAATAAACTTTCGAGCTTTCTTGATTGGTAGCCAAATTGGAGCGCTCACTGTTTCAGAGGTCATAAATTTATAATACCAAGTGCACTAAATATTCTACACTGTATTTTTATTTTCTGAATGCTGGCAGCATTGTCCCTTCGGATGAACAAATTCATTCTTTGGCGAAGGATTGGCTAAGTGCTCATCAAGAAGCGCTCGAGCTCCTGACCCCGGATCTCAAGATCTACCCCCCAAAAGGCAGAAAAAGGAAATGTTTATCGGGGTTTTCAAATTAGCGCCTCTTGACCTGTTCCCAACCTTCCCGGAACGAGCGTCATACCAACACATTTTCTTAATTGAACGATAATTTTTATTATTTTGACCTGAACGCGATCTCAGCAATCAAATAATGATAATTTGATGCACTCCGGATAATGCACTCCGGACCTCGTTTTAATATAAGAATTTCTGGTAAGACATCACGCATTTATGAAAATAAATGTTCATATCTCACATTATAAGCCATGTTCTTGAGAAACATTTTCCCTTATTTATAAGCTCTTAAATCTTAAACCTAAAAATAACCCTTCAAAGATGAAAATCACGAACCTGTAAGTGATAAGGGTATGGCATGTTTAAGGCGAAGATTTAGAGGTTCCAAAAGACGAGTAGGTAAGTAAGGTCAAAGTTGAAGGCCTTTTGGCATTTCAAAGCACTGAGAATGTACAGTGCCCAACCAAGGAAACATAAGACTTCAACACCGTATAAAAGATGAAAAACGTCGTACAAAGAAACACTAATGTAGGTCATATCCTGGCGGCAACGCTAAAAATTCAAAGTTATTCATGAAAACACGCTATGCCTCCATTTTTCAAAGACAATATCCAAACATGTCATGTGTTTGCGTCACAAAGAAAAGGTTCACTGTTTGATAAATCCAGCGACTCCTGTTCATGATAATGTATTTAGGACATTTCATTGTCTGGCGATATATACGTCGTAGTAGTTCACTTTGTCACGCAGAACAAATAGACGATTAGATGAAAAACTATAACCAGTTTAGGATTATACCTTCTTAGAACTTTTCGAGTGATTGCCATGAAAGTATTTTTCATAAAAACCTCTACATATTTTATGATTTAAAAATAAATCTAATTTTGAAAATTCCTCAGTCAGCAAGTATGTGGGCTTATCTGAAACTGTTAAGTACTTTAGGTGAATTTTCCTAAATAGGCCAGTAAGCCTGTAAATAAAATATGGAAAGTAAAGCTATCTAAGTAAGTAAAGAGACTGTTTTCGCTTAGAAAAATGGAATCTTTTCTAAAGTGACTCTTCGTCACCAGCATGACGACCCAGTATGTAGGTAAAAACAAAAAAGAAAATTTCACTTATGACACTAAAGTTTCTTAGAGATCCAAAAGCCTGATATGAGACGGGAATAAGTACAAAGTAGTTTTAGTGGTTAAATTCTTGCAATCTGGTCGATCTCATACACAACTGTCTGGTACGGCAACTTAGAAGATTTTAATGACTACAATCCCACATAATTTGATCTCTCCACAAGGAGATTGGGTATCTTTAGATTTTCCCGGAACAATAAAGGGTGTCTCAAGTAAGATTCTATTATAAGAATGCAGATTAGCGTGATCCGGGCCGCAATGCCGTTGTTGAATAAGGCCGTGCGGCGCCGCGGTGTGAAGCGTGCGTCACCACTGCTTCAGTGCTGCATGCTAATAATATCAATCCATCGGTATCCATAAACCATTTTTATTTATTGACAGCTAGTTTATGCTTGACCCAGAATTTACCAAGCTTATTGGTCTCCTTTTATTACGGAGTTTTTGCCTGTTAAACCGTGTGGGGACAAGTCCCAAGAAACCGCAGTATCCCAAGGATCCGTTTGATTGTGGTTTGAGTATTACGGAGAGACCCTTAACAATAATTACTTTCGACCCAAGGTAACGATACCGATATGAATATATGATAGACAATGTTATCTATATCTATACTGTCTGACTAAATATGTTTGTTTGTTTTAGACACAAAAACTTTAACACATAAAAAATCGAATGAAGACAAACTATAACTAGGCAAACTAAACTACAGAAACTATAATAGCAACCAAAAACTTGTCGATCTTCAGTCCCAAGAGTCCAGTTCAATTTACCAATATAGTTTCCTCAGTAGATCCTTAACTATGTAATAATATTGTCGGTTCTCCCAACAAAAGCGATTTAGGAAGTTTCTCACTGACGCCGGGAAATACAATTATTTCAAAAAACCCACAAAATTCAATCAATCGAACAAAGTCGATCAAAATAAATAGTAATAAACAACACGAAAAGTTTAATCAAAAAAACTAAATGGCGGAAATATTTTCAAATGGCTCCAAGGACAATTGGAGCGAAAATAAATCATAATTGCCCGTGAATGTTTTGAATCGATCAATAGGCATTATGGATTCGGAATCGTTTTCTCGGATCAATGATTCCATTCTTGTTTATTTCGCAATGCAAAGGAATAGCCAAATCTGAGCCAATATCTTTTTATTTTTCTTTGCGTAACATTATTACAGGGCTGCCATTATTTTTCGAGGCACTCGCCAATCGTTCGTAGCCATGTCTTTTCCATTAAGGTATTTAGAGTCAATTTATCGCGAAAAATTTATGGAATCTAAATGGGTAGTAGAGTTTAGCCTGATATATATTGTTATAGATATATATTGAGTGCATATAGAACAAGCGGGGACACCTTTATTAACTGTCGCCTTCAGTTAACAGCTACTGCACCAGAAGAAAGCCCGCTGGCTTTTCAAGAATGTTTAACCGCCTCTTGAATCGCAATGTTTAGTTTTGAGGCAGTCACTTAATTTGCCTAGTAGTGATTTTACTACGAGTCGATGGGAGATTGGTGAATGGGTGAAATCGTTGATGTAGGATAGTAGGGGCGAAATAGACAGAGAATATAGTCCGTACAAAATGACTTCTCACGCGGCATTTTAACTCTACGGGACAATTTTCATGTCAAAAGTACGGTTCACCTTTAAAATAAGGACTAAAATCTTCTAAGAAGTCTTTTTTTACGCATTATATTTGTATTTATCCTGTGCTAGAAGGTTTTGGTTAATATTGGTTCTGTTTTCCTCATCAATTACTACCAACATTTCTTGTTCGTCTCAATTTTACCAGATATTAATCCACCCGTCCAACACGTCTCTCGGTGGTGTAATAAAACTGTCTCTAGTCTCTACATTGCCAAGACGAGATTGTAGTTCGCACAAACTTCGCATGTCAACGGTTAGCGTGACTTCACTGGGATTACCGATCTACCAGTCGCAACCACATTATGTTTTTGCTTTACCAATCATTTATTCCATACCGGCAAAACAAACAAAAGTTGACCTATGAAATAGCGGAACAAAAAGGTGAATAACGTTCTGCGGTCTCATATAAATAAAACTAATTTGACAGGACTAAATTAAAAAAAACCTAACCATTTCCTAGTTGAAAGACGTCCATGTTGAAAGATGTTGTTTTATTATCTCTATGAAAGATTGTCGCAAATGAACGTTTTTGGTTAACCCAATTTGCCACCAACGAGATTAGATTCATTCATTTTTTACTACGATCTACATCATCTGATTCTACAGTGCTCGCAACACAAGTACCTAGTCCAAACTGAACTTGCAACATGGTTGTCTGCTTGGTTGGTTACAGCCAGGGCACAGGCCCGCTGAGATCTGTTTTTGTACACTGCGCAGTCATTCGCCTCGTGTTCCGATAGGACTAACTACTTGTACTGTTAATAACAATGTTTTCGTCTGGTGGCAGGCTTCGGCCGTGGCTAGTTACCACCCTACCGGCAAAGCCGTGCCGCCAAGCGATTTAGCGTTCCGGTACGATGCCGTGTAGAAACCAAAGGAGTATGGATTTAAGGAAAACAACATTCCATCTTAGACTGCATTATCACTTACCACCAGGTGCGATTGTAGTCAAGGGCTAACTTGTATCGAATAAAAAAAAAATGGAATCAAAATAACCTGGGTAAGGGAAATGGAAGTTTATTCAACTCAGGTCCCTAATAAAGTAACACAGAATCATACTGGAATACGAAATCGCTTGGTGCTTCTTCGTTGCTGGTAGGATGGTAACAAACCGCGGTCAACGCCTCCTACCAAACCAGAGCTAATTTATTAAAATATAAAAAATTTAGCCATGCGCCAATCCTTTGGTATGTGGATTGGCAAATCGAGTGGACTTAGACTTTTAAATCCCGTAGGATGATTCTACCTCTGTCTACTTTCATAATTAAAAGTATCCTACATGCCAATCCCGGATTGATCTTGGATGATCAAAATTGGCTCAGCGGTAGAACCGTGAAAAGGTAACAGACAGATACACTCGCATTTTCTACCTATTTTACCTAGGTTTTCAATGTAATAATTTCGTAAATTTACTTGAAGGAATTAACAAACACTTCGTTACGGTTAATTTAGCGCGTAAACCGACTTAACCTTTAATACCTTCCAAGGTGAGCAAACCTTGATTAAAACCTTATACACGCTAATGGTGAGAAATTCGATTGAACTCTGTTTCAGCCACTTTGTTACCCACTACAATGGGTACGGTAAATACCATTGGCACAGTGGCAACGGCACCGTAACCGAAAGGGCTTTGAAGATTGTGGCCTACCTAGTAATCCGCTATTTTACTTTTTTTCCCAAAACAGCGGCCACGCATAAAACCCGTATTAATCAATAGCTGGCATCAATACAAACAAGTATTTTTAGAGACAAAATCTTCCAAAGCGTCACATTTCCGAGATATAAGCTATGAAAGTTGTGCTGGTGGAGTAAAAGTAAAATATTCTTTATGGTTAAAAATAAATTTATATAAAGAAATATAATTTTAAGAAAAAAGATATTTGTACAATAGGCGGTAAGAATAGGAGGCCACCACAACAACGCGCATAAAAATGCATATTCGCTATTTTGAAAAAAAAAAGAAAACGGACATATTATTGTAGCCTATCTACAATCTCCAGGTTCCATACTAAATATTCAAACCCCTTATAATTATATTTTAGTGATTTTAATTATTATTAGTCCAATACGATTTTGTGGACTCTCCCGACCTGAACAATATAATTTACCTCAGTAGCTCATCGTTACAACTTACAAGTGAAAACAGCAGTGAATGGACACCTTCAGGTGCGCTTTACCTACTATTTGGTGTGATTGCAGCAACGCAAGCCTTATAGAAAATAAATTGCAATGTGAAATTAGCCGGATGTAATAAATGTACATTTACACACTTGCAAGTTAATTAGTATTATTTATTAATAATAATAATTAAATTCAGATACAATTAAGTCTGTACGCAATCAATTGTTTTATTACTTCCATGTAGACATACCTACCTGCTAGATTACAAAGTAGTAAATGGGCAAGTGTATTAGTATTCATATTGCATAATAGTGTTTATTATACAACAATAGGTGCGTAGTAGTACGGTAGTAAGACTTCCTCGAATGACACAGACAATATTATTATAGATAGCAAGAAATGAGATGTATTTAAATTAGATATCAGTACTAGCTTCAACCCGCGGCTTCGTCCGCGTGGACTACACAATTTTTAAACCCCTATCTTACTCCCTTAGTGGTTGAATTTTCAAAGATCCTTTCGTAGCAGATGCCTACATCATAATAAGTCACTGATTTGACTAAAAGTCATCATCGTCATCATCATCGACTATTTTTTACCCGACTACGGCAAAGCCGAAAGGAAGGGTTATGATTTTATGTAGAGATGACGGTGAAAGATAGTGTTTGAGACAGCAAAAGTATTATGAAGATAAGTAAGTCTGATTACAATTACTTACTCTTAATATTTCCAAATTATCCATATCTATCATTGATCTAACTAAAGATCTTCGTACAACAATAACAAAAAGTCAATTTCGACAGGCAATATTTATATCTCAGATCATATTTCGGTCTTGTGCCAGCGATATCTCGTTACATCGCCATAATCCGGCAGCCTAATGGCTGCCTTAAATAAAAGATGGAGGGCGATATATTAAGGTCACCCGAAAATGTCTCGGCCAAAATTTTATTTAGGATCCTTAAAATATTTCTAGACTATGATGGTAGCAATCGGTATTATTTGGTAGCAATCTAATACTATTTTCTTAAGTGAAACTGCAAGCACTAACCAAGCATTGATTGAGCTTCAACAATAGTTTTATAGCTCCCCGGCGCATTGGTAAGCCTTATTAGTGGGAGATCCCGGGTTCGACTCCCCGCAGGGGTTTGGAGTATTATAATGTCTATTTTGTCTAAATCACTGGTCTGGTCTGGTGAGAGGCTTTAGGCGTGCCAAACTGCCATAAAAACTGCCATACCTCTTCCAGATCCCAAACTGCGTCATCACTTACCACCAGGTGAGATTGCAGTCAAGGGCTAACTTAACGTACAAAAACTTTTTTTACCAACTCTATTTCAGGTAAGTAAGTACAATCTGAATAGACATCAACGCTTTCTTTTGTCAAAGAACTTCAGATCCGTATTTTCTTCAGACACCCCAAAATTTAAGTTCGTTGTGTACAAAGTTCTGCTGTGCCATATGATAATGGTTAAAGTTCCACTTGCCGTATCGCGTGAAAGAAAAGGTTTCTGCTACCATTGTTCAGCAAACACAATGAAAATACCCGTTAAGTACGGGCGGCGCGGCGTATACAAACGTAACTTTAGACTCTAGAGTGCTTCCTGGAAACTTTTTTATTGGGATGCACTAGGATTGGTGTCAGATAGGGGCTGTTAGCTGTGTCGGCCGGCGATCTAATGATTTCAACTCAATTGCTTTGAAAATATTGGATAAAAGATCTATAGAAACTGTACAGTTTAACAAACAAACAGAATAACTCGATAATATAGAGAAGGCTGCAGTATATCTAGAAATTGTAGATAGTAGAAGCAATAAAATATTTTATTCTATTCCGTTGCCCATGGGTATTTGCACTCTACAAAATTGTCAAATACCAATAGGATATCGCCTTAGGTAGCTGTCCGACTTTTCAATATCATGCATGAAAGACATTGAAATTGAACTTTGAAACACCCTTCGTCAGTTCATCATAATTAATGAAACTTAAAAGGTTTAATGAAACTGCCATACCCCTTCCAAGTTAGTCCCCTTTCATCTTAGACTGCATCATCACTTACCATCAGGTGAGATCGCAGTCAAGGGCTAACTTGTATCAGAATACATAAAGTAAATTTAGTTCCGAGTACGCTCACGCCTCACATGATATTCACTGCTGCTGCCAGCGCCGAAATGGCGAAAATCAAGTTGCTTCAAGAACAGGTCGGCAATCGCAAGTCCAGTGTACTTGCATTAATACAGGTCAGTTCCTAGAGTGCATTATTTACAATTTAAGAGCAAACGTCTCTAAAGTCTAACGTTTTCTCAGTCAATAAACTCATTAGAACGTAATCATTTCGAGCACAGATTAGAGGCTCGGCATCTTAGGCCAGATTTGTTCTATCGTAAACCGTGGGTGGAGTGTGGGCCGCGAGTGTAAACGAAATTAGCTCAGATTTGTCCAATAGAGGTTCGTTAATTGCCCTAAGTACTTTCTTCATTGCCACTATATATTTAACATTTAACAATTATGATCAATTTTATGGTCGAAGTAAAGGATTTTTTTATTTATTTTTATTTTCTTTAATTGATTCTATTCTAAGTCGCGCCATACTTTTGTTGTTGTCTATGTGGATTTAGCGAAGACAAGATGCTAAATACCAATAGATATCACTACCCAATACCCATATTGGGAATGCGAAAGTGTGTTTGTTTGTGGGTTTGTTGGTTTATCATTCAATCACACCGTAACAGAGTAACGGGACCGACATTTTTGCTTTTGGGTTAAGGACCTAGAAGGTGGACATAGGCTTTTTTTATCCTGGAAAATAGGAGTTCGCGCAGGATTTCAAAAAATATAAAGACGCGAATTAAAAGCTAAAATAAAAGTGTGATGCCATTTAATAAGATACTGTAGTTATTCAGTTATTCCGGGTTTGATTTCGTCGCGCATCGTTTGACGATATATTTACTTAATTAATTAAAATTTAATGAAGTTGATTTTCATTAGAAAACTTGGTCAAGGTTGTCAATCCTACTTCTAACTAAATATTAAAAGTTACGACCAGTAGTTTCCTCATTGATGTAGGTCAGTTATTCCGGTATTCTCACTTTTCATTTCCTTGGAGCTTTTCATTCCAGTTAAAGCGACCCTCAGTCAAGGAAGCGCATTGTCACAATCTTGTCACGTGACGAGTTTTGAAGCGTTTCTACTTTTACCCCTACAATGCGTATATTTTCTTTTCATATTATATTTCTGTCCTACATTAACCTGAAATACTATTCTGACTGAAACTGTGACCTAATTCAGTAGGTTTGTAAAGGTTAGTTTCCTTTGAAACTTGTCTTTTTTGAATCGTGTGATCAAATATTGGATCCATGTCGGAAATATTGCCCCCAAGTCAGATTTTGCGCGTGTAGCCATTTGAATTGACAGAATTCTATTACGGAAACTTTACGGAAATTGTAATTTTGCATCGTTCTGAGATTGCCATTTATCGTAAATGCTTGTTCCTATTATTATGCTTTCATAAGTAGGTATCTATTCCATCTTTGTGAAATTATATGTAGTGACATGAACAAGTGTAAATTAAAAATTTATAACACCCCCGACGATCCAAAGTATTTGAGTTTTCCAAAACATCATTTTCAAATAAATAATTATGTATTTAGCCAACGTCCATCTTGACAGCTTGACATTTGTCTATTGACATAATATTATGAACCTAACGGTTATCTAACCTTCTTTTGTACAAGAAAACTAGAAAAGAGCTGATAACTCTTAAACGGCTGAACCAATTTTTTTAGATTACAGCTAAGAACACTCTCGATCAAGCCACCTTTCAAACAAAAAAAACTAAATTAAAATCGGTTCATTCGTTTAGGCGCTACGATGCCACAGACAGATACACAGATACACAGATACACAGATACACAGATACACACGTCAAACTTATAACACCCCTCTTTTTGGGTCGGGGGTTAAAAATAAAGTACATTACATTGCATTGTAAAACATATCTATGATTGTAAATCTTACTTTATTTAGATAATGTTCAAATATTATATATTTCAAAAGATTTGTATGAAAATCTATGGGGCCGTGTAACTTTAAAACGAAATCTGTTATACAAATATTATTTATAGATAGATCGTATCTAATAATAATTAATCAAATAAGAATCACACTCGTTTGTAATGGGTTCCGAATACTAAAATTCACCAGCGTCTAAAGGTTTTCTCAGCTCTTAGATACAAAAGAACTATATATCGTATATACCAGGCATGAACATTTGTACAGTTCGTCCTACGCAGAGCTACAAAATGGAACATCCTTTGTACCACATTCGCAGTGAATTGTTAGCAAACTCCGCGAGAGCAGATAGCACCGGTCCATAAATAAAAGTGGATGCATTCCGGTGAAGTATGCTCCTAAAATGTAGAACTGTTTTACTTAAGATAGAAAATTTTCTGTAAACATAGATCCGAAAAAAGTTTAAACCAAGTTGCCATAACTGAATATAAGTTGGCGACTTCATAATGTGGTGAACGTTTAGAAATTAGACCATTTTTTTTTTAGTTTTAAGGAAAGTTTAGATGAACTGTGGTTTGATGCAACTGCTTGGAAGGCTCTTCGGTCTTACTTTGAAAAATAGGATAAACGGATAAACAAAAAACCATTGAATTAAGTATTCCTATAAAAACGAAGAGCTTCAATTAAATAACATTAGTTAGATAATTTTTTGTAAAATCACATCCATTAAAAATGAGTCAGTCAAGACTCTTGACTGACTTCTTGACTCAAGAGGACGTTACCCAGACAAAAACCTAATTATGTAATATCTCCAATACCCAAATTATTATAAAAGAAACACGGGCGTAAAAATGTTATTCCAGTCGATTAGAAGTTCGTTTTGGGAACATACGTGATTTGTACTCGTAGTAATGTAGTAGATATTATTTTCCGGGCACGAGAAATTTTTAGAACCTATTGTTTTTAATTTATCATCACTAATCGTCTGTTAACAAGAGTACAGAAAACGATCTTAAATATAATCTATTTAGTAAGAAGATATCCCAAAAAACCGGACAAGTGCTAGTCGGACTCGCACACGAAAGGTTCCGTACCATCATATAAGAAATAACATAATTTTTTTTTGTGATGTAGCCACAAATTCACGGTTTTTGGATTGTTTCCTTTACTCATTGTGCTATATAAGACATTGCTACGTCTGCCCATGATTTGAGGTCAACGAGAAATACTCTATAGGTTTCATTCCCTTCATGTGTCATAGACAGACAGACAGACAGCAAAGTGATCCTATAAGTGTTCCTTTTGAGGTACCGAACCCTAAAAAGAAATGATGAGCAAAATAAGGCGAAAATTGGAAATGAAACCGAGCGGATAATAACTTTACGAAGCGCTTTTAGAGTGTTGATTCCCGCCTACGAAATATTACGAGCTTTTAACCCCTAATGAGTTGGAGATGAAATGAGATGGGCTCAGATGGGAAATAGGTTGTGTATGAATAATTTAATCCTCGCGTGATGCCAGACATAACCAACTCCAAACATAATATTTACTTGTATTTATAACTTGTGTAAAAGTAATTCCGAAATAGATTCCTGAATTTTGTTTGAAAAGGTTATAAGCAAGTGTGTTTATAGTCCGGACTTCATCATCGAGAATATTGCACATGTACTGGGTGCAACGTTTAACAGGGCTCTCTCCGTCACTCGTTTCCACTCGTTTCATACAATCGTAGTTCCAATTTCATTTGAATACTAAGCAACGAAAGTCCATGAAATTTTGCAGACATATTCTAGAAACTAATATCTGTGTCTGTGGTGTTTTAGATTTTTCTAAAAATATGTAGTTTTAAAATTACAGGGGCTCAAAGATTTGTATGAAAATTTTTAAGACCGCGTAACTTTGAAACCGAATATTTTAACAGAAATCTGGAAAACCACAGATATAGATATTAGTTTCTAGAATAATATGTCTGCAAAATTTCATGGACTTTGGTTGCTTAATATTCAAATTAAATTGGAACTACGATTGTATGAAACGAGTGACGGAGAGAGCCCTCTTAACGATATTAAACTCGCGCCTCCTGATAATAATGCATGCGCCGTACGTGATATCTGGCGCGTACGATCTAGATGAGCTTGGAATAGAATCCTATCACCGAGTTCAATGGAAATACGAGATCTTCGGCTCTGGTATTTTCCCTATATGCAACCAGGGTTTTACCAATTATTTTAAACGAGATTTAAGACGCAACACGTTCGTAGGACCGATTTCGATCATCTACGTTCATTTCTTTTTCACTTGCGCAAAATTGACTCTCGAGTCTCGACATCAGCTTTTTTAATCAAAAGTGGACTCAGGTGTGAGTGAACATGACGTTACTTTATTATTCTTACTTAAACACATAATAAGCTCTTACTTTTCATACTCACTACACTGAAGCTAGATTATCATGTTAATTAAATAGTTACTTACTTTCCCGATAAATAAATAAAAACTGGCCAAGTGCGAGTCAGACTCGCACATGAAGGGTTCTGAACCATAGTACATTAGGTACATTTAATTTGCCTGGCGGCCATTTTGAAGTTTGCCACCTTGTTATTTTATTATTTGTTGTTATAGAGGCAATAAAAACACACACTGAAAACTTCAACTCTTTATCCAATACGGATAGACACGGTCCGCTGAGACGGACGGACAGCGGAGGCTTCCAAAACTCTAAAAAAGTCCAAAATATGCTGTTATAACGACAAATTCTTTGCAAATTTACGCTACACTATAAACCCAGGGTTACAATACTGTAAAAGGCCATATTGCTGGAGGCTAAACAATTTGTATTATTGATTGTTTTTGTGATGCGTGAGAAACGACAATATGGAATTTGTCAGATTCCAAGTAAGTGATCGGTACCTACCTACACGCGATCTAAAATGGATTCAAATTATGCCAGCGGATACGCGAACATCCTGCGGTAAATCCAAAAACGAGTTCAATTTCGAGGAATGAAATGGGGAAAATCGATTCGTTAATACCATTAAAAACCATTAACGGCATGTAATAAGTTTACAATTTAAAACAATTCCCAATTAATCTGAATAGCTAATTAGTGATTTCCAGTTCATTTCCAATAAACGTTTAGTTGTTTTGAGTTAATTTATCAATTTTATTATGAATCTTGTAGATACTAACTTGACTACTTACACATATTTCAGTCTCATCAATGTAGGTGTAACAGGTCACAGGCAAAAATAGGTACTATATAAAAGACAGTCTTCTTTTAATTCGGAAAGTAAGTAATAGGTATATAAAATTAAGTTTTGCAAAATTAAGTTTTATAAATTAACTTATTTTCTCAAAAAACCTTTGTCAACTAAAGGGGGCTAAATTAAATTGGCAGTTTCATTTCAATAACATTATTTCCTTAACTAGCAATTCACACTCAAAACACGTCCTTGTAAAATAAACATACAAAAAAACTGTCTGTACTCATCAATGGACATTCCGCAAAGAATGGACGATTGTTTGAATGCACTGTGCTTATAATATACGTGTATGTTCGCACATCGCCTTGGTCTATTCCCAATTCCCGTGGCCATTGTCCGTGCAACAAAGGCCGCAAGTTGGCGGAAGATTACTAGGACTAGCTACATCGCTTAGGAACCTCTCCTAACTTCGACCGTGTACACTTTAGTTGATAATAATTAATTGAATTGAAAAACAAACTTTGATCATTAGTTCTTGTTGAGGCGTTTGATACTCCAGATACAAAGATATTAAAATATGAACTGAAGAATACGCCACACTAATTGGAACAGTACATTGGTGATTAATTAATGGTTAATTTTATTTATTTGCATAATGTGTGTATAAAAGATGATATATATGATTACAAGTTTCAGCACATTGATGAAAGGCTTTATTATTTTATTAAGTTATAAAAGAGGTTAAAAGGTGTATATATTTCATATACGTAATTTTAATGCCGATTAATGACATGTATTTAGGAGTTAATCTGTGACTTGATTTAATTTCGGTTTATTTTTATAAACTGAAACCCTTCTCATTTTAATAGGAGACCCATGCTCTGTAGTAAGCCGGCGATGGGTAATCATGATGGGTAATCAAAGTTCGCATTCTGGTGAAACCGAACTGGCAACATACTTAAATCTATACATATAATAAAATTGTAGAAAAGTGGTGTCTGTACAATGGAAATATATAAAAAAAAAGTAGCAGGGGTTGTTATTATATCGATGCCGAACCCGAAATTGTAATTATTATTTTTTTGTCTGTTTGTCTGTTTGTCTGTGTGTTTGTGCACGCTAATATCAGAAACGGCTTATTCGATTTAGATACGGTTTTCACTAATATATTGTAGTAAGCTTCACTTAACATTTAGTGTTTATTTCATGTCAATCGGTTCATAAATAAAAAAGTTATGTCAATTTAAAGAATCACGGTGAACATTTTTAACGTACAGAGTACGTACTACACGCCTCGCGCCTGAGCGTCCGTGGCTATATAAAGCGCGAGAAGTCACTATTCCACGCGAACGAAGTCGCGGGCACAGCTAGTTCATTAATAAAATTAAGTCCGCCGTTTTGGTTGTTTCCGCAATAAAGCGTTAAATTAGACGTGGGCGGATCGCCGATTCGTTATCGGTATTCTACGGTTACGAGATATAACTCACGAGAATACGCCAACTCATTCCACCTTCAACTTTCTATATTCGAACCACTATGCTGTAACAGTGACCTTGGCCTTGTACGTAGCAACACGAGAATAGAACAACTAAACGAATTATGATAAAGTTTTAACAATAGTAAAACTCAAAACTCAATGGAACATCCGGTACAAGAACAACAGACAAGAAACCATACGAGATCAACCAGAAAACCAGTGACCGAATTATTATTTTATATCGAAAAATAAATTATAACGATTCGCGTATAATATGATGCAGTATGCTGAGCTCTGATGCATCCATTATGAGTGGTGTCACAAATGAACAATGTTAGTCTTTTCCTGTGACAACATAAACAATTAGTTCAGTAAATACGTAAGGAATAATTAGATGCCCTCCGAAAAAAGACCTACCGTAATTTGACATAATGTATCGTTAGGGGGGCATGTCAAGAGGTCACAGGAAAAATAAAAAGGTCGCGCTGATTGCTGATTTTGAGAAATTCAAAAATGAATAAAAAAATTTTGAAATGCTTTTTTCTTGGAAACTATTGGTTTTAGGAAAAAGTTTTTTAAATAAAAATGTAGAGGGCATTGCGAACTACATTTTTTGTCATTAGAGTGACGTCATCCGACTTGAAATACAAAAAGTAGAGGGCGCTAATGGATCAAAAAAGTGTTTCAACGCTATTTTCGATAGGAAAAAATGATTTTTTTATAATAATGTAAATTGAAAAATTGTTTGTCACAAAATTAGCTACAACTTTTATTTAAACAAATTTTTTATAAAACTTACCGTTTTCGAGCTGGAACTTGTCGAAGTGTACAAATTGTACATTATGTACCGTGCCGTTGCACAGTTCTCATGCCATTCAGTTTTTATCTTTTTTTTAATTCAAATGAAATAGCAGTAATTGTTTTCTTACTTTTTTATCAAAAAATTTGAACTTTTGTTTAACAAAAATTTGAACTTAGGTGAATTTATCTATGTTTTGCATCACGTTTATTTCTTTCTTTTGAAACAAACACATTTATTCGACAATTTTGTTTTTTTCATTTAGTAACAAAAGAACCGTTAGCTGTGCTCCGTTGCACTTTTTCACCTGTACCTCGAGAACGGTAAGTTTTATAAAAATTTTGTTTAAATAAAAGTTGTAGCTAATTTTGTGACGAACAACTTTCCAGTTTACATTATTATAAAAAAAATCATTTTTTCCTATCGAAAATAGCGTTGAAACACTTTTTTGATCCATTAGCGCCCTCTACTTTTTGTATTTCAAGTCGGATGACGTCACTCTAATGACAAAAAATGTAGTTCGCAATGCCCTCTACATTTTTATTTAAAAAACTTTTTCCTAAAACCAATAGTTTCCAAGAAAAAAGCATTTCAAAATTTTTTTATTCATTTTTTGAATTGCTCAAAATCAGCAATCAGCGCGACCTTTTTATTTTTCCTGTGACCTCTTGACATGCCCCCCTAACGATTCATTATGTCAAATTACGGTAGGTCTTTTTTCGGAGGGCAATTTGCAAATTGACTGAACTAAATCGATGTCACTGTAACGAATAAATGATAAAAAGTTGCAGATCACTCCTTGCAAAGTCCCCTCGAACCTTCTGTTAAAGTTGTATATAAGCAGGCGTTAAAGTCTCGTCATAATCAGATAGAGATCAGATGAGCAAGTTCATAGAAAAGGCAGGTACATATCACAAATTTTCTTTATGTGAACTGGTAAAAGTTTGTTGGCATACTTCAACTTGTTATAAATAGAAACAAAAACCACCGCCGACTTTCAACGAACGGAAGGACGAAGCCGAGGGGCAAAACCGCCCCAATTTCAATAATCCCCGAGGCGCCAAATTCACGAAGCCAACCGTCTGTTTCAAATTGAGATTATTTTGGTATTTGGTTGTGCTGTCTCCAGGGCCTACTTTGAAAATGACAATGGGATTTATACACTCGTAAATGGACATTTTTTACATTTATCCGGAGGAAAAGATTTTAAAATAAATACAAAATTGCATCAAAGGTGAGCTCGCTTTTAAGAAATTCATCAGAACTATGCATTTCGTAGTGCCTCGGGGGCGAGCTTGTTTTATGCAAGCCCTTTCAGTAAAATTAGCAATTTCTTTGAAATGGTAATTCGTTGAACTTTTTAATATAAATCTGCATTAAGAAGTTCACTGCATTATAAACACTTTTGCTGTTTGTTTGAAGGGGATGATCTTAAATGAGAATTATATCTTCTTTATTAGTTGTTGCCGCATTAGCATGCAATAAAAATTTAAATGCAGTTCGCTCACCACCAGATATCTTCTTGCAAGTATCAACAGCTGTTCAAAGTTTCAACTCAATGGATGAACGATGCGCGAATACATAGGTAACGAACAGACAAACAGGCTTCAATTATTTTACAGAAGATGATTGTTTAAAATAAACATTGTTATCATAAAAACCACAACTAGTCGTATAGAATATTATATAAGCAATTAAGGTCTGATAATAATTGACACAAGATTTACGTAATTAAGATTACAAATAAACCTTAATTACGTAAATCATGACAAAAATCATTAAGTATTATCATCATCATATAAAACCACAAGATAAACACACTCAAGATTTGATGTTTGGTTACATGTAGGCGATTTTTGTGTAGCTGTGAAGGCTAGATTGATGCACCTTATAATTTCAAATATCTTAAGAGGGCTCTCTCCGTCACTCGTTTCCACTCGTTTCATACAATCGTAGTTCCAATTTCATTTGAATATTAAGCAACCTAAGTCCATGAAATTTTGCAGACATATTCTAGAAACTAATATCTATGTCTGTGGTTTTCCAGATTTCTGTTAAAATATTCGGTTTCAAAGTTACGCGGTCTTAAAAAATTTCATACAAATCTTGGAGCCCCTGTAATTTTAAAACTACATATTTTTAGAAAAATCTAAAACACCACAGACACAGATATTAGTTTCTAGAATATGTCTGCAAAATTTCATGGACTTTGGTTGCTTAATATTCAAATGAAATTGGAACTACGATTGTATGAAACGAGTGGAAACGAGTGACGGATAGAGCCCTGTTAACAGTAAATTGTACCCAGTTGATGCAACTGCGGGACATCAAACTAGGAATTTACTTATTGGGATATATGAGAATAGAAAGCAGGGTGTTTATCCTGGATCAAGCTAAGAAAACGATAGTAATTCAACTTCATCAGCCAATTAAAGTTTAAATAGTTCGGTGCCTAGAGAGTAGAGACCAATCAAGAGTACCCACTTGAGATTTCATACTAATCACAGTTCATATCAGGAGGAGCAGTGAAGAGGTATCGAATGACAAATTGAGTCACAAAGAGCCAAAGAGGTCAAATGCATCAGTTAACAGACCATTTAAAATGGCAACATAGTAACTGTGCATGATAATAACATACATTGTTAAAGTACCTAACGTACTTAAACCATTCTAGTAATTACGTGCGAGTAGTATTTTAAAGAGTGCTATTTTTAATCCCCGACCCAAAAAGAGGGGTGTTATAAGTTTCGTGTGTATCTGTGTATCTGTCTGTGGCATCGTAGCTCCTAAACTAATTAATCGATTTTAATTTAGTTTTTTTTTTTTTGTTTAAAAGGTGGCTTGCTCGAGAGTGTTCTTAGCTATAATCCAAGAAAATCGGTTCAGCCGTTTGAAAGTTATCAGCTCTTTTCTAGTTACTGTAACCTTCACTTGTCGGGGGTGTTATAAATAAATTTTTAATTTACACTTGTATTATAAACAGCCTGCATATTTCTATGGATGCTATAAGGCCTTCGATATAGTGTATATAACATATATGTAATTATTATTAATTTCTTATTTTTACATAAATAGCGAGCGAACGAGCAACCGGGTCACCTGATTTGGTAAGTGATTAGCGCCACCCATGAACATTTGTAGCACCAGACGAAGCGCTAATGGGTTACCGGCTTTACAGAAAGTTAATCCGACCATTGAATCATGTTGAAATCTAATGGGAACACCGAAGGGAGTTGGTACCATAATTTGCATGTGTGGGGTAAAAAAAGCGTCACAACGCGTGGTTAAATTTCACCAGGCACTCATGGGTCTTCGGATTCATCAATATTTACATAAAACTTTCTAGTAATTAAAAGATGTCGCTTTGTTTGCGTTTGTTTTTTTACAAAAAATTTTGATTTATTAACATTTTCTCCGATGGAAAAATAGTTATGTTTTGACATTTATATAGTTAAGTACTACGTCTTTATCAAAGTTTTGGTTTTGCTAACCCATGATATTTCCAACATTAATAAACAGAACTACATACGTTACATATGCGTCCAAAATGAAGACTTAAACCTACGCATTTAAGTCACATAGATCTAGAATTACTCTTGTGCGTTTTGTATGTCGCCTTACTCATCAGCGAGAACGGATTTTATACGTAATATTCGATAACGTAACATATCTATGGTATAATACATATCATTGGCATCACGTCTCTAATCTCACCACTAGTGAAGTGTTTTTGTCGACACTATTAACAGAGCAGTGTCTAGACGCGAAATAACAGTAAAATAAGATATCACCCCCCAACCCTTGGCGTCCGATGAACTGTCTCGACGCATCCCCCGCCCATCGCTACATAGCTAAATAGTTGCACGAACACTGGTTACCTATTTACGTCTGCAAAACCAATGAGTACCTATTCCTAATAATAAATAATAATTTATCTGGTTGTTTAAAAAAAAATTGTCTACTGAGTGGTGCTAAGATGTTCAAATATCCGGTTATTTATTAACGTAAGTAAAACCAATGAATACCTATTTATATAATGTAAATGCATAATTCTTTTTCAGGACAGCTAAAGCCATGGATCTGGTAGGGATCTTTATAATGATATTTCACATCAGCTGTTATTGGAACAGAATAGTAGTAAATCAAAATCTTTATTAAATGTTTTTTTATTTATACTTCACTAGCTATATCTAGATTAGAATATATAAATGGTAGTTTAAGATTTTTGACTTAAATATATATTTTACCTTTCCCTTTCTCCTTTAAGAAAAGGAGAAGAAAGTATAATATACTAGGTAGGTAGCTAGCTGATTCACGAATATGAACTTTGGCTAAATTATGACCTATTTATGTCTAAAAACTTATCTACGCTATTTTATAAACTCAGTTTAAAACTCTATCGGCCCTGTCGGGACTCGGGAGTCGGGATAGACTCATCGCCTCTAGAACTTCCACTAATTAGGTCAACGCACAGCTTGATAACAATAATAAAGGAAACTTTAATTAGCAGTCTACTCTCTACAGCCAGTCCATTGTTCTTGTAACAGCTTAGTTAATTGTTATACAACTAGTATAAAACGACTCACAAGCTATAAAATAAAATAAAAAAGTATAGCGGAACACGAGTAAGTCTGTATACATACGAGATACTTTAATTATGCGGTCTTTGCTATCAGAATTTTGAGAGCATATAAATTCAAATACTCAAGCTCAAGCAAGCCAAAATACCCCTAAGCATTCTTATAACTTTCTCCTTACGGTAAAGATGAAATTTTTATAAAAAATATTTCAACTCCTGAGAAACCGTTATTAGTTTATAGCTACCAGAAACACTATAAACTAAGTAACAGAAGTGATTCAGTAAGAGAATTTCTAATTGTATGCTTTCAATAAATTGTTATTCCGGATCGACTAAATTCATTCAAACCACAGCTCTGCGGGTATATTACTATCACATCGCAACATCAAACAGAATGATTGACAGCTATCAGCGAATGCCATGAGAACCGCACATTGACCTCAATACAACGGTAGGTAGATATAAACTTGAAATAAACATGCACTAACTTCGGTAAGTATAGTTTACAAAGGCAGTGTTCCTAACTACGAAGAAAGCAAACTTGAGAAGCACTTTGAAACTCTTTAATTGAAGAAACAGTACGAAAGTCGAAACATATAACTAACGAAAAACTAAAAAATTGTTAAAAAGGATCACCAAAACTAGTAGTAGAAAATTGTAGAACTACTACATAGAAACATTATTTTCTTGCGAAATGCAATCTAATCCATCAACGTAATTCGCTTACACTTATGGTGCAGAGGTTTACTCGGAGTTTCTCTACGGGATAGAATCCCAAACGAAGTTTTTCACCAATGAACTTTAAAAGCAAACAAGCTGAAGTGGCAGTAGTCTGGACATTGGTCACGTTCGTCGCAGGATTAACGACTGCAACTGCAGTGCAAGATTCGAAGGACTATAACATCCATATAACATCAAAGAAAAGTAGTTGGCATAGATGGTTTGTAAATTGTAACAAGCAAAAGATCTAGTTAAGCCCTTAATTTCTCCTCCACAGACTCCACTGCTAGTCGGTCGCGTACTTCGTTAGTGCGTGTGGTGCGTATACACACTGATAGCTATTGTTGTCATATCAAGTTGGGACGCTGACAACGTCGCAGTGCGTTTAGTACGTGCAACCGATGCCAGCTAGGAGGAACAAGTTTATCACTGTAGAGTAAACAGGTACGCGGACTGACGAATTAATGTAAATTCCCGCATACAATGAACTCAATGTACTAACTACGCACTCGCATTTTTTGATGTGTTTAGCTTTTGCTCATAACTTGATAGCCAGCTGTGTCAAAATTGAAAGGATTACACAATTTTTGTTCGTAATAGCGATTCTGTACATTTATTTCAATGCTAGCATACCTAATTATAGTACCATATTTTTTTGTACTTGTCTCCCACGCTTCAAGCCATTGCTCTCCAACCGCATATCCGTGTCTCGGGTGTACCTCAAAGAATCAACGGTTTTTCAATCACATCACAAGTTATGGCATTGACATAATATTAGCTTTCAAATAAGTTTAGATCGGAAATTACTTTCACAAGTAAAAACGTATCTTTGGACGGCAGCCAGAGCGGTATTCTCGGATATATTGAATTGTGCTCTTAAAAGGCAACGTTTTGTGATGATTGGAATTGAAAGGCGCTTGAAAGCTTCTATATTAATACCACTTTTTGTACACGCGTTAAAAGGTCTCTTAAGAATCGCGTGCTACTTCGTTTGAAATTCTTCAGATATTACGGAGTATATTTTGCTTTTATGTTTATCTACAGCTATATTTGTTGTTTGCAGGGTACATAACTTTATGTTCCTTAAACAGCAAGCAGGTACTTTGTTGTTTATACGCACATTTTTATTTTGTAGATAACAACTTCGAAGAAACAAAATGCTTTGAGTTTTGACTGAGATCTATCTTTGAATATTCTTGTAGGGCCTAGGATTGAAATTGTGGTAAATGCAATTTTTAATGACTCAATGGTGTTACTCTTGCCAAAATAGGGGCCAATATAATAGAGGATGTTACCCAGTCGAAAGTGATTGCGATCGTCACATTGTACCTGTAAAACTTTGGTACTACCACAGTTAACGACAGTTAAGGGAACTTATAAAAAAACGTAGAGTCGATTGGCAGACGTCGAATCGTGGTCAAATGTTACTTACTACATTTGAAACAAGTAGCCCTATGATTTCGCATTACCATAGCCTAATATTTGACACATCGTCGAATCATGATCAAACCGAGAGTTCCCTCACTCTAATTCACCTGGTACTACGGCCCACTGTACATTGTAAAACCACAATACGACGAATGCAATAAAGTTCACATTTTCTAACAACCGTTACGCCGGTCGACTAGTCGCCCGAAACTACGTCTTCTATGTAAATTATAATTCTCACGGTCGACAACTGAGTCGCCGGGCGACTAATTGACGGTGCGTGAATGGCTCTTAGTTAGAATCTCCCCATTCTTTTCACCGCTAATATTGAATATACCAGTCCAACATTGTGTTGGAAATATACTTTATTCACATAAATAAATATTTATTTTTCAATGTTACAGATTTTATTCACATCGGAAACAAATCAAAAACTATATAAATTTTATTACCGATAACCATAACTCTTTTAAATACCATAAAATATAGAATGGCTGAAATATGATTGGCGTTTTTACGACTAGGTCGTTATGAGTTATATTAATGCTTTTTTTCTATGTAAAACGTTACCGACTTCTCGAATACATGTGGTTTATTGTTCTTACACAACTAGAATTTCTTAATCGCTATTTTTTCTTGATTATTTGTTTTGTACAGGAGACATACCCAATATAGGCCAAAGTACTTGTATAAAGCAACGATAACAATAACGATACTCCTATGTACATCCATTAACGTCATCAATTTTACTATTAACGTCATTATTAATACCGGTAAAAAATAACAATATAATAAATACACCGGTAATTACACACCTACCTCTACCTCTCTAATGATACCGTGTACAAAGTATCATCTTCGCTCGACGCGCAGTTAACGTTAATTAACGATAAAAATATAACGTTAAATCATATCGGTATATTAACGTTACCTTTTTAATGTAACATAGCGAAATATTTTGATAGTTCGTGTTAAATGAGTAACGGCAACCGTGTCTGGTACACAAGTACTCTAGTTAGCCAAAGTTTATAAAGTTCATGAATATAGAGCATCCAAAAGCACAGAGGAAAAATTTGGACCAAAAATACTGTGACTATCTGCATTGTATCTCTATGAAACTGTATTAGATATTTCTATTCCAATTAATTTCCTACATTAGTGCTCACACACAATATAGTTTTTTTTCCGTGATGACAAAAGCTCACTTGGTGGTAGGCGGTAGCGGTCGTACGAAGCTTAATTAAACCCATATCCCTCATCGCTTTCTACGCGACATCGTCGGAACGCATCGTCTTTGCCGGTAGGAGTTTACATTGACAGTTGTTTACATGTTGTTTAAACAACGTTTCGAGCAAACTTAGCAAGACGCTAAGACAATAATTTCCCGTGGGACTTGAGTCATAAGTCTTGAGCCCATTCGTTCGTCAGTTTGTTGTCTATCAGTTTTTTCCGTTGACATACCTACAGCAGAGTTACAAGATGGTTTTAAGTCCCAGTCATACTTCAGGCAATTACTGTCAATATACTTATTTATAATTTTTTTTATTAAGATACAAGGTAAGATGCAATCTCACCTGGTGGTAAGTGATGTTGCAGTCTAAGATGGAAGTGGGCTAACCTGGAAAGGGTGTGGCAGTTTTAATTAAACCTATACTCTTTTGGCTTCTACACGGCATCGTACCGGAACGCTTAATCGCTTGACGGCACGGATTTGCCGGCAGGGTGGTAACTAGGCACGGCCGAAGCCTCCACCAGACCAGACCAGAGATTTAGAAATTATGTAATTCCAAACCCTTTATGTTTTTGTTATCTATCAAAAAAAGTTATACAACAATGTGCAAATCTGAGTATTATCGAGTAAGTGTGGTATCGATTGGCGGGCTGTTGCGCGGCGGTCGGCACGGCGACGTCCTTGGGCAAGCCGTCTCGCGTCTCCCTGCTTACGTCACGTCCCCACCTCCCCTTTGACACGAACGGGTTAGATGTGACGTCACAATCTCACAACAAAGATCGCTTTAACTTTTTTGCAATGCAAACCAAGCGAAACATCCAATTTAACTCTTCAGTATGATGCCGTGTAGAGATTAGAGGTATTTTAATCAAAAACTGGAACTTTTCAGGTCAAAAATTTACTAACTAGCCTTAGCACTAAAGTTGTAACTATCATTGCAATTATCTCAATTGTTGTGATTGGCTGAATTTATGGTATTTTTGCAGCAAACGCATAATTTAGCCAATTGTTACAGGGTGTCAGCTGTCAGCCAATCAAAGATGATTGCGATCGTCACACTAGCTGACAAACTACGTTGGTAGTTCTCCAGACTTCTTATTTAGCAGTAGATAATAATGTAGATGGATGGAAGTTCACTATACGTCCTGTTATTGACATGAGTCAACATCATTCTTCTTACTTTCTTCCACCCCTCTGCTTTCTATCCTCTTCTTGAAAAATATTTTTGTTCATTTCTTTAAAGCATATATTTTGACCACCAAATCCAATAGATTTATTTGACTATGATTTGGTATTCTTGTTGCTCTTTGTTTGTTATTCCCTTCATTATACCTTTGCATTATTAATTATTATTTCAAGGGATAATTAATTATGTTTCAACCTTTTACCGCTTTTCTTGGACAATATATTATTTTAACTTCTTTATAACATTGAATATAGATAGGAGCCATAACCAAGCAAATCGATAGATTTGATAGATCTGCTTGGTTATGGCTTGGTAACAATTATTTCTTCTCTTTGCGTGTCATTTTATAAGTCATTATTCCAAGGGATAAACTGTGTTTCAGGTTAGTAGGTCGTGATTAAGATACTCTCGATTGCGCTGTGCAAACACCGGAGGCGGGGCAAAACCATTCATCACAAAGCGACGAAGATCGTTCAGCAAACGCGTTTCCAATGCGAATGTTTGCATTCCAAACTTGTTAGACCGGATTTCGTGATTTCCAAGTACCGGCCACAAATTTCCAACTATTGGTACTTGGAACGGTTTATTGCTGGACCTGTTATTTATTTTATGTCACGGAACATTAAGTACATAAAACAATATTCACATAGGCGTGACTAGGTCGGCAGACACGGCCGCAGCTCGAGTCTGGCCTGAATACCAGTAGATCTAGTTCCAAAATTTGATAACTACAGAGTGACGATCGAAATCATATCTGATTGGTTGACAGTTGACACTCTCTCACTACTAGCTAAAATGCATAGTTTCTACAAGACTACCATACATTCAGCCCCAATTAGAAAGATTATCGTAAGTAATTACAACTTACGATTGCTAAATGCTAAAATTTTTGTTAGAAAAATATTTTTAAAATTAGGTCTTATTTTAAATGTTTACGTCAGCCTAAATTCCGCTTTAATAGTTCGAGATAGGCTGTTATTTTGTTCTACAAGTGTAAATTAAAAATTTATAACACCCCCGACGATCCAAAGTATTTGAGTTTTCCAAAACATCATTTTCAAATAAATAATTATGTATTTAGGCAACGTCCATCTTGACAGCTTGACATTTGTCTATTGACATAATATTATGAACCTAACGGTTATCTAACCTTCTTTTCTACAAGAAAACTAGAAAAGAGCTGATAACTCTTAAACGGCTGAACCAATTTTTTTAGATTATAGCTAAGAACACTCTCGATCAAGCCACCTTTCAAACAAAAAAAACTAAATTAAAATCGGTTCATTCGTTTAGGCGCTACGATGCCACAGACAGATACACAGATACACAGATACACAGACACACAGATACACAGATACACACGTCAAACTTATAACACCCCTCTTTTTGGGTCGGGGGTTAAAAAGGAAAAACTATGCGAGAAGCAAAAGCTATGAATAATTTTTCACCGATTCACTGCGTAGTAGGTAGGTACGATGGACGTCTCTAATCAGCCAACTTTTCATAAATCATGTACAAAGAATGACAGATAGCAACCTGTACCTATCAAAGGATGGAAGGTCTTTGAATCCATTTTTAAAACGATAGATGCTCAGCTAATGACACAATTACTATTTTTGTTTTGGAAACATCGTAAATTTTTGTTCGATCAAATTACTATTAAAGTATAATAAAAAAATCCGCTAGTACAGCATACCTACCTAATTTACTCACTCATACTGGCATTAAAGTAATACGAGTAATCAAGTCCATAATAATTGAGACAACCCCCAAAAACAACCCCACAACACGATATCCATTAACATTAGTAATAACCCATAATTGCGGTAGTTAAAGCAATTCTACGGAAAACTTTCTGTAGATTTGAAGTAAATTATCAGAAACCTCTCTCTCTCTGCTTCGTAATCGTTATTGTTGAAGGCCTTTATCCTTCCATTGACCATTTCTTCTTCTTCTTCTGCTTTGGGGCTATTGCCGGTTCTTGTATATCCTGTATCACTTCAACCGTCTCCGATCCATTGTGATCTCCTCCCCTTTATTTTTCCTCGTCAAAACCTGTGGCCGCCAGATACAGCAGCACTTTTCTGACTAAAATTGAAGGTAGCTTCAGAGGTGATTGCGATCGTCACACTATAACTGTCAAAATACGACGGTACTCCGAGTCCTTGTACTTGCAGGTATGCGACAGAGAATGTCGGTACCCGATATGCCAGCTTGCAAAGTCATGTGGTGTATCGTTTTTAACCCCCGACCCAAAAAGAGGGGTGTTATAAGTTTGACGTGTGTATCTGTGTATCTGTGTATCTGTGTATCTGTGTATCTGTGTATCTGTGTATCTGTCTGTGGCATCGTAGCGCCTAAACGAATGAACCGATTTTAATTTAGTTTTTTTTGTTTGAAAGGTGGCTTGATCGAGAGTGTTCTTAGCTATAATCCAAAAAAATTGGTTCAGCCGTTTAAGAGTTATCAGCTCTTTTCTAGTTTTCTTGTAGAAAAGAAGGTTACATAACCGTTAGGTTCATAATATTATGTCAATTGACAAATGTCAAGCTGTCAAGATGGACGTTGCCTAGATATACATAATTATTTATTTGAAAATGATTTGTCGGGGGTGTTGAAAATTTTTAATTTACACTTGTATAAGTATAAGTTGTCACGGCTACACTCACCTATTTAGTCGACTAGTGTATCGTTTTAACAAAGAATAAAGCAACAACAAAACTAGTAGGTGAAAAGGGTAGATTTCGCAACGCTGGCTGCTCTAGGAGTAAAACAAAAATATCAATTTACTTGTTTCCATTGCGGTTGGCGAACGCGTTTGTTGACAACAATGAAATGGCGTCGGCCGTCGAGTGAAACACTGGAACAGGATGTGGAGCGGAGCGACGACCGCAGCGCAACGAACTTTACTACCATCCCAGAGGAATTGCTGGTGAATGGGGGAAAACTGTTTCAGTTTTAACCCCTTTAAGTACATCGATAAAATACGAGCCAAGAAGGGCGAAAGGCGAAATTGATTCCTATAATGACATCATAACTTGTAGGTACGTCCATGTATGGTTTAGTGCCTACAGTACCTACTTAGTAACTGGAAACCGACCTAACTCCAAGACACGTGATGCTTGATTGCACTACCGCTATGGATCAAACGCATAGCCCTATACACTGCCTACACCATAGTGATTATAAAATTTTATCATTGACATAAATTATAAGGTATTCCCAATGTCCAAGACGTCATTAGAGTGGTTTTATGAGATTTTTTAACGGAACAAAACGCAAATCTTAGCTCACCTTAATCCGGTGTTTGACAACTAGTCAAATCAGTATCATTTTATCAAACGTCAAAACACGCGCTTAGTATGCGACCTTCTTTGAAATACTGGCATGTGACGTCACAATGATTTGATGCGCTTTTTTTAGTTTAATCGATAGTTATTACACTTAAAATTAACAAAGGACATGGATTTTACGTATTTTGGAAGATCCTCTATTAAATAATGAGAAATTATTGACATAGGCAAATACGCATGTGTGGTGTCTCTCGTATAATATTTTGTGACAATACTTATAATGTTATTGTTGATGTTTGTTTGGTATCTACGCAATTGGCAATAAATTATCGGGTATTGGGTGTCCCAGACAAGATTATAGGCGTCGCGTCGTCCGTGTTGTTATCGGTCGAGCAGCGTTTGCTCATTGAGATGCCCCGATAGGGTCGTTGTCATCCCAGCGCGCCGGCTGAGGACCAACGCATTGTTCTCGCTCCAGGGGGCACTAACCCATGTGCGGCGATTAGATACGCCCGCCGGGATATGACGAGTAAACACACGCTGCACGGGCAACATAGTTTACGAAATTCTTAAAGATAACAATCATCTGGCAAACGTGACCGAAATACAACACAACGTTGCTCGTGTTTGTTTCATACATGTTTAAGGCAATTTTTTTGTAGTTCTCATTTTATTTCTGGTTTTGAAAATCTCGTGGTAATTTTTAGGGTTCCGTACCTCAAATGGAAAAAAGGAACCCTTATAGGGTTATACTTCGTTGTCTGTTTGTCTGTCTGTCATGACCCATGTCATGTCTGTCAAGAAACCTATAGGGTAGGTACTTCCAGTTGACCTAGAATCATGAAATTCGGCAGGTAGGTAGGTCTTATAGCACACATAAGGGGAAAAATCAGAAAACCCTGAATTCGTGGTAATTTTTTTGGGTACAATTTGTGATTTATTTTTATGCATAATAATTTTTGATTCTGACTCGCAATACATGCTTTAACTCATTTTGTCGTCTTCCACTGCCGTATGATTTTACTCTTAGGTATATTCTTGGGCTCATTTTATAGTCTTCCATACAGCATGGTTTCACGAGCCATCCAACCACTCTATCAAAAATTATAAAGCCTACAGACCAAGGTACACTACCGACATGATAAAATCAGTATACCTACGTCGGACGTGACTCTTGATTTACTACGGAGTGTTTTCGTAATGAATTGAATTCTATATTTCGTTTGATGACGTATCTACAAAAGTGCTGCAAACGAATCGTGCTACCACCCCCCAGGTATACCTAGTTGCGGCGCCATTGTTTGACATCACACCGCATTGTTTGAATGCTCCATAGAGCAAACACGGGGCGTCTGCTCGCAGATAAGCGGAACAGAATGCAAGAACATGCGACGCCTTTGACAACAACTACCGCTATATCGAAATGTGTGTGGGTTGCGGTCTTTGTATCAAGCAAAACTAGGGCGCACGAGTTTCCGAGCCTCTGACAATACAACTTTTTTATCGATGACAACTGACAATAACTTGCCTGTGATTTTATCTCATCTGCGAACAAAGATTACCCTGCTAAGTAATAGGATTTACTTCACTCGACACACACTAATGAAAATACGTTGGTATTTGGTAACATTTGAAGATGGAAAGCGCAGCGTTGGCATTAAGTAGGTATACGATATCATATGAGTCGCCGGAAGGGATGGAACTAGGCGGCAGCGCAAGACTGTAGCTTGTGGAAGTCCCTACAAGAAATACGTTGGTATTTGGTAACATTTGAAGATGGAAAGCGCAACGTTGGCATTAAGTAGGTATACGATATCAATTATCATATGAGTCGCCGGAAGGGATGGAATCTAGGCGGCAGCGCAAGACTGTAGCTTGTGGAAGTCCCTACAAGAGATCTGAAGAGATGTGAGTCAATTTAGCTGGAGCTCTCAGGACTCTAGTACCTAAGTGATCCTATTAGCATTTGGTCAAGGTAATAAACAAGTACCTGTGCCAGTTTTATAGACCCATGGATCGATTTCTATTGCTAAAACTGCAAAGGTTGCAAGATTTGCATTATGCTTTGAAGGTAAACCTGAGAAGTTGCATTATGCTTTGAAGGTAAACCTGAGAATATTGCAAACCCTTAAAAATGCACATCATCATACCTAGAGTTAGATGAAAGCATAAAAAGTCAGTAGGTATGTCCAGGAACTTTTCTAGTTTTTAGAAACGAGGAAGCTTTGCATGAATAACATAGGATGCAAACCTTCGTGGTTTTTGTGTTGCAAAGTACAGTTAAGTACCAGACAGAAAGGTTCTAGGTAAAACGCGACTCTCAGTCCTAAAAAGTGTAATAGTGCCTTTATCTTGACGACTAGGTATTTCCACAGGTTTTTATCGTTGCTTTCGTTTTTCATCTAAATGGGAAAACCTGTCTGTGGCACTGAAGGAATTGTATCCACTTTGGAGTTTCCCTACGAAATCTACTGTTATTTCGTTGTTTAAAAGATTATTGTCTTATCTTACGAGTATATCTCACGTCCAAAATCCAAATTACGTCGTAGATCAGTATTCTGCTGAAATTATAAATCTAATTGGTCCACAGAACCAATTAATGTAAAAGCCTGTAAATAAAAGAGCCTGTTTATTTGCTCGCTATTGTTTATTAAAAAAAAAGAACACATCTCCTCTACTTCATTTAAGTAGAGACCGGGCCATAGACTAGCTTGGCAATTTCAAGACTGACCTGGAACATATCTGTGTCAGGATCCTCCGTGTACTCGACTATGACAGCCTGACTGCGGCTGAGTGTGTACGAGATGGAGTGCTGGCTCGCATCGAGGATAGCTTTGCTGCTGTGGGGTGTCTTCACGACATAGTGTTTGGAGCGACGCACGCCGTTCGCTGCCGGGCGTCGGTATAGGACGAACTTGCTGCGGCGACGCCCGCGCTCTCCTGCGGGAAGAAACCCGTTGTACCTGAAATTAAAGATCCTATTTAAGACACCAGTCTTGCAGCCCACTAAGTAGGTGAGTAGTCTAACAGAGCCGTCAAACTTAAACACATGTAACAGAATGAGAAACTTAACAAGTGTAAATGAAAAATTTATAACACCCCCGACAAGTGAAGGTTATATATAGTAACTAGAAAAGAGCTGATAACTTTCAAACGGCTGAACCGATTTTCTTGGATTATAGCTTAGAACACTCTCGCTTAGACCACCTTTCAAACAAAAAAAAACTAAATTAAAATCGGTTCATTAGTTTAGGAGCTACGATGCCACAGACAGATACACAGATACACACGTCAAACTTATAACACCCCTCTTTTTGGTTAAAAAGATCCAAAGTTGAAAATCTATGTGTGACATTTTGAACCAGCGAAGGACTTTTGTTGAAGTACGCGACAGGTTGAGAAGGCAATTGGGGTATGAGGCGGGGGGACGCCCCACATACCGGCACATCACCAGCGATCACCCGCCGCGGGTTAGCGCGGATCCTTACATATTACAAACTTTGAACAGACAGACAGAAACATAAAAAAATAAGAAACGTTATTTTAGAGGGGGAAACATAGCATAGAAGAAATAAAAAAACACTTAGCAGGTAGCGATGAGCTAAGTTATTTGGAACGATAATATTAGGGCAATAACCCAGCCGTTATCGATTGTATAGGAAAGGTCAAGGATCAAAAATTGTAAAGTCCAACTGAGGATGAATATTGGCTGACAATAGCTAATGAAGAAATTTTAATAGTTAGGTACGGTTGTATTTTTGTCGTCTTTCTCTCCTCTCAGGACGTGAACCCTCAAAACTAATTAAATATCTCGATAAAAGCGACCCTCAAAACTAAGTAAATATCTAGATCCGATACCAAAGCGGTATGGGTAATGTAAAACTGCCATAACCCGTCTAGGTTAGCCCGCTTCCATCTTAGACTGCATAATCACTTACCACCAGGTGAGTTGGAGTTAAGGGCTAACTAGTATCTGAATTAAAAAAATGGGAAATCTAGGTAAGCCAATTGCCATATGGCAATTTAGACTTCGAGAAAAGACTCAGATCATTCGCGATCTTAACACAATGGAAGGAAGTGAACTACCAATTTTCTAAATCATAAAGTAATCAGAGGTCCAGAACGCTACCAACATCTATTGGAATAAACTAGTTCTATTCACTGTTCATCCCATCATCATCACATTGAACTTCTTTATTCCAGTTTAGATAGTAAAACAGTTTTACAAGGATTTAGGTCTAGTAATCAATTAGCTGGCACGAAAGTGGGGTGCGCTAAAATTGATCCTATCAGTATTCAAAGCCGTCGTGCGTGCAACGTGGCGGGCTTGCGGCGCCCGCAACCGTGCGTAATTTGATTACCGGCTAAAATCATAGCCACTAATGCATTATTAGTCCAGTCGTCGACAACCTTTCATTCCGGCGGGAATCACAGCGAAATGATTTCAAGTTATAACATTTGCGATTGTCTACGATTTCATTGTAGGTTAAACAGTACGGATAAACTAGAAGCAGTAGAATGTAAAGAAAAATATCTAATGAACTGTAGATTGTACTCGTACATATTGTACATAATTAAGCATTTTGAAACAAAAAACCAAAACGAGAAATCGAACCTGAAAAACTTTTTCCCAAGTCATTGGTTGCTAGATTGTAAACGTTATTTTTGTTTCAGTGTCAATTTTTTTATAAAAAAATAAAACTGTTTGCCCGAGAATATTATAGGTAGAAAAAATCCTTTATTTAAGGATTCATATTCATCATCATCATCATCATCATCATCACCGGCTCACTACTGATCTCATGTCAGAATGAGGAGGGTTTAGGCCATAGTCCGTCACGCCGACCCAGTGCGGATTAATAAACTTCACACAATTTTGAGATCTTTATGGCGAACTCTCAGGGATGTAGGTTTCCTCACGATGTTCTCCATCACCATGTTAATATTACTTATCATAAATATCAAGCTCTGATGCGAGTCAAGTGTTAATGGCTTTAACGACGACGCTCACACTAACCTGCAATAAATACCTCGGCGCCGAAGGTTGAGTGTGCCTGCTTTTAGCATTAGACGAGCAGCGTAACATCCACTATAACACGGCTATTTCGTTTAATTAAAAATTTTAAGCGTCCTCGTGTACAAAAATAGTTTTTATAAAGAAATCTACGCGTGTAAATTACTAAATTAGGTCCACCATAGCATTATACATTATATACTAATTATGAAAACGTTGAAAGATATATTATTACAGCTAACCTGCCGCGTGTTTGCTCAGGTGGAATTTAAAAAAACCCTAAGTGAATGATTGATGATGAGTTAGAGAAAATCTACATGCAAAATCTTAAGTTTCTAGACCCAAAGTATAACAGAGTAAAAAGAGGTAGCCTATGTTCGTCTCCGAGATGTAAAATGTTGTCAAAATCGGTTAAACATGGGTTAAACCACAGCTTTATCTGTCATGAAAAGGTCAGACGATAGAAACAATTTCGCGTTCATACTTATATTAAATACATAACTTATGTATCTAGAGACAGGAAACTTAAGTATTACGTACCTACTGCATTAAAATAAGGAAACAATAATAAAAATAAATTATTTATTAAAGTAGACGTAAGTAGAAGTAGGAGTAAATTAGTTATTAGAGTGGAAAAGTTAAAACATGGTAATGCATCGCCTAATCAAAGGTTGTCCATAACCATTCAGCGTGGCAATGCTGCCAGCTTGATGGGCAGTTTTGACCGAGGGAGAATATTACTTTTGACAATATTAATTTATAAGTAGTAGGTTTTAGGAATCGATATTGTTCATAATTATTTATCGAATATTGTATCTTTGACATTAAATCATTATTATTTATGCGTACCTAATATATTAGTTAATAGCTTATTTAGCATTTTAACTTTGTCGGATGCTATACCGACTTGCCGACGACGCATCGACAGTCAGCACTTGGACGCGTTAAGTGATGTCATGCACCGTACGTTTTTGTTGAATTATTATAACAACGTGAGACAGTAACGGCATTTCTTGCTTGCTGTTTTTATTCATTTCGTGAAGTGTAAACATTGTTGCTACTGACACAGTATAGCAATTATACAGTAGCGTAAAGCTGCGTAGTCTATCCAGTTTTTCGCGCACTAACTGTGCCTGCTCTAGCGGATTCTGAATTCAATGTTATTATTGAATTAGATAGGAATGCCCGAAAGGTAAAAGCACCTTTGCAGATTTTGAAAACTTTAGTGTTTATTTGATACACGTACAGGAACAATAGTTACCTATGCTCTAATTGTTTCTATGCCTTCAGTGAAGTGAAATATTGCAATAAAATCCGAATATCTCTGCAGAAATGTAGTATTATTATTAAATCATAAATGTCAACTGTTCTGGAGCAGTTATGATTTTAGCTGTAGGTCAAAAATCTATTTTTATGAGAGAAGGTGGTTTAAATATTCTATGCCTTTACCTAGCAGTTGTTCATAAATTTAATGTTTTAAGTAGGTAATCCAAATCGCCTAGATGGTGGTACGGCTTTGCTAGGTGGTTTGACTTCTGATTCAAGTGCATTTTTTGCCCTACTGTATGATTGTTAAGCTGAGCTACTGGAGGGCAAGAAATGGTACAATGTCGATCCGTTCGCGACGCATGGGAAGCCGAGCAAGTGCAGCTATTGTGTGCTATTGTATAACCTCATGTAACTGCGTTGACATAATGTATTCTGATGTTTTAGTATGCCGCCGTTAAGGAGGTAAAAAACGGTTTAACCATTTATGGTGTTCCGTACTCAAAGTATAACATGGGACACTTATGTCACATATCTCGGTGTCTATCTATCTGTCCTTTCATCCATCTGTCATGGCCGTTTTATACAGAAACTGTTAAATCTGGAAAGAACAGTTAGAGAAACTTTTTACCACTACATAACCCGCTTAGCAGTGTGTTCAAATTTTGATTAACAAATTAAGCTTTTTTTACTAAGGTTATAATACAATTTTTGATTTAAAATTAATTTTAATAACACAATTCTGTAGCACTTGTGAATCCCCAACGTGTCTTTTAACATAGACTTGTGTGGTTATTAGAGACTAAATATTGTTATGACCAGGAACAAAGTATTAAAACTACGCAAAAGCTGAAACCCCGACGCTAGACGAATGTGCACCAGACTACAGACTAAAAGCCAGACATATTGAAAGTTAAAATAGTAACCGTACGAGCATAACATATAATATAACACTTGACTATGCGAAAATTCAATATCGTAGGATGTTTCAGTGGTTTCAGTTTTGGAATTACCAGATATTCTTGTATCTTGTACTAGCTAGGGTAGGCCTTACCTGAAAGGTGCCAACGAGACCATAACGAGACCCTATTACTAAGCCTCTGCTGTCTGCCTGTTTGTCAGCGGGCAGTATCTCATGAACCGTATAATAGGTAGAGAGTTGAAAATTTCAGTGTGTGAAAACATTGCAGCTATAATTTTACAAACAATGAAAATTTCAAAACGGCCGCCGTACAAATTTAAAAAGTACATAATATGCTGTACCTTGTACGACGCGACGATACGAAGGATGCCCTTCGTATGCGAGTCTGACTCGAACTTGACCGTTTTTTTTTGTTGGCTTATTTTGGAGATTCAACTATTTAAATAATCTTTAGGGGCAATACTCTCTTTATGTTATTTGGCTATGGGCTCAGAGATTAGATACGAGATAAAGCCTGTTTTGTTCGAATAAACAAAATAGTACAATGCTGTACAATTCTGAGATAACAGTGTGTGAGCTAAAAGAGCTTGCCCTACATTACAGGAATAAAAAATCTCGAGTTCGATGAAACTTCCTGTTTTGCGGCACTACTAACAAGCAGGTTTCCGGTACCACCAGGTCGGTGCGGGTAATATAACCTAATACCTATTATATTATGTGCTCTTACATAAAGAGGCAGGTAGGTACCTAGGTACAATGTGTAAAAAATATTGTAAAACTAAACCACCCTCCTCTGTCTTTGAGTTTGCACTTCTACTTGGAATAGAAGTTGTTATAATCGAATTAGTGGTGTGACTAACATAACCCTAGCCAAGCCTCACAACTGACGGGATCGATGTAAGTACCTTGTAGCATGTGGGTTTAAGGATACCGTACTTACAGTTACTCCATCTATGTAACTTTATTTCGCTCTCTCTGCATCGTATTTCCTCATTGTTGACGGTCGTGACCCCTTTCTATTAATTATAAAATGGTTGGAATTTTCTTGGGATAATAATGCGATGGAGTCCTAGATCAACTCAACTAAGAGAATGAGAGACATCTCATCGTAAAAGCGTAAGAGTCGACAGACTCTTTCGCTCCGTCTTGCCTGCGCAGTTAAAACTGCACAGGCAAGACCGAGAACTGCGCAGTCTATTCTTTAGCAGCTTTTGGAACTGCGCAGATACCGTCTTGCCGTCTACACGCAATGCGCAAACTGGCTTGTGCAGGTAAGCTCTCAGTTAAGACGGAGCTTGTAGCCGGAGCCTTAGGTTTATCAGTTATTATTATCAAACGTTAGTGATAACTGACAGTATACGGAACATCTTAACTTGCTCACCGAGCTACGAAAGAAACGAGGCCAAATTGGAATCTTTACAGTCACCCGTCCAGTTACCGCCCCGTATCTACGTTGCTTATTCAACAGAATTTCCTTTAGATTTGTCTCTAGGCTTATAAATTATAATGTAAGCTCTAGATTTAATTCTGATTGCTTTACGGCTACCATCCAATCTGTTTATCCGCAATTTTCATCGATAAAAACCTAGGTCATTGTCAATATTGAACAAAAAGCGAGACGAATAGCTAGGACGGTATTGCACAAATCAATTTTATGCTTTTAATTTAGTAAAATATTTTTTAATAGCTTAGCTAATGAACGCGTCTCTACATAATATGTAAAGACCTGATTTTACACATAAAAAGTCGATGTTAACCTTTCGTAAAACCCATCGATGTTAGTATGCATTAATCCCATCAATTAATCTTTATTTATAGATTAAATCTAACTTAATAAATCATTATTAATAATCAGTTAATCACTGACAGTTAGTAAAATAAAATCTATAAAGGTTCCTTCCTACGTCTTAGTCTTAGCGCAATATTTCCGTCACGGTCACATTAATTTCAAAGTACTTAGTGGGATGGCCTGTGGTTAATCGAAACTTTGTATGGATTATTAAAAAAAAAAGATTCCGGCGAATTAAGATCCTCCTCCTTTTTTGGAAGTCGGTTAAAAATAACAGGTCCCTTGCATTAAGTGTATTGCTATTCCTTTCGTAATGCTCCCTGAGGAAAAGGACAGTACTAGATTTAGAACTGTCAACTCAGTTTAGAGGTTGTGTAGTAGATTAGATACTGACAGGCATAGAACCTTTAACACATAGCCTAATCACTTGGGTTAGAAAATTGTGATAGAAGGTTTTATGCACTCACTAAGAAAGGATATTTGAAAACTTTCATCCCCTAGTTTAAACCCCTTGGGTCCGAGAGGGTAGGGGATAAAAGTTTGTATGAAAGTCTACTATTTTTCAAGTTATATCCATGAAACTTAGTATTTAGGCTTTTAGTTAAAACTTAAAAGTAAAGAAATACTTACATGTCTCACAATTTTTGGAAACACCCTTCGCCGATTTTCGAAATTCTACTCAAGTAAGGTATTCAAAGTCTGTGATAGCCTAGTGGTTAGAACGTCCGCCTCCTAATCGGAGGTCGGGGGTTCGATCCCGGGCACGCACTACTAACTTTTCAGTTATGTGCGTTTTAAGCAATTAAATATCACTTGCTTTAACGGTGAAGGAAAACATCGTGAGGAAACCTGCATGCCTGAGAGTTCTCCATGTTCTCAAAGGTGTGTGAAGTCTGCCAATCCGCATTGGGCCAGCGTGGCAGACTATGGCCTAAACCCTTCTCATTCTGAGAGGAGACCCGTACTCAGTAGTGGGGCGGAAATGGGTTGATCATGTATATGTATGTAAGGTATTCAAGCTTGTATGAGATAAGTTCCAAGCCTACGTTATTTCAACATTTATCATTTAATGTTTTATACCTAGTAATACTTAGTAATAAGCTAAGCTGATTTCTACTTCCGTGGCGCCACGTACGTAAAAATATGCGACAGGCCGAAACTAATCTTTTTATCTATCTAGTTCGAATTATTTTTTCAGTCGATAAGTGCCTTACTATAATGATTACAATGAGCAACAAAGGTGTTTATTTTAGGCGTAGTTATCTTGTGAACGATAATCTAATCCGGTTAAGTCATTTCCGTATTAAAGTATGATTTGTTTGGAAAGATAACCAAATTAAATATATTTCTGTTGGCTCTATCTTCCTTATCGTATAGAAGTTTTTTTTTATTATTATTTAAAGATAGTCTGAATAATACTAACAAATATATAGGTACCACTTGGGTATACGAAAATAATTATTAAGAAGAAAATATTTGTTTGTTTATAATCAATAAACTCTGAAACTTCTGAACTGATTTCTTCTCTGAATTCTTTAACAATTACATTGGAAATTAATAATTACCTACTGACAAAGTCAAAATCATTTATTCAATATGGGTAGGTACTATTGTACACTTTCTGATTGTCAAACAATGATATAGTGGTGATAATTAATTAATAATTTAAGTCATCTAAGATAAAATAATACTAAGTAGATTCGTGCTAGCCTAGTCACTACCTAGTGGTAAAACTGGCGGCTTCTATTCCGGAGGTCGGAGGTTTAAGTAACTAAATGCCACTTGCTTTAACGGTGAAAGAAAACACCTTGAGAATACCTGCGTGCCTGATAGTTCCCCATCATGTTCTAAAGGTGTGAGAAGTCTACCAATCTGCACTTGGCCAGCATGGCGGACTATATAAATACCCTTCTCATTCTGAAGGGTATATAAGGAATATTCTGTGCTTAGTAGTGGGCCGGCGATAAATTGATCATGATGAAATATTTAAGTATCACGGAGGCACGTGTGAGATCTAACGGTGCTCACAGTTAAAGGAATAGTATTAAGTACTGTTAACTACTTATACATATTAATAAAAGTATATTCGTACTGTGTTGAAGTGTCATTGACCCTTTGCCGTAACGAGCACTTCCTTAATTTAATTTGTGCACCACCTGTAAAGCTATTATTAAGTGTAAGTTAGGCTGGGTGCACATTGGCTACTATCAATTAAGTGATGGCTTCTATTTAGCTCCTCCCTGGCGCAGTGGTAAATGGTCTGGTCTGGTCGGGTGGGAGGCTTCGGCCGTGGCTAGTTACCACCCTACCGGCAAAGCCGTGCCGCCACACGATTTAGCGTTTCGGTACGATGCCGTGTAGAAACTAAAGGGATATTGGTTTATTGAAAACTGCCATATCCCTTCCAGGTTAGCCCGCTTCCATCTTCGACTGCATCATCACTTATCAGTATCACCAGGTGAGATTGCAGTCAAGGACTAACTTATATATATATTAATAAAAAAAGTTTTTAAGTTGAGTTGAGTGTAGGCTCCTTTCGAAACAAACGAGCGTCCGCGTCCGAGTCCGAAGCATTTTGTTGCATTTCATAGCTGCTATATAAACGAGCTTGAGCATCTTTTATAGATGTTATGGATGTCAGAGCGGCTAGGCGATATCCAATGTATGTATGCCCAGCCTAACGAAACCTAGCTGGCCGGCGAAGTCACCGAGAGTGGTTCACTCTGTCGAGAGTGCTAAGTTATAGAGACGTCACTTGCGCTCTAATGGAACTGAAAATTAAATTATTAACCCCCGACCCAAAAAGAAGGGCACCTATTATAAGTTTGACGTGTGTATCTGTCTGTGGCATCGTAGCGCCTAAACGAATGAACTGATTTTAATTTAGTTTTTTTTTTGTTTGAAAGTTGGCTTGATCGAGAGTGTTCTTAGCTATAATCCAAGAACATCAGTTCAGCCGTTTGAAAGTTATCAGCTCTTTTCTCGTTACTGTAACCTTCACTTGTCGGGGGTGTCATAAATTTTTAATTAACACTTGTAAACTGTTCGCATTAGGTTTGCTAGTGACGCTGTGACGTCGGATTCCACGCAGCAGCAAACCGCGCAAACGAGCAATAGGTTAAACCATAAGCTACACTCATCTTTATGTTCCAGTGTTAAGGTTTATAATAAACTGAAGTTGTTGATATTAAAAAAAAATTACATTTCGTAATGAGAAACATAGATAGATACTTAACAGGGCTCTCTCCGTCACTCGTTTCATACAATCGTAGTTCCAATTTCATTTGAATATTAAGCAACCAAAGTCCATGAAATTTTGCAGACATATTCTAGAAACTAATATCTGTGTCTGCGGTGTTTTAGATTTTTCTAAAAATATGTAGTTTTAAAATTACAGGGGCTCAAAGATTTGTATGAAAATTTTTAAGACCGCATAACTTTGAAACAGAATATTTTAACAGAAATCTGGAAAACCACAGACATAGATATTAGTTTTTAAAATATGTCTGAAAAATTTCATGGACTTTGGTTGCTTAATATTCAAATGAAATTGGAACTACGATTGTATGAAACGAGTGACGGAGAGAGCCCTCTTAATAATTTGTGCAAACGTGGTCACTTGAGTGATGAGTGATGACATTTTGTTCGCGACCTATCGTCTGAGGTCTATAGTAAATAGTAAATGGCTAAAACCTCATCTCAAAATGGCGTAGATCAGCTTCCTTCATTTTTGGCATTCCCAGCCTGTTGCGAGAGGGAAATTGTTCGCATTCAGTGATCAAATCTAAACGAAGAATGCTTCGTTGTCACGCACTTGGATTACATCAGAGAGCCCGCAGCGGAAGAATTCAACGTAATGAAAACTATCGTAAAATCTAACACGGTACTGTAAGATGCCAGTAAATTAAATTACTTGTTAGCAGATAATTGTAGTGAAAGTACATGCAGTAAGCTGTTGGTTACTAAATAATCTAGTATTCAATCGGATACATAATAATATTTGAATCATACAAAATGTGCAAGATTTAATAAACATTTCACACCCCAAATAGGTACTAAAACAGTTAATGCATCTTATAATTTTCCGTCGCCTTTAATTTAATACCTTTTTGGCCACTCGGGTGGACCTCCTGATCTTAGTTCCATATACCTCCAGTATATGGAACAGGTTATGGGTATAAGCATAGAGATAGTATATAAACAACTAGCGAAAACTAGTATGTCTATGGGTATAAGAACCTATAAACCTGGTCACCCTTTTCCTTCCAATTACTTTATAAATATTTTTTTGAGGTTTTTTTATATCTGAATGTTTGAAAAAACTTTAATTAAGGAGTCCAATAGACTTTGCTGCCACTTAAGTCAATGCTGGGACTTACTACTTAATCAACCGTCAAATACGATTGGGCAACTGGACAACCCTCTGGTGATTCATGATTTCAGACGGCAGAACCTATCCTGAAATGGACGCCTCACTAAACAACAAATGATGTTGGAACTTACAAAGATGGTATCTAGGTAGGATTTACATTATTATCAACGATTTCTAAAGGATGCTCGAAGAAATTGCAACATCAATTTCAACTTTGTTCCGAGTGCTTCCTTATATGAAGAAGCAAATACAAATCACACAATCACAAAAGGAATGCCATTTGCCATACGGGAAGTCCGCAAAAGATTAGTTCAAGCAGGCGATATCAAAACGACAACGCTTGCATTCTTTGACAAAGGAATAGCGCGTTTATCAGTCCTAGACTATAAGGCTTCGGACCCATTAGGCAAATAGAAACTTAGACTATTTGCCTTCCATAGTATATTTTACATTTTTTATAAGTATAGATGGAGCGTACTGTAGTTACGCAGTTAGCAACGTTTCAGCCTGTGCCCTCTTTATGAAAGTAGTATATTTGCCTATGGGCACAGTTTACGACAGATAGGAAAGTTGTAATATAACATCGAGGCTTAGAGTCAACCGGCCAACTGTAAATTGCAGTCTGCCTAATGGGTCCAAAGCCTAAGTTCATTCACATGGACTGACGCTTAATACACAGTAATAAGGGCGAAAATCAACTGACTCCTTGTGCAGAACATGAGCGTTGTGTCCTCAGAAATCCATGCAGATCTTGTACAAGCACCTGCTTTATCCCTTTTCACGCGACCTTAATTCCGCCTAGCTGCAGATGTAAATAAAGAACGGATAATACAATAATATTATTATACAGTTTTCAATTGATAAAAACGTATATAATACCGTTATCACAGAGAACGTAATTAAAATGTCGAGTGCCCTATTTAAATTGCGTAGTACAATAGGTAGATATTAAGAGTGTTTTACACTTGAGAATGTTACAAATAAAGCGACTTGTTACAATATGAATGACGATAAACTAGGTGTAACTCTTTGATAAATAAGACACAATTTGTAAACCGTCTTCAAAGGAGGTTGTTGGTATATTTATAAGTTTGCCTCTATCTTGCACCTGTGATTATGTTTATTTAGACTCTTTAGAGTAAAGAAATGCCTTCTACTTATCCTTGTCCGATTTCAACTGGAGTCAGGCCACAAGCTTCTTAATAGTAAGAGCTTCCACCATCGAAGCCTGATGTACTAAGTTTTTTTGGCACAGGCCCTAGGTTACCTTATTTACCCGTTGCAAATTTTGACTAAACGCATTCCCAATGTTATAAAAGTGCTTTTTTTATAACTAAACGGAAAGAAGTGTAAGGAATAAAATACCTTCAACATGAACTGCGATAGTCATAATTTCTTTTCTTGATAACATTAATGGCACGTTTATTATGACTGTGAATAATTAATTTACACAGTTACCTACTAACCGTTTTGGCTTGTGGGCGGAAAAATGTCAACTTCGTAGATCGCTGTAAAAATAGTATCACGATATCAGCACCACACGATGTATTGTACATTGATTACAGAGTTCTTTACCATATTATTGGGAATCCAAGTTAGGAAAGTTGGTGGGTCTCTGTGGGTGTGAGCAATATGAGCATGCTTGAACAGTTACAGCTAGGTATGGTCATATCTTTCCCGACTGGGATAACGTAAATGAAAATTAAGGAGAAGATTGAAGGTACCTATTCATGCAACCGAACCTGGGTCCAAATTCTACGGGTCAAGCCCGATCTCGATGTGTTTGCGGATACAATAGAACGAGCGTGTCTTGAGTTAAGCGAGAAGTCAGTGTGAATGTTTTTTAAAATTGTTTAATTTACTTCGTATGTTAATTTTTATCTTTCTGTCTTTATTTTATTGTATCTTCTATTTTCTTATTGTATGTAATTAATTAGTATAATTGGGTTGTGGCTATTAAATAGATAAAATAAAACCTAAAAAAGCCAAAGCATTAGTTCCAACAGGTTTCTATGCCTCGTGCAAAGTTTGGCAAGTCTACAGTTGGACATAAATGATACTGGCACGCGTCCAGCCCATTCTTTAATGTGTAACATATTAGCTCGCCCATAAAAACGTTCTAAAATAAAATAAAAATAATAATCAAATTGACTTTGGCTGTGGGTTCCAAGAGATACTGCAAAGTATTACATAAAACAAATGCCATGACGTGACCTACTGGCGGACATAACCGTATATCAAGCGATTTATTGTAGGTTAGCCAACGTTGACTGTAATCGGGAACTGAATGTTTACGATTTACTACAATCTCCCTGGATTATGATGTTGTATACGAGATACAAGAATGAGAAATCGTATAACATGGATGAGGTATGGCTGTTGTACAGTATAAGTTGTATTACATCAATGTAACTAAATGGTTGTACAAAACATTTTCTTCCGTATAGTTGTATTCCTCACTGCTGAGGGTTGTGACCCCTTTCCATTATTCATTTACATAAATGGTAGGAATTCTCTTGGGTTAATTAGTTTAAGTAAATAATCTTTTCTGAATTGGCTCTGGTGCTTTCCTGGAAGGAAGGTTCAGAGTCCATCCGTAGAATCTAAATATAAAATTAAAAATTACACCTATGTATAGAAATACCATACAAGGAACACCAGTCTTCGAATAGTGCGTGTTGCTAGTGATGACATATAGGTCTGATACATCGTCGCTAACTATGGACCTTATAAGAAAGCTCAGAGTCACTCAGAGAGCGATGAAGAGAGTTATGCTTGAAGATAAAATAAGGAGATCCGTAGGAAAACCAGAGTGGCGAAGCTGGAGTGGCAATGGGCAGGGCACCTAGTTCGAAAAACCGATAGGCGTTTAGGTCCCAAGGTGCTGGAATGGCGACCTCGCACCGAAAAGGGCAGCGTTGGAAGACCCTTCACTAGGTGCGGACGACCTCAGGTGAGTCGCAGGGAACCAATGAATTTAGGCGGCGCAAGACTGTGGCGTGTGGAAATCCCTACAAGAGACCTATAGCCAGCAGTGGACGTCTATCGGTTGTTGTTGTTAATGATGATGATGATGATGATGATAGAAATACAAACTGGGAAGCGAGCAGCGCGTGCGCTCATCGCATCGTTATATCCAAAACAAAATCGAGGTTAGGACGGTCGGACGTTCGGTGAACCGTAAACAATCCATCTTGTCCTTCCTTAACCGTTTTCTCGCCATATACGAGAGACGTTACGTGACGTTAAAAGCAAACATACCACGCTGATGGATGAATACTAAAGCGATATTTGTGCGGGGTGTGAACAACCTCGTGTCCCGACCACTGACATTAGTTTTCAGGCATTTCGACGTACACTGGAAAATTTAAATCATTTCCCAGCCAATGGAACGGTTCGACGAAATTCCGTTACAACTTTCAAAGAATTTCACAAATGATTGATCTGATTGATGTTGGTGATTTTCACGACCTCCCTGGCGCAGTGGTCTAACAAGTGGGGCGTCCCTGGTTCATATCTTGACATGGGGGAATTTATAATTTCTACATTGTCTCTGGTCTGGTCTGGTGGGAGGCTACGGCCGTGGCTAGTTACCACCCTACCGGCAAAGCCGGGCTGCCAAGCGATTCAGCGTTCCGTTACCGTGCCGTGTAGAAACCGATATGGAGTATGGGTGTAACAAAAAACTACCATAGCCCTTCGAAGTTAGTCCACTACCATCTTTGACTGCATCATCACTTACCATCAGATGAGAGCGCAAGGGCTAACTTGTAATTGAATAAAAAAAAGGTAAATTACATATTAAAAGCTGGGAAGACCCTGTTAGATGTAGAAAAAAGCAAAGAGAAAAGCACAAAGTTCGGTAAGTCCATTTTTGGCGATACGGTGATTTAAGTCGTAACTATCCTCGGTTGAAGCCTCCTTCCTTCATTTGTTTTGGTAAACTTCCTTGCTTGCAAGGCGAGCAAACGCACCGTTGCGCTATAGAGGTCGTCTACACCGGTAACTATTATCTTAATTAAGTATTACGCCATCTTGATCAAATTACGCGTAATCACACAAAAAGATCTGGTTTAAGGTTAAAAATATATAATACTAGCTGATGCTCGCGGCTTCGTCCACGTGGGTTTAGGTCGACGGATGGATAACATTCCATCATAATACTTTTCCGCCATATTAAATATCATGTCATGTCAATCATTATGTTCTCTGTACAAATGACACATTTACACATAACGGGGTCTAGTTTAAGGTCAGGCATAACATTAAGCATTAATGAAGGTTTTTACACACGCGAGCATTGGACAGTTTTGTACCTGGCACCTCTACCTCAATATTACTTTTCAAATAATGCAACGGCGGAGGGTTGATATTTAATCATACTACTTTTCCACCATATATGTAAGTACGTAATAATACTTAAATATCATAATCTCGATTAGTTCTCTACAATGATAGAGATCTACGAGTTATCACATATCGAGATCTAGTTGAAGGTCAAGCATAACATTAAGCATTAATGAAGGTTTATCCACACCCGAGCGAGATCGCCACATTGGATTAGTATTTTGTACCAAACCACTCTCACCTCTACTCCAATACTACCGATTTCATACTATATACAACAGCGAAGGGATGACATTTCATAATATTTTTCCGCCATAACATTATGCTAAGTATTTTCATCAATATTCATTGTCATTCACAGTGATCTACGCGTCATCACAGCATTGCATAAAGGTTCTTCCACACCTGAGCATGGCGAGATCGTCACAATAGACGAGCCTCTTGTACCAAGCTACTCTCACCTCTACCCCCGAAATTCCATCATTCTTTTCCTTTACCTTTTTCTATTTATTTCCCTACTTTAATATCATAATCTCGATTTAGTTCTCTACAATAATAGACGTACCTACGCATTATCACATAACGAGATCTAGTTTAAGGTGGTATAACATGAAGCACGAATGAAAGTGCTTCCACTTACCCCAGTATAACAAGTTCGCCATATTTGACGAGGGGCTTCGGCTTTAGTTCCGAGCCACTCTCGCCAGCCTCCTCCAGTATTGGTGAATCCGCACTGTCCGCAGCACTGCAGAAAAAGAAATATACGCTGTTAAAAAATTATACAGAGTAAAATGTAAACAAATTAAGTCAAGACTGACCTAACCACAGGCAAAATTTTTCTATTGTGACCGTGAAAGACGCACTTTAGGAATATCAGAGCCTCCAGGAATCGGTTTTAGGGGTCTAAAATGCTACCAAAATAAATATCGGGGTTTGTTGGGAAGTTTTCCTTTCACAGACAAAAAGTCAAAATACTGATGTATTATATGGCCTGTGTCGGTCTCTGCGCCTACGCCGACAAAACAAATGAATAGCTGATTCCTAGTTCTATGGGTGTATGAATATTAGTAATTTTATGTAGTATTGGATATATGTCACGGTAAATTATACGGTGGCATAAATACCGTTAGATTATAATCTAACAGAATCAATCTCGTGAGATTGTAAACTGTCGATACATTGTGTCGCAGCGAAAGCTTAGTGAGTTTTGAAACACCTGATAATATTACCCAATAGAACCTAAGTGCCTGTTCTAATCTAACCTAACCAAACTTTAGATTTTGGCGCCCTTCTTCTTCCTCTGGGATTTTACCATTACATCGAATGAGGTTCAGAACGAAATCTAAGGTTAGGTTAGATCATAAATCAACCAAGTAGGTACTTACCTACCTACATGGTTGCTTATCAAAATAATGTAGTACAAGTAATCATAGTTAGTTCACTATAGTCTTAAGACTTAAAAGGTTGAAAGGCTATTCATTCAAAGAAATAATGTTTTATTGAGTACGTAGGTAGTTAGTTTACATTACAAAATTACAGGCCGTGGGTTTATAATAATACACACTACCATTAATAACTCAGACGAATGCAATAACCCTTCAAAGAACAAGAGAATTTCACTTAGATAAAAATAAAAATGGATCCATGATAGCGTTGGTGTAAAGTCTTGGACACATATAACGCGCGACGGCGTCGTGTAGGTACTTATTCCTAGCACCAAAGCAGATTATTGTTAGTCGTGTCTAAAATGGGTAATATTCCCGAAAAAACTACACACGTTCATTTTGACATTCATTTACTTATTATTGTAAACATTTTATAACTGCCTACATATGTATATTTTTCCATACTGCTGGTCTGTGTTGAAGTAAATTGTAGACCATTTGATTTGATTTTATACTTAGTTTTCTTTAGTTTGCTTAAAAGATAGACATATCGCTCAAACATCCTCACAGAAACGCGTAAACGACACGATTTGTATGGCGCTTTTGACCTGGAGTCAGGGTTTTCATTCGTATCATGATTTCATTGTCAGTGTTGGGTAACAAACTCGCATGCGTATATAATTCACCTCTTACACATTTTAGCGAAATTTCTTTACCTTTTAAGCAAACTAAGGAAAACTAAAGCCTAGTTACTATAAGGCCACCGCGCGTCGCACTGTCTGTCCAGGCCCTAATAACGCCCGCCCACCATCCCACTTCCGCTCCAAGTTACAATGAGCGCGGGTCAAGACTAAGATCTTTATGGAAACTGGTTTGAGACAGCTCTGGGTCAAGATTCGAGATTAGTAATGTAAATTATTATGACCAGTGGGGAAACCGGTTGGGTCAGATGCAGCGGAGTACGACGAAAAACTACTTCAACGAGGCTATGGCAACATGCGTAAATTTAGTTTTCAGTGTTCTCTGTTTGGATTGTATCTAAGTAGGAATGATATTTTAGTAACTATTGAAGTCTGGAGCTCCAAACTATTTTATAGACAGAATGCTCTGATATTTTTCGTAAACATCTATAATTTTGGCCAATAGATAGTGAGACGGTTAGTGCAGCGAAATGGATGAAACCTCGTTTTTAGCCAAACTGAAGTCCAGCCCTTTATGATAGTTAAGGTTTACGCGCGACGACGACAAACGCTAAGTGACGCGAGATTGTATGCCAAGTAAAGCCCGGTATCCACCTAAGCGGAGAGAGGAGATGCGTTCAGTGGATCAATCAGATTCATAATAGATGACGCGAAAATATTATCACGTCATCTTTTAATAATCTGATTTGACTGTACATATTCCTCTCCTCCCCGCTTAGGAGGACAGGACAGGACAGGCCTTAGGCGTGACGCTGTTGGCCTACTTCAATTGCTCTTTATACATTTCTTGCATACAAATCAGTGAGCAAGTGTTGCTCACTGATTTGGTTTAAGTTTAGTGGTAAAAATCCAACATGCATGTAAAATATACCATACCATAAGCTGTTATAAATTGTACAAACGATAGAACATGTCGGGCAGTAGGTAAGTATTGAATAATTGCGCACAATTCAGTATACTAGCCATATCACACGCACTCGTTAGTCGTGACTCTTAACCCATGGGTTAACCAATTTGACCCATCGATAACTATAAATATATTAATAGTAACAGATGTGATAGACTCTTGCGATTTAAATGTCTGGAAAAATTGCACTTACAATTACGCGATGATTCTGATCTGCAATAAACATCTACGTTGGTACGTACCTAAATCTTATATAGATACCTCCTCTACTAGTTAATTTCCGCGTCTTTGTTCCCGTTAATTTAGGTTTTTTAAAATCCCCTGGAAACGCTTGATTTTTCGGAATAATCCATCTCTATCTCTGTACGAAATTTCATTCCTTTTTTTTTTAATTATATAGACTAGCGCTTGGCTGCAATCAGACCTGCTAGCAAGTGATGATGCAGCCTAAGATGGGGCGGGCTTGCCTAGAAGTTGCATATTCACTCTTGACTTGAAGGTACCCATATTATAGGTGGAAGGGAAAACTGACGCCGGAAGGGCGTTCCATATCCTAGCGGTTCGAATTAGGAAAGAGGAAGCAAATTTTCAAAAGGGAATTCCGTAAAAAGGTGACAGACAGAAAGACAGACAGGAAACAAGATAGATTGACGCCATGGTATTCAAGTAGAGAATCTGCTTTAACAATGAAAAAAATGCGAAAGCAGTAACTTCAAAAGAGACAAGCGGCCTATTTTGAAGTTGATTTCTCCTTGGAACATTCTGGAGATTTTTTTAAATTCCATTACAAGTTAGCCCGTGACTGCGATTTCATCTGATGGTAAGTGATGATGCAATCGAAGGTGGTAGCCGTCTAACTAGGAAGATGAAATACTTCAAGCAGCTAGTTGCCCTGACTTCCACTTCATGCGTCTCCGTCGTTCGAAGGTTGGCATCCAGTTTTCTATGCTTAGACCTCTCGCGAGGCTGACAGTTTTCTATTACCATCCCATGTCGAATACATCATAATCGCTGGTTTTTCCCCAGGACATGTTAAGTCAATGCCGTCCATAAAAAAACGAGGTGAAAACTAAGCCCCTATTATCCAGGTTGCAAAATGCAATTTGTTCTCGTAATCCTTCGTACTTTAAGTGGTTTATCGATCGTAAACGCGATAAGCTATCGGTCTGTCCATACTGCACTCAGTTTACAATGCAGAACTGGGTCACCCAAGCACTAAATACATGTCATATCCACTTATGTACTCATCACTTAAGTAGAGATTGGCATTAATAACTTAGTTGTGTTTGCGACCGGTTACCTTGAAAGAACCAAACAAAGGAACGAAGGTATTCTTTGCAATATTCTTGTTGCTAAGTAACTACACCACGTAGTGGTAAAGAAAAGTGATGTAAGATGTCTTACTTCACTTTATAATATGACTTAAATGACTTATGCATCATCATCTAAATATATAAAAGTTTGAAAAGCTTACAGACTGACTGATCTATCAATGCACAGCTCAAACTACTGGACTTCTACATTGCTGCTTCACTGAGAGATATAAAAGTAATATTTCGTAGCAAACCTTCAATAGATTAAAAATAAATGTGCGTTTTTCGGGATTGACAAGTTCCGACTTATATTGTTAACTAGCTGATGCCCGCAGCTTCGCCCGCGTGGATTGGTCAGATCCCCTGCAGCATCAGGATTGAGGAGTTGGACTCCAAATTTTTTATGAAACAATGTCGCAAAGTTCCTCTATCGATTAAAAAAGAAATGACGCAAATCGGTTCAGAAATCTCGGAGATTTCGGTGTACATAGGTAGAAAAACACAACTCCCTTTTTGAAAGTCGGTTAAAAAAGTAGCCTATTTTACGCCCTGGTCAATCCTCTACTTGCCTGTGAAAGTCCCGTCAAAATCGGTTCAGCCGTTCCAAAGATTAGCCTTTTCAAACAGACAGACAGACAGACAGACAGACAAAAATTTTAAAAACGTGTGATTCAGTTATGGTATCGTTCAAATAACCATATGAGCTTAATATGAGGTAGTTATTTCGAAATTACAGACAGACACTCCAATTTTATTTATTAGTATAGATGACCACCGCAACAATTTGAGCTGGTAAGAATCCCGTATAATCAGCTATCTGCTTCAGGAAGTCAAGTCTAGATTCTCATTCGTAACAACAAAATGTGGTAACAAACCGCAGTCCGTGGTCGTTGAAGCTTTTCTGTTATGCTTGATTGACTAAAAATGATCTCCGCTTTATCATTGGTTAATAATAAAATTGTAATACCCGATCGCTGGAAATTGGAAGTAATGGAAGTTCAAAAACCGGCCGCCCTTCCCCATTTCTCTGGCATGAATCAACGAAATTGCCTTTAATTACCGACTATACCGAGATGGCCGTAATAATATTATGGAGGAGCAATATTTCTGATTATATCTGTCTGTAAATCATAATGTACCATGTAATGAAGGTTCGTATGTACCTACTCTTAGATGATGGAGAAGTTAGTTAGTAGATAGAACTTGAATCTAAGTAACTGCATCGCCACGTGCCAACATTGATTTTTAGCTCATGAAAAAACATTATACAACAACAATTTCAACATGGCGTAAGTATTCGATTTTTCCCTACGATAAATTTGGACGACAGTAGATTTTATATTTCAAGTTCATAATATGCGCATTTCCACATGCGTAATCAATAATAAAAGTGCAACTGGGCGATTTCTATGTACATTAAAATGTAGTTTGAAATTTTTTATTGGAGGAAACATTATTATTGATATCCCAAAACAGTATTATTTTAACTTTTTATCTGTATGTCTGTATGTGCGTGATGTGCGTCTATTAGTAACAGGTACGATTGAAGTAAAACAAATTGGTATCTAAGCTCAGTGCAATTCAGTACATTACACGAGGTTTATACGTATAAGTATATTATTATATCTTGTAATATACATTCATATTTATCAATGGAATAGGTAAGCCCATAAGGGCGAAGCCGGGGCGGGTCAACAAGTAACTAAATATACTTACTTAATAGTTGTGATGTAGTTTAAATGTTAATAGGAATTACGCAACCTCTGATCACAGCATACCGTGATCATAGCAATTGACTGCATTTACGTGTCTGGTTATAATTGCATCGTACTTGCCTCTAGTCTCGGCTTTGTCTGCTGCCACTTCTGTTTAAGATTATTTAAGTATGTCTATAACACGGAACTGTTAGGTGATCTACAATCTATAGTACGCGACAGGCCGAAATGGCAATCGGGGTATGATGCGGGGGACGCCCCGTGCACAGTCAGCCGCGCTATCCCGAGCCGGGTTAGTGCGGGTGTGCGGGACGTCCCCACCCCGATTGCCATCTCGACTTGTCGCGTACTATAGATATCCACAGATAAAGACATCCCGGGTTAACGTCTAACCGTCAGTTAAGACACGGGCTACAAGTTTTTTGAAAAAAAATTATATGGCAGAGCAGTCTTTTCTTTTCAAATTTATTACTTGTCTTTCAAGGCTCCCTACTCAACATTGCTCGAAGTATTTATTATTTATCATCAATCAAATAAATGAGCCATAAAGTATGTAGAGCGACCATAATATATTATACTACAAATAATAATCGGTTCATTGAAAACTAATCTACTTCACTGGAACTGTTGACTAAATAGAACTGTTCTTAATACTCTTATTTAATCACGTTAAGTTAGTTCTTGGCGATTCATCTAAATATCAATGAATGAAAGAACTAGTTATGTACGAACTTTACTACGAGACCACGAGTATGTTATCAGATCACAGACATTAAAAAAAATTGCGTCAAGTGTTTTGAACTTCCAAGAAATGCTACGAACTGTGAATCAGTAGCTAACCTACCTACCTACTTACTACGTCATCAAATTACACGATACAGCGATGCTAGTAAGACTAAAGATAACTAGTAGTTATAATCACAGATTTAATAGGATGATTAGCAAATACTGAAAAAATAACTACGTTACTTAAGTAATGGCAAATAAAAACAAAGAATTTCCTAACAAAAACAACATAGCTGTTATGCTGTTATCAACTTATCACCTATTGTTACCAAACAGGGCAAAGGCTGTAACATAATATTATTTATCGATAAAATTAGTAGTAAGTACATTACATACAACATTTCTTGACAACCTATTTCAGTGTTTGGCAAGTAAATCCATACTATTCACATTCATATTCATACTTAAAATTATAAATGCGAAAGTGTGTCTAATTAATTATCAGTTTAGCCCATCCGTTCAACAGATTTTGATGAAAGGCAAAGTTAGCTTACACCCCGGTAATGGACACAGGCTACTTTGGCCCGGAAAATTAAAGATTTAAAAAAAACGTGAATCCACGTAGACGAAGTCGCGGATATCATTTAGTTAATTCATTATTAAACTATCAAATGAAGTTTTTTTAAATTTTAAAATTATTCCTCGGAAAATCCAAAATACTTCGGAGTAGTCAAATAAGTAACATATTTTTGTCACATACCTTAATAGTACGTGACAAGTTGAAATGGCAATCGGGGAGGGAACGGCCCGCACACCCGCACAGCCCCCGCGCTACCGCTGCGGGCGAGCGCGGGTGACGTGCTAGTGTGCGTGCCGCCCCCCTCATACCCCGATTGCCATCTCAACCTGTCGCGGACTATAATTACCCACAATAATTAATGTACTGTGCCTAATAATAAAATGCGGTACCAAGTCGATTATTCGATATCGATATTTTTAGTATGCACGCACGAACAAGTGAGAACGGCACATATAGAAATGAAGATAAGGCTTCATTGCGTCCGGTCTGTCGGAATCGCCCAGGTACGGTTGTGGGAACAGCGGAAGCTTGCGCGAAATCACACCTACACGACGGAATTCCTTTGACTCATCGTCATCATGACGTCGAAAATGCCCACTTATCGTATCGCACATTGTTCGTCCTAACAAAGGCAATATTAGTAGTAAATAGTAATGGAACAGTAAGATAAGGTTGAAATAAAATATATTTAAAAGAAAAAGGTGGCTGACTGACTGGCTGACTCACTGACTGACTGGTCTATCAACGCAGTTTTAATTATTGGACGTATCGGCCTGTAATTTGGCATGCAGCTATTATAACGTTTTCTACGTAAAATATGAAATAAATATTTAAATTGGTGTAGTCCACACGTGACGCGGACGAAGTCGTGGGCATAAGCTAGTATGTTTATAATTATACTGTGGGGTCAAGGAGTAATTTGAGGATAAATCTTAATATCTTCAAGGCAAGAGCGGATAGGCATCTTCTAGGCAAGTGTGCTCTAACCTTCTCTAACTCTAACCAGACCTCATCATAATTTTTTACGAACCCGAAGGTTCCATTCGAAGGTTAGGAACCCGAAGGTTACGGTTACCATTAGTACCTGAAGGGTGCTAATGGAACCCTATTACCAAGACTCCGCTGTCCGTGCGTCCGTCCGTCTGTCTGTCAGCGGGCTGTAACTCGTAAACCGTTATAGGTGGATAGTTAAAATTTTCACAGAATGTGTAAAAACAAATACTAAAAAATTTAAAATGACCGCCATGCAAAAAAGTGTTATTTCTTATACAATGGTACGGAACCCTTTATGTGCAAGTTCGAGTCTCACTTGACCGATTTTTAATAAAGCATGCAGCAATTATTGTCGTCGAGCCTATCTTTTACTAGCAGGAGGTACCTACTTAAATCAACTAGGCAGTAAGAACTTATGTTAATAATAATTATCTCTAACATAATTTTTATGGGAACTGTCTTAAACATGACATAACTTTGAAGAATTTAGTGTAAGTTAATATGTTAAATAAGACTACGATAACAAACGTAACTTCAAAAATACAATGCAAATGGTTGCGTAACCCACAATCCCTTGTTCTTGTACTTTCCCCGTTCGCACGGTCACGATCTTGGGGCAATTCGTCTAGCCTCACTTTCTATCTAAATTGTGGAGTAGTAACTAGTTACTAGAGCCATTCGCTTAGAAGTAAGGCAACGTTTAGAGCCTATGTTATCGAAAAAACGGCTTATTCCGTTTATCCACCCTAAAACCTGCACCCTGCGGTGTATACTCGGAAACGTGTCTCCATTTGTCCACCCCAGATTAAACAAGAATATACAAATTCGCCACCCCGGGGTGGATAGACGAACACACGTCTTCAAACACCCTAGGGTGCCTATTTTAGGGTGCATAAAAGGAATAAGCTGAGAAACTTACTCGGCTATAAAGACTATACACCATCTTGCAGTGCCAGATCTCTTTTCTTAAAGGCCGGTTTACACTTTGCGAAGTGTGAAGTGATAAGTGTTAAGCGTTAACTTTACGCGATAAGTCTCAAGTGTTAAGTAGTCTTTTCTATCTCCGTTTACACAGTGTTTAGGAAGAAGCTCAAAGTAGTGGTACTGTCCGTTGTGCATAGTGTCTCTAGAAATGGAAGATGAACAGCGCTTAATATTGAGACAAATAATTAAGGAGATTGTATCTGTTGTGGTATCTGATATAGAAAATGAACTCAATTTTGAAATCAATAGCGCACTTTACATTGTATAGACATTCATACTTTATGTATTCTTGTACGAATTTTAAAGTATGTTGTTCCGTCCACTTCATTTTCGCTTTGAACTTGACACTGCGCACTTAACACCGTGTTTACACACTGATTAGTACAGGCGAACTGCGAGAGAGGGAGTGGAACAGTACAAGGGGGGAGGTCACTTAACAGCAAAAATAGACCTTGATTCTATTCACTCGCACTAATCAATAAGCACTAATCGCACTTAACACTTAACACTAATCACTTCACGCTTCCGTTCACACCTTGATTACTAAACACCTGCACTAATCACCTGCAGTGTTAACTTAACAAAGTGTAAACCGGCCATAAGGTGCACTAAACGGGTCTAGCCACGAAATTCTTTAATTTGGTTTTTCGCAATTTGTAAACTAATACGACAAAGTAGGGTTATCGCATTCTAATAGCGCCAATAGCAGTATAATCTCCACAGGTTTATATAAAAATGTGTACTTGAAAGTGTTCAGTTTACGACATTAGTTAAAATAATGAGTTTGACGTGAGTTACTCACAAATTAGTCGATACTCTGACTAATTTCTTAAACTGGACACTTTCAAGTAGAGACTTAAGACTTATTCCGTCTCTTCGAACTTCCGGTACCTCTTACCAAAACCTGTATGGCAACTAAAGCCTTTCCAATTATTCGTTAAGACGCGTTCTTCTTGGGAAAAAATACCTACGCTACAAGCCTAGATAGGGACTAGGGATTGCAATGCTGGATCCGCAATCCAGCAATCCAGCTGGATCCAGCACGTTTTTGGTGCTTGCTGGATCCAGCATCTGACGCTGGATCCAGCGGTGCGGATCCGCAATCAACTTAAAACAAGTAAATTACTTTTTTTTCGCGCATAAACCACAGAATGTCTTTCAGAAAAGTAAATAAAACTGTAACATATTTGATTGGCTTTTCAAGTCTGAAATTATATGATAATAACTTCAACTTCTGTTAAGATTTTATAAGTGGGAAGTGGGATAGGCTACGCAATTTTATTTCGAAAATAAGTGAGACTGAGAAACTGTGAGCCCTACAAAGTTAGTAAAATAGTACCTAAATGAATAGCTATTTCAGATTAATGATGTGTATAATCCCTTATAAAATCCCTTATGAATAGCTACTGTAAAAAAAAGCACGGTACGTTTTTAAGTCCAACGTTTTCGTTCTGGAAATTCTTTTGACCTACAGAACAAACCCTGTGGATGGTCGGAGACCCTAGTTGACAGTGAAGAATTAAAGATGATCGTGGAAGAGGATCTTGCTGCTGGTATCAAACACTACAGCTTTCTTAGATCTGGCCAGATGATAACGACAGGTCTTTACTGTCAACAATTGCAAACCACGCTGGAAAAGCTAGCCGTTTACTGAGTGAGAGAGATTGGTCAATTGCTCTAGCACACTGCTGTTTCAGGATAACGCTAAACCTCATACTTCACGACAGATGATTGCTAAGGAGCTATGACTGGAAACACACACCATACTCCCCGAACATTGCTCCAACAAATACTTTTTTCGGAATTTAGACTGTCTTGCAAGAAAAAAATATAATTTCAATTCAGTCCAAAGATTTTATTGCCTTGAAAGATTTTATTGATTCTCGCTCCCACAATTTTTTCAGCAATGGAATCAATGAATTACCTATAAAATGGCGAAAGTGTGTATATAAATAATTAATGGTATATACTTCGATTGATTAAATACAACAGGTACCTAATTTCCTTTAAAAAGTTTTTGTTTTTTTTTCATATAAATGCTTTTTTCATAGGTAAAGACCTCATATTATAGCTACAAACAAATATAGGTAGTTAGTTATTAAAGTTTCAACAGTTACAACGTAAAAAAATGTTGCATTTCTTTGAGAAATCGATAAATGCTGGATCCGCGCTGGATCCAGTTGGATTTGCTTCGATCCAGCAAAAATCCAGCTGGATTGAAAATGCCGCTGGATTGCAATCCCTAATAGGGACGTTTTCCCCTACACCGCATAACTAACGGGTTTTACCAAACACATGAGTACGCACTGTACCTATTCTAATTACTTGGAGCTACTTATTTACACAACGTCCAGGCGGTAAAATCCCGGGTTTAATTGCTGTCCATGAAATAAATAAATTTTGATAAGCAGAGCTCACTTCACTATTTTTTGGGAAATGTGCATCCTACCCTTAGGATTACGCTGACCAAACATGACTAAGTTTAACGGTTAAAATATATATATTTTTAAATTCAATTAAGCTTTTATAAGAACTTTTAAATCGTCAAATGCATCTACCACTGGTTTGGAATAGTTCGGTGTACAGTGTACAGCGGATGTGAAGCGGCGCGGCGGGCGTCCAGTAAACTTGACGGTATACGGTATGGCTATCGTCAAGATTAGCGTCAAGCCCTCTGCATACTTGACAGTAAACTTGATCGCGTATGGCCAGCGTTACAATTTGTTAGGATTTCTCTTGTAGTTAAAGTAAATGTAAACTATGCCACTACCGGCGTAATCAAGTACAGGAACGCGGCCTCTCCAAATAAAACAATATCCGCCGTTTTTGTCCATTAGCCATCGTCTTCATCGTATATATATTTTACATTTATATATTTTAATGTTTTTCACATCATCATGATCAACCCATCTCCGGCCTACTAACTGACCACGGGTCTCTTCTCAGAATGAGAAGGTTGAAGGTTCTATTATAAACCAAACTATGCTCGACACCAGAAATTTAAAATTCCTTTCTTAGAGGATAAATTCATCATAATAGCAATCTGCATGCCAAATTTCAGCCCGATCCGTCCGGTAGTTTGAGCTGTTGATGGATCAGTCAGTCAGTCAGTCAGCTTTTCCTTTATCGATATATATTTACTGAGTTAATTTGGCGATTTATACTTACATTAAAAAGTTTTCACTTACAAAGATATTTTTTTTACCTTTATCTTATGTATTTCTATATCACCGAAATCTTACACAAGGAAATCGTTGTAAAAGTGGGGCAAATAGCGCTTGTTTATGAGTAACAGTACTATAAAGTCAAAAATTAAAACCGCAATGTAGATCCGCTAACTTAATTAACATACGGCAATGCCTTGCAAAGAATCCTTTTTTCATATGTACAAACAACTAGTTAAATAACTTAGCAATTTTAACCTATTCAAGTTTTTATCTTAATTATGAGTAAATAGATCATTATGGGCATAAACTAACGGTGCACTATGGTTAACGACATAGTTAATTATTTAACAAATTAATTTCCTAGATAAGTACAACAGTTTTTGATATTTAACTTCGTAACGAACTAGGAACAAGGATCGTGGATTGGATATTGAAATCTATATTATACTAAATATTATAAAGAGCTAAAGTTTGTAATTTTTTTTTTAAAGATTATTAGCCATGCTTATCACGACCTCGCCTTTCTTCTCCAATTAAACGTAAAGCTTGTGCCAGGAGCGGGTACGACAATAGTGCAACGGGTAAGGTTTGAACCGCCGACCACTCAGAATTTAGTCCGCTCCTCAACCGTTGAGCTATCGAGGCAATCTAGTTTGTTTGTAGGGGGTAAAGGTGCCCACGCACTCGAACTAAACTGCGCTCGCGGCAGCGCGCTGCACGATATTCTCTCCAGCCGCGACGCGCGGCAGTGACGAGCTACGCGGTACGCGTTGCAGTTCGAGTGCGTGGGCACCTTAATGGAGACCACGTAGCAGCAAGCGCAAAGTGGGATGACCTTCAACCCTGCCCTGAAGAAGATAGCGGGAAGTGGGTGGATGAGGAAGGCGGATGATCGTGTGCGGTGGCGCGATCTTGGGAAGGCTTATGTCCAGCAGTGGACGCAAACAGGCTGATTGATTTAGGTACCTATTATAATATAAACATACAGCAATAGATATTATTGGTTGTGCAACGGAAACCTAGTAGTAAACGCAAAATATGGTTTAAAAACTATATCTACAGGAACGGTCGCCTTCCTTCGTCTGAGCTAATTCCTTCCTGGATTCATAGATGACGCTAGGGGTTAAGCTTAGGCTAAAATCCGCGCCTGCGCACTGCCGCGCATAACCATCGACGCGACGCCATATTTGAACGCGAGAAGTCATTGCGACGAGCTCCTGTAAGAAAAAAATTCCCATACGCGCGCGCACGCCGATTTTCTGGCCGCATACAACCCGAAACCGCCACAGCATCCCTGGAGCAGATTCCGGAGCCAGGAAGAGTTGCAGAGACCAAAGGTTAGTGACCTTTCTTGCTGGATCTGTTTTTAGGCCATATTTTGATGTTGATCTAGGTTTTAGGTTGCACATATCGCTACCGCAAACGCTCCCGGATCCTTGGCTTCACGCTGAGCTTCCATTTTATGGTCCATTCGAACCTAGGATATTGTTCTAGTACGCATATTTATCGCGATTTTACGTAATTTACTCGTAAAATTGTAGTCGTAAGATAATCGACAACGCGTTGTGTAAGTTATTCACAAGTTCATAATATATTTAAAATTAACGCATTTAATAAATATTTCGATAATATATCTTAATATTTACTCAATTTACGTAAATTACTCGTAAAATTGCCATCGTAAGTTACTCGACACGCGTTATTTTCTGTTCTTTGTACGCCGCCATCTTGGTTTAAGATACTCGCTAACAGTTTAATTGTTAACTATTTTTGTTATTTTGTGCCGTTAAAATGGAGAAATTAACGTCTAAATTAAATATTCTTACTTCCAAAAAAGAAAACATCTTTCAAAGAATGAATAGATTGTACGATATGTCTAAAAGTATTACAACTTTTGAAACGCGAAAAAATGAAAGGTTTATGAGTGAGTCAGAAACGGTTGATGACCTACGAACAAAGTTCGAGTCAATATTAGATGAAATAAATACTATTTCGCTACAATTAGACCCACCAATGCAGCCTAATTATCAGCCTCTTGATGCTTTTGAAGATTTATATGCACCTGTTAAGAGAATTCGTAATAAAATCTTGTCAAATTGCAATAATTCCACATCTACAAGCAACAATGATAGCCAATTACAGCCACAAATAAAGTTACCGCCTATAAATATTCCCAGTTTTGACGGAAAAAATGAAAACTGGCCCTTATTTTATGAGTCGTTTAAGGCTAATATTCATAATAATAGTAATTTAACGGATTCGCAGCGAGTTCAATATTTAATTAGTAAATTGTCACACGGTGCGTTATATTTCACGGCAGGTATTGTACCTACAGGAGAAACTTATCATATTATATGGGATAGTTTAGTCAAAAAATTCCAAGATAAAAGAGCATTAGGCACGCACTACCTAAATAACATTTTTGAATTAAAAAACTGTTCAAATACCGCTAATAGTTTGAATACATTCATTGAGAAATTCTCCGCATCTATCGCTGCTTTAAAGCAGTTAGAGATTCCAGACCTTACGGATTTTATATTTTTATATTTCGCTTTAAAAAAAATAGACACGCAAACAATACAAAATTTTGAAATGTCATTGCAATCAAACGATTCTAAGATCCCGTCGTACACGCAACTCATTGAGTTTATTCAACTTCAAGTTAAAATACTCGAACGCTCAAATAAACCTACCAATTTTAATAATAGATCGGACAAATCTCGAGGTACCTACAAGTCATTCATTGCATGTGATACAAACGAGCCTACCGCTTCTGCGCGCAGCGAATGTGTATTGTGTAGTAGTAAGACCCACAAACATCTATATCAGTGCAATAAGTTTATGGAGATGGAATCGCCGCAAGCAAGATTCGACTTTATTAAATCTAAGAACGCGTGCGTAAATTGCTTGTCGCTATTGCATACTCTAAGTAAGTGTAAATCTCGATCATCTTGTGTCAGGTGTCTTCCAGCTAAGAAGAAACACCATTCCAGCTTGTGTAGAATTAATAATGACATAATAAATAAAAAATCATCGTCCGACCGCACGTTCACGAGCGTTTCGCCCGCTGTAGCCGTGGACGCAACGCCCGCGTCCGCGCCAGCGCCCGCGCCGCTGACTAGTGTACAGTCGCTCACTACGTCTTTACCTACGCATGCTTCAAGCGCTTTATTATCCACTGCACAAGTATACGCGAAGCATTATAACAGTAACAAAAAACTTATGATACGCTGTTTATTGGATACGGGCTCACAAAACAACATTATCAGTTATAAATGTTGTAAATTGCTTAATTTACCTATTACTCCCGTTTTTAACTCATGTATTAAAGGTATAGGTTTAAAATCGCAACCAATACATGGCTATGTTTATTTGAACATCGAATCGCGCGTGTACCCTGCTAATAAATATTATATCAAGGCTTTAGTTTTAGATTGTCTTACCGATAATTTGCCATCGCACTTTATTGAAAATTGTGATACAAATCATATTAAAGACTTACCTCTCGCAGACTTGAAATGGAATATACCTGGTGACATTGACGTCATTTTAGGCGCTCAATTATTTCCGCACATCTACTTAGGTGATAAAATTGTAACCAACAGTACCGCACCGGCAGCTTTATTAACGACTTTAGGATACGTTTTAATGGGTGATTATACGCCTCGTGATCGCGAATCTAATGAGTATTCATTCACCGCGCTCGCATTGGAAGATTTAGAACAAAATCTCCAAAAATTTTGGGAACTAGAACAAATTAATGAAAAAACGCACCTCAGCCCCGCCGAGACTGAATGCGAGAACTTATACCGCGCTTCAGTTTCTCGGGATGAGAGTGGCCGATATTCGGTCGGTTTACCCTTTTCTCAAAACGCATCCGAACTAGGCAACTCGCGTTGCGTCGCTCACCGCCGCTTGCTTGCTCTAGAGCGTAAGTTTAAGACTGACCCTTCGTTACGTCATGATTATAATCAAATCATCATGGAATACATTCAACGAGGTTATTTATCTGAGGTCTCGGACAATAACAATGCCGATGAGGGCTATTATATTCCGCACCACGCTGTTATTCGCCCCGAAAAAAGTTCGAGTCGCGTTCGAATCGTCACGGATGCCTCCGCGAAAACCGCAGATAGGAACCTATCGTTAAATGATGTACTCCATACTGGACCTAACTTACAGGCGGATTTGTTTTTACTTTTGTTAAATTTTCGATTATTTCCAGTCGCCATGACTGCAGATATAAAGCAGATGTACTTGCAAATTGAGATTTTGCCGCGAGATCGTAAATACTTAAAGATCCTTTTTAGATTTGACGAAAATGAAGAAATACGCACCTTTCAGTTTAACCGCGTCCCGTTTGGACTAAAGTCCAGTCCGTATTTAGCCATGCGTTCGGTGCGACAACTATGCCAGGACGAAGGTAATCGTTTCACGGAGGCAGCAAAAATAGCTGAGTCTCAATTATACATGGATGACCTTGTGCATTCGGCTACTAACGATCAAACCGCTAAAACCTTGTCGCAAGAATTGATTAATTTGTTCAAATCGGGTTCATTTGAGTTGATCAAATGGTCAAGTAACTCGTCAACTCTTTTATGTAGTCTGCCAGACACGCATCGCGCTTCGGTGAACTTTACCGATAGTAACAATACCACTAAGGTTTTAGGTCTGTCTTGGGATCCCAGTGAAGATGTCTTTCGCATGACCATTTCTAAGATCGACAACAAATGCACGAAACGCACAATTTTATCTCTCGTTGCTAGATTGTTCGATGTTTTAGGATTAGTCGCGCCAGTTATTCTTTATGCTAAACTGTTGATCAAAGAACTCTGGCTCCAACGGATCGATTGGGATGAAATTCCTTCTGAAGATATAATCAAAAGATACTCTGATTTGGTCCACGATTTTTCAATTCTTCCAAGTTTAAAAATACCACGTCATACAGGTATTACTAAAGGATGCAAAATAAATATAGTCGCCTTCAGTGATGCTAGTTTAAATGGCTATGGTTGTGTGATTTATATACATGTTACTGATGCTCTCGGTAATATACGCGTTAACTTGTTGTGCTCAAAATCGAAAGTTTCGCCTACCAAAGTAACGACCCTCGCTAGATTGGAGTTATGCGCCGCGCTTTTAATGTCAAAGTTAGTTAAAGTCGTAAGAGATACCTATTCTTCCCGCATTCCTATTGAAGGAATTTATGCGTTCTCCGATTCCACAGTAGCGCTGTCATGGATAAAATCGTCACCTCATAGGTGGAATACTTTCGTTAGCAACCGCGTCGCACAGTGTCGAGAAAATCTTAACCCACAGCATTTTTATCATGTTGCGGGAATCGAGAATCCGAGTGACTGCTTATCACGTGGTGTTTTGCCATCACAATTAATCTCGCACCCACTTTGGTGGAATGGCCCACAATGGCTCCGCGACTCGCCTTCGGAATGGCCGATAAATAGTTCTTCGCCTACCACTGATAACGAGTTACCTGAATTCAAATCCACCGCGTTATTAACAACAGATGTTCAATGCGAACAACCGGTATTATATATTTTATCGCAACGCTTTTCCTCATGGAATAAACTTATTCGCTCCGCTTCTTATGTATTACGCTTCGCGCGACTTCTGCCATCTACTGGAGAAGTCGATAAACTTAATTTTGTTGAAAACGCAATAATAAAGGACATCCAAAGGGTTCACTTTAGTGATGAAATCACGCGATTAAAAAATAAAAAATTACCTTCGAAGAAATTACAAAGGCTAGCTGTTTTTATTGATAATGACGGCATTTTACGCATTGGAGGTCGGCTTTCTAAATCGGATTTACCATACGAGGCTAAACATCCCGCACTTCTTCCAAAACATGATCACGCGGTTAACTTGATCATTGATCACTATCATACGCGCAATTGTCACACTGGGCCTTCTTTATTAATGTCCCTTATTCGTCAACGATTTTGGATACTAGACGCTAGGACAATCATTAGGTCTAGAGTACACAAATGTAATACATGTTTTCGAGTAAAGCCTGTGCATCCTACACCATTAATGGCTGATATTCCTTATCATCGTTTGCAAGAAGCGAAAGCCTTTATGCACACAGGTGTGGACCACGCAGGTCCACTCCGTATAACGCCAACGCGTCGCCGCGGTTATCAGTCGCAGAAAGCTTACATATGCTTATTCGTATGCCTCGTGACGAAAGCCGTTCATATTGAACTTTCGTCAGATTTAACAGCTGACTGCTTTCTCATGGCTGTAAAAAGATTTTTAAGTCGCAAAGGCCCAATCTCCTGTTTTTACAGCGATAATTCTGGAACCTTCCTTAAAGCCAAATCGCAGTTGGACGAAGTGTATTCACTTCTGAATAGTTCAGATTATAAAGGTAAATTAAACCTAGAATTACAAATTAATCGGATTGAATGGAAGAATATCCCTCCCCGGGCCCCCCATTTTGGAAATATGTGGGAGAGTAATATAAAATGTTTTAAAACGCATTTGTATCGAGTCATCGGTAATCAACTTCTTACATACGAAGAGTTAATAACAGTGCTAACGCAAATTGAAAGCATATTAAACTCTCGCCCGCTTTGTTTAATGTCGTCCGATCCACATCCGGAAATTCTAACTCCGGCCCATTTTTTGATGTCTACTCCGCTACAATATTTTCCGGCTGCTCCTTTACCTAGCGAAAGCCCTAACCTAATTAAGAGAAAAAGACTACTCGACAGTTTAGTTCAGTCCTATTGGAAGAAATGGCGCTTAGAATACTTACACACTTTACAAGTTAGACAAAAGTGGTGTACGCCTTCTAACCCTGTTAAGATAGGTACGGTGGTTTTAATTGGGCATGATGATTTACCGCCTTTACAATGGCCGCTAGGAATAATTACAAAGGTTTATCCAGGGGCTGATAATGTGGTTCGCGTTGCTCTTGTTAAAACTGAATCTGGCGAATTCAAACGACCTGTTGTGAAACTTTACCCACTTCCAACGCAATAACCGCATTATAATTTATTTAAGTAATTTTAATTGTAGAATAAATAACTATACGTTAATTTTAACACGCTTAACGGATTTAAATATAATTTTTATACACGCTATCATATTTTTTATTATTAAACTTAGTATTATTTATTACTCGCGCAAATTCGTATAATAATATTTATTAAGTACTAGTAAGTTGGACTTCGTCAACGCGGGGAGTATGGTTGTGCAACGGAAACCTAGTAGTAAACGCAAAATATGGTTTAAAAACTATATCTACAGGAACGGTCGCCTTCCTTCGTCTGAGCTAATTCCTTCCTGGATTCATAGATGACGCTAGGGGTTAAGCTTAGGCTAAAATCCGCGCCTGCGCACTGCCGCGCATAACCATCGACGCGACGCCATATTTGAACGCGAGAAGTCATTGCGACGAGCTCCTGTAAGAAAAAAATTCCCATACGCGCGCGCACGCCGATTTTCTGGCCGCATACAACCCGAAACCGCCACAGCATCCCTGGAGCAGATTCCGGAGCCAGGAAGAGTTGCAGAGACCAAAGGTTAGTGACCTTTCTTGCTGGATCTGTTTTTAGGCCATATTTTGATGTTGATCTAGGTTTTAGGTTGCACATATCGCTACCGCAAACGCTCCCGGATCCTTGGCTTCACGCTGAGCTTCCAATTATTTATTATGTAGTTAGTTACTTGGTTATTCTGAGGTCGTCGACTCAGTGCAATTTACACATTTGTGGTTACACTTATGTACTATCAATGAGGAAAATGTACATAACACGTACTTACGAGTAGCTCATAAAAACATTAGCTAAATAAATATGTAGTTGAAAAAATCGGAGGTGTGGCACAATTACTTATAAGTAGTCTGAACCCGGATCTTTCATACGTCAGTCTGCTATTTAAGGGGTCCGGGGTTCATTCCCGGGCACGCGCCTCTATCTTATGGGCGGTTTAAGCAGTTCAACATCACTGCATGCCTGAGAGTTCTAGATAATGATTTGAAAGGTATGTGAAGTCTGCCGATCCGCATTCGGCCAGCGTGGTAGACGACAGTCTTAGAACTACTTCCGTTTGATCGGATGTTCGACTTGTAGACGATGCCAAACTAACTGCCTCGTTGGAAAGCCTGGAGCACCGCACAGATGTAAGCTCTCTTTGCGTTTTCTACCGCCTTTATAATGGAGAGTACTCTGAAGAGCTGTTTGACCTCATTCCACCGTGCTTTTACTACAACCGCGCCGCATGTCACCGTAAGCAATTTCACCCTCACCACCTGGGTGCCTGGTGCAATTCGACCGCCCGTTGCGCCAGATCCTTTTTTCCAAGAACATGCAAACTGTGGAATCAACTCCCATCGGCGGTGTTCCCACCAGATTACTACATGGGGTTATTCAAGGGGCGAACCAACAAATTCTTGAAAGGCACGCAAACGCATCGGCGATTCCTCTGGTGCGGCAAATATGTATGGTAATCATTTAGCATCAGGTGACCCGTCTGCTCGTTTTTTTTTTTTTAAACTGTGAGGAAACCCGCGCTCTGAAGTGAGCCGGCGATGGATGGGTTCAGTTGATGATGAGTGTTATTTTTGTGTTAACCTTCTTGTTTTGGCGTAGCCATGGTCGAATAAGAAATAAAAGGTTACTTTACGAGAACAATACGGTCACCAGTAACGAGCAAACACAAGCTACTTTCATTTCTGCTCCATTTATACAGTTAAATCGATCAAATCCGAAACGATCGTTTGGAGTGATTAAACGCCAACAGTAAACACATTTAGTTACGTGATTAGGTCAGAATACTTCAGAATATAAAATGAAGCAAGTAACCACAAACAAAGAAAATAATTGTTGAGGCTTGAATTTTATATAACTACCTTCTTAAGTAAATACTAAGTAACAAGCGAGTACTACCTTTGAGCTTAAATCAATTAGTATTTAGAACTAAGGTGTGAGGCGATAATGTCTACAGAGACCAGGGTATCTAATGATTTTTCATAATGTTTGGCTATCCTGGGAATTGATGCGCTGAGTGCTATTGGCTATAAATATAACTGATGAAAAATTAATGTTTGTCTGCCTCTCTAACGCTACTACCCCATCTATCTATATGTTCGCACATCTTTCGTCTATGAATGTTCCTGACATTTGACCTAGGTACAATAAGTAGCGTGCTAGTCGCTTTGCAACGCATGCCTCAGCCTGGTAATTAGCTAGTAGTTGATAAAAAAGTTTCACGAATTTTTTAAAACCGGGTTAACGTTTAGAAACACGGACCTATAAGATAAGAAAAAATCGGTCAAGTACGAGCCAGACTCGCATTCGATGGGTCCCGTACCATCGTACAAGAAATAACACTTTTTATTTATTTTTAATTTTCATAGCGGTTATTTTGCTATAGAAATACACATTCTGTGGAAATTTCAACTCTCTACCTATTACGGGTCACGAGGCAACCCACCACTGGCAGACAGACGAACAGACGGACGAACGGACGGACGGACAGCGGAAGTTTAGTAATAGCTTCGGGTAGGGAACCCAAATTACAATTTCATTTAAAGCAGCTACGAGTCAGTAGCAAATTACGATCCTTAGTCATCGCCATCGGTCCAACGGTCAATTTTTTATAAGAACGCCGGAAATTAAAGTTGAATCAACGCTCAGCGCGGTTCCGGATACGAAGCGTTTAACGAACTTTAACGCCTTTTCTGAGCTTGAATTGATGATATTATTAATGGGCTATGAATGTACGGACTAAGCTTGAATTTCAAATTGATCGTACAAAGGAGTGAGTAGAACACACTGACAATTTGATTATTATAATTCTGAAAAAGTGACCATTCTGGATGGTATTTTGGACGGTGAAGTGGCAGGGCGCACCGCGCGGGCCATGTCTGTCGCAGAACCGATGGCCGCTGAGGCACTGCATGCCAGCAAGCGCAGTGACCGCCAAGCCAATAGACAACACAAAGAAGGTAGCGAGAAATAGGTGGGGAACGAATAGAACCTTGTGTGATGGCTCTCGAGAAGGCTTAAATCCGGCAGTGGAAGAAAAGAGGCTAATAATAGGATTGTAACATACATTGGTTGATCAGTGATCACACTGATATAATAAAGGCGAGTTTGTGTGCATGTATGTGTGTACGTTTGTTAGTCTTTCACGCAAAAAGTACTGAACGGGTTTGGCTGAAATTCGGAATAGAGATAGATTATACCCTGGAACACATAGGCTACTTTTTATCCCGAAAAATCAAAGAGTTCCAATGGGATTTCAAAAAACCTAAATCCACGCGGACGGAGTCGCGGGCGTTAGCTAGTAATAAAATAAATACAATAAAAAAAATTAATTAGTTGTTGATTAACAACAATATCCTTGCCCCGCCGCGCGTATGCCATGTATTAAGGACAAGGGCCACGATGTTCGCAACGCAATAATGATCGCGTGCGGAGGATGTATTAAATTCCTGAGAGCGTATGAAATTCTAATTCTTTTTCGTTGCGTAGTTGCTGCGATCCGTCATTGCACATTTGGAGCGTTAAATATGAAATGCTTTAGATGCGAACTTCACGTAATAATAGCGTGTAATGGAATGCTGCAATCATTTTGCAAAATTAACAGAGCTTCAGACAAGAACTAATCTTTGTGTGCACTGTGTAGTGTGTAGTCTACTATTACAATAGAACACAATAGATTTATCACTTGGAACAAACCGTAGTTATTATTAACATCAGTTCCTTCAGAAATCATTGGGACTTAATAAAAGATGTCGCATGAAAAGGTTAAATCAGAGTGAATTAGATCGAGGAAACTTTCGGTTTGATCCTGAATCGACGATATGTCAAATGTTAGGCTAAGGATGACGTGAAATCCATAAAAATTAAAAAATAATGTTCAGGCATTTAGAAGTTATGATGGAACAAAGAAACATATACATGAACCCTGAAAACATTACACTCCTTTTTTGAGGAATAGACGTCTGCGTCAGGAGAGTTCGATTCCAACGGCAGATCTCCGTATGCCAATGAGACGGCGGTGGTAAGCGCTCTGGTCTTATAAGTGGAAGGCCCCGGGTTCGATTCCCGATAGGGTTTGATTTGGAATTCTATGATTTATAAACTTCTGGTCTGATCTGGTGGGATGCTTCGGCCGTGGCTAGTTACCACCCTATTGGCAAAGCCATACCGTTAAGCGATTAGGCGTTCCGGTACGATGCCGTGAAGAAAACATAGGAATATGGGTTGAATGACAACTATCATACCCCTTCCAGGTTAGCCTGCATCATCACTTACCACCAGGTGAGATTGCAGTCAAGGGCTAACTTGTATCTGAATAATAATTATAAAAAAGAAAACCGACCAAACCGCGGGTCGACGAACCCGTAATTCGTATGCGTACTCGTTGCACCGGAGGGTTGACCTCCCGGCACCTCCCGGCTACACGGCCAATAAAGTCATCTACATCGCGCTTTCAAGAGCCGTGGAATCGAATTATCTTTACAATCCGGTCGGGTAGCGTTCGAGACACGTGCCCAAAGAGTTCCAAGGAGGGTACGGTTTATTGAATAATTTATTAGAATTCCTTATTGTGACTGCTTCGGAAAGCGGTAAGCGGTTGTGTCTGTGGCTGTATTTTCTTTATTGTATTTGTATCGATCGTATCGCTACAAATGTGATTAGGAGATAAAGTAAAATATCGATTTGTTTGCTTTCTTCTCATGGACTCCTCGGAATATGTGCGACTTGAAAAATGTCGTTTGTTTATTTAGAATTCCATTTATTTTATTTTTATTCTTTTTGTAAGTACATACTCTAATAAAAACCAAAGCCCTTATGAAGATAAATAATCAGAGTAGGAAAATCCTTGGTCCTGGTCATAGGACCAGCATTCTCTAGTTTAAATCATCCGAGTTTAAAGAACCTACTTTGGCTCCGAAACCGATTCTACTGAGAAGAGTACTTGACCAGGATGAATCCTAAAAAATCAATTATAGCCAAATAGTGATAAATAAAATAAGAGCCGTGATAGCCTAGTGGGTAAGATGTCCGCCTCCTATTTGGGAGATCGTGGGTTCGATTCCGGGCCCGCACCTCTGTCTTTTCGGAGGTAGGTATGAGCTTTATAAGGAATTAATCACTTGCTTTAACAGTGAAGGAAAACATCGCGAGAAAGCCTGTAAGCTTGAGAGTTCTCCATAATGTTCTAAAAGGTGTGTCAAGTCTACCAATCCGCACTCGGTAAGCGTGGCGAATTATGGCCTAAGCCCTTCTCATTCCGAGAGGAGACGTGTCTCAGTAGTGCGCCAGGGCAGTGATAGGTTGATTGTCCTACTAAATACTAATATTATAAACGCGAAAGTTTGTACGTATAGATGAATGGATATTTGTTACTCTTTCACGCGGGATTTTTAAAAACCTATATCCACGGGAATGAAGTCGCGGGCATCAGCTAGTGAATAATAAATGATAATGCAGCAGTTTTTAACCGACTTCCAAAAAAGGAGGAGGTTCTCAATTCGTCGGGATCTTTTTTTTTTTTTTTTTTTTTTTTTTTATATTTTTTATGTATGTTCCCCGATTACTCAAAGACCCCTGGACCGATTTGGAAAATTTTTTTTTTGTTTGAAAGGGTATACTGTGCAGGTGGTCCCATATAAATTTGGTGAAGATCCGATGAATATCTTCGGAGATGGAGAACAGAACTCCTCAATGGATAAGAGCAAATTGCTCGCGATCACTGTAATAGCTTAATAAACAGTAGGGTTTTAACTGGGCATAGCATATTATAGTACAGTGGGGCCACTAAAAATTGTGAAATAAAAAATTTTCAAAAGAAAAATAAAACCGACTTCAAAAACCAAAAACACTAAAAAGTAGAAAATAATTTTTGTTTAGCTACACATGTAATGTACCTAGGTATGAAGTCGGGCGAGCTTCACTCTTGGATTTCTAATTTTGTTTTAATATGCTCGCTCGACTTCATACCTAGGTACATTACATGTGTAGCTAAACAAAAATTATTTTCTACTTTTTAGTGTTTTTGGTTTTTGAAGTCGGTTTTATTTTTCTTTTGAAATTTTTTTTTAAATTTCGTCTACTACCATTTCTGACATAAGTAGACCGACAAAGAAAACATTCTAAAAGCCCTGATCCTTAGCAGTAGATCCGCTAGGAGCACGTTTGGCGATCGCGCAGGTGACGTAACATCCGTTGAGCGGCAGCACCTGCCTCTCCCCGCCAGCCGCCACCTGCTCGGCAGATGTTCCGTCGGGCGTACGACTATTATCCCTTTTATTGAAGCGGGAACAGTGCCCCTACAAAAGATACTTCTAGTGACTTTTGGTATGTACCTAGTTACTAGACAAGCTGCGGAATACAATTATTAATAAATCACACTAATATTATAAAGCAGAAAGTTTGTATGTGTGTGTGTGTGTACGTGTTATGTTTGTTACTCTTTCACGCAAAAACTACTGGACGGATTGGGCTGAAATTTAGAATGGAGGTAGATTATACCCTGGATTAGCACATAGGCTACTTTTTATCCCGGAAAATCAAAGAGTTCCCACGGGAATTTTAAAAAACCTACATCCACGCGAACGAAGTCGCGGGTATCAGCTAGTATACTATAAAAGGAAAAGCTGACTGACTAACTGACTGCCTGATCTATCAACGCATAGCTCAAACTACTGGACGGAGCGGACTGAAATATGGCATATAGATAGCTATTATGACGTAGACATCCGCTACAAAAGTACGTATGTATTTTCAAAAATTTTACCTCTAAGTGGGGTAAAATAAGGGTTTGAAATATGTATAGTCCACGCGGATAAAGTCGCGGGCATAAGCTAGTTAAAAATATAAGAATATCCTTACTCTACAAATAATACTTTTTAACTTGTAGTGGGTATGGCTTTGAGATTTTAATATCATCAGATGGTTAGTTCATTTTAGAACTTAAAGTGCACATTACCTAACGGGACTAATCTCACCATAATTTACTCAAAGGTACTAATTTGTACTTGACTAGCGTGGAGGACTATAGCACAAGCTTTTCTCATTCTGAGGAGACTCCTGCCCATAATAGATTCAGATGATGATGATGTCTATTTTAAAATATACAACTTAACCAATTTCATAGAAACTCCTACTCATACTATAGCCGATGCGGTCTCTGCTCAATATTGAATCACCTTCCATTATCTCGACGCGACAGGCAGGGGTTTTACGATTGGTCATAAAACCGCGGGCTTCTATAAAAAAAACCGGTCAAGTGCGAGTCGGACGAAGGGTTCCGTACCATCGTACAAGAAATAACACTTTAATTTTTTTGTGATGTAACCACAAATTCACGGTTTTCAGATTTTCCCCTTTGCTTGTTCTATAGGGCATTGCTACCTGCCCATGATTCTAGATCAACGGGAAGTACCCATAGGTTTGATTCCCTTGACGGGTCTTGATAGACACAACAGACAGACAACTAAGTGATCCTATTCCATATAGGGGATTCACATTCTGATATAAGGGTTCCATTTTTTTATCTGGATCCCTAAAAGTTTGCCTACGCCGGTAACGTTCAAAGCGTCGTCGTTGTGACATCGTATTGGAGGGGCATCTGCTTCAACTTGAGGCTATAAAGATTTATCATCATACGTGAACTTTAATGAATACAAAATCTTTTGTTCATTTTATGAATAGGTCCCCACGCCAGTGTGCTTATAGCTTTAAGGTTGAGTTACACGTAACATGCACGGCGAACGGGAGGATTTCTTGAATCTCTATTTATTTATTTATTTATTTATTGGAAAGGTACACAAAACAGGTTGTTACTAAAAATGGTCCAAACATAAAAACAAAAGATCCTTATCTAAGTGACAACCCCAAATAGGTGTACACAGCAATACTATACCTAAATAAAATATACATTACACAAGATATACACAGAATTTTTAAAGTGAAGGCTTAATAGAAATGTACAAAAATATTCTAAAATATCTATTGGATAACTAAAACGTCCCGTCCAGTTTGTTTTCGAGTTATCCAATAGTAGTTCAATAAACCTTCCCGTCTCGTCCCGTGCACGTTACGTATAACTCGACCTTTAGCTGCGGCCCAGGTGGTAGCGGGTACGTCCTGTGGGGTGGCCAACGGGCGCGACGCCATACACCCGTATTTACAAACGTTACTATGAGGTCCTTTTTTTTTCCTCTCTCGTCTGGCTTTACAAAGATTAGCCAATGTCAAGTTTGTAGTTATTTGTAACAAGTTAGTTAAACTATACAAGTGTGGACCCCGTCTGTGCCGGCGCGCGCTCGCCGACATACGCACGGCACCCCCTTAAAGCGCTTTCGAGTCAGTTTTAACAAAAAAAAAACACTCCAAAAAGGCAGAGCACGACCGCCAGCTAACACCAACACAGACGAAGTCCTACTATGAGGTCTCATAATGCGCTCGAACGCACAGTGTAGGTTCCACCAATCAGATGACTGTATCACGTCAATTTACAATGATCTGATTGGTCTACCTTCCAATTTCTTGTAAAAACAGTTTGTTCTACACGCTGGCCGCCCAGCAGAACGCACCCTCTCCCACTTGGGCCTAGAGCATCGTTGGTCGTTTCTACTGCTAGAAAAAATGTTTCTTTTATGGAATCTACCTACAGTCTGTTAACTTGTGGCAATGAAAGAAAATGTGTTTTTTTGTCATTCTATTAGGAGTCTTCTGAGGCACAAAACAACATTCATGAATATGATATTCGACCTTTTTTGCATAAGAACAAATCAGGTTATTGAATAATTTCGTTAAATGAATTTGTAAGCGGATTTTCCCATAGTAAAAAAGCAATAGCAAGAAATCAAGATCAAAAATTTCTGAGAATTTTTCCTGGGTCGGCTTCCTCTTTCTGCGCTGTAATTAATCATAACATGAGAACTGAGGTTTCAAAAAAGGTGAGTCATACATTAGCATGCATATTGAAACTTGATGAAATTAATCTGTGGTGGTATTGATTGATGGAGATCATGGATCAATTTGTAGAATATTCGATGGATGTCAAGAATCTGGTGATTGGTTCTACGGATTTGTCTAACTACTCACATATACCTACCTAAGTAATTATTTAGGTAATATACCTAATCGAGGATGTGCTTTTACAAGTAATCGTACTGTTCAGTGTACACCTAGTCTGCGTCTGCGAGCAATTATTAGTGCACTTAAATTACTTTAATTGAGTATGACTATCGTAAGAGTACGTAGGTGAGACGTTGGGTCACAGTGATATGATAACCATCCGACCATGTCCGGGATTGGTTCAATCATTACTACTTGATTATTTACCTGTTATTCAAAGATAGAGTCAAAGGATATGTACTGTCGGACTGAAGTCAATTTCTGGCAGAAGCCGATAAATCACCTATCATGACAATCTTTACCGAACACCTGGGTTTAATAACCCTCAAAAATTCAGTTCAGGATGCTAAAAGTGAATAAAATTGTGGTTTTTTTGTTCTCTTTTTAGGGCTCTGTACCTCATTTTTTGATTTATCACTAGCGATAGCGGCTGATGCCTTCCTCCTCCCGCGCGTCATCTCTTTGAAGAAACCTTCGGCTTCATCCAAAACTTCGGCTCATTTTGGCTGAAGCCGAAGGTGGCCGAAGCCAAGAATTCGGTTGAACACTAATGATAATCACACTATCACACTAATATTATAAAGGCGAAAGTTTGTATGTGTGTGTGTATATTTATTACTCCTTCACGCAAAAACCACTGGACGGATTTGGCTGAAATTCAGAATGGAGATAGATAATATCCTGGATTAGCACATAGGCTACTTTTTATCCCGGAAAATCAATGAGTTCCCACGGGATTTCAAAAAACCTAAATCCACGCGGACGAAGTGGCGGGCGTCAGCTAGTATTATTATGTTTGTTAAATAATTTATTAATTAAATAATGAACAATAATTATGCATTATTTTCTATGTTTGCGCAAGTTGGCTTTGTATATTATTACATAGCTTGAAAGTCGCGACCAAGCTTTATGAAAGTTTAATGAGAGGGTTCCGCAAGCCTGGACTCCCTTTATTCACGGTAAAGGTTAAATTAAATATAAAACAGTACCCACCTATATTAGAAGTGGAATGCTTCTGGTATTTTTATTTTTAAAGTTCAATGTAAACAATAAATAACTACAATTGAGCTGAAATCCATACTAAGTAAGTAAGTAATATTATAATTGTAAAAATGCGTTTGTCTGTCTGCTAGCTTTTCACTGCCTATCTATTCAACCGATTTTGACAAAATTTTGTACAGAGATAGCTTGCATCTCAAGGACGGACATAGGCTATTTTTATCTTGGAAAAGCAAAGAGTTCCTAAGGTTTTTAAAAAACCCAAATGCAAGTGGATAAAGCGTGACTTTATCCACATCTTTTTGGTACAGAGATCAGAGTGGTACAGATTGTATCAATGCAATTAATACAATACACAGACTAGCTTATGTATTGCATTGTACATAACAGATATTATATTGTTATGTAAATAGATGTCTGTTATATAAAATACAAACAAATAAAAACAAAGGAATAAAATAATATAAAAGCAAAAGAGAATTATATAAAACAATGAATGGCAAGTACTTACAAGATACTTGTTTTTTTATGAATGACTAGATAACGCTTTTGTAATCAATCCCACCTGAATTGTGTACATGCACAGATATCTGCAGACTATGCCAGGAGTTTGAAGACTGTTGATGCACATAGTCTGCTACTGCCTCGCTGTAATGCATAAACACAGCACCCACCCAGGGAAACACATTGTATATCCTGAGGAAGATACTTTAATTGAAGTCGGTAAAGTGGTACTGTACCTGGCAGCCACAAGTATGGCATGGAACTGTAAAATTGGTGATGATCACAATGGGTAGGAGACAATCAAAGTCATACAGGGAACTAAAGGACCTGCACAACCCCAAAGAAGAAAGGAGAATGTTACCTGAAACCAGTGCAACAGAATACTATCGATGAAGACTACAGATTTTAAGAGCAATATAATACAAGACTTATATTACAACAAGACTTATAATACAAGACTTACAATACAAGATTTTGAGACCAATATAATTTAATGATATACTTGTCATCAATATTTAATTAACTCACATCATAATATTATGCATATGAGTTTAGATGTGAATCAATAAGATTGCTTACACGTGATGTTAAGCCAATAATAACAATCACAAATATACTTAAGTAATCACAAGTTTGATGCTAAAGGTTCATGAGGTAAGATACACAGCAATAGAGCACTAATCCAGTTGAGGAAAGGCAAAATGAACTAACTATTCTTTCTTCTATTCTATGTCTTTGTCTTTATGAGAATAAATATCTTTAAACCTAACCTATTCATTTGCATACTTCACCAAACTAGAATGCTATGCAAAATTATTGCTAATTATTAATTTAAATTATTGCAAAATTAATGCTAATGCAAAATTATTACGTGTGGGTAGATAGGAAACGTTATACTGCGCGTATTTTAATTAAATTTTATTATTTATTAATTAGTAAAAGTGTTAAATGTTATAGTTTATTGTTTAATAAGTTTCTACACTACCTGGCAAATATAATTCACTGCACTTCAACAAGCTTCGACATCAAAATGGATCTACACAATCAGCTGAGTAAAAATATGGAAGAAATTGTGTCACAGTTTAAGTCTCGAATGGATAACTTCGATGAGGCCCTCAAACAATCACAATCCTCTTCAAATAAAGCTTGTGATCTCAGCTCGCTGGCTGCCGACTATTACGCCTTCAAGGAGGTTATGTGGAAGACACTTTCGATGCTGCAACAACAACTGCAACTGCTCACGGAGGGCTATGACAAGCATGAAATGCACACGCGGAGAACGGTTTTATTGTTCCATGGCCTACCAGAGGAGGACAATGAAAAAGTGGAAGGTAAAATCTGTGATTTGGTCTGTGATCGGTTAAAGCTGCCTATCCTTGAAGAGGCAAGTGTCGAAGCCTGTCACCGTCTTGGCTTAAAAAGGGATACACCACGACCTATCTTAGTCCGTTTTTCTAATTTAAAAGTGAAGAATGCAGTATGGAAAGCTAAGACAGCTCTAAAAGGCACCGGAGTCACAATATCAGAGTTCCTCACTAAACCTCGACAAGAGACGTTTGTTGCTGCCAGGAAACACTTCGGCATCAAGAGCTGCTGGTCATCAGACGGTGTTATAGTCATCGTACTCCCGGATAAAAGCCGTACGAAGGTTGTTTCGCTTTCTGAACTTAATACATTAATCGCCAAATACCCACAGACCGCCGCGGCCGTCTCTCAAGATACGAAGTCGTCGAGATCACGCCGAGTAAACAAACATACGGCCAAGTGAATGCGTCATTAATGAGTGGTGGCTAGCGCGTGTTGTAGTATCTCTTTTATTTGATGGCATTATACGCTTCGCTTAGTTAAATTATCAAATACACCTACAAACGAAACTCTTGAAGTCGTGTAATATTTGTATTAAGTACTTAAATTAATTATTGTTTTTACGATAGACTTACTTTAATACTCCTCTATAACCTATTGTTTATAAACCTATTGTTTTTAACTGAAGTTTGTTTTAGTATGTAAGTACTTATGTATTTCCTTTTGTATTTTCGAACTTAATTACTCCTTACTTTTAGTAGGTACCTTAATGTTAACTCGTGACTCTTGCCAGTTAGTGTAGGATAAAAGATTGTGTGATTTATCTTATCTTGCAATTTTTTTCGCTTATAGGACGTTTTTATATAAAAAAAAGTCTACTTATATATAATACTCTTATTAATTATTTTATTAGTATTTATTATTTGTATTTACTTATTATTTTGTTATATATTATTTTATTAGTTTAAACCAATGACAGAATGTGATGATATACTTAATAATGACTTTTTTTCGTGTTCCTCATCCGACGAAGAGGAGTTTCACAGTGCCGCTAGTAGCTTATCTCTGTGTAGTTGTAATTCCTCATGTAATCTTGACACTAAACTTAAATCGGTGCTGGTCAGTAGTGCTCATTGCCTTAATTTTGTACATATAAACGCACAGAGTATTCCGGCTCATTTTTCAGATCTTCAAGCATCTTTTAGCGACGTGCAGGTCGATGGAATATTCGTTTCGGAATCCTGGCTGAAACCATCCCTTCCTTCTATCCTTTATGCCCTACCGGGATACACGTTGATTCGCAATGATCGTACGTGTAAACGTGGTGGAGGGGTCTGTCTATATCTCAAGGACAACATAAAGTTCAACGTAATAAGTCAGAGTCCGAGTATATACTCTGGCAACTTTGAATACCTATTTTTGGAAATTTCATTTGACCATAAAAAACTTCTCCTCGGGGTAGTCTACAGTCCTTCTTGTAACGTAAACTATTTCAATGATTTTGACACCCTCCTCAATAACTTATCGCCATCTTATGAACACGTCATCATCATGGGTGACCTAAATACTTGCTTAATAAAAAACGACCATCGATCCAAACAATTAAATTCCCTAGTTTCATCAGTCAACCTAAAAATTCTTCCTCTTAACGCGACTCACTTTTCTCCTAATTCTATCCCTTCTCTCTTGGACCTCATAATTGTTTCTAATCCCGATAAAGTACTCGTTCACGGTCAACTAACAGCCCCCTTCTCTTACCACGACCTTATTTTTCTTAGTTATAACCTATCTGTCCCTAGACGTAAGAGCAAGGTTATCCTGCGACGTAATTATAAAGGTATAGACTTGGACACATTAAATGATGACGTTTCTAAATTAGATTGGTCCCCTCTTTTTTGCTCATCCACTGTAGACGACAAGGTTGATTTTCTAAATTCGACCCTCATAAGACTATTTGATGCACATGCACCTGTTAGATCAATAAGGGTCAAACATCTCCCAGCCCCCTGGCTCACTCCTACGATTAAAAAACTCATGACCAAACGAAACAAAGCAAAGAGTCTCTGTAAAAAGTACCCTTGTGATGTCAATGTGGCTGCCTATAAAAAGTTGCGTAATCTCTGTAATAGAATGTGTAGGGATGCAAAACGTCGCCATATTTTCTCTTGTGTAAATGATTTTTCTTCTTCACAGACCTGGAGGTTTTTTAAGTCTCTAGGTGTAGGAAAAAGTTCTGAAGAATCTAAGCCCTCCGTAGACATAAACTCTCTTAATCAACATTTTTCTAACCCCCCGGTAAAAATTTCCAATAGCAATAAATTCCAAACGCTTCATAATTTGGCCAATGTTGCCAGGCCCAAATGCGAACCCTTTCTATTCCAGGAAATTACGGTTGGTGAGGTTAAGAAGGGAATTCTTAGTATTACATCCAAAGCTGTTGGTAGTGATAACATAAGCCGAGATATGCTTATTCTTATCATTGATGTTGTTTCGCCTATTATTGCCCACATCCTCAATTTTTCTCTTTCCTCTAAATGTTTTCCTACGGCTTGGAAGTTAGCTCACGTTATACCTTTGCCAAAAATCTCTAACCCTTCTTCACTCTCTCAATATCGTCCCATTTCAATACTCCCCATTATTTCCAAGATTTTAGAAAATTCCGTATTTAAACAACTTTCCTACTATCTTTTTCAAAACAACCTTTTGAGTCCCTATCAATCAGGTTTCCGTCCCTTACACAGTACCACCACCGCTTTACTCAAAGTCACGGAAGATATTCGCCATGCTATGGATAACAAAAAATTAACAGTACTTGTTCTTCTTGACTTTAGCAATGCGTTCAATTCAGTGGATTTTGATGTACTACTCAACATTCTCTGCTCGCTTAATTTATCACCATCCGTAGTTGAATGGTTTAGATCCTACCTTCTTGGTCGCCGTCAGAGAATCTATGCTGACGGAGTTTACTCTGATTGGGCTGATATCTCTGCCGGTGTACCTCAGGGTGGCGTTTTGTCTCCTCTGTTATTCTCTGTTTTTATAAACGAAATCACTAAAACAGTTTCATCCCACTACCACCTCTACGCAGATGATTTGCAAATTTATAGGCATGCTGCTGTCACTGACCTGGCCGCTACAGTGGATGAAATTAACTTGGATCTTGCACAAATAAAGAATTGGGCTGACGCACACGGTCTTTTGGTAAACCCAAAAAAATCGCAGGCTATTGTAATAGGTAGTAGACAATTTCGAATTCGTGCTGATTTAAAAAATCTCCCTGCAATAGCCTACGATGGGGTAACTATTACGCTAACCGAAAGAACTAAAAATCTTGGCGTGATATTGGACGGCCATTTATCGTGGGCAAGTCACATTAATGAAGTGAGTAAGCGCATGCACTACTCCCTTCACTCCTTGAAACGTTTGCAGAATTTCCTTCCTCTTAAAACTAAAATCTTACTCGCACAATCTCTTCTGCTTCCTCTCCTAGATTACGCCGATGTCTGCTATTTAGATGCAACCGAGGAGCTGCTTGATAAACTAGATCGCCTTCAGAATTTGTGCATCCGTTTTATTTTCGGATTGCGCAAATTCGACCATGTTTCTCAATTTCGAAATAAGTTAAAGTGGCTCCCTATTCGACTTCGCCGGAATACTCATATTCTCACGCTACTCTTTAAGATTTTAAATTCATCCTCCCCCTCTTACTTGCGTGAGCGCTTCAACGAAGCCGCTCCTCGGGTGATGCCAGTGCGTTCGTGTGTCAAGTTAAACTCACTTGCAGTTCCCCCTTACAACACTATATTTTATGCTAAATCTTTTACGGTACTCGCAACTCGCCTTTGGAACTCACTACCTGACAGTATTTTTAAAAATAACCCTTCCATCAGCACCTTCAAACTTCGTCTGAAACAGCACTATCTTTCCTCTCTGTCATAACATATTGTTTACATATATTTATCGGTATATATTATAAGATATATTTATGACTATAAGTATATATTTATGTATTAAGGTATATATGTTTTTGTAAGTCTATTTTAATATATAAATATTTGTAAGTATATATTATAACATAATATCTACTATATTTATTTTTTATTTTTCATGATTACTGTCTATCTTTGCTGTACCTATTCTACTCCATTTACAACCTCTCGCACTGCCAAGGGTCACTGGTAGAGATCTCTTATAGAGATAAGTGCTTCCCTGTCCACTTTTTCTTTCCTTTTATTTATATTGTTACAACTTTCTGCTACAAATAAAAAATAAAAAAATAAATGCTAAATAGCTTGGTAATGAAGATAATAATCAATCATTAACTAGTTATAAGAATATTAATTTGAAGGTCATGACATATTCGTTACGAAGAGACTGAGAAGGGTTTAAGCCCATTAGTCTGCCACGCTGAACGATTGCAAATTAACAGACTTCACACACCTTTAGAGAACATTATCGAGAACTCCCAGGCATGCAGGTTTCCTCACTATGTTTTCCTTTGCCATTAAATCAAGTGATGTTTTACTTCATTGCTTGTAATATAAATAACTCCGAAAAGCTAGGGGTGCCTGGGATTGAACCCCTGAACCTCAGGAATAGAAGGCTGCTGTTTAAACTAGGCTATTACTGATCAAACTATCTAGTTCAAAGTTGTGATTTGTCTGTATGTCACAAAAACTACTAGGCTGGAACTGTATTGAATCATTATCTGTGTAATATGTAGGTCGCTTACACATTGAATCAGAACAACCTCCTCGTACCTCATTTTAATCCACCAAAAAAAGTTTAATATTTCATCTGTTTGAAAGCAGGTAAAACTCTTAATCAACAACCTATATGTACACATTAGATGGATCTTTTGAGCAAAGATCATGTTCTACAAAAACAACTAGTATTCACCATATTCACAAACAAATATAGCAAGTGAGTTGAAGTCTGCAAAATTTTTGTTCAGAATGCAGGCCTAGTAATACATAAAGCATTTTTTTTGTAGGTTGCAAGGTATCCCACCATCATAAAAAACTCACAAATCACACTTAATATTATAAAGGCGAAAGTTTGTATGTGTGTGTGTGTGTGTGTGTGTGTGTGTGTGTGTGTGTGTGTGTTTGTTACTCCTTCACGCAAAAACTACTGGACGGATTTGGCTGAAATTCGGAATGGAGATAGATAATACCCTGGATTAGCACATAGGCTACTTTTTATCCCGGAAAACCAAAGAGTTCCCACGGGATTTCAAAAAACCTTAATCCACACGAACGAAGTCGCGGGCATCAGCTAGTAAAAAATAAAACACTAGAATACAAGAACTAACATGTTACTTAATAATATAGTCTCCCAATAGTATGTATGGTCAATATCCAACAAGACTATATGAAACAAAAACTGTTGTCAACCTATATTTCTGCTCTAAAATGTTTAATCTTCCTTATTACTTAACTTATTGTAGAAATAATACGTAAACAGAAGTCGATAGAGGATATCATCACAAAATCGATTTTTTCGACAAACCCAAATGTAAACAAACTAATCGATGACACAAAGAGAGATAAGAGAATGAGCTTAATCTAATGCGGGCTATTAATGAAGATTCTTTGAATATTGTAAAACGTAAACAAAAACATGATACACTGGTTTGGACTTCGTAAAAATACTAAGTAGGTACCTACATGCATCGTAAATGAGACGCCACCACATTTTTTTTCTTTGCTAAATTCCATTGTTGTACTTAATAAAAATATCGATAAAATAATATCGAACAGCTTATTAGCAGGCGTGATGGACAAAACACATGATTTTTTTAGAAACACCACGTTGTAATGTAACGAGTCAACTTACCGTTTTACGACCATGGTAGAATCCGTCTGCTCGGTTGTGGACCCTATGATTCGAACTATAATTTACAAACGACACTGACAATATTGGAAACACCATGAATTATATAAAAAAACACTATCAATTCAATTCACACATCGCTACAAAGCGATAAATACACTACTCTCCATTATTCCACTAACTCCGAAATCGCACTTCACTTTATGGAGGAACATGAATTACAAGACTTCGAAGGCGTTTTACAACTTAGGGACTTCAATAAAGAAATGGTTGCGTATGGGACAATACACTGAAATGAGGTGTTGAAAAGATTCCTCGTAAACACAAACTAAAATACGATTATTTTGGTTTTGTGTACAGTCGTGTACTAGGTACTTTGTGGAATATAAACTGAAGTAGGTTCACGTCACGTAATTCGAAATTCGAACACAACCACAGACCAGTGTTTCCACTTATGATTTTAGTTTTACCCTAATTTTGTAGGAATTACAGTGAAAATGGGTAACACTGTTATAAGAGCGACAGTTTTTAGCACGCCATTTAAAAAGTTTTGCGTGCATGTTCTATATTTTGTGAAATTAGACGTCCCTAAAGGTTTCCAAATAATTTATAATACAAAAAAAAAGCTAAATGGCTGTAATATTTTTTAATTGGACTTTGTAAATGGAAAATCTTACATGATAGGATTTTTCCTATAATCTATGTATAGTATATCTATATTAATGAATAAATAAAATTGAAGTCCATCTGCAATTTTAAAATAGCTACCTCGTTTAAAGCTCGCCTGGTTATTTGAGCTGTACCATTACTAAATCAAAGGTTTTTATAATTTTTGTCTGTGTGTTTGAAGGGGTAATCTTCAGAACGACTGAACCTATTTTGACGGGATTTTCACAGCCAAGTAGAGGATGAAACAAGAAGTAACATGGACTACTTTTGAGCTAACTTTCAAAAAGGAGGAGTTGTGTTTTTCTATCTATGTACACCAAAATCTCCGAGATTTCTGAACCAATTTCCGTAATTATTTTTAATCGATAGAGAAACTTTGCGACATTGTTTCATAAAAAATTTAGCTTCCAACTTCTCAATCCTGATGCTACAGGGAGCCTGACTACCAAAACTGATGGGATTAACAAATTGTTGGTTATACATTGATATTGAAGTTACCTACCAATTAGACTTTGTTGTTGAACTCAAGGACCCAATTCCTCAACCCTGATGCTGTAAGAAATTACATTCCAAAAATGCGGTGATCCCACGGAATTCCTAAAGAATCGTCTGTTTAAGGATTTTTACAGATATAGAGATCTGAATACCTTGCATCCCGGGAACGGATATGCTGCTTTTTGTCTTGGAAAATCAAAAGTTCCCACAAGATTTTTAAGAACCTAAATAACATTGTTTATTACATATTATTGGTTTATTAATTTATTTTAAATCGTACATTTTCTGATCTAATTTAAATAAAAATTAATAAAACACGCCATATGGATGTGAAAAGCCCTACGTGCTTATTTTAAAGCATTAAGTAGTCGTATCTCACTCAAATAAGGCAAAATCTTTAAAACTTGTAACATTACCACAGACTATTAAGCAAAAACTTTTAAAACCAACCATAGAGTTTTGAGCAAAGCGAAGTTCGTACGAATCTTGTGCTGCCAGTTAAAAAAAATATATAAGGGCCTATCCACATGAAATCTTTCATAGATCATTATCAAATCTTACAATCTTTGAATAATAACAATAGGTTTCCGAACGTTACGTTGCATGATTTCCGACTTCCAGTTTTAATTAATTGGCGCTAATCAAAATAGCGGCAAATGCAAACATATTCAGGAATAGCGGCCAATGAAAATTATGAAATAAGTTATCATGAAAAAAAAAATTAGGTAGTAGCTACTTTTTATGATTTAAAAGTTGAAATCATTAACTATATTTTATAGGACAACTTGTCATAATACATCAAGACTGTAAGCATCGGCTCGGAAAGAAGATTCTACTGAGAAGAGCTGGCAAAAAAATGAAGTTAAAATAATTTAAAATTAAATTGAAATCAGAGGAAACATTACCCAGATTTTAGAACATCAACTATAATAAATTATTACCTAATCAATGCATTTCAGTAATTAATGTCGTAACAAGAAATAAAACTGACTTGTACTCACCTTTTTAGAAACTTTTTTCGCCGTAGCTCCGTCACCAAGCTCCACGAGGGATTAAACCAAGGAATTGTGCCACATTTATAACGTAAATATATTTCTAACCTTAATAATTCTATCAATTTGTCACTCTTTATGCTCTTTTTCTTTCTAGCTTGAGCGGTGCACATAAAACCCATAATATATTATTCTGTTTACATAAATATTATTAATTTGATAATAAATAAAGGAAAAAATAATACTAAATATGACTAGAATGCTTCATTACGAAATCAGCGTAAAAACTCACAAAGCCACGACGTATTCGAATGTTTTTATAGTACGAGTAGGTACATTTGGCTTGGATTGAGTCTTGTCTTGTTGGACGCTTGTTGGTCGCCTTACGTACTCGCGGCGCGAACGTGTCGCGACAAGTCCAGGCCCGCGATTTCATAGTGATGTTCTTTTTTGTAGAATGGATGTGTGATTCATGACTTCACAGTTCACTATTATACCTAGTCAAAAGCAATTAATAAACGTTATTGTTCTAGCATCAATACATACTAATATTATAATATAACAGTGATAGTGTCTGTCTGTCTGTTACCTTTTCACGGCCCATCCCTTTAACAGATTTTAACAAAAAGTAGGGTAGCTACTTACTTATAGGGATAGCTTACATCCCGGGGGACAGACGAAATATTTTTGGACCGGAAATCCAGAGTTCCCACGGATTAAAAAAAACTTAACTAAATCAACGTGGACGAAGTCGCGGACGTCATCTTACATCTAAGTACTAAGTAGATAGATAGCAAGTTGATGTTTGAAATGATTAGTATCCCAGAAAATTAGAGTTCCCATGGGATGACAAAGCCAAGTATGAGCATTTAAACCTAAGATATTTTTTTTTGGTATTTAGGTAAGCATCCAATTAACTATGTATTTTAGGATACCTACTCTCCATTATATTATAATTTATACATAAGTAGGCACTTTACTTACCCAGATCAATTAATTACACAATATGCTGAAATTGTTCTATGGCAATAAGGGTGAAGGAAATTCCATTTGGTGGCAGGTTTGAATAAGGTTCATAGTTCATACTTCGCCCTATCGACAAAATAAAAGCGCGTTCACACCAATTTTGCGTAGAGTTTTAGTTAGAGAGATCTAGTGTCCATACTAATAAATTAATTAAAAATTATAGCAAGTGGCTGTATCTTTAGCCCTAATTCACACGAGCGTTATAAAAGCGATGCGTTAAAACCCGGCTTTGGCAGGTATTAACGTTGTACGCGTTAAAAAAGCGTTGTCGTGTGAACAGATACTTGGGAATGCATTTGTTCTATTTGAACGCTTTTTTAACGGACGTCAAAAAAGCTCTCATATGAATGAGGCCTTACGACACGAATTTAAATCTCTTTCAACATTAAGTTGCCTTCAAACTACGGAAATATAATATTACATCTCAGTGTGAACAGTGACATTTCAAAGTAGGGTGAGCGATATTTATATATTATGTTTCCATAGTTTGAAGGCAACTTTAGACTAAAGACACCAAAGTCAACTTATGACGGAAAATATTTGTTGGCACCTAACTCACGGCAGATAACATTTGGCACATAGGTTAGGTACTTATGAAAATTGGATTTTTTTACTTGTTTATCGATAAAAGTCAAGCGAACAACCCTATTAGTAATATCTCTTCGGTGTATTATATATTTGAAATGCGACAGTAACTTTTACTTCATATATCTGCCTACATACGTAACGTTATGTTCAAGTTTGGACTTGCATTTTATGCAGGCCTCAGATTCTATTTGGCGCATTTCGGACACTTTTTAACCCCCGACCCAAAAAGAGGGGTGTTATAAGTTTGACGTGTGTATCTGTCTGTGGCATCGTAGCTCCTAAACTAACGAACCGATTTTAATTTAGTTTTTTTGTTTGAAAGGTGGCTAGATCGAGAGTGTTCTTAGCTATAATTCAACAAAATCGGTTCAGCCGTTTGAAAGTTATCAGCTCTTTTCTAGTTACTGTAACCTTCACTTGTCGGGGGTGTTATAAATTTTTAATTTACACTTGTTAGACATGGCGATCGTGCTCCTTACCTCTACACTCCATAATGATACTTATAGGTAGACTAGATAATGATGAATTAATGAATGAAATAAAATACCGTTAAAATCGTATGCATTTGTTTATTTGATAATAAATAGAAACTAGATACCTACAGTTACTTAATAATATAACCTAGCATACAATTATTATGCATTTTACATTTTGCATGTAATGGGTATTCGATAGCTGGTACCTAATAGTGCGCTTAAAACAACCCTGTCCAATCTCCCTTTATCTTTAAAAACCTAAATCCATGAGGAACGAAATCCTAGACATCTCCTGGTAGATCGATAAATCATCCTCTGCGCAGGTTGAATATTAGAGCTCTTTGTTATGATGCCAATTTTTTATGTATTGTTATTTCTATAAGGCTGGACTACTAAGCTAGCCAATTTCAGACCATAAAATCCATATCATCAAACAAAATCTAAAAAACAAGAAATCTATCCCACACAATCCATCAATCGTTTTTTAATATTCCATAATTTCTCATTTACAATTTCACAATATGAACTAACATTATCAAATAGTTCGAAAACTATTATTATGAATCATAATTATTATCAAATACTGTTATTATTCTATAATAAATCATAATTTTTTTGACAACTTAATAAATAAAATAATAATTCCTGTTACAATTTACAACTTAATAAAACAAACACCTAATTTATATAATTATCACTTAAACTTTAATTATTACAATAATTATGATTACATTACATGTTAAATTTAATTAATTTCAAATAAACATTTATTTGTAATACTAATAATTAATTGGACTAAGTATAGATAAGTATAGTTTCACTGAGATGACTCGTAAGGTAAGTAAAAAAATCATAGTGTAGTGCAATGTAGTAAATAATTATATCCCATAGTGAAAAACCGGTCAAGTGCGAATTAGACTCACGCTTAGCTTACCATAGTACAAGAGAATAATATCTATTTTTTTTATTTTCATGGCGGGCATTTTTAAATTTTTATTATTTGTTATTATTGCGGCAATAGAAATAAACATTCTGTGAAAATTTCAACACTCTACGTATTACGGTTCACGAGATACAGTCCGCTGACAGACGGACGGACAATGGAGTTAGCAATAGGGTTCCGTAGACGCGGGTTGCGGGAGTGATATGTCGTCTCCCTCCCGCAATCGGTTCTCTTCTACCCTACGAGCCGTCTCAGTCAAGCTGTACACCTACATGATTATTTTAAAACTTTAAGAACCAGGCATTTAATACTCGAATTCATAAAGGTAGGGGCTTGTTTAGAGGTTGATTCAGATTTCATACGATATGTGTCATATTCGACCTTTATGCAATGCATTAAGACAACCTTAATATACCGTATGTCGTTTGAATCGCCCTCTAAAGAAGCCACTAACGTGACTATGAATACCGGTGTTAAAAATCATAATTTCTGTTTTCACATTTGATAAAAAAAATGACACACACAAAATTTGAACACACAGATCGATTCATCAACAATAAATAAAATAACGCACACAAATAAATTATTATTAGTTCTTAGTACGTAAATAAAATATGCTATTTGTACAAAATACAAAATAATTGACAGCAAATCGAAGCGAAAATTTTACATAGCAGTACATTTTGCATAGCAGATAGTGTTTTTTTAACTGGGACAGTATTAAAAAGCGTTAACACAACTCACGCTTGGCTAAAAAATTTACTATGCCTAAATTGTTTTCATATAAAAGACCTAAAGGTGCTGACAGTTTCCCTGTATTTGCTATGGTTTTGGATTTCCACATACTGTCCCAGTAAACAAACAAAATGCATCTTAATTTATTGTTTGTTCTTCATTGTTGCTAATCCATACAAAAGTGTCAATGATTTGGGTTGTGTACGACTACATAGCTAAATACATAAAACTTTTATCCCTTTATTTGATTTCACTATAATAGGTAGTTAAAAATTATTATCCTAGCATAGTACCTATCAATGAAAACATAATATAGCTACGATAAAATCAATATTTGTAGCTAAATATCAATGAAATCGATATTATAATGATTATAATCGATTTTCAACATTTTGGCAGCTCTTTTTATGTCACTTTGACAAGCTTAAGCTATATTTTTTCAACTATAGTCGCTTTGGTCGCTCAGGTTTGGATGATGCTTCAATAAAAATATTTGAATAGCTCATTGTTCAAAGGGGCAATTTCTTGTACATGGAAAAACAACAATATAAAATCACAGCCTTAAAAAAGCTTAGCCAGCCTTTTGATGAAACTTGCATAGTCTGCTTACAACATTACTAATATATTAGCAAGCCACAGTGCATTTTGGCGTATTTACGCGAGTCTGGACGTGGTGCGGATACAATTATACCTTGATCAGGAAGTTGAGCTAACATAAGGTGCTCTCTTGATATACAAGGTTTAACCAGAACGCTAGCAAACACTTAGGATTATTATTATACTACCAACGCCAATAACCGTTTGCCTTATCTTGTAGTTTAGTGGTTTAATATTTTTCAAACCCACATTACCTACAACGCGGCATTGACTTCGAGTGACCTATTTACGGAACGTTCGTTGACATCAACTTTCAAAAAATACATGTAAAAAACCAGTATTTTTTTATGATTCGTAGGTGTTTTTATGATATCCTCTAGCTTATAGTTGCAACATAGTATGTTTAAGTTGCAATATATTGTGAACTTTTAAACAATACAGGTATTTTTCGCAGGTTTCTAATGGTATCTTATCAGTAATCATGAGTACTATCACCTGTCTTCGTTTTTGCGAGCGGTCCAGTTGCACCCTGTATAGAGCAAATAGGCGAGTGAGTTCTCAAAATGTATGTACTATACGAGAATATTTGATCGACATGCCATCTATGCCACATGTAATTAAACATGGTATTCGCTAGTACTCCTCATAATCGTAATAATCGTCCTCCGCTCCGTTTTGCAGCATGGCGGCGAGAGACAGCTCGCCGCTTACTTCAGGCACATCCGCTTCCAAATCCTCGTCGTAATCTTCTGCAGCATCTGTGAAGATTAGCTAATTCATCATCATCATTACCAACCAGTAAATGTCCTCTGCTACACATAGGCAGAGTGATCTAGAGTGAGAGAGCACTTGTTTTCCTCCAACGCTGCATTTTTAGGGTTCCGTACCTCAAAAGGAAAAATGGAACCCTTATAGGATCACTTTGTTGTCCGTTTGTCTGTCTGTCGTGTCTATCAAGAAAACCTTCCTGTTGACCTAGAATCATGAAATTTGACAGGTAAGTGGGTCTTATAGCACAATTAAAGGAAAAAATCCGAAAACCGTGAATCTGTGGTTATATCACACAAAAAGAAATTAAAATGTGTTCTATTACTAAAGCGCCATCTATATGATATTTACTAAATCACATATAGATGGCGCTGTTGACTACTAAAATGTTATTACTCTAAATATCTTGTACGATGGTACGGAACCCTTCGTATGCGAGACCGACTCGCACTTTACCGGTTTTTTCTTTGCTGGTGGCCATTCCACCACTTTGAGGCCCAATCATCTTATCAGTTTTTCGGTTCAAATCGGTTGAGCGGATGGGTCTTTAGGAATCCCGTGGGATCTCTTTGATTTTCCGAGATAAAAAGTAGCCTATGTCCATCCCCGGGATATAAGCTAACTCTATACCTTTCGTCAGAATCGGTTAACGGCGTGAAAAGGTAGCAGACAGACAGACAGACAGACAGACACTTTCACATTTGTAATATTAGTATGGAATGAATGTGTTATTAATATATTGGAGGCGAAAGGGGAGTATTAATCATGATTAGCACGGCTAATATTCTTTATTAAAAAAATTAAAAAAATAGGTACATACCTTGTATCTGCGAAGGTGTGGGCGGCGCCGGTGTGGTGGGCGCAGGCGGGATGGGAGTTGTGGGCGGGTGGAGGTTCTTGGGCGTCGGCGGGTGGGGGGTCGTGGGCGTGGGCGGGTGGGAGGTCACGGGCGCGGGGCTAGCGGGCACCGTAGTGACTAATAGGGTCGGCTTCTTCTTCTTCTTTCTTGGTACTGGGGATGCTGGCACTGGGGTTTCCACTGGTATGGTTACTTTTGGTCTGAAAAAATTCAACAGAATGTTTTATCTATCTAAACGAGTAAATACGCTTATTATTTTGGGCGAGAACTGAGATATCAGATAACTGTATATAATGCATAAATTTTAATAACTCACCCGCCATTTTTGCTTTATGTGTCAACTGTCATGTCAAAAGTACGATTTCAGTCCTCATTTTAAACTGAGTCTCAGTTGACACAGAGTTAAATGGCGAGTGAGTTCTCATTTTGTGCAGACTATACTTGTATTTTTAATTGTACAAAGCATTTTGACACTAACTAATGTCAAATTGTAAAATAATGATGCCATATTTAAATATGGCACTAACTGTTACTTTAAAGTAACATAGCATAATCAACCAAGAAATGTTCACCACAGCAATTGATAAGATAGAACTTTTTGAGTCAAACTCGATAAAATCCTGAACAAAGACTTCTCGCGGTCTCTTTAGTACGCTATCTTTGATTAGAAGGCATAATACTTACTCAGCCTCAGTCAGAACAGGTTGGACAGGCGTAGCGGGCGTGGAAGGGGCTCTTAACGGCGTCCCAGGCTGATCTAAACTCTTCAGAATATCGTAGTTGATCTTGGCACTCATTTTCTTCTCCGCCAGCATCTTGCCTATCGCCTCTCCAGCCGTGGACGCGTTCAACGCAACCTTCTTCTTGTACGAGCCGCGTATTTTCCTCTTTTTGTCTTTTCCCTCCTCTTTCTCCCGAGCACGCAGTTCCTCTTTGACTGTGGAAATGTTCTTAGTTAAAAATACAGATTTTATCCATCCAAATGATCCATGATGGATACAAGCAGTTTATACATGTATGCTCGTCTGTTCCGAGTTTAATCGTTTCTCCTAAACTAGTTTTACATTTTGACAAATGAGCGTTCATTGGCGTCTTCTAAGCGTTCCGAATATTTCTGTTTTATTCTAAGTCGTATTTGGTAGAATAAAATTGCTTGCTAAATAAATAATAAAACTTTATTTAAAGAAATACATTTTAAGATAAACCTGCTTAATTTATTTTTGTCTTAGAATCTAAATTTTAAATTAAAATAGGGAATGCAATTATAATATAAAGAATAAATTTTTTTGCTATGATTGTATCAGTTATTTTGGGATTTGAAATTATATGAATAAGTGAATTAAATGCTGATTGCATAAATATGCAAATCAGTTTATTATTTATGCACGTGCATTTTTTTGATTTCATTTAAATTTAGTTTATCAAACAAAGTAAAAATATTTTATTAACATTCAGAATCTTCATCAGAATGGTAAGAATGAAAATGGTATTTGTCGTCGAGGTTAAGCAAGTTTTTATCCTCCTCCAACCCGCTGGACCCACGACCTTTAGAAGGTGGTGGGAAGTAGGTGGATGAGAATGGTGGTGGACCGTGTGTGGTGAAGGCCTATGTCCAGCAGTGGACACAAACAATCTGATTGAAAATATTATACTAACGATTAGCCTGGCTTGTCAGCATGGATATGCTCCGAGTATCTTGGCACCATCCCTAGCGTGCATTATTTGTGCACCAAGCCGTCATTTACACGATAGCTTTTTATAGTCCGTTAAAAAAACGTACAAATACGTCACATCAACGCTTTTTTACGTGAAAACAGATACTTAGGAATACATTTCTTCTATTTGAAAGCTTTTTAACCGACGTTGGAAAGCTCTCGTGTAAATGAGGCCTTAATAGATACGTCATGATCGCTAACTATGAGCAGAGCTGAGGAACAAGTTCTGAGCATTGCACAAGTCTCCGCTGAACTGCCATTTGAGGTCAGATTTGATGAACTTTTTACGAGCTTACAAACCTCATATTTTTGACATGCCATTCTTTGGTTTTGGCTGAATACTAAAATTTCGCCAAGTGTTCACAAACTCCTTAATTGTCAAGACTCACCTAACTTTTACAAACTTTTCCATTTTCGAGGAAAATTGCAAAAATTATAAACTTACTTTTTTGGCCCTTCAAATAGTCCGCATTAATGTTATGCCACATTTTGGTCTTGTTGCGCGCTTCCTCCTCGCTCATAATGAGGGAGTCTATATAATCCTCGTCGGCAGAACTGAGGAACAAGTCCTCAGCGTTGTGCAAGTCTTTGCTGAACTGTTGTTTGACGTCGGGTTTGAGGAACTTTTCATTTTTGTCGTCTTGCTGCCCCAGTCCTATTACTGCTAGTTCTGGCCCTGGAAGTAGATGGTTTTTTTTTTTTATTCAGCCACAAGTAAGCTCTTGACTGCACTTGCCACCAGGTCTGAGTGCAGTCAAGCGCTAGTCTATAAATTATTGCTGCAGAGTGAAAGCGACGTGTGTCAAGGTGTACTTACCAAGTCCTTTCTCCAGTTTGGTAGTTTCATTACTCGTGGTAGCGACGCTTTTGGGTTGAACGTCTCTCGCCATTTCTCCGATCAAACTCAGCGTGTCTTGCGCCGCGAATCTAGAAGCATCCTCTGCTTCAGCCTGTGAGACTTCATCTGGAACTGATTAAATGCTGGCTCAAAATCAAAACACATTCTCGCCAAAACGCCTCTCAAGCGAGTCATAAGGCGCCGTTTGTCATCGACGTGATTGAAGGACAAACAAACACACTTTCGTATTTATAAAATTATTAGATGATGCCCGCGACTTCGTCCGCGTGGATTTGGGGTTTTTAGAAATTCCGTAAGAACTCTTTGATTTTCCGGGATAAAAAGTTGTCTATGTCAGAGAGACAGACAGATAGACAGACAACAAAGTGATCCTATAAGGGTTCCGTTTTTTCTTTTGAGGTACGGAACCCTAAAAATACTTACCAGCAACTGGAGTAGGCGTGGCGGAATTCTTTCTTCTCTTTTTACTACAGTCCTTTTCTAACTGAGCGTCTATTTCTTTCTGCAGTTCAGTCATTTCTTTTTCTCCATCCTCCTCCTCCATTAACTGCCGAAAAAAACGAATAACGTCAATGTTGGCCGGACAAGGAAGCTTAGTGATAGGGTTCCGTTGGCATGATTCGGGTACGGAACCCTGTAAGCTGCCGTGAACGCGGGCGGTTCCTGCACCTCCAAGTCCACGGTCATGAACTCGTCTAGGGTCAGAGCACTGGAAGGGGTCTACCCGAACTCAAACAGACGTTTCCGTTATGTCGTCTCGTGTATTTTGATTATTCGCACTAACTCTGTCGATGTACGCCATAAATAGGAAGGAAATTGTAAAGAAAAATACGATACCCACCTTCTGTAAGCGATCTTTATCCCTCTTCCTAGCTGCCTTGAACGCGGGCGGGTCCTGCTCCTCCTCCAAGTCCACGGTCATGAACTCGTCCAGGGTCAGAGCACTGGAGGGGGTTTCACCGAACTCGAACAGACGTTTTCGCAATGTCGTCTCGTGTATTTTGACTATTCGCACTACGTCTGACGGTGTACGCGAGAATTCGTGAAGACGTGCTGCTATTAGAAGCGCTGGAATAGAAGAACATGATATTTTTTTTTCATTTTCCATAAAAATAAATAAAAATCTGTTTTAGAATGTACAGGTAAAGCCCTTTCATATTATGATACCCCACTTGGTATAGTTATCTTACTTTGAAAATTGAAACACATTTTAATTATTTTTTAATTATGTAACCACAAATTCACGGTTTTCAGATTTATTCCTGTACTTGTGCTATAAGACCTACCTACCTGCCAAATTTCAAGATTCTAGGTCAACGGGAAGTACCCTATAGGTTTTCTTGACAGACACGACGGACGAACGGACGGACAGACAGACAGACAGACAACAAAGCGATCCTATAAGGGTTCCGTTTTTCCTTTTGAGGTACGGACCCCTAAAAACTGACTTACCAGCACCACATATGCCTGAGGGTCGTCGGCCAGAGTGTATGGAGTCCCTTTTCATTCTCTGAACGAGTCGCAAGGCGGTCATGCTGACCTCGTGCTGTTTGTCATCGAACTTTAACTGTGACGCGAAACGAAGTATGTAGAGACAGGGATCTGTAACAACATTTTATTTTGTTATTATTTTTTTCACCAGAAATAGGCAGCTTTAAATAGAGAAACTTTTCGGATTATGATCGTCAAACTTCGTTTTTATTTTCATTTTTATTTATTGTATTTACATAATTCTTACAACTATTTACACATTTTTATTTTTCGAAAAAGGCACGCGATTATGATGATATTTTTTTGGATAGGCTCGGACATTTTGATTGTGTGGTTGTGGTGTGGTCCGTCTGAATAGAGACTTAGAAATAAGACAAGAAAAGATAAATTTTCTGAGATTTTTAGGCAATACAGGTGAGTACCTAGCTCTACCAAAGGAGGTAAAAGAATTCAAATATACCTAAGTATATGTTTTGGTACCTCTTGACACCGAATACTCAGAGCATCTTATTTAAATAATTATAATATTATGAGTTAGCGTGCGTGGTAAATTTTATAATATTTTAGTTTTCTGGAAATACAATAACAGCAGTATTTTAAACATAATATAATTATTTAATTAATTATTCTGGTTTTTGTTGAACTCAGTGCAAATACCTGTATAGATGGACATGCATCAGGAGTCACATCCAGGGGCAAAATGCAACTAACAAAAACTTATCGTAATGTTATATTAATAGCAGAACCTTCATTTTCATTCAAAAAAATGCCTAAAGTCGCGCTTTGTGCTCATTTACCACTCAATAAAATACAGAACCTTTTTTTGCACTTAACGTATCCAAGAACCTATTTGTCTATCCTATCAGTTTTATGTAGCTTAATTAATAATTAAAATAACTTTTAATTCAAACGACTTGTATGGAAGTTAAGTGGTCCGTGCATATCAGAATCTATATTTCCGATTTCTACAGTATGAATAGTTGATATAGACATTTGATTTTAAAAATCCCGAATAAATTCTACTTATTTTACTAATTTTCAACAATTGTGGAATTTAGCAGTAAATAATAATTATAGTATTGACGCAAGTTCAGACGATTGCTATAGGCAATTTACTTAGCTATGTAAACGTCTTTGATAGTATGTTCTTTGGATGGGTATATTCCTTATTTATTTTCCTTCACTATTGTATTTAGATAATGATGATGATTATTGAGTTTAGGTATTTACTTTTGCACAGTCGTTATTGCAGAGACTCTGGAAGACCTTAAAAACGATGCTCTACATATGACCTTAACAGAGTTCCTTAACAGGTGTGCAAAAAACGAACATGAGTAAGACGAAAATCATGTCGAATGCTCATGTTCCGCCTCACCCAGTAATTTTTGAGAGCTCTGCACCCGAAATCGTAGGTAGTATGTATGTGTATATCTGAGATCGGACGGTCTGTCTAATACTGGCTTCCCACGGTGCGTGATTCTGCGGATCACGCACGGCCGACGACCACGTGCAGCCACGCACCGCGCATAAGTCTGACGATAACGACGACGACGTGTCTGTGCTACCACGGACGTCCTCTTCCCGTGGTCCGTCGGTGTGGGCTGGTCCGCATCTGTCCGCAATATCACACCGTGGGAAGCCGGTAGAATTGAAACGGCGATGACGATAAAACGGAATTAATTAACATAGTTCGCTCCATCTTTAAGATTTAAATAATAACGCAACTTGTTTTAATTGTAAAAGCTAACTAATTAGTATGCAGCCTTGTTTACCTTTCGAGTTGCAATAATGAAACACAAAATGAAAACGAAATAAAGTAGGTAGCTATTTTTAAATGTTGTACGCCAATAATATTCCTATTTACGTAGGACGATGGGTCATAAATCTAATAAAATATGACCGGTTACACAAGTCGATGCGAAATTGTTAATATCATAAAAATCTTATATCATGTATAAAATATGACAATGTTTGCAACAAATTTTTGGTATAATTTAGAGGCTCCTTGTTTATTACACTTTTTATTGAGGCTTAAATAGCTTTAGTACCTACTAGCACAGAATATATTATGATAGTACTTATGCACTACTAGCACAGAGTAGGTGATATTTACTGCTATAAATATAGTTTGTATGGCAACCCAGAATTTTTAAATGGTCGCTGAGGTGCTCTTGATTTTCCCATGTGAATGTGAATGGTTTCACTGCAATTGCTTGAAGTTGTGTTGAATTTCTTTTCTGTTCTGTTCTCATTTAATTTTGTAGCTCAAAATTAAATCAAGTTTATTTTGCAAAATTGTGGCTAAATAACAGATAATACAATAATAAGACCCGAACATCTATTGCCGCAGTCAGTGTGCAAAAATATAATGCAACTACATCCAATCAGTATAAACATATTTTCTTTCTTTCTACTAAAAATGGTATGCGATGTGGTTGGATGCTGCAAGTAGAACAATAATTGCTATGTGACGACGCAATAATAATAATCAATTGATCAGTGTTTATCAGGGTCTTAATTTAAACCGTTACTCACAAACAAGTTTTAAAGCAAAAAAAAGCCCTTACCAAGGGCATTGGAGCCTTACGAAAATCAACAATCCATGCAAATATTATAAATGCGAAAGTGTATATAATGTCTGTGTGTCTGCTAGTTTTTCATGGTTTTACCGATTGACAAAAGTACAAAGATACCATCCATCCCGTGAAAGGACATAGGTTACTTTTGGCCCCCGTAAATCAGAGTTCTTTGAAAGATTTCAAATCAAAGAGTTCCCACGAGATTTTTAAAAACTTAAATCCACGCAGACAAAGTCGCGGGCATCATTTAGTGAAAAACAAATATTAACTTCACAAAATCTTCGAGTTTCACCCAGTAAATGGTTATGTGGGTCAAGGCAAACCCAGACCCCACCAGTGCCAATTGAAAGACCGCGTTAAAAATAGACCCCGCACGATCTGAATATTAATTATAATCATCGGGATGCAGTTCTGCTGACCATGATTATACGTGTAGGTCTTCGCAAGTAAGCTTCTGCATAAAAAAATTTGCAGCCAAAGTAAAAAGTTGTGTTTATTTGTGAGATAAGCTTGTCCTTGACGACAATCATGGCTAGTAACAAGTGTAAGTTAAAAATTTATAACACCCCCGACAAGTGCAGGTTACAGTAACTAGAAAAGAGCTGATAACTTTCAAATTGCTGAACCGTTTTTCTTGAATTATAGCTAAGAACACTCTCGATCAAGCCACCTTTCAAACAAAAAAAACTAAATTAAAATCGGTTCATTAGTTTAGGAGCTACGATGCCACAGACAGATACACAGATACACACGTCAAACTTATAACACCCCTCTTTTTGGGTCGGGGGTTAAAAAGCAATGATGAGATCTAGGTTGTAGCGCTCTTGCCTAAAAGATGCCTAATCTTGCCTTAAAGGTATTTAGGTTATACCTACTTGGCAGGAAACACGGACACTAACAGGGCATTCCACACCTTAGCGGTTCGTATCAGAAGCGTTGAGCAAAAAACATTTCGTACTAGCAGATAGGATGTCGACCACATAAGGGTGCCAACGTTCACGGTTTCTCGCTGTTCTACCACAGAATTTAGATAGAAGCAGCAGGCGTTACTTAGCGGAAGTCCGTGATACAGCCAGGATCAGATAAATCTATTTGTACAACTACAACGTACAATGACACTGCCTGCCTTCACTACCACTCAACACGACATAAATATTCCAATGCAGACTCTACTAACAGCCGGAGCATCCTCAGGAGACATTGCATCTGCAATCATCATCATCATCATCATCAACCGTTAAATTCGTGGGAACAGCTGGACATAGGTCTCTATCTAGGTCTCCCTACAGGATATCCACACACCACGGTCTCTACCTGAATCCAGCGGGTCTCTGCAACGATGGAGAGAGCTAGGCTTGGAGTTTCTCTACGTGATTAAATCAGAAATGAGAAGATTCGTAGGAGAACGACGTAACTCAAGGGTTACGAAGCTGAAGTGGCAATGGGCCGGGGCTCATAGTTCGAAAAACTGATAGACCCAACACCGAGCCCAAAGTGGTATGTGGAGTCCCAACACCGAACACTATACTAATGGTATGTGGGTCCCAAGAACCTCACACTGGAAAGTGCATCGTTGAAAGACCCTCACTAGGAGGACAGACGACATCAAACGAGCCACAGAGAATCTGTAATTGCAAAGACTTTCTGTGAAACTTGTTTATGCATTGCGGTGTCAACTTCTCCTGAGTATACTCCGGTGTCGGAGTGAAATATTTCAACTGACCTGGTTTTCCCTTACACAACGGAATGCACAAAAAATTGCAAAAATACAATGGAGTTTAAACATTTTGAAATCAGGCAAAAATAATCGCATTAAGCAGAGTTAACTCTTTCAAAATACATTGAAGGTTTTTTAAAAGTTTACTCGCAATTAAACCTGTTGGTTGGCCCAGACCGAAATGCAACCAGTTTCTGAGTTTTATCGCCGACTTTGCCATTTAGGACAAAGGAATGATATGGTGTTTTGAGACCGCAGTGCTTTTCGGCACATTTTGTTTGCAACTGAATTTGAAAAAACTGCTACTTAATATGTACTTAATTTTAGGTGCTTCCAAGGTTTTTATATAAGAGGTTAATGATTATAATGATGATGACGAATGATGATACAATCTATATTAAGTATATGAAGATATGATACAGAACACGCCAAATAAATAAGTAATCATTATTGAGCAGTCCAGTCCAAAGCTAAATATCTGGGAATACTTTTTAGTTTTATCAAAAACTAGAGGATACCCGCGAATTCGTCCGCGTGGATTTAGGTCTTTAAAGATCCCGTGGGAACTGTTTGATTTTCCGGGCTAAAAATTTGCCTATGTCAATCACAGGGACGCAAGCTACCTTGGTGGGTAACAAACATATAAATCGGTCTTTAAGAATCCCGTGGGATCTCTTTGATTTTCCGGGATAAAAAGTAGCCTATGTCCGTCCCCGGGATATAAACTAACTCTTTACAAAATTTCGTTAGAATCGGTTAGAACTGTTGGACCGTGAAAAGCTAGCAGTCAGACAGACAGATAGACACACTTTCTCATTTATAATATAAGTATGGATAACCAAACATTCTTTCGCACATAACAGTAGAGGTTTCCCAATGAAGAGATTGAATATTCAGCGAAGCAAGAAAAGAGTCAAAATATGCAAGCTCCGATACTAAGACCGATGTTATTATCATGATATATCATCATGTTGATAATGTGGGCATGATAATATTTGGACGTTTCATAAGTTAGTCAACAAACTCTTGCGTATTAAATATGCAGTTAGGTATTAAAGAAGTTTCACGATTAACTACTTTCTAATTTCCTCAGGCACACCGCACATTTTAAGTTTAATTGCTTTCAATGAAATATCTTCATCTACCTAATGTTTAAAGTTTTATCTTGACTATATCTTTATATATTTTCCACGAGCAAATGTACCAATTTCGTTTCTGACCACTTATTCCGTTTATTCACCCTAAAACAGCCACCCTTGATTGAGGCTTGGATGTATTATATAGGAAAGTATATAACCACACAGGACTAAAACTAATTAATGGATTAGTCACTGGGTACATACAATTCTTAAAAATCTAGAGCCTCGATAGCCCAACGGTTGAGGAGCGGACTGAATTCCGAAAGGTCGGTGGTTCAAGCCCCATCCGTTGCACTATTGTCGTACCCACTCCTGGCACAAGCTTTACGCTTAATTGGAGGGGAAAGGGGAGTATTAATCAAGATTAGCATGCTTAATATTCTTTAATAAAAAATAAAAAAAAATTGCGGATTTTATTCAGTTTAATGTGCGGGTTGAAAAGTGCAGTGCAACGCAGACCGCAGTCGGGAGGTTTTTGAAGACTTTTTAAATTAATACTTGTTTACGTAAGAGGTCGATAGGGCATTAACACAAAGTCGGATGTTGAATCACATTCTATAAGGTCAAATCTACATAGAGATATTATGCAACGTCTCGCTTATACTCGTAGCATACTCATAGTTGCTTGTAACGAATAGGCACGTGGTATAAAGCGAAAACATAGAAATGAAACCGGTTGAATAACAACCTTTCACATAATAATAGTAGGTATATCGAACAAGTTATTTATTATACGAAAATACGAAAAATATATACATCTAATCGTATTTTTACATAACACATTCAAATATTTCTGAAATTTACCTTGTTACGTCATGAAACACTAACAATATTACATCAATGTTTACATTACTCATTTATCATTGAACTAATTTGAATTAATTATGAATAATTGATATTTATATAAACGGTAAAATTATAAAATACTTACTTAACAATTATAAATGGTATAACATTGCTTTAAGAATTGTATTAAATTATTCTAACAATCAACCCCATAATATACCCCATAGATATATAACCCACACAAACAAATCCTGTGACGACAGGCCGGTGCTCGGTAGTAGTATAATAAGTAAATCGATTCGCCTGTATCGGGTGTCGGGGGTGTGTTAATAAAATTGTCTATTATTCCGCTTGCAAAAAATGGATTTTGTTTACCAACTAGCGTCATTACCGTTAAACTTTGACCATGATACCCCACTTAGAATAGTTATCTTACTTTGAAAATTTAAACACATTTTAGTTTTTAGGGTTCCGTACCTCAAAAGGAAAAACGGAACCCTTATAGGATCACTTTGTTGTCTGTCTGTCTGTCTGTCTGTCTGTCTGTCTGTCCGTCCGTCCGTCCGTCGGTCGTCTGTCAAGAAAACCTATAGGGTACTTCCCGTTGACCTAGAATCATGAAATTTGGCAGGTAGGGAGATCCTATACCACAAGTAAAGGAATAAATCCGAAAACCGTGAATTTGTGGTTATATCACAGAAAAAAATTAAAATGTGTTTTTATTTTCAAAGTTAGATAACTATACCATAAGTGAGGTATCATATGAAAGGGTTTTACCTGTACATTCTATTATAAAAGAGATTTTTATTTATTTATATGCATAATAGTTTTTGATTTATCGTAATGACGAAAAAATTCCCAAGTACGGAACCCTCCTCGGTGCGCGAGTCTGACTCGCACTTGGCCGGTTTTTTTAAAGATAGTAAAGTAAAAAGTAAAACATTCTTTATTGTACACCTACAAGACATAGTAATATATAAATAACATTATAGATTTATGTACAAAAGGCGGCCTTATCGCTAAAATAGCGATCTCTTCCAGGCAACCTTAGGGTGAGGAGATAATAAAAATTAAAGATAGCCTAGTTAGCTTGCAACCTACTGCCAATAATTTTAATAAATATTCATAATTAAATGCTCTATTATGGTAAAACTATGCGAGGAACTCAACATGTCCATTACATAATATACTATGTACCTACAATTATTTACATAGATAATATATAACAGGGTAATTCAAATGTAGGGCAATTATGAAAGTAATTTTATTCTATTCTAGAAGAGTGGGTCGGGGATCCATAGTCCATGTGGTCCATAGGTTGTTTTACTTACAAAAAAACAATGAAATCTCGTAACCCCTTTATGCACACTCATGTGCGTAACTTAAAGACTTTTAAAGATTTTTATTTATTTTTATGCATAATAGTTTTTTGATTTATCGGAAAAATACCCGAGTACGGAACCCTAGGTGCGCGAGTCTGACTCGCACTTAACCGGTTTTATCTTTATAATAATATGAAGTTTGCTCATTAATTAAATAGGTATTTGCATGCGGAGTCTGATAAGCTGCTGTTCCCTTCATATTCGTTAACCCTTGCGAAATATGAGCTGCTAACTTTTGAATTTATTCAACGCAATTTGGTAATTTCAACGTCTTATTTACATACAATTAACTGTAATGACCTTACAGTTTTATTAACCCCATGTAATTACTCAAATTAAGGAATGTAATCATTGGATAGGTATTATTTCCTTAGTTCCTATGCTAAACCTAGTTCTCACGCTCACGCATGAGAAAATCTATTGACGCGTGTGAATTTACTTTTGCTAACACCAGGAACCTCTTTTGCCGCCTTTGATTTCTCATGAGAAGTTTTCGACAAGTTAGGTACAAACAACGACAGAGCTAAGTTTTGCACCCGCCAAAAGGCGGAATTTACATAAATGACTTATTTAGACGTTTACATGTGCAATTGATAAAGAAATTAATGTCGTGAAACTAATTTCGTGCCACTAATTTCGTAATGAAAATTCCGCTTAAGCGACTATAGACGGGTGCCAACCTAGCTTAGTCGCTGACCTATGTGTAGGTAGCTACTATATTTACATTTACAAGTGCAAATTATACGAGAATTGTCATCATCATCATCAACGCATCGCCAGCACACTACTGAGCACGAATATCCTTTTAGAACCAAAAGCGAGAATGGTCTAGCTAATAGCAGGTCTGGCTATAGTTCACTACGCTGCCCAGCTGCGGAATATCAGACTTCAAACCTCACATTATGGAGAACTATCAGGCATTTTTCATTTAGGGCCAGGATTCTCAATAATGAAATAAGGAATACGCCCAAAGGGATCAAAACTACAAAACCTGCAAACTATTTCAAATAAAATAATAATAATAATAATATTCATAAATTTATTATTTAAATGGGCTAGTTAAAATATATTTAAATACTAAATATTCGTGAATCCTTTGTGATTTGATGAAACCTGATTTTGTATGAGTAGAATTCAAATAAAACCTTTTTGTCTGATAGACGAAACTTTTGACTAGAATTATTTTTGGTGGCCATAGGAAGTAATGAAATAATGTTAATTACAGGCACATATTATAATTTATTGCTAACCGATAATACCCGCTAACTTCATCTGCATTTTAGATTTTTAAAAATCCCGTCCGAATTCTTTATTTTTCCGCGAAAAACAATCTATAGGTATAGCCTATGTCACTCTTTAAATACAAGTGCAAATCAAAAATTTATAACACCCCCGACAAGCGAAGATTACAGTAACTAGAAAAGAGCTGATAACTTTCAAACGGCTGAACCGATTTTCTTGGACTATAGCTAAAAACACTCTCGATCAAGCCACCTTTCAAACAAAAAAAACTAAATTAAAATCGGTTCATTAGTTTAGGAGCTACAATGCCACAGATACACACGTCAAACTTAAAACACGCCTCTTTTTTGGACCGGGGGTTAAATATCCATGCAAAGAAATTACGCCCATCTGTTGATCCATTGCGGGTGCCGCAAGATAAAAGGACAACCAAGACCCTTACACATTAACTTATGATACATATTACTAGTTGATACCCCTAACTTCATCCGCGTGCATTTAGGTTTTTAATCCCAAAAGTAGCCAATGTCAGTCTTCGGGATGCAAGTTATCTTTGCACCTTGTTAAACCGCTGGGATTTTAAAAATCACGCGGGAACTCTTTGATATTCCGGGATAAATAGTAGATGTCTGTGGGTGAATTTGTGCCAAATTCCATCAAAATCGGTTAAACGGATGGGCCGTGAAAAGGTAGCAGACGACAGACACACTTTCGCATTCTAATATTAAGTATGAATTAATTACGAGTATATTATCCATACTTAATATTATAAATGCGAAAGTGTGTCTGTCTGTCTCTCTGTGTGTCTGCTACCTTTTCACGTCCCAACAGTTAAACCGATTCTGCCGAAATTTGGTACAGGGTTAGCTTATATCCCGGGGACGGACATAGCCTACTTTTTATCCCGGAAAATCAAAGAGTTCCTACCGGATTCCTAAAAACCCATCCGTTTAACCGATTTGTATGAAAGGTACCGAGGTAGCTTGCGTCCCTGTAATTGGCATAGGCATTTTATCCCGGAAAATCAAACCGTTCCCACGGGATCTTTAAAAACCACGCGGACGAAGTCGCGGGCATCCTCTAGTAAGATTAAAAATCAATAGAATAGAAATATTTTCTATTTTATTTTCCTCAGTTTACCCCAAAATCGATTTTAAAAGTGGTAGATGCACTAATATAAACACGAGCACATTATCGAGTAAATACTGTCCGAATTATTTATTCAAAGTAAATATTTGGGCTACGCTAGGAATGCCATGATCGCCTTTTGCAATATGGCAAGGTCGTTAGGATACACGAATTATTACAAATCGATTCATATTCATGATTTGAGCAACAATAAAAAAAATTATTGTTCAAAAACTGCGCATGAGATCAAATATTATTCTGGCTATGTTCTACAATTTAGCATGAATTTTCTTTCTCAAATCATAGCGTAAATACGTGGTATATGAAAATAAGGCGTATTATATGAAATAACTGATAAATCTACATTCTACACCCTATTACTAAATCGTGCACTTAATGCATTTACAACTTATTTATCGTTACACAAATTGCAATATGATAAAATATGGCAATTGCTTTCCTACTTTGGTTGAGCTACCTACTTTGGCTGGCTTACATTCTAGAGCCACAGAATATATTATAATAATAGAATACATATAAAGTAGAGTAATATTTTGTAATACCTTAAAACTATATTTAATATCGAATACCATTTTTAATGGCACCCTATTTATATGTGCTTACTTCAGTGTATTTTCAATGGTTAGTTCCCTCCTTCCTTAAATGGTTGGTTTTGAATGGTTTGGTCTTGAACTTAGAACCTAGGTAGCAGAAATTCATATAAAACTGAACGAAACGTTGGCAGTATTTTATCTTGATTTACTATTTAATTTTTAAGCTTCCGTGCCCGAAGGGTGCCAACGGGACACTATTACTAAGACTCCGCTGTCTGTCTGTCCGTCCGTCTACCTGTCTGTCAGCGGGCTGTATCTCGTGAACCATAATAGGTAGAGACCTGAAATTTTCATAGAATGTGCATTTCTATCGCCACTATAACAAAAAATTCTAAAAATTTTAAAATTATCGCCATGAAAACAAAAAAAAAAAATATAAAGTGTTACTTCTTGTACAGAACCCGTCCTGTGCAATTCGGGCTCGCACATGACCGATTTCTGTATTTAAACCCTTAGGTCAGTCTAGAATCTAGATAGACAAGAAAGAGCAATAACATAAGAATATTAGCAAGTTTAGGATACTCAAAGATTTTGCCATATTTGGAAACGGACGTCTTCATGTTGTACTAAAATCGAAATAGAAGTTTACAACTATTTTGCAGGTCAATTACCGCCTCGGATAGGTTTTTTCTTTAGATTCAAGGTCTCCAGTGTATTAAGATTTATTATTGGTTGTTATTAATTAAGGCTTGCAATATTTGAAATGATTTATCGTCGTTTTTATCACTACATAATATTTAATCGGCTAACTAGCAATGCATCATTACGAAACCAAGGTACCTATTGCAAAGGTGGTGATAAGAGTTATAGCGCACTGTTAATCATAATCACCATATGAATTGTGCTTAGCGGGACAGAAATTTTCGAACATTCACCCCTTATCCATCTCATTAGCCACTTTCTGCCACCTCCTTAAGGTCATTGGTCCAGCGGGCTGGAGGCTGAATTTACACAACAAAAGACATTTTCCCTAGTGATCATCGATTATGTCATTCGACTTTATTTTTATGCTTAGATTCCCCAGCTGAGTTTGTTGTGGGCTTCTTCTCAGACCAGGGCACGTTTGGAACCCTCATAGCTTCAGTTTTAAGTTTGTCTAATTAATCACCATTACACATCGATACCATTAGATAATTATTTTACAAAATTAACAATTTAGAAGTGTACAATGGTACACTTTTGAATAAATACGTTGATTTTGACTTTGACATGGCCTGGCCACTATCACTCTGTGCTCTCACTCCAGCTGGCTCCGACAGATTCTTAACAGATAATAACAAAACAGTTCAGTTTCACATTTGTCGTCAAACATTTAATTGATTCGAATTTTTTCGAGGCCAAAGCAATTTGTTGAGTTACATGAACGATTGACCTTTATTGTTGAAAAATATCACAATCGGCCTAGATTTACCAAAATGAACGAGATGTTATTACTTATTACCTATTTTATAACATCGTCATGATCAACCCATCGCCAGCTCACTACTTACATATCACAGGTCTCCTCTCAGAATGAGAAGCTCTTTGGCCGCAGTCTACCACGCTGGCCAAGTGCGGATTGGCAGACTTCACACACCTTTGAGAACATTATGAAGAAGTCTCAAGCATGCAGGTTTCCTGCGATGTTTTCCTTCAGTGTTAATTAACCGTAGGTACACCGTGATATTTTATTACTTTTAAGTATATTTAGAATTTTTTAATTCTGATACAAGTTGACTTGACTGACTGCAATCTCGCCTGATGGTAAGTGATGCTGCAACTATAGCACTGCTAAAATCATAACCCTTCCTTTAGACTTCGTGTCGGTTGGTGTTAGCTGGCTGGCGTGCTCTGCCTTTTTGGAGTGTTTTTTTTGTTAAAACTGACTGGAAAGCGCTCTAAGGGGGTGCCGTGCGTATGTCGGCGAGCGCCGGCACAGACGGGGTCCACACTTGTATAGTTTAACTAACTTGTTACAAATAACTACAAACTTGACATTGGCTAATCTCTGTAAAGCCAGACGAGAGAGAAAAAAACCCTTCCTTTTGACTTTGCCGTGATCGGATAAAAATGAAAACAATCAGCAACCTTGGAAGAAGAAGCTAAGAGGAGGGATAGCGGCACAGGAGTCAGGACACCGAGGCAATTATCGGAAATAAAAAATCAGGTCTTGTCCCGTGCCTGTTTGAGGCTGCATATTTACTCCTCCTTACCGGCGAAGCGTGCGCGGTGCGCATACTAAACAGGTTTGATTTGTGCGTTCGCTCCACCTTCGTGCATAATGATCGCATCGAGACACAAACAATACAATAAAGCTGACTTGTTGTAGTACTCTATCATGCCTTAGATACTGAATCGATCCTGCAGCCTCCAACTCAGTGGCTGTGTGAAGTTGTAGCACTATGAAAAAAATCCCTCAAATAACAGACACATCTTCAAATGGGTCTGGTGGGAGGCTTTGGCCGTGGCTAGTTACCAGCCTCCCGGGAAAGCCGTACCGCCAAACGATTTAGCGTTCCGGTAAGATGCCGTGTAGAAACCAAAGGGGTATGGGTTTAATAAAAACTGCCATATCACTTCCAGGTTAGCCCGCTTCCATCTTAGACTGCATCATCACTTACCACCAGGTGAGATTGCAGTCAAGGGCTAAGTTATATCTGAATAAATAAAAAAATGCAGATAGCTACTTACTAGATGGATCGCCGTTTGGCAAGCAAATTGCTATTATGACGTAGACTCCGCTAGGCGCTTAGAATGGTTTTTGAAAATTCAAGTACTTCGTTTATGTATATAGATAATAATCTGATATTGTTATAGATCCTTGCTTTTGGGGGCTTCACTGTGGCTAATTACCTCCTTCAACAAAGTAGTACATCTACAGGTAATCATTTCCAAAGCTTGATTTATTGTAGAAGCTAGAAGTACGCTTCTATATTATTACCTAAGTATTTATTCATCCCAAACTGCATCTTTCATCACGTGAAATCATGGATAAACACAAAACCTAACAATTAAAAGAAAAACTTAATTTATTGCGGCATTGTCGTCACCAAGCTCTGTCTTCGCAGTCGTTTTAGATTTTTTCCTTTACTCAAGGCAATTCTTAATTATAGTAGTCACAAGATAGCTAGGAATAAGCAATTGTGTAATTAGGATTGATTGTTATGGCCTTGTCCTGTTACTAAACCTGTCAGTTGGCTATTTCTCTAATCTCTACCGTACCTCAACATAATGTGACCCATTGCGTTGCAAAATATGATCAGCATTTTGGGCATGAAAAATTAACTAGTACACAAATGCACTTCTACAGATCTCATCTAGTAAGTGCTGAAAATAATAATTTCAGATTGATTTATATGCACACGAATGAAGTGATTCAGATTTTTAGATCGATATCGATGCAACAGAACCAGAAATATAGTTCAACTCTTTCGCAAGCGAAGTTGCATCCAAAAGTTATTTAGTTAAGCAAGTTTTTAAACAAATCAGTACCTGCTTACTAAAATGCTTACACATAGAAAAACTGCGACATCCTAACGCAAGTGCAGATAAAGACCTGTTTCAAAGTAAGTAATCGTAATACTTTAAAGTTACATATTACGATAAAAGTCACACATCACACACTTTCTCGATCCACTTGCGCCGCTGGAGACAGGTGTCCCTAACCGGCCTTGCGTAAGAGCCACTCTTGTACGGACGGGCATAGCACGATTGTCAATTTCTCAGTCGAGATTGTATGCGCGAGCGCATAGTACCGTCAGCCCGCGTTGGTATTATTCTAGTCAAACTGTCAGTGTTTCTGTGATCTGTGTTGTGACTTGCGTGACCATTTGTAACGGACATGCTTGAGATTAGTGCTAAAGGATGAAATGAAGGGGAGAGCCACGCGTTCGCCCAGGATATTGCCTGTTATATTGGGGAAAATATTTTGGCGCTGGGTCTTCACTAAGGCTGACTTGGTGTTTTTCATTTACCGGTTGGTACATTTATAAAAAAATAGCGAGCGAACGAGCAGGCGGGTCACCTGATGTTAAGTGATTACCGCCGCCCATGAACATTCGCAGCACCAGAGGAACCGCCAATACGTTGCCGGCCTTTCAGGAATTTGTTGGTCCACCCGATGAATAACCCCATGTAATCTAGTGCGAACATCGCCGAAGGGAGTCGATTCCACATTTTGTATGTACGTGGAACAAAGAATCTGGCACAAAGGGCGGTCGAAGTTCACCAGGCACCAAGGTGGTGAGGGTGAAGTTACTCGGTGGCGTGCGGTGCGGTGTTGTGGACATTTTTCAAAAACGTCGAAATTCAAATACAATTAAATTTTTATATATCCGTCTTTAACAGTGTCAGTTCGCGTTTTGCTATCAAAAATCAAGTTTTAGTCATTAGGAATAAATAATAACAGATGAGACGAGAATATTACATTCTGAAAATAGATGAATAAGTTACCTATACAATAACATTATCCTCCAAGTTATAAAGAACTAGCTGATGCCCGCAACGTCGTCCGCACTGATATATGTTTTAAAAATACAGTACGAACCCTTTGATTTTGCGAGATAACAACCTCCTATTTTTTGAAGTCGGTTAAAAAGCATCCTATGGCACTCTCCAAGTCTTTAACTATAGATAGGTACTCATACAAAAAATCGTCGATCCGTTGCTCAGTTGCGATGTGATTGAAGGACAAACCAATAAACCAACACACATTCGCATTTATAATGTGCATAATGATTTGCCTATTATTATCTATCTAAATGAATGTAATAATGTATCTATCTATGAGACATTCACACTTTGTTTTTTACTTACAACTTAAAATTGCAAACCTGCTATTATTAAATGATACGCTATTCAGCTAAATGCGTCAGAGAACGTATAATATAACAATTAATATAACTGATTTTAAACTCGGTCACTGGACTGGACACACCGACACTCAAATGTCTGCTTGCTTTCCTCTAAGGGCGGTAACGCACTGCACCCGATCCGAATCCGTGAAAATACCTTCCGAAGTAGTCGTAGAACTATATGTATGGTACCTAGTTTACGCGCGAGATCCGATTTCCGTCATAACATTTCTCCCCGTCATGTCATCCAAGTCTCCAATTCGAAAGAGATTCGGACCTAAGTACTAAGTAGCTGTAGTACTTACTGTGTGTACGAACGCTTTCGAATTACATTCCAATTCAAATTTTTAACAAGTGTAAATTAAAAATTTATAACACCCCCGACAAGTGAATGTTACAGTGACTAGAAAAGAGCTGATAACTTCCAAACGGCTGAACCGATTTTCTTGGATTATAGCTAAGAACACTCTCGATCAAGCCACCTTTCAAACAAAAAAAAAACTAAATTAAAATCGTTCGTTAGTTTAGAAGCTACGATGCCACAGACACATATACACACACACAGACACACATATACAGACACATATACAGACACGTATACACAGATACACACGTCAAACTTATAACACCCGTCTTTTTGGGGCAGGGGTTAAAAAATCCATTTTCATGCGCTTTAATGTGCGGGCTAAAAAAGTGCAGTACAAACCGCAGTCGGGATTATTCTGAAAACTTTATAAATTACATACTTGTTAACATAAGCTGCTTCTTGCTGCCATCCATTTGCATACCTAGCTAGTTTTTGCTCTAGATGCCAGCACGCCCGTATAAAAGGTTAGTAAAGGCCAATAATTTTTATTCTACATCTATCTTTTCTTTTTTTTTAATTGAATGCGAAAGTACCAGGTACCTATTTAGAGGTTGAGAATTAAGGTTTTGAGGAAACAAAACTTGTCACTGTAGTTCGCCTTAATTGGTCAATAATATGTAATAAATAATAATTAAGTATCCTTGCACCAAATTTGTGATTATCAAGGCCATTTTACTAACCGACTACAAAAAAAGAGGAGGTTTTCAATTCGTCAGAATCTTTTATTTTTATTTTTTATGTATGTTCCCCGATTACTCATCAACTTTTACAAAGCCACATACATACATATATATAATCATAAATACATACGTACTTAGATACCTACGCGTGAAAACATAACGCTTCTTCGCAGTTGGATGATTAGTAATAGGTTTCCTATAAAAACATACCTAATTATGTACCCGGATATAAAAAGTGGCAACCCATAGAGAAAACAGAAATTTTGCGATATCTTTTGAATAACGCGGAATTAGATTATGGTTTTAATACTGTATATAGAAGGATGTTTTAGTAATTGTTTAGTTTAGATATCACGATCATCACGATCTAATACGGCGTTATAGTAAAGTAAAAAATAAAAACCAAAAATGATAAAAAAAAATTCACTACCAATTCACAATAGAAAGACGAAAACATAAAGGTAGATCTATTTTAATATAAGTTACTAATAAATAGAATCGACTTAAACAATAAACAGTTTATTTTTTATTAAGTATTATTTTTTTTTGCAAATTTTCCGGTTCGGAAATAGGTTAACTTTGGGATTTTTTAATAAAAAAAACTAATGACCGTAACAATGCGAGAGTTTACTCTGGTACTTGAATGATAAGTACCAACGAATTATGAAAGAAAATTAAAAACAATGAGACAAAAATATCGGGTCTCGTAACAAAATGTGCGCCATCGGGATTCGGGACATGAGCCAGGGCTACCAACTATAAAAATATAAAATGTAGCAAGAATCGCCAGCAGACTATTATTGTACCATATTATTAGGGTTCCGTACCCTAATCCGATGTCCGTCCGTTCATCAGTCCGTCAATCCACATGTATATCAGCTGTATCTTATGAACCGTTACTGGTAGAGGGTTGAAATTTTCACAGAGTGTGTATTTCTATTGCCGCTATAACAACAAATAATCTAGAAAAATGGCTGCTATGAAAATTTAAAAATAAAATGCCTGCCATGAAAAGTACATAATATAGTGTTATCAAAATACATAAAAGGAAAAGGTGAGACTCAAAGTACTGGACGGACTGGGCTGTTTGGCATATAGATAGCTATTAATTATGACGTAGACAGTAGGCACCCGCCGAGAAAGGTTATTTGAAAATTGAACCTCTAAGGGGGTAAAATAGGGATTTGTAATCCACGCGCACGAAGTCGCGGGCATAAGCTAGCATCTTATACGATGGTACGGAACCTTTCGTGTCTTTTTTTAAAATTCAGACACAAGTCAGCCCTTGACTGTAATCTCACCTGGTTGTAAGTGATGATGCAGTCTAAGATGGAAGCGGGCTAACCTGGAAGGGGTATGACAATGTTCATTAAACATAATATACTCTTTTGGTTTCTACACGGCATCGTACCGGAACGCTAAATTGCGTGGCGGCACGGCTTTGCCGGCAGGATAGTAACTAGCCAAGACCGAAGCTCCCACCAGACACAGACCAGAAATTTGGAAATTATAAAATTCCAAACCCCTGCCGGGAATCAAACCCCAGGCCTCCCACTAATAAGACCACAGCGCTTGCCACTGCACCAGGGAGGCCGTCATAAGCGACTGGACCGGTTTCCTTAATAATTGTATTCATTTTACTCTACATCCAGGGTATTTTGGCATGCGTTCCAATCCCGGTCATCGATGAATAGCAGCGTAGACTTCTTCGAGAGCCTCATCGACGAAGACGGTCGTTTCGCCGAACTGAACTGCCAAGAGACGTCGCAGCGTGTGCACAGACGCAGGAACCACGCTGTGCAACGGGTCAGACCGTTGGTGCAAGGTAACTTTTTACCCGACTATGGCAAAGCCATAAGGAAGGGTTATGATTTTAGCAATCTATGTATGTATGTTTATTTTAGTTTTATTAGTGTATTAATATGTTAATATAGTATTATATGGTTTAGTTTATTTAGCTATTAGTATTTAGGTTTATTACATACACCACCTCCCACTGTCCATTTATTCGTTTTGTCCCTAGCATTAAGGTTGTCTGGAAGAGATCGCTTAGGGTTCCCTATCTCAAAAGGAAAAAGGAATCCTTATAGGATCACTTTGTTGCCTGCCTGTCTGTCTGTCCTATAGGACACTGCCCGTTGACGTTGAACTTCGGCAGGTAGGGTGTTATAGTACAAGTAAAGTAAAAATCCGAAAACCGTAAATTTGTAGTTACATCAAAAAAATGTGCTAATGAAAAAAAAATTTACTAAATGGCTCAGTCCGTCAAAAACTTGCAGTGTTTTAAAGTGTTAGGTATATCTTGTACGATAGTACGGAACACTTCAGGTTCGAATTCGACTAGCACTTGACTAGACTAGTTTTCTTTATGTTGGCAGCATTGTCAGTTCGCGTCTCGTAGGGTTGCGCTACGCTTGGACTGTTAGAAAAATATCGATGTCTCATAAACTACACTGAAATAAAAACATCAATGTTTTGGTACTAAAATCAAACGTATTTTTTTAAATTATTATTTAGATTTACTAAAAGCAAACTTTAAAAAATCCCAAAAAAACTAATATTAAAATAGATACCTAAAGCGGATAAACAAGGTAGACTAAAATCAAACGAATTTTTTTAAATTATTATTTAGATTTACTAAAAGCAAACTTTAAAAAATCCCAAAAAAACTAATATTAAAATAGATACCTAAAGCGGATAAACAAGGTAGTTACATCTACTTACATACCTACTAAGTTTGTTTTTCTTATTTCCACCATAGAACCCTAAGTTATAAATTAAAATAGCTAGATGATGACGCGACTTCGTCTGCCGACTGTTTGATTTTCTAACAAAATATCTATATCCTTCTCCAGGATACAAGCTATCTCTGTACAAAATTTCGTCAAAATCGGTGAAACGGATGGGTCGTGAAAAGCTTGCAGGCAGACACACTTTCGCATTGGTAATATTAAGTACTTATTTAAATTAGTGATATTTAGCATAAAAATTACAAATTACTTTACAAAGTTCGAAATGTATAATATTGATAGCTTGGCTTGATAGTCGTATGGAAATTACAGACATTTCTAGGTAAATAAATGTTGTACCTTGAGGCTTGAAAATCAAATTGAGCCTAATTTAATTTTTAAACGACACGTGGATACGTCGATTTTCAATAATTTTATTGCAATCATTAAAGAATCGATGTTATCTAGGCCTAATATCGATGTTAAAACATCGATGTTTTCACGCGCAACATCGATGAATATCGAGCATCCCTAGCGTCTCTGTCTCTGACAAAATGGCTGCGCGACGTATTATTTAGTGCTCAGGTGTTTTTGAAACTGGAAATAAATAGATAGAGTGATAAAATGTCCAATTTGTGCTCAAGAATCGTTTCTAAACCTCCGAAGAGGCCGACAGAGGCTCGGGATAGCATGTCGGTAGCTCAAACCAATGCATGGATGAATGGTAAGGATAGGAGTTTTGTAGTAAAATATATTGATTTATTCAAATCGTACGAAATAGTATTTTCGTCACGGCTTACAAGAAAAACAGTGCAGAAACAGGTTATTTAGCATTGGCTTAAATCATTATGCATATTGGTGGGGCCTGCTTAAACGTATTTTATTAGTTTTGATACTGGTTATATTTTTAGGTAGGTAGGCACCTTATGATTTTTCTTTACGATATTCTTTACAAAAAAAAAAAAAGAAATTGAGTGTAAATATCCGTATGTTTTGTCGGTAATTCAAAGATGTTGAAATGAGAAGCCGCAAATGATACTAGAGACCTACTTTACACTAATCAGTAAGCAAGCAGATCTTTATAATAACGACATTACTATCTGAGTAACCCTGGCTTTCCATAGGTGACATTATAATAGCACAATTTGCAGTAAACCTACAATAAATATTAACATTAATGTTTATCTGTCTATAAATATTAACATTAAGTCTGTTTGATCTATGTGTTAGATCCTTCGGTCTGATCTGATCTTAACTTTTTGGATAGTCCTCCAACCCTGATACTTCATTAATGTGTTCACACTTTGTCCTGTTGCTGTTGACACTTTGATGAAGAATTCTGTGTCTGACATAGTGCCATCAATGTACAAAAGTGGCTGCAAGTCGCATTGGAATGTATGCTGGGCATTAGCTACTTACAATTTTAATTTGTATCATTATTGAATATCTGTCTGTGGCATCGTAGCTCCTAAACTAATGAACCGATTTTAATTTAGTTTTTTTTTTGTTTGAAAGGTGGCTTGATAGAGTCTTCTTAGCTATAATCCAAGAAAATTGGTTCAGCCATTTGAAAGTTATCAGCTCTTTTCTAGTTATTAATGTAACCTTCACTTGTTGGGGGTGTCATAAATTTTTAATTTACACTTGTAATTTGTTTTATTGTATTATTGTTTACAGCGGAAAACATCAACAATGGTGGTGGCTTGTCCCTGTCGCCACCACACACAATATCTCAACGTGAAACAGGGACACAAGTATCACAATGTTACAGCGGGCCGCCTTCCCCCTGCGGGTCCACAAGCTCCGCTCTTTCCCCCACAGTGTCCCCCGCCCCGCCTCCCGGAACTGCAACCCTAGATCCCAATTGGCAAGCAACTAAACCTACCGTACGAGAAAGAAACGCAGCAATGTTTAACAATCAGTTAATGGCAGATATCACATTTATAGTTGGAAGTCCAGGTAAAACATTTGTGACATTTCATTTTTCTATAATTTTTAGTGTTTTGCCTCAAAAGGAAACCTTATAGGATTACTTTGTTGTATCTGTCAAGACTCATCAAGAATAGAATAGAATAGAATAGATTTTTATACAAATAAACTTTTACAAGTGCTTTTGAATCATCAAATAATTCAATAAAATCAAAACCTATAGAGTACTTCCCTTTGACCTAGAATCATGGTATTTGGCAGATAGTAATATCTTAAATGAAAGTAAAGGGACAAATCTGAAAACCGTTTTGTGGTTACATTACAAGAGAATCAAATTTTTCTTTCTGTATGATGGTATGGAACCCTTTAAGTACAAGACCGACTCAAATTTAACTGGTTTTCTTTTCTCTACTATTAGTATAGATTTGAATTAATCTGTTTATTTGTTTGTGAATTTGCACATTAAAACATTCAATTTTCAATAGGTATTAAATACTGCTCCAAAAAAAACAATCTACTACATCATTTCAGCAGGTCAAGATACCTGTATTTTATAAGGGTCAAATAATTTGTTTTTCCAATTATTACAAAGTAACCACTACAAACTATTTTGCAACTATTACAAAGTATTTTGAATAATCAATACTTGCTAAAAATGTAACTATAGTTAGAATGTTACTCTTACTATAAAGAACCAGAAATAATCTTTGTATGTACCTTGAAAATAATAGAGAGCTCAGCAGTTGCTCTTTTGATATTCATTAAAGGGAAATATTGTAATACAATTTTAACCTATTTAAAATTATCTACTTTGCCAATATTACTATTGTTTTATATGCAGACTGTATTCTAATGGCCTTTTCTTAACCCTAAGGCAAATTATATTATTTAAGTAGTCAATAGTTTGTCTGTCTGTTAACTTTTCATGGTTGATCCATTAAACTGATTTTGATGAAAAGTGCAGAAATAGCTTAATGGGGAATGACAGCCAACTTTTGGTGCTGCAAAATCAGAGTTCCCACAGTCTTTTTAAAAATCTAATCCACATGAATTATGTTAGAAGCATCATCCATTTACATTCTGATTGGTACAGTGATTGATTGAAACCTGAAGATGGATATAGACTACTTTGTATCCCAGAAAATTGAAGAGTTTCCACAGGATCTTAAACACCTAAAGCCATATGGAAGAAATCGCATGCATCATATTCTAAATCAATTTATTTGATGTCATTTTTATTATGATAGTATATCAGTAACTGTTATCAATCTGATTAACCATTAGTGCATAATGGTCAAAATCAAAGTGAAAAATATGTAGTTACTATTATAAATGATGTTTTAAATAGCATTTATTTACTTTTCAGGACATACACAAGTAATACCGGCACACAAATATGTCTTAGCAACTGGTAGTTCAGTATTTTATGCTATGTTCTATGGAGGCTTAGCAGAATGTAAACAAGAAATAGAGGTGCCTGATGTTGAGCCATCAGCCTTCCTCATATTACTGAAGTAAGATATCTTCCACTTTACTAATATTATAAATGCGAAAGTGTGTTTGTTTGTCCTTCAATCATGCTATAATGAAACAATGAATTGACACGGATGGATACATGAATTTTAAAAATCTACATGATCAAACCAAAAATTCGGAGCACAAGAGTAGCAGATATAGCTCAATAGATTGTGAAGCTGATGTGGCAATAGGCAGGGCACATAGTTCGAAAAACTGATATATTGGGGTCCAAAAGATGACTTCAAACAAGTCACGGGGAGCCACTGGATTCAGGTGCCTGCAAGATTGTGGTGTGTGGAAGTCCCTACAGTTATGTCCAGCTGTGGACATCAGCTATCAATTGATAATGATGATGGTTATGAAGGTTTCTTTTTATTCTGGAAAAACAAGAGTTCCTTGGAATCTTTAAACCTAAATCCACATAGTTATGGGCATACCTAAAATGGGTAGAAACATTTATTACTTTTCTCTTTACAGGTATTTATATTGTGATGAAATTCAATTAGAAGCAGACACAGTACTGTCAACATTGTATGTTGCAAAGAAATATATTGTACCACATCTGGCAAGAGCCTGTGTCAACTACTTGGAAACTAGTCTAACAGCCAAAAATGCATGTTTGCTCCTAAGCCAATCACGTTTGTTTGAAGAGCCAGAACTAATGCAGAGGTGCTGGGAAGTTATCGATGCGCAGGTATGTGAGTCGACAGAAAACCTGGCAACCGTCTGCCTTGAACCATCGTCATCCTATAGTAGTCTATTCATGGACCTCTCAGAATCTTCCAGTCGCAACTTTTCAAGTCCCGAAAAAGAACTTTCAAACGATAATTTGCACAATTTATACAATAATTGAGTTAGGCAAACAGCAAAATCAATATAATACTCAATTTTTGGTTGTGATTTAGCTTTAAGAGTGACAAAAATCTCAGTTTCATTCCATTCAAAGTGTCTGTATATAATCTAGTCATTTATTAAATTTGAAAACAATAGATGGTATTCATCGGTTATTATTACAATGATTTCATTGTGTTAATGTAGATGGACTGCAATACATTTTGCGTAGTTGTATTATTTGCATGTATAATATGAAGCATGTGATGTCTGTTGAAATGATTTAAGGACTTTGTAAAATTTTTATTTACTATTAAATATGTAAATAAACTATTGAACAAATTGTATTGCAGTTTTATTTGAATCACAATCTCATTTTAATATTTCTATTGTAGGCTGAGATGGCCCTTACGTCTGAAGGGTTCGTTGACATAGACGTCTCCACTCTAGAGTCTGTGTTGGCGAGAGAGACGCTCAATTGCAAGGAAATTAATTTGTTTGAAGCAGCATTAGCTTGGGCTCATGCTGAATGTGTGCGTAGAGAGACCGACATCACTCCGGCTAACAAGAGAGCCATGCTCGGCAGTGCCATATACCTAATCAGATTTCCGACCATGACTTTAGAGGAGTTTGCCAATAGTGCTGCACAACTTGGCATACTGACACCTCAAGAAACAATCGACATATTTTTACATTTTACTGCAGCAAGCAAACCACAGTTATCGTATCCTATAAAGGCAAGAGCTGGTCTTAAAGCCCAGGTAATTAAAACTTTCTTTATATTATTATTTATAATAGACTAAGCAGCTTTTTTGTCTTGATCTATTCTCAAATTTATTTGCTGATCTTGACACTAAAATCATTAATCCTTGAACAATTAGTTCCAAATGTTGTTTAAAAGGTGTTTTAAAGGATTTGATGATACCAATTATTATTGATGTTGTAGATTGAGTTCATTTCCTTTTAGCCTAGGATTGCTCTTTTACAAAAATATTCTCTCGACATTTAGGAGATAGTAGTAATATTATTACCAATATATTGTAAGTCGCAATAATATTGCATTGTTGCCTGATTTATTATATCAAAATTATGCATTTTTTTTTTTCAGATTTGCCACAGATTTCAATCATGTGCATACAGAAGTAACCAATGGAGATACAGAGGCAGGTGTGACTCAATACAGTTCTGTGTTGATAAAAGAATATTTGTGGTCGGTTTTGGACTTTATGGATCGTCGAATGGTGCAGCTGATTACAATGTGAAGATAGAGTTAAAGAGATTAGGACGAGTGCTAGCAGAGAATAATACGAAATTCTTTTCTGATGGGTCAAGTAACACTTTCCATGTGTACTTTGAGAATCCCATACAAATTGAGCCTGAATGTTTCTATACAGCTTCTGCTATTCTAGACGGGAGTGAGTTGAGTTATTTTGGACAAGAAGGACTGAGTGAAGTGTACATGGGCACGGTTACATTCCAATTCCATTGCTCCTCTGAAAGTACGAATGGAACAGGAGTTCAAGGTGGTCAGATTCCAGAACTCATTTACTATGGCCCTACAGTGAATACTTCCATGACTAATACGAGTACTAATGAGGACTGACAACTGATGACTAGACTGCGACCTCTAAATTATTATTCAGTATAATATAAGAAATGCATTTTATTGGAACTCGAGACAAAGATGTCTGAATCGAAATATTTATAAAGTTTTTAAAATTTAATCATTCCCATGTTAAATTATTTTGTTGATTATAAAATCCTGTGTATATTGTTGAAAAGGGATAGAAGTACCTTAAGAATGTGATATGGGTGTTGTAAAGCTCTCTAGAAATTTGTAGATTTAGAAAATTATTGATAATGATAATTATTACACTCAAAGTTCATTGCAATAAATTTAAAATAGCTTAATATTTTGTTTTATTTTAAAAATGTGTAAATACAGTTACATTTCCTTAATATAATATGACCTAAGCCCTTCTGAAAGACCTGTGCATCATTCTGACTATGAGCCGGCAATGGATTTTGATAATGATGATGGTGAGTTGATGAAATGCAATGCATATACTATGCATGAAGACTTCACTTAGTGATAGTCCTCGTCAATCTATGACCGCTCTGGCCACGCGGCGAGCTCCAACTGCGTGTGGGGGGCTATCTCCCTGTGACTGGAGTGAGGTAACAGACAGGACATTAGGATACGTAAGCTTGTTTCAGCAAACCTGACGTTTGAGGCAGCAAGATGTAAGTTCTATGTATGTACAAGATGATCCGTGATATCATAAGTCATAAAGACGACGCACAACAGACGGAAACGTTTAAGTGCGGAAACCAGCCCAGAGAGAAGAAGAAGTCATAAAGACAATAAATAGTATTAAGTTTTTTTTTTTTAATTTTTTTGCACCTATTACTATAGGACTATTTAATTACTCTCCTAGGGTAGACCTACGAGAGCAATATAGTTACAAAAGTAAAGTTCTACTTAGGGATTCCACAAAACAAAATGCAAGGTCGTATAAGTGTCATTCTGTTAAATGAATAATATTAATCAATCAATTAGAGGACCCTAATTAAAATTTCAATTAGGGCTTAAATGGTGGCTAATGAAAAGGTGCTTCTACACAATAGATAAATTTTTGAATTTTAAAGAATAGGTTAAATATTTGTTTTAGTAACTAATTTTGCATGTCTCATTATAAAAGGTGAAACATTTCTACTGGGCAATATGCAATAACCTAATAACATTTTAATGTAAAAAAAATGTTTCTGCAAATAGAGAATCTTGAATCTTCCACTAATGACTCTGCTTTAAATAAGAATTAAAAAAAAATTCTTAAGCTAATTAAAAACTACTACTAAAATAGATAATTCTGATAAAAAGCATTTCCTTTTTGTCCATTTTATGTTTTTAATACAAAAAGTCGATTATTTTTAAATAGTATTAATGGTATTATACTTGTAACACAACCTGTCATTTTTAAATTTGGACTTTTTTTTTAAAGGATTTGTGACTAATCGACTTTTTGTATTGGACTTGGGGCCTCCAATTATTATTATTTATTATCATCTGCACGTCGACGGCAATCGAGTCTTCAAAGAATAATTACAGTAAAGTTAAGTTATTAAAGGGTAGTTAATAACAACTAGCACTTACCAGTTGGTGGTATGTTGATGCAGAGTGCCCGAGACAGCTTGAAGTATGTGCGTCCTAGTTGGTAGCAGCACATCTGTATGGCATCACTAACATCTATTAGGAGATCTGATCTGATTTGTTAAGAATATCATACAAGTTAAATAACATGAAAATCATTAATTTTTAGGGTTCTGAAAAGGAAAAACGGAACCCTTACAGAATCACTCCGTTGTCTGTTTGTCTGTCCGTTGTGTCTTTAAAGAAACCTTTAGGGTATTTCCCGTTGACCTAGAATCATGAAATTTGGGAGGTTGGTAAGTCTTATAGTACAAGTACAGGAATAAATCTGAAAACCGCGAATTTGTGGTTAAATCATTAAAAAAAAAAAATTAAAACATGTTTCAATTTTCAAAGTGAAATAACTATACCAAGTGGGGTATCATGTGAAAGCGCTTTACTTGTATATTCTAAAACAGATTTTTATTTATTTTTAACCGACTTCCAAAAAAGGAGGAGGTTCTCAATTCGTCGGGATCTTTTTTTTTTTTTTTTATTTTTTTTTTATTTTTTATGTATGTTCCCCGATTACTCAAAGACCCCTGGACCGATTTGGAAAAATTTTTTTTTGTTTGAAAGGGTATACTGTGCAGGTGGTCCCATATAAATTTGGTGAAGATCTGATGAATATCTTCGGAGATGGAGAACAGAACTCCTCAATGGATAGGAGCAAATTGCTCGCGATCAGTGTAATAGCTTAGTAAACAGTAGGGTTTTAACTGGGCACAGCATATTATAGTACAGTAGGGCCACTAAAAATTGTGAAATAAAAAAATTTCAAAAGAAAAATAAAACCGACTTCAAAAACGACAAGCACTAAAAAGTAAAAAATAACTTTTGTTTAGCTACACGTGTAATGCACCTAGGTATGAAGTCGGGCGAGCTTCACTCTTGGATTTCTAATTTTGTTTTAATATGCTCGCTCGACTTCATACCTAGGTGCATTACACGTGTAGCTAAACAAAAGTTATTTTTTACTTTTTAGTGCTTGTCGTTTTTGAAGTCGGTTTTATTTTTTTATGTATAATAGTTTTTGATTTATCATGCAAAATGTTGGAAAAATACCTGAATACAGAACCCTCAGTAAGCAAGTCTGACTCACACTAGGCCAGTTTTTCTTTAAGTGAAGTATGCAAAATTATACACAGTGATAGCCTAGTGGTTTAGACATTGGCATTCTACTTTTGGGGGACTGGAGGTACGATTGCAGGCAATTAAATATCACTTGCTTACACAGTTAAGGAAAACATCATAAAGAAACCTGCACACCTTAGTTCTCCATGTTCTCAAAGATGTGTGAAGTCTGCCAATCCACAGTTAGCCAGTGTGGTGGATTATTGCCAAACTTTTTCATTCTGAGAGAAGACCTGTGGTCAGTAGTGAGCCAGCAATGGGTCCTTGATAAATGTAAAAACAAAAAAGGATACGGGCAGTGCCCTCAGTCCTGCAGGTCATGTAAACACATGCAGCTTGCGTTAGAGAGGCATGTCGACCAATTGTCAGGTGCCTTGCGAGAGCCATCTTGAAGAAATTACACGCAATGTCAATGCATTGCTGGTTCAGACGCAACTGCTGGCACAGTGATGTGATGCCATCTCTAGCTTTTCTTAGTGTCACTTCACGAGATTCTTGGCCAATGCCAGCATGGAAAGCTGTAAAACCAAGAAATACATATGCTTAGGTAAGTATATCTTTTTTCTGCAAGATAGCAAGCTTGTGCTTGACAACAATTGTTCTTAATAAAAAGCAATGGTGAGGTCTAGGTTCGATTGCACATATATATACACAAATATATATGCAAAATAATAAACAAATCTTTTATTGTTTGGAATATGTTACAGCCAATATTAGGTTGAGCCTAAAATAAATTGTAAACCCGTTTTATAGGCATCATTACTCTCCACTTATAGACTAGAACTAAAACAATAAAGGAATTACACAGAAAATATAATAAAATTAATTAGAGAAATTAAACTAGGTATTCCTATTCTCTCTTGGCTTGTAAGTATTTAGGATTAAGTGGCAGAAATAGAGGACCTGAAGGGTAACTCTAGTTATTTAGATTTGACGACATTATTGCACAAATACCCAACCCTCCCTGGCTTTGCATGGGAGAGGAATAACTGAAAATACATTCTTAAGCCCTACTTAAATCTCGAGATTCTAGACCCAGCTGTTTCAGCTGTAGATTGATATTGTCAGTCAACCAGTTTCTCCTTTTAAGTAATATAATATTATGGATATAATGTGACTACCTCTTCCAAAACCCGAAGCGCCTCCTTTAGTCTCAGCAGAAACGAACTGGCCGATCGCAGACGCTCCACCATGTGAGTTTTCCTGGAACTCTATCTCAGCAACTATAATATTGTCTTCCAACACTGAACCGCAGTTAGTGCACACAGCATCGCCTCTCGCGGGGTCTACCTCAATCTCTGAAGACCCACAGTGATTGCACTTTTTCCCCGACATGATTCTATCGAGAACTAGTAAAATGTGAGCTGTTAATCAAATGTAAACAATACTTGACTGGTACCTAGGTACTGCCAAAAGTGCCTACTGGTACTGGTCACTACCATAGATTAGTAGGTTATGTATGTCCCAACACCCTACTGGGCAGTGGGCAGTGGGTACCGTGGGCACCAGGGCACTGGGCACTGGCCACTGACGAAATCTTCGATCTTTCAATTTCGTCAAGAAAGTAAAGACAAACATTAGTCACCAATAACATGTATCACCTCGAATTATTATATCTACCACAGATCACTATATACCAGGTCCAGTCTACATCTACTGAGCTCATGTGACATTTATTTTGAATCCATGGAAGGTTTTTTAAGAAAAAATATTTTACTATCACTCAAAACAAACAGCAATGTAGAGCCAACCAATGTCAAATGAGTTGTGTTTTTTTTCTCTCGTCTGGCTGTACACAGATTAGCCAATGTCAAGTTTGTAGTTATTTACAAGTTAGGAAAACTTTTTTTTGACCTCGTCTGTGCCGGCGCTCGCCAACGTACGCGCGGCACCCCTTTAGAGCACTTCCCAGTCAGTTTCACAACCAAAAACACCAGTGAAACACAAAACCTGGCCACCTTTAACAAAAAAAAAACACTCCAAAAAGGCAGAGCACGCGTGCCAGCCAACGCCAATACAGACGAAGTCCAAAGGAGCTCTGTGGCAATAACAGCTCATTCTACTTGTTTATATACTCTTTGGCTCATGAGCAAGTGCAGCAAGTAGCAAGTGCCTCGTGTGCAAATGGCAAAGACCTTACACTACTAGTGTTGCACAGGACCTGCGGGTTTGACACCACAGAGTATATTGGTAATAATATGTTACTTGGTAATGCAATTGGTATAATTTTGACACTAAGCAATCTGTGGCCATAAAGGCGGTTAAAAAAAAAAATTGTTCGAATTTCAAAATAGGCAGGTACCTAGGTACCTACCTACTTTGCTAGTTGCTACTCTCTCAAAAGTAGTTCAACAGTTAGAAATCTTTGAATTTCGGTCATATTTACCACCGGGTCGGTGGTTAAAATTAAGCAAAACATTCGTTGTTGTCTTTTATCATTCCATGATTGTTGTACAGTAGAAAACATGGCTGAAACTAATGAAGTAACATCTATAAAAGTTACCACGACTGGAAAAGAAAGTTATAACGGTAAGACTCACTCTGATATCCCTCCAGATGAATTAAATCATTGTGTGGATTACGTTTCTGTAACTTCTTTAATTTCCCATATTCAAAAATTATCATTGAATCTAAATAAATTATTGGGCCCTGACATTGCCTGTGGAGCTATCCCTGACTTGGTTCTTTTAAATCGTGAATGCCAAATTTCTACAAAGCCACTTGCCAAAAAACAGGTCTCAGAAGTGCCTGTGAACTATGAGAGTCATCCTCATATTCTCAAACTGGCAGATGGTGTAACATTGAGCGGGAAATATAGCAATCAAAAATTAACCTTGAGATTTGGATACGAAAAACTCAAAAAGGAAGATGCTGTCAAAGTTATTCAAAGGGAACCAAATCTTGACTTCATAGATTTCTTGACAACTTTATTGAAAGAGATTAATATATGGGGCAAGTTGTCAGGTTTATACAATCTAAATTTAGACATTGCAGCAATGAAGAATAATGCTATGGAGAATATTTGGAAGAAGATAAAGACTTCTGAAGATTCGGTTGATCTTGCACCATACAAAGATAATCATGATTATTCCTTTAACAGCTGGAAGTGTTTCACAATTTTACCCATACAAGATGACCTTCCAAAATCTTTAATCAAATCGAGTACATGGAGGGTCTGCCTGCACCTTAAAGTGACAGCTTCTGATCCATTTCGGAATCCTAAGGAATTAATGGATGCTTTAAGCTGTATTGTGGATTATTATACAGGCTCCACTGAGTTAAAAGATTTCATAATTACTCTATATGGAATCGCATCAGCTCATTTGACATACAAAGGAAAAGAGAATGAGGACCATGTTTATGAGGCAAAAATAATTCAACTCCTAAAGTTCAACTATCTTGATGCTAATCTAACAGACATGAAAACTAATTTTAAATATTCGAAATGCTTAGGGCAAGATTCTAATTTTGTAAGCATTAATTATTATCTTCTCATGGAACCCACTAAGACCAGAAGTGTTGGTCTCGATCTAAACACTCTGATTGATTTTTCTGTGTGTTCTGAAACAATCCTAGAAGAGATTAAGGAAATCTTTGTTTTAGACAAGGTAGAGATGCGACGAGACCATATAATATTTTATTAAAACTCCTATTCTTTATTTTGAATCTTGATTGTTATAGGTATACTGTTTGACTAAGATGACTTGTGAGGTAAGGTGCACTGACCACAGTAGGGTGCTGGTGGCTGGGTGACAGTCACATTGAATTTCTTGAATTTCATGTTGTATTGTGTCTCAGTGAAACTGTATACCTATTACATTTTATGCATGTGACAATTTTATTTGTTACTTTAATAGTTTAAATATGTTACCAACAGCTTTCAATTTCAATGTTAGTGTCAAGGGTTGTTAATACAATTTTTATGTTTGCATAAAATAGTTTGTTTTGTTCATACTTTGTGTTAAGATGTTCTATTTATTTTTGTTACTGCAAGATTTAGAAGGCGAAAGTTAAGAGAAGCTACACATTTATTTTAATTATTATTTTTATGCTATGCCAAAGATTTCCTCCATTTGTGTGTAACATTGTTATAATAGAAAACAGTTTGATTGAATACATACCACCCACATTCACACTATCGTCAATCATTACTCTTGTCGTTGATCTGGAGCTTGCTTTAGAGGAAGAGAACAAAGAACAAGTGATGGAGTCATTTATAACAAGTTAGCATTATAATTTTTCTTAAATAAAAACATTGTTTTATTTTTTACCTTTAGTGCAGTCCTCCAAGAGACAGAGCTAAGGTTGAGTTTGAAATACCTACCTTTTAGAATAGGGTATTTTACTCTAATTTTTTTATTACTTTATTATAAACTAGGATAAAAATAATGACTTAAACTGAAAAAACTAATTAAATCGATCAAATAACAAAAAAGTTATAAGCATTTATATATTTCAGATTAGACAGAGATAGCGATAATAGCATTTTGACGTCACTCCGTCACTAATGCCATAGTAGCTTCGTGCGGTTTGTTTTCGTTTTGCGAGAAAGGGATAGAAGACCCTCCCACTCCAATATTAAAATGCCTGTAACTTTGTAAACCTTTGTTGGATTTTAATATTTTTTTCAGCGTACGTCATTATTTTTATCCCAGTTTATAATAAAGTAATAATATTTATCAAATTCAAAAGTAGGAAAATACCCAATTAGCCTGTCTACTACTTTAATCAGGAATGCAGCGATTATTTTTTACCCGACTGCGGCGAAGCCTAAAAGAAGGGTTACTTATATGTTAATGGTCTGATTTTAATAAATGAGACTTGATTAGGTTCGTCTTGATGGCGCAAGTGTCATTGGGTACATAACATTCTATCATTTTTAGCCAATAACTGGATAAAGGAAGCTCGATTCATTTACTTTAGTTCAGTAGTTAGGTAGGTTATTGCTTTTTATCACCTTCATTTGTTATTGTGAAAGCTCCTGCTAGAAAAACATAGCAAGTACTCTAGAAAGCTAATTGAGTGGTAGGTCTATTTTTTTTTTTGAAAGAAACTTTTAAATTTGCATAATCGTAGCTCGTTTTACTGTTATTCGTCAACTTGCATGAGCTTTATTATTCCTCCTGGTCTATCGTGATAATAATAGGGTAGGTTTAGAAAAAGTTAGTTATGTTCTTGGTCTTTATGACCAAGATCCAAGATTTTCGCCTCGGCCTCGGCCTGTCTCAAACTTTGGAATTTGGCGCATTTATTACGATTTATGATCAACGATATTTTATTAGCTGCTATTTCATACATCGTTAATAGCGGCGAACTTCCATGCTTTGAAAATCGAAAATAATCAACTTCTTTTTGAAATTTGAATTTAGTACTCTTCACATAACTATGACGTCATACAGGCGGAGGTTTCCTATTGGTTAAATATCACGCCATACCTCCGTTTATAGGCGATGAGATCACCCTTCAAATTGTCAAGACCCGTGTGTAGCGCTGTAAAACAAAAAGTTCCTTTGTCAAAGGTAAAAGTAGGCGGTTAAGACATTTCGTAATAAAAATCTAAGAAATTCTCAGGAGAAGGGCATCCCCAAAGAGACGACTGACGTCATCGTGCAAACTGCAATGATGAGTCATCATTGTTGTGCTCTCATTCATGTTTAATTTCTTTTCAAGCGCTTTAATTTGTTATTCCTGTCATCAATGAACTGTCAAATAGAACGTAGTTTGATTGCGATAGACATAAAGTTGTGATTAGTTGTGATAATACTTTGCGCGTTCTTGGAACAATTACGTAAACTTGTTTGTGTGTTGTTTTGGACTTTTTCAAGAGAGCTAATGACGATGAAGCTGGAAATGAGTGATAGTCATTCCAACCACTCGGACTTCTCCTGCGACAGTAGCCAATCTTCGCAAGGATCCTCCACAAATGATTTCGTTTCTTCAGTTCCGACCACGAGAAGCCTACTCACAGTAAGTCCACATTCCAAAGTCACATTCCTCTAGAATTTTCCTTTTTGCCACTTGATTTAGAATTAAAATGGATTGAATACAAAAGCAAACAAAACAGCTCACATTTTAACAAATAGATGTATGGTACCTAAGTTAAAGTCATCTCTATCACTTGCTATCAGTGTTATAATGGTGCTAACTACAAAATTTGATGATAATAATGTCTTTATAATAATGTATTTCATTGATACATAATCAACAATTATTTGTCTGAAATGTAGCATCTAATAAAGTAATTACTGACTGAAGTATGATGATATTGCCTTGGTCTAAGACTATTATGAATTTAATGTTTAAATGATGTCAGTGATTTCAATTTTAACTGAAACTAGACAGGCTTACATCGACTAAATATGTTAGTATAACCCATACATTCTATAGTATTAAGAATGTTGATTATGAAGTGAAAAGTCTAAAACTCTAAATCAGTTTTATTGATTGAAATAAGTTGGTACATACCTATTAATTATTACTTTACACATCTTCCTGGTTGCTCTTTGTTTTGATCAAATGTTACAATATCAAAATTAGGTTGATGTTGGTTTTACCTTAAGGATTCAATATAATTTTAATGTAAGCTTCTGAGAATTGATTATTATGCACGCTACACACCTTCAAGTATACCATCAACTTTGCATGAGACTTGAAGGCTTGATCGTGTAAACTTCCCTTAAACTTCATCTCTTTGGGATTTGGGAATGTCAGTTTGTATCACAAACTTCACAAACTATATTTACTGGATTACTACCGATTGGATCTACCAAGCCATCATGGCAATTGGGTTCAATCAAAAAGTGTACAGCGGTACCCATTTTAAATAAAAGACTCATGATTTTGGATAGCTAAATGGTGTGTAGCTGCCATTATTGAAACAGCAGTGATTTCTGTATATTTTCCTGTTTGTTATTAACTACTGTACTTAATGTAATTCGTATAATTAAGCTAAATAAAAAGGGAAGTTCCGCCAGCTGCCAGTGTCAAATCTTTGACCCACTATAATCCCATGATTATAGTATCTATACTAATAAATAAAATTGGAGTGTCTGTCTGTAATTTCGAAATAACTACCGCATATTAAGGTCATATGGTTATTTGAACGATACTATAACTGAATCACACGTTTTTAAAATTTTTGTCTGTCTGTCTGTCTGTCTGTCTGTCTGTCTGTCTGTCTGTCTGTCTGTTTGAAAAGGCTAATCTTGGGAACGGTTGAACCGATTTTGACGGGATTTTCACAGACAAGTACAGAATTGACCAGGGAGTAACATAGGCTACTTTTTTAACCGACTTTCAAAATGGGAGTTGTGTTTTTCTACCTATGTACACCGAAATCTCCGAGATTTCTGAACTGATTTGCGTCATTTCTTTTTAAATCGATAGAGGAACTTTGCGACATTGTTTCATAAAAAATTTGGAGTCCAACTCCTCAATCCTGATGCTGCAGGGGATCTGACCAATCCACGCGGGCGAAGCTGCGGGCATCAGCTAGTAAAATAATATATTTGTTAGTTTCAAAATTGTGCTCTTGTTTAGTAATTATTCATACTAATAAACAAAATTGGGACAAATGAAAGTAATAAAATCCTAATTCTATTAAGTACTTAATAAGTTATGCCTGGAACTTCTTTGGTGTGGATTTACGTTCTATAACTGCCTCCAGAATGCAAGCTACCTTTGTACCAAGTAGATGATGCCTACAACTTCGTCCATGTTGATTAAGCTTTAAAAAATCCAGTGGGAACTCTTTGATTTTCCGAAGCAAAAATACCTGAGGTGCAAGTTATCTCAGTACTTTCATGAAAATCGTTGAAATGGATAACCATCCAGAACTATAGTTGAAGCTATCAGACAGACATGATATAATTTATAGTATTTATAGCACCCACACTCAGGGATAATGTAGCTAAGTACTTAACTATCAGTGAAAGATTTTTCAGAGTCAAAACATTTGTTTTAGGATAACCCATATACAAACTCACAAAGTAACTTTTACCTCTTTATAATATTAGTATGAATTTAGGTACTTATAGATTTAAAAATAGAATGATATAACACCTTGAGAGATAAGATAACCATGCCTCATAATACAAACCTATCAAAAATATCTTATATTTCATGCTACAAAACATTAGTCATTTTAACAAAAATATTTAATAAGTAATCAAATCATTATCAACAAATTCTGATAATATACATTTATAAAATAAGTCTAATTTTAATGATTGAAGTAAAGCCAATCATAATATTCAGAATTTATAACAAGCAAGCTGCAAGTTGTTAGCTAAGTTGATTAAATGAATAATTGTTTCGAGATGATTGACTTTTATTAATTAAAAAAAAACTATTATTAAAATTGTTTGTCTCATATGCTTATCTGATTATGCATATTTTATTACTAATAATAAAAACTAGAAATCTCCAACTAAGCGCATTTCTTTTAGATATCAGCTATAAACCTTTACCAAATAAAAGGTATTTGAGATGTTAAATAATTTAACCAAATAACTATTTATTTTTTTAATGTAAAAACATACTTCAAACTACAGAATCTGTCAGTGGCAGAGTCAGACTTATTTTGAATTTAACAGCACTGAATTAGAAGGCACTGAATTATATGTTTCCTTTATAATTCACATTTTATTATTGAAATAATTGTGGTAAGTATTATTATAATAATATGGGGTAGGTTGGTGTTACATGATATTAATAACATAACATAAAATGTTATCATAATTTTGTAATAATTGTGCTATGTTTTTGTTCAAGGAAACATGTGTATAAAACTATATTATATTATATGTAAGCAAACAAGGTATATTGATATCAGTTTGTTATAATAAGCAATGTTGTTTTGAGTGGAACTCCATATCCCTTATATAACTTTGCTTCTACATATAAGTATTTAAATGAGTATTATTATATAAATATTACTTTCTAGCTTTTCCGTGTGACTTTGTCTGCGTGGATTTAAGTTTATTGAAGATCCTGTTGAAATTCCTCTATAGACTAAGAAAGTCAGGGAAAACATCATTTTTTACACCCAGCAGTTTGAGTTGGACCCTTGATAGGTAGACCCTATGCCAGTCAGTCGAAATTTTTACAGAATGTGTACTTATTATATTGCCCTTATAACTAAAAAAATAATAATTTCAAAATGGCCCCTACAATAAAAAAGTGTTATTTCTCGTAGGATGTTACGGAACCCTTCGTGTGTGAGACTTAGTCCGACTTGCTCTTGACCAGTTTTTTCATTAACTTTCTTCATTACGAAAGTAGGTCATTAGTTACCAACAGATGTACTAATCTAGCTTTTAATTTTCATGGACGAACGGACGTACGGACGCACAGCGGAGGCTCAGTAATAGGTAAATAGTCCCTTTGTCACCCTCCGGGCTCCGGGTGGGTACGGAACCCTAATAAACTCACAAAAACTCACGAAAAAATCGAAAAAAAATTGAAACTCAATATCTATGAGAAGTTACGGAACATAAACGTACAGGTAATTTCCAGTAAGTCTAAGTACAAGTAATTTTTTTGGACGTCACTATTTAGGCCACCCTGTATGATAGCAGGAAAATGTGAACCGAGGAAGGCGAAGGCGATGACCGACCGCAACTGACGTCATAGTTTCGTGGAAAACTTGGCTTGCCCACGCGCACACTTGTTCTAGTATATTATCACTGTTAAATTGTACGAATTCTTTATCTACTAAAGAGATTCTCTTGTAAAAGTTAAGCGGTTTTAGTTGAGCGGTTGACCGACGATATAAAGAGACTGGTGGGAAGTGGCTAGATGAGGAAGGCTGAGGGCCGGGTGTGGTGGCGCTAATTAGTGAAGGCCTATGTCCAACAGTGGATATCCATATGCCAATTATGAAAATGTTGAATGTCTAACGCCGTTTACACTAATATTAAAATTGAGATAAAGTTTGTAATTTTGGATGTAGGCGGTAATCTCCGGTACTAATGATCCGATTCTGAAAATTCTTTTACTGATTATCTGTAGTCGAGTCTCTAGGCACAGTTTTACGATAAAACTGTCCTATAGGCTATTTTCATGTGCTGCGGACGAATATGCCGGCAAAAGCTTCATGATCTTATCTCTTCAGCTTTATGATAATCATATCATAATTTACCGCCCACCGCCGTCTAAACTCTAAAAATGACAATGAGAGCTAGTTTATAATAGGTATTGTCTCAGGCCTCAGCCATATCTCAACATTGATGTCTGTAGATTTTATTTTTTCATATTATAAAGATGAAAGTTTGTATGCGTGTGTGTATGTTAGTTACTTTTTTACGCAATAACTTTTTTTTTTCAAAGAATACTAGCCATGCTAATCATGACTAATACTTCCCTTTCCCCACCAATTAAGCGTAAAGCTGGTACCAGGAGTGGGTACGACAATAGTGCAACGGATGGGGTTTGTTCCGCCGACCTTTCGGAATTCAGTCCGCTCCTCAACCGTTGAGCTATCGAGGCTCTAGTCTAAACGGTAAACTTACGGACGGATTCGACTTTGTACTTTTTATCTTTGAAATCAAAGAGTTTCTACGGAATTTTGGAAAAGCTAAATCCACGCGGATAAAGTCGCGGGTATCAGCTAGTAATTAACGAGACGTAGGACAAAATCACAAACACTCAGCGATAGAAAAAATGATTTTATCATAAAGGAACATTTTTCAGTGACCTCGTTTCTGCTGGCATGCCTTTCAAGGCTACAAAAGTGAAAGATTGTGGTAATAATGCTAGCTGCCAACCATACGAATGGTTTTCGTGGTGTTCTGACTTCTGACAAAGACTAGACCAATTATTGTACCTAGAGTACCTAGATATATTTTTTATTAAACTAGATAGGCATACCTACATAGTGCTCGACTGCAATATGACTGCCCTACCATATTCAGGATGATGTAAGAATTCTACCGATAGGTAACCCATACATTCATATCTGTTCAGGCATTTAGAAGTCATGGTGGAATAAAGAAAGTCACATACGTACATGAATCCAGAAAAAACTAGATACACTTCTTTTTTGACACATGATTCTAGGTCAACGGGAGGTACCCTATAGGTTTTCTTGACAGACACGACGGACGGACGGACGGACGGACGGACAGACAGACAGACAGACAGACAACAAAGTGATCCTATAAGGGTTACGTTTTTCCTTTTGAGGTAAAAAATGTAATTGAAATATTGTTCTAATAACACAAGACTTATTAAATTAAATAATTATATTAAATGAAGGCATTTAGATCGCCTTGACCTTTATATTTATATAGAAACTGTGTCAATCTAGAATTTAATGGGAGCTACACTCATCTGCAACCAATATACTCGTAAGTACATTGGTATTACGAGTATATTGGTTATTAGGTATTTGTTATTACTTATTGGTCGAGTAGGTACATACTCGACCAATAAGTAATAACAAATACCTAATAACCTAAATAAAATGCAGTTAGGAACACTTGCGGGCAGTAACTTCTTGAATGAATGTTGTCTTGTGGTTTTTCACAGAATAGGTAAAAATCCCATTTTCCGTAATGTCAATGCAAATCAAGGATAAGATGGTAAGTTTCTAAAATATAACGGCTTCTGGTACATGTCTAACACAAGCTTTACATTTTACGGGGAAAGCGGAAGCTTGGTTCAGTATACTACCACTTTTATGAAGTAAAATATTATATTCGCGGAAAACGCAACCTAACGCGGACTCAAACCAAATGCACACATAAGAAACCTGAATTGAAATTCATTTATTTATTTGAAGTAGGTACCTTCTTAACCAATTCCTGTTCAAATTGCGTCTTTCGAAACTTCCTTATTGATTTTAAAGCTACTAATCTTCGTAAATGATCAGTTGTTGTTCATGTATGCTAATTGGGTTCAGTTTTAAATAATGAATGCTTAAAATTAAAATCCGTTTCATTTACAATAATTTCTTGTAAGCAGCTATTTACGAATTGCTTTTTAAAGGATCCGTTATTTCTTTATACAACTTTGGCAAAATGGTTTATCTTAGGTACAAAGTTTCAAAAATATAGGCAAAACTCGTAGATACAAATACCACCCAAAATCGTCTTTCACAGATTCTAATTAAATGTACCTGAAATACAATGATTTATTAATCAGGCAATCTCATGACACACTTTTTGCTATTGACCCTTGTCGTTATGGGCCTTACAAAACTACTCATGATGTTAATAAAAAAAAACCCGATCAAGTGCGAGTCGGACTCTTATACAAAGGGTTCTGTACCATCGTATAAGAACGTAACCACAAATTCACAGTTTTAGGATTTTTCCCTTTACTTGTGCTACAATACAGTGCTATCTGCCAAACATGATTCTAGGTTAACGGGAAGTAACCTAATACGGTCTATAGATTTTGATTCGCTTGACCGGTTTTGAAAAACAGGACAGACAGACAGACAGCGAAGTGATGTGAACGGGTTCCTTTTTTCTCTGGAGATACGGAACCCTGAAAAATGTTTTTTTTTAATGGCATTATTGAATTTGGTCAGCTTGCGATTTTCTTATGGCGTGGCGCTTCCAAAATCAATGGTAACAGACCTAGAAAGCACAGATTCTTGTCCTTTTCGCCTCTATTTGAATATCGATTTTTCATGACAGGTAAATTACATATTTTAATGTTATATAGCGAGTACATACCACGATCAATCGATAGCACGATTAACATCATTACTTAAAATCATTAGGTATAAATTATTTAAATTAGCTAGTTAGGGTGCAAACATGTAAACATAGTAGCCATGGCTACGGGTAGTGAGACCACGTTTATTAGAGTGTATGATTGCATATTTGTTTCGGAGAAATGGGGTGAACTTGATCGCGTGTCTGTCTGTCTGAACCCTAACCTTGAACTGCTGATGTGGCATAATGTTACACGTTTGTTTTCGTGACGCCTTCTCATATTATGGATAGACTGATTTCGATTAGTGTTGCAGTAGTTTTTGAAAGATCTTTTCTTAAGAAATCATGGAATTAATAAATATAATTTTAAATACTGGCGTCGGTTCTGATGTTTTTCTCTCAGCTAAATTTAGAATACATATAATTATGAATGATGAATTTTATGTTTAAAGACTCTAAATGGTGGACTCTACATTCTACAAATTTCAACAATAGGCTCAGACTGGCGCCTAAAGTCACGAGGTTTGACAGTTGCTAATTAAGCTAGGTTTGATTATCCTTTTCTTATTATATTGGTAAGAAAAAGACTCGAGTACTATAAATTTGCGCTTAAAATTAGTACCATTATCTAAGTATCAATTGATATAATTTGAATTACTTTTCTAATAATCTTGGTAGAAATATTACCAAAATTATCTTTGCTTGGATCTCGCTAAGACATTTTGTTGTACGTTGTACGAAAATCAAATATCTAGGCCTTATTGACTCTATGTTTTAAGTTACCTAAATTGTAGAACAATCTCTAAAAATAGCTAAAATTTGTACTTTGCAGGTTTCCAATCTAGTAGTCATAATTTTGTGAAAATACATATACCTATTTACAATTATTCACAACTTCATCTTTTAACCCTTTAACCCTTTGAAAATCATAGAAGTTGTTTTCTTGAAATTCTTCATTTCGATTTCAACTGATAACAGAGTTTTCCTCAAAATTAAACACCAATAGTACTTTAATTCTTATCACAATATTATCACTGATAAAAAGAGGAAATCCTTCAAGTGTCTATTGAAGTTCGCTAGCGTTTTTGGTAACATTCGATACACTTTCGTTTAATTCTGCGTAATTATGATGTTATCCGTGGATGACATCACGTACTTACTATATCGTGTAACAGCCTGTAGTATTACCGTCAGACAGCGTGGTTCCAACTTTTACTATTAATGGGCCTTACTTTGTTTAAATAACCTTCAACAAGTTCAAAGTTTTCATAAAACGTTAACTTATTAAAAATCCTGTTTAAAGGATTACTTAAATGACAAGAAAGCTTGGAAACAAAGATAGCTTTGATAGTAGTTATAATAAGTACAATGATTTTGTAAAGTGGTGATAGTAAAAAAGAGAATACCCGGCTGAGTTTGTTTTGGGCTCTTCTCAGACTTGGGCTCGTTTGAAACCCTCGGAGCTTTGATTATAAATTAACGTTATTAATTATTATGACCACCACATCATTGTTATACAGTAAGAAAATGTACAATTTTACGAATAAATGACTTTGACTTTAATTAAACTTTAAACTCTTATAATAGGATCATTTTGTTATCTGTTTGTCCGTCTGTCTGTTAATAAAACCTAGAGGGTACTTTTCATAGATCTAGAATGATGAAATTTGGCGTGTAGGTAGCTCTTAGAGTATAAGTAAAGGACAAGATCCGAAAACCGCGAATTTGTGGTTTTCGGATTTTTTCCTTTACTTGTGCTATAAGACCTACCAACCTGACAAACATGATTCTTGGTCAACGGGAAGTACCCTATAGGTTTTCTTGACATACACGACAGACGGACAGACAGACAGACTGTCTGTGTTTTTCCTTTTGAGGTACAGAAACCTAAAAATTAAAATGTGTTCACAAAAAATTGATTTACTAAATCACTGTCGGTATGAAATAACGTAGTTTTCCATAATGCAAATTCGTATTCTTATTTCGCCAGTCATCCTATTATGTCTTGTAGTTGTGTATTTATTTTCCTTTGGCATATTTATTTACCTTCCTTATTTTTTCCTTAGCCAAAATCTGAAAGATCTCAGACAAAAAAAAACCAGAGACTTATAGAAAATTAAACATTACTTGAGTTCTTAGATCAAAAAATTATAAACACCAGTATTATTTATACTAGCAATATTTTATGATTAAACAATGCCTATAGCCTAAATACTTGTATGAAAAATTTTGATTGGGTCACCACCATTTTGGCTATACATACGTACTCACTACTGACCTACCTACAACGATATCTGTACGACACGTACGACACTAAGTAATCCACACCTTTTCTGTATTTACCTCGTTAGTTACAAAAAATTACTTTATCAGTAGTCGTCAATACCTTGGAATTCAAACGACTTGGTAGGAATTTCCGTTTTTCTGCGGCTCTGTTTCCTAATCCCATTTGGCAAACGCTTCGTATTTTTCTTCAACATAAATCTCAGCATTTATTGAATCAAAATATTTACACCGCGCGCGTGTCATGGAGAAAGTATTCATTGAATCATTGACTGTAACTATATCTAACTACTTCAAATATGCAAAAAAGTTTTTTGGCCCGGTTAGCGAATTGTTGGAATACTCGGTCGCATAGGACATTTCGTTACCGAAAATGTTTTTTGCGCCTGCGCGGAACGCTCGCCACCGATCATACAAAACCAGCTGCGAACGTGCTAACTGACTCAGTGTGATATTAAACATTCTAGCTACGCGAACGTATTTGATAGAAACCTACGCATGAGTCATACTGTTATCAAGTAGTGTTACTGAATTGTCACGCCGCGCCTGAAACATTTTCGGACTTTTTGGACTTATTTTGTTTTGATCCCTCACACGTGCTTGGTTGTGTTAATTGTTGTGAAAGCAGTCTTCATGTCTCAGTTGGTGCCGTACCACCTCCTCAGCAGCGAACAAGACGACAGTCTCATGTTCGCCACAATGTTCGACTACCAGATGGATGACTACAATAAGCCAAAGGTAAGTCGATATTTGGTTGTTGATTTAGCATTGAACGTCAGTGTTGATTTTAAACTTTGGGGTCGGTAGTACATCCGTGACGCGAATAATAAACAACTTTCCCAAGTTACATGCCTTGCTAAATTTTGAGCCATGAATTTTGTCTTTTATATTCAATTTATTTTCCTTTAGTATTATTATTAGTAATAGTAGTGATAAGCTTTATTGCAATAAAACACAGTACGTTATTAGTATACGGTATTAAATTAAAATTGGATTATGTACTTTGAAAGGAATAATTTTGTTTTTAACCTTGACATTATGTAACGTTATTCTAAATTGAAAATATTCCGTATCCTTCTTCTTATCTTCGTTTTAATCAAGTTTGCAAAATTATACAAAGTAAAATTGGCGAAGACCAAAAGTTTAGAAAAATTCAGTTAGGTACACGTACGTTTCAGACTTTGTGCCATTTAACTTTTAGTTATGCATTGCATAGCAATACATTAACCCGTTATGAATTAAAAATGTGGTTGCAAAAGTATTAATGCTTTATAAATATTAAATATCAGATGATATTCAACTAAGTAAACTATAATATTATGCAATATCTGACCCTAATTAGCTTCAAAAAATGCACTGTTAATTGGAATACCGTTAGTTTTCAACTTAAAATGCTCGAGTGATTTTATTACTCAACATTAAAAATAAATTAGATTCTACATTTATTTATTTTATTGCAACTGTTTTTGATTCTTTATTTTTTAAGATTAAACTTTTACTTATTTTAAAAGAAGTTCGCCTGGTTTGCGATAGATGGCGCTACTTGTCTTGAAAGTTATAAGTACCATTGATAACGATGCTTACCTGGCTGATAACATGATAAAGTTTATTGCGTCATCATTATTTGTGTCTTCAGTGTAAGGAGTTTTCAATTTCCTTATTTGAAACACTTTAATTGCATAAAACGAAACGAAAATTTTAAATAACTTATTAGTTATTAGTTACCTATTTGGTACTTTAATGTTGTATAAGTATACAGTGCCTACTTAGTTAATTTTCTTTTGTATGCCTTTTGATTTTTATTTCTTGTTTCGTTTTCTCTTATTTAATCTTTACATGAAATATAAATCTATATGTTTTACAAACTTTTGTAAATAAACTCATCATCTATAATAATAATTAATTGTAATAGTCATTTGTCATTACTTTTTCTTTCGACAATAAAGTAATTCACAAAACAAGTATTGGCAGGTGCGAATTTGTTTTGAACGGTAAAATATAAAAACTAGAGACGTAACAGTTCGTGCCAGCCGATGACGTCACGCGATGACGTCACAATCCCCACTCCACTGCATATTGAGAACTTCTCAGAAGTCTGGCGACTGAGCGAGCTACTTAAATGAATTTATGGCAATCCATATGTACAATAAAATTCCGAGGACAGGTTTAACTTTATTATTTTATTTTATAAAAATTGGAGTTTCCTTTTTTTTATAATTACGCAGCGTTTTTGTAATAAACGTATTTTCCTTATACCGCTCTATGATATTGAGTTTCACAATAGGTGGTGTGAGTTTAATCACGTAGTTATAAAGGTGTTGTTTATATTGTGGCTGTAATTTTGATTGCATCGTTCTATTGTAAATTATTGCTTGGCTATCATTTTGATGGAATGTATTACTATTTAAGTGTCCCAATATGTAAAGGCATCTTTTGTTTTGTATGCATATTTGTTATAGTACATAGTTCTTTCTAAGGAGTTTTAACCTACCTCAACGATGCTGATTTTTCTTACTTCTTCCAAGGCAGTTTCTTTTCTAAAATCCTATGATATTGCACTTTGCCTTTTTAAGTATCCCTGTGATCTCTAGTCTTATCCTAGAGTTAATCAATCAGCCTGTTTGCGTCCACTGCTGGACATAAGCCTTCCCGAGAGCGTGCCACCACACCACCACACACGATACTTTGTCTTCCTCCTCCTCCCCCCATCCTTGCGTATCTACGTGTATTCTGCTTGTTCCACTCTGTTTTAGTCTACTTCTAAAAGCGTTAGGGAGAGATACAGAAGTTTATTTAAAAACACTTCTCTGGCTTTTTCTTTTACAGTGCCGTTAACTGTCATCGATATTCTTTTGTCTATCAAAAAATTAATAGGCAATTAATCTAATGTCCTATTGATGTATTATAAATACTTAGCGTCACTAACCGCAACCTTGTTTACTCTTCAGACACGTTCGTAGGTAGATAGTAATGCTGTGCATGAATGAAATCCTTGGGTATTACCAATGTGGTGCAAACTGCAAACCTAGATACATTTTACCTGACCTTTGTAATCATCATTCATTTTATAAGATTGGCCTTGCCTTTTTACCTATTGTTATGTAAGGGCATAGTCTTTTCATGTCGCTTTATTCAAAGTATTTTCTCTATTTATCCATCTATCGTATCCTTAGCCTTCTTTTAGATCCTTTTCTACTTGACCTTCTAGTAATCGTATCTAATAAGACTTAATTTCCCATAACTTTGTCTTTATCGATAACCTTACAGACATTCAATATCACCGTACCTAATGCTATTAGTAGTCTTGCGGAAATATATGATTGTGCTTTAAAATTTAATCCACAGGACAATAGATATCGTGGCCAGGACTTTGATCAACTTTTGCAATGGTCGTTCTCGAACAACTGATCTTTTAAGATCTGATAAACGAGTCTACCAATTGCGCAAGAGCACAACCGGACTTGTCGGTAGCGGCGCGCCGGTAGCGATGTTAACCTTTGCGAGGCGAAAACTTCAAGTCCGGCTGACTTGACCCACATCGCGCTTGTGAAATTTCTCCTGCACTGTATTGCTTCCAAGAACGCGCGTCCGCCTGGGATTCCCCACACGCTATGCGCGTGCGCAACAATTTCCATTTTAGTTGCATTTCAGAGTTTTGTTTCCTAAAATCTAATACCGACCAATTCTATTTCTTTGCATCATAATTATTATCATATTCAAATTAGTGCGCTTCCACAATGTTGCTCTGAGTGCTAACTTGATAAGATTATTAACAATTTCTTCACATTGTTGATTCATTTTTCGCAGCTCCTGAAACTATATTTTTTTTCTACCTTTACATTTTCCAGAATATATTTTGACTCGTTGATGCTCACGTGGATTTAGGTTTTTAAAACCCCGTAGGAACTCTTTGAGTTTCCAGCATACAAAGTTACGTTTATGTTAGTCTTCAGGACTTTTACTATCTGCTTTTAGTATCCATTGCTTCGTAGTGGCGTGATTGAAGGACAAACCAATAAACAACACTTTTGAATCTATGATAGTACGAGTAATTTATGGGTAATGAATAGTAATAAAGATAAAGCACTAAAAAGTACAAAGTGTGGTAATATCTACTAAAATTCATAACGTCGTCCGTGTTCCAATTCGTAGGTTCCTATTAAATAGTAACCTGATTATGACATGATTGGACTAACTAGTTGAATCGAGCAGATGGGTTTGGTTGACCGACACCTATTAAACGGCTGCAGCCAATAAAGGCCGGATGTGGACAATTTGCTCTAATTGTAGGCGACTTAGAATTGACCACAGGAAAGTACTTTGTCAAGAAATGTCTACGATTATTTAGATTCATGTTAGCGAAATATTTAGTTGTGGACAGATATTTGCTAGATTAGGGAGATATTCGAAAACCGTTCAGATTTTTGATGAATAGAAAGAGTCAAACAAAGCATTTTTGGAAGTATGAATACCTAAATAATAAAAGTTTATTATAAAGTGCTTCTTGCGTCGTTTGCTGAATTTGTACAAGTGAAAAAATCTGGGAAGTAAATAATAAACTACGGTAGTAGATGGTTTTCTCCGATTCTTGAAAAGGGGTAGAGTTGAAGACAACGATAAAATCTGTGACCTTGTTAAGCCTTCATGCCGTATGAACACACGCTACATAAAAGTATGCCATCATGAGATTACCATAATTATTATGTAGTAAGTAAATAATCTTTATTGTGTACGTGAGCTCCTAGAAATCTTCGTGAGTCATCGACGACTTAGCCAAGTCGGAAGTAGGTATCAAACGATGCCTTTTCTGAGTTTTAGGTGTATTAATTCACTTATTAATTCAGCAATAACTTTGATGTGGGTTTGGTGCTTTTGTTTTTTAATATTTTCATCGAGCTTTATTTTCGTAGCAAAGTTAAGCTCTCTTTTACATAATATTAAGTATACTGATTACTAGCTTAGAACTGGAAGTAGCCAAGTTTAGATTGCGTTTTTTAATAAAGTTGGATAAATATTGTGTGTATAATGTATATGTTACAATATACACACATACAATTAATATTTTGTCAGTAGGCATATTTGCTTAGTTCATATTAGGTTCAATATTTGTAACGGTACAATTATTATTGGCAATTTTTTTATGCTTATACAGGATGTTTGGTAATTAGCAAGCATATAATGACGACACGTTTTCATGACCCTATAATATGCCCTAACTCACTGAGATCGTTGGCCATCTTTAAATAGGCGGAGCCAACGATCTCAGTGAGTTAGGACACGTTAGTTTCATGAAAATTTTGATATTAAAAAAAATTTAAATTTTGAATCGAAATTTTTATAATTTTATTTCGTCATTTTACTTCAGCAATGTATTTATCAGATCAAAGTAGAATGGGTACGTGTCGTCATTATATACTAATTACCAAACACCCTGTATAATAGCTAAAGCAGTAAGCAACTAAGAAAACTTATCAACTTTTACTACAGAGTATGTAAATCCAAGTATTACCAACAATAAAACTGGAAGAAGCCAAAGTAAAACCGCAAATAATAAAATATTTAAATAGTAGCTCGAAAGTGGTAGCGGTGGAAGCACATAAACTTAGTCGTCATTTAAGTAGTTGCACAAGTCGTAACAATAAAGGTCGGGATTGACTTCTTTATTGCCTCCGTCGAAGATAGCTTGACCAATGTTATCCATTTTGGTCCATTACATAAAGTGTTGTCCATTGTCTCCCGTACAGATTTCTCTGTTTTCTTTACAAGTTACAGCTCGAAAGGCCCTTACAAATCTTAAGTGATTGTAGACCGCTAAAAGCTCTTTGTTATTAGAGAAACCACTTGACGAACTCCGTTGTCCGACATGGTGATTTCGATTCGGGAAATAATTACGTCTTTCACTTGATGCTTTGTTGAAATCCAAAAGATTTGGCCTGAATAAAGAAAGGATTAATTATTTCAGTTTAATTACTTAGTATTTGGTATTTTCCACTACTTTGGGTATACTTTATCAAGTGTGAAATAAACTTGTGGCACTTTAATTATCTGAAGATTTAAAACATTTAAATCTTCAGATAATTAAATATTTTTACGTTTTTGTGAATTAGTATCTAAATTGGTGTTCTATAAATATTATAATTTTAACACGTAGTTTGGAAATAATTAATGCTAACAGAAAAATCATAGCAGTAACATAATTAGTGTCAGTAAAAGTAGAGTTCAATAGTTTGTTAATCGACTCATTAGTTTTTTTTCAAACAGGAGTGCCTCTAAATAGGCCCTTTTAACATTTTAAAGTATTGTCTGTACAAATGGAAAATTATGTACGGTCATAACTCAGCTCTCACGGTTTGTCAAGCTTTGTTGGCTATGGGACACTATTTCATTCCGTCTGGCACAATCCGGCCATGTCAGTTATAGTAGGTCCCTACTACAACGCCACAGTTCACTCTTAAACCACCCACATCGATTTGACAAGTCAGTTTATCTATACATTCGTCCCAATTTTTAACCCCCGACCCAAAAAGAGGGGTGTTATAAGTTTGACGTGTGTATCTGTGTATCTGTCTGTGGCATCGTAGCTCCTAAACTAATGATCCGATTTTAATTTAGTTTATTTTATTTGAAAGGTGGCTTGATCGAGAGTGTTCTTAGCTATAATCCAAGCAAATCGGTTCAGCCGTTTGAAAGTTATCAGCTGTTTTCTAGTTATTGTAACCTTCACTTGTCGGGGGTGTTATAAATTTTTAATTTACACTTGTTTCTTTTGAGGTACGGAAGCCTCAAAATGAAAACAAAATATCATCTATGACTTATAATCTGTCTCAGGCTGTCACATGTCGTTATGAGTTATGACAAAGCCTTTTCCTTAACGTTAATTATTATTTAATACGACACTTTTTGCTACATCCCTTATAAGTCTAACTTAATTAATAAGTTTTCTACAAGTGTCTACATTGGTTATATCAACTTAACTTTTGTATCACTCTTAATTTATTAATATTGTTGTTTGCGAAGGAATGTTTCTACGACAGGAAAGAATGTTCTCACACATACATTTATGAACTTATAAATACATAAGTATAGTATGTATAGGTAGGTATATTATACGTTTATATTATTAGTCACATTACGGCGTTTTATCAAATTAAATTTAAAATAAAGTATATTATTTACAAACTAAACTTTTTATTGCGTTTCCTTCCGCGTAGACTTAACGTTTTAAAGATTTGTTGGAATTCCTAAATATTATTTCTTGGCGAGGTTTTGGCATAACTTCTAACTTTATTATTTATAAATACTTAATGACATTTTTTAGTTGAGTCTTTATTTTGGACTGGACTACGTTAAAATACAGATCACATAAATGAAAATCTCAAACTAGGCTCATTGTTTTGAGCTGCATTATGATAATTGATATTTTAGTCAGTCAATCAATGTCATATTTTTATACATATACCAGATACCTACATAGAAGACACAAATAAACCACTTTGAAGATAAAATGATAAAGCATTCCAGGAATTTGTATTCAGATAACAAATACAGAACATTTAAATCATTTTACGCTAGAAGGTCAATTCGTATTTGATTGATGCTCCCGGGTTCGTGCATTTTAGTCACGCCCGCCTCCCAGCGGTCAAACAGACGCAATTCGAATTTAAAATACCCATACAATACTACAATATTTAACTTATGGTTTACAATTCTATGAATTCTTTGCCTATTTGCTAATTTTCATCGTCTTTCATTGTTTGGCTTGAGTGTCGGTACTTTCAGTTGTATTATTCTGTCGACTTCTTTATAGATCACAATAAGATGTCACGGGACAGTACCGCAAATATTTGTAAAATTGGCAGGCTTTAACGGGATGCTATAGAATTTCAACAATTGCGCCCCAAGATTTTGGTGGGTCCGTTAAAGGTAGCACCGGTGAACGATTGGGTGTCGAGACTGTCGAGTGAGTCATAGAGCTGGCATGCAAGGCATTTGTCGGACATACAAAACATGCCGCCGACAACTACTGATCTATCGAAATTAATTATTACGACTAAATTCTGAAAGTTGTGGCAAAAATTTTTTTTTGTTGCAACAAAGGATTCCTCGTAACGGGTCGCACGGGTTTTCTTTGTTGCACAAAGCAATAACAATTACGTCACAAATAATAAGCATGTTCATGTACCGATATTTACAACAGCTGCTAAGTCCTTGTTCCGATTATGGTCATGAATCGTGCTTACGGCTCCGCAGATTACTGACATTTTCCACGTTTCCGCCTTGACTGCCTTATTAAAGGATGTCATACTTACTGCGAGCGCACGTGCGTTTGATTATTGTTATTAAGTTCTATGCTATATTGTATTTGGTTTTAATAGAATTCTACGTAGGCCTCATAAGGTGCACAATGGATTATTGCTATAATGTGCTAGAAAGACAAAAATGCTATTACGCACGCTTGTTATATGCCTATGTTCTCGGACCACTGATACTTTACATTCTTCCTTAACTGCGCAAGTGAAGTTACTGTCTTAAAACAATGGGCTAAGCTAATATTCTAATGATTAAAATGTCTTGTTTTATAATATCGGTGATTTACTGCGTAGAAAATGGTACAAACACAATCCTATCTACGTTGTACTTTTAAAACGTGTTTTGGTCACGAATAAAGTACTTACGAGTAGATAACATAGGGGTTTGTCGAAGTTCTCTCTTTGTAATCCTTTGCGTTTGTATTAGATAAAAATTTACATTTATCAGTACCGTGATCTATTTTGTTATCATCACAAACCAGATTCCATTGGAATTTGTATTGAATAAAGATCGCTCCTGCCTACAACAAAAATTGTGATAGACGGCACAATAAGCGTACTTCCAATATCGAGGCCATTATTTAATGAACCCTCGTCATATGAAAAGGTCAAATTATTTGAAAAGATTAAGCTCGTAATTTATGTGGGCCTAATGTATCTCACCAGATTTCTCGGTTGACGGACTGCGCTGTATGACATTGGTCTCGTGTATCACAAAAGATATCTTATTATAAGTTTTTTGTGTTCGACCCAGAAATCTGTCTTGCATTATATTTTAAATATTGTGATGCTTCTTGATTGGGTCATTGTTAGTAGCTCTGCGCTGTAACGTTTGCCACGATCAAGCCTTGCATTAAATTACTTCAAAGGCATGTATAACAAATTGTCGGGTTCGCATAATTTGCGCGGATGTACCAGTTTGAGAGTAATGCACTCGTAAAGGTTTACGAGTGTGGCTGCGTTTCAACGTCAATGTTATTTAAATCATTTTTAAGATTCCCCTCCACCATCCCAAATGGGTTTACATCGCCAGTTTTATAGACATACGATAATTCAAACTTTACGACACTCCGTTGAATTCATACGAATATTGTAGCTTCGGCGCAGTTTATATGATTGTGTTTTTTGTTGTTCATTATTTAGAAGAATTTGGCGCGGATCGGTCAGTTCCAAGGTCGTTTTACCTTGAACACGTTTATTTAGTATCAAATATTCATATCGACTATATATTTAACAGCAGTAATATTATAAACACATTAAGTACCTACCTACTACTATATTTAGAGTGAGATTAACGACTTTAAATATGAAAAACGACTGACATTAAATATGAAACAGTGGTAATATTTGCTGCAATTCTTCGAAACCAATTTCGCATTTAGCTACTCCTACGTCGATATAATTTTTATAAGACTGCGAAAGGTCAGACGACTCAAGTTCTTCTGATCTTGATTGGAGTTCATTTCAATTTTACTTTGACAACTTTATTTGCTGAACTTATTGTTTTGTTATAGTTTGCTCAAGGTAGCTTATTATTAACAAATTGCTTATTTAAGTTATATTATACCTACGCTTTTGTAGTAGTTTCCAAGTGTCTGTTCTCGTATATTGCTGCAGACTACTGACTTATTTAAGTTGGCACATTACTCGAGTTTTTTACTATGTTCTTGTGTTTTATTATGACGATCTCGTCACGCTGCACTGAACACTTAATTGTGTTCTATAAAATTTCATTCTATCCTCAGTGTATCTCTGTCTGTTTCCCATTTGCGGTCGATCGGTCTGTATGGATGCAGTGTATCTTTTTATAAATAAAATTGTAGGACATTTAAGGATCAGCTAATGCTGGTAGAAGGTCTTCTTAGAATGGAAATTAGTTTTCAGGTTTTAGTTCTCTGTTTCCCATGTCATTTACGAGTTTGTGTTGTCCTATCAAATTGCGGTTGATTTACCTGGTCCATATTTTGTACTCTTAACCGCAAACTTCTAGGGTTGTTTGTTTTGCTCTGCTTCATTTTGCGGTCACTTATCCTATCGTTTTGAGGTTATACTGCTTCACGTAAACATTAGATTGCAACACTTCAGAGGTGGTCAATGTTAGCGGCTGCTCGCGCTCAACATGTCTGCACTAATTTAATTATTCCATTTATGTAGTGAACGGATAGCGTTGCATACTGAATTTCTGTTCGGCCGATGTAGTTCGGCCCAATTAGGAGGACACTAAAAAGGTTCTGCGTTTGTTTGCGCCTCATTGTTCTCATCGGTATCTGGGCTGGCGGCGCGGTTTCGCAATCGTCGCTGTTTCCTCGTCTTTTTAAGGAGTCGAAAGTAGTCGATTCTGCAGCGAGGCGCCTCGCTGCGATGCAGTTGTGCAATGTGCGTGGGTGCGGTGCATATTGCGGCGTGCGGGGGCCCGTCTGGCGGTGGTGCTAGGGGCGGCCGCGGTGGTGTGTTGCACCGCCGGCGCCGAGTGGGGCGTAGGCGTCGCCGGGGGGCGTCGCGCCAGGCTTATCAGACGGCGGCGGGGCCGGCGCGCGAGCCTCACTGCACGCTCCACCGCTGACCGCGCTCCTCGTGTCAAACACGCTCGCTGCCACCGGTTTTAGATAACAAAAACCTTTGTCCAGTCGAAGCATAATATTTACACTCCGCGTCCTCTACGCCGCGTACTTTCTGGGGGGTTTCCCGACGCCGACCGACATCTGTCAGTGGATTGTTATCGTCGTGCGCACGCGTCCCGCGCCTGTTGTGACGAGTTGCGACAAGTTTTTGGAGGTATCCCGAGGAAAACACGAGTAGTAAATAGTAAAGTTGTTTGTGAAGTGTGTTACTTGGATTGCAAATTGCTGCTGCTGGAATTTGGTAAGTGGGTTTCTGTTGACACACATAGTTGTTTGTAGTTACTAATTACAAGTCAAGTGGTGTCATTAAAGTTCATTAAACTTGGTGAACAGATTTTATGTTTAAAAGTTGTAAATTCGTAAACCGCATTTTTCTCATTACAACAGATTGCATCATGACCTTACATCTAACACTTATGGGAAAGCGTTGCGATTTGATTTTAGCCGGGAAGTTTTTATAAAGCATGTTGCAAAATTTTTTAGTCCGAAATGCTTGTTGTTTATGCACTTTGTGTGATCTGTGGTGTGAGAGGGCTGCGGGCGGTCGGCGCGCGCGCATGTGACGCCGCGACGCCGCGCGCCCCGTGTCATCGCTCGCGGTCAGTTGAACGAACCCTCCGCCGGCGTCAACCTTGCCATAATCGCGATTATTTGCATCACCATTGTGCCAACTGAGGCCTGTGAGAGCCTTAATTGTCTTTCTAAGTAGAAAGATGAGCCACTTGTTCCTATCTAACATCAATAGCCATATTGATGACATTGCATGCTACATTTGACTGAAAAAAGTATCTACCTGTGCTACATTTTTCACAATCAGTTGGTGCCAAGTAAAGCAGTGAGACTTTGGTTATCTCTCAGAATATATAGATTAATCACTTAGCCCCTTAGGTCTTTTTTTTACATTTATGAAAAAAAAAATAGCTAAATAGTACGTACCTAATAAGTACCCATTCATATATTGTGAGCTGCCACTTTGACACTCTCCTTTTTTCTTTTGGTTTTGATGTTCTTTTATTTTTTTTTCTTCATGCTTCTTTCATTTATTTTCCTGAACATAGTAGTTGAGGTTTTGTGGTTTACAATGTTATCCCGTCTAGCGTCTTGTACTTAACCTTTTGAGGGAATTACCCATAGGTTCTTCCATTTTAAAATTCTTTCAAAAATATAAAGTTTTTCTACGAAACTTCGTATCCCACAAATTTATCCTTGTATCAAAACCCTTAAGTGTACATATCTTTGATTTCAGGAAAATTACACACATCACTTGTGAAAACTTCACATACTTAATATCATTATGTGGGTACTCGTAGGCATGCCCGTAGATACTTACATGCCCCAGTACATATTATGATATCTTATCTAGGTATTTGTTTCCAGATTTCCTTTTTAGGTAGGGCTGAAATTTAATCTTCAAGTCTACAATAACAGCCAGTAGATAATGCCATGATAATCCAAATGGCAAAAATATTCCAATGAAATCAATTAACTAATTAATGAGTGAGTTAGGTAATTTCCATTTGTGAACTAAGCCTACTTAGGTATTTAGGAATATAATATTATATCAGAAATATTTACCTACTAGCCGATGCCCGCGACTTCGCCCGCGTGGATTTAGGTTTTTCGAAATCCCGTGGGAACTCTTTGATTTTCCGGGATAAAAAGTAGCCTATGTGCTAATCCAGGATATTATCTATCTCCATTCCAATTTTCAGCCAAATCCGTGCAGTAGTTTTTGCGTGAAGGAGTAACAAACATACACACACACACACACACACATACAAACTTTCGCCTTTATAATATTAGTGTGATTTTGATAAAGTTAAATGCTGCCAATGGGGGGTTAGATTTGATTTAATGGATCTATATTGCTAAAAGTAGATATCACGCTCCCTTCTTTCATTTTGCTTGAATAAAACAATTTACCTACTCCCGTAGATCTTCAACTTCTATGGTTCCGTCATCTGAGCACGGGTCACCTCTCAGAATAAAAAGGCTTTAGGCCACAGTCCACCACGCTGGACAATTACGGATTGGCAGACTATCATACCTTTGATAACCCTATGGAGAACTCTCAGGCATGCAGGTTTCCTCACGAAGTTTTCCTTTATCGTAAATGCTAATAAGTGATATTTAATTTCTTTACCTGGCTCTGAAAAAACAAAGCCTTAGTTCCAATCAATTTTTTTAGAAGACTTGTTTTGCTCGTAAAGTATCAACATGTATCTACATAATATGAAATTTTCCAATAGCTGTCTAATCTCCCCTTCAGACGCCCTCCATCGATATAAACCTTCCATAGTTCCAAAAATTAAATAAATTAGCCTATGTAAGTATCGATATAAGTAGTTTTTTTAAGTATGGATAGTATTAGTAAGTCTGGATTTTTAATACCTGTCCTGTATTTATTGGAAAAAATGCATAGTTAAGTTCTGAGAGTTCTTGAAATACTTGTGACGTTGTATTCACGTTAGTGTACCTATATCGATTTATAAAATAATGTTTTTAGATAAGATTATTATATAGATAAGATTACATGATATATTATATAATTAGGTTTGGCTCGTATTAACAACAGTGGACTTCGAGTGTGCTCTTGCTATGTACTACAAAATGATAACGACAAGGACTTTGAGATTCCGGGTTGTAACCGTTGTATTTCAATAGAACAAGCTGCATATTATACCCCTTCCTGATAGAGTAAGAGATGGTGAAGATGACAAGGAATAACAAGCTTAATAATTCGCTGTAACCGGCCAAAATATCTGTATGGTACCTACAACGTTCAGAATGCGACATTCACCACCCGTCTTCCATTACTAAACGTACAGGAAAAGCAAGCAATACAATCACAACACCACACAAATCCTCTAAAACGTAGGTACTCAACGTACGTTTCTCTCCGACACCTGAGCCACCCTGCCCGGCTAGCATGGGCAGTAGATAAAAATTATATCCCCGATTATATCCACTGATTTCTATGACATCAGTGGATATAATCGGGGGATATAATTTTTATCTACTGCCCATGCTAGCCGGGCTGAGCATAGGTACTCAGGAGATGTAGACTGTACAATTCACAATACATATACCTAGGTACATATACAATAATTGTCATATTATCATTTGGGGATTTTGCTAATAGACAAAGGATTCCAAAAAATCCAGCGAAATGAGGAAAAATCCTATGGATGTCTTGCATACTTTAGACAACGTAAACAACAGGTGTTATACTATACTAGAAAAAGATACCAGAAACATCTTTTGTCTTAAAAATTGTGGATAAGTCTATGAATATAAGTTTTTAAGTTAATTTAAGTCTTAAGTTTTGTTGTTCTATTTACTTAGTTTATTTGGAATCATGCATTTCCTTTCTATTTCATTTATAGGAAATGTGTACATATACAGTCTCTTGGACTATAATGTTTATCTGTTCCTAGTCGTAGATCTAAATCAATACGTCTCAAAAACATGTTCGATATTTCGCTCCAACAGCATTGTAGTGTTCTGCACCTTCATCGTAAATAGACGCCGATATCTATCATTATCAGGTTTCTTGTTAACCTACTCTAAGGGCTCCTTTACATAAGAACTGCATAAGCACCTCATAACTTTTTTATTTTATTTTTATTCACATATAAGTTAGCCCTTGACTGCAATCTCACCTGGTGGTTAGTGATGATACAGTCTAAGATGGAGCGGGCTAGCTGGAAAAAGTAAAACTGTTTTCATTAAACTCTTTTGGTTTCTACACGGCATCGTATCGGAACGCTAAATCGCTTGGCGGCACGGCTTTGCCGATAGGGTGGTAACTAGCCACGGCCGAAGCCTCCCACTAGACCCGACCAGAAATTTAGAAATTATAAAATTCCAAACCTCGGGAATCGAATCCGGGACGTCCCACTAATAAGACCACAGCGCACACCACTGCGCCATTGTTTGAGCTGTGCATTGATAGATCAGTCAGTCAGTCAGACTGCAAATTTTAAAATACGAGCTGATGACTGCCACTTGGTCCACGTGGATTTAGGTTTTTGAAAATCTCGTGGAGACACTTAAGAATATAAGAATGCAATGTTTCTAGAATATGTCTGCAAAATTTCATGGACTTTGGTTGCTTAGTATTCAAATGAAATTGGAACTACGATTGTATGAAATGGTATGAAACGAGTGACGGAGAGAGCCCTGTTAAGGCTTTTGTCTCTTTTTTTTTTAAATTCAGATACAAGTTAGCCCTTGACTGCAATCTCATCTGGTGGCAAGTGATGATGCAGTCTCATAATGCTTTCTATCAAAGTGTCTTTATGAAGCTTTTACATAAAGTTTTACAACGTATAAAATTTTGTATGCGGGCGTATTGTGCATGCATTAAACATGTTCCAAGTTATTGTTAATGTCTTGCCTTGACGACGCCATAAAGAGGGATCTTTTTAATTTTTATAGGCTGCCATAATAATATAAGAAGGGCGATGGAGTTATATTTGGTTTGGTTATGATTAATTTGGAGCAACAGACATCTTGGAGTTTAAAACGATATAGGTACCTACCTCTTTGTTTAATGTAGGTATACATTATTATTGAGCTATAGGTACATATGTATATCGCTTATAATTTTATTTATATATATTAATAACAATAAACAATTATGTACTTACATATTAAAACTATAACTTAAAATCAAGCTTTACAGTATAAACATATTCATTACATTATTTCGGTGGTGGGTTAACAATATTATTTATTTGAACCCAAACTCTACGTTTTTCCTTATTTTGTTAGCCCGACCAAAGATGTCATTGAACGTATTTTATACTTCATAGATATTATACCAATTCTGTAGGTTGGTCGTAGGTACTAGGTAGGTATACAAAACTAATTAAAGTATATTGATTGGAATACAAGTGTAAATTAAAAATTTATAACACCCCCGACGATCCAAAGTATTTCTTTTCTACAAGAAAACTAGAAAAGAGCTGATAACTCTTAAACGGCTGAACCAATTTTTTTAGATTATAGCTAAGAACACTCTCGATCAAGCCACCTTTCAAACAAAAAAAACTAAATTAAAATCGGTTCATTCGTTTAGGCGCTACGATGCCACAGACAGATACACAGATACACAGATACACAGATACACAGATACACAGATACACAGATACACAGACACACAGATACACAGATACACACGTCAAACTTATAACACCCCTCTTTTTGGGTCGGGGGTTAAAAACTCAAGTTGTCTTCTTCTGTTAACATTGTGAAAAGGATGACACATATGTACTTACATATTCTTATACATTCATATATGTATATTGTATATTATATGAATTATGTACGTTACCTATTCGCGCATCGCTTTGTACAGTTGTTGACACTTTCGTGAAAGTTTCTGACAATAATAATCTGACAATAATAATAATCATCAACGTATATTATCTCCAATGATTTTGCTCGTTTTTAGCACACTTGTAAGTTTGTAACACATAATAATCTATGTCTTGCAATTTCTAACATAGTAATAATATTATTGATTTGTAGAACGATAAATACTGAAGTTTAGATAAGTAAATAATATTGTGATAGTATAATATTATTGTAAGAGAATATTATTATGTTCTGCCCAAGATCCTTGGTCTCTTGGGCTTCGTGCCAATCTTTATGTTTGTTATACCGACTCGTACGAGTATCTTTCATCGCACAAATGATCATTATACGATGTCTTTACTTAGGATCTTTTCGCACTGGGAATCCGAGAATTCTCGATCTGAAGTAGGTAAGTCTGCGGCCCAAGTGGGAGTGGGTGCGTCCTGCGGAGCGGTCAGCGTGTAAAATAAACTCAATATTTACAAGAAATTGGAAATAAGACGCGCGGATGCGTCCTAATCGAGAGCTCATCGCAGAGTATAGAGACTTGATAGTTCAACGGTTGAGGAGCGGACTGAATTCCAAAAGGTCGGCGGCTCAAACCCCACCCGTTGTCGTACCTACTCCTAGCACAAGCTTTACGCTTAATTGGGGGGAAAGGTGAGTATTAGTCACGATTAGCATGGCTAATATTTAAAAAAAGTATATATAGCATCGCGTCTGCTGTCCGCCCCGCAGCCGGGCGGCAGACTTAATGCCGTAGTACTATTTATATGAGCGGTTATAAGAAAATCTGAAAATACTGCTACTTCGGATCGAGAATTCTCGTATGCAGTGCGTAAAGAGCCTAAAGGTATAAGATTTTTATTGAAACTGTCCCAATATTTCATTCTAACTAACTTGAGCTGAAAGGTATATTTTACATGCTTTCCTACAAGATGTGTTTCATGAGATAAAAATAATAAAAAGGTTGCGATATACTTTACGGTCATCTAATGGTTATAAAATAATAAAAGCTGAAGGGACTTTTTCAGCCTGGGGAGTTTTTGACTGAAAAAGTCCCGATAAAATATAGTCAGCTATCGTACCTATTGGAGTTTTCGATAAGTTTCCAATTTCAATTTTGATTATAGACATACTAGATGATACCTGCGACTTTAGGTTCTTTAGGAATCCTATTCTTTTTAAATAGTCTGTTTCTGGGATGGAAGCTAGAGATACCAAAGTCAAAATCGGATGAGCCGTGAAAAGCTAGCTGATAGACAGACAGACTGACTGACTGATACACTTTTGTATTATAATATTATAAAAGTATGGATTATATTTTTTATTTCGTACCTAGAAATTGGTTCAAAGTTTAAAAGGTATAAGTAAAATAAATTCTTGGGAACTTTGTCAATAACGGGCAATTTAGTAATTTCATTAAAATTAGAGTTTGAGTTGATTTTAAATACTTAACTATTATCATCGTTTATGATGGCTGGGGAAATTTCTAGGTTTTCCTTAATTGCTTAATGGTACAACAAAATATCATTTTCCTCCGATATCCATTGTTTTAAATAAGTTTAAAAATATATTATTATATAAAATATTATAACTAAATAATCTAAAGGCTTTCGTCAAGTCCGAGACTTCTGACCGCATTAGACCCTATGTCTATGTTCTATGAAACTATTCATTCTATTGCGTACTTGAGGGTTTCCAGTTGCGCTAACGTTTAGCTTGCGTCCAATGGTCCTGAACTTGGACTAGACTAATAGTCCGCTTTCCACACGAAAAAAAGGGCTACTAGTGAATATCTATTATACACAGATTTCCACACTCCGCAATGTTGTATAGACCTATAACTTGTGCTGTACTCTTATGTACATCCCCAGGAAGCCAAATCTCTTTGCCAAATGTTAATAAGAACATTTCAACGATTGAACCGTACAAAGTTGACAGAGAGACACACTTTCGTATATTTTACTAATATGCGTATGGAGTGTAGATAAGCAAGAATTTCCTATTATACTAATAGGTATAGTGATTGTGAAATATTTAGCGATAAGTGCAAGTGTTTGTGGACGATTTCGTGGAAGGGCGATAAGGCGGGTGTTGGCAGACGTTTTGGACGGCCGGCTATCTGCCGAGATAACGCCTGTGTCCTGCCCTGCTTAGCCTTATCCGTGTTTTGCCTAGCTTGTTATCTATCACTTATATATACCCAAAACTGGAAAAGAAATTATTGAGTCTGTTGACAATAAGTAGTGATGATCCATGAATTTAGAGCTTTCGTCGATTGTTTACAATTCGGCGGTCTAATTTTTTTTTAAATGAAATATTAGTGAGATTATTAATTAACTCTTATGCAATGCCTTATCCAATAATAGTTATGCCTTATCTAATTATTATTTAGGATTAGGTAGGTACTAACCAAAATTAATTCAACTCATTACTAACCTAACTTTGTTTATACTAGATATGACTTGCTCAAGATGAATAAACTAGTTATCTTTCTTTCTTTCAACCAAGTTACTTATTATAAAAATCATGTCCACGTAAGATGGTGACAAGAATACTGGCTGTATTTCCGCCCTGGGCAGCCAGACTGATCCTTTGCACAAAAGAATGCCTTTCAATTACCAGATGAGGCTATTAATCCCGATGAAAAAAAAATTAGTACTAAGACTCCATGGCCCCTAAGAGAAAATTGGAATGCTAGGCACAAAAGGAATGCGCGGGCGCAGGCCGCAGAGGCGCGGATGAAAGCTCGCCTTATCAGGCCAGCTGAAAGGCCGCGGCGACCCTGGCACGGCCGGCACCATCCGAGATAATGCCACAGACCACGCCCGGTCCGTTTACGTCACCAAACGAAATTAGGTTGCAATCAAGGATGGAGCCGGTTTTTCCTTCAGTGTAAAAAGCTGTTAACATAACGTCGAATCGGATCCACTTACCTACGTTACGTATTTTATGGCTTGTAAGACTGTAGGTGTCTAGTTTGTAACATAAGTTTCCACCTTAGTGGAGCGGTCAGTAGACCAATCAGATTGTTAAAAGATTACGTGATAATTATTTCATTTCATCATTAAGAATCTGATTGGTCAACTGAACACATCTCCTCTCTGCTTAAGTAGAAACCGGGCCTAAAGCTCTGGTCACAGTATGTTTAACAAAATTGACAGAATCCTACTTCGGTGACGGATTTGTTTACTCAAAAGCATAGGGTTGTTTCGATTTTGACAGCTAAAGTGGATGATTCATAGGAATATAAAAATTTGGCTCGAGGTCCCATAGATTTTTTTAGAAACGGGTTGATAAAAACGGAAAGACGGTATGATGATTCTTCTGCCTACCTACCTGACTAGATTATGGCAATCTAGACCTCACCATATCGCTAAAGAACAACCTTATAAATTAGGTTTTATCAAGCACCTCCCCAAAAAATTACTACAGACTTCGTTTTGATAGTCCGGTCTGAACTCTGAAAGGTCGCCGGTTCAAACTATTGTGCACTATTTGTTGTACCTTGTACCTAGTCCTAGCACAAGCTATACCCTTACTTAGAAGGGAAAGGGGAATGTTAATCATGATTGATATGGTTAATATTCTTAAAAAAAGACTCAGGCGACAATATAATGAACTACTGAGGAACTGTTTGCAATCACAATAATTGAATTAAATATTGATTGCAATTTGTTGCGCAATTAACCGTGGTAGGTATATTTTATACGATGTCATTGACCCCTGTTGTTTTCTTGTTAAGAACATTGCCAGCTATAAAGTGTTTGTCAGCCCGCAAAGGAAGGCTGTGGCGTTCTTCAAAAGAAATTAGCATAAGTGCCGCCAAACAGCGCCTTGCCTCGAGACAATAGCTTTGTCTGTCTGTACCTCTGTTAGTTGCCTCGTAACTGTCGCATTTCGTATATTACTGCGTAGTTGAGGTGTAGTGTCGCATAGACGGCTCGTCAAAGGCTTATATGGTAGAGATACCATTATTTTGGATACGAAATTCAGGACTTTTTAAAATTACAGTTATGACCATAATTCTCGTTTTCTTGGTCGAGTTGTATGCTATAAAATCTGGGAACCCATCGCATTATTAGGTATTTCAAAAACTCCTACCATTATGTGATGTGTGGGAAAAGAGATAGATGACCACGATGACAATGAAAGAGCTCTGTAACTTATGATTGTATTCTCAAAATTCTTTCACTAATAGCTACGTTATTTCTGTTTGCTTTTGAGCTATAAATTTTATTACGCGGACATACCGGCAAATTCTAGCTTTAAATAGATGTCAAACATTAACAAATAGTTTTTAGGAAAATGTTAGACAAATATAATCTGTGTAATGTATATAAAAGGAAAAGTTGGCTCAACGCACAGCTTAAACTATTGGACTGATCGGACTGTAAGGTATTCAGATGTTATTATGACGTAGACATCCACTAAGGAAGGATTTTTGAAAATTCAAATCCTAAAGGGGTAAAACAGGGGTTTGAAATTTGTGTAATCCACGCGGCCGAAGTCGTGGGCATAAGCTACTTAGTAGATAAAAACAAGACCATCCCATTTAATCAAAACTTATGGTAGACCAACTGATATGACATTATTGTGATTCTGAAAACGCACGTTATGTCGTTAAACTTCGCGAGTGACGTAAACTTTATTCCTTTATTCACGGCACTTACTTTGCAAACATGAAAACTGCCGCTTATATGCTATGCATATGACCTTATTTGGAAATGTACCTACCTACCTACCTACCTAAAGAATATGTGAAGCGCGTGTATGTATACATTGCCTGTTCATTTTAAGTAGCTACATAAAATCGGTTAAGTGTCGGTATCGGTTGGTGATGACACTCTAAGGGTTCCGTAGAAAAAATAAAACTTTAATTTTTATGGCGGCCATTTTGAAATTTTTATTACTATTTGTCATAGCGGCAAGTGAAATACACATTCTGTGAAAATTTTCATACGGTTAACGAGATACAGCCCGCCGACAGATAGACGGACGGACGGACAGCGGTGGCTTAGTAATAAATAGGGTCTCGTTGCCAACCTTCGGGTACGGAACCCTAGAAAGGAATGAAATAAAACTCATCATTGAGAAGAGTTGCCAGCCGTTTATTTGGTTCCGCAAAGATATTTGATAAAATTAAAATAAATAAATATGCAAAATATAGATATGTGTGGTCCTAAAATGGCCTTCTTATATTATGATGATAGATATTTTGTGACTCAATAAGTCGAACTAAACGCACATGGGAGGTTGTAGGTAGATTCCGTTTCAAAGTACATAATAATTTATTATTATAATCACGTCTTATCTTTTCTTCCATTAAATAATTCTCTTTAATTAAAGTTAATTAAATAAAAATTAATTAGAAGAGCTTTCGCAAACGCAGCCAAAATAATTATGTCATGCTCGCTAGTTATTTTTTTATTGCATTTTTTTTCTATTTTCCGTAGTCGGGTTACAGATTTTTTAACTTTTTCTTTTTCGATTGAAAAACTCACAATTTTTAAACTAGTTTTGTTCCGTCGTCGGCACTTCATTTTCTGGGTTACAAAAATGTCAGCATTTAAATTTTATTAGGTTATGTTACTCTCCAAGTATTTCTATACTTACCCCTGGGAAAATCACGCCGATCTGTTGCTCCGCTGCGACGTGACTGAAAGACAAACCAACTAACCAATTACACATAATTACCAGTACCCATAATATGTTTCGCAATTATAATATGGGTAGTGATAATTATGAAAAGACGTTTGTCTAAAAATATGTATTACATAACGGTGCCAGAGTATAATCCCAGCAGGATTCGCTCCCACTCGGCGCGTACGGCTAATGTGGGCGACGCAATTAAAAAATTAAATAAAACAAGCAAACACGTGCGTGGGCGCAAGTCGTTGTACCGAAACGTGGGGCTACGACCTCGGCACTTTCAGCAGCGGCTGCGGTTTACACAGCTCGCTTAAAGATCTGGCTAGGGGCAGGGACGTGGCGCAGACTGCGGAAACCGTGGACTATAAAAGAAGATATTCTTTAGATAGACTTTTAATGCGTCTGCGTCACGTCTCATATATACTGTATCATTATCAAGCCCACTATTGTGCACGAGTCCTTTTAGAATGAGAAGGGCCGCTTAGGCCATGTCAGTCAAGCAATTAAATATTACTTGCTTTAACATTGACGGAAAACATCGTGAGGAAATCTGCATGCCTGAGAGTTCTCCATAACGCGGTTGTCAAAGATCTGTGAAATCTCAATCCGCACTGGGTAACTAAAGTCATATTATTTCGTCTATAGAGAATATATACCTATACCCGAACTTTCGTTGAACTGTGCTACTACTTTGACCCTAGAAGCACTAGAAGTGAAGTGACACAAAAACATTTCCACCGTGTACCGATGTATGAGTTGTGGCCTCTTTCTTACGTTTCAATACATTCATTTTCGTCGCTTGTCGCTCAGTAAAGATTGTCGCTTTTTCAACAAGGTTGTGGCCCTACGGTAAGCCCAAGTGCGATCTACCATTGAGCGGTTCAATACCACTGATATCTTGATTTACGAACACAATGTTCCTGCACATATAAAATTAACACCGATATGTATGTACGTAGGTGTCATTAGTAAATTGATCTTTTGATAAATCTTGATAATATGGTACTCGCTATATATAGAAAACACCATTAAATAAATAAGTAAACTGAGTTTTATACCAAAGTTTAGACCCTCATTAATTAAGAAATGGTTCATATGAGAAGAGAAGAATTTAGGAGAAATTGAAAACAATTCGTGAAAGTTTTATACATATCTACATAAATTACAAAACAACAGTCCAATGCAAAAAATAGATGGACAAGTAAAAGATTCGTCATTTCCTTTAGAAGTAGGTGCTATTTTTTGGTTTGTCTTAGCTAATCTAGAATTCAGCTTTTTGCTTTTTAAATAGGAATTACTCTGTACAAATAAACACAAGTTCAAATTAAATATGAATAGGTAGGTATATATATATACATATTTTTGTTTCATCGAGGCCAACTTATGGCTCCTTTGAGAAGTCAAGACTCTACCATCGCTTACTACTGGTACCACTATAATATTATTACATATCTTTAAGCTCAATACAGCAAGACAATAATATTTTCAAGGACATTTTGCAAACAAAGTGAACAAAAGCGCACGTGTTACTGTTAACGTCCATTTTAAGCTGTGTAGTGATTTTAAAATTGCGACACATTTGTCCACTCAATTAATTCAAGATAATGCACATATTACGCCTAGCATTATTACCTAACCAAGTATAGAAGTACGAACCTTATCAGCGCTGTAATACAATTTGCATGCAATTCAACGCGTTAGGATTAAATTCTTTGTTCAGCCGCGCGCGCAGCTGTTGCTTTGACTTCTTATCGAACAATAAATACCAATTTAAAATAGGTAGGTAGTCGTACTTCCCAGAAAGAGATAACCTGCTATGCCCTTTATAATGTGCATAAATCTTTATATGATTGACGTTTATTTTATTTAGGTACAATATGTTATTTAATTAATTAGCGACAGTTCCGTCCCCGAAAGGTGCCAACGGGACCCTGTTACTAAGTCTCCGCTGTCCGTCTGTCTGTCCGTCTGTCAGCGGGCTGTATCTTGACAACCGTAATACGTAGATAATTGAATTTTTCACAGAATGTGTATTTTTATTGCCCCTATAGCAACAAATTATAAAAATTTGGTAATGGCCGTCATGAAAGCTAAAAAAAAGTGTTATTTTTTACGATGGTAACCTGCCTGCTGAACTCATCATTTGATGAATCCCGATAGTGTAATTACTATTAGTTACCAAAGTACCATTAGTAAACCGTCTCTATTTACCTATTTATCTAAATTGTTTTTACACTATTGCAACTATTTAATTCTCAATTATAATACCCATAGTATAATCGTGCTAAATATAAATAGATTGACTAATAATGCCGCCATTTATCGAGTAAACCACAGAACAAACATGTCTTATAACACTATAGTAGTCTATAGTTGATAGCCATTTTAAGTCAATTCATAATTTGTAACGATTTAGCACTTCAAAAGGCATAAAAACATGTTTTGTTATTTGGTTACACCAGCGAAGAGCGTAGGTTTAGTTTTTTTTGGCATCTTGTGGTTAGGCCGCGGCGCCCGTGCGGAATGCTCGCGATTTCCGGACCATTTCCGGCCGAGAATGACGCCGCCGGCCCGCTCTCGATTTTAATAAGAATAATATCTCGATATTATCGTCACGGTTATCAATAGATATACATCAAAGGTTTAAGGGTGGGTTTACATCAATGAAGGGTTTCATGAAAACTGCCATACCCCTTCCAGATAAGCCTGCTTGCATTTTAGACTGCAACATCACTTACCACCAGGTGAGATTGCAGTTGCTAACTTGTATCTGAATAAAAAAAAATACATCTGACGATTGTTGAGTTTATGTTAGTGATAATAATTTATACATATTTCATACTGATATATAATAAAATATGTGTAAGAAAAATTAACTTTTACTAACTTTTAACATTAAGCAATAATAGATTTTTCGATAAAATAAGGTTTTTTTTTCATAAAACCTTCAAAGTGGTTGCTGCGAAAATAAGCATAACTTAGGGAAATATTCGTATGAGAGTAGTCTGCATCCGGCATATCTGGTTTTACCTGTTGTCTGTATATCTTCCTCATTCCCTAACCTTCAATTTACCTAACGTAGCACCACTGTAGTTAATTCTTGATGCAAATTGACCAGCATACAGTAATATAACAGCTTGTTTATGTTTATGTTCAGAACTAAGTTAGGCATAATATGAAATAAAATAAAAAAGTCGAAAGATCCTCGGAAATAAGCTCGCTTCTTCGTGATTTTTATCTTGACAAAAATGACGTTTTTTTTATGAAAGCTATTTGGGTTTTCTTGAATCTAACTCAAGGACCAAAGAAACCGCAAACCCCAAGAAAATTATAAGACAAGTAGGTACTAGATGACGCGCGCATCTTCCTCCGCGTCGATATAGATCTTTCAAAAACACAATTAGATACCTACCTCTTAGGCCCAGTTTCTGAGACTCCTTTTTACATGAACTAATTAATAATCACATTTTAGTCTAGCATATAAGGAGTTTTAAAATTCTAAACACATTTTTGTGGAAATGAATTAAATTCAATTGAAAAAAAAAAATTAGACCTATTTTTTCATAAGTGAAATTTTCTCGTCGCACGCTGATTCATAGTTCGCATGAATCATTCAGCGTAATCGAGTTTTTGAATCGAGCCGCCACAAATGAAATACGCAAAGTCGTAGTGTACCCGTGGACGATAGAGCGGGCATGACTCACACGGGTTTTCCGAGAACGCGCGGAGTTGAGCAGTTTTCATGAAAACCAACGAAACGAAGGTCGATTCGACAGGTCGCGCTCACCGATACTTTTAGCAGATTACTTTTTTCACTGAATCGTTTATTTTTTTATTTGGTTTTGCGAACTGAAATATACAGCTACTTGTTTTTCTTTTACAATGCTCATTTCCTAGATATATTGTAGTACTCCTAAAAATAACAGCACGTTACTGAAAACGAAGACAATAATTGAATTTTCATGAAAACCAAATGATGAAGTTCGACCTTCGAGTCTATTAGGTTTCGCGAAACGAAATCACTAGTAATATTTCGTAACATGGGTATTTCCTGAATTTGATCTTTCCCACGTACCTACAAAATTTATTAAAAGAATATAATTTTCATGTATTCCGATAGTATAAGTGGCAAATTGCGTTAATAAATTTAAATAGTTGCAATTAATTTTATTAACGGTTCATTAGCAATGAACTTTATGTTAAAGTTTGAACTATGGATTATTTTTGGTAGTTATCTTTTTAGCGGGCATATTTGGTCTTTGGACGCAATTTATAAGGGAGAAATCTTGGCAATGCGTTTGCTTGCATTGCAACAAAGAGAAGTGAAAGACTGTTGGCTCTGGTCCAGACTTTGATTTGTTTGCTTTGATTATCCTTAGATGGCACTCTGACTTTTCACTTTTCCGGGTTTTTGTCTGTTAAATACTATTTAACGAAAACTAGGTGGATGTATAATATGTATGTAATATGTAGGTATGTATAATAATTGTATTGCACCACAAAACACGAATGACAGGTTACAAAAAAAAACTTAAAATGATGTAGTGCAAGGTTTGTCAGTTAGTGCAAGGCTATTTACATTATTGCTTAATTCCTAATAATATTATGTACTAATTTTTATGGATAGAGTATAGTACCTATAGTAGACGGGTAGAGATATTTTCTTCCGGCTATGATTTGATATTCCGATTGCTAGTTCTGATAACCCTAAAGATTTGTCACAGAGTAGGTACAAACTAAAGTCATGTAAACAAAGAAATTGCAGTTATTCATGATCCAGTATACAAACTTTCCGTTGTTAGTTATAACAGCTAGAATAATCAATGTTAGCAGTGCATTATCTTGCAGTGAAGATGAAGCATAGAGCTAACTTTTTGATTTTTCTCTAGTTTGACAACCCTAGCTCTAGAGTCTGAGTAGCTGTTTAGTAAAGTAATGGAAATAAAGAAAATGCAGTGCATCCTCGATCCACATACTATGTTCTCTTTTTAAAGCGCAAAGAGGGAGCTATGTTGAGTTGGCTATGCATTTTCTTGCAGCAAAGATGAAACATAGAGCTGATTTTTCTGTTTTTCTCTAGTTTTGACAACCCTAGCTATAGAGTAGCGGTTTACTAAAGTAGCGGAAACAAAGAAAATGCAGTGCATCCACGATTCACATACTATGTTCACTTTCTATGGCGTAAAGTTAGGGATCGATGTTGGCATTGCATTTTCTTGCAGCGAAGGTGAAGGGAAGGGATGTTGGCGCGGTGCCAGGCGTCGATTTGCTTTATTATTCGTTCGGTGGCGGTCAATGTCGCGACAGTTAATGCTGGTTCACACTGTAGAAGACTCTTAATTTTTAAGTCTTAATTTTTTAAATCAAATCAAATCATAAAATAATTCAAACAAGACTTTTGCTGTATGCTTAGACTTTTTTTATTAATCCCTTCCCCTGTTCGTACAAGTAATTTTATTAGAGAGAGAGATTTTATTAGAGAGAGAGAATATTAATGTTAATCAAGACGTTCTGCCACTGTTATAAAAATTTATCGTTATTTTGGTGAATTCATAAAGTAGTGATATAACAACTGACATGCTTTTTCGTCACTGTGACAAAGATGACTTTATAAAAATTAGCCGTATTAGGTAATTCCTATTCAATGATAATTAATGATTTATATCGACTATGTTTTTGTATTAGCAGATCTGCCCGGCTTTGCTGGAGTGGATTTTATTATAATAAATGATATCATACAATATTATAGCCTATGTTACTTCTGGGTAAAGTAGCTTTCTAATGGTGAATGAATTATCTATTAATATCGCGGTAAAGTTGCAGAGTATATCGATTACAAACAAACAAAATCCTATATAATATGAATTCATCGCTGCGATTATTGTAGCGTCGTGTGAAATAGCCCTTAGCGGATGGCGCCGCACTTGCATGTGTTGTTTGCTTAATACCCACCCTGTACATTTTAATGTTAGATTAGTACTCGCACTGTATATGGTATCGACCTCTGTTGCATACAGATTATTGATCTTGTTACGATTTATTTTTGTGCGTTTCGATTGATCAATGGAGAAACCCACGATTAATATTCACCTACGTTAACCCAATTATTGATATACTTACCTATATGTATGGATGTATATTCATACCGAGATTATAAGATATTAAAAACCCACAGGTAAATTGGTGACTAGACTATTAACCACAGTGGTTTACCCGCCAAAAACGACATAATATTAGTCTCCTATATTATGATATACAAACAAAAAAAAATATCTTCGGATTTTCCGCGAAGTTTTCCAAAAATATTCTTATGATTTCTCCATTAATTTTGTCATAAATAACTTTTCTCATCAAAATCTGGAAACAATAGATTTTGCATGTAGATTTGCTCGATTATCTATAGACTTGAAGAAAATGATTTTCAGAAATCCAATCCTATCTTAGTTGGGGTCAGCTAATCATCCACACTAATATCAATTGTACTAATAAATGCGAATGTGACTGTCTGTCTATCTGCTATCTTTTCACAGCTCTCTTGACGAAACGCACAGGGTCTTCCTTGCATCCCGAAAATGGATATAGGCTACTTTTCTATCCCAAAAAATCTTAGTTTCCGCGGGATTTTTAAAAATCGAAATCAAGCTAGTCTATAAAGTCTTTCTATAAGAATATTATTGGACTTTTTATGGGACGCGTTATAGAAATAGGTAGATACAAGCGTATTTTCATTGTGTAGTACGTACATACCTAGAGATAATAGAGTAAAAACACTTGAGTTTTACGTAGAAGCGGAAAACAAACTTCACTATGGCATTTATGTATGGCAAGCTGGCAAGTAACAAAATAGATCTTTGTTTATTTAGAAACAGTTCAAGGAATTTTCTAAGTCGACAACTCGGGCAGCTATTAGCTAGAGCAATTAGCGGTCGTTAATGAGCTTCCAGACAACCAACAAGATTTAAAATGCTATTCCGTAGTACCACAATCCTACAAGATACGACCTTCTCAACTTGACGTGATAATAGTCTTGTGAGTGTTTATGGGTGTTTACGTGAAAATGAAACGGCCTTAAATTCAAAGGCATTGAGGTCAATATCGCGTGAACTGGAATGTATGGGAAACGTTTTAGGCCGCTTATGATGAGGTAATGTAATGGTAGGGTTGCAATCCATCAGGGGTTTTAGGGATTTCACCAGTTCTTAGAGATTCTTATTCTTTAGCCAAAGATACTTACGGATTTGCAATTTGACAAATTAATAAAAAATTGCTAAGGGTTCCGTACCATCGTACAAGAAATAACGCTTTATTTGATTTTTTTTATTTTTATTATTTGTTGTGATAGCGGCAATAGGAATACACATTCTGTGACAATTCAACAAATACCTGTTACGGTTCACGAGATACAGTCTACAGTCGGCTTGGTTTGGCCGTTGGCACCCTTTGAATACGGAACCCTAAAAAGAGCTTCCTAGTAAACAAGAAAGGAAGGCAATGCCTTTTCACTCATACGGAGTGCACAGCACACACAGTACTTACCCTACAGATACTAAAGTCAATTCTAGCGTTTATTTTCTTCTCCTAACCAGTTATTTCACACCAACCCGCACCATATTTGTTTTGGAGTGAAAATTTACATACTTAATGGCATTAACCATTCACATTAACATAACGCTCAGGCTTTGTTTTCCGTTTTCACGGAAGACATGTTTATGGTAGGTTTTGAAGGTAAAATCCTTGAGGCTTGTTTAAAGTAGATTAAAACCACATCGTTGCGATGTTGCAATATAACAATTTTCTAGTCTTTTCTTATACTTGTATCTTTACCTCAGGTAATATACCTACTAGATGATGAAAACGCGACTTCGTTCGTGAGGAGTTTAGTTTTTTTCAATCCCGTAGGAACTCTAAATTTTCCGGGATAAAAAGTAGCCTATGTTCATCCCTGGGACGCAAATTAACGGGATAAAAATGTAGGCTGTTTCCGTTCCTTGGGTGCAAGGTAGCTTTCTGCTTTTCGTCAAAATCTGTTGGGTCAAAACAAATGTGGTTAGCAGGCAGACAAACAAACTGACTCATTTTCGAATTTATAATATTAGGTTAGATAGGTGGGTATACGTGATCCTTTTACATGATCATCGAGTTCTTGCCCGAAAACCGGACCAGGCTAGCTAATGTAAAATTATTAATACATTGGAATCAAAAAGAGGTCGGTAATCGGAGGTCCAGCGTACTTGTATTGGTAGGTAGAGGTCAGCGTTCTTACGGGACTCACCTGTCATCATTCGACCACGTGCCTCAAATAGTACTATGTAACGACACGACAGGTCGAACGCATCACGAAATCGATTAAGTGCACTGTGCACACATAATCAAGTGCGTAGACCCCTTTGTCCGGTTAAAGAACCCTTATGATTTGTTACTGTACCTCATTTGTACTTACATAATTTTTGGTAAATGATACTCTACTATGGTTTTATAGGGTTCCGTACCTCAAAAGGAAAACGGAACCCTTATAGGATCTTAAACTTTGTTGTATGTCTGTCTGTCTGTCTGTCGTATCTGTCAAGAAAACCTATAGGGTACTTTCCCGTTGACCTAGAATCATAAAACAACAAATTGTAACCTATATCTGCTTCAAGATGAAATTACTTAAATATGGAAATAAACTCTCTTCCAGGAATTTCCTTATCATTTAAGATATTAACACCCAAAACATTGATTGCTTAATTTAAATATCCGCGAAGGAAACACCACATTATCAACTGGCCAAAAGATTAAATCAGAAAGGCGTTTGACCGCAACGCGAGAGACGAGTGTCGATGCGATTTTATAATGTTTATTTTCGCAGACATGCCCGCATGATCCCATGGTGAAGGGGGATCAGTGGGCGCTAAAATTAGCACGTTTAAAAATAGCCTGTACTGTAAGACCACGAACCTATACCAAGCTCACATACTGATAAAATGTACGTGCTCATTGATACGGGTTTTCGATAGTTAGGTGATAATTTTGAAGTGTTTTATAGTGTAAACAAAATAGTCCAACCTGAACATGAGGCGTGAGGCTATGTATTGTACAAAACCAGATCTCATCCAGGCTTCTTGTGTATTAACTTCTTCAGACTTTAGATTGAACTACTTGTATTGTGATTACTGTAATGGAGCTCGATTTCAATTTACAGGACAAAGTCAGTGTACGCTCGGCCTCAGAATTCGAGTAGCAATTCCGTGAAACTATTGCATCAAAATCCTGTCGCACTTTTTTCTGTCGCACCTTTTTATATTAACACGCCACACACTTCTAACGCATGTGCAGAAGCGTGCCACGCGAATATGATCATTAAGGTGCTAAACGACTTACGGCCTTTGACTGTACCTATGTAATTTTTTTTATTCAACATGTCCTGTTCACATGTAACACATAAAGTTGTGCTATAATAGCGTCAAGACCGCGGAACCGTCATCTTTTCACAATGTTCTGTGGGATAAAGGACAGAACTAATACAAAATGACGAAATTATGTTAGTGGTTCAATCAATTCAGGATTAGCAAACCATTAGCACTGTTTTCCCAAAATTCAGGGAATGCAACAACCTAAATAATTCTTAGTTCTACAGTTTCTTCGAGGGTAGACTCGTACCTAAAATCTACACCTACTTATTGCTTTCGAGTAACTCCAACCTATTGTTTGACAGACTTGCATAATTTTATTCGTAGTCGTTCGTATACAGAATGATTTTTTTTTCATTTTTAGGCAGGAATTAAAACAAAATGTTATAATTTGGTATGACGTACTTTTTCCTAGTTTGTTGCGACGCACGATTTATTAATATTTACCAGATTTTTATAAAGTTATGCACTTTTTCAATACGTTTGGAAAACTTCAAATAGGTAAATTCCCAGTTACAATACGTAATACATATACTTGAATAAAATACTGATTATAACTACTAGTCAAATAAGCGACTTTTTATCAAATGTAAAAACGCTTGCTTAATAGGGAGCTTATATAAAATATGACGTCATAAACATTCGATGTAATTTACCGTACAGTTTAATCGATATAATTTAAAATGGTAAGCAAACTTAAAACTTAGATTTTACGAATTTTGGAAGACCCTCTATTTAATATTTACTAAGAAATAATTTCAAGCAGATCTTAAAAGAGTGGGACTCTCGTGGAACCCTATCAAGGCAGCAGCCAAAGATAGAGAGACATGGAAAACAACTACTGCAGCCCCAAGTTCCACGAAGGAATAAAAGGACTCCATCATCATCATCATCATCATAAAGAAATAATTTATTTTTGACATAAGCATCATCCCAATTGTTAGAAGTTGAATCATTCTGTATATAGGAATTAGATAAGTCGCACGGATACGGACGTGGGCGAGCACACGTGCGGATAACGGGTTTGCATTATCGCCGATATGCCTATTATATTTATAGTACCATATCTACCCATGTTTGTGTACCAGTATGTACTATACATTGCATTATTAACATTTGCATAGGTTCTAATTAGCACGCATACTTTAAATTCTTGCATAGGTTGTTATGCGATAAACTTGTTTTAATTTTAATGCTATATTTGGATAAAGATTATACCTAATGTACTTCTAAACTTGTTCCCAGTGTTTATTTATTAATTTTTTGGCTCCAAATGTCGCTGCAGGAAAAATACATATTCATCAACTATACTGAACAGAAAATAATCTTAATGCAATAAAATAATAATTTAAAACCACCTTACTAAAATCCTGTGATCATTTAGCGATCCTACTCTTTGAATTAAAAAATAATTACTAACTCGACTACAACATCTCAGAAAATACGGTAAACCCAAGACGTCCCAAGTTCCCAGTAAATTGTCCCAAGTATTTATTGGAACCTCCTATTTTGAAGAGGATTCAAAATTCCCAAACAATTCACAGAACATCCCGATTCCCGAACGTTACTCGGAAGCAGCGAACATGTGCTCCGCCAGTCATACTCACGCTCGTAATATAATAATTTAATTTCACGGTAATACTAGCAGTAGGATCGCCTACCTCACAGCGACGTCACAACTGAATATAGTGGTGATCTCATCACCGTGCGATAACAACATTTGCTTCTTCATGATCTGAACTGGACTGCTTGCTTGCTTTATCTTGAAGTGGCTGAACAAACGCATGCATTGAACATTCTTGGGCGGGGCTTACGCACATTCCTGAAAATGTCAATGTATACAGACAGTAGACCTTACTATTTCCATGCGTATTCTTACGAATATAAAATACTGGCGACCTGCCTCAGTTTCGCACGGGTAGCTTATTACAATTTCGGTAAGGATCTCTAATTTTTTTGAAAATGAAATATAGCCTATTTCATTATTCAACTCTCAGGAATAATGTAGCTTTTTACTGGTGAAAATTTTTTCGAAATCGGTTCAGTAGTACCAGAGATTGTGTCCTACAAACACACTTACAAACTTTACCCATTTATAATATTAGAATAGTATAAGTAGGTGTAGAATGTAGATCTTTGAAAGTTTACGTGCATTATTACTAAAAAAATGAATGTACAGACTGCAGTCTTGCGATTTACGACTTTCGACTCGCTGCCTTAATTAATTTTAATATGCTATCGTAATCTTTTGGCTATTGCAATTTATATAAGCGATAGTGCCTGTTCTGTATTCTGTTCCAGAATGTTCTGAAAGGTATGTGAAGTCTGCCAATCCTCACTTGGCTTGCGCGGTAGACTATGGCCAAGCTCTTCTCGTTCTGCTGGGTTGATGATGATGATGATGATGAACTTTTTGGTTTAGAGACAATTAATAAAATTAACAAAGCACAAGATTTCCTAATTTAGTCTCTTTAAAAAAATGCTCGAGTTAACGATTAATAGTTCAAAAAAAGAAATGTTTTCTCCTCCGATTATAATATGGGTACTTTCAAGTGAAGATTGAATAAGTATCATCTAGGCAAGCGTGCTTCATCTTAGGCTGCATCATCACTTGCCAGCGAATCTGATTGCAGCCTAGCGCTAGTCTATAAATTAAAAAAAAAATGGAATGTGAGATTATGTGAGTTATCCGATAGGTAAGCACCGTGACCAATTAGCGAGTTGGTACGTGCTCGCATTTGAGAGTTGAGACGTATTTCATTTGGGCAATTGGTGTAATTGGCCGAGCGCTTCCGGAGCGATCGCTTCGTCCGCCAGTCGCCAGCTTACGAGATTGGACACAATTACCAATTACCAGTTCAGTTTTGGCTAATCCTTCTTTTATTGCCAGTTGGGCTAAGTGTTAGCGGGAAAAGGATTCTGCTATATTTTATTTATCAGACAAAAAATTTACAAAGTTAATGACTGAGCCTTTCCTTTTGTATTTGTTATATAAAATGTGATCTATTTGTCGCGTCGCTCGCCGTGGTTTTTTATCCATATTTTTCCCGTACCAGTTCTAAGGCTATTGCCAGCCGGCTTAGTGTTAGCGGGGAAAAGATGCTGCTGTATTCTACGTTTCAGAGAAAATTGTATATCATATTATTTAGCTTTAATTGAATTCGCAGTAACTGTAAAAGTGACCACGAAGTAAAGTTTTTTTCACCTAATAACTCTTTTAGGCAGGTTAGGTTACCGCTTGATTTTCACTTAATAAGCCTTAATTGGTAGGTAGCAAGTATCTATAAAATGAAATCTTGAACTGATAATTGACACGTGACCAAATAAGGCTGTATTCGCCGAAATCCCCCGCCTACGTCGTAGCACGTCCTTGACGCAAGGTCCTGCCGAGCCTCCCACCCGCTTCACATCGAGTCGGCGTCATTCACCGCATTTATATTATGAGCTAGCATGGTGCTAGCTGATAAATTATAGTTATTGAAATTTAGTAGAAAATGAATTGTTCGATAAGATTGATGAGAATCAACTTTTCAAACAGTATTTCAAATGTCTGAATTGAATAGTAGAGCAGCGTGGGAGATCCTATCGAGAAAAATTGCTTTTTCTTATAGTGTTTCTGTATTCTGTACATTAGTGTCTAGTAAATGCTATACTAGTTTTAGGCGATAAAAGTAACCTAGATCAAAGCCCTTAAAAAAAAAAAGAAAAAAAAAAAAGTAACCGTACCTTTACTCTACCGTACCGTTCTTACCGTAGTTTGCACTGACGAAACCTTTACCTAAATAAAAACATGTTGAAAACTCTCTTTTCTGGCAATGTTCGATAGAACTGCGATCGCATTGTCTTAATTGTTGAAGAGAATTTGTTTGACATTTCACAGCCTTCTGGCTTCTGACATGTTAAAAGTCCCATTTATAATAGTGTTAGATTATTCCATTCTCCACGCATCTTTATGGCGCAAAGCTAACTGTATCTTAGGTTGGAGATGGACATTTAGTTGCAGTAGCAGTCTTCAAACATGTGTTCAAGTATAATAAGTACCTATACGTGACGCCGTTATTATACAGATTTTTTTGGTTACCAAATTAAAACTGGTCTAATAGATTGTCATTTACAACAAACGTGTGGGTTATCAAGTCTCGCGAACTTGAAAGGAACTCATAAAGCAGCGGCGCGGGCGCTTAATTTTCAGGTTAGACCGCCCATTACCACGGATAACTAGAAGCCGCCGCGTGCGATGCGAAATGATGCGAAATATTTCCGGAGTTAGAGGAGTGTTCTATTAATACGTGATTTCGACGTCGCTCGTGGGCGAGCGCGCGGGCGAGGGCGGGCGCGCCCAGCAGTAGCGCGCGATCCGCCGCGGCCGGCCGCCGTACGACGCGCGCGCAACGAACGAACGACCCGCACTCCCGCGCACATCGATCGCCCGAAGCGAATCCTCGCGATCGATACCGAAAACCAACACCCTAAACACATAAACGTAAAATTAAGAAAAACCCCCGACGTTATCGAGTGCACCGATACCTGTAAATTTTCTTAATTCTGTAATTGTTTTGCGAGGGCGGATTTTATAACGAACAAATCGACTAACAAACTCGAACCCGCACGAAGGTGTCGCGTCGCAAAAAGCGCAACACAATAGAGTAAGCGTCTAATTATAAACGTGGTAGTGGTGGACAGTCGACATGCAGAACATTGATCCGCTGGAGTTCGCCAACATGCTGGCGACCGAGCTGTGGTGTCAACAGGTACAATACACATCCAGCCACACGATTTTATAGGTACTCAAAGGCGAAAGTGTGTCTGTCACGACTAAACCGCTGAACTGTGCTCGAATTCAATAGAAAGGCTGGCTCGAGGGAGAGATATTTGGGTTACGATATATTATCCCTAAACGTTGATCTTGACGCTTAGCCATGACGTTTAAAATATATACAACTAGCCGATGCCCGCGACTTCGCCCGCGTGGATTTAGGTTTTTCTAAATCCTGTGGGAACTCTTGATTTTCCGGGATAAAAAGTAGCCTATGTGCTAATTCTGGATATTATCTATCTCCATTCCAAATTTCAGCCAAATCCGTCAAATAGTTTTTGCGTGAAGGAGTAACAAACATACAAACACACACACACACATACAAACTTTCCCCTTTATAATATTAGTGTGATGTGTGTCTCGATGGTGTCTTGGGCCACACCCGCCAGATAAACTTGTTCTAACGAATGCGTCAAGTTTACCTGGCGATTTTGAAATAGGCCCTAGTGTCTGAAAATCGCAGAGATATAGGTAATGTTTAGTCTGAAGACATACGTAGGTTAATTTATACCGCGGGAACACGTTTAGTCCCACGGAAAAAACTGAAAAGTTTGAACAAAAATGTGAATAAATTCCACGCAGACTTACTAAGTAACTAAAATTATACCTGCTAAATAGATATATGTAAATACCTAAATAATAATTATTCGGTATACTGTATAGTAAATTGTGTCATCGAGCGTAGGTAGGTAGTAGGTACTCTTCAATAATAATTGTGCTCGATGACACATTTACTACTGCAGGTGGCAACCCTTGACTAATCACTAGGAAAATGAAAATACTATCGGAAAACGTAACTAGATTTCTGTTACGTTATAACGATAGTAAAGTTATGAATACGCCAGAAAATGCATAAAAAAAAGATTCCGACGAGAACCTCCTCCTTTTTTCGAAGTCGGTTAAAAACCGGTTAAGGGCGAGTCGCACTCGCACACAAAGGGTTTCCTATCATCATACATAAATAACACTTTAATTTTTTAATTTCCATGAAATTTTGAAATTTTACGGTTCATGAGATGCAGCCCCCTGACAGACAGACAGACATATAGATAGATAGACAGACAGATGGACAGCGGAGAGTTAATAATTTAGGGTCCTGTTGGCACCCTTCGGGTACGGATTGCGGAACCCTAAAATTACCGTATCATACGTCTAAATAAAAGCTTGTGCCAAAAACCATGCTGTCTGGCAAGTGAGGTGCGCGCGCGCCTCTCTACGACTTTAAAGTAGGATGCAGTGAATCAGACAAGAATTGCCTAGGCTAGATATTATTGCCTCAGCGTCGGCGCTAGATCATAACATTCATGTCTTAATTCGTGAAGGACGCGTGATATAGCGGCTTATACAGGATGTTATTTTGAGAGAGTGAGGAGAAAATTTATACTAGAATAGAACAAATTGGCCTAAAGATAAAAACTACATTCAAAGATTCTCATCATCATCATCAACCCATCACTGAAACACTACTAAGAGCAGTTGGCCAAGTTCTGATTGGCGGACAACACACACCTTTGAGAACAATTTGGAGAAGTCTCAGGGATGCAGGTTTTCTCACGATGTTTTCCTTTACCATATTTTAATATACATATTATTATAAGAGATAAAAGAAGAAACTGACTGACTGACGTATCAATGTACCGCTCAAACCATTAGGTTTATTATAGAAACATGTCAAAAAACAATGCATAATTACATGCACTTACCACTTATGCTTTAGTTTATACAACGTGTATGTTTGTTTATTTAACTCGTGAAATAACCACGGGTGAAAGATTTACGATTAAGTTGTCAGCGCCATTTCTCAAAAATAACATTGTAATATCGGTTATATAGAATGATTCATTTAGACTTCAATAGTAAACCAAAGAATCTATTCATAAAGACAATACAACATATTAATAATAATTTGTGTTTCTCCATCACACTTATCACACTATCACACTAATTCACACTAATCACACTTATTAATATTATAAAGGCGAAAGTTTGTATGTGTGTGTGTGTGTGTGTGTGTATGTTTGTTACTCTTTCACGCAAAAACTACTTGACGGATTTGGCTGAAACTTGGAATGGAGATAGATAATATCCTGGATTAGCACATAGGCTACTTTTTATCCCGGAAAATCAAAGAGTTCCCACGGGATTTCAAACCTAAATCCACGCGGGCGAAGTCGCGGGCATCGGCTAGTAGTTAGATAAATTCATTCAATAAACCTGTTTGCGTTTACTGCTGGACAGGCCTTCCCAAGAGCGTGCCACCACACACGATCCTCTGACTTCCTCATCCACCCACTTCCCGCTACCTTCCAAAAGGTCGTCAGTCCAGCGGGTTAAAGGTCGTCCCACACTGCGCTTGCTGATTTAGATTGTTTGATGATTCTTGGATAAAATAAACTAATATTATAAATAGGTGTCTCTCTGTCCTTTATCTTTTCACGGCCCATCCGTTTAATCGATTTTGATGTCAAACAGACATACTCGAAGCTTAGGCGTAGACATACTAAGCAGGCTACTTTTTATCCTGGAGAATCAGAGATCCCACTGATTTTTAAAACCTAAACCTACTTGGACGAGTTGGGAGCATCACGTAATAAACATCATCACCATCATAATCAACTCATCGACACGATGGCCCACTACTGCGTACACGGGGTTTCTTCTTGTTGATCTATTTACCTAAGCTATAATCATAATCATTTATTTCTCTCGAATATGGTACATGTATATTGTATATTATTTACATCGCTAGTTTCATTATCATATCATGCGTTCCATAAAATGATTGATTTACATAGAAAATTTTCAATTATTTCTAGCAAATTGTGTTGTGTATTGTTTTTATCTTACTGTTATATTATTGTTGCACTCGCAGCGCGAATGTTTTGCTGATAAAAAGCGATCGGTATGTGGAAGCAACATCAATTCACTGTATAGTAAATAAACATTGCATAACAATATCATGTTATTACATTGTATCGTGATACTCCTAATTATAATATTTAATTTAGGGCACAAACATACCTGCCTTCATTGTCATTTCAATTTAAAGATTTTAAAAAGAAACCCCTTAATTCGTGCCTATTTACTAGTTACTAGTACATGAATAGTTTGTCCACGTATATCACTAGATGATGCCCGCGACTTTGTCCATGTGGATTTAGGTTGTTAAAAATCCCGTGGGAACTCTTTGTTTACTAAATCTTCTGGTAATCTTGTGGTAACTAGTCACAGCCGAACCTTCCACCAGACAAAAATCTGTCTCCAATGTAATGTTAGATGACTAACGTTTTGTTTCCTTTTGTTTCCAGTTGGCAAACCTAGAGGGCCTCCAGTCGGGGGTCCCAACCCGCACCACGGCGACCATAACGCCCACGCAGCTGCGCAGCTTCGAGCAGACGTACATCGAGCTGAACAACTGCCACGCTGAGCGCTCCAGCCACGCGGGCTTTGTGCCGCCCTCCGTGGCGCAGGGCAACTCTTACGGTGAGCTTGGCCTTGTAATATATCCTCAAACATCATGATTATTCAAGCATCTTCTGCTGGACATACGAGTAGGTCGGAGAGCGCCCTTTCACACATGATTTTCTACCTACCTATCCTTTCTATCCAGCTGCGCCGATCCTCATGAGGCGACCATTACTTCGACCTGGGGGTCTCTCGTCATCTTATTTTGCTTAATGCTGTCCTTAGATGGAGGCCAGAAGCAAAAATTTAGAAATGAAAATGAATAATTTGGACAAAAAAACACTTCAAAATTTTACCAAAAACGGATTGATCTGGCCTACCACAAAATCTACATACTATCCTATCTCTCATTTATCTTTCAGGCATCCTGAATCCAGTGGGTTACTGTGACTCAGGCCCGACGACGCTGCATGTGTCGCCGGGCCCCCTCTCAGCCAGCGGCGACAGCAGCAGCAGTCCTGGCCTTCCCGCGCCCAAGCGACGGAACATGGGTGGAAGACGACCGGCCAAGACTCCCCAAGATATCACTCCCGAAGAGGAAGAAAGAAGAAAGATCCGCCGCGAACGAAACAAAATGGCCGCAGCGCGCTGTCGCAAGCGAAGACTCGACCACACCAACGAATTGCAAGAGGAAACTGACCAACTCGAAGAAAAGAAACAGATGCTACAGGTATTTACTATTCTTTCATTGGTCTAGCAACTCTCCAGTTTCGTATGGGTTTTCAGGTCGCTCTTCCAGGGTCCAACAACGGAGCACTGGCAAAAGAAGACCAGCCAAGACTCCCTTCCCTAAGAACTTCTCCATGTACTGTTTTTTTTGGCTTCCTGAAGATTGCAGTAATGCGTAGTAGGATGCCTACCTGTTACAGATGCACTATGTGTGTTCGACGTAAATAAAAACAGAGGAAAAACAAAACACTAAATCCACTTGCACTCTCAACCCAGTTCTGTTAAGTGCCCAAAATCAATAAAGAATAAAAGCCGGTATGCAGAAATTACCATAACAGACATTTACATGGAATTCACATACGGTCTTTTGAGAGGTGGGCTTTTTAAAATAGTACCTATTGCAAGTTCATTGCTTTTTCTTTGGTGTAGTATTTTAGCGTCTAGGTTTATCAATCAGCTCCAACTTTTTGTAAATTGTACCACAATCCATAATCAATCTCCATAATTTGATTACAGGATGAAATACGCAAACTCAATGCAGACAAGGACCAGTTACAAGCGATACTGTCAAACCACATGCCAGTGTGCCGGCTCAACAAGAGATCGACCAGCCCGCCTGACGTCAAGCCCTTCCAAGAGCCCTACCCTTCTTACCCGGAGTTACCTGAAGAGGGCGTTAGAGTTAAAGTGGAGATAATAGACCCCGCCGTGGATCCTGTCCTGGGGTTAGATAACGATATCTTTACCTCGCCGACGCCGGACAAAAGGTAAGAAACTGACTTATCACTATCATTATCAGCCTAAGGCGTGTGGACGTCACTTGCTGGATATGACCCTTTTCTAATAAACCACTACACCCAGACGCTAAGCCCTTCCATTAGCTTAGCGTCATGATTGGTTTATACCGTTTGCCATGCGACACTGGCCGCTGCCTAAATTGGCGGACTCAAAGTTACAGTTACCGAACTACAATAAACTGACGACGCGTGCGGTAGAGTACAAATGCATAGCCCACATCGGTAGAGATTGCGTTACGCTAGAATAGAGCGTACGGTGTATTTCTACGCTTTGTCGTTCATCGGTTCTAGTATACCCTTAGCAGAAGATTTAGAATTTCGGAAACTCAATTCCGTAAAAAAGTTTGCTTGTTTTATGTGTGTCTCTAGAAAATAAGAGTCATTCTGACGATACAGTTTTTGATGCAAATAAATGTCTAGTTATGTGATTAATTGTGATATCATGGTGACGATAGTTAAATAATTTATAGTATGTAGATTGTGGGTCTAGTACTACTATCTGAGTCAACCATGAATGATTCGCAGCTGAAATGAGTAACGTTTCCCTGGTCTGATGCCAAGATAAATAAAAACTGATCTATCATAACTAAATTTTTGAATGGGCCAAACGCAGCGGTTTCCCTGGTAATAACCAGGGAAACCGCTGCGTCCCTGAGTCCCTGTTCCCTACAAAGCCGGATTTTTTTACATCCTTATTTGTCGTTCGATATACTGTTTGGACGATCAAGAAGATCTGTCAGCGGTTTACGGATTTGCACGATTGTATCCATCGTTTATTTCAACGTCCATTTCGGAAACTGCAATGTGTTTAAAAAAATTAACTAATTTACCTTTCTTCACCTAAAAATTACTTGAAGATCTCTCTATTAAACTTTTCGATATTTAGTAACTACAAAAGTTGACGTTAAATGTGTAAGAATCACTTGAAGATTCAAAATTCATCTATTTTGTGCCGTTTTTTCTTGTTCCTTTTCGTCCTATCATATTTCTGATATTAGACCAAAGAAACATTACTATTTTATTACCGCTGCGAAATATTGCGTTTCTTCACTATTTTGGATAGATACTGTTACTCCTTCCGCTTTCTTTAATTTTTATTATATTTTCTACCCTAAGGTTGCCTGGAAGAGATCGCTATTTTAGTAATAAGGTCGCTTATTGTACAAATATCTATTTTGTTTTGTTGTTATAATACGAAATTTTTAATTCACACATAAAACACAAGAAAATTAGTCCCTTCCAACCCAACCCAATAAAATCTGTTTGACCTATAACGAGACCTGTGGTTGAAAAACCAAGTAGTGTTTCTTTAGTTAGCTGATTTTTAAATTTAGTGATAAATAGTAGCTTTCAAATTAGGTAAATCTATTTATAAACTATAATGACATAATCTGAAATAAAAAAAATATTTATTTATTTAATTTATTATTGTATTGTTATAGAATAATGCTGTCGGCGGCCAACCCCGCGGTGGTGACAAGCGCGTCCTCTTTGGACACTCCGCCTGTTCGCCCCAACAGACCCAACTTCCTGCAGGTGCCCGTACCCCTAACTCCCGCACAGGTAAGCTGAATTTTTATAATAATCAAGGTATTTGTAGAGGGGAGATGAGGAGTTTCTGGATTTATTGTACTCGTCAAACGTGTACGTCAGAATTTCTGCTAAGACATGCCGGTTATAAATTTTCTATATACTTTGTTGTATGGGGGCATACCGTTTCTGTACAAAACTACTTTCAATAAAAGCTACAATGTAACCTTTTACATTGCAGATACACAACAACAAAGCCTTGGGCAACAGTAACAAAATCCCCGGCATTGAAATCAGCACCCCCAGCAACGGCATCCCCTTCAACTTCGACAGCATAATGGAGGGCGGCACGGGGCTCACCCCCGTGTATCCGCACCCACACCCGCATCCGCACCCGCACCCGCACCCGTGCGCTCAACAACAGCGCTCCGCACCCGACCTCTCATCCCCCGACGCGCACAACAGCCTCGTGAGTCTCTGAGACCACCTCACCGCCGTCTGCCCTCTGTTCGAGCCCCTCGACCTCTTGGGTGACCTCGAGCAAACTCTGTAGCAGCGCGGCTTTGAAGTATCGCGACGAGTCGGTCGCACTACATCATAAAGTCAACCTCCAATAGACGCTTCTCGTTAAAGCAAGAGTATGGCGATAAACAGTCGCGCTACGTAAGTTATAGCAAAATTATCGCGATTAGTTCGTCGCATAACTTTTCTAAGGCTGAAAGTATCACGACCAGTCAGTCGCAGTATATCACAATACATTTTTTTTTAATTAACACTTTATTAACTAAATATTTATTTTAGTTAATGAATTTACTTGTAAGGCGAAACAGTCGCGATACGTTTGCTTGGCGCTACAATATTTGGATTTTGGAATTAGTGTTGCCGAATCTATAGACAGTATTTGGTAGTTCAAACTATGTAAATTATTAAATTATTTAATCTGGCCACACTATTTCCATTTCTAGTCCCCCTGGCGTAGGGGGCCTCAGTCCCCTACTCGCGTGCCTTGGCCGTCGGGCCCCACGTCAGACGTGACCCGAACCTAGTTCGTAACGTGTAAAGACTACGCTATTTATTCTTTCTCATTTTCTATCGTGCTATCTTTGTCTCCCGGGCCCCCGCCGGCTATTTACCGGGGGCCCAACGTAACATACTTGCTCATAACGTGCTTTGTATTTATTTATATTATTACTTGTCGACATTTCAGCCAACGCTCTAAAGTTTTGCGTTCAATTGGTATTTTGACCGTCGCGGTCTGTTTTTATGTATGTAAAAGATCTAAGCTCAAGTAATTGTATAGACTATCAGAATTTTTAGAGTGTTGGCTGTTCGATGGAAGCTCTGTAAAACTCGGTAGTCTTTAATCATAGCGTAACGTTCTACAAAAGTCAATTGATATCTAAGCTGTTCTAGTATTCTAACGGAGAATATATTTTATATAAATAGTTTGTATTTCACAGTAAATAAAAGAATTGTGATGTTTAAAAAAAACGTGAAAATAAAACAGAGTTTTATTTGAAGCATTTCAGGGATTATTGTTTCGAGTTGTGCTTAAATAATCTAGCGAGGCTAGACTAGTTGTATTTTATATTAAAATGTATGTAAAAGATCTCTTTTACGCATATTAATGCAGTTGGCGTCACCTAAGTTGTAGACTTGAATGTCGAGTGTAGATTTTTGTATGATTTGCCTACAATTTTGTGTGATTGTAGTCAATTACATTGAAAAATATTCAAATAGTCAATTAAAATAGTTAAAAATAGTTATTGGTTAAAAATATTTGCTTTTACACGAGGTAGTTAGAACTTAGAAGTGCCAATATATGAATGGAAAGTCGATTCTCTATCCCCCAATTTCTCCCAACGCTGATCTTCATTGATCAAATTAGCGAACCGGACATTTAACCGTCAATAATTTTCAAAAGGGTGATTCGTCGACAACATGGCGTAATTTAATTTTTATATTAAAAAGATCATTTGAATTTTTCATATGCTAAGTTCTAATATCAAGTCTCAAGTTTCGTGACGTCACCTGTACATTACGGCACAATATTTATCAACTACCCCCGACGCGTCCCGTCATAATGTAAACCGTGTGCCATCCGCTACGTCTACTCTCAGGAAATACAATAATTACTTAGTTAACCATAGACTAACCAAGCAATATTACTTAATGGTATACCGTCAATCGGGTTAACTTTGCTTGTCTCTGCAACTTTGACAGTCAACAGAAAAAGGTTTTTTTTTCTAGATCACCGATAAATACTTCTATCCTGTTTTAAGATCATTCCGAAAAATTAACACCATTAAATAAAGCTTCAACACCACAATGTTTAAAGGTTCCGGCCAGAAAGCCGGCTGGAAAGGGAGGGTCAAGGTCTACTCCTAGCACAAGCTTTAGGCCCGGTTTCCACTGAAGCGAAGCGGAGAGGAGATGTGTTCAGTCGACCAGTCAGACTTAATAGCTGACCTGAAAAAATTATCGCGTCATCTTTTAAAAATCTGATTGGTCGACTGAATACTTCTTTGGTGGAAACTTGTTCTTGGTTGGTTAATTGAAGCATTTATATTAGTTTGTAAACCTATTAGCTAAGATTAAAAAAAAACATTTTTTTGTTTGACTGTCAAAGTTACATGGAAAAGCAAAGTCACCCCGATTTAGTGTAATTAATATATTGAATTTAAGTTAGCTCAATGTCGATGTAATGTCATACCGTTCCATTGGATTAGGTAATGGTAGTGTAAAATTATTGTATAAGAAATTCTTGTGATATACGTCCAGTGATGCGCGCTCTAGTGAGGCGATCATTTTTAATTGTGTACTCATTGCCTCGTCCCAAATATTAAAAAAATTAGCATCGATGCAGGTTCCACAGACAATGTGATGTTTTTTTTTTTTTTTAATTTTACAATATCATTGAAATTTGAAGAATCGCTCATGGAATGAATATCACTTTTTTACATAGGTACTTGAAATATCTCAGACTCAACTATTGAAAAAATTTGTTTTTAATTGAATGTCAATTTAAAACGTGATTAAAATTTAGATAGATTGTAAATTTAGTCCTTTAGAATATTTGCATTATAAAAACATGTTAAAGAAAATAAGAAACTAAATAACTAAATGAAATAGAACAAAATTGTCTTGTAATTGTGATCGATTTTTTTATTGATCTTACTTTAGGTTCTATATTCAAAATTAGTGCAGATTATTACCATGAATAGATACGATTTTTTGTTTTTGCTAGAGGCATGGGTTGAGAGTTGTTTGTATTGTAGTTTTTGTACCGATGGTGAACGCTGGCATAAAACAATATCGGTCTCATGAATAAACTTATTTACAGCTTCGCATTAACGCTCCTTACTCTGAAGTCTAAGATTAATAAAGCCTTAATACATTTTGGACTTAAGACTAAAATATGTAGGAAGTATTTGTTAGTGCAAAGATGTAATGTTTTGTTTATAAGACCGAATTAGAGTAAGGCAATAATTAGGCTAAGAGCACTTAACCCTTTAACTGTAATACGCATAACTTAGACCAAATTATTACTTTATGTGCTTTATTGTAGTTTTAATTAAAATCTAAGCCAAATATTGATTTATGTCGTTAATTTAGGATTAGGTTAAACCGCCGTTTCCGAAAAAGTATTATTGGTTAGATGCAGAGGAATGCGGAGTATTTATTTAATGAATATAATTTTATTATTTTGTTTGTGTAGATCAAACCAAAAAGAGGAACAAAATTGCCTTTAGCCCTTAATGAGTGAGGGAGATAAATAAACGAAATACTAAGCGCAATAAAGTGCTGTGGTGTTATCTTGCTTACGCTACATCCAAATATCTTTCTATCTGTCTTTCTCAACTTAGTAAATTCTGATGCTTATATCGCCTTTACAAAGTAATTTCCTTATTTTTTGGTTTGATCTATGTTTATTTTACCATTACCAACATATTATTATAGTCCGTGCCGGCCATTATGATGAATGAGAAAGAACTTTTATATAATAATAAATAAATAAATAAATAATAATCGCCGATGTAACGTCATAAGCATAATATGAACATTTTAGATTCTAATAGTAAATTAAGAGAGATGTAATTTTTTCTAGAAGATTTTTTCGTAACGCAATCGTAGTATACTTTTGTATTTTTTCATGTGGAAATTATTAGCAAAGCAATATTATATTTGATACAATTTATTATTGTATTGTTCTATACCGCCAGATGTAGTAAATTATATATGTAAATCAGAATATATAGATTTGTTTACGTACACCCGATCTAGCGTTTTTAATTTACCACCTACCCTACAACCTTAAATAAAATGAAATCCAAACTGTTGGTTTATAATCAACCTTAAAACGAAACAAACAAAAATTTTTAAAATGCAAATTTTTATTTTACATAAGCATAATATTACATAAAAAGAATTATTATCTATACATATAATAATAATTTACTAAGTGCCTAATTATTATTCCCTCAAGTAATATTCTTTGTCTATCGCTGTTATATTGAATTTCTTGCTGTCAAAATTCCTGAAAGTTTTCATCTTTTTGTTGGCGCTCTTCGGTTGTATAAAGCCAACCTTATTCTTACGTGCCCTTATGTGCTTTATCTTATTTCTGATAGCGTAGTAGATGTAAAAGATTATTTCCAGTACGCTGATCATGCTGCAGCCTAGGCACAGTCCAAACACGCCGCCTAGATTCGCTGAAAATGGAAAAAATTAGATATTGACACTGAAATTCATAGTCAAGATAGTGGCTTTTTTTAGAGAACGATTCAAACAACATATGTGTCATATGCCTTTATGCAATGCATAAGGTTGTGACTTGTGTATGACACATATATCGTCTCAATCGTTGTCTAAAGAAACCCCTATCTTGACTGAATTCTAGTGTTTAGGTATATGACACGGATCTGCCCGCGAAATTCTTTTTAATTTGGTTTTTCGCAATTCGTAAACGAATCGAACTAGGCTTATGCCATTAGAATACCATAAGCCTAATTTGTAGCGCCAATGGCAGTATCATCTCTACAGGCTTATATAAAAATCTTTACTTAATAGTTTTCAGTTTAAGAAATTTGTCAAAATAATAAATTTGACGTGAGCTACTCACAAATTAGTCGATACATACTCTACGACTAATTTGTGAGTACCTAACTCACATTGAGTGAGCTTTAATGACGGGCTTCTTTTTCTTGGGCAGGAGGAAATCTTCATGGATGTCAATTGACATGCCCGACTTCACAGAGGTTCTCTCGGTGACCTACGGACTAAAACCAGCTGCCTTTTCTGGCCGTCTTTCCGATACTGCAAGGCGCAAGTCTTCAGGAAAGGGGCTGTCCGGTCAGGCTTCGTAATTTATGGACGGGCTGGCATTATATGAATATTCACTTTTTCATTCACTTTTGATCTCTACTCACATGCTATAGTTATGAGCGACGTGACCGTCTCCTGCTTCTGCTTCACGTGCACCGAGTTGCGGAAGAAGAAGTTCATAGCGGACGTGCTCTTGTTGAACTGTAGACCTGAACTGAAAATTAAAAAACCTTGAAATATTATGGAACAGAATTAAAGAAACTTCTTTTATTCAAATCAAGTTTTACATGAGCTTTTGAATAGATGAATACAATAGTAAGTATAGGCAAGTACATTAAGATTTACAGATTATTTGCTAGGAAACGCTCCTACATACTTAGAAGGAACTACCAATCGCTAAGTCTTATAATAATTTAATACCAAGTAACTAAGTTGGCTTCGACACGGCATAGGCAGCGCTAGTCCGAGTAAACTCGGCGCCCTAAGTGAATTATCAGGACTAACATAACAGTTTGCTAAAATTGCTTAGCGTTATGTCTAGGGAAGCTAGCAGCGACTGAAACCTCTATTCCTAGAATGCATCTGAGCGAATTTAAAAATTAAAGTTGCCTTTATATCCCATTCGGGATGATTTCCCACCCTATTTGGTGCAAGAAATATTATGCGGTGTCCTAGGGAGGTCACCAAAATAATAGGTACTTATTTAAACAAAAAAAATATATTATATTATGCAGTTTTCTTACTAAGGTTTGTGTGTCATGTGTGGAAGCGCCATAAGGTTCCCGATGGTCACATCGACGTGGTAGCGCATGGACACACAGTCTCGCAAGCAATGACACGTTTCAATGTTGTGCCATTTATACAAATCCTCTGAAAATTATACAAAAAGCTTGCATAAGTTGCTGGTTTAAATAGCGGCGTAGTGGCGAAAAGTTGATGAATTCGGAAAGCAAGAGTCGACTTTTCATGATTATGCCGCGCTGACGGATCAACCAATCGTGTGCACCCAACATTCGCCAGCCAATCGCGTCAATGTTCAAATTGTTTGCCAGCATTTTGCCAGACTCAAATGCTGGGTTTTTTGCAGCAGAGTTGCGACGAGTTACTGAATTTGTGCTATCTGAGAGGGCACCACTATTATAAGAGTCTGTTCAAGCCGATATTAACACAGCCTGTGCTGCATATTCAACAGCGTCTATCAATACGTTCATAAAAGGTAGAGGAAAAGTGAAAATCCTATTGTCTACATGACAGGAAAAATACTTAATTAAAGGACATTAAAGGTATTAGGTAGGTACTTATTCGTAGGGGACCTGCAGATCTTACTTTTAGCCTGCACAATGCAGTCGATGTTAGTGACATTGCAGGCCCGAGACAGCCTGACGTAGGGCAGGTAGGGCATGGTGCAGTGGCAGAGGCGCTCGATGGCGCGCACCACGCACAGCAGGTCACAGTCCGAGTTGTGGTACTCGCCGAAGTGTGGCAGGATCTGCTCGTCCTCAAAGTAACATTGACGACTGAAAATATACGACTTTCATGAATTTCTTCAGGTACTAATAATTAGCTTTAGCCTAACTTTACTAGCCTTTAGATTTAGAATAGGGCTTGCAATTGCTGACCTGTTTTTAAAGCGCCAGCTTGGCGCTAATAGCAGTAATGAGCGTCATGTACCTAAGCGTACTCTGAACTAAAAGTTTTCGAGTTCTTGATAATGTTCTCAAAGGTGTGTGAAATCCGCACTTGGACTGTTTGGTATAACCAAACTCTTCTCGTTCAGAGAGGAGACCCTTGCTCAGTAGTGAGCTGGCTATGAGTACATGATGATGATGACGATGATGATATTCAGTTACCCACCTCCAATAAGGCAAGGCAGTGACGTCCTCGGAGCAGTAAGTTTGAGTTGCGTGAATGGAGTGAAAAGATTCCGAGTATGCATGCAACAGATTCGTCTCGTCGTCCGCTGGGAATTCGTGAGATTCCGTAAACATTGTCTAGAACAAAAGGGGAAATTCATATATTCTAAAATGTTAAATTTTAATTTACTTTTCAATAGTATAATAGCCAGTAAAAGTATCCGTATAAGATATAGGTAAGGAACTATTAGTACCTAAAGATATTCGGAATATAATATGGATCAGAGACATGATCGATAACTGTGAACCTCTCTCTCTTCCTGGGTTTCAGTTCCGTACTTAGGCGTAGCCGTCCGTTGTACGTGAAATTATATGACTATGTACCTCATAAGACAGTTCAGAATTACTCAGCGGGCACGGAGAGAGCTACGCTTGGAGTTTCTCTAGGAGACCAAATGATCAAACCGAGAATGACCAGATCCGAAGGAGGATCCGATTAACCGATATAGGCCAATAGGTTACAAAGTTGAAGTTTCAATTAGAAGAGCGCAGTTGTTGTTGACGTCCCAAGAATGGTCATCAGAAAGAGGTAAGTAGGTACATCAAACCAGTCTCAGGGAGCGGCTGGTTTCAAGGGTGCAAGACCGTGGCGTATGGAAGTTACAAGAGACCTATTAGATGTCCACCAGAGAACATCTGTCAATGGACGACAAGGGATGATAAAAATAATTCTGTACCCTTATAGATCCAGCTATGAGAAGTGTCCCACTTAGAGCATTTTCAGGATCATAATCTGTGACGACGGTCAACGCGTCGTTAATACCGCCCGTAGATGCAGTGTGTGGTGCAAAATGTGGTACCCTCTCGTTCCTGAAACTGAATTTTGATTTATGATATAGGTACATGGGTACGCTTAATAACAAAAGAGCAACTGCTGTTTCCTGTCGACTCCTCTCAGCTTTTCGAAGCGGTGGTAGAGTCACAGACATAGCTTAAGAGGGGTCTCTCCGTTACTCGCTCCATACAAACGTAGTTCGTCTCTCATTGGAATACTTACCAATCATACCTACTCAATGGAATTTTGTAGAAACGTTCTGGGAACTAATATCTATGCCTGTGGTTTTCCAGATTTTCGTTAAAATATTCGGTTTCAAAGTTACGCGGTCTTAAAAATTCACATACAAATGTTTGAGCCCCTGTAATTTTAAAACTACATATTTTTAGAAAAATCTAAAACACCACAGCCACAGATATTAGTTTCTAGAATATGTCTGCAAAATTTCATGGACTTTGGTTGCTTAATATTCAAATGAAATTGGGACTACGATTGTATGGAGTAAGTGACGGAGAGAGCCCAGTTAAAAGATACTAATCGTGCAAGGTACATGAAATAACTGGCATCAGTCTTCTCTATTAGCTCGACGCGCGCCGTGAACAAGGTAAGTATATTTTTTCAGTAGACACATAGGATTTTCGCCTGTCCTTTACCTTTTCTCATTGAAATGATAGACGCTGTTGAATATGCAGCACATGCCGTGTTTCGTTAGTATCGGCCTGAACAGACCTTTGCAGTTAGGATAGCGTTGACCTCTCAGATAGCACAACCTCAGGAAGTCGTCGCAACTCTGCGGCAACAAGCTCAGCACTTGTAGAGCCTGATCGATAACATGAAATACAAATAGTTTATTTCAATATCATAAACGACGTTGGACCCTTCAATCTGGAGTCTTCTTGTAAGAGTAGGTACCTATAGTAAGACTACATCTGTAGGTATTAGAAGACTCCGATCTTCTTTAAATATGTCAATAGATAACTATAAACATTAACATAAGGTTGTACAAAAAAAAACTAAAGCTAGAAGCAAACAAAATACTTATGTACAAAATAAACAGGTACTTAGGTATGCCTTGAGTTTAAAACCTCCTTTCGAAAAAGTAACTGTACCTACCTACCTAAGTACCTACCTATAGTGACCGACTCTAAGGGTCATGACTCATGACAGGAAAGACGCTGAGTGGGAATGCTCTTAAGGCTCAGATTTCGTTCTGGATAAGTTCGTATTCGAACTTTTGCGTTTATTTTTGATAAAACCTAATATTTATTGAGTGAATGCTGGTAAAGCCCGAAATCGATTATAATTGTTATCATAGAATGGTTCAGACTTTTGCCATTAAAACTCGGTAAGCGAATTTACTATCAAATTCAAGAGTTTGTAAACGTTAGTTCGGGCCATTACAGTAGCATATAGTTACATTATATAGATAATAGAGATAGAACCTTACTGATAAAAAAACGCGCTTAGTCTATCCGATTTGCAAAATTAGATTGATTTGGTCATCAGTCGGATTTACGCTCAGACGTGAAATTTATTTTGGTTGATATTTGAATCGTGTCGTTTTTAAAAAGTTTTTGAGGAACAACAAGAAAATCAAGGAAGATAGTAAGTAAAAAAGTGTTAAAAAAAAGACGGAATAAAGTAGGTACATTCTCAAGGGATGGATTTGTTTCCTATCCAAAGACCAAATGCACTGCACAATAATTATAAGTAGGTACTAGGACGGTATTTAACTCACACATAGAGGTTTCGTAGCCTTCGCAGCCTCTACAAATGCCTCTACGTGTTGGACCCATAAAGATATTACTACTATTACTTTCACAACATCTACTATTAATGAATGAATTAATTAAATAGACATAAGTAAGTATTATATTTTTACTCACATGATACCTATTGAGCGTTAGCATGTTTTGAAAGTCAATCAATTCCTCCGTATTACTATTGCCGAAGAGTTCGTAAAATCCCAATAGTCGTGGCAAAAAGTCTCCCATATCAACTGTCATTATACCTTCTCTGAAAACAGACAAATACTAAGATTGATAAGAAGGGACAACTGTATGTGGACTAGTTATAAAAGGCTACTTTTTACATTTTATTACACAACCAATAAAAAGGCGGACTTTTAAGGCTCGAACATTTTGTTTCACAATCAATCTTAGAAAGATGCGATTTTTGTATATCCTAGTATCGCAAGTCTTTCCGATCTTGCCTTAAACTTTTAAAAAGCTTTGATTCATCCAAAATAATATCGTCACGTCGCATCTTGAACGCGCAAACTTCAAGTGAATGAGTTAAATTTCGCAAGGTATGCTATTTTACTTAGCTAATTGTTCTTATTAAATGTAACGACTTAAGAACCTTGCCAACGCTGTCTCTTAGAGCTTCTGCTCTTGCTGAATCTTGCGAACCTATTGAGTAATTGAGACTTCATACCATTATTGCCATCCTTATCTGGAGGAGACGAAGCGAAAAGGATGTCACAACATTACTCACACGAGGGTCCTATCCAAATATTCCATAGCGCTGAGGGTGACCTGGTTGGGCGAGCACACAGTGACGGCCGGGTAGGACACGTTGCGTATGGGCGCGTACTGGTTCTCGATGGAGATGCGCGTTGGCATCTCCGCGAACCGATTGTACAGGAACAAAGTCAATATGAACGACATGAACAGAGTTAGAACGAGGGATATAGCCCAGAAGCATCTGGAAAAAATCCACATTTAAGAGAGGTCTCTCCGTCACTCGCTCCATACAAACGTAGTTCGTCTCTCATTGGAATACTAACCAATCATACTCAATAGAATTTTGTAGAAACGTTCCGAGAACTTAATATCTATGCCTGTGGTTTTCCAGATTTCCGTTAAAATATTCGGTTTCAGAGTTACGCGTTCATAAAAATTCACATGCAAATCTTTGAGCCCCTGTAATTTTAAAACTACATATTTTTATAAGAATCTAAAACACCACAGCCACAGATATTAGTTGCTTAAATATGTCTGCAAAATTTCATGGACTTTGGTTTCTTAATATTTAAATGAAATTGGGGCTACGATTGTATGGAGTAAGTGACGGAGAGAACTCAAAGATTTGTATTTGAATGTTTTAGACCGCGTAACTTTGAAACCGAATATTTTAACAGAAATCTGGAAAACCACAGGCATAGATATTAGTTTCTAGAATATGTCTGCAAAATTTAATGGACTATGGTTGCTTAATATTCAAAGGAAATTGGAATTACGTTTGTATTGATCGAGTGACGGAGAGACCTATCTTAAAGGTACGTGCCCAGGATTGAACCCTGGACCCTCCCAATAGGAAACTGAGGTCACTGGGCTATCAGCAATAACTAAGGTTACCAATCTATCTGTATACAAATACTTGTATAACGCACCTGGACAAGGGATCCGGATATAAATAGAAATATTTGAGCCCCAACACGCTGCTTTCAAGACAATATTTCCGCAGTAAAGTTTTAGAATCCCCTTCCATTTTTTTTGAGCTCCACTTATAACCGAATTCGTGTTTTACTCAACCCGCGGAAAGGAAAGTAAATGAAAAATGAGTGCAAGTTTCGTGTCAATCATTAATTATAATAAATTCAAGTATTACTAATAATGTAATTACCTATGGCGTGACACGTAAATAACTATACGAATCACATAAATTTTTTAATTTTATTTGAATCATGATGCAGTACTCCTAACTCAGAAACTATCGCCGTACTACGTAGGTATATATGTAAGTTATGAGTTGATAGGTAGTTCTAAGTACAATCTACATGTGCCTACTAAATTACGGAAATATAGTGACGAAAGTTTCATCAAAATTCGCGGCGTCAGCAAAATATCAGACAAACCCATCTGAGTCACATGTAAAAAAACCGTCGCTCGCTCTCGAGCGAGTCTCACTCTTTTAGGGTACATAATTATGAACATCATATTTTGAGTGTATGAAATATTTATTTTCCGAGCTAGAACATCGCAGTAAACCGTGAAAGAAAACACTCAAAAAATGTTCGTTTGTTTTGGTCACAGCTTACAAACTTTGTTATAAATCGTATTTTTTTTAGTATTTGTCGTTTAAATACAGTTCATATTAAAAGACAGACAGACAGCAGAGTGACATTAATAGGGTTCGGTTTTTACCCTATGAGTATGGAACCCTAAAAACGCTAAAAAATTATGTTACTGTATGTGTGTTTGAATATTAGTTAGCCCTTGAAAACACCTGTGTGATGTCTCTGTTTTAATCAGATTAAATTAATGCTAGTTAATTTATATCTGTCACGCCACGCTATAATGATTAAATTATGTTCTGAAAAATACATAAAACGTATCAATATGAGTGTCATTTTCATTATTGTGATAGATTTAGTTATAGGCATAGACTTATGCTTATCGGTATAGACATATTAATGGTTATAGGATTTCAAAGTTCTAACAGACAAGGCACAAACAGACGAACAGACAAAGTGCAAATTCACCCAAGATTCCGAGACCACGTTTCACTCGTTCAAAACTCATTTCCAATAAGAACCCTAAAAAGGTCAAATGAGAAGCAATTAAAATCAATTTTTAGGAAACTGTATAAAGTGATTTATTGAGAACATTTTTTAAATATTTTACGTTAGTAAGTATAACAATCAAATGGGATTCATTTCTGGTTATATGATGACAATATTCTGAAATGTTAATAATTACTTATATATATATATTATAATGATATTTGCAATACAAAGTTGTTAAATTAGCACAATAAACGTTTTAATTTCTAAAATTAATTAATGTATACATTTGGTTACATAAAGACATTTAAAAATAAAAACAAAAGCAACAAATGAGTAATATTCTTCTTGTAACCAAGCCATTTGATAAATATTATTTATTTGGAGTATTTAATTAAATGGATTTTTAATATCTTATGTTAATTCGATCGTAAGAAAATTCTACTAAGACCATTACGATCTTAATTTTTGCAAAAAACTCTTATTTTAGGGATCCTTAATAAGTATTTTTTTTTAATATAAAATATTGGTCGGTTGAAAGCAAGCTGTACAATCCTACAATAAACCTACGATTTTATCAATTTATTCCGTACACATTACTAGTTTTAACTTTTACAAAAAGTGCTAAGTTGAAAGTTATCACGGTTTTTGGTGTATTATATTTACGTAGGGTCCAATTTTATCCAATACTATGAGAAATTAACTAGCAGCATCAAATCTGAAGAAACTTTAAGTCATAACCACCTTTCGCGAATCTCTAGCACTTCGTACCACTTCAATATTCCTCAAAGCAACGGAAATACGAGTGTGGTCGGTATCAGTCCTCCATGCACTCTACACAGTGACGGTCTCTAAGTAGTTGGGTTACTTATTACAAATAAGCACAGTGGATACATATTACACCCTATGTAGAGGTCTGCGTGAGAAGTACTCACGAGAATGCGGATCAGATCCTCGTAGTGTTTTTTTTTTTAAAAGAATATTAGCCATTTTAATCATGACTAACATTCCCCTTTCCCCTCCAACTAAGCGTAAAGCTTGTGCTAGGAGTGGGTACGACAATAGTGCACAGCTGGGGTTTGAACCGCCGACTTTTCGCAATTCAGTCCACTCCTATAACCGTTGAGCTATTGAGGCTATAAAGTGTAAGTGTTCACATAAAAACAGGCACTGGATCAGCACAAACTACCGTCACTTAGTTATATGTATACTTTTCTCAGATTTAGGCCACAAAAGAGGGGCGCGAAGGGCTATAGATTCGCGTATTTACATACTTAGTATATTCCAGAAAAGGATAGCTCCCTATTACCTATTGTCTTTCTATGACTTTCTGACCATTCTTTGTCGTAACATTAAACCTCTATCAAACCTATCTATCAATAATAATTGTTTCACATAATAAATGATGATTAGAAATCAGATATTCATTCATAATATTTACCTAAATGTTTACGTATTAGGTAAGTATAAAAGCCAAAATATCTAAGTTATTACTTGTAAGTTAATCAATTATGTTGTAGGTATCTGAAAATTGTTGACAAAGGACGAACTATGGAGGAGAAAGTATTGGATAGGTAATAAACATTACGTGAAACTGTGGAACATAATATGTTATGTTTTGAATATCTATTAGTATGAAATCTAAGTATACCTACCTATTATACTATAATTGATATCTATTTAATCTATTTGGGAGTTGTCTCAGACAAACAGGTACACGATTTTTTTTTGGAGGCGAATTCGTAAAACTTGAAATAACAGATTATTAAAAAGAATTTCAATATCAAGATGATTAAAAAGAGGGAAGGAAGAAACGTACCGAGATTTTATGGGACGATATAAATTTAGGGGATATTTTTTAAGCAGATTGAGAACTCTTGCTAATTTAATAAAATGGAAATTTTTAAATATTAACTATTTAAATATATAATTTACAATATACTTACACGGTTTTGTCTTTTGATAAACAACTGTTAGCGTTTCAAGACATTGTATATAATATTACTCGTATATACCTATACAGTGCATAATTAATGCTTAAATAAAATTAATATCCCTCGTAAAAAAAAATAAACACTAGGTAGTTTCGTATTCAATTAAAGTTTTTATGTAGGTATGTACCTATACCTACCTACAAAATGTAGAAATGTTATACTTACCTATTACATCGATTTATCAATAAATTAGACTTACGTATTAGAATTATCGCGATAAAAAGACAATTGAAAAACTGTTACATATAAGGTAAAAAAATATTAAGTACTTAGGTATAACAAGACAAAATAATTATCAACTTTTATATTTTCTACGATGCATTCTATGATATACTTAATATCAAAAAGAAATAGGTAATTTAACACATTACTTACCTATACAAAGTACAAATATCATATATTATATCTATAACTTTATATCTATATTTTAATTTATTTTCAATAAGTAGTTAACTGTTATATAAATGGAAAGTAGGAAGATCATAAAAAACTTAACTGTAAAAGATTGCCTACCCAACATAAGTGTAAGCATATTTTTATAAAGCTTCAACGAAATACAAAATATATAAATAAACATAATATTTTTTAAAGATATGGCCCTCCATACTTCAGAAATTAGGGTACCTATCTAAGTATCTTTCGCGTTATTATTTATTTTGTGCATAAACATGCACTTAAATATTTTATATCAATGAGTTAAATCTTATGATGGAATCTTTCGGAAAAATCGTTATAGAAGCAGTGTAAATGTATTTATATTATTTAATTATTTATTAATGATGAAGTTGAGTGAAATATAATATAGGTAAGTGGCCGAGCAGATCAGCTATGTAACTTTGTAAGGACGTAGTTGCACCTAGGTATAAAATACAATAATATCATTAACATTCTATTTTATAAATTCTATTTGATGAAAAAGTCATATATCTCTAACCGTAGTAAACATTAATTGTATAATATACACGTATTAAATATCAATAAATACTCTGTCACTACTTTATCCTATCTCACAAGTATTGTGCGCCCAAGTCTTCATCATATTTTTATAAATAAGTACCTACTACAAAAAATTTATTTATTAGAATATCATATTGAAATAAACTTTCAAACATTTAATAAGCTTTTACATCTTTAGAAGATAAACCTACACCAATTTAATAGTCATTAATAAAACCTCTCTTTTACTGTGTATTTCATACAAATGTATAATAATAATACTAACACCAAACATTTCGCTTAAATAAATATTTTCCTCTAAAAAATCATAACGCTCCAAGAATCTATCAGTCAGACACGCTTCTCCTATAAGAACAATGTATAATAAGTAATATATGAAGCACACCAAACGTGAATAACTATAATTGAACAACTTCCAACTTCCACAAAGAAAGCAATTACGAAGTTTCACAACACCAAACTCGTAAAAAGACCTTTGAGGCCGACAAAAGGGTACATAGGTAAATGCCCTCTCCACCCTCCATACGTGAGTATGAAGAGTTTGCGTTCACACCGAATTCGATTTTAATGCAGGACGAAACCCGACAAAAATCGGGGAACAAGACGCGAAGACGCAAATAATATTCTTCTTTTTCTTCTTTTGCTTTTAATAGTGCTAGATCAACGCTAAGCGGCGAAGAATATTGCAAAATGGTTTCACATTCGCGGTTTGCTAATTCACGGCTTCGCGGGCGATTCGTCCACGAAAGTGGAACGCGAAACAAGAGAGTCATAGACAGACGCGTAGACTCGAAGAGCCCGCAGTCTCGAGTCTTGACTAGAGTCACACGAGTGCGTGCTGGCGGACGCCGGAGAAGGTCTCGGCGTAAAAGCACCTTCGCGGTGCGGCCAGGGTCTTGTGCAGGAACTGCAGTTGCAAGTTGCGAGCGATGCCGAGGGGCAAGGCAGGGTCAGTTCACACGGGCGCGTCCGGCGCGCACTATGTGGACGACCGTCAGGAGTCCAGCAGCACGTGCCATCGCTGCACCTGGACGGATGGCTGAAATCGAAAACATATATGTTACACTTTATAGACAAAAGATATGTTAATGATTTTAAGCTTATTTCGTGGTTTAACGACATATTATATCAACTCATGCAAGTGAGCCGAAATATCGACAAATGAAAATCATCAAATTAATCGTGGTATGTCTATGAACTCGTTATATCCACAATAGTTATTAAAGATATATTTGAATATAGGTAAGTTGTAATATTAAATAAATATACAAACAGTAAACGAACGAGCAGATCACATCATGTCAAGTTACGAACATTTGCAGCACCAGAGGAACCGATAACGCGTAGACGGATTTTGTGCAATTTATTATACCACCCCTTGAATAACCCCATGTTGAAATCTATGGTTGAAAAGTAGGAACACCGCCGAAGTAATATAATCCGACCGATATAATACTTATTTGTCGCGTATCAAAATTATTGCTAGAAAGATCCTTAGATACCTGTTGTCCTTGTTGTTCACACAGGTCCTGCCAATGCCTCTCCTCTTCTCTCCCCGAGGAGCTGTGTCCGAGAGAGAACCAGCCCACCATCTCGTTGCGTTTGACGCTACGACGCCACCACACTGACACCATTAATGTTACTTCAGTCAACTGGAACAGCGCCACCTAAAGTACCCAACATTTTCATTTATTACTGTTATCAACATAACTATACGTATTGAGAGTTGGAGAAGATGAGATCAATAACACATAGAAGCAGCATGGTGGCCGATGGATCTTAATTTTTTTTATAGCTAGGCTACAAATTTAAAACTGAAGAACACTGCGTATACCAATACCAAGAATCAGTCGTGGGTTATGGGCCATAACCCGCGACTGATTTATTATTATATTGGTATTGGACTAAAACATGCCATAACTTATGGCATGTTTTAGTTATTTATCAGTCTTTTGAGAGATCTACTGCTTTGAGAAATGGAGCCGTCTTTTCAAGCCAAACTTAAAATTACTAGCAGTTAAGAAGCAAGATTACTCAAAAAAAAAATTAATAACATCAGCTCATGACTTTTAAAGAAACTATTATAGGTAAGTACATAGGTGGTAGTAGCTTTTTATTACTGCAAACCTGAAATATAAAGAGTTCCTTATAAAGTGGGTTGGACTGCGCTCGGCGCGTCGACGACTTGCAGCGTCCCATCTCCATACCCAAAGAACTGATGAGCACCAATTTTACATATGTGTCTGGTGCTTTATTGGGCGACAGCTTACGAAAATGTGTGCCTTTTATGATCTGAAAGAAACATAATTGTATTCATTAATTATGATTTATTATACAGCAGTTCAAATTACCATTTAATTTTGTCGAATTATTGGAATGTCCTCCCAAAACCTACGCGTAGAACATATTATGGTACAGATTGATGGCTGTATCTTACCTCTACAGACAAATGTCCAGTAGTCGGGTTATACTGTAGCCCAAGCAGAAGCTCGGGAGCAGAACGCGTGCTACAGCAGGATGACGCAGAATCTGATCTTGCGAGACTGCACGCCTCTCCGCCCAAAGTACTGGGTGACATGGCTGTGGTTATTGATGATGGACTCGCTAACACACCCGTGATAGAATGGTTGAGGTCCAATTTGGGCAGCTAGAATATTTTTCCAAATTATATTATTATTATTAAACATATCAATTACAGAAATCAAATTATGTGTAGGTAGGTATACGTAAGGCGTGATTTTAGTTCTGTGATTGTTAGAGTAAACTGCCAGAAATGTCGGAACCACTCCTGGATTTGTTCTGTGGTAAGCGCAAATATGAGAAACTCAAAAATTCTAAAAATAAGGTCGAGAAATGGCACTAGAGTACCTATGCCAGTAAGCAAACCCTACCCAATGGGATTGAAAAGAAAGTAAATTCCAAATGGAACCATCCAAAACCATAAAGATCAAGTGAGCTATTATATCATTTACATTTTACCGAAACATGAAACAATTTTTGGTGGACTATTTAGTATTTATACAACGGGGTGACGAAGTGGGCTGGGCACAAGTTACAATCCAATGAATTGATTTTTTAAGTTATAATATCTACTTATCTAGATATGATACTAACCTGCAGGGTAGGCTGATGATGATGTTGTCTTGGTGACAATTGGAGCCACAAGTTGTTCTCCAGCTCGAAGTTCAGATTGGCGAAGCTAACTGCAGCTTCACCAAGCAGTCGTTGTCGACGCATCCGCTCACACCCATATATCCGTATACGAAGTCCGAGACCGTGGACATCCTCTGATGGCAATGGGGCATTGTTAAATATAGTCTTTTTTAAAAAATAAAACCAAACAATCGAGCAGGCGGATCACCTGATGTTAAGTGATTACCGATGCCCATGAATATTTGCAGCACCAGAGGTACCGCCGATGCGTTGCCGGCCTTTCAGGAATTTGTTGCCTTAATTTTTAATTTAGGATTATAAATAAATGTCTAAAATAATGAGGATTCGGCAGGTAATTGTGCAGTAAGTACATACTAGGCCATGATGTTAAATTAGGTAATAGGATCTATAGTATTAATAAGTTGTTCAAAATTTTGAAAGTCTACAAATATACCGTTGCACCTAAGGAACTTAAAAAATCAAAATATCTGGAGTTTAAAAATGATTATGTTACCTGGGTTGATTTTGTGCAAGACGAAACTCTCCATGTACTGTGGGTTCTCCCCATTGCGTATCTTTGACTTGTACTTCTGTTTCTTTAACGGCAATAGAACAATGCGGACCTGTAAGAATTATCACAGTTGAAGATTTATTAAATAAAGCAAGGTCCTGTGACTCTTTAGCAAGAAATGTTTGACCGCACAGTAACCAGACGCGTATTTAAAGCATAATTTATTAATTTAATAAGCCAAAATTGAATTGAATGAAAGCCCGCCATGCCCGATAAGTAGGTAAATACTTGCACCAAGATAAGTATAAGTTGTATCTTGCGCGGTTGGGAAAAACGATTCAGTGACTGCCTTTTTTTTGCTAATTGCAGGGGTGGCGTTAATAGCAGGTCATCAGGTAGCATAGCTATTATTAACTCGAATATGAAAAAAGAGCACAAAGATTGCTCTTCAATTCATTTGAATCTCTCTACAAAGGTAGAGAAATCCAAGTTTTTGATAAAAGGGTATATGATACCCTGATGAATAAGTGATGAGGGAGTAAGGGATTCAAGGATACCTGGCTCTGTAATACTTGTCCGGGCGCCTTCTGCGGCAACGACCGCGCCTGTAGCACGTGCACGGTCATGGCACGTACAGGTGCATCGAAGAGCAACGTCAGCTCTACGGACCCGCGCTCCTGCGATCCCCCGCCGCTCTCGCCGCAAAGTAACGATGTGTCCTAAAATATTGAGGTATTCCATACGATTGACAAAATTGATCAACTAGTGTCAAGATTGGAGTTACTTGTGTAGGACCACCAAACTTAATATACTTAGTTATGTGCTAGTTGCTACCTACTATTTACAAAAGCGTTAGGAATGCCTCTTTCTATTCCATGACTTAAGCATAGTAGACTAGGTACTATGATATTATTCTGTGACGTAAATTAGTACCTAAGTGATGATTGATGACTGATGAGCTAAGCTGGAAGAGGTATGGCAGTTTTTGTATTGATATTAGGAGGTACCGGCATGCGTAATCGAGGTGGTAAGTAAGTTACTGGAGCCAAAGCTATTCACCAGACCAATCAGAGCCGATTAAAACAGTTTAAATTCCTTTTCGTGGTGGGAGGTGGGAGTTGCGTGATCCTCTCGTTTGTAAATTTTTTTTTAAACTTTCAAGGGATCCTCCAGATTTTTTTTCTGTAAGCAGGTACATTTTTGTACATTATTATTATATTACACGCCCATAGAGCTCAAAGATCTTTTTTCAGGAACAATATGAAATGTTATTATTATGGATATCGGAGTAGGTACCCCAACGGTTCTCAAAAACTATCAGCGATAGAGGCATGATCTTAAAATTGGAAATCTAGAATTTTTGTCAACTGGTAAAAAAGATCCCATGAACAAAAAATAATTTTCGCATGGATTTTTATTCCTTGCTTTTGCTTGTGTGTTCTTTCAGTCAAAATATTAAAAATTAACGTGGCACAGCGCTCACCACTGGGAAGTATTTAAAGTTTAAAGACTTCCCAGTGGTGAGCGCTACTTTATGAAAGGGCTTAAAGTTTAAACCCTTACGTATCGTATGTGTAATCAATATGAAATAAAATACAAGGAAGTATAAATGAACAATAATTACATTATGCGCAATAACATCGCTTTCAACACTGCTCTGCGCCTCCAAGGTGTGTATGTACTCAGCTCTCTGCTGCACCACTTCATCGATCTTCGTCTCCCGGAGGCTGGTGTCACGCGACTCCCGAAGGCTGGTCTCTCGCAGCGTGTTCTCTATCACTTCCACCTCCACTTTGGACTGGTTCTGATTCTCGTTCTTTTCCTCGTACCTGCATTCCACCTCCTCTTTATCCTGCAAAAAGGTTAATAGATTGAAAAAGAGGGACCCTCATCAAATTTTTAGAAAAAACTTGTGATGCAAGAGGGTAAAAGAAGAAGGGTTAAAACTATGAAAATAATGATAAAGAAAAAACTATCGGACCTGATTGATAATGGTTCTACATCCATATCCTTGGACCTTCGCATTTTTGCCTCTGTTTAATTGGCCTCGCAACACTCTTTTACATTGTTTCTAATTATTGCTCTGATATGGGGTTGAGTTATAAGTATGGTCATAAAAATTGTAAAAGACCAAAGAAATATTTGTAAAGGGAATTATTAAGGTATAGTTATGATTGCACATATTAATTATATTCTAGAGAAAATAGTACCTACCATCTTTTGAACAATGGTTCAGAAGATTACTCTACTTAAACTAAGTATTTACGAGTTATAGTTCCTGAAGGGCTGTATAAATACATAGTGAAATATCCGTACAGAAAAAGAAAAGAACGATACATACACCTATGTTTAAATATTAAGATGATGTTGACAATGACTAAAAAATACTGTAGAGTGTAGACATTATATGACGTACTTAGGTCATTACGAGTATAGTACGCGTCAGGTTGCGATTGCAATTGGCGTATGAGGCGGGGCGTCCCTACCCCGGTTGCCATCTCAACCTGTCGCGCACTATATGTACCTAATGAAAGCTCATGATTCGGAAAAAGCTAAAACCTAAAACACGTGTCCAAATTATGTTAGCAAATCTCAAAGTTATAGCTCTAAATAACATGTATGGAAGTTAGGGTAAGCATAATATCTACTCATTTAACTAATGATTTTGCTAATTGGGGAAGTGCAAAACACAGCTAGAGATTAGAGAAAAATACGTAAATTATATAAACTTGTTATTGATAATAAAATAATCTTTGTAGGTAAGTAGGTACTATAGTATTTAGCTAATCATAATAATTTTACTTATAAAAGCAGTCTATCAAATAGTACGCGACAGGTCGAGATGACAATCGGAGTATAAGGCGGGGGATGCCCCGCACACTCGCACGTCGCCCGTGCTAACCCGTACGGGGTTAGCGCGGCAGCTGTGCTGGTATGCGGGGCGTCCCCACCCAGACTGCTATCTCGACCCGTCGCGTCGCGTACCTACTTAGAATTCTGTTATCAGATGATTAGCTTATCGCTCGAGCTAATCACAGACTAATGTTTACCACCTGTGTTTAGTACCAATATATTATTATGATTAGGATTGGATACACTCATAGACATACTCGTACATCTAAAATACCTAATCATTATTATGGGTCGAAGAAATAACAACGTGTTCTTGCTGCAACAATGCATTTCAGACAATAGTGTGAGTTTGACGGCCAAGAAGAGGTGATTTGCAATTACGCTCTGTAGCTGTCAAACTACGGCGAGAAAAGCCCTTCATCAAAATGAAAAATACTTACGGAGAAATAACTCAGGTATAAGAAAGCAGATTTTAATTTTATTAAAAATAATATGGTTTAGTTTGCGACTGAGCCAGCGAGCTCAAATGGGAAATTCTCAGATATTCGACGAAGATCTCGTAAAATAAATAAATACTTAATACATTCTAAGAAAACAGAAGCGAGATGAAATGCAGCCATTAGTCTGTGCGCGCTACAGGTGTCTCAATTGGCGGTCACGGCATCTAATGTGAAAATGGATCATCTGTGGTACTGGTATATATTATTTATAGTCTGGACTTTGGAATTTTACCGCTTGTAACTGATATTTAATTTTAGATAAGTCTCTTGGATTTGAATGAATATTCATATTTCTTTCCATAATTAAAGTATAACCCATTACCTACTTAGTTAGTTTTAAATATGTATAATATACGGCTACCATTAGTTAGTACCTAGTTGGATTTTGATTTTTTTTTGTTAGTGATTTAAGTAAGTACCTATTTTTAATTCCAAAAACCGGGTCCAGAATGACACCGAAAACACATAAATAAGATCCGGCCTATATGTTTTCAAAATCGGAAGACTTTTCAGCATAAGTCAAGAGGTTGTTCAGTTCTCAATTGCGCATGTAAAGCGCCCAGAATGTTTTCACATGAGTCTGGAGTCGGCTACGAACTATGAATAGGTATTTACTAATACGCACTTAAATGTGACTAGGTTATAATCAGTAGTAAGTAGTACCTATTCATAGTTTGGTGGAATAACATAGACCGACCGACCGTAGATAAAAACTTGGGATGTTTTGTATGAATGCTACGTTTCATATTTGTCAAGTTACCTGTTGTATGCGCAAGCGCAGTTCTTCATCCGAGTCGGAGGCCTCGAACGTGAATACGCGTTCAGGATAATGGTTCGTTTTCGACAAAGCATCTATAACAACACGTACGCACAACGTCAATCAATATAATAACCCTCTAAACTAAGCTATCAACTAACAACTACAAAGTCTAGTCTAGATTTTAATAAAATAGTGCTAAAGAAGGTAGGTTAATGATCTCGACAATTTTCAAAATATCATCTAGTTTATGAATATCTTTGCCTTATGGCAAATGGCTTATAACCTCTGGGGTTATTCTGTATCTTTTTGACATTTAGCAACTCAGTCGCGTTCGGTCATCTTCACACAAAAACTCAACAATGATTATACGCTCGTTGTTGAGGTGTGTGCGCATGACATCGTATGGCTGTGGCTAAATGTGAAAAACTCATGTAATAACCCCGATGACCGAGAGCTTCTGTGAGGCACATATTATTTTATTTTATCATAATATATAAACTATGTTGCTACTATGTTAACCTAAGGTTCTATAATAATCTATGGGATCCAACATCGCATAACATGAATATTTAATTCGATATAAAAGCAGTACACTAAGAAATTCATTGATTAGGATTAGTCTACTTAGGTACAAAATATTTCTTAGTTTACTCAATTATTACTAGATAACTGAACAAGTTTGCTATAAAAATTAAATTCAGGATTAATGGTAGATTTTACATAAATCTACGTGGCTAAGACAACAACGAACCAAAAAAATATGCAGTTCTCGTCACGAAAGTTGAAACGATCCGACATGAAACATCAGCGACGACTCGTGATACCTTACGCAATAAGTAAACCTCGTACGGTGCGTTTCACATATCAAGACTGCCGACTATCAGCAACTGATAACTAGGTATACCTATAGAAACTGAAGTGGTATAGTTCGAAGAGCCAGTAGACGTTGGGGTCCGAACTCCTAAAGTTTTTGTATGGTGACCTCGGATCGGAAAACACAGTTTTGATAGACTGCGGGTCTAGGTGGACATACAACATCAAAATAATCACACCACTGCGGCGGTGTAGAAAGTCATCCATACCGATATTATGAATGCGGGAGTGAGTCTATTAGCTTTTCACGGATGAGCCGTTTAACCGATTTTGACGAAATTTGGTGCAAAGATAGCTTGCACCCAGGATACGAGATAGGCTACTTTTTATCCTGTAATCAAAGAGTTCCCACGGGGTTTTTAGGAAAAACTAAATCCACCCGGATGAAGTAGCGAGCATATGCGCAAACACGTCTACACTGCCATCCTTTATCGCCCAGCGCGGTTAATGTGAAACCACAGAACGTGAAACGAACTGTACGTTTGCATCGCATAATTTCACCCGCGTAGTAACTGTCAACTTTCGTGACACGTAGGTACGCCCTACTGTACTTACAATATTCACTAATAGGGAGGAGAAGCAAGAAGTAGGTAGGTAGAAGGAAGGTCGTACTGACCAAATGGAGCATTGTCGAGCGGTAGTCCGGCCGAGGTGACCGCGTTCACGGCGAGCACGTCATCGCAGCACTTGCGGCCGAAGACCGCGGAGTAGCACCAGCGCCGGCCCAGGAACAGCAGCACCACCAGCACCACCACGGCGAACGCCGCTACCGCGCTTATGTAAGCTGTTGCCTCCACTGCACAGAATGAATAAAATCATAACCCTTCCTTTCGGCTTTGCTGTAGTCGGGAAAAAATATGAGAATAGAATCCTATTCGACGACTTCTATGGTCTGAAAACAGGCCGCCGGTTTTGAAGCATGCTCGTAGGCCGTAGTCCGTAGATGTCATTTTCTCGTAGCCCGTAGGTGCTATTGTAGTGTGCATTCGTATCACACACATACAAGCTTATTCACACAGTCTTATTATTATCTTCACTTTTTAAAATACAAATGACTGCCTATTTGGAGTTTCATTAATAATATTTACCCACCTATCTTTAATTTTAGCGATTAAACTAGCGTCGCGTCGAGTGATAGGTATATCCACTCATGAGAGGTTCGTGTGTGTGTGACTGGTTCGAAATAAGTCGAGATTACTTCGACTACTCTCACGTTCAACCGGCTTTTGTTAATATTTTTTGTAATATCTTTAATCCTATGTTATTAATATAATGAATGCGAAAGTCTGTTTGTTGTTGATTTTTTTCTTCAATCACGCTACAATAAAGCAGCGGATTGACGTTGAATTACTTAGTTCAAGACTTAGAGAGTGACATAGAGTATAGACTAAGTACTTTTTATCCCGGGAAAATAACCGGTTCTTCCGTGATGCCATTCACATCTTAGTCCTTCAATGATGCAGCAACAGATCAACGCATCTACGTAATTTTTTGCAAAAGACCTACACCTTACACTAGAGAGTAAGTACCTAGGTAGGTATATCATAATATGCTTTTTATTCCGAAAAAACAAAGAGTTCCTACGGATTTTTGAAAATAGAAATCCATTCGGACGAAGTCGCGAGCATCAGCTGTATATATATATTTGATAAATAAGGCCATCAATTCGTCTTTGATATTCTCATTTCCCGTTACTAACATGGTTACCTAAATACTGTGTAAATTATACAGATAAATCAAACAAAATGGGATTGTGATTGGCATCGACTATCTCGAAAAGAGAAACAAAATATTTTTTAACAACAGTTCGTTCAAAATTCTGTTTTTTAGAAAATTGATTTTCTGGCTCTTTTGTAAAGTTAGCAACAGTGTATAATCTGAGTTTTAACAATGTTAATTGATGCAGCAGTAGGGCGTATGTATTAACAACGGAAAATCACGCATTTTTCCGCGCGAGGAAATTGTCTTAGATATGACGCGCGCGCATTTCTAACCATGCAAAAGTGTGTCTGTGTGTATGTCTGTCTGCGACCTTTTCTCGGCTCATCCGATTAACCGATTTTGACGAATTTGGTACTTACAGAGAAAGCTTGCACCCCTGGGAGAGCATGTGCTACTTTTGGTCCCGAAAACCAAGAATCCCACGGGATTTTTAAAAAGCTAAATCCACGCGAACGAAGTCGCGGGTCATCATTAATATTTCAATGAGATTTGTAGTGGTTACATTTCAATTTGCAGCCAGTTTGATTTGAACGAAATTCCACGCGCGATTTTATGCCAGTGCTACATTTGCGGGCCTGGCCTTATAATTGTACGTTACACTTTCCTATTTATGTCATGCGGCCGTACAAATGTGTATGCACAGTGTAAACAGTAAGTACTAACCACTGTTTGCTTGTGCTACAACCGCTCTAAAAGTTTAAATACATAGACTGCTAAAATCATAACCCTTCCTTTCAGCTTTGCCTTAGTCGGGTAAAAACAGCCTAAAACTGATACTGACTCATTCGATGACGACGCGCGTATACGTACGACTTGTAATACAAACAATAATTGTGTGATCCAGGTCAAAATGCTAGGTCCAGTAGCGCGGACCACCACATGCGCTGCAGTGTGGATTCCTTGCCTGAAAAAGCAGCGTTGACTAGTCCAAGACCATTTCCCCGAAGTGCACATGACGATATCAAACGACTTGTAGGCATCGATGCTTGTAGGGAGCCGCTGGATTCAGGCGGTGCAAGACCGTGGCGTTCGAAAGTTCCTACAAGAGACTTGTCTCCAGCTGTGGACTATATCCGGTTGATGATGAAGTTCTAAATGCCAAGTTGGATGACTTGACGTCATATCGGTCGTCGCGGTTGGGTGTCAGGGTGTTTGCTGTTTAGTGAATACTTGGGTGCTCAGTTCTTTAAACAGGCTTGTACGGGTACATGTAGCATTGTGCCATATCTTATGAATATTCTACTCTGCTAGATAATATGTGCTACGACACCTACTTTGTAAATATAATAATTGCATTGCAATCATATTGCTGGCTAGTTGATTGTTTTAGTTGTTATAATTTTATAGCAGTGGTGAAAGGTAAACAGAAGAGGTAAATAACAATGCAGTAGGCATTCTAGAAGGCTTCACAAAATGTTAGAGCATTCCGTATCAACCAAGTGTTTTTTTTTTGGTAAGTAGGTACTTATTCGAATAGCACTAATAGCAGGAAGGGAATGATATGATAGCCTTAGAATTAGATAGATTAAATAAATAAAAAGCATTACGATTTTCGCTTCGCGAGCCTGGTAAAGGATCTGCTTAGCTCAAGGAAGCTGAAAAAGCTGCACAAAGTATTGTCTGGGAATATTGTTTACCATTAGTCGGGCTGATTCCGCCTATGTTGGCCACCATCCTGGCTCACTGGCACATCGCGCGGCGGCATTCACGCACTGAGTATATCGCCTGCTTTAAACCACACACTTGATGTTTCGATGCTAATTTCGAATATTTTCACTAATTTTAATTGGAGTAAAAGTGGAAAATGTATGGAGACGTGTTGGCACGGTGGCTGTCAGTTGTACGCATGCGCGTTGAGGCAGGGGCTCGGCGGGGCGTGCGGTGTTCTGCGCGATGATAGGACGAAGGACTAGGGTAAATGTATCGGGATAATATAAGTAGGTAGGTATGGCTGCTTTGTTTGCTGGTCTTCAAGGCCGAGGGCATGTGACGTGACCTCGGATAGGTACCTACAAAGGGACGCACGTAGGCACAAGCTTTAAAGGTGTTAATGTCGTGGATTATTAATTCTAACACCTTCCCACCTACTTCTATAGAATTTGACATAGGCAGACCTATTATTAGATGGTGCGTATAAATAAATAATTAGGTATTAATGAAACTGCTCTACTGGCGATTTGTGATGCAAACCCACGCATCGATTTCTTGGAAAGCCAATACCTAGTAAAAATTAACCTACTTTTTACGTCCATGCAATCTATTCGATTGCGTAACTAAACTAAAACAAAGGAAGGAAGTAATTAGTTAAGTAGCACGTAGCTACCTATCCTGCCCATTGCCGCAGCAGCGGCGCGATTAGCATGTCGGAGGCCCGGGGTCCCCTTACTCCCATTGCTACTAGATAAATGAGGCCCCCGTTCTGTTTTAAATTTACTTTTGCGGATTTAACTACTAAAGAAAATAACTAAGTAATCAATATAGAAATATAAGTGCCAGCGAATTTTTCCTTTCACAGAAACGATCTTATTGATAGGTATCTTTTCATTAATTTTTCATTAGGGCCTCCAACTCCAAAATTACTGTAAGGCCTCATTCGCACGAGAGCTTTTTAATGTCCGTTAAAAAAGCGTTCAAATAGAGCAAATGCATTCCCAAGTATCTGTTCACACGTCAACGCTTTTTTAATGTGCACTTTGTATTTTCAGCGCAACGCCAGGTTTTAACTCAATGCATTTTTTAACGCTCTTGCGAATGGGGGCTAATTTACTGAATATATTTAGCAATTTACTAAAGGGCTTCTCAAGGTCTAGAGGCCCTCTAGACTGGAGCTCCGGGACGGACCACCCCCTATGTCACGTTACTCACACGCTTCATATTATCAGAAAATGTCTGTCAGAAAAATCTGATGCGCGACGGAAGCATACCAAAGCTACTGCTCATACATTTTGTCCATTATACGTACTAGCAGATATAAAATTTTGGATTTCTGTGCGTACTAGATTCAGTAGACTGACATAATTTTGCCGGATTGCAAATGATGCTTGTCGAATGCACGCCAACCCAGCGTTGCCAGAATGTTACTTTTGTAACATTTTACGTTACTTTTGACCCCCTCATGTTTCCTCCATGTTACACGACTCAAAATGTTACTTTACGTTACTTTTAGGACTTCATAAAAATATTCAAATTTTTCCCAGCAAACCAAAAATAATCGTGAAACGGAACGCATCCAAAACAGTTTTTGTTTGTCGTAATTGACCCATTTGTTAGTTTATTTCACTTTCTCTAAGTTATTGGTCTAAGTTCACTTTGTTTTGTAATTACTCTGTGATTAAAAAAGTGTTTTGTTTGTTTTTCTCTGTGACTCAACTTTGTTTTGGATAATAAAGTTATTCGTTGCGGGGTAGTGATATTGTAGTTATGTATCTAAGTACAAAAAAAAATTGTATCTTTATTTCGTCAAAATTCGAAAGTGATTGGTTTGTTCGTTATCCTTATCGACTGTGTATATGTGTTGCTAACACTACTTGCTTGGTAAGTAAATGTTGTATACAATGTAGTTTTAAGTAAATAAGTAAGTAGTTAACTAATTAGGGAATCAGTAATGCAAAAACAAAGTCATAGTATTTGCAACTGAAAGCAGTTCGTTTTTGTATTGACTGTCATCTTATTATTAAGTCACATTAGTTTCCAGAAGTTCATTTAGCTATTTACTACTTAGTTATTGTTGTAGGTAACTTCGGTTTTCTTTTCAGGAATGAGAGCGAGCTGAGTAGATACCGGCCGGCGTAACTTAAAATTTGAGTTTTGCTATCGAATCTATCGATCTCTTTGCTGAGACCAAGGTAAGTAGTTAGGTACCTACCTAGTATTGTTCAGTTAACAAAACGAATTTGAAATTCCCGCGTAATTTTCTTCACTGCGTACCTACCTAGTGCGTTTTTTTTTTATTCTCTCGTCTGGCTTTACAAAGATTAGCCAATGTCAAGTTTGTAGATATTTTCAAGTTAGGGAAACTATATAAGTAGGTAAGGACTTCGTCTGTGCCGGCGCTCGCCGACATACGCACGGCGCCCCTTTAGAGCGCTTCCCAGTTAGTTCCAGCATGGTTCTAGCACCAAAAACGCCAGTGAAACACAAAAACCAGCCACTTTAAACAAAAACAAAAAAAACGCTCCAAAAAGGCACTACACGCGCGCCATGAAACGCTACACAGACAAAGTCCACCTAGTGCGTAGCCCTCAAACTCAAACAGTCCTGTGTTGCCAGATCGCCCGATATAAGACGATTTTAATCTTTTTAACCCCCGATCCAAAAAGAGGGGTGTTATAAGTTTGACGTGTGTATCTGTGTATCTGTCTATGGCATCGTAGCTCTCAAACTAATGAACCGATTTTAATTTAGTTTTTTTGTTTGAAAGGTGGCTTGATGGAGAGTGTTCTTAGCTATAATCAAAGAAAATCGGTTCAGCAGTTTGAAAGTTATCAGCTCTTTTCTAGTTAATGTAACCTTCACTTGTTGGGGTGATATAAATTTTTAATTTACACTTGTAATAAAAATTGATTACCTAACAAAATAAGTTATAGCTATTCAAAGACATTTTTAGATCCGTTGGTATATTATTATTTTACATATTGATTTGTTTTTCTTATTCAGGATCAGCAGTCAATTTATTCAATCAACAATTATTATTACGATTCTTTTTAAGCTTAACTAATGGGACAAGAAAACTGTTTAAATTTTTTGTATAATAAAGTGCCATATTAACCTGTGTACCTTATTACTTTTATTTTCCACGAAAAATAAGGAAATGTTACTTTTCTCGTGAAAATGTTACATTTTGAGATGTCTCGTCACTCGTGTTACAATTGACTATCTGCCACTGGCAACACTGCGCCAACCAGACACGTCCGAGCCGGATCAGATGTTGGAAGGCGTGGCCTTCGTACATTTTGTACTAAATCAACTAAATCCTAGCAAACCATGAGAAACCTTCAGATGGCTGAGTTACAATACCTACACCTCACACATGCTTGGTCTATGTCTAGCGAGATATAATTTAACATTTTCCATCAAATCAATTCAAATCCATGTCTTCAAAACATACTTACCTTCATTTCACAATCGTTTTAATGTCAAGAGAAGATTCATCTGATTCATCCATGATTCATCTAACTGTTGACACAGTGAGCCATGGCTACAGTCAGATGAATTTTATTCTAAAATCGCCATTAATCATTATGCATGTGTTATGGAATAGCTGAGTAGGTAGTTACCCATAATATCGTTTTCGGGCAGTTTGGCAAGATTCCAGACCTGATTGCAACGCGGGATATTATTAAATAATTCACGGCTTCATTTAGCAGGTAGCAGATAGGTACTATCATCACTTACCATGTATACTTAATATGGTAAGTGTACTTATAATGCGTAAAAAATTACTTCTCACGCGCCAATTTAACTTTGTGTCAAATATCATGTCAAAAGTGCAATTTCAGTCCTTATTTTAAAGGTGAACTTTCAAAGGTGGTGAATGACAGTTGACACAAGAGTTCAAATGGCGAGTGAGTTCTCATTTTGTACGGATTATATACACCCTAGATAGGGTCACAAAATTGTACTAGGGTATTGTTTTCGGGTGGATAAATGGAATAACCAGGTCCTCTTCAACCCGGCAACAGAACAAGGTTTACTTTAATGCAACTATTTATTATGGGGCATGTGCTCGCTTGCCTACCTTATATTTTTATTTTTATGCTTCAGGCTCGCTCAATAGCCATATTAGTGCTACAAACTTTGGCGGTCACTAAATCTTAAACTGTAGTTTTTTTACTTAATTTTGAAATATCTACTCGAGGTGGTATTACGACTCTCACTTTTCATATTTAGGAGATATTCAAAAATTTTTTGTTGTCATATTTTATGGTCATTTATTTAGATTTGACTATAAGGCTTTGAAAAACGGTTGGACAGATAGACAGACAGACAAATTAAAATTCACCTAAGTAGACTTGGAGACCTCTCGCGTCACTCGGCCAATTAATGATTTTATGACTGCCTTTCCACATAAGATAATAATTCAAAGTCACATTGTGAAACTTATCAGTCTGATCCTTGCCTTAGATTATGCTTGTAGTGCATTGGAGGATTGTGAAGTTAGTTTCATCATTTACATATTTTTTTTTAAATTGCTTGTTGGGTTGAGGTGTTCGTGCTAGACGTTAGCAAATCAGACCAAGGTTCAGCATAAATAGAATTTAATGAGTAATAGCTAATATCAATGAAACATCGCAATAATATTTTGAAAATGTTTTTTTTATTAACACTTACATTTTTACAGCGTCCTAGCCAACAGAGTAATACTATAAAAAAGAAACGGTGTAAAGAACTGTCGAACGCAAAACAATGTTAGTTCTACCGTGTACGTTAACCGAATAGCTCACAAAGATCCAATCGTTACAATATATCATTCAGAATCAACGACTATTGTCTGTGAAATGTACATCCCGACGTGTCGGGCTAGCACAGAGGGTCACTCTAAAGAAACAAACATCACTTTAAATCTATAAACATTTCATATAATTTAGATTTATAGTCGCTATAATGTAATATAATTATTACTTTTATAACCATTATTATATGTTATATGTATTCGTTACCGGTTGCGAGGAGCCGCCGCCGGGCGCGGAGGCGCGCTGCGGCCGGGCGCCGGGCGCCGGGCGCCGACCCACGCAAGGTGACTCTATCATAACTGTATAATTTTAAAAAGTTCTAATTACGCATTTCTACGTTTTGTTTATTATCTTTTAATTAAGAAATTAAATCTTACGTAATTACCATGAGCAGACTATTTTAATAAATTTCACAAAAATCACTAATTCAGTTAATTTTAGAAAAAGAAAAGCATAGTGTCCGGCCCGGGTCGCGGGCGGGCCCCGGCGCCGTCCGGCGTCCGCCCGGACCGGCCGGCAACCGGACCGGCCGGCGTCCGGACCGGCGCCGGCGCCCGCCGCGGCCCTCCAAGCGATCGCGACTGTGTATGCTTCGTTATCTACGTTACGAATGAAAATATGGTTTCAAAATTTCAACTACCTACCTAACAGTAAGCAGTAGTACACTAAACCTCAGGCACTCCACATCGACCTCTCACACACCACGCATCCGTTCGATCGTCAACTGAACATTATTCACTCGAAAAATTCAACTTAATCTAAATCACTTAAAAGTTTATAATCGTAGCTCCTTAACTGTTAAATTACAACAAATGCTTCTCGTGCCGCCCGCGAGCGGCGACGATCTACCGCTAGACACTGTACTTATCGCTTACGGTGTGAAAAACAATTATATCAGTATTAACTCTATGTGTCGACCGATGCCGCCGACCGGCGAGCGCGGGCGCGGCGCCGCACCGCCCGCTGAGATTCACGTTCCACCAGATCCGTTGATTCGACGCGTTCGCGATTCAGGTACTCAAAATTTCGTCTCCGAACAGGTTTCGATATAAAAATAACTCACAATTTTCAAACAATATCGTGTGTAAACATTTTGAACGTCACATATTCATCCATCACTGAGCATAATATATACATAAGGTTCGGGGGCGGAGCGGCGCGGAAGCGCCCGGGCGGCGTGCGGCGCGTAACAAGCGGTGAGAAGCGTACACGACAGCGATTACACATAGACCGCGCCGGCGCCGCGGCTGATTCAGTCAACTGAGAACACAAACGAACGTATGTACGGCGTAACTAATGATGCACGACGCGGCGGTGTGGACGTGGCGGCGCAGTCTAGTAGTAAGTCTCTTGTTCGAGCCAGCCGCCCGGGTTGCGGCGCAGGTAGAAGCGCCGGATCTCGTCGTAGATGAAGATCGACAGCATGAAGGGGATGGCGGGCAGCCACCACACGAACCTGCGGACAAACCGGGTCAACGTGAGCCATCTATCTACCTACATATGGTCATACTGCTTCAGTACCAATTTTTCTCCACATCCGAGCATTTTAAGAAAGGCTAATCTTTTTCGAAACAGTATAGTAATGACAAATGTAAAATTCAGTCGTCAACAAAAATTAACGAATTGAGAAATCATAGAGAAGGATAACAAAATTTTAATATTTAACATAAATAAATTTTATCAGATCAAGAACACGTTCAGTACTATATGCGAAAACAGTACTATATAAGAAAGCGAAAAGATTCATAGTACCCGCGTCCAGGCCAGTTTCGAAGATCAAGCCAATGAGAGTCCAGTTGCCATGCCCTGGTGAACAATGACGTTACGACGAGTCGTGCAAATGACTAAAAAGGGACTCACTTGAGAGGATACATCCGCAGGCCTTTGTCCATGCCGGGAGTGTATGATAGGAAGGCAGCCAGGGCAGTCTCGAAGATCAGACCGAAGTTGAGAGCCCAGTTGCGCATGCCTTGATGAACGATGGCGTTACGACGAGTCCTGCAAATGACTGTAAAGGGACTCACTTGAGAGGATACATCCGCAGGCCTTTGTCCATGCCGGGAGTGTATGATAGGAAGGCAGCCAGGGCAGTCTCGAAGATCAGACCGAAGTTGAGAGCCCAGTTGCGCATGCCTTGATGAACGATGGCGTTACGACGAGTCCTGCAAATGACTGTAAAGGGACTCACTTGAGAGGATACATCCGCAGGCCTTTGTCCATGCCGGGAGTGTATGATAGGAAGGCAGCCAGGGCAGTCTCGAAGATCAGACCGAAGTTAAGAGCCCAGTTGCGCATGCCTTGATGAACGATGGCGTTACGACGAGTCCTGCAAATGACTGTAAAGGGACTCACTTGAGAGGATACATCCGCAGGCCTTTGTCCATGCCGGGAGTGTATGATAGGAAGGCAGCCAGGGCAGTCTCGAAGATCAGACCGAAGTTGAGAGCCCAGTTGCGCATGCCTTGATGAACGATGGCGTTACGACGAGTCCTGCAAATGACTGTAAAGGGACTCACTTGAGAGGATACATCCGCAGGCCTTTGTCCATGCCGGGAGTGTATGATAGGAAGGCAGCCAGGGCAGTCTCGAAGATCAGACCGAAGTTGAGAGCCCAGTTGCGCATGCCTTGATGAACGATGGCGTTACGACGAGTCCTGCAAATGACTGTAAAGGGACTCACTTGAGAGGATACATCCGCAGGCCTTTGTCCATGCCGGGAGTGTATGATAGGAAGGCAGCCAGGGCAGTCTCGAAGATCAGACCGAAGTTGAGAGCCCAGTTGCGCATGCCTTGATGAACGATGGAGTTACGACGGGTCTTGCAAATGATCAAGTCAGCCCACTGCACTACTACGATGGAAACGAAGAAAGCTGTGTGGCAGGTGTATTCGAGAGCCTTGCGGTCGCGGTAAGTCTGAAAAAGCGGTCATAACATTGTCATTGATGCAGTCAACGAATCTGCTTTTAGTTCAAACCAGTTGATTACAAACATCCCAAAAAAATTACTAAATCCCTTAAAATAATAACATTTTCGCTAAAGACGAATTTTCTTAAATATGCATGGATTTCAATCATTTTTAGCCCCAGTTAAGAGATGCTTTTTTTCCTAATAGAGAGTGGACTATAATTAATAAATTAACCTTTATTTCAGATGTTTCCATCCATAGATTATACGAAAGAATTTATTTTTTAATTCACCCAAGTTATTTCAAGATTAACATTTAAAATTCGTCAACGTTCGTTAATATAAAACATTCGAACCTCAAAAGGGGGTTTCAATCAACTTCTTTATTACTTTACGTTTTACACAGTTCATATCTTAAGTATTTCCTCTTTAAACATAAATGGTCCTTCAAACCGGATAAATACGAATCACAATTCAAAATTCAATACAACACTATCACGTACCCATTCCTGTCCATACGAGTCAGGCAAGTCGTTGATCGCCTTCGAGTCCCATTGCTTTCGGATGCCGAACAGTTTCAAGGGCAGGAATCCGTTCTCAGCCATGATCACGAAGTATACAAAGAACCCAGCGGCAGCTTGGATCATTCCGATTTGACCATACGCCATGGAAATCAACCTGCCAACCCCCAAGATCAATATTATACAACCTGTAAGGTGTCTAGGCGTGTTCTCAAGCTTAGATAAAGGACTGACTTTAAGTCACAAAGGAATTTAAATTTAAACTTTTGCAAGTCCTATAGTTTATAGGAAATCACATTTTATAAACAACACTAAATTCGAATTCAGAGAAAGACTGATTTTTGTGATCTCGCAGAAAATATTAGCAATATTTTAATATACACAGGAAACTCTACAGTTTAACATAGAAAATTTAGATGTTTAGTGGTATTTTTGAAAAACTTTGGGTCATTTTTACAGATATTCAAATGTATATATCTTTTTAGTGTGTGATGAGTTTATGAGTTTTCTTGAGGGGATCTTATAGCACAATTAATCTTAGGATATTAGGGTAGCTTAGAAATGGAATCTATTTGGGCCATGTTAATGAATTTATACTGTATCTGAATAAGATTGTACACACAAAAGTTTAAATTCAAATATAAATTTCCATTTACTATGTAAAAGATGTTAATATCTATTTCAAACTCCCTAACCAAAAGTCAGTCCTTTTAAATAAATAATTTATCTATTGCGTGCTTTGAAAGCATTCATCAGTGTTTTTTCTAAACAAGTGATCTTTTAATCTTACACAATTTTAATTTACTTCCAATTACTTATACATTTCTCTTTGAGTAATCATGCATAATTGTTCTTGGATATTTTTTCTACATATTTTACATTGTTGTAAAGCATTGTTTTGTGTAAAAGTGAAGATTGCAAAAGACAATATGATAAATATAAATATAGATAAACAAAAAAATAGAAAAATCTAAAAAAATATACAGCCGAGTCGGCCATCTTTTTTAAACGCGTTAACATACCGATAATATACTCAGAATAAAAAATCCATAAATAATGTAATTTATCATATTGGCTGCAACGCATCGTCGTCGATGTAGTAAAAACCGGAGTAGACTTTGATGAATAAAGAAAATTAATAAAAAAACAAGTGTTTTTAAAACCATCAGTTACATTTTAATTTTTAGTTTTGCCAATTGGCCAATTTGAATTCTGCTTTGAACGTTATGAATTTCCTTTTTGCTTTTCGGTCTTTACTCCAACATTTTGTGGTTATTTTTAATTGTTAGTAATACTTACAGTTGGACGCCACACATGCATTATCATTGTTAATAAACCACCGATAAGCACAAGCAAACAAGATTTTCGAAAAGCGTTTGTGATCTAAAAAAAAATAAAGGATAGCTCAAAAGAATATCTAAGTAAATGTGTACAGTGTGGGTGACGTAAGCTCCTCAGCTCAACTATGCTGTGACCGACATAGCGACGTGCCTCTATAAAACTGCTATGTTATATACACAAGAACATATTATATACCCGCATAATAAACCCAAACAAATATTCGGAAAGAAAATTATAACATGAAAACTATTACAGTACGCTCCATCTCGCCTAAGACATTCCTTGAAAAAAAAAGAACGTTTCTATTAAAATATTCTATCAATATTCTTTCTACTGTAACTAAACACAATCACACACAATTAATCCACTAGGTCGTATGACAGCTAGGTTCTCTAAGTTGATCACTAACGTGCAAGTTAACGACACGACATATCGCTGCGCAATGTCGTTTTTTCATCTATTGTTAAAATATGGAAGAGTGAAGATTTTTAAAAGGTAAACAGGCTATTGTCTATTCTCTATTTAAAAAAGGGTTCTAAATAGAAAACTATTCATCAAGCCAATCGCACATAACAGCATGCTGCAAGATACACATTTTTCAGTTCTGGAAATGCGCGCTGAAGCCGTCATATGCATTTCTATTTTTTCAAAACTGAAAAATTCGTTGCTTTCAGCTAGACCTGTAATGCGCGATCAGCATTAATATTTAAAATTCATTCTCAAGGAGCTAAAAGAAGTAATAGAACAACATCCGTATTCACAAACATTACTATAAAGTTTCGATTTACATTTAATTCCAACGCACAAGGTAGGAAAGAGTGCGTTGAGCGTTTCAACCAAACATTGTGCGCACGCACGCAACCTTCTGTATGCACTTGCAAATTGTGGGACCAGGTTTACCTGCTGGGTTCCCTAAAACTATAGGGGAGAATAAACGAATTACTTAAGAATCCGCTACGCACAGGCAGTTCATATGGTGCTGCAAATGTTCATGGATAACGGTGATCACTTAAGATAAAGAACTCCTCTGCTCGTTTGCATTTAATTAAAAAAAAAAAACTCTCAATGATTAGTTTACCGTTTGGATTCCCTGTGAAACTTCATAGTAACATTTGCAAAACAAATGTGAATCGTGTATTATACACAGAGTAGAGATCGTTTGTTGGTTGTTTTGCTTTACAGGGCTCGTTCGACTCTATACGGGCAATTGCTTAGTGCTGGATCGAGGGTGGGGGCTGTCTTCATAATCACTCTTCCACATCCATGTCAAATGGAACTGTTCAACCACAAGTAGCCGCACCATTAAAATATTTTTTTAATATTTTTATTCCAATATGTATTATTTCAACACAGGGTCCAATTTTCTGTGAAATATCTTGTTGGTGAAGAATTTAGGCTGTATGTACTTTGAAACTCGATGAAGCTCGATGGATGCTGTGTTAAATCAAATTATAGTATTTTTATGACTAGAATCATGCTAGTAATACCCAAAGCATCGTAACTTCGTGTCGTGTTTCAAAATTAGGTAACTGCCTCAAGTTTTGTATTTGAGTAAACAAAATAAAAATTTAATTTCTTTTATTTGGAATGCTATAAAATTGTTCAGTGAAAAATGTGGTAGGATCTAGTTTTATGTGATAAATTGCACCCTGCGTACAGTCAGTTTCAGGTAAAAAGAGATCTAGACGACAACGGAGGGGATGCGCCTGCGCATAGATATTGTTCTATTAGAGCGAGAAACGAAAAGTTGAATAAAGAACTTGGTACCCACCCACCCACTCCACGGCTCGAAAGTCAGAGCTCTTTTTTCATGAAGCCAACTGTATTATAATTTTGATAGTGGGCTATGAATTGTGTCAACACCCAAATGATTATCTAGTAAGCGTTGCCACGGCGGTGGTGGCGAGTGCGGCCGACCTTCTGTTGACGAGGTTGTCGCGGTAAGGGTCTCGGGGCTGCCGCTTCATGATATCGGACTCTGGCGCCTCGTACGCCAATGATATAGCGGGTACCTTCGTAAACACCAAGCAATCAGCACACAACACTAGCCGGCGCGTACACAGTACACCCACATACCTACATCGAGCTGTGCGCCCCTCAGGCGACTCTATCTCCGTATACATATACGCAAATATACAGTACCACTATGATTACTTAATGTACTAGAAAATATCATAAAATAGAAAGATAGCGTGTGAGATATAAAAAATAGCTCATCGATAATTGTACTTATCAAAAGAGCATAATATAGGAGATCTGAAATACTACACTATAGAAATGACAGTTATAAGTAAGCCCTAAAAAAATTCATTAGGTATTACGAATAGGTGTTTGATGTATCTAAGATAGATATTTTATTAATGTAGCCTACTGACGACATAATATACGGTAAATGCTGTGAGATGATCTGTGATTTAAACAAAAAACCTACGGTATCTGATGGTAACGCGTACGATGTCGTAAATATATCGTGTCATGGTGTGCATGAAGGATGTGAAAGATAAAAAATAAATAATAAAAAGAGTAAACGATATCTGTACTAAAAAGATGTAAAACGTGTGTTCGGAAATGCATGCACGGAAGATAGATGGCAGACACAAGAAAGACATCGACCACTTACCTTAGCACGATCACTCACATAAACCACATAAGATATTAGAAAATGTATCAATATAAAAAACCACAACTCATACGTGGAACAACGCGTGTGCAGCGTCGCTCGCGAGCACACGCGTTATTCCACAACGACATCAAGCTACGTTAAAGGAAACAGGAGATCAGTTAATATAGAAAAGTACAAAAGACAACGCAAGGCAGAAAACGGGAGCGGTGCGATTGTCGCCTTCAATATCCACACTCTACTCGTACGACGGGTCCCGCGGGACCCCGGTACGCAGGCAACAACCAAACCCCAATATTGAAGACTAATGTACACGTGGTAGCAAGCAAATAGCGAATAGTATATCAAGTCTCAACAAGCGGTGTCGCTCGCCGTGTTTTTACCTCTCGTTAACGAGCTTATCAGAGAAAGGATTACGCGGCTGGCGCTTCATTATGTCAGATTCTGCCTCCTCGTAAGCCAGGGAAATGGCGGGCACCTACACAAACACTAGCTATGAGAGCGATCGGCAAGCGTGCGTCGCCACTCACGTCACGTGACCACAACATCCAACACTTAACAAGATCCTTGCAAGCACACGCCCCCATACCCCCGTATCCAGTAACCAACTCAACAGAAAAAATTAACCGTCGGGGTACTGCACTAACTGAAGCGGACACAAGCAGAGCGAAACAAAAGCGTTTTGCGCTTTGACCAATCAGATTATTAAGAAATAGCCTGATAAAATTCTCATGTCATCTATCAATAGCCTGATTAATCTATTAAACGTATCTGCTTTGCTCCATTTCAGTAAAAACACACCCTTATTGGCTCATTTTCCTGAGCAAGAATAGAAAAATGAATCAATCTCATTCATTCATTTTGTCGTAACTCATCGCTCATTTTTCCCACAAATTATATTTAAGCCTTGAGTATAATCTAACAAACGACACATGAGTTGCGTCAATCCTTCAAAGAATGATTTGACTGTCTATACAACATTACAGAATGAATTTATACCAACTCCGTTGGTTTATTTAAAGGCATTGATATTTGCGTGGAAGATGAGTGGTAGGCTAGGAAAAATTCAACCAATGAGATCGCTTCAAATTCCTACTATCGCATAGGAAAATTAAGCAATCTGGATAATTTTTTTCCTAGCTCACCATCTCAATTACCACCATTTAACTTCCTCCAAATACTATCAGGCCAGAGAATTTAAATCTGGGACGTGTGCTTACAATATCTTGCAAAAAACGGATACTTATAAACTATCACAGAAAACAAAATGTTAACACATAAAAAGACCATGATATGACGTTCGCTGATCACCACCAGGGATGTGAAACAAACTTAATCGAATAATGATAATGTTGAGTGAATCGATTTTGACTCGATGTGTCCGAATAACAATCAATGATTTGTCGAGATGATCATGATAAATGGAGGTGAAGTGATTGTTGTAAAATCGATGTGTTGTGTTTCGCCTTACATGTGCAACATTTACCAAGTACGAGATAGTTGTACTTCCTAGAAGTAACTTGTATTCGAGTCCCTTACGATAGCTTAGCCGTATAGGTAAATCTTATGACTAGGAACAAACACACAAATTAGTCTTTATATAGAAAACTGCGCATAAATTGGGTGTTACGAATTGGTGACTGGACTTTTCTTATGTTAGAAGAAAAAGCTCGTAGAAGCTACTTTAATATTACTTTTCTTTAAATACTTAATACTCATGTTAGGCTTAAAAGGGCAACAACTAGACTTCTTCTGCATTCCAAACCGATGGTATACAGACGTATCATAAGAGCACTAGCTGTCCTCGGAATTTATGCTAATTACAAAGCACGCAAAGCGCGATCAAGTTCTGACATAATATGAAGTCATTCGCATTTCTTTGGAGACTTCGGATTTGCAGTACTGAAAAAAATCGGTCGAGTGCGAGTCAGACTCGCACGCGAAGAGTAAGTGCGTTCCGTACCATCGTACAAGACATAAGACAATATTTTTTTTTTTTAATTTGCATGGCGTCCATTTTGAAACTTTTATTATTTGTTGTTATAGCGGCAATAGAAATACACACTGTGAAATTTTCAACTTTTTACCTATTCATGCGATATAGCCCAATGACAAACAGACAGACGGACGAACGAACAGAGGGACGAACATCGGAGGCTTAGTAACAGGGTTCCTTTGGGAAAAATGTGGTAGAATTGGAATAAGCTGTAGTATGCGATAAGCTTTAAAGACCCTTTTCAACTTATTAAATATTATTCAGTCGCCATTTCGTAACACAAACAACAATTATTATCAAGCGTCACTCCATCGTTAGAACAGGACGAACGCTAAAAAACTCCATTTAGTAGAATTCCTAAAATTAAATTCCATGTAACCATAACCAAATACTTAACCGAATCAATGGGGTTAAACACTCTGTATATAAAGCACATCAAATTAAATTGCTTTTTAAATTATGATATGGTCTTTACTTATAATTATATCAGATGCCAAAACTTCAAGTAACTGTATAATGGGTACTGCTACAATATTTCAAAACGAAATAATAGTTTCAAAGTTATTATGTCCTTTTCAGACATACCATAATGTTTTTGAGAACTCTGTTTTAAATTTTGAAACACTTTTATATACCAGGAGTTCTCATACACATACCTATATATAGGTAGACGATTATTTTAAGTTATTGTGGTTAATTCTCTTGAAAATACTCTCTAAACTACAATGGCATAGCTATCCTTTTCATGATGCTCCCTGCGGAAAAAGATGGCGCTAGATTTAAAGTCGAAAGGTTAAGCAATTTGGTAGTTATAATTACATAAAATAAAGTTTAAAATTAGGTTCACACTCCACTCGTTCACGATACCGAGACAACAGCGGCGTTAGCTGAAAACCGGTTAGGGGTTATACAAAGGCAGCACATTGTATGTAAGGGAACAGAGACCTCTCGTTGACAAGTTTGTCGCAAAAGGGGTTTCTCGGCGGGCGTTTCATTATATCCGCCTCCGCTTCCTCGTACGCGAGCGCTATGGCAGGCACCTAGTGTCAATATCTCATTGAATACCACAGACTAGAAGAAAATTACGATTCAGAACCTCTCATTTCGCTGAATTAGTTAAAAACACGTTCAAAACCTTCTGGAACCAGAAGTGACGCACTTCTTTTATTAATTTTGTTTTTAGGAAATATTCGCGAAGTTTAAGTGTTCCGTAGTTTTCCTTTAGTCTGTGTTATAAACATCCTAAATGGTGACGAGGTGTTCTCGGCTGAAAATTATTAACTTGAACATAGGACTCCGCAAAGTTCTCCTAGGATTTTATGTCATCGAGTGTCTATATAAATTGTTCTGATTACTATATCTTTACAATAAATTTAAATATCTCGAATGGACAACTTTACGAATGTCATTTTTTAATAAGTATATTACTAATATCACATAATATTTTTGGTGATTACATAAGCAGAACGTTTCTGTGACAAGAGTTAGAAAATTCTTTTGATTTAAATTAGCAAAACGGAAATTTTGCTTATATATTCACATTGATGCAAGCCAATATCTATTTTCATGATTACTTATGAATTATAACAAAACTCAAAGTCGTACTAGTTTCTTTTGTGAAAGTAACGAATCACCAGTCGATTTCACCTCTGATCTGTTTCTGTCCGCTTATAAAATGTTCACAAATCCTGCAGATTGAAAGAACCATGAACTTCACACCAAAACACTAGTGCAAATCGAGCCTAAACTTTCAAGTATCAGGGAAACTAAAATAAATATTCGCTTGCATATCAAAATATACAATGTAAATTGAACCGTAAGTTTTAAGATTTAGAGTTGAACTTACCATGTCAGTTCCAAGATCGATACACAGGATGGTAACAGTGCCAAGGGGTAGAGGGATATCGCATAGAATAAAGGCAAGGAAGGGCGAGATTTCTGGAATGTTCGAGGTTAGGGTGTATGCGATGGACTTCTTAAGGTTGTCGAAGATGAGTCGGCCTTCTTCCACGCCAGTCACGATTGAGGCAAAGTTGTCGTCGAGCAGGATCATGTCGGCAGCCTGTGGAATAATAGTTACTCATGATACCAGTGCGCTATTTTGTAGTCGTAAGTTTGAAGCCCAAACGTAGGCAAAGCTTTTAATAGTGCCGGGATATTAATTGTTATTTATTAACGCTTTGTGCATGATTGTATTTGAAAAGAATTTCAATACTCAGGCCCCATATATCAGAAGGCCCAGGAACTAAAGACGTATTTGTTCTGGATTCCAATTTAAGAGGTCAGTATTAGCCCTCAGACTTTTTGGCTCTAGCAACTAGGGCTACCACCATTGCTCTCCTCCCTCCAAATACAGACTTCACTTTAACCATTTTCTCTTTGATACAACCTCTAGGAATTCACATAATTATGGGAAACTCACTTGTTTGCTGTTTGTGTTTTTTGTTTTAATCGTTCACACTGTTAACAGTCAAAGTTACAATAGCTCCTAGACACTGGCAATCCTCAACGATGATCAGCTTCTATTGTCGTTGACTATAGCGGAATAGCCAGGAAATTACTCGTATAGCAGTTAGACTCACCTGTTTGGACACATCAGAGCCAGCGATGCCCATGGCAACACCGATGTCCGCCTTCTTCAGAGCCGGGGAGTCGTTCACACCGTCGCCAGTCACAGCCACGATGGCACCAAGACGCTGGCAACCCTCAACGATGATCAGCTTCTGTTGTGGTGATGTGCGCGCGAAGACGATTTCCGTGTGATACCTGTTTGCAGATTTGTCTCAGTAAAATTCACTATACATGTAAATTAAATTAGATCTACTACTTATCTGGGATAAAAATTTGCTCCCGAGCTAGACGTTTTTAACTACATCCATATGTAAAAATCTTATCCATCCAGTTTAAGTTTAGGGAATCAGTTTAAGGGATTATGCTTACTTGAGAATTTCATCGAGTTGATCCGAATTAAGTTCACGTAGCTCAGTTCCATGCACGACGGCGGCCTTGGCTTCGCGCGGGTTCACTTCAGAGACGGGGATGTTGAGGCGGGCGGCGATGTCCTCGACCGTTTCGTTGCCTTCCGAGATGATTCCTACAGACTTGGCGATAGCCTTGGCAGTGATGGGGTGGTCTCCTGTTACCATGATAACCTGGGTCCAAGACAAGAAGTCTTTAATCCGAAGCACGAATAATCCTCTTTTCATTTAGAAATAAATAAATATCCTTTATTCAGCAGATACAGAATGACAGAGTTAACGAAAATGGAGTAGTATAGCTTCCGAGGAATCAAAGAGCCTACCACATTTAAGTGGTAGGTGAAGGTTTGTAAAAATAGCTTGTTAGAATTTAAGAATTTCTTTTTAATTTTCTGTGATTAAAACGTATTTCATGTCCATCTCCAGGATACAAGCTATCTCTTCGCCAGATCAAGTTTGAGCCATGAAAAGGGAAGAGACAGAGTTATATAATATTAGTACGGCTTACAAAAGGCCGGAAGATCAGCCAACAAGCCTCGTTACCCTTAGTCGGCCAGCATTTATTTGAAATTCCATTTATGTCGTTTGACAATGTAACCACAGGGCTTTAATTGTACCCTCCCTAATGTAAATTTTGGCAAAACCTTCATTTAATATTTAAGGTAACTCAAATGTTAGGTTATGTTTCCACATCAAACTTAACCCTTAGTTTAACACTCCCTGGCTCAATATGTACTCAACATTGCGCGTATATGCGTGTGAGAGAGATTCACATATGCACGAGGTATGCAATTGTAAATTTTTCTTTTTCCGTGTGATTACACTTATTTAATGGTTATGATTGAATTCTTTTCTTCTTGATTTGGAACTTGAGCTTAGAGCTCTGGGCTCTCATGGGGTACTTGTCTGAAGGTAGTTAAACGTTGCAGAATCTACAGAATTCGAGACAACTTTAGACAGTTGTATGGTGCTTACTTCTGAATATGCAAACGCTGCTAAAATTTCAAGGTAACTTTAACGGCACTTTATTACTCAGCAAAGATCGAAAACCTGTCATACAATATTTAAGGTATCCTAAGCACACTGTAGCTTCCACATCAAACCGACGTGTACGCAATGTCAGCGTGTGTGTGTGAAAAAAGGGTGTGAGTTTTTAATCAATCAATCAATCAGCTTTTTTGCGTCCACTGCTGGAGATAGGCCTTCCAAAGAGCGTGCCCCCACACACAATATTCTGCCTTCCTCATCCACCCACTTCCCGCTATCTTGACGTCGTCAGTCCAGCGGGTTGGAGATCGTCCCACACTGCGCTTGCTGATACGCGGTCTCCACACCAGAACAGGTCTGCCTCAGCGGCCATCAGTGATAATAGAAGTGTAGTGAAGTGTGTAGTATGTGTGTGTGTATAATGGTAGCCTCACCTTAATACCAGCAGATCGGCACTTAGCGACGGCATCAGGCACGGCGGCTCGCGGAGGGTCAATCATACTCATGAGGCCGACAAAGCGAAGGTTTTCGACGGGGAAGTTGATATCGTCCGTGTTGAACTTGAAGCCGATGGGGTACTTGTCCGAGGGTAGTTGTAGATCGCAGAAGCCGAGGACACGCTCGCCGAGACCGCCGAGTTCTAGGTACGCGTTGTTGAACGCCTCCTTCATTTCTTCGTCCAAAACCTGGGGAGTTTTACATACATGAAAATTATTTCGCCGATATACGCCCAAGACCGAAAAATATACCCACTCAAGTCTGTGGTATCATCAAAATATATTGATAGTACGAATAGTGTTCGTTTAATGTAACCATATTATTTAGGCTATGACAATGTTCTTGTTTGCAAATATTAGTTGCAACTCGAATGTTAAAGGACTAACGTTGGTAATGGAAACAAAATGAAATGTTTAATAAATAGCAAGCGTGAACTTGACTTTTTAAATTAGACAATATATTTTATGAATAATTAAAAAAAAACTTTTTTGAATTTGTACGTTGAATAGAACCATGGCAGATGGCAACACATTAATTTTTGAATTTGTACGTTGAATAGAACCAAGGCAAATGGCAACACACTAAGAAAAATATGTAGCTTCAAAATTATACCTTCTCCTTTCCACCAATAAAGATAGTGCTGCACCGTTCCAAAATCCTCTCAGGCGCTCCCTTCATCACGAGCAAATGTCTAGGATCACTGCTATCGTCGCTTTCGTGGATGGATACTTGGTACTTATTCGTCGAGTTGAAGGGGATTTCGCACACTTTCTTATTCCTTTTCCTAATAGATAAGACGTCTCCGAGCGCCAATTCCATGCACTTGAGTAAAGCTGCTTCGGAAGCGTCACCGGCTACTTCCTTCTTCAGGATCGGTACACCGTCTTGGCCTCCTTTGAATTCGGCGCGGTTACAGAGGGTGGCGATTTTGGCAAGCGCTTTGAATCCAGGGCTAGTGCGGTCTGTGAACAAATGAAGATATTTTAAACTTCATTTCCTCAAGGCAAGTCCTCAAGCCAGATCCTTTTTTCCACACACATGTGAAACTGTGGAATCAACTCCCGTCAGCGGTGTTCCCACTAGATGGGATTATTCAAGGGGCGGACCAACAAATTCCTGAAAGGCCGGCAATGCATCGGCGGTACCTCTGGTGCTGCAAATGTTCATGGGCGGCGGTAATCACTTAACACCAGGTGAACCTGCTCGTTTGCTCGCTATTTTTATTTTTAAAAAAGTACCTACTGAACACATTAGACCAATTTTTTTCTCTCCTTTAGATACTATGCAGTTATGCATTACGTAAACAATTCCCATTAAATAAAACCCTGTATCAATTTCACCGCTGACACAAAATTTTACTCATAAAAGGCAAGCTAATTATTGTCAAAAATCCAATAGGGCAGGTTATTAAATTTTTTGCAAACAAAAAATGATGTTATTAACAATGGAGGGCGACGAGGAAATTTTTTATCAATACGCATCTTTGATGAAACTAACGGTTAAATTCTAAAATTCCACACACAATTTCATCATCATTAACCGATACACGTCCACAGCTGGACATAGGTCTCTTGTAGGGATTTCCACACGCCACAGTTTTGCGCCGCCTGAATCCAGCGGCTTCCTGCGACTCGTTTGATGTCGTCTGCCCACTTAGTGGTGGTCTTCCGACGCTGCGCTTCCCGGTGCGAGATTGCCATTCGAGCACCTTGGGACCTCAAACCCCATACAATTTACATTTAATTAAATTCATTATTGACTTACCATATTGTACTCCAGACTGGTCCTCAGTGGTATCAGCCTCAATGATCTGGTTGTCGAACCACATGTGAGCAACAGTCATCCTATTCTGGGTTAAAGTTCCAGTCTTATCCGAGCAGATGGTAGACGTAGATCCGAGGGTTTCCACGGCTTCCAAGTTCTTTACAAGGCAGTTCTTGGAGGCCATGCGTTTGGCAGTGAGAGTCAGACATACAGTTACAGTCGCGAGCAGACCTTCTGGCACGTTAGCTACGATGATACCTGGGGAGTAATTAGATTAGGTTATGTGCAAGTATTTGACGTCATGATGAGGGTGGTGCAGCTGAATTAAATTGATTGCGCTGGCTATAAGCAACGGGATCCACAACTGGTTGAAGCGTTTTTAGACCTCTGAAGCTGAAAATTTATAAATCCTCGGTAGGATCTTCGTTACCACGGCAGAGTAGAAATAACGATTATTTAGCTACTCGTTCAGCACACACACACACACACCACACACACACACACAGTTTTCACACAGATGACAGTTTCTCAGTCATCTGTGTGAAAACTGTTATCTGATAAAATCAGTTTGGAAAGCAGACCCTGGTCAAAATTCCGGGATCATGCGATAATTTAACAATTTGGTACGATCAATTATTTATCGGTAATTTTAGACCCCTAACACAAATTTTGAAATTTTGATATTATAAACAAGGAAATAAACACTGTAAATGCCTACAAAACGGTCAAGATAATTTTGTGAGAGCACTTACCAATGAGGAAAATGACAGCGTCAAGCCAATGGTAGCCGAGGATGAAAGCGATGACGAAGAAGGTGACGCCGAGGAACACGGCCACGCCCGTGATAAGGTGGATGAAGTGGTGGATCTCCTTCGCGATGGGTGTCTCGCCCGTGTCCAGCCCCGACGCCAGCCCCGCGATACGTCCCATTACCTGACGAGAACAGAGTGTTCTGTCATGAGCGTTGTAGAGCTTATTCAGATTAGAGAGTTGGGTAGGAAATTAGACTTGGGTTCGAGCGAGCCCAAAATAGCAGGACTAGAGAGTGAGTGTGCTGTTGTGGGTCAAACTTGAGTTGGGTTGGATACAGTAGTAACTTGAGAGAGTCTACGAGTGCTAGCCCTACGTAACCAATCAACGATACGACCAATTACATTATTACCTAATGGGACAAGAGTGTTCTGTCATGAGTATCGTCATGTAGAGCTTGTGCACGTTTCGAGAATTGGAATAGACATCGTTATAATTTGAGCGGGTCACGATCGTCAGACCTTCATTGCCAATCCAGCGATTGTTGATGAAACAAGAGTTTTCTGTCATGGGTATTGTAATATAGAATTTATTCAGAGTTGGGTTTGACATCGTAATAAATGAAGTGAACCAACAATCGCCAGACCTTCGTTCCAGTCTCATCCCATTACCTGATGTATTCAAGAGTGTCATGTCATGAATATTGTAATGTAAAACTTATTCAAATTCAGTGATACGTCCCATTATCCGATGTAACAAGAGTGTTCTGTCATGAATGTTGTAATGTAGAGCTATTCAGATTAGGGAGTTGGGTTTGACATCGTAATAAATCAAGTGAACCTACGATGGTCAGACTTTCGTTGCCAATTTTATGGTTCCACTAGCTTATGCCCGCAACTTCGTCCGCGTGAACTATACAAATTTCAAACCCTTATTGGGGTTGAACCCTTTTGGGGTTGAATTTTCAAAAATCCTTCCTTAAAGAATTTTTTACGTTACAGTGTAACGCCATATTGAAATATTAGTGTAGCGCAGACAGGACGCCACGGTACAGCACGTCTGTGCATGGTTTTCTGATTTTAACCGTGATAACCGGGAGATCTGTTTCATAAAATTTGTTACAATTAAAAGATCGTCTTTCCTTAAAATGTTTTAGAAAAATGTCAAATTCTAGTTTAGGGAATAGAGAGACGCCTAGACCCTTTCCCGTGGAAAAAAACTTTCGCTTTTAGATTCGCAATTCCTCGTTTCCCGTACTGCTATGCAAACATTTGCACCCTTAGTGACGCGAATAATTACTTACAGTACGATAAATCATATTGTATCAACGCAGAAAAAACAGAGACCCTCCAGAAGGGAAAGAATGGTTGAATGATGAGATCTTTACTTACCGTGTTATCACCGCAGCAGATGACCACTCCTTTCGCGGTGCCCTCAACGGCGTTGGTGGAGAAAAATGCGAGGTTCTTGGTTTCCAGGGGGTTCTCGTTGGTGAATTCGTGTCCGCGGGACTGAGGTTCGGATTCGCCGGTCAAACTCGAGTTATCCACCTTGAAGCCGCGGGCCTCGATGATACGGATGTCAGCTGGGATCCGGTCGCCGAATTTCACCTGATTGATGAATAAACCTCATTAATTTTGGAAGCACAAAAGCAGTATTTCCTTACTTATAACAGTGCGTTTACACCAAGTCTAAAACATTGTATTTCAAATATTGTGGGTATTTATTTTCACTTTTTTTCACTGTAGATATGTCCCAATTTTTTACATGACTCTACTCTCTTAACAAAAGAGAGACAAAATACGTCTAAAACAAATATAATACAAGTTTAATTTAGGAACAAAGACCCACATTATTTCTACTGCAAAAAGTCAAAGTTTTTTCTGTGTAAAAAGTTTAGGCATTACTTCTGGAATAAATCGGGTAACCCACCTCAACAATATCGCCAAGTACGAGGTCCTCAGCGCGCAATGTTAACTTTTCTCCTTCGCGGATGACGGTGGCGAACTGAGGTACCATGTTCTTGAAGGATTCCATGATTTTGGAGGACTTGCTTTCCTGGTAGTACGAGAAGATGCCGGTCACGATCACCACGGCCGCTAATACAATACCGAGGTATAAGTTGTCGTCCGCTGGCTCCTCGACCGTACTCGCCTACAAACCAATCCAACAAATGTATGTAAATGTAAAAAGTCTTCTTAAACTAGTCACTATAGTTATAGACATGGCTCCGAGCACATTTTTAGCCTTCCAAAGTAGAACGACGAACTCTTGTCGTTTGGATCAGTCCATCTGTCTGTACGTTTGGTCTTTAAAACTGCGTAGCGGAAAATACTTTTTTTTCGATTTGGTCTGCATAAACTCTATTGCTTTGGAGGCCGAAAAAGCTCATAAAACGCATTTTGGCCAATGGCTGACGTTTATTTTTAGTATATTGATTAAAAGCTTGTTATCTACCATTCACAAGAATAATTTTTTAATTGCAATTAGTTTTACCTCTAACACTATAATATTTTTCTTGCAATAATGATGAAAAGAGGACCAAAATATAAGGAATTCTTTACTTTATGGTCTGTGTTACGTCTGTTAGTTAGTTGTTCTATGACCTCGAGAAATTAAGATAGGACATAGCTTACCTGGATTCCGTAGGCAATAAAGCATAGAATAGCACCAATCCATAGTAATAACGCGAAGCCGCCGAAGAGATTTTTACAAAACTTCACCCATTCGGGCGTTTGTTTTGGGGGTGTGAGTGAGTTTGGACCGTCTCGTTCAAGGTTTTCTTTCGCTTTTGCATGACTAAGTCCCTGAATCAAAATATATAACAATTAAAAACTATAACCATTTCAAGAAATCTGTGGAATATCTAGATAAGGAATGGTCTATAAATAGTATCTATACAAAAACTTATACCAAGTATTTTTACATACAATAGCCTGATCTTAGCAAGATACTGACTTGATTTACGTCCAGTTTGTCAATCTATCTGTTATCTCTCGATAAATTACTTACCAACGTTGTTATAAATTTTGACAAATATCATCATTATTAAAATATAATCGATAGATCATAGATACATGGATTATTATTAATGGATCTAGCCAGACATAAGTCAAATTAAAAAAAAAAAAAATTTTTCAAACAAATAGCAGTGTGTAGGTATAATAGTATTTATCAAAGATGTTCTTCAAAATGTACTTACATTTTCGGGGTGTGTCTGAAATCTTTGGTAAAGTTCTTCGGGGGTAACTTTGTGGAAATCGATATCTAATTCCTGTTTCAGGTCATCTAAATCTCCAGGTTTCCGTTTTTTCGCAGGTGGTTTCCGGCGTGTCTAAGCAAACAGAACATATTTCTTAATTATTTTCTTATATTTATAATTCACGTACTCATGGATAGAGGTGTTCCAAGGTTAAATTGCGGGTCACACTCCCAAGATTTTTCCATACTTGCAAAAATATGCGTATACAGAATTAAGGTGCGAGACCGCTTTAGAATCCAAACGTTCTTACGTACTTACGTCGAATATACGTCAAACATAGCTTATATGAGTTTGTATAGAGCAAAGTGCTGCCACGTCGTATCGCGTCGCGCAGCGCAGCGTGAGAGCGTTTGGACCATTTATCTTGGGCCATCTCTACCCCGATCTTGAATATTGATAAAATTACGTAAGAATTAATTTTTTTTTACTGTAAGACTGAAAACAAAACTATTTTATATTTTCTAATTTAAAGAATAGCAAAATAATTTTAATGAGAAATCATGATGATTCAAGTCAATACATCTTCCAAGGTGACGACTGAAAATTGCTAGTTATTTAACCGACTTCCAAAAAGGAGGTGGTTCTCAACTCAGCCCGTTTCTTTTCAGTATCCGATTTCATTATTTAGGGCGATAAATTAGTGCAGCTGTCAATCGTCACCCGTAGGAGCTTAATGAGGTGATAATGCAAATTAAAAACCTTGTACTGTCCGTCAGCGGTTCTATTATCATCCTTTAGTGGGCCGATGGTGGCGACGCGGTAGGAGTCGGTGCGGCCATGCTGCAAACATAACTAGGGGCTAGACACATTCTACAAGGCGGCCCTAGGGCCATGCATATGGATCTAGGTGACTTGTGGAGGTGAACATAAATTGTACCAAGTGTTTTTGATATTAACTTAAAGTTATTGTTAAAGGGTCATCCGTTTATTTGATTTTATTGCCCCTAATGTCCTTGCTTCTCTTTTTATGCTTCAGGCTTATGTTATCTGATTTTCGACACAACATTATCCACAAGTGACAGCCCCCGACTTCACTCGGCTTAAATGTAAACCCCTTATTTTTAACTTAAATAATAAAGAGATTAGTCACGTGCACCGTGTTTTCTAGAAACTTGAGACTCTGCAATAGGTTCTTTGTAGCGTAGACTCACTAGCGAAGCTGTGGCACACTACATATGATGAAGTTTTTATCATCTCTATCATCCCCTCACATTTAATGAAGGAATGCCATTTAAAGTTATATGGATGTCCGATAACCAAATGTAAACTTTCAATCAAAATCACTTGGTACCTGTTAACAATGGAAAGTAACTGGCCTACGAAAAAATAAATTTACGAAAGGCAGAGTCACTTTAAAAAAAATTAGCACCCAAAATTTAGATGATTAGGTGAAACAGGCTAAATATTTACGTATCTAGGGATCTATTGAAATCAATCTTAATATAAAGTAATAGGGAACCATGCAGCGTCAGGGATTTGGCGGGGCCACAATGATTGTACAGTATTTGCTTGTGTACTGATGCGTGTGGACTAAATGATATAAAATATACCAAAGAAAATTCCTTAGTCCGTATTAGTACACAGCCCGGCTGCACTAGCCTGGTACTGCATGGTTGTCTACCAAGAGCTTCGACCAACTGAGCTATGTATAAAACAGGCCAAAATACTCAAGTACACATGAGAATATAATATATGAATGAAATAACACTGCTAATATTCATAAGTAGGTTACATTACACGTGCTTTAATACCGATTCAATTACCATTGTAAAACGCAGACCACTGTGTTATAGAATTGTAAAGATTTGTAATGCAAAGAGTAGAATAACCGCAGGGCCATGGCCTTGTCGCATAAGCGACAGCTGACGCATTGATCCCACAGTCACCAGTCTAGAGTTCTGCGTTCTGCACTACTGACTAATCAAAGCAAATCGACTGTGAACTGATAACATGTCCTAACTCCTAACTCAAATTTTTGACGATTTCACTTTATGTTATTTGTAGGAACTCCACAGTTATCTGGTTTGAAATAAAACTGGTTTGAATATTTGATAAGCACATAGGTATTCTACTAGCGAGACTATATCTACACTGGCTGGCCTATACAACACTTATTTAGTTGAAGGAAACAAGTTTTTCCTTCATCCTGAGAAGCTGTTAAAAAGATAGTACTGATTGCCAGTCCACAGTCGATATGGTTATTTGACTGTTGCGGTCTATTTTGTGTACAGAGATATGAGATTTAAAGGTGCCCACGCACTCGAACTGAACTGCAGCTGAACTGCGCGTCGCGGCAGCGCGCTGCACGATATTCTCTCCAGCCGCGACGTGCAGTTCAGCTGCAGTTCAGTTCGAGTGCGTGGGCAGTGGGCACCTTTAACACGAAACGCAGAACTCTGAACTAGGATCGACGCTTTAATACGGCACGGTAGACTTCATAAACGTAATGAAAAGATACGTTTGAAGCAGACCGTGATAGGTAAATTTCAAGCGGCAGAAGTGCGCTTCTTCTTTTTTAATTGCAAGTTTTTTTTATTTGAACTAAATAAGCATGCGCTTGCAATTACACCACTTAGTAGGTGATGATGCAGCCTAAGGTAGAGCAACCTGCCTAAAAGAACACTAAGGTCTTCACTTTTATTTTGAAGGTCCCATTAAGTATAGTAATTGGCGACAATGGATAGGCTTGCACTTGACAACAGTCATGGTTAGCAATGCGGTCTAGGTTGAAGCGCGCTTTTCTAGAAAATGCATATTTACACTTGCCTTAAACGTAGAAAAGTACAGTGCTTTCTTCTATAGGTACACTTGTGTAAATGGCACTAAACTGCCGTGTTGTCGCCCTAAGTCCTATAAATCAGAGCACATGGCAACAGTAGGGTGTCCGCGAGGTGACCTTGAGGCGCAGTTCTATAGTCCTGTTAGGGATCAGCGGCTCAATGGCGCTCAATTGTGCCGAGCTACGAGTAGATGCGTGTGCGAACCTCACAATATGGAGCACGCACTTCACATAATGTGCATAGTTGGCACTGGCCTACTTTACATGCGCACGCATTTTCAAATCCTACGCATATTTTAGGTCGTCAGCGCCCTCTTTAAATATTCATTTACAAAGGGAATAGACAATTTCAAACAGTCAATGGTGCTACGGTTGCACATATAATATATGAACACACTATAAATAAATGAAAGTCTAAAAAGTAAAACTATCCTTATTGCCCAGAAACATGATAGGGATGCACTGCATAAAGGCCCGTCTCACAACCACCAAATAACGCTTTGGCAGTTTTTGTATTGGAAATCTTTTTAAAATATAAAAATTCAACAAGTAAAGTTGTGAAACTGTATATTTTCTTTAATCTAAATGTGAAACAATCCCTAAGACCTGTAAAAATTTGCGTAAAACCAATTAATCAACATTTTTTTTTTGGTTTAATTTTTGCAATTTTATTCGCAACAAGCACCTGCGCAATTTATAGGAAGGTACCTATTATAAATCGGACGTATTTAGAATGCCTGGCTATATCTATGCATTTTGTCAGAAGTCGCATTCGCATTTGTACGACAGATAGTGAGAGCGGGATGCATAGCTATTCGCTATACTGAGTGGTTATACTATATCGCGACATTTTTGCAGCTAACCAACGTATGCTCGGTTCGCCTAGGCAACAAACCTGCAGATGTACGAAAATATGGACTGGCACTTAAATTACCTAGTTGTAAAATGTTCCTGTGTATATGCGATACATCACTCGGCGTAACTGCGCATTGGATAAATTTTATGACTAGGTTATGACCCAGTTTTAGTATTATACAGCTGGGTAAAAGCAATGGGGATTATGGCCGCAATAACCATAGCATTGTGTGCGAACTTGCCATAATGTCACGGCGTCTAAATGCGTCCGCGTTGCCGTAAACAAGCCGTCGGCCATCGCTGTCGATAATTGATGAACGTTTTCATAGCGGACCTCATTACACCGCGCCCTGAATTCCCGTGAAGGTTACATTTGGAGTTGAAACCTCCCTTGCACAGTGGTGAGCACTGTGGTTTTATAAATGGGAGGTCTCGGGTGCGATTCCCGGCTGCTGCAATTTGGGAATTTATAATTTCTTTGTCTCTGGTCTGGTCTGGTGGAAGGCTACGGCCGTGGCAATTTACCACCCTACCGGCAAAGCTGTTCCGCCATACGATTTAGCATTTCGGTACGATACCGCGTAGAAATAAATAAAGCGTGTAATAAAAACTGCCATACCTCTTCCAAGTTAGCCCGCTACCATCTTAGACTGCATCATCACTTATCACCAGGTGAGATCGCAGTCAAGGGCTAACTTGTAAAGGAATAAAAATAACGAACGTAACAATACGTGGCTGGATATGCGAGTTACGAAGGCATTTCACAAAGGGCTTTTAATTTTATGACTCGGGTGCTAAAACTGAAGTGCCTATTCATGTATTCAAATACAATTTTGTCACAATAATTGATTTACAGCAAAATGTTGATGAATGTTTCATAGCGGACCTCATTACACCGCGCCCTGAATTCCCGTGAAGGTTACATTTACAGTAGGAACGAACGTAACAATACTCGTGGGATATGCGAGCCACGAGCACAGCCACGAGGCCGTTTCGCAAAGGGCTTTTAATTTATGATGATGCGGGCGCTAAAATACAAATGATACATTCAAAATTTAAAATCTTATATTGTGTCATTTGTTCTATCTCTACGTATTTTGTCTCTTTTGTGTTTGTATAATAATTTATTATTTATTAATCATCTAGTTAGTGTAAGTGGCACTGCCGTTCAAATTAGATGTAAAATAAATTAAAAAAAAAAGACTATTCATATATTTCCAAATACATGAGAAAAATAATTGGCACAATTATTGATTTACAGCAACATTAAATTTTTATCATATCTTTGACGATTGAATCTTTTTTTAAATTCAGATAAAAGTTAGCCCTTGACTGCAATCTCACCTGGTGGTAAGTGATGATGCAGTAAAGTCTATTGCTGATATTTTTTTCAAAGACTAGAACAGAATGAGTTTAACAAGGATTATGACGTTATAAAGCAAAATTTTGTGAAAATTCTGAATGATTAGCTCATATTATTAACCTGCACGAGTTTAGGAAAGGGCTTTTAGTTTCATGATGACGCCGACACTAAAATAGAAGTGACTATTCATAACTATACTTTCAAATATATGCGAAAGCAACTATGTCATAATATTTTTGTTTACAACAAAATTAAGTTTTTGTAATATCGAATTGCCTTATACAAAGTCTTTGTAATAATTATAATGAGGTGGTTCTTAGAAGGCTTACCTACTTAAGAGAATATGGCGGGGTCAGAATGAATTTAGCAAGGAATATGACTTTCCGTAAAATATCTACATTTTGTAAACATTCTGAATGACTCTATCTATGAGGCCGTTTCGCCGGAAAGGGCTTTTAATTGATGATGACACGGGTGCTCAAATAGATGTGACTATTCATTTCAAACATAACTATGCGAAAGCAATGTCGTAAGCATTTACTACAAAATTAAAGTTTTTAGCAAAGTACCTTGTATTAAGTCCTTGAAAATGAGTTAATCTAATACATGTTTTCATAGACTTTAGGGGTGGCATGCCCAAAATAAATTTAATAAGATGAGTTTCGACAAAATATACCTATATATTTTGTAAATGTTCTGAATGACTATCTTATCGAGTAGTACTTATACAGTCAACTCAGCCTCCGAAGAAGTGTTCGTTAAATATTTAGTAGCAAACACTTCTATCGGCAGTTGGAATTGATTTGTTACTCGGATAGAAACGCGTAGTGAAACTTTGCTCGGGGCATAGTGACAAAATGATGAAAAATTCATACGATGGGAATGGAATTACTGGTGCACGTTGGAAGGAAGGCGTGCTCCATTCGTTACATAAGCGGCGGGCAGCACGCTTGCGCACTGCGGGCCAACCCCGTCCCGCTACCCTCGACATAAATAGCTAAAAGACAAGGTTGCCACCCCCGGGCCCCAGCGACCGCATTCTATAATCTCTGTAAAGGTTAAACCGGAATATCTGATAGAAAATAGAATCCGGTTCCGTCGAGGATAAAACATGCACGAAAGAACGACGCGGCATTGTGACATTTCACCGGGTGGAAAGTAATAATGGCAGCCGCGCTGTACAGAACTTGTCAAGCCCTTGGAATAAAACTTTATTAGGGTTCAGTAGGTACCCGAAGGGTGTCAACGGGATCCTACTAGTAAGCCTCCGCTGTCCGCCTGTCTGTCAGCAGGCTGAATCTCATGTACTCTAATAGGTAGAGAGTTAAAATTTTCACAGAGTTTTAATTCTATTGCCGCTATAACAAATAATAAAAATTCAAAATGGCTGCCATGCAAATAAAAAATAAATAAAAAGTACAGTATTTATTCAGTGTTTACAGTGTCTCTTCTCTTTGACCGTGTTTTTTAATTTATTTATACGTACTCACCAAAAATTAGTAACAATAAAAACAAAATGATAAGAATGGGATAAGAATGCACTTAGATAAAAGATGTCTACTAGTGACCCTGGGGGAGGTTGTAAATAAAGAAGAATACGGGACTTATGTAAATGCCTTAATAAATATTATATTAATATATTTATAAAAAAACTTACATAAAAATACATAGGTACATAAAGACTTTATCGGCCTTTATCGTTGAAGTACGATTTAGCTCATCAGCAAAATAGCTTAATTAAATAAAGGTCGTTCTTATAATTTAATTAATTTACGCGATTAGTGAACAATGAGCAAAAACATTACAACTTAGCTACCAAGATATTTGGAAAGAAAACAAGGAAGGTGGTAACACGCTGGAGGGACGAAATTGAACTTGAAGATTGCACTGGGATTCTATATGAAAATAAATACATGTTAAACAATATATAGTACGCGACAGGTAACGATGGCAATGGCTGTTCGTCCCGAACCGAGACCACGCGGTATCCCACAATTCCCATAAGATAGTTATAACAATATTTATTGTAATAGTTAACTTTTAACATTAGACGCAAAAAGAGCTATCTAGAGTTGCAGAAGATGGTTGAATTTTGCAATAATGCTTCACAATAATGTATTGTTATTGTGAAGTTATGTTAAAAATCTTGATGCCCATAAAAAATGAAATAAAAAAATTAAAAAGGTACTACGCCATAGTAAGTTGCGCATTTTGATTGACCTAGTGATAGACGGATGTTTTCGTTTCAAATCAACAACATAAAATAAGATGTGTTTTATGTCAACAATCTATTGGCAAAGAGCAAAAACCGACCAAGTGCGAGTAAGACTCGCGCGCCGAGGGTTCTGTATCTTGGAAGGATACGTAAAAAATGTTTTGATTAGTATTGGATATTTTGATTAGTGTTCAACCCAGTTCAACCGCCTGAAAAACAAATTACTCTACATGGCTCTAATGTGGATAATCTTAAAAAAATGTTCGTTGTTCAGATCGGTTTTCCAAAAATACATAATGAATCGGTGTTTTCAGTATTTCTTGTTAAATACTGTATATATGTATAAATCCCAAATTCCTAACTAGTTTAGTTTTTGAAATAGAACCCATAACAAAAATGGTCTAAAACTGAAGATTCTTCATTTTTGAAAGCAAAAAAGAATAAAAACATATTTGTACCTACTCTACTCAATGAGCTCTTCATCAGACTTGACACTCCATATGCCAGGCTAAGAAAAAAAATCATGTATCCCTGCAAAATAATTCAATTGAATTTCTAATTTAACAATCATAATCTTGTCAACCAATCCACACTTGGCCAGCGTGGTTGATAATGACCAAACCCTTCTCATTCTGAAAGAAGAACAGTTCTCAGTAGTGAGCCAGCGATGGGATGATGATGATGATTCGATCTTGGGCCGAATATACAAAATATCATATTTTGAAGTAGCTCATTCCGTCTACGATCCTAGACAGCTGGCACATCAAAGTGGCATTAATAGGAATCCGTTTTGCCGTTTGGGTGCGGAACCCAAAAAATTGAGACCAGCACCAAATGTAAGCGGTCACTGCGATCAGATATTCATTGTCACGGTCACGAAACTGCTTAATACTGAAAATTTGTGGTTACTATCATAGTAGTTTCGCATGTGAATGAGACAATTATTTTTAACATGTCGGCGTCGCGACGCGCGCCTGTTTCCTGCATGCAATTATAATATGCGACCGTTGCCAAAACACTATTAGAACCAAAATTCACGTGTCTTTGTTGATGTAGTGGTGTTACATGTACATCAACGTTACCTATTGGCTTTTGGAAGAAAATTAGCAAGTGCCTTTATTTATTTTTTGTCTATCTGGCCTTCTTTAGCTGTCTTCTTTACTTTTTAAATAAATTAATGATTTTATGAACCTATAAACTATTACGCACAAGACCCTTTTGCACCCAGGCGTATAATAAATTTTCTTTTTAGGGTTCCGTGTCTCCAGAGAAAAAAGAGCCCTTATAGGATCATTTCGTTGTTTGTCTGTCTTGTTTGTCAAGAAAAGGGAATCACACCTATAGGGACTTACCGTTGATCTAGAATCAGGTAAATAGGTAGGTCTTATAGCACAAGTAAAGGAAAAATCCGAAAATCGTGAATTTGTGGTTTCAACTTTAATCATCCAAAAAATTAATATGTGTTCGTGAACAAATATAATTAGTTAACTAAATCAAATATAGATGGCGAGGTCCGTCATAAATTTGCAGTGTAGTGCATAAGTGTTATACCTTGTACAATGCCTCAGGTACGGAATCCTTCGTGTACGAGTCCGACTCATACTTGACCGGTTTTTTGTCTCTCAGTCCTTCTTTAGCAATGAAATTAATGAATAATGATCCTATTTTCTGTTTGCAACAAGAATCTAATTTGCACCCAGCTGTATAATTTATTGTCCTTCTTCCCTATGTCTAGATAGGAATATACTATGGCTTATCCTATTATTTTCACCTTCATCTCAAGCCATCGCCAGCCCAATATTGAGCACGGGTCTCCACTCTCCACTAGAACTATCTCTACTTTTAGATGCTTTTTGAAAGTCATTGAACTCCAGATACCGTAGCAATTAAATTTGTGTTAATGTTTGTTTTCATTATTCTGTAATGAGACGTTATTTTTATGATAAGGGATATTAAATTATAATAATTATTCTCATGACAATAACCGATTACAAAACCAAAACAATAATATAATTATGAGATTACTTCAGATGCCATAGCCATTTTTATACTTTTAAATATTATGCCTATTTAGATAATGTTTTAGTTTCAAAGTTTCATTTCAATCTTTGTTAACTATACAGGTTACATATAAAAGTAAAAAAAAAAATTGAAAATACTAATTATTTTTAGTTCATGAACATATTTTAATAATTTTTTTGTGATGTGACCACAAATTCACCATTTTCGGATTTTTTCCTTGTATAAGACCTACCTACCAACCAAATTTCATAATTCTAGGTCAACGGGAAGTACCCTATAGGTTTTCTTGACAGACACGACAGACAGACATCAAAAAGATCCTACAAGGGTTCCTTTTGAGTTACAAAACCCTAAAAATTGTAAAGAGCCCTCAGAAGATCCGATTGGGGTGAAGCAGCGTAAGACAGGCATGAGTGACAGCTCTTAGTAATCGGAGGACTCGATCTTTTTGGGTCACTGGGGCAGCGAAGTAGGTACCTAAGCACTTTTCATTATCATCTTTCAGCTTAGGATTTTTGCATGCTTTGGAACGTCTTTGAAAAGACACTGGCACCTATTCTGAGCACAATTTAGTATTTTAGATTATTTGCATCCTCTTCTTACTAATGTAATATGAAAGGCACCTCGTGGCTTAAGCTGCCAGTCGCGAACCTATTGTTTAAATTTGTAGCGTACACTAAAAATGTAGTATATTTAAATGTAAAATTCATGTTCCGCCCTTTTTTAGCAATATTAAAAAAAGATGCAGATACTCTAAGTTTAGTTTAGAGAAATACAACAGAATCGGCGCCAATATCGTGTGACACACTTTAATTGAACTAAACAGAGTAGATACTTTATTGCATGTTCTTATATTACTCAATAGTTCAATACCGTATAGATTGTAAGTATATTGATATAATATGACAATCGTTTTACTAAATATAGAATGTTAAAAATAGCACGTGCAGACAAAACAAAGTCTGTAATGAATTCGCTAGCATATTGTTCATCAAAATCAAATAAACATCTTAACATCTTTCTCTGTAAGCTCTATAATTCACTATTTGTTCCAAGATATGTCAGTTTTCAAAAATGTTTCAAAGTATGTAGTACCTATTCTAGATGTGATTGAAAAAAATTGGCATTCAATGGGAACTACCGACAAAAGTGAAAATTTAAAACTATGAACAGTGGTGTTTTTAGGGTTCCGTATCTCTGGAGAAAAAAAGGAACCCTATAGGATCACCTGTCGCCTGTCTGCCAACAGTCAAGACTCTTTAAGGAAATCTAAACCTATAGGGTCCCGTTGACCTAGAATCATGGGCAGGCAGCAATATCTTATAGCTCAAGTAAAGGGAAAAAACTAGAAACCGTGAATTTGTGGTTACATTACAAAAATAATTAGTGTCTTTTCTTGTACAATGGTACGGAACCCTTCGTGTGCGAGTCCGACTCGCACTTGACCAGTTTTTTTCAATTATCATCATCGCCAATCTGTCATCATCAAGTCTTTTGATGATGATTACTGGATACCTATAAGTCACGGTTTTTGTGCTTATGGTCTGTCTACGGAAACGTGGTTTTTAACATGGTTCTAGAGAAATATTACAACGCTTTAAAAAAACAGAAGCCTATTTCGGACAAAACGTTTCGTAGAACAAAAACGTAATGACTCTGGACTAATCACACTGGAACCTTTTTGGAAGCTTCGTTTCATTTAAGGTTTGGTGTGTTGCGTAATTTAAAGACTCTGTCTAACAACTACTAACGATCGGTTACCATCGTAAGAAGTAATGACTAAAAACAATTGCATCTACTTCATAGCAAAATCGATACAAGAGTGTTATAGATCAATGACATTTAACTTGTGAACAAGATTTTGTACCGATTGTCTTCCAAGATTAATATATGAGCTTTTCTACTTAAATACCAGACACGAAATCCCTATAACAGGTAGGAGAGTAATCAACCTTTCAATCAGATCACTCAGCGCGTGCTATTGTCATAAAGATGCAAGAAATGAAAATTATAGTTTCAAAGTTACAAGGATTAACATACAAACCCTGTTAAATTGCTTCGTTATCTAGAAAAACGAGCACAAAGTGGGGCCTTTTTTGATACAAAAATACAAATCTTTGAGCGCGTGTAACTTTAAAACTAGATATTATTACGGAAATCTGGAAAACCACAGACGCGGATATAAGTTTCTAGAACGTGTCAACATAATTTCGTCGAGTTTGTTTGCTTAGTATTTAAATGAGAGCCACACTACATTTGTACGGAGAGCACTGGGGGGTACTTGAGAAACTTCTTTTATATTGCGGCTACATTAAGGTTAACGTCAATGCCCAACAACGCCATAATTATCGCGATAATCAACGCGTTAAAACTGAGTGGCCACACTTGAACGGTCAACGTCTAATGCCAATGGAATTGGGATTAAAATCATCCAACGCCAAACGGCATTGTGAATGCCGTTGTACGTTGATCGTGGCTACATCTGCGTTTAACGGGAAACGCCGTTGAACATCGCGTTGTTGGTCGTTAATACGGCCGGGATATTAAAGTGGATTTCAGGACCTCCCTGGCGCAGTGGTTAGGGCTGCGGTCGTATAAGTGGGAGGTCTTGCTAAAAAAGTATTAGCAGTTCGTGGGTAGTAAGTTGTGAACTTCAAGGACTCGGTCTGCAGCCTAATTGCTCGGTGCGTGCTATCGTCATGAAGGATAAAGGAAATACTCCAATAGAGCGACGGCACTCTATGCGATTTAAATGACATAATGACAAGGCAATTTTCTAATAAACCCCCGGTGCTCTTATATCTAGTTCTCGTGTCCGAGCCGTGGCCGCCTCTAGCGACAACCTGTTTAGCTACTTCCTTCGGGACACCTTGCGAGGAATTGTTCTAATGGTCGGAAAAAATCTAGACCTCGAGTAGGTTTGAACGAACACTTTGTCCTTAGAGTTCCCGTTCACGACCACTGTAATTATGATTGGATAAGTTATGCCAACGTTTTGTTCTGTTCGAGCGACATCGCCTTGTGGTACCACTTATCGGAAAGGGGAAGCGAACATTTTATTAATTTTAGTTATGTATGTGTTAATTTATAAATCCGGTTAAAGGGAATAGTCACTTATAAGATTTCGGCTTATCTAGCTAAAATTATAACAACTTTCAAGAACTAAAAGGAAATAAGATGCCCAACTGAAATCGATTTATGTTTGAAGGCTTTCATTCAAGATGTAACGCGAAATCATTAGAAAATTGTATGGACGAGTGATAACATATGAGAAGACCACAAAGCGAAGTGTCTCGCGCCGCACAGATCGATACGAGTTGTTACGCAACCCGACTGCCGAGGTATCAGACACATTTTGCTCCTTTTACATTCTATAGATGCATTACACATCACACTGATCTACTTATTCTAGTAGGAGCTTTAATGGTAACATAATGATTGTTGAAACAAAAATGTTGTACGACTTTACAAGAACAGAACTCGAAAAAGTGGTTTTAGCACTAGGACTAATTACAAACGTGAATTGTCTTTCTTTAGAACACACTAATTGGTGCGCAAGCTATGACAATTTAGGATGTAGAAAGAACAAAGACAATGAGACGTGCAGATGAATTACTCTATATCGTAAAAGTACGGGACATGCCTAGAAGCAAGCACTTTACACAAGCAGACGACGACTGATGTAACCCACGCAACCTTCGTGGAGGTGTTCCGCACTCACTGTCGGCTACATGCACTCACATCTTCACGAAAGCACTGCTGCCGAAGGATCGCTATTTGAAAGGCGCAGACAAACACTACTGCAAGCGCACTGCACTCACCTCGCCCATTTTCGCTAGTCTTTATGCAAAAGGCGGATAAAAAGAGCAGACCGCCCTCCGATCTCTTCTGTGTTCCTCGGCGGAATGAGGTGGGTCGTCGCTAGTTCTGCAAAAACGGAGACCGTTACGGCTTCCTCGTATCAACGAAAAAACTAAAATGTGTGCGCTTCCACGTAGTCCCGTCGCACGGCACTGGGGCTATGTCATTATGGTACGAAACTAAAACCCGGTATGAGAGAAGTGCACGGGTGGAGGAGGCGCGTAGGGCGCGTCTTTCGGCGGCCTGTTTCGGGCGGCGACTGAGGACGGGGCGGCCGCGTATCGAGCCGACGGCGCACTGACGTCACACTGCGTCACGACGCCAGCGCCGCCGCCACCGCCGCGCGCAGCCGCCCGCCCGCCTAACCTTCCACAACCGGCACGCTGACACGCCGCGCGCCGCCGCCCGCCCGATGCCGCCGCTGTCCGCGCACGCACCGGCTTATCACTAGCGCCCTTATCGCGTACAATAGACTCCTTCATAAAGCTGATACTTAAGGCTACTTATGTAAAAACCTTTAATTTTTTTTATGCCCGCTTTTCATCAAAGTGGTGTGTAGGCAGGACGTTGTCATCGACCCAACTCAAGTATAATTTGAATACTTATACTCGTAGGAACGGACAGTCACTGTCTCCACCCGGCTAGCCATTGTGGGTAAAGAATAGGTCTTGCTAGATAAATATGTAGATAGCTCAGAACAAAATTGTTGTGCTTAATCCAAAACTGTTTCACATCAATTTCGATCCATCTTGTTTCGGCTTTTGTGTGTTATAAATGCCAGTAAGTACATATTTTTAGACGTTAGACGGATAATTCAAGACATCAGCAGTGGTCTGCGTAATAATTTGATGGTTAGAGCGCACATTTTCGGTATTTTATAGCATTCGCATTACGATAATGTCTTAACATCAGCAAATAAATAAATTGTACCTAGTCGTAAATTTCTTTATAGCCTACGGGTAGTTCATTCTGCTACGGGCCTCGTAGAGCCACGACACGTTTTTACACTTGCCGTGCCAAATCCTGCGACTTTTTAAACCGGTTAAATATAGTAGGGCACTTGTAATTTTTTAAATTTATTCATTACTAGCTGATGCCCGCGACTTCATTCGCGTAGATATAGGTTTTCTAAAAATCCCGTGAGAACTCATTGATTTTCCGGGATAAAAAGTAGCCTATGTGTTAATCCAGGGTATAATCTATCTCTATTCCAAATAGCCAAATCTGTACAGTAGTTTTTGCGTGAAAGAGTAGCAAACATAGTCACACACACACACACACACAAACTTTCGCCTTTATAATATTAGAGTGAAGTGTGATGTGATGTGATTATTTTTCTCCAAATTAAGATTGGAGGCGTTGTTTTCCTTAACAATTATTGAAATTACACTCAATCTAGATATTTGTTCGCGAATTGTAGGATAGTTGGTACATTCTATTTATTAGATACTACATGTGAAACCTTCACAGCTACAAGTAAAACTGATACGAATTGCTCGAGACTTCACATTGTATATATTAAAAGGTGAAATAAGTAAATTTATCACTATTAGCGTTGTAAAATTAGTAGGTGCTCATTGCCGACAGTTTGCTATGACAATGAGTACATTGCTCCTGTGCCTTAACTTGCATGCATAAAAGATCCTATTTATTACTATAGTAATTCCGCGAATCCATTTAGAGTAATTTTTAGGGTTCCGTACCTCAAAAGGAAAAACAAAACCCTTATAGGATCACTGTGTTATCTGTCTGTCTGTCCGTCTGTCCTGTCTGTCACGAAAACCTATAGGGTACTTCCCGTTGACCTAGAATCATGAAATTTGGAAGGTAGATAGGCTTTATAGCACAAGTGAAGGAAAAAATCCAAAAACCGTGAATTTTTGGTTACATAACAAAGAGCAACAATTCAAATTCCTTTTTTTACGGAACTCTAAAAAGTTTACAGAAGTAACTTTATAGCAAAAAAAAGTCCTAGTTCATACGTATGGTAACGTTTTCTATCCTAGTTCACTCAAGTAATTTCTAAACAAAATCAACGTACGATATGCATAGGTACGATGAACAAATAAATAAGGTGGATAAGAGAAACCTACAGCGAAGAAAGTTAGATTATACTTTACTGTCCTAGTTTAGTATAGTATTTTCTAATCTAAGACCCAGAAGTTAATCAAAGTATTAACTATGAAGGATAGTATCGACGCACGAAGAACAATTAACAGAAAGCATATAGGCAGTACCTAAAGGCTAAACTATTTATAAAGAATCGATCGTGAAAATTGCATCGGTTCTCGGAATATTCGAGTACAATGGATGCCTTACTCGATTCGTGTCATGGATATACACGGTGGGTGTTTAATGGAAAATAGTGCAAAGCTATCGCGTTCCAACTTCCAATACAACGCGATTTACTGCCATGCGGTCACTAGATTATACAATTAACTTTTGAATTTAAGTATATTGAACTGATGATGGGAACTCTTTGATTTTTCCGGAATAAAGTTCTTATGTCACTCTCCAGGCCTGTACCTACCTATCCATGCATAAAAATCACGTCTATCTATCCGTTGCTCCATTGCGACGTTCGGACGTGATTGAAGTACAAACCAATAAGCAAACACACTTTCGCATTTATAATATGAGTGATGATACAGGGTGACTTGTGATTCGATGTATTCCTTGAAAGGAATTATTTTATAGAAACCAATTCAGTCAACCTTGGGGAAATAACTAGTTTCCATGTTATGGTGGTTCATTGTAATCGAAAATAAATTAATTCTACTAAAACTACTCCATTGAACTCCGTGCTACTTAAATATTTTAATTTAAATCTTTAATTGAATGAAAAAAGTAGCGGGTATCATTCATCTATTTGGTACAGAGATTACTTGCATCCCACGGACGAACATAGGCTTCTTTTTTTTTTCTCTCTCTCGTCTGGCTTTTACAATGATTAGCCAATGTCAAGTTTGTAGTTATTTGTAACAAGTTAGCTAAACTATACAAGTATGGACCCCGTCTGTGCCCGCGCTCGCCGACATACGCACAGCACCCCCTTAGAGCGCTTTCCAGTCAGTATTAACAAAAAAAACACTCCAAAAAGTCACAACACGCGCGCCAGCAAACGCCACCACAGACGAAGTCCAGGCTTCTTTTTAACCCGGAAAATCAAACATCCCCACAGGATATTTAGAAAATCTAAATCAAACATCCCCATAGGATTTTTAGAAAATCTAACTTTACGCAGACGAAGTCCCAGGCATCACCTGATTTATAATCGATACATTTAATCGGAGCGGTAAGAGGGAATTGTCACAAATATAGCCTAGTCATAGTCAAGTCAGTGCCGTGGCCCCGTGGGGCGCCATGGCACCGGTCAGATATTAATTTCCGCCACTCCACGTTGGCCCTCGCGCAATCACACGTCAGCAAATACAGACGGACTCTGGAGTATAACTACCGGTCAGCGTAATGGTGTATTCACAGTAAGGCGTATAGGTATAAATTAAAAACTTTATGGTTTGATATACTTCTGAAATTAATATCTTAACTTTGAAACTTTGAGAAGAGCCCCATAGTTAGCGACCATGTGTCGGAGCCATATGTCAACCGTCGCAACACGCACTGTACGAAGACTTTGGTATTCAAGTACTGAGGAATTTTGGACGAGAAGAATCTCGAAACTTTCCGAATACTGCGCAGACGAGTTGGATTGCTAACTGGATGCTAGCTCAAAAATATACAGCCAATGTTAATTACTTTTAGAGTGACTGTTTAAAAATGGTCCTTCGAGCCGGATAATTTTCAGTTTGTGTATTTTGTACTCGAAATCTGTATTATTCGTAAGTTTTAACGATTGAAAATCAGATCTGAAAGTGTTAATGTAGTATTCATGTATAGAGCGTCTCAAAATATGATGGACATCCACTGCTGGACATAGGATCCACACTCCAACGTCTTGACCCGCCGACGCGATGGCGGTGTTCACTGTTATCGTTTAAAAGACATACATTTGCAGCAAGCAAATATATTGCAATGCATTAAAAGTGTACTAGCGATTCAAGCAGGGGGTCATGGGTGTCACCAAATGTCAGGTACGAGTTATAATTTCCGGCACATTAAATTCACCCTCGCAATATCACGTCAGCAAATATAGATGTAGTAAATATGCACCTGTACATTTAAAGGTTCGTCATATAGAACGAGTACGTCGAGTCAAAGCGTCAATAACGTGGCGTAGTAACGTCGCATATTCGTTGAAAGGATCTGGGAGCTCATTGCATTGATATACCAAGAAAATAAAGAGGTGATTGATAGAAAGGGTTACAACCGTCAGCAATGAGGACTAGGATGGATTTTTAGTTACTAAATGATGATGCCCGCGACTTCACCCGCAGGAGTTAAGGTTTTTGAAAAATTCCAATGGGTATTTTTTCGATGGAACATAAAAAGTAGCCCTCCGGATGCAAGCTGTCTCTGTACCAAATTGATAAGGTTTTTACAAATCCTGTGGAACTTATTGATTTTCCCGGTTAAAAGTATCCTGTGTCCATTGCCGACACGCAAGCCATTCCTGTACCCGTCAAAATCGGTTAAACGAATGAACCGTGATCAGCTAGCAAAGAAACAGACATATAAACTTTCATATGTATAATAATAGTATGGAATACATTCTTTGTTTTCAATAAAAATTGCGAACAAACGAACAGGCGAGTCACCTGATGTTAAGTGATTACTGCCGCCCATGAACATTTGCAGTATCAGAGGAATCGCCAAGCGTTGCCGGCCTTTCAGGAATTTGTTGGTCCGCCCCTTGAATAACCCCATAAAACTGAGTACATTCACCATTACCATAAGCAGTACCATTCTGAGAGAGTACAACAGTCATAACCACTTTACTGAGACTGGAGCACTTGAACTTAAATTATTTTAGTTATTTCGTCTTTGATATCACAAATTGAATAACTACACGGTTACAGTTGTAAGTTCAATTTGTTGAATGAAATAAACAACTCAACTAATAGGTTGACTATTTCAATTTTCTAGTTAGGTATGCTTTGTAAATGCGGCTATTATATTACACGTTACGTACATGTATTTGTAAATTGTACAGGTCACAGTCTATTACATAATACCCGTGCCTCAAGGTTGCGTGGCATTGTAATATTAACACTTAATTAATAATTCCCCTAACTGCTGTAGGCAAGGGCTGTGTGAAAGCACCTTTACCCTATGATACTTGTACACGTACGCTCTACTTTAAACGGTACTTTATGTCGAAAAATGTTGAATTTGCAATATGAAGAATGAAGATTTATAATAACTTATTTGCTTTTACTTTACTTATTGCTTGAACATGCAAATAGTTAAGAATTCATATTGATTCACATTTTCCAATAAGGAAAATGCTACAAGTGTATAATCTGAATAATTCAAAGGATATTTTTTATTAATATTGACATAAAAAAGCGGTGATAGTTTAGTGGTTAAGAAGTCGGCCTTAGGGTTGACGGAGCTCGATTCCGGGCAAGCACCTCTAACTTTTCAGCGTTTATAATCTATACTAATATTAAAAAGTGGAAAGATTTGTTTTGTTTGTTAATCAATAAGCCCTGGCACTACTGAACTAATTTTGATTCTTTCACCGTTAGAAAGTTACTTTATCCAGAAGTAGCATAGGCAATAAATTATATATACCACGGATTAAGTCGCGTGTAAAGACTAGTTAGAAATATAACAAAGATGGCGGGTATGGGAAACCGGTTTAACATTAATAATGACATACCCCTTAGAGGTTTAATGGCACACTTGACCTTCCGTAATGATCCCTCCTCTCACGCTCCCCTCGTCTTACTCTGAGCCTGTTTTCGTTATCAGTGACAGCTAAATGCGGCACAGAAAGCGACAAGAGACAAATTTTGATGAATTTGTATAGAAGAAATGAAAAGCTTTATTAGCTACGAGTACAAGGGTAAATTAAAAATTTATAACACCCCCGACAAGTGAAGGTTACAGTAATAACTAGAAAAGATCTGATAACTTTCAAACGGCTGAACCGGTTTCCTTAAATTATAGTTAAGAACACTCTCGATCAAGCCACCATTCAAACAAAAAAAAACTAAATTAAAATCGGTTCATTAGTTCAGGAACTACGATGCCACAGACAGATACACAGATACACACGTAAAACTTATAACACCCGTCTTTTTTGGTCGGGGCTTAATAATCCGCTGTGTGATATGCATATCGCATGCTGCATGTAGCACCATACAGATTTGTCTGTTTCACAGCGGATTATGGCAAATTAAGCTTTTGGTTCCTTGTATACCATGAACTTCTGCAAGTAAAGCCTGCTTCTAAACAGTATTTAGAACTTCATTTTAACATAAGTAATAGGTACAATATGCACAACTTTCTTCTCAAACCGACATAAAGTGGGAGTTTGATCATCATCATCTAAATTCTGTAGGTACACTGCCAATCTGGGTAGATTCAACTTTAAAATAGGGCTTTCAGTTGTACGCTTTTCAGTTCGCGAGCGCGGTGTGTCCTGCTTTTGTGTTTTTCATTTCAGAAGGTCTGCACTGGAATTTTAAACAAAAGAGTTTTCTCATTTTCTCACCAGTGGTCTCTCAGTGACTCCATTGTGTCGAATATGTTTTAATGCCAGCAGTTGTGTACCGCTGCGTCAATGTAACTGTAGATAACAGATAACTAAAGTTCTCTTTAAGGGTAGGGGGGGTTTTGTGTTATTTAATGATTCAAGTCTACACTCTTGTGTGAAAAAGGGATGGATAATACGTTGACGGATGATAGAAGCGAGTGGAAGAAGAAAAATGTTGTGACCCTACATAGCGTGGGATAAAGACAAGAAGAAGAAGATTCTTTTCTTTCAGATTCAGAGTCAAAAGAAGAGTTTCAGACAGATGCTCGTGATTTAGTAAGCATGGTTTTAGGTTTAAAGGATCCCGTAAAAACTTTTTGATTATCCGGATAATCTATCCCGGAATATCTATCCGGGATATCGTATGTCCGTCTCCAGGATACAAGCTGCCTACCTCTGTGTATATCATCAAGATCGGCAGTTGAACCTTGAAAAGGCGATCGGTCATCGACAGATAGACACACTTTAGTATTTAGGATATTAGTAGAAATGGTAGAGTCGTACATAAAACAGCGAAAAACATTACTTCTATACTGGTAGGTATTGCTTTAAAACACTGTGGTACAATACATTGAAAACTTCAAGCATTATTCAATGAGCAGACTCAACGAGATTTGTATAGAAGATTAATTAGGTGTTTTATAGTGACGGTGAAGATTAATTAGATATTTTATAGTGACGTTAATGTTTTTGCGAAAATCGATTCAATGCGGCAAGACAACATTGTTTTCAAAACCATCACTCAAACCATTAAACTTATAGTTATGGATTAAGAGCCAGCGCGTGCCATGCCTTCGTTATTTTATAAATGAAAATTTCTCTGCATATTGTCCCCAACACAGGGAGGAACAATCTATGGGTGCTAACCTGGATCAGGTATGGCAGTTTTCATTAAACCCATACCCCTTTGGTTCTTACAGGCATCGTAGCTGAACGCTAAATCACTTGGCGGCACGGTTTTGCCAGTGGGGTGGTAACTAGCCACCACTAAAGCCTTCCACCAGACAAAATATATTATTATTAACTGTTCATTTAATACTAGCATAAGGATAGTCTCAAGTATTATTTTACAGTGAACTTATTTCCTATCCTTAGGTAGATAGATACCTTTAACAAAGTTTCCGTTCCCAATCCAATTATATCCGAAACTAAGTTCCACTAGAAAATCCAGTTTCTCTCTGGTGTAGGTAATTTTGTTTGGTGTCGTTGGGATTTCGGCCACGGCCGGCGGGTAAATAGTAAATACACCAATCAATAGCGCAATATGTTAGTGGCTATCAGGATTCAGGACGAATAACAAGTACGCATGCATCGATTTGGGGGCTTTTCCACGCATCGGGTACTACGTTACCAGTTCAATTTTATGGCAAACTAGCCGATGCCCGCGACTTCACCCGCGTGGATTTAAGTTTTTCAAAATCCCGTGGGAACTCTTTGATTTTCCGGGATAAAAAGTAGCCTATGTACTAATCCAGAATATTATCTATTTCCATTCAAAATTTCAGCCAAATCCGTCTAGTAACAAACACACACACACACTCACACATACACACGCATACACAAACTTTCGCCTTTATAATATATGGAGAATGGAGAATGGAGAAAGTATTTTTACTTAATAACCTATTTATATACTTATACATGACTGTGCTGTTTAAAAACGCTATCTCAAAAAGTGCTAAACTATTTTTTATCAATTTGAGCATCACTAAGCAGATCGTTTATTCCTGGGGAAGCCAGTACTTACCTTGACTAACTAACTAAATACTAGAAACAGACTAAAGGATGATTTCCAATCGTCAAATAACTTTTAGCTGAGGAATTAATTTGACATATGACATTTTTCTATAGGAAGTCAATCAAAACGTCAAATTTATTCCTCAGATAAAAGTTATTTGACAGTTGAAAAATCGACCCTAAAACACAGAAATGTGAATAAACGCAGAATAGAAAAGCCTAAGCATCAAGCTTAATTATGAAACTGCTCTTGAAACAGGAACCCTAGTAACTAACACCACAAAAAAAATCTAATGTCACAGTGTACACACAATACGCTTATATGGGTAGTGACTGTTCTCATCACGTCAACCATTTGCACTGTTTTAAGTGAATACTTTAATTAAAGACTAGTACTTTTGAGTTTTAATGATGCTCTGCAAAGCGGTGCACTTCGGAAAGTAAATAGGCACGGCAGTAGGTCAGACTACACTCATGAGATAAACTGTGTGAAATGTCCCACTATCCTACAAAAAGAATATAAAGTTAAACAGCACTAAAACCCGACTACTACCCGGGAACTGCCGAGAGATAGCGATAGATATACTAAAATTGTCTTTTTTGTCGCTCGTTTTTTCGGATTTTAACATTGTACTAAGTAGGTATACTTATGTAATTCCTCTTTCATTTGATAACCCACTCGATACAATAGCAAAAAAAAATCCGTCAGGTCATTTTTTTTTAAAGAGGGGTGTTATAAGTTTGAGGTGTGTATCTGTCTGTGGCATCGTACCTCCTAAACTAATGAACTGATTTTAATTTAGTTTTTTTTTTTTGTTTGAAAGGTGGCTTGATCGAGAGTGTTCTTAGCTATAATCCAAAAAAATCGGTTCAGCCGTTTGAAAGTTATCAGCTCTTTTCTAGTTACTGTAACCTTCACTTGACGGGGGTATTATAAATGTTTAATTTGCACTTGTGTTCCAAGCTCTAGTTAAATGTCTTACCCTGTGTGACAACGTACGAAATAGTTTAAAGTGAAATCATCAAAAATTTAAGATCGAATATGTTGCCAGTCGACATAATAATATCAACTGATTATTACATTTGATATGATAACATATTTTGATTTTTTGCTCCCGTCACGACAAACTTGATTTTAGCATTTCTTTCTCGGCACATCTATAATGAATTATTCTATCCTTTTCACATTTTTGCTAAAAATCAGTTTCGTTATGGCCCCCTCAATCCACTACTGCAGGAAAAGAAGAGTCATTAAATGTCAAAAGGTGACTGAGGAGAACAAAAAGATTATGAGAACCGATAAAAACAAGGCAGCTGTTGTTCAAAGACCCTATGTGAAAATATTAATTTAGCTAACACAAACTCCATTATAGGTAGGTATAGTAGTTATTTTATTTATGAAACTGAGTCGATCAGGATTTTAAAAAATACTCAATTTTATTTATTTTATAGACAACTCACGCTTGACCAAAATATTTATATACCAAAATTGTTTTCGCAAAAAAGACGTGTTTTTTAATTTATTTAATCGAAAAAGACGTGTTTTTTAATTTATTTAATCGCGACTTGTTCATTACTATAAAATGTTTCGACGTATAATGCAGACAGGTCGGCGCTGACTATCCAGATAGCAACACGATGGATCTTTATAATTTCAAAATTTTTCTGGTCTTGTCTAGTGCGAGACTTCTGCCGTGACTAGTTACCACCCTACCGGCAAAGCCATGCCGCCAAGCGACTTAGCGTTCCGGTACGATGCCGTGTACAAACCAAAGGGCGTACCTCTTTTTAATACAAACTGCCATACCCTTTCCAGGTTATAGCCCGCTTCCCACTTAAACCGCATCATAACTTACCACCAGGATACGAAAAAAAAAGCATACGATTAGCGTGAGAAGAAACCCAGCCTTACATCTTACAACACTTGACATAAAAAAAAGAATAGCTCTTATGTAAGGCATTAGTATCGGAGACAAGGCAGCGGGGTAGTCAGTCCGACCGCGTGAAAAGTCGGCTGATATGAAAATTCGTCGTCGAGCGGTATTCGGGCGAAGAGCGGGCGGCGCGTGGTTAGGGGGAGGGGGCACGAAGGCTCTATTTGGGTCACCCGGGGCGTCCCCACGATCAATACGCGAGAGTCGGCGCGCGCCGGTTACCCTCTTACTAGCGCCGCCTTGCCATATACCTAACGGTCTAAAAGGTCTAACCCGTCTCACTGGCCCATCGACATTAATTATTATATTAATAGTTCTTATAAGCAGTAATGGCTTGGTGCGATTTTATATTGGACGTCATTTCGGCAAGCTCGTAAACGCGCGACATGGCGACACGAGCCTAAAGCCAATCACGCACAAGCGAAAACCCGCTTATAAATCGTTTATAGGTGAGACCAAGTCGTATAACTCAAAATGACTTGTGCGAACATATTGCTTGAACGAGTACCTATAATCCATACTGAAAGGGTGTCTGTCTGTCTGCTAGCTTTTCATGGCCCATCGGTGTACCAACCGACTAGCCTGTACCCGCGACTTCATCCGCGTGGACTACACAAATTTCAAACCCCTATTTTACCCCCATAGGGGTTACATTTTCAAAAAGCCTTTTTCAGCGGATGTCTGCGTCATAATAGCTATCTGCATACCAAATTTCAGCCTGATCGGTCCAGCATTTTGCGTTGTGCGTCGACAGATCAGTCAGTCCGCTTTTCCTTTTTTATTTATAATTAGTTTTTGACGAAATTTGGTACACAGATAACTATGTTTCCCAGCGATGGATACTGGATGGGAATATTTTTTATGTCAATAAACTTTTGCAATTACTTTGTAGAAAGTTTGCCTTTCCTACCGAGCAGTAAACTCGGTGGTTGCTCTTTTCAATGATTCGATTTGCTGAAATTAAGTTCTCAAAAAAGACGCTGAAACTCGGCTCTACTCCACTCTGTAGGTATACGTAAGATCTAAAGTCTATATATAAATGGTTAGTTCAGTACCGATCGCAGTCAAGTCAAGCTTCTGGTTTTTAGGACCGATATGAAAGTTGATGGCTGGATGACCCACGCCCTGACGTTCAAGTAAGATTAAAGATCCTGTGTCTGGCTTCTAGCTTATGTCAAGTGCCTTATGTGCTTATGTACATAATAGCACTATTTAGGGATGTCGGAAGTGCCTGATCTAGCATATTTAACAAAGCCAAATGGATCATGGTTATGGGTACCGTAGTTTTATCCCACTCTGAAATTATGTGCTTGAAAAAAAAAATCGTTTTTGATATGTTTCCGATACTTAATGATAATTTATAACGAAATCAAAATATCGATATATCAATATTTTTCCAAAAAGCCCAGCATTACTATAAAGTAAATTATAAACTATCTACTTAAAAGAATTATTTACAAGAAATCTCAAGAACATGGTGAAATAAAAAAGAAAACAATTTATGAGTCGCGGAATGAAAACTTGTAAATTGAAAATGTTACCGATCTGAACTTTGTGAGCGTGAATCGAAACGCGAACTAAATAGAAAAAGTTTTTCAATAGATTAAAAAAATATATTGATTTCTCAACTTATTGAATAAACTAGATCATGCCTACGAGTTCATCGGTGTAACTCTAGGTTTTTTAAAAATCCCGTGGGAATTCTTTGTTTTCCCGGGATAAAAATAGCCGATGTCACTCTCCACGTACCTATTTGACTACATCTATCTATGCAAAAAATCACGTGGATCCGTTGATCCGCTGCTGCGTCATTAAACGACAAAGGGGTGAAAAATGGCGTGCCATCCCGCAGATTTGTTTTCCCGGGATAAAAAGTAGCCAACGTCACTCTTCACACAAAAACATTAATTAATCTAGTGAAATATACATCAGCGCTATCGATCTGGATCATAATTCCCTGGTTACATAAATTAGCAAACGATTGTAAGCGCGGAAATTGAAAAATCACTATCAGTGAAAAATCTGCTGTGAAATCACTGTAAACGAAAAATCACCAAATAAGAATCATTCAAAAGTAGCAACTAATTTGCAGTCATTATCGATATTACGATATGGGAAATATAAAACTTCTAGGAGAATATAGAATAAAATGTTCGGTTATTCACATTCGGTAGACTTGATATTCGGAGCAAGAGAGGCATAATAAATCAGAGATGCTTAAAACTCAAGTGGCTCATATTTAAAGCGATGAAAGCTGGAAGCTCAGGAACTTATAACTTAAGTTGAAAGGAAAATCGTTTATAATAAGCGTAAGCTCATTTTGAAATAATGGGTAAAATTAAGTTGATTTACGGCCCGTTCCTATGTTCAACATATCAGTAATCTGTCGATAACATACTTGGCTTTGTTATTTGTCAAAAAAAATGTTTTTTTTTTTTGACAGCCGACAGACTAGCGAAAGCCACGGCTTATGTCCGCGGGAATATTTAGGTATAAATCCGGCCTTATTCCTTGTCTATATGATAAAAGGAATCCCGGTGTATTTTAGTTTTCTAGGTCATAAAAATCAATCAGCGAGTGAGTGTTATCACTGACTTACTCGCTAACTGAAAACAATAATAATTAAAAAGTAGGTACATAATATGGTGATGGTGCGGAACCCTTTTTGTGCGAAACTGACTCACACTTGGCTGGGTTTTTAAAATTTACATGGCGGCCATTTGATTTTTTATTGTTTTGTTGTTATAGCGGAAATAAAATACACACGCTGTGAAAAATTCTATCTCTTACGGTTCATGAGATACAGCCGGCTAACACAGATAGACAGACAGCTAAACAGACAGACGGATGACGGAGACTTAATAATAAGGTCTCGTTGGCACCCGTCGTGTATGGAACCATAAAAAAAGACCCCCACCCAAAGTCACCCATCCATCCATTTGCCGACTAGGTTCACCATTGCTTGACGAACGCAATCATATGAAATGCAAGAGTCGAAATAATGAGAACAAAGTACAAATGATTTAAAAAAAGGTTCCGTAGGTACGCCTCCCCCACTCAGGGCCCACCCCGCAAGCGATTCGGACCGAACAAAAATACTCTAGTGGAAAGTCGAAAGCTATTTCAGTGCCAAGAGCTAGATTAAGGTTAAGACAAAGCCAGTTTAAGGGCAGGGACAGATCTAGCGAAAAATCACAATCGGAAAACGCTGAAAGTAGTAAGGAAAAATGTTAGAAGAGTATATTACATCAGGATAGAAAAACAGCTGTCCTCGGTATATACCCTATCCGCGGAACAGTGACAGATCTCGAAAAACCTCGATAGAAATAAAACTGATTGGAGTTATTAAAAAACCGGTCAAGTGCAAAGCGGACTCGCACCGAATGGTTCCGTACCATCTTACAAGAAATAACTCTTTTTAGTTTTTTCATGGCGGCCATTTTGAATTATTTTGTTGTGATAGCGCAATACCTACACATTTTATGAAAATTCTAAATTTCTACCTATTACGGTTCACGAGATACAGCCCGCTGACTAACGGACGGACAGACAGACAACGGCAGCTTAGTAATAGTCCCGTTGGCACCCTTGGGTACGGAACCCTAAAAAGACGTCTCGCCTCAGCTCGGCCAGTGTGCCTTGCGCCTAAGAGTTTTCACGGTAGAATACAAAAGAACGGGTAAGGCAAAGGCAATAAAAGAATCTATACCACGCCAGTATAATACCGGAGAATTGCTCCAATACCTGCCCCTCGTGGTTATTCCATTAACTTTCGGATAAAAATAAATTTTGTGCGCAATTTTAACTAACTTACCTACGTAGTTTAATTTTAAATCCATTGAGGGAAATGAGCTTGAATAATTTTATATGAAAATATATACTTGAAGCTGGTAAAAGCCACTCAAACAGTTAACTAATTACATACACGTTCGGCTAGAATTCTTCCCTTTTTGAAGGTGGTTACAAAAGTAGATCGAGAAAAAATTATGTTCTTAGTTATTTAAAAATCGAAAAATTACAAAACGCAACGTTGATATAAGTCGGTAGCTGGATGGGTGACCGAATATGGCTATTTCACTACCTCCGCATCTCGGAGAGCGAGTTAAGCTTTTTTCCCCCGGAAAATTAAATTTTTGGAAAACCTAGGACGAAGTCGCAAAAATCATCTAGTCTAGTAAGAAAAAATATTTGCACGTACCTACCTAATTAATTGAATTACTTTGACGGGCTCATTTTGTTTACTTTAGGAACTAACTTAAATATTTGCACAACCCGTATACTCGTTTAGGCAAAAAGCCTACGGGTCTCCTTTCTACTTTCAACGTTAAAACGACGATATAATTAAAAAAGTTTATGCAATTAATAATAACAAAAAGTAATTAAACTCAGCCAAGGAAGCCGACTGAAGAATTTGTCTATGTTGGACAGTATATTTTGGGAAAATTCAATTTTTCTCATCGTCAAGTCAGATGCGCATTTGCTATCTACATATTAACAAAATTTAAGTTATTTTTACTTCATGTTACAAATACCTACTAGTTATAAAGTTTGCAAAAGTTTTAGTCATAGAATATTACTCTATACAATATACATTAGACTTTTCCTGAATATTAAAAGTTATTCCCGAAATAGTGAATCAGAGAGTAGATAACAAAGAGACACAATGGTATCCGAGAGCATTTGCATTTTAACTGGATTGAGTTTGGCAAACTTTTCACATCAAGCCGTGCCCAATGGAAATTTTTCTCGAATAATATTTTAATGTGGTATCTTTATGGCATTATTTAAGGAGGAACAAAAGGGAACTTATGCATACACATTTTCTTTTAGCAACTTTCTGTTAATGAATTACTAAAAGTTTGTCCTGCTCACCTGATTTTAAAATAATATTTTATTGTTGAAACTGGCATGGCCACTGGCATTGTCACTCTTTCCGCGTTAAGGAAAGCTTTTTAATAACCCCCTAGGAAATTTCTGTTTTCCCGGGATAAGTGGTGATACCTATTTTTAACTCATTATCCTTTTTTGTCATTTTTAATTTTTTTCATATTTCTTTTCAAAATTTTTAACATTTTTTTTGCAATGCATCTTTACCTTTTCTAATTTCATATTATTCATACTGACAATGAGTCATTGAAGGAATTCCCCGATCAGTTTTGATAAGTAAAAGAAATGTAGAGCCCGATTCTCATTTGAAATATATCACTAGATTTGAAAAAGCAATAAAAGCCTTTGGAACAAAACGTCAGGTAGAAAGGTAAAAGAAGAATAAAGTTCTTCAAGAAACGCTTCGAAATAGAAGTAGAGCGTGAGCACTAAATAATAAAAAATGTTTTTCTTTTTCCAAGAAATATCTTTAATCGACTCGAGCTATGAAATAAGAAAATAAATTGGAATAATATTGGTCTCCGGCTCACGACACAACGGAAATGAAACTGGTAAGAAAGGAGTGAATTAATAGAACTAAGATTTTTTATGTAATCGTCATAACAATGCATATAAAAGTTTAAGCACTAAGATTAAAAAAAATTTCTTTTTGTTGCAAGACATATTCTAGATCGATTCGAGCATAGAAATAAGAAAATAAATTGGAATAATATAAAGTGTCTCGAGCTCACGAGTCACGACACAACGGAAATGAAAAACTGGTAAGGAAAGAGTGAATTAATAGAATTTTTTATGCAAGCGATGCGGCAAGAATTAATTCTTTTTAGAATATAATAGAATATATTTTTTTCTAGTAAACTTTTACAAGTGCTTTTAAACCGTGAAAATAATTTATTTTCGGAATGGCGTCTTTATTTACATTGCAAATAAAAGTTTAATGACTAAGACTACGTCAATTTAAGCAAATATATAAGAAAATAAATTCGAATAGTCTTAAAGTGCCTCTGAAGACAACGGAAATTAAACATGTAAAAAAAGAGTGAATTAATAGAACTAAGATCTTTTTATGTTAAATGTAATGGCGGGAATTAAATAATGCAAACAAAAGTTAAGGTCCATGATCAGTGATCAATTGTACCTAAGCGATACCTAATGAGGACACGGTAATTAATTGCACTATCCGGTCCATTCATAACAACCATAATATATGTACAAAAATTGCGTTATGCAAGCTATGCGATTAAGAAGGTTTCGCTTATGCAGAGAGATTAATCATTAAATGTCTAACTAGTCTGCTGAAGGTAGAATCCAAGGTCTTTCCGCGCTGGCTACACAATAATATTCTGGCTTCCGATTGACGATTTTCATCAACTACTAAAAAGCGCCTGACCAAATGAAAATGTCAAAGCACTTCTGTATAAACGTCATGACTGAGTTTTCCACTTTAGAAAATTACTGCTATCTTTATCATGACAAGACATGGCGGATACTAATATACGCACTTTCACAACTACGCCATCTAACCACATCTAACCTTCAACGTAGCTATTTCTTTGGTAATTTCGTTTTACTCAGTAAAACTCGTTAAATAACAATCAATCTCGTAACCAAATAAAAGTCACAGCTGAGATATTAAATTCTAGAGTAGCAGATGCCGCTTTAAACCGCTTCAAAGGGGAAATTGTCGAGAGACAAGGCAATTGTCCAATGCCTCGGTGCTCGATAAACCGATATTAGATTACAGAATCGCGGTCGACGGTGTGGGCGAATAAGAAAGAACCGTATCTTTATCAGTGATTCAGCTGCGTACATAGTACGAGTAGGTACAGAAAATGCTTTTTAAAGACTTGGATTCGATACAATCAAAAGCTCGTCAATCGTGATGTGAAGAACAGTGATGGATAGACGCTGAGTCATAACTACTTCGAATAGAGTAAGTGAATCTAACATTAACGATAGTAATTGTTTACTAGGCTTTTATTTAACTTTCCCTCTTTTAGTTAAGCTAGTTTGCCGAGTTTCTTGCTGGTTCTTCTCGGTAGAAACGGCATTCCGAACCAGTGGTAGATTTTTTTGACGATTCAAAAGCACTTGTAAAAGTTTAATTGAATAAAAACATTTTGAATTTGATTTTTTTTTTAAACTAACGCGGTCGCCTTGCCACCAGGGACAGAGTGAACTAGAGGTTTGATCCTGAATCGACGATATGTTAAATTTATTATGGTGATGTAAAATCAAAGAACAAGTGTAAATTAAAAATTTATAACACCCCCGACAAGAGAAGGTAACAGTAACTAGAAAAGACCGAAAAGACCTGATAACTTTCAAACGGCTGAACTGATTTTCTTGGACTATTCCGCGCCTACTATCCAAAGTAGGTATCTGAGTTTTCCAAAACATCATTTTCAAATAAATAATTATGTATTTAGGCAACGTCCGTCTTGACAGCTTGACATTTGTCAATTTACATCATATTATGAACCTAACGGTTATCTAACCTTCTTTTCTACAAGAAAACTAAAAAAGAGCTGATAACTCTTAAACGGCTGAACCAATTTTTTTGGATTATAGCTAAGAACACTCTCGATCAAGCCACCTTTCAAACAAAAAAAACTAAATTAAAATCGGTTCATTCGTTTAGGCGCTACGATGCCACAGACAGATACACAGATACACAGATACACAGACACACAGATACACACGTCAAACTTATAACACCCCTCTTTTTGGGTCGGGGGTTAAAAATAGGGTTACTTTATGGCTACCTGCGTCAAATGTACTAACGTGTGACGCCTGCCAGTGACGTCGAAGCTTCGACGTTTTGTTAGAAGTTCCCTGACTGTCGTGAACTGTACCAGGGATGTATAAGGGATGGTTGCATACACTTACAAAATCATCGTATAATATGATAGCTTCGCTCAATGCTTTGCTAAAATGAGGCACGAAAATGAAGCACTAAAGTAAGTAAGTTTCTGTTCATACACATCCCTCGCTTCGTAATCTTCTGCATGCCTGGTGCAAGGACAATTTTTAGTAATTCTTAGAATTTTAAAATATATCTAGTGGCTCTGTAAAAAAAGTACACACAATACGAAAATGGAGCAAAGTAAGTTTCACAATTCATGCTTTGTAAACTCGCGCAACCCTCATGGAAAGATATTCTTGGAATAAAAAATAAGTGTCTGTAAAAAAAAATATATAATCTTCTTGATCAATCTAAATTTTATAAAAGCTACAAAGCAATAATCAAAGTAGATATTACCGACTCATCAGATAAATCAATGAGCTTCTAATTTAATTGAAAATTAATATAAGATAGAAGCCGCGAAATTGTCCAGTGACCCGTGTGATTACAGATTAATATAATAAATTAATCAATTAGTTATGGACGATTAGTGGAATGTCTATAAGTAATCGCATTTCGTGCAGTGAATACGTGAATAGAGAAGATAAGTTTTTTCTTTAAACTAGTATCTCCCGCAACTCTTAGTTGGTCAACGTGAATCTAGGAGTTTTAAGGATCTCGTTGAAATTACTCAAAATTAAAAAAAAAACATAATATTTTTATTCAATTAGACTTTTACAAGTACTTTTGAGTCGTCAAAAGCATCTACCGCTGGTTCGGAATGCCTTTCCTAGAACGCGTCTACGTTATATAGAAAGAACGTACTCATAGGTATTCACAAAATTTCTTGATCCACCAGTTTAGGCTGTGCGTTGTTTGTCAGTCAATCAACAGTATTGCTTTATATCTATTGATAATCTTTTGAGTGCTTTCGAATCGTTGATACTGCCATGTATGCCCGAAGTTCACGGAAGTTAGAAATTTCATTTGGTGTATTTAGAATGTGCACTAAATTTAAAGTTCTTTGTCCTTTTGTGTTGTCTTGTGACAGTGTAGGTGAAGTCTGGCTTCGATTTTAGATACTTACTAGAGAATTTTTAATAGCAGGTAAACAAGCGGGCGTGTCACCTGATGTGTGCTGTGCTGGTAGAAATGAGAGAGGAACTAAATAAAATACTTCTTAACAGAGCTCTCTCCGTCACTTACTCCATACAATCGTAGTTCCCATTTCATTTGAATATTAAGCAACCAAAGTCCATGAAATTTTGCAGACATAGTCTAGAAACTAATATCTGTGTCTGTGGTGTTTTAGATTTTTCTAAAAATATGTAGTTTTAAAATTACAGGGGCTCAAAGATTTGTATTTTTCTTTAAAAAAAGACCCAACTTTGTGCTCGTTTTTCTAGACAACGAAGCAATTTAATGAAATTTGGAAAAACCACAGACCTAGAAAATTTAATGAATATTATGTAGTAAAAAAATTATCGTTATATATTTTATATTGTTATAATTATGTGGGAACTACGAAAACCAGAAATTACACCCAGAAATCTTGAAAATTTCGTGCTGTCTCGATTTGTGCAAGCGGGGTGGTGAAGTGCGGGGGACGACACGTGAAACTGACAGAAACTAACAGTCTAAACACACGGGCCACATTTAGACCTGCACCCGACTCCAAACTTGTCGATAGGTCTAACTAAATACACTGGTACATTTCAACTTGCGTTAGACGTATGCCTGTAGGCAATAATATGTCTCATGTTCGCTGGCAATAGCGCATGCATAAAACCCTACAACTCTTTTGCATCCTCTTCCACGCTCGTCACGCACACACAACACGCATAACTTTAATATAATAATAACAACAAATAAGTGAAAATAGTATTATTATATGTCTGTTTTATTTTCATTTGAACATCAAGCAATCAAAAACAAAGAAATTTTGTAGGCATATTCGAGAAACTATCTAGATATCTGTAGTCATGATTTCCAGATTTCTCTAAAAATATACTTATATAATATACTGATATACTTATATAATATAAATATACTGATATAATACTTAGTTCGAAAGTCATATGGGCTCAAATATTTGTATTTTTCAATCCAAAAAGGTCAAACTTTGTGCTCATTTTCCGAGACCGTAAATTCATTAAAACCGTTACGGAAAAACCACAGACAGAAAATATAATGGATATCCTAGATATGTTAAAAAGTTTATTGACATAATGTTTAGACATTATGTCAATATATATAATCCTATCTCACTCTTTTTTCTCTTAGTTTTCGGAAATTGATGTAAAACCATTAAAACAGTAATATTGTGTTAGCACAATATTACTGTTTTAATTCCAATCAATTTCCGAAAACTAAGAGAAAAAAGAGTGAGATAGGATCAATTGTGTAAATTGACTAATAACCTCACGGTCTAATATATGAAAAAATCGTGAGATGTGATACTTTTTGGGCAGAAAAAATGCAAAACCAGCTTAAAGATTTTTACGTCCAATGCATCTTACCCGAACTAATAGACCCACGAATTCCAAGAAATATGTCTGTAAGGGAACGACATATCATATCCTAAGGACGGAACGAATCTGTGGTACCAGCGCCGTTCGAGCAAGAAGAGCGGTAATATTCTTTGAACCAAACTGATTTTATCTCATACGTCATAGTTTTGAGTCAACGGGAAGTACCCTAGAGATTTTCTTGACACACACGACAGACAGAGAGATAGACAACAAAGTGATCCTATAAGAGTTCCGTTTTTCGTTTTGAGGTACGAAACCCTAGAAAACGTAGGAACGGCATTCCGAACCAGTGGTAAATTTTTCTGACCATTCAAAAACACTTTGAAGTTTACCTAAAAGTTTACAGGAATAAAAATTTGTCAATGTATTCCATTCCATTTCATTCTATTCCATTCTGTTCAAAGATAAATAGATTATAAAAATATTTGTCACCGAAACAATAATTTACGATACATCAACCAATATCAATTTTACTGATGACAATCTGACTATTACCAAAGTGAACGACTACTATAATATCTATTATATACGACTAACATAATTTGTATTATAAATTGTGTGCCGTTTGCATTCTCACTAAGTTCTCATTAAGTTTGTTTTATTTGGTTAAACTTTCTGGCATTTATATTGTTATGACGTTTAATTGGCAAACAGTCTGTTTATTGGCTGAAACTCAAAAATTCAGCCAATCACAACAAAGAAAATATTGTAATAATGATTGATGCAGCTTTCTGTAATTGAAAACAAAATATTTGACATTAACTTGAATGTGACAGTGTTTTCCGAATAGGGTTGCCAGAGGCCCCGTATTTTACTGGTTACCCCGTATTTCAGGATACAAAAACCTGTAATTATGAAAATAAAATACGGGGCAAATAAAACTAAATATTTTTAGGGTTCCGTAACTCAAAAGCAAAAAAGAACTCTCTTATAGGATCACTTCGTTGTCTGTCAGTCTGTCAGTCTTTCCGTCTGTCCGTCTGTCCATCTGTCCTTCTATCCGTCTGTCATGTGTTCATGAACAAATATTAGTATTTTCAATTTTCAAAGTAAGATAACTACATATATCAAGTGGGTTATCATATGAAAGGGCTTTACCTGTTCATTCTAAAACAGATTTTTATTTATTTTTATGCATATTTTTTTAATGCATAACAGTTTTTGATTTCTCGAGTAAAATGTCGGAAAAAATACCCGAATACGGAACCCTCGGTGCGTGGGTCTGACTCGCACTTGGCCGGTTTTTTACAAATTCAGCAGGAGCTGGCTGGCGAAATCAAACACTGACGTTATGTCCAGTAGAAAGAATATTTTCCTTTTGCGGCAATGCGTAGCCGAAACCCACTCGATATTGATCATGGTCGTAGCCAAGGCGGCGGCGCTTGGTTTGAGGATTTAAGCCTTTTTTTATACAAGTTAGCCCGTGACTTTAATCTTTTCTAGTGGTAAATGATGATGCAGTCTAATTTATTGGCCGTTAGGGCCATACTAACCATATAACTAGCCATGACCGAAGCCTTCCACCAGACCAGAAATTTAGAAATGGGGACTGCGCCTGGGAAGCCATCAAAAACCTAAGCCTAAAATAATACTTACACTATTTCTTGCATTTGCTTACCAATTTTTTTTTTGGAAATATATCAAACATTTCGCGCTCACTTCACTCGCGCTTTGAATTTGTATTACTTGGTGTAAACCCCGCAATTTCGTTTGCATGTACTTAGATTTTTAAAAATTCCGTGGGGGATTTTTCGGGCTAAAAAGCCGCCTAAAAAAAAAATGTCTGGAATGCAAGTTACCTCTGAATAGTAAGTACCAAAATTTTGGTAAAGAAGATGGGCGGTGAAAGGGTAACAAATAGATAGGCAAATAGATATACTGTCGTATTCGTAATATAAGTATGGATAGGAAGCTTTAAAAATAAAATCTTGCTATGGCTAAACTCGTTTCCCTTTCACTTTGTTTTTTTCTGTATTGAACCAAAAACACTTACGCTCACTGCGCTCGCGCTTTTTTATTGTTGTATTTTATCTCACTGTCAAATTGAAAGGCGATATTCCACTAACCAGGTAATTAGCCCATAAAGTTGAACGAATGTTTTTTTCCTCATGACAGGATTCAGTTCCGGCCCTGATAAAACCTCTCCCGCAATCGATTCCTGGCTACGGCCATAGTATTGATACTGTTAAGGTGGAATTACAAATTAAATGTAATTTTAAGTTAAAATGAAAAGATTGTATGCATGAAATGTATAACATTTTGCTTTACAAAACTAAGAGTTTTTAAAAGCTATTTAAATAAATAAATCTTTTATTTAAAACCACATTACAAACACAGTTCACCACTCAAGACACGGCATCATACCGCCTATTTCTTCAAATACAATAATAAACAATACAATAATACAACAATAAATAAGAAACAATGTCTCCCGTAAACAAATCTAAACCCCGTATTTTTGATGGTGGTAGCCTGTAAATCAAAAAGAGCCAGGTGGCAACCCTACTTCGACCTAGACAGAATGAAAAATTGTTTTCATTACTCGGTATGCCTACTGCCATAGTGTGACAGAAAGTGTGACGGTAGTTGTGACCTCTGATTGGCCGACTCTCTTTCACTATTTGCTAAAATTGATGATTGCAACAACAATTTTTCTTTTTTGTAATCGAAAACAGAACACGGACGTCAAACAGGTTGACTAATTGCAATCATTTCTGACCGGCTAACATTGTTCCGCTAGTGGCTCAAACTCACTGTCGCAGCAAGAACATGGTAAATTCAGCCAATCACAGCAATTTGAAATTTGGTTATCACAAATGTACCGATCTAGGAACCGAGAATGCACGAACCAGGGCAGATAGAGATAAGAACAATAATATCATACGTAGGAAATCGACGGGGGATCGTTGACAACGATAGCCTTAAGCACTCTCTCTGAAATATATCTTGAAGAATGTATAGACAAGCAACCTTGCAGTTTATGAAACGTTTCAGATTCAGCGAACTATAAATCTTATCAGGCCATAATATTCCTAATTATTTTTCTAATAAACCTCCTTCGTCTTCACCTTCAGGCTGGATATGAAAGGCGTGTGAATCAACCACTCTGGGTTAGCAACGGTCGTGACGCAATGTTTATATTAGCTCATATTCTGTTTATTATATTATGTATAAAAATTTCATTCGCTGAAATGTTTTATGAAATGTTAGTTCATGCATGTAACAGTAAGCTTAGTTTCATAATCTATTCCTAGTAGTAATTGACTATAAGTAAAATTAAAAGAATCGTAGCTAACTTTATGCGCAATGTATCTAAGAACCCAACCGCATCCGAAGAAAGCCCCAACCATTATGTGATTAATAGAACTTAGTAGGGGTCAGGCTCAGGACCTAGCAATGAAGATTACGACACAGTGGGGAAACAAGGATTTATTAACTGTAACATCTCATCTGAGTAAGACCTATTTCTTTAGTAACATACAACAAAAATATAGGAACTTTATTTTTACCTAAGATTCCTTCTATCTTTATTATACCTAGGAAACTCGTTACCGAAAAGACTCAGACTTTCTTAGCAATAATCACCTAACTTGGAATTCAAAGGTGCTTTAGTTTTAAGGATAAATACGATCTTATATCAACCGATTTTTAAACAACCTACTGACGATTACTGAGGCAATAAGATTGAAAATTACAAATGAGATTATGAAGTGTCCGATACCCAGGTATACAGCCTACCGGTTAGTTACCGGCCAGTTACCGGCCTAAACGCAAAGATTTTTATTAGAAAAATATTGGAAAAATATAAACTACAATAACTTTAATATTCTAATATGTACATGTGCTTTTTGAGTCTTTATTCTAAGGCCTCATTCGCACGAGAGCTTTTTTAACGTCCATTAAAAAAGCGTTCAAATAGAACCAATGCATTCCCAAGTATCTGTTCACACGTCAACGCTTTTTTAACGCGTACTTTGTATTTTCAGCGCAACGACGGGTTTTAACGCAACGCTTTTTTAACGCTCGTGCGAATTAGGGCTAAATCTGCATGAAATGGAAACAACTTAACTCCTCCTCCTAACTGTTCTTATTTATTAACATGATTAAGCAGTTTTTAAAACGCTGTTTAATTTAATTTTTTGGTCTCGTGGCGGCTAAAATTTCTTTATTGTCATCTCTTTCTTTGAACACTACAACGAATAAATCTATCTTTTAAACATTTTTGTTTGGATCTGTCATCTTTAAAGTTAAAAATGTGTTAAAATAATGCTAACAAAGTAAAACATATCCGAAAAGGCTAAGTACTCATAGTAAAATGCCGTAACGTAACACGGTGAAGCCTATCAACCTTCAGTGATATGACACCACGCAAATAAAGCCCACCGTGTGACATTCAAGAGCTGCGGTCAATATGTAACGCTGATTGGTCCAATTTCTGTCAACTCCTGCAAACGAGACTGGAATAACGTCACAATAATAATTGTATGCGATCACAAAAATCACAGTGATAATATATCGCTAGTTAACACACGCATTATACAGGGTTACTGGTAATATGTCGGCAATCTGTTAAGGGGGTGTAGGCGAAGTAATTTGCTACCAAATGACCTCTAATGACCCCTAGGCAAATGTCAACCATTTTCGAGTAATTTGACTTTTTATGTTTTTTAGAAGAATTTGAGGTATGCAACTTTGAAAATTTATAAAAAAAAAAACCAATGCATGAATTTTTTTATTTTTATTATTATTTGCTTGCTAACACTTCAATACATAATAATCAACCATAAAATGATACTTATCTTTAATAGTTTTTAAATCACAGCTACAAATCTGTACAAGTTTCATAATTTACACCAGGTGGTCTGACAAAAATGGTCGATTTATGTAAAAAATTACTGAAGAACTTTATCGGCAGAACACATGAAAAACATGTACAACTTCTCAGCTATCCAACGAGATACAATTTGGTACCAGAAATTAGAAATTGGCCGAAAAAAATGCAATTATTGTGAAAAAAATGAAATCGTCTTAAGAATACGAAATAATATCTCAACGTCGAATTTTATGGTAATATTCTTATTTCTTATTTAGGATGAGTAATGAGTTATAATTAATCTTACAATTCATTTTCGAAGTATAAAACTCTAAAAATAACACTCTAAAAATAATGAGAGTTCCAAGAATGACATTTTTAATCCTTTGTGTGAACACGTGCACCAGTCAGCGCTCTCGGATAAGAAGAGCTTAAAAACATTATCTAGTGACTGGATAGAAAAAACAAAGGCATAAATAGCCAGATTTGCCTAACATTTTTCAGAGAATAGGATAATAATTAAAGCACTGGCAAGTACAATAACATTAAGTGAAGGGTGGGATCCTTAACTTATTTAATTGTATTGTATTTATAAATTCTTAGACTTAAAAGATAAGACATTTAAAATGTTTCATAATTTGCGCAAACTGCAAAAATTTACAGTTTGCTTGTGCCACTCGTACTGTACAGATCATCTCTACCTAAGTTGGTACTTACATCATTGTGAATTTGGAAGTGAATTGACCTGGCTTTTTCTTATGGACTGTTTCTGGCATACTCTGTGATTTGGCTTGTGATTGGACTCTGATTGGCGCGTCAAAAGGACTAATGGCTGCAGAAAGAACCCAGTACTCCAATGAGGAATATGCCAATATCCTTTTTTGTTATGAATATTGTGACGGCAATGCTTTGGCCGCTCGCCGTGAATATCTTCGCCGATTTCCTGGCCGCCGAGTACCACACAGGTCTGTCTTCAGTGATGTTTATCGAAGAATTAGAGAGACGGGACGGGTGCAGAGGAGACAATCCGATTCTGGATGACCACGTGTGTACGCTCCAAGTGACGAAGTGCTCGTATGAGACTTTTTTGAAAGAACATTTATTTGCATTAGTAGAAAACGTACCTCTGGAAATAAGAAGAGGAATGAGATTCCAGCACGATGGATGTCCAGCACACTGGAGAATAACAGTTCGGCAATGGTTAGACACTAATTTTCCCAATCGATGGATAGGCAGAGGAGGCCCAACTCCTTGGCCAGCAAGATGTCCAGACCTGACACCTATGGACTATTATGTCTGGGGACATATGAAGAGCCTAGTGTACGATGTCTCACCAGTGCCATCAGTCGAAGAATTGAAAATTAGAATAATAAATGCAGCTAATTCAATAAGAACCAATTTGACTAGTAATGTAGTAAAATCTCAATTAAGAAAAAGAATGCGCCTGTGCATAAGAAATAGAGGGTCACATTTTGAAAATGAACTTTAGAATTTAGTTTTAATGGCTTAGTGTAACTTATCTACGTAATTATTTTAAACTTCCTAAACGATTATTGTAATTTTGGATTGCAGACGATTTCGTCTTTTTAACAATAATTGTATTTTTTTTCGGCCATTTTCTGATTTCTGGTACCATATTGTATCTCGTTGGGTAGCTGAGAAGTTGCACATGTTTTTCATGTGTTCTGCCGATAAAGTTCTTCAGTAATTTTTTACATAAATCGACCATTTTTGTCAGACCACCTGGTGTAAATTATGAAACTTGTACAGATTTGTAGCTGTGATTTGAAAACTATTAAAGATAAGTGTCATTTTATGGTTGATTATTATGTATTGAAGTATTAGCAAGCAAATAATAATAATAAAAAAAAAATTCATGCATTGGTTTTTTTTTTATAAATTTTCAAAGTTGCATACCTCAAATTCTTCTAAAAAACACAAAAAGTCAAATTACTCGAAAATGGTTGACATTTGCCTAGGGGTCATAAGGGGTCATTTGGTTGCAAATTACTTCGCCTACACCCCCTTAACGGATTGCCGACATATTACCAGTAACCCTGTATATCCAACTAATAACTACTAAGTTTCATAAGATTCTTGTCTGACACCTAACCAAATTTTTTTGGTTTTACTAATGAAACGTTTTCCCATGACTACGATTTTATCCAAATCTATTTATGAACGAGCGATGTATAAAATGTCGACCAACCATGCTTATGTTCTGAATACTAAAGTCTATCTGTATATCGTCTTCATCCTGCCTTTTCAAGGCTTAGGTATCTCAAGGATTATCCACGAAACCGTTCGTCTGCATAACCACATAGCCTAGCACTCGTGGATATGTAGCTATCTATCAGTCAAAGATGCTTTATTTTTGAAATCGTATGACTAGTTTCAGAGATTGCATCCAACATTAAAACTTACAAACATTATCTCTTTATAATATTAGTTAAGCAAGGGAAAACAGTAAACTTTATAAAATAAAAAATCCACCCATACTAAGTCGCGAGCAAACAGCACAGGTACTAAATACTAATATTATAATTTATATGTAGAGCACAAAGAAGATTTAAGTCATTAGTAGTCCTAATCCCTTCCTCTGAGACGCAGGTATTCTAGAAAAGAACAATTACCTACCGCAGAAAAGGTATTTACTGGAAGTTGGAACGCGCAGTCGCAATGAGCGAAATTAACTGGGGTAAAGTTGAACGCTCCTCTTGCAATTGATTAAAGTACCAACCAGAGAGAGATAGAGCGTGGCAAAGCTAGGCTGCTTGCAAATGATACAAATCTGAAAGGTAAATTAGTTTCAGAGTATATTACCGGCAATATATTAGGGTTTCAGTGTATTACGAGTGGCTTTTGTTAGTGCGAATTACATAATCGATTTTGGTTCAAGTACGTTCAGTTTATGGAGTACTGGTTCAGTTAGTAGCAGAAATTCACGAATCTCTACGGTACGGTTTCATTGTTCCTTTTTACCCTTACTTAGCTGCAAAGGTCAAATGTGTCTGGTTATTAGTTTAAGTTTAACACTAGAATTCATAGGGGCTGCTTTCCGACGACATGTTGAGTATGACACATGCCATTTGAATGACCCCCTACCGAAGCCCCTATCTTGACTATAAATTCCAGTATTAGTAACCTAAAGATAGATACATCATTATAGCAGTCTCATATCCCTAATAGGCAGTAACTAACATTTTCACCACACTAGCTTAAAAAGAGCGCTTTTGCTGTCTGAAACCAGTGAGCAAAAATCGTTTTTGCCCACTCAGAAAAAGTGTAGTCTCAAAAAAAGTTCGAGATCTTCAACGCCTATTTTCATACGCTAACATTTTATTTCATACAAACTTTTTAAATTCTCTATTTTATTATTTATACTTTCAATAATTAAATTCTGCTTTTACTCGTACATCTTGTATTAAGTAATTGCTGTTAAGGTGAAAAGTTGTATGGTATCACACGATAGCAAAGTTTTTGTTTCTTGTGTGTTTGTGAATTATAGCATCCTTCGCCTGATCGAGGTTCAAACTACGCACTCGCTACAAAAATGAACTTTGTTATCTTGTTGAACAAAAAACTATTTTATTTTTATTTCATTTTTTTGAAAAGGCACTCAAAAAAGTTTTAACTAAAAAAACTAAATTAAAAACCCAATAATAAATGCATTAAACAAGATGACAGAATTCGTAAAATATTATTCAAACTGTGAATTATTCATGATATTCATGGTCAAAAATACCTAATAAATATTCGTGGACCCTTTGTAAAACGTGACAGCATCTATATGCTGATTTTTTAACGCCAAGGAAAATGAGTATGTAATTTGGTTATGACAAGGGATTAGGGAGGGATGGGTGCTTTAATGTTTATTAAAGATGCAAGACAAAGGCCAATTCGCCTCTTAACTCACTGCTCCGGTATATTCAAAGAGATTAAGTTTCTCTACCAGATCTGAATTAGGTAAGTTAGTGATAACTTAAGACGATTCTATGATGGTAAACTTGTACGTTAAATTGCTAAAATTAATAACCACGACTGAGCGATACAATGAAGAAGAAAATACTTCAGAAAAGATAGAAAATACAGGAAAACAATAAACATAAAAACTTACTGAACATGAGATGAAAAATATATAATAAGTATCGTCTCTGAGTTAGCGATTTTTATAGATCTTATAACTAATCAAAATCGAGTCATTTTTTTTTTTAATATTTAACATGACCTCAAATGGGAAAAAAATTACAACAAAAAATACGTAGGCGCAACGCTCACAAACTGAATGGAGTGATTCGAGGAGCAGATTCTTCAACTTAAACTCCACTTATTTGCTTTGACATAGGGTTGAAATTTTTATAATAAAAATAAACGCGTCATTCTTGCCCATAATATGATAGTGCATTAGCCGCCTGTCATTAACCGCCGCACTTATAACTCTACCCTAATCTTTTCACATGCCGAGTGCACCAAGTGCACTCGGTATGCACCGGCCCTAAGGTTTTAGGTAATATGGTAGAGAAGAATTTACTACCGGATAAGAGAAAGATGTAGGATTACGTAAGAAATATGAACGTTATTTAACGAAAATTGGCTCTATATTTTATACTGCCAAGGTCCAGCCCGTTTTGGCATTGAGTCCATGGATTTACCATGTCGGTAGTTGGCTCATTGATCAGATAAAATATTCCGATAGAACGTCCGACGGCAAAAGGCACTGTTCGTATAGAAGTTTATTTTCTAAAGTTTTAAATGGTTAAAATATTATTATTTGCTATAAAATGAGGTCCTAAACCAATGCGCAATTGCTAAGGACATTGCAACCGTGAATTATGGAGTCTATATAACCTGAAGATTTCAGATTTCTGGGGTGCTGTTCGGTGATGCGTATTGCTTTGTTTTCATGCTAATAGTCGCCGGCGGGCGGTTTATAGCTAAAACGTTGTACCATTCAGATTTGTCTTCTCTATTTTGGCAGATAATAGCGAATCAAGCTTTTTAACCGACTTCCAAAAAGGAGGAGGTTCTCAATTCGTCGGAATCTTTTTTTTTTTTTTATTTTTTTTTATATTTTTTATGTATGTTCCCCGATTACTCAAAGACCCCTGGACCGATTTGGAAAATTTTTTTTTTGTTTGAAAGGGTATACTGTGCAGGTGGTCCCATATAAATTTGGTGAAGATCTGATGAATATCTTCGGAGATGGAGAACAGAACTCCTCAATAGATAGGAGCAAATTGCTCGCGATCAGTGTAATAGCTTAGTAAACAGTAGGGTATTAACTGGGCATAGCATATTATAGTACAGTGGGCCACTAAAAATTGTGAAATAAAAAATTTTCAAAAGAAAAATAAAACCGACTTCAAAAACCACAAACACTAAAAAGTAAAAAATAACTTTTATTTAGCTACACGTGTAATGTACCTGGGTATGAAGTCGGGCGAGCTTCACTCTTGGATTTCTAATTTTGTTTTGTAACACTACAACGTCACCAGCTGGCGCTAATTACAGGGTGCGGAAATATAGATCGCATCACTCCCTGTAACTTGCCAAGTTGGAACTAGATGGCGCTGACTATAGGTTGGCAAAAAAGGAAATGACGCTAGGGAGATTGTCCAACCCTACAATAAGACCCAGCCATAGCCAATGTTTGTTATCGAAAATTGATTCACTAGTACGGATCACTCGACACACGAGGTCACCTTGTAGCCGCGCTTCCGACTTTCGCTTCAACTGCGTGGGACGAATTGTATGGGACACGACTCTCTTAACCCCGTGTAAAAGTCGCGCTTCCGACGTTCGCTTCCACTGCGTGGGACGTTCGTAAGGGACACGACTCTCGTCGCCTAGTGGTGCTTCCGACCTTTGCTTCCACTGCGTGGGACCTAGGTTAGGGACTCTACTCCGTAAAACCTAGAATAAATCCATTGTGTCTTCACGCAACGTTGCTGTTTGAATAGCTTCGGCTGAATCCCGACCCGTCGACGACGTGGAACTTTTCCCCAGCTTTCTTATAGTTTTAATATGCTCGCTCGACTTCATACCTAGGTACATTACACGTGTAGCTAAATAAAAGTTATTTTTTACTTTTTAGTGTTTGTGGTTTTTGAAGTCGGTTTTATTTTTCTTTTGAAAATTTTTTTAGTAATTGAATAGAATAGAATAGAAAAGAGATTTTTATTCAAGTAGACTTCTACAAGTGCTTTTGAATTATTATAATGTAAATAACGGGTACGTGCCACGATTAATACGAATTAATTATATGATTTTAAATTAGTATCGATATTTCGACCCCGTGGCATGAATCGTGATCACGACATGACAGTCCCGTCTTTACCACGACTCATGCAACTGGGCTCATGCAACATTGTAATAAACTATAATTAATAAAACTTTTTGTTCCTTATGAATTTCCTCATTACTGCATTTCTCAAGATTTTAATTCGCAGCTACTCCAGTGCCGCTTCTTTTAAATCAAAGATAGCAATTATAAGATAAACTCTTCATTAAACTAGTTGAGTCAAACAAAATTCTTTCTAGAAATATAAATCCTAGCTTTCTTTTATAAGGTGATTTAGTAGTAATGCAATTTTGCTTATCGCTTTCCGTCTACTGTAATATCGTGCCGGCACGTAATTGCAAGTTGTGCAATATCATAACAAACGGTGGATATCCCTGCATCTGGGATTCTGGGACGGGGCCGGCTGCTCGCTAACCAGAGTCCAGGGTATTTTGTGTTATGCATGTTATGTAAATCCAGCCGTGAATCAGCCGCTGTTAAGCGGAGTCTCTCCGTCGTTCGCTCCATACAAACTTAGTTTGGTTCTCATTTGAATACTAACCAATCAAACTCATTGGAATTTTGTAGACAGTAGATACGTTCTAGGAACGAATATCTATTACTCTAGTTTCTCAAATTTTCGTTAAAATATTACTTTTCAAAGTTACGCGGTCTCAAGAATTTACGTAACATAACGTGTAAACGTGTAACTTTAAAACGTAAAACAATATTTTACAGAAATCTGGCAAACCACAGACATAGGTATTAGTTTCTAAAACGTGTCCATAAAATTACACCGAATTTGATTGGTTTATATTCGAATGAGAACCAAAGTACGTTTGTGTAGAGCGAGTGACGGAGAATCCCCTGTTAAATGCACGCGAGAATTGCCGTGCTCGACATAATTCAATTATGAGCTTGACGGCCCGTCGCAAAGATATTGTACGAAGGATATACAGCGTCGGATAAAATGTTAGACCCGTGGGAATAGTCTGCAGCGGACGGAGAAAAATTGTACAAATTGACACAAGATTGAACAGTTCCCTTCGTAAATAGGTAGACCTATGTAGGTAGGGTAGTTTTGTTTCCATCAAGGTCTCATGGGACAATTTATATAGTTTGGGATCATTGAAAACGTCTATTTTCTCAGTAATCCATCTTCTTCCCCGTCGTGACCATCTTTGCTAAGTTCTCCCTAGGCAATTTGATTTTCAGTCTTTTGAAAAGAATCTTGAATAGAACGAACAATGTTAGATAAAATGTTAGACCCGTGGAAACAGTCTGCAGCGGACGAAGAAAAATGGTACAAATTGACACAAGATTAAACAGGCATTTAGGTAGGCAGGGTAGTTATTGTCAAGGGCTCATGGGACAATTTATACATATAGTTTGGGATCATTGAAAACGTCTATTTTCTAACTAATCCATCGATGATCCATGATTCGATCTTTAGTCTTTTAGAAAGGATCTCGAAACTTACGCCATTGGCATCGCATTGAATTGTGTGCAGATCACTTCAATTAATAATAAAAAATCAATGTATCCATAATCTGTCCGTAATCCGTAAATCATTGATTTTTATCCGTAAATCGTTAACCCTATCGACAGAATGCAGATACTTAGGGTTGATTTTATTAATTCGGCCGATACTCAATAGTCCTTTCAAACAAAACTTTCTGCGACATAATATTAATAGTATTATCCTTAAAAACGTCCGTCTAACTACTAAGTTAAGATCAGTCGGTCAGGACGTCTTTTTATAACCATAGATTGATTCCTACTGAATATGTTCAGGGTTATGAAATGATAAATTCAAACATTACTCACATATGCGATCAAAGAAATGAAACGGCAAAGGTTACGGCCAGTAAAATTTTTATTAACATTTAACTTTTCAACGAGCCGCATTCTGATCTAATTCAATTTACTTAGGTATACTTTTGTGGTGCCAACATTATTGCATAATTGTAGTCTATATGACAAGTTATTTAAAACAAAGTTTTTTAGAACATTTATAAGTATATTTTAAACCGACTGCCATAAAAGAGGTAGTTTTCAATTCGGCGAAAGTTCGTACATTTTATAGAATTTGAGGTTTTTTATGAAGGACTTTGAGGGCGAAAATGTAAAGCTTTGACAAATCCTCAGCCGCTTGATTCCCAAGACATCACACTATTAGGGGATACGAATACAAAATAGGTATCACATATCGCACCCTTAGTTCAAAACTGTTTCAAATCAAAAAAACAATTTATTCTGAAGAACTAAGTTTTTCTTTTAATAATAATCAACAGAAGATACTAGAATTATTAGGACCAAGACAGTTAGGACCTAACTTGTAAAGGAAACCTTTCTAGGTATAGGTAACAGGGTTCGCGTATCGATCGGAGGCAACAATTTGATCTGAATTGGGAGGGCGATCCATTTGATCCCGAGAACGATGTAAGTATGCACAACTTAAGATTAAGCGTTTTGTGTTATATCTACCATAGAAATAGAAGAGATAGACAATACTTGTTTGAAACAATGTTATCTAACTTGCTGAAACAAACTACAACTCTGTAACACTCTTGAGATTTGGAAGACAAAACAGAGCAATTCAATGTTTCATAATCCTAAGTAGATAATATATAATATATAACACTCAAATGTAATAGGTACAGTATGATACAACTTAGAAGTTACAGTAAAGTAATTGATCGAATAACAAATGACAATAAAATTACTGTTGTACTAATCACGCACCATTGAAGCTATTTGTTCAGAGAATTCCATATACTTATCACTATTGAAAAATATTCTCAGAACCAACTTATTGCATCTGTTGCCATAGATATCATGTAACGTTTCAACAATGTAAGTAATGACACAATTTAAATTTTAACAGTCTCACAAGCAATAAAACATGTTCAGCCACTTGAGACCTACGCTAATTTAAAGGAGGAAGTTATTTACAAGAACGTAAGAAGAATCTAGAAACTAGTAATACATAAGTACAAAGAGGGATTTATGTATATCAAAATCCCAACTAAAATTTTATGTAACACCGAAGTGTTCCGACAAGATACTTGGCTCGGAGCTTTTTGGCAGCACGGCTATTGGTTAAGTACTAACTGTTTTAACAAACTTATGCAGCTCGACGTGAATCGAGATTCACTTGCCTTTTAGCTGCTACAAATTAAGACTCGGTGTGTGTAATTGCACACTTTAACCCAGTTGGTACCCATACTAGTATTTTAGGAGATTTCATTAATGTTAATCTCGCACTCTTTAAGACGTTCGTTAAAAATTGGTTTATAACTATAACTATGCATAGGATACATTATTTTTCCAAGGAATCCGTGGAACGTTTACTTTGTTGTTAATGGATGGGGACAGAACCCACTGCAATAAGGCTTATGATGGAAGAGAGAATAAGAAAATTATGTGCTACGTGTCACAATAACTGGTAGTCAGAAGTTTAAAAAATATATATCTTTTTAAACCTTAGAATTCATCTTAATGCTTGAAATTTATGTTTAGCGATATAAAGAAGTTGATCTATGAATGTTATTATTACAAAAACAAGTGACAAAATACATAATCATAACAAAAATCAGGCAATATTAAAGATGCTTTTTGTATTTGGTCGTCACCGTACCGAGTATCAAAAAGTTTGATGTGAAGATCAACTACTTTACTTGTTACTAACAAAATCAAAGAGGACTAAAGAACTAAGCAGATATAACGCTGCCAACGATACTCTTTATGTATGTGTATTCATATATACAGTTCCAGGGCTGATTCAAAGTGTATTGTGCAAATTGCGCGTAGGTTTGCGCATAATCATGAATGAAGTTTGTGAATCAAGCCGACATTATTAGATAGTACTCATGTAGATCGGTTCAGCGCAGATTCTGTATTGTTGAAAATCCAACAAGGTTACAAACTACAATTTAAAGTCTGAAATAGGTACAGATTATTTATATGTAGAGCGCTATTTAAAGTACTCATGTCAATTAAAATTATAACTAAAGCATGATAAACGTTGAATTTATAAATGAAATCCTTTAAGCAAGCGTGGTTTACCATAACCAATCCGAACCCCTTAAAAACCGAGCTGATAAAATCTGGGATCCCAAAGTGTTTCAATGATGCAGCCAAAAACGCTATATTAGGAAGACCCTAAGTAGAATAAGACACAATGTATTACAAGACCGTATTCTGCAGAAATCCTTGCAAGACTCCTCGTGGCAAATGGACGTCGAATTTTACAATTTAGCAAAATTGTCAAACTCAGACGATGTACTTTACAGGAGCTTTTCATTGCTCAAGACTCTACCACTGGCTGTGAAAGCAGATTCTTCCGGTAAGAACGTATTTTATATCAGTTTTGATTGGGTTAAGGAATCAAAGCCGCAATAACCAGAGAGATGCAGATTCAATCCCTACCAGTTCTGGCAATAAAAGGTACCAAACCATCAATTCAAAGCTTCAATAGCTTAACGTGTGGAGGTGAATTGAAATCCCCAAGATGTTTTGGTTAAATTCCACCACTTGGACAATATTATTGTACCTTCTTCTAACTTTACATGTAGTAGGAAAGTGGACTATAATTATCTTTAACATGCCTAGTTTTTTTTAATGTTTAGAGTACAATAGCGTTTAATAAAACATCAACTTCTATTTCATAATCAGGAGCAGTTAAATCTGGCTTTAATTTCGCTCTTAGGAACACTTCATTCCATTTAACTAGTACAAGTGTGGGGTGAGTCAGAGGAAAGGAACAGTTAAGCCTCGTCGCCTGTCACCAAATTACCCCAGCGCTAACTGCAGACTGCCAAAACGAATTAACCTTGATTTCAATTAATATCTATGTATCTACACGTCAGCCAGGGATTGGGTTACTTATGAGTACGTTTATAGTAACTCATCCACTTGTTCTTGTACACTTTCCTTGCCAGAAAGGAATTGCTTGAGAGAAATCAACATCTGATTTTAAAACTTCTAAGATCCCATACTAGAATAAGATTTTAGTAAACGGGATAACGTAGCATTCACCTACGGAAACACATCGTACAGCCTGAGGAAGCTACTCTAATGCCTGTAGTAAAAAGCTGTTGTACCTGCTGGCGGCCGGTAGTGGTACGAAACTGTTTTGTTAAAAATGGATCGGAGACGGTCGAAGTGGTACAGAAATGATAAAACAGTGATGTCAATTTCCAACACCAATATTGTGACAGCTCCGACGGCATACAGCGATTTGTGAGCCGGCTAACAAGCGCATCAAAAAGCAGAGGAAGCAATAACGCTCGCGTTGAATGCACTACATCAAAGGAGATTCAGATTGAATACATTACACTTGCGCAATGCAGTAAAATCTAGACAAAACTAATTCCATGAATCCAAAGTGCAATAGGTCAAAGTAATAATAAGTTGCATCCTTATAAGCACAGTTTACTCTCTTGCGCTAGATAATATGTAATTGAAAAAATCGGTCAAGTGCGAGTCAGACTCGCACACGAAGGGTTCCGTAACACTATTTTTTTTCATGGCGGCATTTTATGTTTGTAAATTGTGAAGTACACATTCTGTAAAATATTTCACTCTCTACCTATTACGGTTTATGAGATACAGCCCGCTGACAGATACGGATGTACGGACACCGGAGGCTTAGTAATAGGGCCCCGTTGGAACCCTTCGGGTACGACGACAGAGGTGTGAATAGGCAGTAGGCACCTTCCGGGCTGACGTGCTCCAACCTTAGACTGCATCATCTCCTGCTTGGTGTGGTTGCAGGCAAGCGCAAACCTATAATTATTACTGGTAAAAAAGGAACCCTAAAAATCAAGTTAAAGTGAGTTTTTTCCTCATTCGATGCTTTTCAGTAAATCCTAACTGGAAATTTTTAATTGGCGTAACGATCATGAACTTTTACATTGTGAAAAGAAGTTTTTAATTTAAAAAGCAATGGCTAATGAGTTTTTCAAACTCTACTAGAGTTATTTTTAACGTTACAAACTATGTGTTTAAAAATACGATCAAGCTACGCCGAATGCAGCTTATTAATACAAAAATATTAATCCTTTTTCTCCAAAATAACTTAATATCTGTGTCTGTGGTGTTATAGATTTTTCCAAAAATATGTAGTTTTAACATTACAGGGGCTCAAAGATATGTATGTAAATTTTTAAGAACGCGTAACTTTGAAACCGAATATTTTAACAGAAATCTGGAAAACCACAGACATAGATATTAGTTTCTAGAATATGTCTGCAAAATTTCATGGACTTTGGTTGATTAATATTCAAATGAAATTGGAACTACGTTTGTATGAAACGAGTGACGGAGAGGGCCCTCTTAATCCAAGAGATCGTCGTCGTGGACAGTCTGCAGTGGATATCCCATGACAATGTATCCCATATAACCATACCTCATACAACAGAGACATGGATGATTTAGGGGAAGTCGATTTGCACAGTGAACCCATAGTACCTAAGTGTTAAGCTGATTGAATTATTATAATTGTTTTAAACAAAGTATAAATTACGCCGGCGTAGTTTTTAACGGAAATAAAATAAAACTGAGGGATCATGGTGATTTGTAGGCAAGGATAAACTAGCCGACGGTCAAATTTAATATTAAAATGATTCGGTAAACATTTTATTTTTGGCCTTGAGTGAAAATAGTTTTCAGCACGCGACCTATAAAGTGAAGTTACCAGTTCATAGTTTTGAATTTAACACATTCTTAGAACAGTGTTACGCTTATTGCAGACTACCAATAATGAAATAGTCGGTCCCAACTACAAATCGACCAAAATAGAACATAGGACAGTTACTTACTGCATTAATGAAGAAACATACAATCACAATAAAACGGCCCTACAGAAATCCGAGTAACTATGACCAACTCTCGCCGACACCATTCCATTTTTGAGGAACAGAAGAAAAAACTTATCAACGTGGGCATGCACTTACGACAATGTGCAAACTGACATAAATATCTATCCTCTGTCTTCAATTTATACAGATACGGCTTTATAGCCAAAAGACACTACTTACGTAAAGATTATTCAGAAATTCGAGCGTCTTTTTAAAGGTTTACGCTTGACAAGTTGAAGCCGCTCAAATGTAAGTGATGATGCTGTCTTACGTAAAACGCTCTAAGCTGGAAGAGATAAGTGCATAGCAGTTTTAGAATAAAAGCAGTATTTTCCCTTCACCACTGCCATACCCCTTCCACGTTAGCCCGCTTCCACGCTTCTATCTAAGACTGCAGCATCACTTACCGTCAGGTGAGATTGCAGTCAAGGGCTAACTTGTATCAAAATAAAAAAAAAAACCTATGTGTGCTATTGTTGCTACATCTTGTTCTAGAGCACTGATTTAAGAACAAAGATTGAATAGAAGTAGTCTTCAGGACTACTTCACCTTCTCTGACTGTATGCTTTTGAACTGTGAGTTTCATCTCTATACAATATTTTGTTCCTGTGTAAGATTTTTCCCTCTCCCTGCTACAATTTTTTTATGTTATAGTTTGGTTCATTTGTCCTAAAATTTCATCTTATTGTAATAAATGTTTCCGCTAATAAAGAATCTTGATTGTAGCTTCGTTGGAGTGTCTGGAAGTTCTTCTTAGTGGGAGGTCTACAGTATAGAGAGAATCTGAATTCAAAATAATATTTTCCTTAACTCAGCGGTGTGACTGTACCCTAGTCAATCAGTCAGTTTCTTATCCATACTAATATTATAAATGCGAAACTATGTCTGTCTATTTGACTGTCTATTTTGACTTTTGACTGTTTTTCACAGCTCATCCGTTTAATCAATTTTAACTTTGCATTCCGGGGACTTTTTGTCTCGGAAAATCAAAGAATTTCCACGGGATTATTAAAACATTAAGTTCATGCGGACAAAGTCGCAGACATCATTTAGTTTTATATACATACGTTCTACATAGATTAAAGTTTTCCAATCCGTTTCTTCACCGCATCGTTAACCTAGACGAAACATTGCCAAAAATATTACCAGGGAAGAAAAAATGTATTTACTTCAGAATGTCTAAGTTATTGCGATTGAATACATACATTAGAGGAAACGATCAACATCCCATTTCCTTTGCGCGAAGCGTATGAAAAGGCCATCGGATGCCAAAAGGAAAACGGCAAATGGCTTCCAAATTCCCTACATTCAATTAGGTTGACGTAGGATGGAATTCAACCTCTTTAGTGCTCTTTATGCGTTCCATTATAAATATTATGAACTTAATTACGTTGCCATTATACCTACAGGGTGAGTGTTTGAACAGGGATCGCTATGGCAGCTACCGTAATCGAAAATGATGGAATGTTTGTTCATCCATTTATCCAGAAATCCACACCCATCGTAGAGCTTCTCGAATAATATTATTAAAATATAGTTAATAATTCTACTTGTATTTTAGTTTTTTTAGATTCTTATTATTTACATTAATAATTAAGTCTTTTCTTATTATAAATGGTACAAAATAATTACTTAATTTTCGATTTTTGGCAAATGTTAGTTAGTTCTGTTTTCTAACATTTTAGTTTTTGGTTTATAGTTCTATAGCAACACAGCCATTATTATTATTACTGTATCTATACAGTATACATACTTTCTTTTGGAGAGTACTTAATTAGTTTTTTAATGGCTTGCAAAACTTAGTTATTATTGTCATAATCTGTTATGTGGGGCTAATAAACAAAATAAATAAACAAAGACTATCGGAAAGTTGCGGAAAGTTTTTTATTTCGTAAATGGCCATAATATACTCGTAGAAGTACGCAAAAAGTTATGCTATACAAAATAACAGTTATTTTTTGTGCCGATTCGAAGCGCCCCACCCAGCCTTCTGAGAATTATGATTGATATTTTGTGTCAGGTGGGAGGCTTCGGCCGTGGCTAGATGGCTAGAAGCACCCTTCCAGCAAAGCCGTGCCGCCAAGCGATTTAGCGTTCCGGTACGATGCCGTGTGTAAACCAAAGGAAGGTTTAATGAAAACTGCCATACCCCTTCCAGGTTAACCCGCTTCCATCTTATACTGCATCATCACATACCACCAGGTGAGATTGCAGTCAAGAGCTAACTTGTATCTGAATAAAAAAAGTACCTTTGTTAAGACAAAATGTTGTCAGATCTCCCATCGAGTCATCAGTCATCATCATCATCACTAACATTTGATTCCGCGTACGCTCACATGACGCTCACTGCTGCTATCAGCGCCAAAATAGCGAAAATCAAGTTCCTTCATAAATAAAAAAGGTTCACAATCGCAAGTCCAGCGTAAGTACAAGACTTTTACTTCAATATAATTTGAATCAGTTTATTGTATTGCAATAGAAGTCAGTACTAAAATATTCACAAGACACAATTTTTTAGCGTTAGAACTTCACATTTTTATTTTCGGTTCGAAATAGGTTGACACGGAAATTCTATAGTCATCCGGCCTCGGAAAGAATCCATAAAATGTATTGTACGTAGCGTAATATTGCCTACCGTACAATAATCAAATAGAGAATGTCTTTGGAAGAATACAAAATAAAGTGGAACGAAAAAGGTTCTCCTAAAAGTAGGCTACAGCAACTTTATACTGGTAGTCTTGTCGTACGGGGCGCGTCGCGTCGCTCTTACATAACAGTCCTGTTTAATCAATACGGCAGCTCTTCAAGTACTTAGTGCTAATACACGAGGAAAAAGCTCGACTTTTCCTTTAGCCGCGTATCATATGTTCAAACGCAAAGGTATATAGATACTGTATCAGTGGTTGGAGATAGCTAAAAAGGATGTTTAATGTGAAGGATACAGATCGCTTCCACGCCCTGTTACGTCTTATCAACTTGTTTTCTAGAAAGTGTCTCTAATCAATACAAGTAGCTTTTCAAGTATAAAGTCCTTTAGCTTGGTAAATACGGTGTCAGCAGATTGACTTTGAGCTAGCTAAAAGAAATATTTAGTAAAATAATCATTTAGTATTATGAAGGATACGGATTATATTAAGACCTAGAAAAAACGCTTTCATGAGAATTTTCGAATAGTTTTTTCTAGATTGGGTTTTATGTAATTAAAAATTTATATAACTCAAAATTTGAAAAACCCCCGACACAAAAACCTCTATAAGAAAACTAGAAAAGAGCTGATAACTTTTAAACGGATGAACCGATTATCTTCGATTATAGCTAAGAACACTCTCGATCAAGCCACCTTTCAAACAAAAAAAAACTAAATTAAAATCGGTTCATTCGTTTAAGAGCTACGATGCCACAGACAGATACACAGATACACACGTCAAACTTATAACACCGCTCTTTTTGGGTCGGGGGTTAGAAAAAGGGCTGCCCTTCAAGTAGGTACCTACTTGGTACTTATACGGAAAAGGTCAATTTTTCCTTGCTAAGAAAGCTAGATAAAAGGCTATGTTTAATGTAAAGGATACGGATTGTATTAATGGTATTAACACTGAGATGAAAACGTTTCCACGCCCTGTTACGTCTTATCGACTTCGCTAGGTACTTTCGGAGAGTAGGTATATATTTCTAGAAAATGTATCTAATCAATACACCTACAGCGTTCAAGTAATTTTATGCTTGGAAAATCCTCAGCTATTCTCGAAGCTTCTTATTGCAGCATTTTATATTGTCAAAATTGTCTTGCATTATACTTTAGGTATACTTTCATTCAGTTATTACCTTTATATAATAAGTAGAGGTCCACGTGAATATAAGTTTTAAAAATCCTATGGGAACTCTTGGATTTTCTGGGATAAAAAGTAGCCTATGTCCTTACACAGGATGTAAGTTAACTCTGTACCAAACATCAAAATCGGTTAAACTGTTGGGCCGTGAAAAACTAGTAGACAAACAGACACACTTTCGCATTTATAATATTAAGTATGGAATTACATCTATATTCTATATTATATTACACTAGCTTATGCTCGCGACTTAGCTTGCGTTTCTGTTATTCACAGAGGCAACTTATTATCCCGGAAAATGAAACAGTTCCCATGGGATCTTTAAACCTAAATCCACTCGGACGAAGTCGCGGGCATATCTAGTACTAAACAAATGTAACAAAAATATTATAAGGTAACAAAACCACTACTCGCACCTACGAGACACAAGTGTGCTTGAGAGTCCTTGGTATAAAATATAATGCTGAATGTAAAGGATGCGGCATTAACACTTAGATGAAAGTGTTTTCACGCCCGGCTACGTCTTTAGAGCTTCGCTGAGATATGTTTTCCTAGAGAGCTTTACGAGGCTAAAGAACTTTTCTAAAAAACTTTTTTGCCGATTCCGTAATTGTTGATAGTGTATTTAAGAATTATTTTGACTAGCAGACGCCCGCGACTTCGGCCGCGTGGATTTGGGTTTTTAAAAATCCCTTGAGACCTCTTGGATTTTCCAGGATAAATAGTAGCCTATGTCACTCTACAAGTATTGAAATATATCCATGCAAAAAATCACGTCGATCCGTTGCTCCGTTACGACTTGATTGAAGGACAAACCAACAAAAAACACACTTTCGCATTTATAATATGGGTAGTGATTTTTCTTAAAGTCTAGGTTAAACCCTATAATAAAAACATATAACTAAGATCTTTTGTTAGATTTTAGTCTTTTTTGAAGTTAACTAAGTAAATGGCCATAAAACCCCATTCTTAAATAACAAACTAGAGCAGCCGAAAAAATAAGAGGCAATTTTAAGTGAAATTTAGCAATGTACTTGGCACTGAACCGGGTTAAAAACTATAGACATATTTAAGGCGTCAGAGAGCGATTTATTGTTTAAGCAAACCACTAGATAAAACATGTACGGGCTATTTTTAGGGTTCTGTACTTCAAAAGGAAAAAAGAACCCTTATAGGATCATTTAGTTGTCAATCTGCCCGCCTGTCGTGTAGAATACAAGATACATATTGAAGCAATACAAGAGGATGCAAAGATGGTCCTATTGCTAAAGCAATCTCTTACAGGCAACCTTTGGTGAAAGAATTAAATGGCTATGTTCAACTTATACCTTGAATCTTAATCATAGATAATGAATACTAACTTTTTGCTAACTTTTTTTTCATTGGGGGAGGAGGAAAATCCTGAAGGATACCCCGGTGTTTCGGGCATGCCAGACTCCATTGGCCACAAGCCAGGGTATGCATATCTACATATGAACTTATTTTCTGGCAGGTCATAATGAAAAATAAGCATTGATTTATTACAACTAGGGTAAGCAAGGCTGTTATGCCTCTATGAGCTGCACGCCACTGTCCATTGGGGATGCTTTCTCACGGCCTACGGACTAAAAACCTCCGCTCTTTCGCTTTATCTTTCAGGGAAGCAACTTTAAAATCCACTTTGATTTATACCTACTGATAAAATCATAGTTTAACGCTAACCGTAACTTTACTTTAACCATCTAAATAAATTTATCCTAACGTTAACGTCACGAGAGTTTAAGGGAACGAAGCTGGGATTAGCTTATTCTTTTGTTCCATGGTTTAACCTTAAAAGTTAGCAAAAGAAACCCACAAGAAACTTGTTGGATATTTCAAAATCTTGTTCATGTAAAAGCAATTACAGATAATACCTATGTAACTGCCTACTATCCATTGTTTACTACAAATAAGAATCCATAAAAAGACTTTTCCCTTATAATACCTCAGGGGAGAACATAATATCCTAAAGAGGATTGAAAATATCGCGCATTTTTCCTCGCTAGCAAACGGGAGGCAATCTCCACTATACAATACACTGAATACAGGTATCTATGTCAACTGTCAACGATAACCAAGATCCCAAAACTATTATGGACCAAGAGACCGTGGTAAATACTGAAGAAGTGCTAGACAAACAATACTGCTCGAGTTAGAAGACCACTGATTTTTTTGTTTGGGTAAGAACTGTCAGGGATGGCGTAAGTGGGCCCGCAAAAATGTGGCTACGACGATAAGGACACGAAAACTATCTGTTTCCCTTTTGCAATAGTCTCGTACCAAAACGTAACAGTTTATCTTCTCTAATAATGTCACAAGTTGTTTAGTGGGTCTGTGCTGATTATCCAAAAAAAATTTCAAAAGAAAAATAAAACCGACTTCAAAAACCACAAACACTAAAAAGTACAAAATAATTTTTGTTTAGCTACACGTGTAATGTACCTAGGTATGAAGTCGAGCGAGCATATTAAAACAAAATTAGAAATCCAAGAGTGAAGCTCGCCCGACTTCACACCTCGTACACCACGACCTAGGTACATTACACGTGTAGCTAAACAAAAATTATTTTGTACTTTTTAGTGTTTGTGGTTTTTGAAGTCGGTTTTATTTTTCTTTTGAAAATTTTTTATTTCACACTTTTTAGTGGCCCCACTGTACTATAATATGCTATGCCCAGTTAAAACCCTACTGTTTACTAAGCTATTACACTGATCGCGAGTAATTTGCTCTTATCCATTGAGGAGTTCTGTTCTCCATCTTCGAAGATATTCATCAGATCTTCACCAAATTTATATGGGACCACCTGCACAATATACCCTTTCAAACAAAAAAAAATTTTTTCCAAATCGGTCCAGGGGTCTTTGAGTAATCGGGGAACATACATAAAAAAAAAAAAAAAGATTCCGACGAATTGAGAACCTCCTCCTTTTTTGGAAGTCGGTTAAAAATATGCCTATGTCTATTGTCAACTACACCTGAACAACAAATTAATCAAGGATAGAAAGCCATCACAGATCGAGTGGCCGTGGGATATATTAAAAAGGTGCTTTATTAACGCTGAATATTTTTACTTTCCTTTTTTGTAATCTACAAAAATGTTGCAGTCTTGAGCTCCTTGGTGGAATCGTGAGTTAATCAATTTTTAAAATAAAATATTGGATAAGAAGCTCTTGATAAAAGCTAAGGTAAGGATGTTTAAAGTTCAAATACTCAGACCATCCGAAATTACTTGGCAGATCACCTGAACCACCACGCGGCTTAGCGTAAATTTCTGACTTTTTAACAAGCATCTCCTCCTAATTTGTCACTATCTCTCCAACTATTATCGATGTGGCTCAATTTTCATTTCAAGGACATACCAGCCGTACACACGCGATTTCATTCCCTTATGACCTTTAACACGAGTCTGTCGGTGACTGATAATGTTAAACGCACCTGCTGGAAAATCGGTTTAGTTTGTAAAATATTGGTCTCATCAAAATAATTATAAGTTGAATTTATGGTGCCGAGATATTTATAAATTATACTAGTAGCTGGTGCCCGCGACTTTATTCGCGTGGATTTAGTTAATAAGGAATCCCGTGGGAATTCTTTGATTTTGGTGAAATAAAAAATAGCCTATATCTTTAACTATAACCATGCAAAAAATACACGTTAACTTTACTCGGAGTTAAAAAAGTCTCGTTTTATTTTTAACCTCCGACCCAAAAAGAGGGGTGTTATAAGTTTGACGTGTGTATCTGTGTATCTGTCTGTGGCATCGTAGCGCCTAAACGAATGAACCGATTTTAATTTAGTTTTTTTTGTTTGAAAGGTGGCTTGATCGAGAGTGTTCTTAGATATCATCCAAGAAAATCAGTTCAGCCGTTTGAAAGTTATCAGCTTTTTTCTAGTTACCGTAACCTTCACTTGTCGGGGGTGTTATAAATTTTTAATTTACACTTGTAACTTGTCTGCCAAAGTCTTATACTTTGACTGTGCTCACAGCCTGTCCGGCTTTGTCTGGCTTTGTTTGGTTTTCGTTGGGGCAACGCGGGGCTCAAACACTAGTTTATTAGAATCAATAGAGCGTATACGAGCGAACGGTCTCAGGCTGGCATTTTCCAAAATCGGTAACACGCTGTAATGTATTTGCGCAGGCCAGAGATCTATACAGAATTTAACTATAAATATACTCGTGCTGGGGTGTACTAATATGTTATTCTATAAGTATCTTGTGTAATATCATTAATATGCCTTTCATACCCCACAGGATAAAGCAATGCAATCCTAATTTGCATTTAGATCGACAAGTTTTCGTGTCGCTACGAAGTAACAGCTTTACTTATTCGGTATGGAAACTTGAATCTGTTTTCCAGGAACTGTGGAAATGCTTTCAAATATAAAAGCCTTCTTTTACCTACATTTAACTAGGTTAGTGGGTTTGAAAGGATTCGAATATTGCCGAGTTTATACCGAGATATGCCGATTCAAGTCAACGAAGAGCTTCGGATATCGATTATGGACAATTATATGTTTCAAAGGAAACCTGTGATACTTCCGAGGAAAACCACGATTATAAATAAATAATCATTTAAATTTTCAATAAATATATTCAAAAATTAGGTTGAGTCACTGATGCCTAAAATATGTTATACAAAACTGCTGTATGTTTCACATACCTACTTATTTCACTAACAAGGTACCTCCATGTCTAACTTTTAACTTTAGGAACACTAAGTACTTATTACAATAATTTTAAAATAGTAGAGGTATGAGAGATATTTGGTAAATTGCAACCAATTTTTTTTTTAATTAAAGATAGCAAGCAAATGAGCAGGCGGGTCACTTAATACCACCACTCATTAACATTGGCAGCACTGAGAACCGCCAATGCGTTGCCGGCCGTTCAGGAATTTGTTGGTCCGCCCCTTGAATAACCCCATGTTGTAATCTAGTGGGAACACCGAAGGGAGTTGGTTCCACAGTTTGCATGTGCGTGGATTGAAGGATCTGGCACAATGGGTGGGCGAAGTGCACCAGGCACCCAGGTGGTGAGGCTGAAACTGGCTACGCTATCAATTCTACGATGATCGTAAGTAATTAACTCGTAGCTTTCATGGAAACTCGCTCCCTGAAAACATCACTACTCATGGCTCACAGTCGAGAAGCGTTAGCAGATTAGATCACTAATGAATTGTATAATAAAAATCGTTTTATTCGACAATGCCGCACCTAGCGTCGTTCAAAGTAATCTGGATAGTAGTGACCTTCCACGACTAATTGTTTCCGTTTGCCTATTAACTTGATACTTAAATAAAAATACATATACTGAGGCTGAGACCTATCAGAGTAAACTAGAGTGAGGAAACTCTCGGTTTGATCCTCAATCGACGATCTAGCAAATATTAGGCTATGGGTGACGTGAAATCCAAGAAACCTAGTCGCTTTATAGCCTAGACCTAACTTTCAGACCTAAGATAGTTATAAAATGAGACCGATTTATATATCTAACATAAATCTGTCTCGTTTCAAGTCTAAATCTGAGCAAAGTTAAAGCACCTTATAGATCTAAGCATGAATCCCAAATATTGAATCCCGATTTCAAACTGTTGTGAGTTTTCATATGACTTGGGCGCAATTTGGTAACAACGATAACACATTGACCAGCACTTGAAGAAGGCATTGAGCGGATGTGTATTGGAGCCATTAGAGAGAGAAAAGGACTGGCGATTTAGGACCTAAGAGGTGGCTGTTACCTAAAAGCATTTTGAGTACTACGTTATTCGACCCGGGTTTTCGCAAACAAACCAAAGTTAGCTAAATGTTCATAGAGTAAACAGCTATTCAATTTCACCTAAGTACTACAAAAGACTAGACCAGCACATCAGTCTTGATAAATGTCAAGGAGCAAACACTATTACAAAAAAAAAAAGTTTTCCAATAGTAGGTAGGGGTGCACGACATCATAAAATATAACTGTCTTGGAGCTGGCGCCGGTGCATCTAAATGGTGAACATGCGACTGGCCGGATCGATGGCGACCCCTTTACCGACCAATGCACCTAGCTGGCCCGGGAAAACCGTACTGACTAAATTGCGTATTACATAAGCATTTTGTATTAGTTTTGTGCTTGTACAATAGTTTTCACCAGACTGTGAATTTTTATACGCGGGCGGGTTTATTATTTTTACTAGAATACTGTTTGATGGATGAGCGCTCAAGCCTGACTGACTATTTTTGTTAATATGAATATAGCTAATATGGATATCTACTGTTAAATTTTTAACCGATCAATGCACTTTACCTGAAGGACGTAATTGAAAGATTTACAGAATGCTGTTTTTATTAATTCAAAAAATATGTGACGGATGAGTCCCCAGTAGTATTTAGCTTTGAGTGTTTTTGCTTGTATAAATACTTAGTTACCTAGGCTAAGAAAACTTTTAAACTTTAAGGGCGTTTGGCAATGCATGACGTGATTTTTAATACTATTCCGGAAAAAATCGTACTTACTAAACTGCATATGACGTACATTTTGTATTACAGTGAGCTTTTTCAATACTTTTTTAGCAGAAAGTGAATTTTTTTATACGCTAGTGGGTTTATTTATTTTTGTGGGACATTGTTTGATGGATGAGCACTCAGCCCTGTCTGTTTGATTGAGTATTTTTGTTAGAATGAATAAATTGTTAGGTTTTTTTAGTAGAGTCGAATGTGACTCCTTTTGCCGGGAAAACAGAAACCGACTAAAATAATACTAGTAACTGGAATTTTATATTTACAGTTTTGCGCCTAAAATATACTTTTTTATACGCGCGAGACCCGATCTATTGTAGAGCTGTTTATTTAATTTTAGTAGTAGAAATAGTTTGATGGATGAGTACTGAGCAATATTTGACCGTGTTTTGATTGCAAGTTGACCTTTTCGATAAAGAATAAAAATGGCTATCCACCAGGAACGTGCGATAAATAAGAACGTTGGACTAAAAACTCAGCCATATGTTTGATCTATTTCGTTATGAATATCTGTTTAGAGATTTGTTAGCAAGTTGACTTTTTCGACAGTAGAGTAAAGATGGCCATCCACCAGGAATTTGCGATAAAGACTAGATAAACTCAGCCACAGACTAGAACGTGTTATTTCATGATTTATGAATATCTTTTTTAGAGATTTGTTTGCAAGTTAACCTTTTCAAAAATAAAGTAAATATGAATATCCAGCAGGGAAGTACGATAAAGTCGAACAGTAAACTATAAAAAAACTCAGCCAATAACATTGATGCATTGTTCTAACTTTGGAGAACATAACTCTGGGGAATGGATTTAATTAGTTGGTACCCGATGGTCCGAGAGCTACTAGACAGTTACCTAAAAGGAACCAAATTAAAATTTGTGGCTATTCCAAAGGCAGGTCTAATATACCACACTCAATAGCTACGCGAATTCCTGTCTCAGTGGCTATGTACGAGTAATTTACTTTTGGACTACGAAAAGTGTTCTATAAATAACTGTCAAACTCCTAAATTTTTATTCATCGTCAACCGATAGAGGCCTACGGCTGGACTTTACAAAGCTGCGTGACCCCAACGCTGCAGCCGCGCTGCCTCCTCGTGGCACTTGGCGACAAAGAAGACACCCTTAATATACTGATGTTCTCTGTTGTAGCAAATGAGTCTTTGTTGGCTGAATTTCAGATAATATTGGTAGCACTGCAAGCATAATAGCGTGATAATGTCACCCAATGAGAATTATTGCAATGCAATCATTGTGATCAATGATTGTATCATTTACGTAACGTAAGAGGTAATTTACGAGTCTGCCAAACTATGGTAGAATCATATTATAAAATCACTAGATGATGGCTTACATTTTTTTAAATTATAGACTAGCGCTTGGCTGCAATCAGAGGTTCAGGCAAGTGATGATGCAGCCTAAGACGGAGCGCGCTTGCTTAGATGCCTATTCACTCTTGACTTAAGGGTACCCATATTAAAACTGGAGGAGTAACTGATACCGGAAAGGCGTCCCATATCCTAACGGTTCGGATAAGAAACAAGGAAGCAAATCGCTTCGTATATGTCCGTGGATTTCAACTAAGTATGAATGAATTGATATTGACGATACCTTGCGGTTCGATGGTAGAAAGATGGAAAAGGAACCAGGTCATATGAAGTGATATGAACATAACCCACCTGTCTCTTCATAAAGAAAATCCCCTTAATTAATGTCGGCATTGATATTTGCCTACTCATCTATACCTAAGCTTCAGGTCAACACTACTTAATCCACATTCCGTTACGACTACCCTCTCATATTTCACGTTTGCCCTACATTCCCCAACCTTACCAGTTCCATTAGTGTTTGTATCGCTACACGGTTATTCAACTTCTTTTGAGCTAAAAAGAAATAAAATGTCATCCTATATCCTACCCTTATAAATGCGAAAGTATGTTTGTTTGTTGGTTTATTGGCTTGTCCTTCTATCACTTTGCATCGGAGCGAAGTGATTTTGCATGGGTAGGTATAGTAAACTAGGAGAATAACTATAGGCTAACATCTTATCCCGGAAAATCAAAGAGTTCCCACGGGATTTTTCAAAAGCCGCGGGCATCAACTAGTAATATTGTAAATGCCAAAGTGTAGTATCTCACCGTCTGTCAGTTCGATTTCACGGCCACACCACGGTACAGTTACAGCTTGCATTCCGGGAAAGGACGTAGGCTACTTTTTATCCCAAAATATCAAAGTTACCGAGGGATTTTTGAAAATATAAATCCACGCGGGCGAAGCAAGGCGAATCAGCTAGTTTATTGAAATACCGAAAGATCAATACCAGAACGTAGATAAAATTCGATAAAGGCATAACTTCGTTAACAGGGCTCTCTCCGTCACTCGTTTCATACAATCGTAGTTCTAATTTCATTTGAATATTAAGCAACCAAAGTCCATGAAATTTTGCAGACATATTCTAGAAACTAATATCTGTGTCTGTGGTGTTTTAGATTTTTCTAAAAATATGTTGTTTTAAAATTACAGGGGCTCAAAGATTTGTATGAAAATTTTTAAGACCGCATAACTTTGAAACCGAATATTTTAACAGAAATCTGGAAAACCACAGACATAGATATTAGTTTCTAGAATATGTCTGCAAAATTTCATGGACTTTGGTTGCTTAATATTCAAATGAAATTGGAACTACGATTGTATGAAACGAGTGACGGAGAGAGCCTCTTAAATAAGAAGCCACGGCACGTGTCAGGGATTGAATTGAACCGTACCTAGTCTTATGTACGGAATTCGAGATATCTCGAAGTCAGCGAGCTTTATTGCCAAAATACGTCCCTTGCCCTCTAAGAGCTTATCTCGGCAAGACTAGCGCACGCAATATTATACAGCCCAACAAGCGACACGCCCAAGAGGAGACAGAAATGCAGAAATGTCTGATAGAGATCTAATATAATTTCAGTTTGATTTAGGTTTTTAAAAATCCTTTTGAACATAACTTTTTTGATTTTTAGGGAACCAAAGTATTTTTTACGTAATACAAATGTAGTTTTTCGACTGAGTGATCAAATGCCGTGGCAAGGAGACGGTGTGCAGCCGTAACACCCTTCAGGTGAAGGGATGGTGCCACGCCGCGTAGCTTCTCGATGTAACCGCGCAGTTCGAAGCCTTCTATAGAACTCGAATTGAATTACGTAATACCTAAGCGTAGCTTTTGGACAGAGTAGAAGTTGCAAAGTTATACCGCGCCTAGTTGAAGTGGTGGTGCCACGTAGCTTTTCGATGTTCCTATAGCGGGTACCCGAATAGCATTACTTACTTTTGGACCAAGTGGTCAAATACCATGTCAGAGAGACGTTATGCAGTTATATCATCCCTCAGTTGAAGAAGTAGCACCACGTACCTTTTCGATATAGCCGCGCAGTTCAAAGCCTCCTACTTAAAAGTGCCCGAATTGCATTACTTAATAAACGTTCGGACTGAGTGGTTATATACCGTCCGTGGCGGAGGGGAACTTTGTACAATTATATCACCCCGCATTTGAAGGGTGGTGCCGCGCAATTCTAAACTTCCTATTGTACCCGAATGGCATTATGTAATAAACGTACAAGCCTGCGTCTGGCAAGCATAAACCTTATCTATCGCTATCGACCTTGGGCCCATCGCCAGTCTGCTTCCACTCCGATATTACACGAAATTAGGGCCGTTAGACGTAATCGATTTTCTCATCAGCTGCCGCGTTTTTATTCGTTTTACGTTTAACGTTTTACGTCACATGAAAACGTTTTATTTGTTACGTAATAAAAAAGTTATTTTTCTTATCTTCTACTTAAAGGCTCCAGTTACACAATGACCCAATGCTATCGGTAAGCACCAGCCATTGTGCGAAACTGAAACGCTGTTACAGAATTGCGCCAAAATTTGTTTGAACGCCTATACAATCCAGCGCTGGCTGTAAAAACATTGGCCAAGTAGCCCCGTACAATATGAGTACACGTTGGCTGAGTGTATAGCCCTGTAGGTTGGTTCAATGTGTATAAGCTCTTTACAGGATCTTGATTTCGCTCGGACTTAACCTGTATTCGTAGTTCGTTTGGGCATCGTATTACAGAATTGTTTTAAATTAGAAACAGTTATTGTTAGACTTAGTAGAGCCTATTCTATGCAAGCCACTGCACTGGTGCAAAAATTCTAGATATAGGAATGGTAAGTATGCTTTTTAGGGTTCCGACTTTTCTACCCAAAGGGTAAAAACGGAGCCCTATTAATGTTGCTCTGCTGTTTGTTTGTCTGTCCGCGTGTCAAAGGTCTCTAGCTGATAGACTAAATGAGTTAAAAAGCTGAAATTTTGGTATTTGCTGTAAAACGTTGACCCAAAACTAAATATAGAATTAGAAATTTAATTAAATTATTTTATGCAGTTGCTAATTGCTATGTTCTGCTAGATAACAAAATGAAGGCAGACGTTATATAACATGGTTACCTATGTTACGTAACCATGTTACATGAAACTTGTAAGTAAATCTTCATTAAACTGTGGTACCAGCGGAGTGCATTGCAGCCTGGCGCTCGGGCGCTCCTGAATAATATCCTCATTACCTACTGCACGACTTAGTAACTACACTACAACGTCTGTAATACGTTGTAGCACAAAATATATAACAGAACTACTCGTAGGTAGTTACTGCGTGCCAAATTATTAAATGTGTTGTTAAGGAATTACCTAGAATTAAAACTTAAAAATTTTTAAATGTCTGATAACCACTTGGGTGCTGTACTTCGACCGCCCATGGTGTCAGATCTTTTTCGACGCAGAAGCAAACTGTGGAAATATTCCAAACTCCCTTCGGCGGTATTCCTACTAGATTTTAACATGTAGTTATTCAAGGGGCGCACCGACAAATTCTTGAAAGGCCTGCATTAGTGGTTCCTCTGGTACAGCAAATTTTCACGGGTGTCGGTAATTACTTAACATCAGAGGGCCCACACACAACGAAACACAAGCAAACGAGTAGTCGTTTGCTTGTAATTTTTATAATTACGAAGAAACAGATATAAAATTAAAATTTATAAAAACCCACAACAAACTCAATGCCCCCTCAGAATAACAAACAGAACCGAGAAATACGATTGCAGCGACCTTTTATGGGCTTAAACTCATAAACTTATCGGTTCAGAATTCAGATTAATAAATAGAACTTAGTTCTGGATTGGAAAAGTTGGACAACCTCAAGACAACATCCAACGAAGATCCAATCCATCCGGAGTTAGAACATATCTCGAGTTTAGTATATCAGCGATTGTCTATTAAATTTGACCATTAGACACGGCATAGCCGGCCGGATTCAGTCGGCAGCGGCTACCCACGGCGGCTTATAAGGACACGCTCTCATTCCCGACATCCTACGGGAAGCGTGGCCACTTGCGTCAGTGGCTGAGGTCCTTGCTAGACGATCCGTCAGACGATTACAAGCGAGTATGTATGACTATCGTTAGAGAGATGAGAACAGGACTAGCTGACAACTGTAAGGTTATTTTTAAAAATTGATTTGAGTTGTCAAAAATAATATAAAATTATTAATTTATCTAATGCAGGTAGTTTGATAAAATCGATATTTGGCTCATTCGATGTCATACAATCTGTTGCTAGGAGGCCAACAAGATTGAACTTGCATAAATACGGGTGTTTCGAAGGTTTTAGTTCAGTCTCCTTCCGAGATTCGGAGCGATATCGCATATTTTCGGTATTTGGATTGTGAACTGAATAATTAGATGTTGTGATAGCAATCACGCTCTAATCAAATTATTTATTTTGGCATTAGTTTGTTTAGATTAAAACTCTCGGATAACCTCTACACATTGAACTTGTGTTTTTTGTGTTGGTTTGAGAGGACATTCCAATAATTCGATAAAAATATTAACTAATACCTGCTTTTTCTGAGTGACGCCAATACTATGTTTAAAAAGGGTTCAGATCGAAGTGGCATGTCTGTAGGACCACAGAACCGATGAACCCGTTAGTTATATGAACGAAGCCGTACTGGGAAGAAAAATCTGGGAAGGCGTTTGCCGCTGCACTGATCAGACGACATCGTTATAAAATCGTCTGACAGATTTGGGCAAGATTGGCACAACACCGTAATGAGTGATGTGTTTATGCACATCAGGAAGCACATTACATATTATGTATGTTGAGCGATGGACGAAAATTAACGTTTGATGAAGAAGAGATACGGAGTTTGGGAGGTATGCATCGCACAGGCGTCTGCCTTAGCGGGCTAACGGACAATGGTGCCTATCCAAAAAGGGTTGTTCAAGTATTTTAGGAAAAAACCGAAACATCATCGCCACACTTAGGTTTGCTTAGACAATTTTCAGGCAATTCGCGAAGGAGGGCAATGTGAAGCGAAGAGTAGGGGTGACGAGCGAAGCAAATGCGGACATCTGTATAAAAAGCGTCGTCTTTTTGGTTTTGATTCTAAAGACATTAAGCTAGGCTTAGCATACATTAGGCTTGACGAAATTCGCGAAGCAAAAGTCGAAGATTTGGTCTTTGATTAAAGTCGTTCCGCATTGTCTAGGCTTACGGTATGTATTTTAGCTTTTGACTATAAAACCAGGATAAACTTTGGCATAGGTGTAGGGCGTAATCGAACTTAGGTTTTTTGAAGAGGACAGATCAACAATTTTTTGTCTTCTCACTTTTGTTCTAAGAGAAAGTAAAAGGAGAAGTCAGCTTTTGAGCGGATATATAGTTCAGAGAGCTATATATCTCTAGTCATCTAATACTAAAAATTTAATATGCTTAGTTACTTATACAACGAGGAACTTGTTACATATTAAAACTTTCATCTAAATTTGCATTCTGCACATATTAAAATTTGCCTTTTGCTCGTACATTTTATAAGGACGCAGTATAACTAAATGAGAATCTTTTGAATAGCGCGAACGCCAATGTGGGCAAAAAACGAGACCGGCTAAGTTATTCAAGTTGGTCCCATTCATCCTGCGATGTGTGAAGTGAATCACACAATGATTATCATGGGATGGGTTATAAGGTCGGTCTATTCTCGTGTCGGCAAAGGCCGTAACTATGCGCTCTGTGGCCATTCTTTATCGGGTTTGTAATGAATATAAATTATACACATAGTAATGGAGTACCTAATCAGATCATCATCATGATCTGATCAACCTATCGCCGCCTCACTCTGAAGACAGGTCTCCTCTCAGAATGAGAACAGTTAGGGCATAGTCCGCCACACTGACCCTGTGGCCTGTGCTGATTGGCAGACTTCACACACCTTTGAGAACATACGGAGAACTCTCAGGCGTGCAGGTTTCCTCACGATGTTTTTCCTTCACGGTTAAAGCAAACGATACTTAACTAACTAATGTTATAAATGCAAAAGTGTGTCTGTCTGTCTGCTAGGTTTTCACTGTCCATCCGTTTTACCAATTTTGACAAAACTTGGTATAGAGATGTAGCTTATATCCCGGGGATGGACAGAGGTTACTTTTTCAGGAAAATCAAAGAATTCCCACGGGATTAAAAAATATCACATAGGCAAAATCACAGGCATGATCTTTTCGAACAGAGATATCTTGCTTCCCTTATACGGGTACAAATGAGATTTTTAAAAAACTACTTTTTGGATTTATCCACGGCTATGAAGTCGCGGACATCATCTAGTTTAATAGGTACGTCTATGAATATGTCTGGCAAAGAGAGATATGTTCTACAAGTGCAACATAGGTATAAGAAAGGACAGGAAACGCATAGAACACTGAGGTGAGGATATATTATATTATTATGATAGATGTCCGCAATAAAACACAACCTACTCGCGCGTGTAGGTATTTTTCCTACACGCCACCGGTGCAGCAATGATATAGAATACCAAAGATAGAGAGGTCCTTAAAAAACTTGAATTTAGTCAGACTGTGCTTATTACTTTTAATGGCAGGTATACCTTCAATAGCTGTCACATTACATAATTAGGGAACCTTCAAAGCCGCAAAGTGCGCAGCGCTGCAGCCGCGCGGCACTTTGAAGGCGCCCTTTGAAGTGGCGTTGGGCAAGGCATATAGTTCAAAAAACTGATAGACGTTGGGGTCCCAAGGTGCTCGAATGGCGACCTCGCACCGGAAAGCGCAGTGTTGGAAGACCCCAAGGTGGACAGACGACATTAAACGAATCGCAGGAAGCCGCTGGACGTCTATCGGTTGATAATGATGATGATGATACAAAGTTCCTTAGAAATGTGTGGCCTATTTACAGTACACTATGATTATAGCCTACAGCGCTCCGGGCTAATCCCTAGTGGATACCAAATCCTAAAAGTATACTCACAAAAAATTAGAAATATGTCCGAATTGTTCAGAGCGGTGTCGGTTTTGACGCGAATCGACAGGGGACCACGTGTATACGCCTGGAGGGCCATGTTTGCAGAATTTGAGCAGTTTAGAGCTGGCGTTCATAAATAAAACATCTGACGGCAATATCTCTAACGCGGCTCCTTCAAATTGTAATAAAAGAAACTGTATGAAGCTTTCATGAAAAATTACAGCATGAGAAGATTGGGCATATATTTTCATTTAGGCGATTTATATTCTGTAACATTATCTGTATAAGGTAAGCTTTACAACGCAGTGTCTAAGTTTTTTTTTTTTGGTTCTGCTGTGAAGCAAATAAAGTTGAAGCGACACTTTGTCTATCAGATGACAGATTACGTATCTTTTCACAAAAGTGACATACCTACTTAATTTATCTAAGTAGATAAGGTATGAACTAAAGCTATGGTTCCAAACGCGCCCAGGTCTGAGAAGAGCCGACAACAAACTCACTCCTTTACAAGTATACGTGCACGTACTGCCGTGCCGTTTTTATCACTAGTTATGTATTTCCGACTATCTGAACAACTTTCGTAAACTTAGTAGATATTGGGTACCCAGCTAAAACACAAGAGTCCTTTCGTCAGCTCTCATTGGTTTAACATATATCTAGGGTTTAGTGTATCAATGCGGCGAGGTAACCTTGGGCAAAGATGAGCGCGTCTTGGAGCGTGCTTGTGTCCTCTGGCACAAATGCGGATGCGCTCAATTGGCGTAGTGGCCGGTATCGAACCGCGGTAAACACCGCGCAAGGCTGCATACGCGTTTTGCCGACTTGGTCAAATATTCATTAGGACGGTATTTGAACTTATTGGCCTATTTAGACAAAATCCATCCATACTAATATTATAAATGCGAAAGTGTGTCTGTCTGTATGTCTGCTAGCTTATCAAAGCCCAACAGCTTAACCGATTTTGATGAAATTTGGTACAGAGTTAGCTTACATCCCGGAGAAGGTCATAGGCTACTTTTTATCCCGAAAAATCGAAGAGTTCCCACGAGATTCTTAAAAGCCCATCCGCTTAGCTGATTTATATGAAAGGTACAGAGGTAGCTTGCGTCATTGAAAATCAAAAAGTTCCTGCGGGATTTTCGAAAAACCTAAATCCACGAAGGACGAAGTCGCAGGCAACATTTAGTAATTAAATATTTTAAAGAAGTGTGATGCGCAGGGCACATAGTTTGAAAAATCGATAAGACGTTGGGGTCCCAAGGTGATAGAATGGCAACCTCGGACTGGAAAGCGCAGCGTTGACAGACCTGCCACTGGGGCAGATTTAGGCGACGGAAGACCGCGACGTGTGTGGTAGTCCCTACAAGTGACCTACATCCGGACGTCTATCCATGTCTGGCGATGATGATGATGGTGAATTAAATAATGGGCATGGTGCCTAGGTCAAAAATAAATTATTTTTTGGTAGGTAATTATTATTAAATAACAGATCTTCCAAAATTCGTAAAATCCACATTCGCTGCTAGTTTTTAGTTTGCTTACCATTTTAAATTACCGATTTTACTAAAAAAGTTAAGTTAAGATAAGATAGTTAAGTCCAATTACGTCAAATGTGTATGACGTTATATCTGTGTAATTCATACAAGCTACCATACTAAGTAAGCGTTTTGACGTTTGATAAAAAGTCCCTGATTTGAGTAGAAGTCATCATCCCTATTATGTCACACATAAAAATTTTGTCAAATATTTATCAATACACTTGCACTATTGAATTTGAAGTTAGATGTATCAACTATTCATTAAGAAACAACTATTTCAGCCAAATTTTTTCTATTAGAAGTTTGAACCCACTTCATTACCACCCCAATAAAACTTATATCATTATATTTTGTGATTAATGGAATTGGTCATCTTTGGAGAACATCTGAAGTACCAGATGACCCAACACCGATTTTCAGTGTCACCTTTTATCTGGTAATAATAAATAAACAAAAAAAAAATTACTTAAAGCACTTTAAGGCGTAAAAGAAGAAATAAAAATAAACATGAAAACATTTAAGTAATTAGATTACATTTACATTACATAATAGCACTAAGTTAGTGGTACTTGTTTGAACAAAAATCCAGCGGTTGTCTATCCGTCTGATTCCAGCAAATACTGCTCTACTACATGACACCTATGACACTCATAACTGATGGAAACGTTTTAGTGTGGAAACCAGCCCAGAGAGAAGAATGTCTCTGAATTTGTTCCTGTGGGTTTAGATTTTTTAATTCTATTGAAACTCTTTGATTTTTCTGGGATAAAAAGTATCCAAGATAGGAAGTATGGGTAGGATGGGTATAAATTTGTATGTACCGAATGTTATAACTACAAAAGTGTGGGTCTGTCTGGATGTCTACATCTATCTGTCTCTCCGTTAACTTTTCATGACACATTTGTTTAACTAATTTTGGTATCTATATCTGCTATCCTGGACAGAGATAGACTACTTTTTATCCCAGAAAGTCAGCGAGTTCCCACAAGGACAAACATAAACCTAAACCCACACAGACAAAATCTAATTCTGCATCAAATGGACAGTAGTAGCATCATCAGGCGAAGACCATGTGCCATTTCATTTCCACTTCTAGTACCTAGCTTTAAATTGTGATGTAACTGTCACCATTTTTTTTCAAGAGTATTAAGTGTTAGGATAAGTATTTAAATCCTATTCAAAGCTAACATGGAAGACTTTCAAAGAAATCCCATAGTAAATAATAGATTGTAATACCTTATTAAGCTGAGTGCATTACACATTGTAAAGATGTTCACTTCAAGTTAAAAAATAATTGCTAATCTAGCTTATCTTTTAACTGCAACAATCTGTTAATGTACAAAAAACCGAATAGTTATAATAATCACAAAGTCTAATTAATGAAATGTGATTTTGTAACAGTACCTAGGTATGGAAAAATGTGTCATTATAAGTAAAAATAAAAAAGTAAGTAGCAAAAAATCGATACTGAAAGTCGATTCATATGCTACGGATTTATCAAAGATATTTCTTTTCTATCGGAATAGAAATTATTGGCATATGAAAGAAATCAATAACCTAGTCCGCCTAGTCTGAATAGTTAGGCAGTATTATGAGTTATCAATTTTTTATCCTACAGTAAACTCTATATTCAAGTTAAGTCGTGGAATAAAGTAGTCTTAAACAATACTTTGTTTTAAAAAGAACATTATCAGCAGTACTTTAATTCAAAATATCGAGAAAAGCCGCCTAAATTGAATATTTTGTTTTGCGTTAGCAAGGGCGTGGTCTTTCGTTATTTACGCAATCTGTAACGGACAAATCTATATTTTTTATAAAACATTAAAGCCTGCACACAAAAAAGTATCACATCAAACCATCTAAATAATAAATTAAGAAGTAAAATCTAATTAAAATCGCACTTACATCGAGAGATTCCTTTGACGCCATTTTCACACACAAACAAATTGACGTTTAAATTGTTGTTGACGTTTGCTATCAAATAATTTCGAATCGATAAAGACTAGTTTGGATACACGCAAAATTATTTTTGTAAAAATTATATCTAAACTTCTGATATTTTAAATAAACAGGAAGATATTGAGTGTTAAAAAGCGGTTTTCGTGATAAAGTGGTATCCTGAAGATATCTGCTAATATTATAATTTACAGATATTCAAAATTATCATTGTTTTTACGATTCGTGTTACGCACTGATGAATTTTCAGGACTGTCAACTTTGAAGTTTAAATTACAAATTGACATTAGAATAAAATGTAAGCAAAACGTATGATCTATAAAATATAAATTAAAAATACACCGATAAAGTAAACTGTATTTATAATTTTGCTACCGCATCGATAAAACCAGTATTCTAAACGTACATAACCCGAGTGGCAATAACTAAAGTGGCAGTGCTAATTAAATAAATATGTTTTTCTTTTTATCAATTCATGCTTACTTAGTTCTTATCAACTACACTTGGATGAATAAATACTCCAACTACAATAATAATTGATAAAATTACATACTACTGTAATTATCCTGTGAACTACGTGTATTTTTTTTAATACTTATAACCTCATGCCTGCGCTAAGTTTTACTTTATAGTATGTGCCAAGCTAGGGATATTTTAATGTTTTAAAGTTAAGGTACAGAAAACAAGATGAGGACGAGAAGATTATCGGCCTTTTTCTGGGCAACGTGTATTATAGCGTTTTTGTTCATATTGTATGTAGTAACAGATCTAAGCTTTAAACTACCCAGCATCAAACCAGCAATGGTTGAACTTGATGATGTAAGTCAACACTTTTCACATATTATAATCTATGAAACTGAAAAATAACGCTTTTCATTTAGTTAAAATGGTTAATATTAAAAAGTTCTTACATTTCTTTCATGTAGTATTTTACTCAAGGTTCGACACTTAATATTTTTTAAATATACTTAATAAGTACATATCTACTTGAAAAATACCTAAATACTTATTCTAGAACAAATGGACATCATTTGAAACAAAACTACGAAACATAGAGAATGGCCTTAACGAGCATCATTCTGTGGTGGAAGAGATCAAAAGGTCTATGGACCAGATTGTAGAACAGTCGCAAGAGGTCCATCCTCCATTGAAGAGGCCTAAACCTGTCTTCAAAGAGAAGATCAGGGACTTCAAAGTGGTTGGAGATGAGCCACCAAGAATGCATAAGAAAATCAACATGTCTTACTGCCCTATATTGCAGACCTCCAAGACTGATGTGCAGGTAATATGATGTACTCTTGTGTTTTTATAGTTAAAACTAGTCCCAAATATATCATAAAAAAATACTATCATAAAAATTACACAAATTATCTATTACCTATCTGCATAGATTTGATTTTTTTTCCAGATGCTATCATTGTATGACAGAATCATGTTTGATGACATAGATGGTGGGGTGTGGAAGCAGGGGTGGAACATAGAGTACAAAGACAACCAGTGGAGCAGTAAGAACAAACTTAGGGTGTTTATTGTACCACACTCTCACAATGATCCTGGTATGTTGTTTTTAATATTAAAACCTCATTTAACCATTCCAAATCATTATTTTTTAAATATATCACTTTTGCTTTGCTCACGCTCTAACACATATTATGTTTCCATTATCTAAATATGTATTATTTATTCTTTTTTATTCTATTTAAGAATTTAGACTTTTATAAGCATAAATTCATGCTCATAAGCATTTATAAGTGCATGAAAGTATTTCTACATTTTCAACAAAATTTTGTTACTACTAATTCTATTTAAAATTACAATAACACTGCAGATGCCTGCAATTCTGTTCCCCTGAGGAATTTCGTAATAATCTGGTTTTATTCTTTATCTACATTATAAAGGGAACCTTTGTGCAGCTTTCTTGATCCAAGACTTTGATCAGACAGGACTGTTATTATTATTTAGGTACTCACACTTGTTTCTTGAGTCAGATGTGTCATACTTTGGCTTTAGCTACGTAAGAGCATGGTTAAGGCCCTTGTAAGCAAGTCTTTATATCACAAACAAACACCAAAAATCAAATCAGATAACAATGTTAGAAAAAGTTACCAAACAATCAATCTTTCAGGATGGATCAAGACGTTCGAGAACTATTACAAATCTCAAACAAGAGCCATATTTACAAACATGATGGAAAAGCTGAAGGAGGGTGTAGGCAGGAAGTTCATCTGGGCGGAAACCAGCTACTTGTCGCTCTGGTGGACTTCTGATGCAACCAATAAAGAAAAAGAAACATTCAAAAGGTATCTTATTACTAAGAATAAAATTTAAGAATTATAATCAACTAGATGATGTCCACAACTTTGTCAGTGTTTATTTAAGCTTTATAAAAAATTCAGAAAATCCCTTCGTTTTTCCAGGATAAAAAGTATCCTATGCCCATCTCCGGGATACAAGCTATCTCTGTGAATTCCATCAAAATGAGTTAAATAAAAATCAAAATTTAAAAATACCATTGGAACTTGTAAATTTTCCGGAATTATACATAGCCTATGTCGGCCTCTGGGATGGAAGCTATCCTTGTATCTTTCTTCATAATCGATGGGGCCATGAAATTGTAACAGACAAGACACTTTTGCATTTGTAATATTAGGTAGTATGGATGGATAAGATTAATTAATATTATTAATATTATTGTAATTTGTTTTAGTTTATTGAACTCAGGACAAATAGAAATCGTAACCGGCGGATGGGTTATGAACGACGAAGCAAATAGCCACTGGTTATCAATCGCCCAACAGTTGACAACTGGTCACCAATGGTTGATCGAGAACCTTGGTTATATACCCAAGAATGGTTGGGCCATTGACCCATTTGGCCATTCAAGTGGCCAGCCCTACTTGCTCAAGTTGACTGGCTTGGAAAATTCTGTGATACAACGGGTGCACTATAGAGTGAAGAAGGAACTTGCCTTACATAGACAGTTAGAGTTCAAATGGAGGCAATTATGGGGTAAGTTTTCTAGTTACTAGTGGTGAAAGGGAAGGTCAAAAGCATCAGAGCAGGTAGCAGATCGCCAATGAGATAGATGGATCGAAAAAAAAACTTATAACACAATTGTGAAAGAAAGGGAAGTATCTAACTATGTGGAGATAGATTTTCGAGCAAGTCACAGCTAAAATTACTGCAACCAGTCTGTCTAGACTGTAGCGCCTAAGAAAAAGAAGAACAATGTAAGAACTTTTTGTCATGACTTGCTTGCAGCTGGTATTTAAAGTTAACCGTGCCTACTTGCTCAAATTGACGAGCGCGAGGTACCAGTAATAGATACACCATTATATTTCAGTGTGTATAACAATAACAGCGTTGTTACACATCCTTTACTATTAACATTTTAATGGACATAGTTGTGAGAAAACATGCAATCTTTTGTAACCTGTAGGTAATCGTATTCAATCTACATCCAAACAGGAAGTTTTCAGTGACAACGATCTGAAACTGTTTAATAAGTTATTTATTGGTACACGGTCATTCAGAAAGTGGATAGGACACAAGTTTTTCATCACTGCCCTTGAATGAAAATCTTGTCCTTCACCTAAACAATCGTCTGCACTATATATCTCTATGGTCTGCACCATGTACTTACTGACGTCTGTCATTGCAACAAGATAACGTCAGCGTGAATATGAGTGATGGGACTCTTGGTTAGAACCTGAATTGACGATCTGTCAAATATTAGGTGAGGTAAACTCAAAGAAAAATAGGCGATTCATAGGCTACCTAGCCACGTTTTGTTACAACCTTATCATGAATTGTGATAACGGTTATAATCTAGTTACTCTGGTAATGCTCTGGTATAACTATGAGTCATGGTCTCTGTATTATAGACAACTTAAATTAATTAAATAAATACTTTCAGATGGTGTTGGGAAAACAGATATGTTTACACACATGATGCCTTTCTATTCATACGATGTACCGCACAGCTGTGGACCCGATCCGAAGGTACATATGTTTAATTTTAATTCAATCGATCTCATCTGGTTGTACCTGATGATGCAGTCTAAGATGGTAGTGGGCTAACCTAGAAGGCGTTGGGGTTATACCAGTCTGGACTTCTTTGGTCACGTTAACCAAGGAATATGCGGAAGAAGTCATCGCATTATTATTCCAAGAAAACTCATACCATTATGTGATTAATAGAAAGGATAACGCCCCTTAATAATGACGAAAACGACAGAGAAAGATCCGAGAAATATAGCTATTGCGGTTTGTCCCTTCACAGCATTTATCTCTGGTTAGATAGAGATAAGAGTTTAGGCGATAGTAAGAGAGCTGTTTATTAAATTAAGGTTGCAGCGCTGTGCGAGCTGAATTGAACTTTACTGTGTTGTAACAAGAGGCGTTATTTATTTAAATCTGAAAGGTACAAATAAGTATTCTCAATTCTCATACCAATACCAATACTCGGCCGGTTTTGGTGCTATCTATCGGTCATGTAAAAAGACCTATATACGTCTTTGTTGGTAGGCTGGTAACTAGCCACGACCGAAGCCTCCAAATATACGAAAAAAATCCAATATAAGAAAATATGGTCATTTTTGGAATTAATACATAATTATTTATAACATTAGGTTTGCTGCCAGTTTGACTTCAAAAGGTTACCAGGCAATGGGATAACATGTCCATGGGGTATACCACCAAGGAAAATCATACTGAAAAATGTTAATGAGAGGTAGGTTATCTATCTATACATAATAAAACGGTTCCATGAATTATTGACAGACAAAACTGCGGATGCATTTTATAGTGCACTAAAAATAAATTCTTTAAATTGTGTAAAGCCTTGAGGATAGTAATTGATAGTAGTAGATAAGAAAGTAATACAGTACATTGGGTTAAATAAAGGTCTTAAACCACAAAAACTTTACGAGCGGTTTAATTTTAATTTTATTCTATAGCACGCACGTCAGTTTAAACTTTCCTTTCGGTGGTAAGAAAACGACAACTTTATGCTGATTTTTTTTCCACGCACATGCAAACTGAAACCTTCGGCGGTGCTCTCACTAGATTACAATATGGGGTTATTCAAGGGGTGGAACAACCAATGCCCGAAAGGCTGGCATTGGCCTTGGCGGTTCCTCTGGTGCTGCAAATGTTCACGAGCGGCGGTAATTACTTAACATCAAGTGACCCGCGTCACCTGATGTCCGTTTGCTCGCTATTTTTTTTTTAAACTTATGAATCACATCGTTTGGATGTTTTAGATCTTCGATGATACTAGACCAGTGGCGCAAAAAGGCTCAGTTGTATCGCAGTAACGTATTGATGTTCCCCCTGGGAGACGACTTCCGGTACGACCGCGCGAACGAGTGGGACAACCAGTACCAGAACTACGAGATGATCATAGACTATATCAACAACAAGGACGATTGGAACACTGAGGTAAGTACAATAATAGCGGTCGAATACTGAAAGGTGCTCGATAGATACCTCGTAGGATCTTTTTGTTATAAAAGTGTCAAAGACCCTTTTTCTCTGAAATTCAAAATTGTTTATTTTCGGTAACTTTGTTAACAATAATCTGTAGGAGGTTGGAGCCTTGTTTTAGAGGTAGGAGAACTACCTCTGTGTCAGAAGACACTGCTCTTCCATAGCAATACAGTATTATCTTATCTAGTGTGTGTGAAATGGCATGAGGTGTCAAGTCAATACTGAATACTAAGACCTGTAATTGCTTTGTGTAAATTATAAGTTGCTAGTTTAACTCAATAAAAAGTTACAGCTTTTCAAAACCTATTTTCATATAAAAAGTCGCGTCATTAAAACCTGTAGCTTATGAGGGCACTTCCCATTGAACTACAATTTTGTTTGTCACAAAGGAAGGTTTTGTGGCACAAGTAAAGCGAAAAATTAATTTCAAATCCTTTGTGGAAATGTTATGCAACAAACTGGTATGAAGTTTGGTTGTTGTTGTTCTGGGCCCATCCCTGACTTCTACTGAGAGCAATTCTCTCAGAATGAAAAGGATTTAGACCTTATCCCACCACGGTGGTCAGGTGCGGATTGGCAGGTGGCAAACCTTTGGGAGCATTGTATAGAAGTGATTACGTAATAAAAGAGATCGCCCACCGCGACTTTTTGCAGCGATTCTGCTGTGTCACGATACAGTAGCATGCGTCGCTAGCCCGTGTATCGTTGCCCACGATTCTGTAATACGGCGGTGGCAGCGACAGTGGTGATAGTGAGATCTATAGAGTGAACTTTGACTTTGCTCAGGCTTAAGTTTCAGTTAAGACGAGACAGATTTATGTCAGTTACGCTGTCTCGTTGTAACAATATCTTAAGTCTGGGCAAAGTCAAAGTTCTATAGACATTAGCCAAGTCTTGTTGTATTCACATAGGTCCAATTTGGCACTCTACAAGACTACTTCAAAGCGGTACACGAAGAGATAAAACTATCCGACTTCCCGGTGCTGAGCGGTGACTTCTTCACTTACGCGGACCGCAACCAGCACTACTGGAGTGGCTACTATACTTCTAGACCTTTCTACAAGAACATGGATAGAGTTCTGTTGGCCTATGTTAGGTAAGAAATTTATTGAACCTCTGTAAATGTAGTTCAAATAGGAAATCAACTAAATTAATTGTAACGATATAATGTTCTTTATGTTTTGATGAGTATTTCTCGCTAGGGCTGCAGAAATAATAACATCTCAAGCGTGTTCGTCTCGCTCCGTGAGCTACATAACGTCGCTGCAGCTCCGGGACCGCGTGGAACAAGCCAGGCGCTCCTTGGCCCTGTTCCAGCATCACGACGGGGTCACTGGGACCTCGCGGGATGAGGTCCGAGAGGATTATGCTAAGAAGTAAGTCGTTAACATCGCAAGCGTGCTAGTCTCGCTATGTGAGCTACATAGCGTTGCTGCAGCTCCGGAACCACGTGGAACAAGCCAGGTGCTCCTTGGCCCTGTTCCAGCATCACGACGGGGTCACTGGGACCTCACGGGATGAGGTCAGAGAGGATTATGCTAAGAAGTAAGTCGTTAACATCGCAAGTGTGCTCATCTCGCTATGTGAGCCACATCACGTCGCTGCAGCTTCAGAACCGCGTTGACCAAGCCAGGCGCTCCTTGGCCCTGTTCCAGCATCACGACTGGGTCAGTCTCCTGAAACTTGTAATTTTCCACATACCGGAATTTTCGCTGTGCTATAATACTAAGCGAACATGTCATATTGCAGAATGCTCCAAGCCATCAAAAACAGCCAATCAGCGATCCAGCAAGCCGCGTACCACCTCCTCAAACAGCCCTCAATACTCGACCAAGTGCAAGACGACGTATATTTCGACGTAGACGACATCTGGCGGAGTCACGATGAGATTCCTTCACGGATAACCATCGCTCTGGATATCATGTCGCCTTCCAGACGTCTGTTGTTGTATAACGCGTTGCCCTTTAAGAGGACTGAAGTGTTGACTGTGTTTGTCTCTACGCCACATGTTGAGGTAAGACACCATTTTAAGGTCAAACACATATCAAAATACAAATCCTTTATTTTGCAGAACCATTATACCATGTTATTTTGTTTTAAATATTTGTTATTCAGTTTACATAAGAATCCAGGAGTCATTTGTCACATTCTTGAAACACAATATTGGGCTTAAGAAACTTAATGTCTTTTAGTAAGATCAGTTACATATTTTAATACCAACCGCATATTGTTATCTGAGATTGGTACTGATTCTGTTTACAACTAACTTCTGTTTTTAGAGTGTTCGCATCCTCTTCTTACTAATGCAATATGAAGAGGATAGACACAGTTTGATAGATTTAAATTTAATTTAAAGCTGTCAAACCTCGTGACTTTAGCTGCCAGTTGCGAGAGAATCAGTACCATTGTCTGTTAGAAAACTTTCTGCCCTGATCCAGCAAATTGACACTTTGCGGCATGTCTGCAGAATCTAGTACAAAATGTTTGAGCTGAGAGCCTTTTTGCTTCAGGATTTGTTCTGACAGACAATTTTCCAAAAAATCCTATCTGCCTTAAGGAAGAACATTTTTCAAACGTTCGTCGTCCATTTAAAAAGTTCAAATCCCATTTCAAAATGGTAAATTTGGACGATTCAAAAGCACTTGTAAAAGTTTTCTTGAATGAAAATATATTATTCTATTCAAAAATCTCTGAACTATTATACTCATTTTGACTCAGGTATTCGACCCTGAAGGCAACCCGATAATGGCGCAGATATCCCCTGTGGTGACCGGTGAGAAGAGGCTGGGCTTCGCGGCGAACAAGTTCCACCTGTCATTCCCTGTCACTGTCAACCCACTCGCTATCACTGTGTACACTGTGTCACTCAGGGACAACATGAGTATTAACAAGTAAGTCTATTGGCTGTACAGGGTGTGACCAGAACGCTAACAAAACGAAGATAGGTACAGATGATTACTGATAAGAGACCATTAAAAAACTACAATTTTTTTTTTTTTTAAATCCTGTATTTTAAAAGTTCACAATTTATTGCAAATAAAACATCTGACTGACGCTAGAGGCCAATTAAAGTTCCGTAAGTAAGTCACTCGAAGTCAATGCTGCGTTGTGGGTGGGGTATGCCCCGAGTTTTGGACGCCATACAATGCAGGTTTGAAAAATACTAAATCACTAAACTACAAGATAAGGGAAATGGAATGCTTTAGGAATAAGGTCCAGTTTTAAAAAACAACGGAAACTTGCAAGATAGCTAGTGAAAATTCTGTTGATTAAACAAAACTGAAATAGGAATCATAGTGCGAGCACAGTGGGTTTACAAAAACATAATTATGTATTATTTATGGAGGAAATTAAAATAAGAATCGCATCGGAATATTTGAAAGCGCGAGCGCAGCGAGTGCTTGATTTTGTAAATTGAAAGAAATCATTATTTGGTAGGTACACATCATACTCGCGCGTGCGCGTGTACAATGCAGAGTACTGGAACATAGAGCTGCCCAAGATGTTCGCGGTGGAGCCGAGCGCGCGCCTGACGGATGACGTCACGCTGCAGGCCGGCAAGAGTGCCCGCGTGCTGGCCACCAAGCACGGCCTGCTCAAGGCCGTCGTGTCGCCCGACGGCAAGACCACGCCCGTCCATATGGACTTTGTGCAGTAAGTTTTTTTTTGGAACCCTCGTAGCTTTAGTTTTGAGTTTACGTAATTAATTATCACCTCTATATCTTTCAAATCTAACAAATGTGATAAGCAAAAAGTGTACCATAGTACCTACTTTGAATAAATGATTTTGACTTTGACTTTATATCGTCACAAGATAGTCCTTGAAAGCCATCTCACCTGGCGGTAAGTGATGATGCAGTCCAGGATAAAACCGGACTAACTTAGAAGGGGTATGGTAGTTTTACTATATCAGTTACTACAGTTTTATTTCCGTATCGTCTGTAGTCCCGCTGTACACTCGAATCAGGGATCAGAATATGTATGAGACCATCTCACAAGACGAGGTTATTGAGTTGAAACAGTTTCGATCTAGGGAGGGATCTTCGACATCGTCATACTATCAGATCGTCTTAATACCTTGAAGTTATCATAATTTAACATATCTGATTTGTCCATATTAATATTATAAATGCGAAACTGGGTCTGCTAAGTTTTCACGGTTCATCGATTCAAAAGATTTTTACCTTTGCTAAAGAGAGCTTGCATCCCAGAGATCGACATAGGCTATTTTGTCCTGGAAAACGGAATAAATCCCTTGGGGTTTTCAAAAACCCTACAACCACGCGGTGGAAGTCGCGGGCATCATCTAGTTGATAATAATAAATTAAAATCCAATAATATCTATTTCAGTCGTAATAGAATTTATTACCTACAGATATGACACGCAAAAAAGTCAAGACAACAACAGCGGTGCGTATCTATTCATTCCCGATGGGCCGGCCACACCGTTCAATGCGGACGCGTTCCCTGAAATTGTCATCACGGAAGGGCCTTTCAGGGCTACGCTGTATTCTGGCCTTATGAGCCCGAAGAATGCAGAAATTGTTCTTGCTGTAAGTACTTCTTTCAGTATTTTCTTTTTTAGGGTTCCATACTTAAAACGAAAAATTAACCCTTATAGGATCACTTTGTTGTCTATCTGTAGAAAACCTATAGGGTACTTCCGGTCCCGTTGACCTGGAATCATGAACTTTGGTAAGTCTTATAGCACAAGTAAAGGAAAAAAAACCGTGAATATGTGGTTACATCATAAAAAAAATTAAAATGTGTTTACTGAAAAAAATAACTAACTAAAAACTAACTAAAAAACTTCATAGTCGCTGATCGTTCTTTTGTGTTGGGGAAAGTACGCAGAGAAACTTTCAGCTTTTATAAAATAACGAAGATCTAGCACGCGCTGAATCTTAGTCCAATAAGAGTATTTTCAATTCTTTAGTTCGTAATGGTCAAGCCTTAATAACCTCCATTAATTCCAGATCTCCATATACAACAACCCGTCGCTACCCCACAGCGAGGTGGAGATCAGCAACACCTTCCTCATCGACCCAGCGGTGGACGACCTCGAACTGGCCATGAGATTCTCCACCGCAATCAAGAACGGTGATGTCTTCTACACTGACATCAATGGCATGCAGGTTAGTGTTGAGAGCATAACAACAGCAGTAGTAACTAATAGCAGTATTATTTTTTTACCAGGTCGGGTTCACTTGGCCACGTGAACCGATACATATCGTCTTCCACGGCACTCGCATCACTTATAAGGCCACTTAGTCAATACCGAGAAATAAACTCCATAACTTTTTTTTTTTGGAGAGAGAGAAAGAGAGTGCGAGAGAGAGAGAGATGAGAGTTTGCTTTTATAAGTTATGGGCCGCAGCGCTGTGCGATACATACTTTTTGTTCGATGACAACACAACAGCAGGTGCGGATACAGAAGGTCGATCGATGAATCCCCTACCCCCAGACTTGAAGCAAAAATTTCAAAGTTATTGGAAAAAGATATAACAGATAGAAGGTATATAATTAATGCTATAGGGATTATATTCTTTCCAATTGTTTTTGGTATTAGTGAGATGTTGCAAATCCCGGTAAAAACGACACGATTTCCTTATTATTACTCATTAGCTTTTGTAAAATAGTATAAATTTAACAGATGATAAAGCGCCGTCACTTCGAGAAGATTCCTTTACAAGCAAACTTCTATCCGCTGCCCGCCGCGACGTACATAGAAGACGATACCTTGCGACTCACGCTACTCACCTCCACGCCTTTGGGTATGGCTGCCTTGCAATCTGGACAAATCGAGGTAAGTTCCAAAACCACTTTGAAATTAATAGCGTGGAATGCTTTGGGTAATTTTGGGCAGTTTTGGGTGGTTTACGGGGAATTCAAGAGACGGCACTTTGAGGAAATACCCTTAAATCGAACTTTTCGCTTCCTGTCGCTAGTTTACGTCCATACCTTTGGGTATGACTGCCTTGCAGTCATCACTAGCAACACGCACTGTTCGAAGATTTTGGTCTTCCAAGTACTGAGAAATTTCGGACGAGAATACATCTCGATACTTTCCATTATGATGATATATTTATATGATATTTTTATTTGTACTAGAAAGTTGTAACATGTAACAATAAAGAGAAAAAGAAAGAAAAAATGGACAGGAAAGCACTTATCTCTATAAGAGATATACCAGTGACCCTTGGCAGTGCGAGAGGTTGTAAAGTGAGTAGAATAGGTACAACAACGATGGAAAGTATTCATGAAAGAAGCTTAATAGATATTGTGTTATATTATGTAATATACAAGTATTTATATATTAAAATAGGCTTACAAAATGATGATGATGATGAATAATGTTGATTTTCCACGCAGGTGATGCAAGACCGGCGGTTAAGTCGCGACGACAATCGAGGCATGAGCCAGGGCGTGCTCGACAACGTGCGCACGCGACACACCTTCAAACTGATCGTGGAGCAAGCCAACAACCCTTGCACGGTACGTACACACACTATACTGCTGTGATAGCCTAGTGGTTAGAACGTCCGGCTCCTAATCGGAAGTCGGGGGTTTAATCCCGGGCACTTACCTCTGACTTTACAGTTATGTGCATTTTTAAGCAATTAAATATCACTTGCTTTGAGGGTGAAGGAAAACATCGTGAGGAAACCTGCATGCCTGAGAGTTCTCCATGTACTCAAAGGTGTGTGAAGTCAGCGTGGCAAACTATGGCCTAAACCCTTCTAAATGATACTGCTGTGCGGGCCTTTGCAGTTTGGGCCGAATTAGCTATAGCCAGGAGGCGCACATGGCAACTAGTGCTGCGGTGTAGCATTTCTAGCTGGTGTTTCGACAGCAATCTTGGCTTAGGGTCCGGCGGCTTGTTGTTTTATCCATTGGTCTGCGCCGTACGGGCGATAGATTCCTCATCGTGCGCGGAGACGATGTCGGGTCCGGTGATACTCGTGTCGTCTTTCTGGCTTCCGTTTTCCCCGCCAATTATAATATTGAGACCTTAAAAAGAAGGTAAATAGGCACCTCATAGGTGCGCTCCACCTAAGGCTGCATTTACAACTATTTGGTCTGGTGTACTTGTAAATGTTTATTGTCCAATTATATTGTTTCAGCCTAAATCGGCCGAGCAAGCGAGTGGGCAGCTAACATTGGGAGCACATGTATCTCAACAACTACTATTGCAACCCTTAATTACGATGCACTACACGGCCAACGAGAATTCCCCGCGCCCCGCCTACTCACGAGCATTATTCAGCGCTTCTGATATCGTGCTGGCGTCCTACCACTCACATATAACTGCTAAGGTTAGAGAGAGACCAATTTTCTCATCCAATTTTTATATTGGGTGGGAACCCACCAAGTCGAGAAGTGAATAGGCATCTTCTAGGCAAGCGCGCTCCATCTTAGGCTGCATCATCACTTGCCAGTAGGTCTGATTGCAGAAAAACGCTAGTCTATAAATTAAAAAAGAGACAGAGAAAAAGGATTTAAGTTGAAATTTTATAACTTAAGGAAATTCCATTTAATTTTTATTTAGTACTTACTCAACATGTTACGTGAAAGTATCAAACTCCGATAGAATTTCCTTTATGGTGATTAAAAGTTAGTGGTGTATGTATAAGTATTTTCTTTTATCGATAAAATATATTCATTTTTACGGTACTTGTCGCTTCCTATACAATTTTTGTTTCCTAGATATAAATATTTTTAATTGTAGAACAAGGAGGGGTCGACGTCGGCCGGTATGGGCATGACGCTGCAACGAGTGCACCTCGACACGTGCTACGGCGACCGCGCCGTCGCGCAGGCCTACCCCACTGGAGACGGACAGGTAAACACAATAGTGCGTCCAAATTACAGTCCGACAAGGCTCTTTTGGCGCGTGCCCAAAATCGGAACTAAAGCCGCCATCTATAGAAGTGCACTTGTTGATAGTTCGCTGTGTCGGGATAAAGCGACAACTGCGCCCTCACTCAAGTGCCAAAAGAGCCTTGTCGGACTGTAACAATAGGATGGACTTTCCGCCATATGACGTCTTAGCTTGAAACGGAACTTAGAAAAACGTTTTTTAATTCCACAGATACCACTGACAGACTTAGTGGACGTACCACCAGACGGCGTATTTGAGAGCTCCCTGACCTTCGTCACGATCGGCAATCCTCTACCCGAGGGGCTGCTCACTCTGTGCCCCATGGAGATACGATCCGTTTTCATCAACCAGACGTTAAAGCGCAATTGAATACTCCCACGGGTATACTAAAGGCTTGGGCAGATACAACGCGCGTCGGTACGCAATAATACGAAAGGCAGCATGCAAAAACTATGCTATACTGGTGGAATATTTAACCACAGTTTGTTCTCATTACCCTCGTGAGTTATCCGAACATCAACTGTACCAGAAGCGGGAGAGATCCGTTTTCATCAATCAGACGACTGAATACTCCCATGGAAACGCTTAAGGCTTGGGCAGATACAACGCGCGTCGGAAACCCATAATATGAAAGGGAGTGTTGCACATTGCTACAGACTGCAGGGTGACCGGTTAAATGTCACTATTCTGCTAAGGCATTGTAAGTGTATTTTTCAGATGCTATCAAACTAACTCTAATATTTTTGAGTAAAAATGACTCATATTTGAATAAATTAACATTTTATGTTTTCCAGAAAAATCAGGCATTTATTACTTAAAAAGTTTAATAAAAATCATTCTGTCAATCATTTCATTTTTGAGTTATCGAAACTACACCAGTATCGTAAGGTGTAGTAGTGATAAGAAAGCGTTGAACTGGTAAAGAGTAGAAGTCATTTTATCTCGCATCCCAAAAATATAATTAAAGAACTGGCAAACAAAATACTTTTGATCAAAATACTTTTTTTCTTTAATCCACCCACTGAATACAAATATGAACTCATTTTCAATCAAAATGGCGTATAACTGCACCGAAATTGAGTCTAAAATTGATGATTTCGATTACTATAAATACAAACTTAAACTCATTTCTTAAAACTGCTAAAATTGAGTCCAATGTTCGTGATTTTGATCAAAACAGTATAATAACATCATCACAACATATAATATCATCAACAATAAAATCAGTTTTTTTACTCCTATAAAATTTTATTTCGTGCAATTACACTGTTTGGTTCGCCAGCGTCCCATACTATGGGAATTCAAATCTGTTAGATTGTGAATATTTTGTTATCATTATTGTAAATATTTGTAATATTACAAGTCAAGTTACTCATTCGTGCTAATTAACGTTATAAGATTTTCTGTCCTCTTTTACGTTATTGGTAGTAGGTACAAAACGCACAATATTCTAATATATCTATACCGATACTCAGTAGATTTTTAATTCAATGCACTTTTGAAATAATTCAAGAACCGGTTTTATTGAATGTTATCTTTATATGTATTAACTTTAAATATAGGTTTACCACTTCACTGCGACGACTCGTGGTGTTGAATAATGGCATTTTACATAGATATGTTACTCAAACTCAAAGCATTTTTTCAAAACTAGAGGATGCCCGCGACTGCGTCCGCGTGGATGTAGGTTATTGAAGATCCCGTGGGAACTGTTTGGTTTTCCGGGATAAAAAGTCGTCTATGTCAATAACATGGACGCAAGCTACCTCGGTACCAAATTTCATACAAATCGGTAGAGCGGATGGGTCTTTAGGAATCCCGTGGGACCTCTTTGATTATCCTGGTTAAAAAGTAGCCTATGTCCGTCCCCGGGATATAAGCTAACTCTGTACCAAATTTTGTCAGAATCTGTTAAACTGTTGGGACGTGAAAAGGTAGCAGACAGACAGACAGACAGATACACTTTCGCATTTATAATATTAGTATGGATGTATACTTTTTGACTGTCAGTTGTTGAATTTGTAAGCTAATGATGTAGGTAATGGTGATAAAATGAATCAGGTAAACTTACGTAGCGTATAAAATTCATGCTCAGTGGTGACTTGATGAGGCACACAGAAGACAGAAAAGGAAGGAGAGTAAAAGAGAAAGTAAAAAAGAGAGTCGTAGTTTTAAGTCTCGTCTCATGTAACATCAATGGTTTTACGTCAACTACTTATCACCCTATACTTAACGAGCCGTCTCGGTGAAATGGTATACCTATACAGTTTTACGATCCAGTCCAGTAGGTATAGAATAAAAAATGTGTTTAAATATTATAGTCAATGTAGATTTATGGCAGCTTTATATTAAGACAGCTAATGGCGACAGCAGTGCTGCAATGCCAGCGCTCATGTGCGTAACACTGTCCAGTTGCGCCAATCACTTGCGACTTATGGCCAAAATTAGCCAATCTATCCGTAATCTGTCGATACATTACTTACGGCCACAAAATCAATCTTATCTGTAATCTGTCGATAAGTTACTTAGCAACGTTGTTATTCGTCAAAAATGATTTGGCCTTTTGACAAAAACAACGTTGCTAAATAACTTATCGACAAGTTAAAGATAGGTTGAGCATTAATTTTGGCCGTTAGAGACGTTGTAAATTGTCAAAAGATCCAAACAACAACGTCGCTAAGTAATCTAATGACGAATTACCACCGATTTGAGTATTTACAAGATTCGAAAAGTGTTTCAATTGCAGCTGGAAAAATAAAAGCCATATAAAAGCAATGTCCTTATTTCAAATTAGGTAAATTTTTTGACTTATTGCTTAGGTGTTGAGTTCTATTTTAGAGTAAAATAAATATTTATTGTTCTCATTTATTGTCGATGAGAAGATGTCCTTAATATAAATATTTTGCTATCATTAATAAACTTTATGTTCAAGTGCTAAGGTTTATAATAAACTGAAATTGTTGATATTATAAAACTTTTTTCCACATTTCGTAATAAGAAACAGATGTGTATATGTGTACAAACCTGGCCACTTGAGCGATCTCATTTTGTTCGTGATCAGTCATCTATACCTACTATCCTACATTAATGCGAATTACAGACAGGATTGATAAATTATTGATTTTGGTTGTTAATTAGTATTGTCTTAATCTAAAGGTCGATATACATTCTGCAGTTTAAAATTGGTTAATTACATTGTGCAGAATGTGTATCGGCATAAAACTTAAGCTAAAAGGTATATTTTTCATAATTTATGTAAAAAATAAATTTTGTGGTGTTAGGTATTTCATAAAACAAAATTATTTATGGTTTATTCTAACTATTGTGAGTTATTTTCGATCTCTAAATGTGATTTCAGGTGTTATAAAACTTTTGTTGCTTGTGTCTCGTAACATTGTTATATATACTTACATCATGCGTCCACTGTCCAAACTATAAATATTATGCTTTTATATAATATGTAATGTTATGTTAATGTCTGGACGCATCATAATAACAAAAATCTAATCAATTTTTTTATTATATGTATCGTTATTTATGTTAAGTATATGAGTTTATATATATTTTTTGATTACATGGCACTCAGTAAGAAATCTACAATATTTAAGATATTTTTCTGTATATACTGTACCTAACATTATCTTTTTAATTTGTAGTGTAATTATTTTCATATCTATTTTGTAAATAAAGAATTATTGAGATTAAACATACATATTGTTTTATTTTATTCATAGGCCTAGTTATATGACCGGTGCGACTGTTAAAGTTACGTTACGGTTAAACTTTGATCGGCAATAAGAACAAAATGCACAAGTCAGGGTCCTTTAGATCACACTTTTAACGGCTTTTGCACAAGTCACTGCACGGCACGATGAAATGGGGTGGAGACTCTCCGAGCGCCATATATTTCTATGGACCGTTTACTTAATCAACAACTCCACAAAGAACGATGCACGTTTTGCAGACGAACCCTTGACTATGTCGTCGGTGCCGCTATTTTAAGAGTTTTGAGATTACGATGTAGCTGCTGTTTGAAATAAGTATAAACTTGCTGACGACTCACGACATAACTTTCTATCTTTCTCTTAGAAGTAGATGAATCCAATATTTTTTTGCATCTCTTCCTTCCTCTTTAGGAAAGCAGGATTGCAAGAAGGTGCCGGCAATTAAATTCGAGACTTGATAAACGTGCGAACGTGAAGACTACTATTATCAAGGTTCATGAGTTTTTAAATAAAAAACGTCAATATTGTTAATCATATATTAATATAAGTAATTGATAAAAGCTTAGGTACATCATTAAAAAGCACTATTATATTACTAACCTATTCTTACTATAAAATCCAGCAAAGTAATTAAAAACTAACTAATGACTCGAATATCACAGCTAATTTTGTTACAATAATTTGTGAATATCAACATACTAGCATAACAGATTATATTAATTTGAACACATCCTAGTAATACCTATCATAATTTAACAATAATCATTACTAGTAAGCAAGAGCTGAAGGATTTTTAAATTACAGAACAAGATATATTATTTATACTGTGGGCAAAATCAACAAGTCATAAAACAAAACAATCGCTATTTAATAAATAATATCTAGGTCAATACAAGCATTGAAGAAAAAGTGTTAAATAATAATTAACAGATTCAAAATTCTTATATTAAAAATCTTATAAATAAAAATGCCCGTTTTTCAATTCGTTACATAGGCGTGCGTGTATTCATCCGATTGATACTTTGTTCAGTTGTTGTTGGGACTTGCGCGAAGGCTTCTTACAGTTCCATCAAGGTAAATGTATCGCATGCCGGACATTAGCTAGTGTTCTACAGAAATTGTTTTTGCTAGCCAAGCATACGAGTACAGAAATCAGAAAAAGTGCATACCTACCCAGAACGCAAGATCGAACTTTAGAAAGAGATAACGGTGTCGTAGAGCGTTGTCTCTGTCGTTGAGACCGACATAACGTCACATAGGTGTGAGTGACAGAGACGACGGTCTACGAAGCTGAAATCCCTTTCTAAAGTTCGATATAAGTACAATATTTCGTACCGGAAACTGTTTCATGAGATGTTGATGTCGCCGTTTTTTCCTTATTAATATATTATTATAATACTTTAGGGTTATTTTCGAGACGGTCATTAATTAGGTAGGTAGATTTTATTTTAATACACTTTCGTCATATAAATGTAGGTAGGTAATGTATCACACTAATATTACAAATGTATGTGTGTGTGTATGTTTGTTACTCTTTCACGCAAAAACTACTAGATTTGGCTGAAATTTGGAATGGAGATAGAAAATATCCTGCATTAGCACATAGGCTACTTTTTATTCCGGAAAATCAAAGAGTTCCCACGGGATTTCGAAAAACCGCAATCCAAGCGGGCGAAGTCGCGGCCATCGGCTAGTGTCTAATCTTTTTTCCGCTAGAAAAAATGCAGTTAAGCATCCCGCACAAAAGCGGGTATGTGGGACTCACTGGTAATGCTACAGCACTCTACAATCTAAACCAATATTTGACTGACCAAACTTCCTCTACAGGGTAAAATACTCAAGTTTACTCAAAATTATACATAGTACACTATCTACAACTTGGCTTTAATTGAATTTAAACTAATAACAGAGTTAGAACTACCAAAGTCTACAACAATTTTTGGTAATACTGATGTGATTAAGCTGCGACATTCTTCAATTTCCTCTGGAATGATTTCGTACGATATTTCATTTTCCCTGTGAAAAAAATAATAAATATTAGATATCTAAAATTATAGTATTTTTTTATTTTCAAATTATTGAGATTTTACTCATTTGTACAACGAAAAGAACTTTGGCGAAAGAAGAAACCTCTAAAAAGGGATTTTGTAACATAGGTTACAAAGACTTTATTAAGTTATACAATTAAGGCTGAAGTTCATTAGAAGCTACATAACCAACGGTTGGGTAACCAGCCAGTTACTTTCCAACCGTCGTTTAAATAACCGTTCAAATATTCATCACGTAAAAGTGTAGCATGGTTACTAAATCGGCCAAACACCATCTGTTCAAAGTTACGATACTGCTACGAACAAATGCTAAAAGGCAACGCATTAGATAAGACACGTTGCCATTACTATTCTGTGATATATATAACAAATATACAAAACAAAGATACAAAAAACTGTGACGCCTATATATCTCGTGTCACTCTTGGCAGAGCGGTCGTGGTCATCACGAAGCAACATCTTTGAGAGCAGATGTTATACGCCTCACTTCCTGCTGGCTGAGAGCCTGGTACACTCGTGCAAGGGACCGCCCACCGCAGACTTAATTTGGTCGGTCCATCGTATGAGTGACCTTCCTCGCTCTCTGGTGCCCTCAACCTTGCCCTGCACGACAAGACGCTCGATGGAGTTACCCTCACGCCGGGAAAAGTGTCCAAAGAATTTCAATATGCGACTCTATACGCCTATGTTTAGTCGTCGAGAGTTAGCTAATATGAAAATGGCTCACTCCTTATGCCTAGTGAGAGCCCCATAGGTCGCGAGTCCCTGTACACAGTTGGCGGCCGCCTCGAGGCTGAGGCAGTAGGGGTGACAGCGCGCGCTCTCCACTCGCTCCTGCACTAGCTTCAGCAACTGAATATGCGAGCATTTCTTACACTGCAAACAAAATGTTACCTTATCCTCCATACCAATATTATAAATGCGAAAATGTGTCTGTCTGTCTGCTACCTTTCCACGGCCACACTTTATTTATTTTTATTTTATTTGCAATTATAATATGGATTATTTCGCAAGTATAATATGGATCTTTCTTACCTGCATCATAACATCCACACAAGTTGCCAGAGTAGTTAACGCAGGCAGTATGGTCCATTGCAATAAATACTGGAGCGCCTGGTCTGACCCCGGTCTAAATGTGCCCGTGTCTGTTACGATTTTGTTCTCTATACAATACTGCAGGGCTTTGTCAAATTTCTGAAAAGAAGCATGTAGGTATATAACTATAAAATATTATAAAATACAAAAAAAAAATGCGAATTGTGAGTGTAGGCATACGGCACACGTGCGTGCATGAGTGCGGTCGTGCGTGCGCGCTTGTTTTTAAATGTGCGTGTGTGTGTGTGTGTGTGTGTGTGTGTGTGTGTGTGTGTGTGTGTGTGTGTGTGTGTGTGTGTGTGTGTGTGTGTGTGTGCAATTCGCTTTGCTTTTTATTGATGGTTAAATTTTAACGGTAACCGTAACCATACTTTAATCTGACAAATTAAAGTTAAAATAAGAGATAGATACTATTATCTTTATACAAAATATTAGTTTTTAACAACATGTGCATTGTGCATGTTGTTAAAAACTATTTTACACTGACGCAAAAGTGAAAATTTAAAACTTACCAAGTCTTCAGTCTTTTCTAAATGGAAGAATTCGTGTCTCAACAATTTTCTCAGACGGTGGTAGTCTGCAGACAATTGGTCTAAAAAGAGTTTTAGTAAATTATAGGACCGAAAGCCAATTAAATGGAAAAATACGCGAGTTATCTCCCGATCTATATCCATTATTCATACCTACTAATATAGTGGCATCGGCAAAATTCGCTAGCGCAGAAAAGCGCAACCTAATGCCGACTAAAACCGAAACACCAATGAAATACAGACCGTATTGCTTGACGTTAAGATTTTAAACACAAGAACGACAGAGATTCGTGCTAACTCACTCATAATTCGCGCGTAAAACATGGCGCGTAGACAACCACCAATAGCGAACGGACACGTGTATGATGGGACATACAACAAAGTGATCCTATAAGGGTTCCGTTTTTCCTTTTGACGTACGGAACCCTAAAAATAAGATTTCTGCGCAGGTACATCGGCGTAACTTTAAAAACTGGTAGTACTGTACCTTTACTAACTTCGCGTGCACGCACAACGGCGTACACGACAGCGGGCGGGATCAAGCAGTGCAGCACGGGGTTCACGTACAGCTGCAGTTGGATGATAGGTATTGCGTTCACCATCGTTTCCGCTCTCAGAATGTGACCTGCAACAATTATTTGAAGGAATGCCCACACATGACGGTCACTGCATGCAGAATTGCCAAAGAATTACAAACTGTAAAGGATCAACACCTCTTAATGAAAATATTACAATAAAACTTAAAGCTAGCCTTATCTAATTATTACTATACAAATCATGCCCGCGTGGAATGGTGCCAAGTATACTGGCTGCATTTCCGCGTTGGACAGCCAGGCTGATCCGTTGCGCAAAAAATGAGCCAGCCCTTCTGTCGCCCGATGAGGCTATTAAACGCGGTGAAATGTCTCGTAAAATTTTTTTTGCACTAAGACTCCATGGCCCCAGGGTCTCCACGGCAAACGGAACAAAAATGTAACTTTCAAAAATGTAACATCTCTTTAATTTCATAGTCAGACTCTGACTTTATGAGCTCGCTTCATCGAAGCCATAACTCATTGGTGGGTAGAACCTAAAACAACTTTATCTGTGTGTGTCATTTTTTTCTCCTAACTACAACTCAGTCCGCAGAAAAACCGCACACTTCCGCATTGACATACTTATGTGATTAATGATTATCTAGCAACAATTAAATTTCGTATTATAAAGATATGAATATTGAATAATGCTTATGCCATTAAGATATTAAAATTAAAACTTTTTATCGTACGCAGCTGTGCATGATAAACGGATCATTAACTGATAAAAATAGTACGCACTACGCATTTTAGGTCCTAACTGAGTACCTATTCAAAGTTTATGACCAGCGACCACGCATTTTAGAATCGTATGTTGATGATAATATATCAGAAACCTAACCGCAAGGTCACAGGTTTCAACTCATCGTATGAACGATGCGCGAATTTATAAGTAACGAACAGACAGACAAATAATATTTTTAATATTTTATTATAATAATTGCTTTAAAACTTTCATCTAAATAATACTAATTGATAAGCAATAGTTTATGTAAAATGTTAGGTTTAGTTAAGTACTTTTCCTCATATAGTTTTATCAGTAACTTACTCTATTAAAATTATGCCTAAATCGCGAGATGTATAACTGTGTTATCTTATCGGTTGATAACAGACTTTGATTTGATATGCTAACTTTGTACTTATCGGTTAATCAGCAAAATACTATGTAAGGTAGGCCTTTCGATTGATATAAATGATAAATTAAAATTTTGCTGTCCTTTTGTTAATCCATATCCACACTAATATTAAAAATACGAAATCTGTATGTCTGTTATCTTTTCATTACGGACATAGCTTGCAATCTGGGAGTTTTTATACTGCATAATCAAGTCGTACCTACCACAGGATTATTAAAACCCTAAATCCCCATGGATGAAGTCGCGGGCAGTCTTACAAAGAATATTCCGTTGAACATCGCAGTTCACGTCCAACGGTACGCTGGGAATCAGCCAAAGCTTCCCATCATTGTCTAGTAATCATCTTCTTGTATACGACCAGTATTCTCTCCATACTACCCTTTGTGCCATTTTATATACGCTTATAATCTAAAAAAAAATGTTTAAATGTTCTTACCCTTCATTTTCCGTTGCACATCGCAGTTGACGTCCATCGGTACACTGGGAACGAGCCGAAGCTTCCCATCCTTGTCTAGCGTGATCATATTCTTGTGTACGACCAGTATTCTCTCCACACTGCCCTTTATGTCATTTTCGAACACTGACGCTCCGAGGTTTTGTAATACTTCTATTAGCCATTCCACTTTCTTTAAAACCTTAAAGAAAAGTTTCAAGATAGATAATAATCAACCAAGGTAACAGACCACCATGTTTTGAAGCAATTTTGAAGATCGTAGCCTTACCACCGCTCCAAAGGCATCGATTCTGATTAGTTATTAGTTTATAGAGATTCCTGATGATTCCTGTTGATTTACCTGATCAAATGTCAAAGCCTCATTCTTCATCAAACTCTCCATAAGGACGATTGCCAACAGATTAGTAATAGTGACAACTGTGATCTCCTGTTGCAACGTCACTATATAATCTGCTATATCCTGAACCATATCCACTTGTTTTGCAGTCAATTGTTGCAAGTCCAGAGGTTTCAAGGTTTCGGAGCGAGCGGACGCGTCAACGGACTGATCGCTCGACTGATCCAGATATTCCTTGATCGATATCGGATCGCCCAGATTGATGTAAATGTTGCCAAAGTGATCGTTTAGCCTGTGGAGAGATTTCAGGAGTCCCTGTAACGGGATTTTAATGATACGATATGTGCCCCGACAAAATATATAATGCAAACGTATACGAATTAAAGAAGACAAGTACCTATATAACTACACTTGCGAACAATCTAAGGCGCCATCTCCACGGACGACAGTATCGCGGCGATAATCTCGCCATGTCACAAAATTCGATAAAAACGCTATAAATAAATATCCAATCCTATGGCCTATAAAAAAGGCCAATGCTATCCAACCCAAAACGCTATAAAGGCTAATCTCCACAGGGTGATAATAACAGGGCGAAACTATCGCCGCGTTATTATCGTCCTGTGGAGATTGGCCCTAGCATTTGTATCGAATTTTGTCACACGGCGAGACTATCGGCGCAATTCTCTTGTCCGTGGAGATGGCGCCTTAGACTCATATTCTAAGAGTATGTTGATGTATACTTTAAAATACCTAACATGCATTTCGAAGTATTTGAGAAGGAGTCTTTTGCAATGACCAGTTGTTTTTTTTTTTCTCTCGTCTGGCTTTACACTGATTAGCCAATGTCAAGTTTGTAGTTAGTTATTTACAAGTTAGGTAAACTATATGTATAAGTATGGACTTCGTCTGTGCCGGCGCCCACCAACATATACGCGGCGCCCCTTTAGAGCGCTTCCCAGTCAGTTCCACCACCAATAAACACCAGCAGAACACAAAAACCGGCCACTTCTAACAAAAAAACACTCCAAAATGTCACAACACGCGCGCCAGCAAACGCCACCACAGACGAAGTCCTGACCAATTGTTATACATGTTGTATAATGTATAGACTAGTCCTCTTACTGAAGTAATCTACTACTTACCCCAGTGGTCTCTTTTGGTTTGGGGACTCCCAGGTGTTCGTACGCGAACAAGCTCTGTTCCACCACACGGTCGTAGCTGATGTTAATGGGAACCAGTGTGATGTCTGTCACTTCGCGAGCAAAGTACGGGACCAGCGTCATTGACAGCATGCCTACCAATCAAAGAAAAAAAAAATACGGTCATCATTATCATCATCATCATCATCGTACGTCCTCTTCAAAATGAAGTTTTCCTGTACATGTCCTAAAAAATTTCTCATACCATACTTAGGAGGCAGACTCTTATTGCCCCTGCTTCTGGTTCCTTTTAGAAATAACTCGACGGGCGCGCCATGCTTCGCGATCAGGCTTCGCACGTAATGCCGCAGCGTCGCCGCGTATAGAGCCGCTCCTACTAACGTTTATAGTAAATGGATCAGAAGTATCTCTTACCATACTTAGGAGGCAGACTCTTATTGCTCCTGCTTCTAGTTCCTTCTAGAAATAACTCGACGGGCGCGCCATGCTTCGCGATCAGGCTTCGCACGTAATGCCGCAGCGTCGCCGCGTATAGAGCCGCTCCTACTAACGTTTATAGTAAATGGATCAGAAGTATCTCTTACCATACTTAGGAGGCAGACTCTTATTGCTCCTGCTTCTAGTTCCTTCTAGAAAGAACTCGACGGGCGCGCCATGCTTCGCAACCAGGGTTCGCACGTAATGCCGTAGCGTGGCCGCGTACAGAGGCGCTCCTACCAACGTTCGCCGAATGTAGAAGGCGCCTGTTTCTCTCATGGTTTGACCGACCACAGCCATTGAATAGAAATCTAATGAAAACATTGACTCTAAGGTTGAGATCTATAAAGCCCACTTTGACTTTGCTCAGACTTAACACTGTTAAAACGAGACAGCGTTATGTCGCTCGCATAAATCTGTCTTGTTTTATCTGAAACTTAAGTCTGAGCAAAGTCAAGGTGCGCTTTATAGATCTGAGCCTAATATTATCCTGTTCAAATTATAACAAAAAGGAGTGGCAGGGGTACCTCTTAACTTTTCAGAGTTATGTTTCTTGAACGAAGGCTAAGCCCTTATTCTGAGAGGAAAGCCGTGCTCATTAGTGAGCCGGCGATGGGCGCACGCCACACGCCTACGCGACTACAACGCGATTCGGCCACGTCCAGTGTAACAATGTAACTACTAATAATAATAATTAAAGAGGTTCGTGATTCGCATTGTAGTCGCGTATAAACACGTATAGATTCGCGTCATGGACGCGTCCCCTTTCAGCGTTCAAGGCGCGTAAGTGTAGTTGTAGCTTTATAAGAAGCTAGGTTTTAGTATTGTCCATAACACCTATACTTCTATACTTATTTATAAAGAGGTAAAGTTTGTAAGTTTGTTTGTAAGAAGTAGTCTGGAACAACAGAACCGATTTTAAAAATTCTTTCACCAGTAAAAAGCTACGCTCTTCCTGAGTGTCTTAGGCTATATTTTATTTACAAGCACCCCTTGAAGCAGGAGCGGGTCACTAGTCATTTATAATTCAACATTTCAAGATTTTGACCTTAGCATATCAATATAAAAATGCGTAACCTTGGTAACTTCTAGTATGGTTTAAAGTTCACACACTTAAGTCTTCAAACAAACGGATTTATTTACATAAGTAAATAAATAAGGATCAAAATAGGCATTGCACATAATTACCACTATAGTTAAGTACATAATTACATGTTTTTGTAAACTTGCCAACTATGTTTTATGATGTGTTGAAATGTAAGTTATACCTAGGTAGGTACCGTATTAAAATTTTTATAACACTGTAAGAGAGTCTTGATTGCAACTTATTTAACAAAATAACTATAAAAACAATAGCCATTAAAACATACCCATTCCTGCAGCAACAGCTGGTAAAGAGATGTCATAGTGATAGCACAGATATGTCATGAGACAAAAGTCAGCATAGCTTCTGTGTGTTGGCAGGAATAATACTGGATTCTTTCCCATCATTGACTTTAACTACAACAATTAAATGTTATCTAGTTAATCAAAGTGCTACTATTTTGTATGTATGTTTGTGTTCTATGTAATTTGTATGTGAGTAGGTACATAATGTCTAATTGTGTCAATGTTAATTAGCAAATTTTACATATTTATATCATTTATTATGTATTATATATAATAGATGCAATAACTGAATACTTTGTATGTGTTATGTTAGACCCTTGATCTCTGTTATTATCATTAACTGCGAATAGAGAACTTAATAATAATAATTTGTTAAAATTCAGCAAGCACTAAGTATCTAAAAAAGGGTTAAAATTCATCTATCAATGCAAAAATTGCTCCAGACCATAGAGTGAGAGTGAGGGGACTCTCGGTTTGATCCTGAATGGACGATATGTGAAATATTTAGCGTGGGTGACGTGTAATCAAAGAAAAATAGGTGAATAAGCTTCCTAGCATCAAATGTAACATTTGATTCCAGCTGCCAGTGACTTCAAGGTCTCTACGTTTTTTTTTAAAGAATATTAGACATGCCAATTGCTAGCCATGACTAAACCCCCTTTTTCCCCTCCAATTAAGGTGAATTTGTTACAAGTTCCCTATCGTGAACTGTGTCCATACTAACATAAATTCAAAAGTATCTCAGATAGACTGGCTGTCTGTTACCTTTTCAAAGTACATGCTTCTAACTGCATTTCAATGACACAGAAATATGGCATAGGCTACTTACTAGGTCAGAAAATCAATCAAGAGAAAGGACAGGATTTAATAAAAATCTTTTTGAATTCTCTGAATCCACATTGACAGTCACAGGCATCAACTAGTAGTTAATAAGTCTAAATCTTTGTAACTAACGCACTCTAGCTAACACAGCTTTTAAGGCATTATATGAATACTAAGCATGTATTCTTTAGATACTGATTTGTAAATATACATGTAAAAAAAGTGCTGTGCATTATTCCAACAAGATGTTATATCCATGGATCTGATTTTGGACAAGCTATACCTAGACCATTGGTTCATACTTTTTAAGGTACCTTATTTTCATTATAAGGTCTAAACTCATAACTTACCTTCAATACTGCAGGCTCATTGACAAATACACCTATTTTCATCATGAAGCAGATCTTGAGAAACACAATGCCCAACCATCTCATAACGTGTTTTTTATCATCCATTGCAATCTCTTCCAAATAGTCCAAGACCTCTTTTTTCAACTGTTCTTTACGAACACCAGTTCGTATGCTTTCCTAAAATTTTTTGGGATGAAAAGATTTAAAAAACTACTACTTTTAACTCATTGAAAATTGACAACTTACCAATCCTAAACTTAACATTTTATTTCCTAACTAAATAAGTAGTATTTCTTAAATTTAAAACCCCAGAAACGATTGGTAAGATTTAAGTACTTGGGTACCTACCTATTTGCATCAAAGTTAACTAATTATTACTATGTATTTTTTTTTTTAAATGAAGAGTTGGGTTCTTACCGCCTCAAGAAATGCATCGATGTACACAGAATCGGCAACCACTTTTTTTAATTCTTGTGGAACGTAATATTTATCGAGGGTTAACGTTTTTAAAGGTTTCCATGTTCTTGTCATAAATTTTACTATTCCAAATTGTGTGTTCCTTGGTTTCAATATATCTGTGAAGTTCACGATTGCACTCATTGTTGTTTTTATTTATTTTAACTGTAAATTCAAATACTCTTCAATCGTTTTTATTATGTATTCATATTTTAATAGCGTTTATTCATTGATCACAATTATTTACGTGAATTAGTAGGTATATCGAATTCAATGATCGAGTTCGATGGAATGTAGTGAAAATGGTGTAATGCACAATTTAAAATTTTTTAACTGATTTTAATATTTACAGGCAAAAGTACATAAATTAAATTTTAAATTATTTGCGACAATTTGCGACGCGATTACCCATGCTGTCGAGAAACGTCAATTGAATTGAGAATTTGAGCGAGAATTTGACAGCCGACAGATGATTGACAAACTACAAAGTGTTTCCACTCTACAGTTTACGATTTCGGGCCTGCCCGCGAAATTCAAATTTAATTTGGTTTTTCGCATTTTTTAAACTAATACGACAACGTAGGCTTATGGCATTTTCAATTGCGACAATGGCAGTGTCATTCTCACAGGTAATACAGGACATATAAAAATCTTTACTATTTAAGATTTTAATATAAACCTGTGAGGATAATACTGCCATTGTCGCAAACAAAATACCATAAGCCTACGTTGTCGTATTAGTTTACAAATTGCGAAAAACCAAATTAAATTTGAATTTCGCGGGCAGACCCGTCTCATGCCCCTTAAACTGGCCCCTTTCAACTAAAGATTTTTATATGAACCTGTGAGGATGATACTGCCATTGTCGCAATTAAAATGCCATAAGCCTACGTTGTCGTATTAGTTTACAAATTGCGAAAAACCAAATTAAATTTGAATTTCGCGGGCAGACCCGTCGCAACCTCCTTAGTCCATAGACCCATAGTATTTACTCTGATTAAATTAACACATCCCAGCGCTGAGATTGATAGAGCGCACTTTGACTATGCTGACTTAAGATGAAGTTAAAAAAAAGATAGCGTCATATAGCAGAAATCTGTCTCGTTTTTAACCCCCGACCCAAAAAGAGGGGTGTTATAAGTTTGACGTGTGTATCTGTCTGTGGCATCGTAGCGCCTAAACGAATGAACCGATTTTAATTTAGTTTTTTTTGTTTGAAAGCTGGCTTGATCGAGAGTGTTCTTAGCTATAATCCACGAAAATCGGTTCAGCCGTTTAAAAGTTATCAGCTCTTTTCTAGTTTTCTTGTAGAAAAGAAGGTTAACTAACCGTTAGGTTCATAATATTATGTCAATTGACAAATGTCAAGCTGTCGAGATAGACGTTGCCTAGATACATAATTATTTATTTGAAAATGATGTTTTGGAAAACTCATATACTTAGGATAGCTATAATCCTAGAAAATCAGTTCAGCCGTTTGAAAGTTATCAGCTCTTTTCTAGTTACGGTAACCTTCACTTGTCGGGGGTGTTATAAATTTTTAATTTACACCTTGATTTACTCTTGTAACTGAAACTTAAGTCTGAGCAAGTGCAGCTTCCTTGCTTAGTCTATTCCATAGAATTTATTCAATTTTCTCACACTGCTAGGTGTTTTTAGGGTTCCGTACCTCAAAAGCAAAAACGGAATCCTTATAGGATCACTTTGTTGTCTGTCTGTTTGTCCGTCCGTCCATCCGTCCGTCGTGTCTGTTAAGAAAACCTATAGGGTACTTCCCGTTTGGCGTTGACCTAGAACCATGGCAGCTAGATATGTAGTTCTTATAGCACAAGTAAAGGAATAAATCCGAAAACTGTGAATTTGTGGTAACATCATTTAAAAAAAATCCTTTAGTGCACGAGTCCGACTCACACTAGGCCTGTTTTTCCTATTAGTACCTAATTTCATTGGGAAATTTAAGTAGTACAAAGAGATAATGAACTTAAGATTTATTTTCTAGTATAAAAATATGCTCTTAATAACGATAATAGTAGAACATCTTATTTTAATTAATTAATTATTACTATAACATAATCTCTTAATTAGTATAATGTATTGTATTTACCAATTACAAGTGAAATTCTTTTTTTTATTTTAAAAAAGATGTTTTGTGTAGGTAGGTAGTAGGTACACCTGATTATCCCACTACTAAAAAGGCAATTTTAAAATCGACGTGCCTCGCGAAGACACTTCAACTTTATACATAAGTACCTTTTAAACTTAATACGAAAATATCTTTTTAGAGGTGAAATAATACTTAATAGATGTAGTTAAGTCATGTTAATTCATATCACAATTTGAGAGAGTTAGAATATTTACCTAATTTATTTTTATGATCTAGATTTTGAGCCTTTTATAATCATTTTATTGATAACTCCGTTGCTAATTTCCCTGTATTACGGATACAATTAAAAGCATTTTATATAATTTTTTTTTGTTTTCATTTTGTAAGAAAAAATGTAATCACTATTTCTAATAAGCAATAACAATGTGGCGCTTTTGTAATCAAACAACAGTTACAACATATTGGGGCATTTTTGTAAATTTTAAAACTATAAAATCATTTATTTATTTTAAGAGGTATCTAGTGCTTGATATGAACTCAAAAATTATAATTAACGTGTTGTTAACCTTTAAATTTAATTAGTGGTTAGTTGGTTACTAATTATTAAATGGTTTTTGCAATGATGTGCTTGTATAATACTGAGGTTTATTCAAATGGATATGATAGGATCCAAAACATGTTGTAAATTTTATTTCATTACATATAAAAACAAAGATGTTACACAAGTACGAGGTTCTTCAGTACCACGTAGCAGATCTCGACAATGTTAAGCAATTTCCAGAACGAAAAACTTTAACGTCATAATAAAATGGCCTTAAATGCTTTTATTTTACAGTCGAATACTCAGTATTACGAATTTAAAATAGAGTAGTTTAACTTAATTACTCGTAGACGTTGAACTGTTTCGACACTCGAAATCGATTAACGTTGACGAGATGTGCAAAGGACAGGTTTTGTTATATCCCAGGATAGCAGAACCGCCCTTATAGTTGCATGTGGTACGTACATAGAGGCGTCGAATGACGTCATAGAAACGTTGCCTATTGAACGAATGGTTTTCTAAAAAGCGTTTTTTTTTTATATTTTCAGTGCCGTCATTTGACGCTTTACATCGGCCGCTATGTAACAGCACCACTATTCTAAGAACATCAGCTTACGCCGCACCGCTTACGTACAGCACATCGCTTCTCATTTAAATGTGGATTTTGTTTATCAAAGTTTATACGCATGTAACTGAAGACATTTTATTGAATATCTTTATCTTTGTCGACTATCTTTTCTTGTCATTGACGACTTAAAGCTCAGATTTGTATGACGAGCTAGGATGTGTCAGCGATGCAGTGCTGGTTAGCCAACGACCTCTATGAAATACGCACTAGACGGGTTTTACTAATTTTTACAGCTTCACACTAATTTTTGTTCGGAGTGGTCTATATATTTGTAGTGCATAAAGGTCATTGCCGTATTTTTTCTTTATCATTATGGTGTGTAATTAATATATTAACTATTAACAAAAATACGTCATGTTCATTTTACATCATAAAATAAACAATGGAATGAATTATCACAGGAATGATAATTTTACAAAAAAAAAATCTCAAAATAATATCAATCTTAATCGAATCATAATAAACACGACTTTCAAATATCATGAAAATCGTTTACAAATGTAAAATAATGAAATAATAAGTAAGTAACTTTATACTTTTATTGATTCATTTTGGTAGGTCCAGAAGTTTAGTTTATTATTTACTTACATGAGTATGCAATTTTTCAAAACTAGTTTGAAATCGGTTTAAATATTTTTTCCGTAATAAATCACCTATCAATTTCCCTCCCTTCACGGGAACTATTTTACAAAACTTACTCAAACTTTACTATCACAGGTTAGGGTAAGCAATGCCCTTCTGCCTGTATGGAGTACTAAAGAAGTAAAAAAAGTTTCAATACCGCGAAGCGAAGTATCTTCGCGTATTTATTTACGTGTATAAAAATATCTCCTGTACAAAAAATATAAAAATTGTAAAATTCTTGAGTAAAATTACAACTCAAGAATTTTTACCAAGTGTTCATGTGTAGGTAAACATTCGAAAAACAGGGCGCAATGAATGACAAGTTATACGCGAGCTACCTAGGGTTAGTATGAGATTTCGATCATCGCTCATTGATCCAACGTTGTTGCTAAATAATAAAACTTATACTAAGCCTACTATTAATAACGGTCGAGATGGCAAATAATAATAAACATGGAGATGAAGGCTTCGATTCGCGATCGGTCGATTCAAGACCGAGAGCGTTTGGTCGATTATAGTGATGGTAAATGTGCGCGCAACTTAAATTCCGACTATCGAAAATTGACTCGACCGACCGCGAAGACTAAGATTGAAATCTATAGAGCGCACTTTGACTTTGCTTAGACTTAAGTTTCAGTTAAAACGAGACAGATTTATTGTACTCGTTTTAAATGAAAGTTAGTCTGAGCCAAGTCAAAGTGCACTCTTTAGATCTCGACCTTGCTCAACCTGAGGCAGGAGTTCCTTGGTGAGTAGGAACGCAACCTAAATACTGAGACGACATTAGCTACCTACGTGCTGTGCGCACCCAACTACTAGGCATACTACGACTATATTTATTAGTTTATTAGTATATACGACTTTAGCGTTCGTACGTTAGTCGAGTCAAGTCAAACCATATTATTTTCTGACCAGTGCCCGCCGTTTTCAAGAAATAAACGTGACAGCAACGTAGACGTTTTGTCATTTTATAGGGCCAAACGTCATGTTTGGCTCCATACAAAAGCAAATAACGAAACTCTGATGTCACGTTTGTAACTTACAGCTGAAAATAATGATCAATCTATCTGTAATCCGTCGATTAGTTATTTGACAACGTTGTTAAGTATTTATCATGACCCATACAACTTTTGATAAATAACAATGCTGCTTAGCTAAGCGGCAGATTACAGATAGATTCATTATTAGCCCATTATACAAGAGGTACATAAACGCACCATACATCCGCCGGTATTTGAGTTTCTGGTCATAGAAATACTACAATTTTACTAGACTTTATATGTATCGGTGCTGGGTGCCATAATATGTATAATAAATGTGTCCAGCACATTACAGGTGTCACTGATCCATACATGCGCCGGTATTTGTGTTTCTGGTCATAGAAATACTACGATTTTCCTAGACTTTATATGTGTCGGTGTTGGATGCCATAATATGATAAATGTGGCCAGCATTAAGTGCCACTGATATTATGCTCGCTCTCCACTCACGCCACGACACCTTTGAAGTGTGGTTGTGCACGATAGTCCCTTCGTCGAGGATAACAAAACCAACATCGGAAAGGGAATGTAACCATTCATACTTTATTTCACGCCTTTGGCAGCGTTCGTGGCGCGAAGAGCATAAAGAGAAGGCTTTAAATAGATGTTCGTTCATACCTCTAGCTGTAACTTTAGTACAACTTTGCACAACTCGACAATGTTGATATAACACCAAAACACTAAAATTCAAAATAAATTGAGCTTAAAGGTGATGGTTTTAAAAACATTTTCGCTTGGGGCTATTTATATAGATAATAAATGGACAAACTAAAACCTTAAAATCAGTGATTTTAAGTTCAATTTTCATTGGTATCGTAGTATTTCGATATTCGAAATATTCAACGTTGTCGACATGTTCAAACATGTACTAAAACTGTGTTGTGCGTAGTTCTGAGGGTTGACCATAATAATAAGACCTAAGTTAGGTTAGTCATATTATTGAGTATTAATATAATATTTCTTCGACAGGATTAATTTTAATCGTAAAGTTATTTGTGTTTGAGGCTCCATACAAGCAAAAATATACTGTCTACCGATTGATTTAACAACACCAGCATTTTAAAAGCATTTTGCCAGAGTCATTTTTAAACAAGTATAATATTTTGAACATATTTAGTAAAATAGCTCTTATGAAGGTAGAGCACAGACTACAGCGAAAATAAATGTTAATATTGAATGCTCGATGAATGAAATGAAAGGCTCCAAAGAAACGTAAGTTAGCTCTCATTTGAATACTAACCAATCAAACTCAATGCAATTTCGTAAATTCGTACTAGGAACTAATATCGGTGTCTGTGATTCCCGTTAAAGCATTTAGTTTTGCCATGTCACCTAGTCGCGAACTATACATATGTATGGAGAGCGCGCTAGGGACTCTTCTCTTAAGTTCATTCAATTAAATTCGCATCAAGCATGTGATCTACGTGAAGATCTGCAATAATTTCAAGGTGGATTGTACTAAAAGTTACTTACTCATATCTATAATGTATACTTTGTTTTTTTTTTATGTTTTTTATACAGTACTATAATTTTAAAATGAAAAAATTAAGTATTAGCAATTATAACAAAATACTATTTGGTTCAATATAGTTGTACACAATCTCTAAGCGAAGTTGATAGGTATAAGGCTGAGATCTATAGAGCGAACTTTGACTTTGCTCAGACTTAAGACACTGTTAAAACGAGACGGCTGGCATAAATCTGTCTCGTTTTAACTGAAACTTAAGTTTAAGCAAAGTCAAAGTGAGCTCTAGAGATTTCAACCTAAAAGTAATACTGTCCTTTTCTGCAGGGAACATAATGAAAAGGACAACAGTCACCACTATATTTTATAGACATATCAAAGTTAAGTTTAGAGAGTACGTACATTGTACACTTGAATCAGCACCACCAATCACAACTTAGATTAATTCTTAAAATATTTACAATAATATCACAGGACCTTCATTTTTAGTAGGTACTTTTCCTTATTTTAAAGTTAGTTTTAACATACATTTAAATTACAAAAGTGGAATTTTGGAACATTTTCGTCTTATAAATAAATACTGCGATCACAAATATCGTTGATCATATCAAACCATTAATGCTGCACATAAAATATTATGTGGCATTGTTAAAAAAAAACCTAGGTATTGTTTTCTATCAAATCTGCAGGGCGATTCAGAACACTCGATTCAGTAAATTATCGTATGAAGAAAATACATCTTATCGTATGATAATTTATGGAATCGTGTGTTCTAAAACGCCCTGCTGACTAGATTTCAAGTATCAAAACTAGTACACCTAGATATACAATAGTTTCACGTTTGACGGCACTTACTCAACGCAACGGATCATTTTGTACTGGGGCCTTAAGAGGGGGTTTATTCCTAGTTCCTCCAAACAAACATAGTTTGGTTCTTATTTGAATACTTACCAATGAATTTTTGTAGATATGTCTAGGAACTAATATCTATGTCTGCGGGTTTCCAGTGTTCCTTTAAAATACTTAGTCAGTTGGAAAGTTACAGTCTCAAAAATTTACATACAAATGTTTAAGCCTGTGTAACTTAAAAACAAGTTACTTTTGCGGAAATCTAACGAACCACAGACAAGATTTTTTGCGAACCAAACTACGTTTGTAAGGAGCATGTGACGGAGAGACTGCCGTTAGAAGTCAGCGCAGACAGAACTACAAATGTCGAGCGAGCAGTTTCTGACGGAGAATTTCATTGTCGACCTTATCTAATATTAAATAGAGTTCAAATTATATACAGATAGAATTTGCAGCGACGGCACACGACTTTTGCCCTCGTGGAACCTGGCATCTGATAATACAACTCTATTCCGATTAGATAAGCTCGATACTTGATTATCCATCAGAAAAAGTCGCGAGATTTGCAGTTGTCTTAACCCTTACTATTTAAAACTATTTTATTTAGTTACAAAAAAAACGAATTTTTGGAAATAATAGAAAAACAGGCAAGAAATAAAGAAATCAAAGAAGAAAAGATGAGTGTAGAAGTAGTTTTTTTTTATTAAATAAATAAAATAATCAATAAGGGTCATTGACGCATTTTTTTTTTCATGTAATTAATAATATTAATTGAACTAAATTGACGCGACTAAAATCATGCAGTTCTTTTAAGACAAAAATTTAAATATTATGAAACAAACTTTGAATTAATCTAAAGTGCAAAAACGCTACTTGATCACATTACAAATCATAAAAGTTAAAATAAAAGCCTTTAAAAAAGTCATGATTTTCATCAATAAAAACACGCAATCAAAAAAAAAACAAAAACCAATAACTTAATATCAATAGAATACGTCAAAAAACAAAACATCAAAAATCAAACAAAAATAGATTTCCCGTGATACTATCGAAATGGGTAAGTATATAGAAAAAGTAAAAAAATAAAAGTAATACTTATAAAACTATCCAAATGCGATTACTATACTACAAACGGATTTGTATATCCAAGTGGATTTATAACATTTTTAATTGGGTGTATATTTTGAATATCCAGATGGATTTAATAATATATTTTGAATATCCAGATGGATTTAATAAACCCGTTAGGATTTACTTTTTCTTGGATTCCTTATCGGTCGAGTTGGTCTTAGGTATAATGTAGTCAGAAAGCCTGCATTTATCGAAGCGGGTTCTACTAATCTCGGTAAGGAGGCGCGAGTTTCTTTCTAGCTGCTGAGTTTCTTCGCCGTAGTAACAGTTGGTTTCGCGCGCAAAATCCATATATTTACGCCATTTGCAATCGCGTGTGAGACAGGTTGGGTTGCCGATAATGATTAACTTGGCTTTAGCACGGGTCAGTGTTACGTTGTACCGCTGAAAATTATACATTTAACTTAATACATTTAACATTCACAAATTAGTCAATACTAGGGCTAATTTCTCACAAATTAGTCGATACTAGGGCTAATTTTTCACAAATTAGTCGATACTAGGGCTAATTTCTTAAACTGGACCCTTTGAAGTAAAGATATTTATATAAACCTGTGAGGATGATACTGCCACTGTCGGAATTAAAATGCCATAAGCCTATGTTGTCGTATTAGTTTACAAATAGCGAAAAACCAAATTAAATTTGAGTTTCGTGGGCAGACCCATCGCTTCCACCTTAATTTGAATCAATTACTGCCATAATTTTAATGTACAGTTCGATAGCTGGGTCTAGAAACTATACATTTTACTTGTAGGGAACCTAAATGCAAAATCACAAATTACCAGAGGTAACCTCTATAACGAGTTTACTCTTACAATGAAAGGATTTTGTAAAATTCTAACGGGATCTTTAAAATACCTAAATCCACGCGGACATAGTCCCAGTTAGCTAGTTGATAAATAATAAAATTTATCTAAGTGCTAGTCAAGTATGCTCCATCCAAACCACACCTTATTGTAAGGTTATTTTTAAAAAGTTGATTTGAGTTGTCAAAAATAATATAAAATTATTAATTTACCTAATGCAGGTAGTTTGATAAAATCGATATTTGGCTCATTCGATGTCATACCTACAATCTGTTGCTAGGTGGCCAACAAGATTGAACTTGCATAAATACGGGTGTTTCGAAGGTTTTAGTTCAGTCTCCTTCTGAGATTCGGAGCGATATCGCATATTTTCGGTATTTGAATTGTGAACTGAATAATTAGATGTTGTGATAGCAATCACGCTCTAATTAAATTATTTATTTTGGCATTAGTTTGTTTAGATTAAAACTCTCGGATAACCTCTACACATTGAACTTGTGTTTTTTTGTGTTGGTTAATGGGAGGACATTCCAATAATTCGATAAAAATATTTAAATAATACCTGCTTTTCTGAGTGACGCCAATAATATCATCTACCAAAATCCTGAGAATGTATTTAGCATTTAGTCTAGGATTTTTAGCAGAACTAAGCTGTTATATATATTGGACATCCAGATGGATTTATAACCTACTCTTGATTGTTGATATTTCTGTAACTTGTCACCTACCAAGGAACCGAAGCCTTTAAAGTATTTGATAAATTGAATGAATGAAGAAATGACGTATTTAATACCATACTTCATGAGCCATAGCAGAACTAAGCTGTTATCAATATTGCACATCCTATGATATATCCACATGGATTTATAATATAGCCAATAGGATTTATAATATATCCAAATGGATTCTGTTTCTTACCTTATCATCTACCAAGAACCCAAGGCCGTATTTAGCATCATAGTCCAGGAGCCGACAGTTGGCTCGCACAGTGGACACCAGTATGACACGTTTCTCTTTGCCTTGGAAAGATTCTACGGTTCCCACTTCTATGTCCTTATAGTTCTCGGTCGTTAGCCAGCCTTTCATTTTATACACCTGTAAAAAATAATATGTTCAACCAAAATATGCTAAATTATCCAGTTTATTCTTTTGCAAGACTTCGGCCGTAGCGTACACGCTTAACGACGTACACGCTCTTGGCAAAAGCGTGCTGCCAAGCGATTTAGTGTTCAGATATGATACTGCTTAGAAACCGACTTGGAAAAGAAAACCATACCCCTTTTAAGTTAGCTCGCTCCCATCTAAGTACCTACCAGGAGAAATTGCAGTCAAAGGCTAACTTGTAAAGAATAAAAAAGACATACCTGTCGTATGTATGGAGCAATAATACCAATATCTTTAGGCAATACTTGATGTTTTTCTATCAGCGCTTTGGTATATTTTTTTAGCATATCGAGTTCCTTTTCATTGAAGAAACTGAAAAGGAAATTAAATATTATACTAACATTAACATTAATTATTTCCAAATAATTGGGTGCATGTTCAAAATTATATTTATTAAAAAGTCCAATTTTTATTCAATATAATATATTACAATCCAAATAAACATATTTCATCTGAAAAAGATCTGGGCCGATTATAATTATTCGGATCCGTTAAAATAAGAGTAAAATGAGTGCATAAACGCATATTTTGACGGCCACTTCAGATTGTATTTATATGCAAATATGAATACGAATCACATATGAATGAGTGCACAAACACCGTGAGACTCAAGTCGCGCCTAAGGCTGGCCGCACTTTAGATACGTTTACATAGGAATACATCGTATGTAAACGCATGGGTTTATGTAAACGAGTTAGTCGTACCTAGTCTGCGTCCTCCCATATTACTTGGAAGGCCGGGATTGTTCATGCGTGTTCCTACATACGTGTTTGCAAGAGCCAAATTTGTACGAAAATGCATCCAGTATGGCTAATCTTAAATTTTACTAAACGTCTCACCTCGGCGCGTTGCCCATCCTCTGTTCCCGAGAATGCACGGCGTGGAACACCACGGCGCGGTCGCCGCCCGGCAGCCCTAGCACGCTCACTCGACTCAGTGCATCGAGTGGGGCTAGAGGCTGCAAATAATACGCATATTCAGAAAAATGCTCCACTCACAATCTGCAGAATAAGCTAGACACTAAGGCCTAGCCAAGCCAGACTGAACAGTATGTTGGGATCAGAGCAAAAGCATGGTGATATAGTAAGAGTTGACATACAGATACGACATTTGAAGCAAGAATTACCTTCAAGCAGTTGTCATAGAACAGTTCGTTAGGGATGGCCAATATGTCGGGGTCGGAGCGGAAGTTTTGCACCAGCATGGTGATGTAGTTGGAGTTGTCGTACAGGTTCTCGTATGTCGTCTTCAAACGTTCCAGCAGGGATTGACCTAAAAGCAATCGATATTCATAAAAAACATTAGTTTGTGTAGACCCCGTTCACACGGCATTTTCACTAGCATGGAATCTTGCACACGTTGTTTTTATTGCAAAAAGACGTACAGTTTTAACAGTGTGTACTCAGTATATTTGCCCCTAAGATTTATCGTGAAAAATAAACGTGTGAAGTTAGCGCCTGTGAACGGAGATTTACATGCAGATGAAAAAGTCATTTGGTAGTTTTGAAAATGAGTCAAAAATATACACACTCAGTAAAAGATGGCGGCCTCAAAACAGCTGTTCTGTTTGGACACCATTTTAAGTACAGATAAAAGTTTCGTTCGCGTTACTTACGTAAAAACATCTGAATTACTCACAAACTGGGACCAAAAGAAGTTTCACGTCAAAAAATTAAAAACTCGAAACTATAAAAGATAAGTATTGCTAGCTACTACCCCTTTCATAATACACAATGCGGAAAAAGATAGCACTAGACTTAGACCCGTCAATTTAACTTAAAGATTGTGTACAACAGAATTAGCCACCTTACTTGTAATAGCCTCAATAGCTCAACCGGTAAAGGAGTGGACTGAAAACCGAAAGGTCGACGGTTCAAACCCCGCCTGTTGCACTATTGTCGTACCTACTCCTAGCACAAGGCTGACGCTAAGTTGGAGAGGAAAGGGAAATATTAGTCATTTAACATGGCTAATATTCTTTAATTGAAAAAAAAAGCATACCTAACCCCCTATCCTTGGCCTCTCGCGATATACAGACAGGGCCCAGTTGCTTTGGATCTCCCGCTAGGATGAGGTATCCATTCGGCGACAGTAAGCTGCTCACTGGCACTAAGGTAGCCGGTTCGGAAGCTTGCGCCGCTTCGTCAATGAATAGGTGTGTCACTTGGAGTTTGTACGACGCTTGGCTTCTAGCCCTATACAGAGAGGATAAAGCCATGTATAATGAATAAGTTTTGAGAATACATTCGCCATAATATTTGGTTTTTGTGTGAATTCACAACTCATGTCAAAAAGTATGGTTTACCATTAGATTAAGGACTAAAATCGTACTTTTGACATAACAGCTGACACATAGACCAAATGGCTAGTGCGTTCTCAAAATGCATGCACTATATTCATTGACAAATAAGTTGTGGATAGATTTTCTAAAACTTCACATAGAATGTTGAAGGACACAATGTTTCAGAGATTTTGCTGTCATTTGTTGTTAAAGCTGCAATAGAAATAAACATTCTCTAAAAACCTCACTTCTCTACCTATTACGGTTCATGAGATACAGTCTGCTAACAGACAGATGAACGGACAGCGGAGGCTTAGCAATAGGGTCCCCTTCGGGTATGGATCCATAAAAATTGCGGAACCAGCAGGGATTGAATCTGGATCCCTCTGGCTATCGTGGGTTTGAAGTGCCCTTAGTCTGTTCAGACACGGTTCCTTCCTTATGTTTATAAAATGATCACTCACGATCCATATTTAGCGGCGTGCAGCAGAGTGGTGACGAAGACCCTGTACATGGAAACCTGCATGTTGCTCACGGAGTAGAAGTTGTCATAGCTGGTGCCGTTGGACACCGGCGCCAGGGCCGCTGGCATTACCGTCCTGTTGGAAATATAACGATGGTAGCAGTATAACGAGAGATTATTCGCCTGATGTAGGAGGGATATGTATTCTCGTTTGTAATAATAAATTAGGAAAAAGTATCGAAATACTTGGACCTGGCCCACGAGATTACCGCCATGTGGAGTGTTGACTCAGCGATTATTGTACCGATAGTTGTATCAGTCCACGGTCTTATTGCGAACAGTTTCGACCAACATCTTAAGAAACTGTCGCTTAACTATTGGATCAAGGGTAAGATGCAGAAGGCAGTGGTTCTTGAGACGGCACGCATTGTGAGGAGGTTCCTCACTCTGGAGCCCTGACCACTGGCGGCTTGGGTCCAACCCACCCCGCTGCTAGTGGGACCCATTTTAGAGTATTTTTATCCAATGTTTTTTTTTTCTTCCGTTACTTTAGTTTTCTGTTGTTTCTGTTATTTTATTTCTTTTTTGTTTCTGTTGTTGCTGTTATTTTATTTTTTGTTCTTTCTGTGTTTCTGTTATTTTTTCTGTTGTTTTTGTTATTTTATTGTTTGTAGTTTTTGTTATTGCTGTTATTTTTGAACATTTTTTAAAAATAGGGTAAAATGTGCAAAATAAATAAATGAGGGTAAAAATTATTAATATGAGAATAAAAATCATAGCAGTTTAAAAAATAAAATAAGGGATGATAACTTGTAAAAACTGTGTTAAGAGGTAAATTGTGTCTGTCTATGTTAATTTAATGATCTTTTTTTAGATGCACTCTGAGTTAAATTTAGTAGCTCTCTACTCACTACTACTCTAGTGTTAATCGTAGATTTACATTTATCATTTAGTATGGAAGAAAAACAGTCATGACTTTAGATCTCCGTTCAATTTTGGCCGACCCACAGTTAAAGTTAACTTGGAAAGTAGCACTGGGCTTTGAAGTATAGGCGTAGTTAGATAGTGGTTAAACAAGCAGTAAGCATACCATTCCCGAGACTGTGAGTTAGCGCGCAGCAGGAAGTTGGAGATGTTAAGTTGCTTGTTATACTGAAGGAGCATCATCGCGATGTGGTCGGCCGCCATGTTGGAGTCCGTGCACACCATCACTCGGTTCGAGGGTTTTTGTACCACCAGCTGTGGACAATACTATACATTCAAGTGCCTTTCGGACCAACTACGATGGATAACAGGCGACTTGCTGAAAGGAATCCTATGAATGAGGAGGCCTATGTACAGCTGTGGACATATTCCATCGATTAAAACGATGATGGGTAACACATTCTTATAATTTAAAAATTTTAAATTGATGAAAAGGCCTGGAAAATCACTGTGAAGGAAAATGGAAATAATTTCCATTATAATAATGTCCATTTCTGGTCTGGACTGTGTTGGCCTGAAAATTAAAATGAAACTAGTGACTTATAGTTCAAACTATTTATTCCCAGTAGTTCAATTGCATCAAAAACCCTTTTTCAAGAGTTGAAATAGTGGGTAAAAAAGTCTCACTAGTTCAAGGGTAGAACTAATCAGTTGAACTAGAGGGAATAAAATTAAGCAGGTGGTTAAACTTGCGACATTTCTATTCGCAAAGAAAATAGCCGACTTACCTGTATGATAGCTTCAACTATGGTCATAGTCTTGCCAGTGCCGGGAGGTCCAAACACAATGTAAGGCGCTTTGCCAGATGTGCCAGACACTATGTGATCAACAGCTGACTTTTGCTCCGCGTTGCTCGCTATCAGAGGATTGTAGAACCTGCAAAGGCACAAAAATTCACTACTCACAATCGGCGCCAATGGAAGAAACCTGATCAAGGATCCCCACTAGCCTAAATACTTTTGTGAGACATTCCGTCTGTCCGTATAGTACCTAATGCACCATAATGATGAATACCAACCATTTTGGTAATCAAAGATTTAGGTAAGGAAGTTACGTGTAGAGAACAGAAGCGGGGATAATGTGGGATACATATAACCAGAAATAAAATTTTGGAAAAAAAGTGATGGTGGTGGTGATGGGTGTTGCTGAAATAGTTCACAATTCACTTACTTATTAATGCGCTTGATCTTGCTTGGAGCTGAATAGTGTTGACAGCTTCGTGCATGCCCTCCATAGGAAAAATGTGGTACAAGCAAACTGGTGGTGGTGCTAATCATGTTGGCGATGGTAATGATGACAGTGGTGGTGATGGTTGTTGCTGAAGTAGTTAGTAGTTCACTCACTTAGTGATGCGCTTCAGTGGAATCTTCCTCGCGCTTGGCGTGGGGAAGATGCGGCAGTCTTGCTTGGAGCCGAACACAGTGTTGACAGCTTCGTGCATACGCTCCATTGGAACTCGGGACATCAGGAACCGAATGTCATACAGCGCATCAGGGTTGTAGTAATTATTGAATCTGGAATAAAACAAGTTAATTTGATCTAAATATTAAGTTATTACATATTAAAAGATAGCAGACAAGCCAACACTTTACCATTTATAATAATATTAGCAAGGAAGTATGGGTGTTTCCACCATTACTAAGCTCAAGCCATCATAATACTTACGAGTCGTCCATATTGGCTAACTGAACGTGGCTCTCATTCAGTTCTTTGATGGTGCTTTCAAATACAATTTGAGAGCTATCTTTAGGGCGTATGTAGACGCGATCACCTGAAATAGGATTTATATCTTACATGCTTTATACTAGCTTTCCCTGAATCTTCATAACAATTATCATGCAAGGGAATCTATCAACTTACTTTCCAATCACTTCCTATTTTCGCAAAACTCCGAAACTTAGGAAATGCTAAGCGTAAAGGCTTTATGACGTCACGACAAATCCAATATGGCGGATATGATAAACAAAAATACGACGTAAAAACAAAATTAAAGGTCTCATCATGCAGATAGCGAAAATACGAAATAATTTATATAATACTAACTATACCTATTTTACATATAAATGGCCTAGACATCGTCCATAGAACACACCTATGCCTATATTACACGTCTGGATGAAGTGGCTTTCTAATGGTGAAGTAATTATTTAAAAAAGCAGTAGTTTCAGAATTTATCGATTACAAATAAACAAATCTTTCCTCTATATAAGATTAGTATAGAAGATGTATAAAATATATAGATTGAAACAAACCGTCTAACTACAGTGGTGTTTTGGAGCAATCTGTTTTTAACCCCCGACCCAAAAAGAGGGGTGTTATAAGTTTGACGTGTGTATCTGTGTATCTGTCTGTGGCATCGTAGCTCCTAAACTAATGAACCGATTTTGATTTAGTTTCTTTTGTTTGAAAGGTGGCTAGATCGAGTGTTCTTAGCTATAATCCAAGAAAATCGGTTCAGCCGTTTGAAAGTTATCAGCTTTTTTCTAGTTCACTTGTCGGGGGTGTTATAAATTTTTAACTTACACTTGTAGTTATTGAACTTATTTAATATTAATACATGTGCTTAGGTATTAAATAGGTATTTAGAAATTCGAATGTATGTACTCTGAACATTAACTATCTCTATATGAACCGCATTCTATACCTATTTAAATACGATATGGATAAACTAGTTCTTACCTCTCAGTAACGAAGGTCTTTTTTCGGCTAATCCAGGAACTTCCAAAAGATAAACATTTTCATTTTTTTCAATTTTCACACCAGACATATTGTATTTCTAAAAAATAAAATCTCTTAAAAACTGTTTTTCAAGAAATACATTTACAAAAATATGGTACAATTTTTCTATTATTATTTATTGTAACTTGCCTTATTTAAATTTCTATTTACAAAATAATAATATTTACAAAAACTAGAGTGTATTAGAAAAAATACATACCCTTAAATTGATCTTCGAAATAATTTCCTCCCACCACAATAAATAGTGGAAATAACTCATGTAATTGTTTTTGGTAGGGCCCTCATCAAATATTGCTCTGAAAAAAATGAAATAATTTATTTGTAATCATCAACTTATAACATTGTAACTTTTTTGAATGAAATTTGACAAAATAAGATGAAAATTATTTTAATGTATGATAAAAAAAGTTCAATCAACGTTTTTTTGCCTCTCCTGAGAAGTGTCGAATTTGAGTTACATTTTTTACCAGAGGTACTGAAATAAGCCCGGCCTGCTAATAGTCCTTAAAATAAGTAAACAATTATTACCTAGTGGATACGAGCATTAATCGCATCTTCTCCATTTCATTGGGGGCCAACTGCAATCCCTCCAACGCCTTTTCCTCCAAACCGCGCGGCAATAGTTCCTTGAGGAGCTTCGGGATCTTGAATTTTAGTTGATATGGCCTGTAAAGCAATTACTCACGAGTCAATTGTAATAAAACAGAATAGTTTTTTTTTAACTTTTGAATAGTTGCATCTACCACAAGCTCGGAATGAATTTCCTGAAAGAGCAAGAAACTCAGAGACTCAGCAAGAAACTCGGCGGTTGCTCTAAATTAATCTAAAGAATCGACGTATCTTATGGACATTAGTGTAAAGAAAGACATCAAAATCGACGCCAATTTCATCGATCGATTTAAAATAAAGAAAAAAATCTTACACATGGGTTTTTGATAGTATAAAATGATCAGCGCGCTGCCAACCCTCGCTAGTATACGGGCTTTTGTTGCTAGCGTGTTCTATTTCATGCTCTTGCACTAAAACTACCTGAAAAATAAAACACTAGTCAAGAATGTTTTGCGAATGTAAAAGACTGCTTTTGTTTTAGCTGCTGCTGTTACTGGTGGTAATCAGTATTGGACAGGAACTGTTAAATGGTAGCAATCACAATAGATCGACAATGGTCAACCTGATACAATGTCTGGAAGAGCCCTGCACAGCCGCCAATCACAAAGAAAAAGACACAATACCAAACAAGCAAAACACCAAAAACGCCTCTGTGGATTTTTTTCAGGACTCCCATATTAGAACTCTTTAATTTTCCAGGACAAAAAATCCGGCCCCAGGATAGCTCTTTGTACTTATTTCAACTTATAGATTATTAGATAAGAGATCGATTACGGTTCACGAGATACTGCCCGTTGACAGATGGACGGACGGACAGTTGAGGCTTAGTTAATAGGTTCCGTTGACTATGAAAATAATGTGACGCGTCAAAAACTTAGTTGTGTTATTCCTAGGTATCTTAAGTCCGCGACTTCGTCCGCGTGGACTACACATATTCCTAATTTCTATTATACCCTATTATGCATTGAATTTTTAAATATCCTTCCTCTGTGGATGTCTACGTCGTAATAGCTATCTGTAGACCAAATTTCAGCCCAATCCGTTTAAAGTTTTAGTTGTGTGTTGATATATCTATTAGTCAGCTTTTCCTTTATATATTTAGGATTTTGATTTGATATAAACATTATGAATGATCATACCATTTCACGAATAAATATGAGATTTTTCTCATCACTTCTGCGGAAAAATGTAAACATAATCGGCATCTCATATTGACCAATCTCTGGAGCATGAAACTCAACACTAACTTCCTCCTTAATAGTTGATTCTGAAAGAAATAATACATTGAGTATCCTTTCAGCAGTGATGGCCAAGTGGTTGAGATGTCGGCCTCCTGTCAGGGTCAGGGGTTCGATCTTGGGCATGCACCTCTAACTTTTCGGAATTATGTGCTTTTTTAAGCAATATCCCATGCTGTAATGGAGAATTAAGGAGTAAAATAGAATGAAGGAAATCATTGTGAGGAAACCCATAGTTCGCGACAGGTCGAGATGGCAATCGGACGGGGTGGGGACGCTCCGCACAGCCCCTGAGCTGTGCGGAGCCATCTCGACCTATCGCGTACTATACATGCCGTAGTTCTCCATGTTTCGAAGGTAGAGCAGAAGGGCTTTTTAGATTTACGATACTTCCTAAATCTCAAAATATTAACCCCATACAAAATTCCCACTGTTGTTTTACCAAGATGTTTTACTTTTTCAGGACCTTTGTAACATGGATATCAAAGAAAAATATTTAAAAAACCTTATTCAATGTTGATATTTTTATATCTTAGATAGTTTATCCATTTTCTAATAACATCAGCAAATAATAGCATGCTCAGGAATAAAAGCACTTAAATAGTAATATTATAATATCTATCTTATCTCTGCATTAATTACATCACATAAATTTTAAGTACCTTATAAGTGTAATGTCTACTACGTCACTAGTCTTATTCTTTTGTTATTCATGTCTTTTTTATTTATTAAAATATTACAGTAAAACTTAAAGCTAGCCTTATCTAATTACTACAGAAATCAAATTCATGTCTTTGAATAATACTACATTCTTAATTATTTTCCATTAGATGACACCAAATTTATGAATTTTTTTTACTGTTCTAGGATAGGATAGGTAGCAAGAATACTTACTCTTACATAAAATATTTGGTTCCCCTCCAAAAATGAAGGGGTGATTATTCATTTGATACTGCGGCTGTGGATGAGCCAGCTGTATGCCAACCACCAATAAATCTTCATTTTTCATATCATTGCTGATCTTGAATGAGAATTTGACATTTTGGTTCGGTTTTACCTGAAAGTAAAGTCTAGTTTACATAACTATTAACTCTCCTCACTACAACTATTGAGTTTCTTGCAAACTCTTCTCAATTAAATCTGTTTTCTAAACCAGAGTAGTCTTAAAATGTCATGTAGAGTTTGGATAAGAAAGCTTTGGTCCATCATAAACCCATTGATAGCCCACTCTTCAAATCAAATTTCTTTATTGCAAATATGGATAAAGAGTGGAGATGTTACAAAAGCAAAAAGTGTACAGCCAAATTCTACCTATAAGCATGTTATAACATAACCACTTGTATAATACATGGTTTAGTAAATTACATTAAATACTTTGTCACAAAAAATATTAAAATAAAACAAGCAAAATGTCCAAAATTAAAATACAACTAAAACTTTTCTGAGAGATAATCATTAATAGAGTAATATATCTTTTCTAACGATAGTTTTTTCAATATTGAGCATGGGTCTTGTCTCAGAATGAGAAAAGGTGACTAAATTTGGATTTACAGACATCACACGCCTTTGAGAATACTGAATAGAGAACTCATGCAGGTTTCGAATGTTTTCCTTCACCGTCAAAACAAACACACAACTCTGAAAAGTTAAAAGGGTGTGCTGGGCATCAAACTTCTGACCTCCTGTATAAGAGGCAGACATATCAACCACTAGGCTACCATCACTTAAGTTGTGTTGCTAGAACCTGTTTGGATGGATGGCATATAATTGTGAGAACTCATCACATACTGTGTAGTCCCAATGTCCCCATTAGCTGTGTCCCCAACCAGGGACAATGGGATTTGAATAAAATTATTAAATGCTCATCCTGTTGTCCCCGTTCTTTGTCCCAGCTCAATGGGGACAGCGACATAGTAACAAAAAAAATGTATCCTTACATAAATCCTAATCTTGTGATGATCTGTGTCTTGCACCTTTGTAGCGGTGGCTTCGTTATAGGGCTTACTTTCAGCAGTGCCTAGTATGATTACACCATCTCGGTTCCTACTGAAGGCTTTCCTGTAATAGAAATATTAGTTTTCATTGTGCATCATCATCTCAAGCCATCACCAGCCCACTATTGGGGACTACTCGCTCTCAGAATTAAAAGGATTGATAGGTGCTGTCCTAATTTATAAGCCTGCGACTTTGTCTGTGTGTATCTCACAAATTTCACACCCCTATTTTACCCCCACAGGGGTTGAATTATTTCAAAACCCTTTCTTAGCATATGTGTTTGTCATAATAGCTATCTGCATGCCAAATTTCAGTCTGATCTGTCCAGTAGTTTGAGCTGTGTTGATACTTGATAGGTCAGTCAGTCGGTCAGCTTTTCCTTTTATATTATAAGTACAGATTTAGATTCATCACACTGGCCAAGTGCAGATAGGCAGACTTCACAGTACTTCACACACCTTTGAGAGTGAGAACTAAGCTATGAAATACACTTTAACTTTGCTCAGACTTAAGATACTCTTAATAGGAAATAGTGTTATATCACTGGCATAAACCATCGTGTTTAACATACAAATTATTTTTAGGATAAGAATCTAGATAAAACATGAGTGAGAGTGACTGATGTACTTAGTCTTCACATAAGTCATAATGAGTCTACACCGGTGGATCTAGAAACTTATAATTTTGAATGTAGCTTCTCTTTATAATTCCAATGGAAATAGGATTTTGAGAAATTCCAATGGGATCCTTAAAAACCTTAATCCACATAAGTTGAGAAATAGGTAAGTAAAGAATAAAGTTTAAACTTACTTATTGTGCTTATAGTTGAGTAATATCACATTACACTGATGTTTTGGCGTATCATTATGATGTACATCAGAGTTTTCATCGTAATGTTCGTCGACTATGCCACACACATCACAATACATTTTGCTGAAACAGATTATTTAAGTACTTACTGTAACATTTACCCAGTGATATTATATTCATGTACCTACCCTATTACCGTAAAAAGTTATACAAAAAGTTAACAAAGTAGATAAGTACACTGTTTTCCAAAGTTCTTTTGTAACTTAATTAAATACTTAGTTTAAAAATCGAATTGGCAGAGCCCCACAGCTATTTGAAAAGTTAATGACAAAGCAAATAACGTGATGGTGGATAGGTAGGTATTGTAAAACTTTAAAACTGACAATATTTAAGCCTCATTTAGTTTAAAAGGTTTTATAGTGTATTAAACGTGCAACTTTCTAAAGATACTAACAACAAATAACCTTTAATTACCTTAACAAGTTATCACACTCAACAGAACCAAACTGCTGCGTTTTGCGAAAAACACTGACCAGAAAAAGCTGAAGAGAAAAGGCGGTAAAGAACACCAGTAAAGAAGTCAAAAATCCCCGAAAGAACAAAAATGAATATTTTTTTTTGAAGCTGCTAAGTCGCCGTCGTGGCTCTGGGTTCTAGCCACAGAGTACATTGAATATACGGACGTGTACTAGCAAATGTTTCAGATGGACTTCGTCTGTGGTGGCGTTTGCTGGCGCACTTGTTGTGCCTTTTTGGAGTGTTTTTTTGTTAGAAGTGGCCGGTTTTTGTGTTCTGCTAGTGTTTATTGGTGGTGGAACTGACTGGGAAGCGCTCTAGAGGGGCGCGGCGTATATGTCTGCGGGCGCCGGCACAGACGAAGTCCATACTTATTATACACATAGTTTCACTAATTTATAATTAACTACAAACTTGACATTGGCTAATCAGTGTAAAGCCAGACGAACGAGAAAAAAAAAATGTTTCAGATGGACTTCGTCTGTGGTGGCGTTTGCTGGCGCGCGTGTTGTGCCTTTTTGGAGTGTTTTTTTGTTAGAAGTGGCCGGTTTTTGTGTTCTGCTGGTGTTTATTGGTGGTGGAACTGACTGGGAAGCGCTCTAAAGGGGCGCCGCGTGTATGTCAGTGAGCGCCGGTACAGACGAAGTCCATACTGATACAATAGTTATATAATTTCCCTAACTTGTAAATAACTACAAACTTGACATTGGCTTATCAGTGTAAAGCCAGACGAGAGAAAAAAATAATGTTTCAGATATTATATCTGTTTTATTCTAGTTACAGGTGATGGGTAACATTAGAAGCAAGTGAAACAATACATGACTTGAATAGATGGTCATGGTCAGTGCATGGTATTTCTGCATATTTTTTGGGTTTTTACCTCAATAAAGAAACTTTATTATTATTATTATATAGTCTTTGGTCGTATGCCTGGCGAGCGTGTGGCGACCATCGTGGTGACTCATACGATAGCACAGACGACAAGGATCTTTTGGCACTTGAAGGACATTGACAGGGGGTTGTAGTTATTGAATAAAGGCTGCCAGCAAATAAAATCTTCCTCAATTTTGGAGAAAAGGATGAAAATGTCGCAGTGTGTACTCTTTCTGGCAATCGATGGTGGCGACTGATCGACGCTTTACAAAGAACTCTGTGGATTATGCATGATCGAATTTTTGGTTCTGGTTATAATTGTCTATAATAATCGGCTACAATGTAATGCAACAAGAATAGCATAAATTTCAGCCAATCACAATAATTACGATTCTAAAAATGATTGATATAGGTTTTTCGGAATCGGTCTGCAGGTTTCTGGCTTCTAGCACTGTTAGTATATTTCTATTAAGTATTATAATTTATATGCTTTTAAATATACCTAATTAAAGTTCTGGGAGGGTAGGTATATAGGTTCCTATAGTAAATATACCTACCCTACGAATCCTATAAGATCGTTAATAGTAAAAGACAATTAATTTTGATACATTGTTTTATTAAATTAAAAAATATTGAGCAGTCATGAGGTTTCTTGGTGATCAAAGCATTAAACCATTTACGCAATCATCATGAGAGAATTTTCGGGCAGTTCGTCTTACTTCACGTGGCCGTAGATGCCGTTGCGCATCTGGCTGAGGTAGAAGCGCTGGCGGCTGTCCGGCGTATAGCCCAGGCCGGTGCACTGGTGGAAAGTATCGTCGCAGAGGAAACCGTGGGCGCATCTTTGGTCGTAGTAATCGAAGACCATTTTCTCGGTGCACTGTTCTTTTGGTCCCTGTGAATAATATTATCTGACTTAACATCTTGGATCTTCTTTTTAAGGCAACTATACTTAATTACTTATACCTACCTAGTACCTACCTACCTCATCATCATCATGAATTAATAGGGATCCCTACTCAGTAGGGGTCCTTCTCTCTCAGGAGGGGATCTCCTCTCAGGATGAGAAAGGTTTGTCTACTGTGCTGGCCAAGTGCGGATTGGCAGACTTCACAGACCTTTGGAAACATTATGGACAACTCACATGCATGCAGGTTTCCACACGATATTTTCCTTCACCACACACCTTGTTGCCGGTTACCGCACGCCTCGTTTATGTAGGTGCCTCGCAGACAGCGCTTATACATCTTGTAGCCTCTCGACACGTCGCACACCTCCCTAGTGGGGATACCTCGGTGGGACAGCTAGTGTTAGATATGACTCGTCCATACCCGGTAGCAGTCCAGGCGGTTGCCGCACACTTCGTTGATGTAGGTGCCCCGCAGACAGCGCTTGTACATCTTGTTGCCTTTGGACACGTCGCACACCTCACCAGTGGGGATGCCGCTGGGTGAAGGCTCGCAGACTGGGCATTCCACCAATATGCTAAAAGAGACAATATCTAAATAAATTATAGCTTTATTCAAAACGAATCGATCGACATAAGTGTCATAAGTATCTCCCATACAACATTTTAGAGAAAACATCATTTCAAATGGTATGCGCCGATATCTTGTCATATCAAATCAAATCAAATCATTTTTATTCAAGTAAACTTTTACAAGTGCTTTCGAATCGTCAAAATAATCTACCACTGGTTCGGAATGCTGTTCCTACCGAGTGTTCATAATATTGAATTCGCCAGCGGAAGGGATGACAAATTATGGTGGAAGCAAAATATCTACTTACAAGGTTCATTTCCTTCATGTAGGATACATTAAGCGGTGATAGTTTAATGGTTAAAAGACGTTAGCTTCCTTTTCGAGGGCTCTGCGGTTCGATTTCGGATAGGTACTTACCGTTAACGCTTAAAACCGCTTAAAACCGTAAAAGCTTAATTTGCTTATAGTAAAAGCTTTTGGTTGGCATATTTATGTTTTTTAAAACTAGGTATTTACTTCTTCTGTCCGGTTTTCACGTGTGATTTTGATCAATCAATTTTCCTATTTTGAAAAAACTAAACAAAAATATAAAAAAAAACACATCGTACCAATATCGAATGCACAACATCGATTGACACCGAATTACCCTTCCGATTTGCGCGGCTCGTCCCTCTCGATAAGGTTGCGGGACTCGTAGCCTCTGTAGTGAGCCAGGCAGGCGGTGCTCACCAGGAGCATGATTGAAAGTACTGGATGCATGATCGGAGTTCTAGAAAACAATGTTCAACCGTATTAAGACTGACTGACCCACGGATGACTTTCCTTCTTTTTCTGATGATTGGCAGTTGTGTAGGGCTCTTCCGGACCCTGTATTACATTGACCGTTACCGAGGCGATCACAGCCTCCATTTTACAGTTCCCGTCCAATACTGATTGCCCTCGGATGACACGAGATAACCCAAAAGTAAAATTGAAAATGCGCTTAAAGTTCACATGTCAAAAATATTTTTAGGATTTTAAGGTGACTGTTTTTGCATCTTCTTAAAATAAAGTTAACAATTTTTTACCACACTACGTCATAGTTCAGAAGTAGTACCACAGGTAGAACTGATAAGCTAAGTTACGACAAATCGGGTAGCTGCGGTTTGTCATCTGAGGGCAGAACGGAGAACATGAGAGAAGAAATTCGTGAGCGAAGTTGGTTTTCTCACCTATTCTCGGTTCGGGAGCGGTTTGTGTATCCGAGGGTTAAAGGTCGAGAATCTTGTTTCACCTTCATCGTTCAATAGAATGGCGAGAAACCGTGATTGTTGGCATCCTTATGTGGTCGACATGACATCCAATCTACTCGCAAGTTTTTGCTCTGACACGAACTACTTAAGGGTTGGACCGCCGCGCCCGCACGTATAATTTAAGCACCACTTTCAAGCCAAGAGTGACTAGGCATCTTTTAGGCAAGCGCGCTCTCCAACTTAAAGACCAAATCATTGCTTTCCTTAAGGTAAGCGCAAACTTTTACTAATTAAAAACTAATTTTTAAAAAAAGAATTGAGAACGCAGCTACAAATCTCGACCTACCTACCTATAGATAGAGCGGAACGAAAACGCTGGAATTTCAAAAGCTCATGAAGAAACCTACGACTTTTTGGATTTCAGGGGCACCTTGTAAGTATATTGAAATTTTAAATCTGCTACAAACGAAAATAATATTTGAAATCATACGTGATTCAATATTCTAAGAATTTATGAATGAAACAGTAATAAAAAAGGCACGTGGTTGAGGGCGGAATTTAATTGATTGCGGTGTAGATAAACAGAATGTATCAGATCCAGTTGCATATATTTAGATCTTTGACACATAAACACCGATGAACAAACATTGATGACGTCTTAGATGCCACGCACACCGGCAGAGTCGAGGCGCGGCGGTAAGTTTTATTTACTTTGGTAGGGCGGCGGCGGCGGCGAGTGCGCAGAGGCGCGGCGCGTGTTTCGCCTTATGTGTGGAAAGGCCAATTTCAAATGTATGACAAAATATATTATAAAGCTGAGGTTCTGTAGATTACAAAAAGATTCCATTCTACTCCACTTTGTCCGTATGCGTTGGTCCTTATACCCCTAATATAGGCTACACTGTACCACATTGTAGATGTACATTATGGGTATCATAATATTTCTTCTAATTCTAATACTAATTAAATCTCGTTGCTTCGTCGTCCCTTCATTCAGCTTCACAGCTTCACCTATTCGAACTTAGTTTCGTTACGGATGTCGCCAGCTCACTTCGCATGTCACCTACTATAGGATCTAACTAAGTACCATAGGATCTCCATTGATTCCAGAAATTTTGGCATCTTGTAGTAAATCCGTATAGACACGTTGTTTTTGTTTTTGTAAGCGCGTCTGCGTATCGTTCGGTTTATCACTAATCTATTTTCGTATGCGTGACAATTCATTCAAACGGCAAAGCGGAAATAGTATATTTTTGGGTACCTACGTAACTACCTACATTTCTAGACAGGAGATTCCGAACTTGTGATACATTTAAAAATGATTTTATTCAGGTAAGAATTTAAAAACGCTTTGAAAAAGTTTACTTGATACTTACTTACATTATTGTAGTTTTACAATTTAAGACTTTCTAAAAGCTTGCAAAGTTGTTTAGTTGAGAAAATCAATTACCGTATCAATAAAAAGTACAGATCCTATTAGCTTTTTTTTTGTACCAGAAAGTAACAATTAAGAGAAAAAGAAAGTAAAATGGACGGGGAAGCATTTTAAATCTCTATAAAATATCTCTACCAGTGACCCATTTTAGATCATTTATTGAATTTCATAATAATTTCTTAAGTTTTAAGTCATCGATATGTATCTGTACATATAAGTTATCTAAGTTCAATAACTGAATCCATGACCATATTATTACTCGCTTTGTAAGTTATCATTGCTATCATTTTCCAAATCGTTCCTTCTCAGCGTATTTTTGTTAAATAACTTATGGTGTATTTTTATTTTTCAACCCATAAAACTCGTAGAAGATTAAAATGATCCTCAGATCGTCTTTATATAAAAGGAAGATACGAATATAAAATTAAAATAAGACGATTCCATTTCACGAGTCACTGACACCATATTTTTATAATGAAACATCATTGCTCGTTTTTTGTCCGACTTAGTGATGGCGATATTTTTTGAGATAGTGAGAATTGCTGCAAATGTTCTGCTACGTTTTATTTACGTGTATAAGTGAAGAGCTTTGGACTTGAAAACAATTTGAACGCATTGGCACGAAGTGAATGTACTGAGTGTGTGCGCACGCGCCGCCCGCCCTGCCCACCGCCCGCCCTCAATATGCGCATTCACATGACAAAGTTCATGAGAAACGCTTGTGTTCCGAGTACAATAATCTATTTATTACATTACAGTACATTTCACAATAATTTACAAAATTAATAATACTGAAATATAATTTATATTTTTATACGCATTTGTTTTGTAAACTGAAGTTAGTGTTTAAAAGTTAACTATGGGCATGATTTCCCGAGTGCGTGGTAGAATTAGGAGTGACTCTTTCTCGAAGATTCAACTCAAATCGGAGGACAAAATTGCTAATATTGGTAAGTACGTGAAAATGTGTGATATAATTACTATCTACTAAAGCAGCAACCTGATTTTCTGCAGATTCGCTCTACGAATCTGCGATAACCTGGAAAATCGAACATAGTAGTGTGTTTTTTGTTATTACAAGAAAATTCGTCTTTTTTCATATAATTTTTATATTTTAGTACTTATTAAGTATATTTTTTATAAATCATAATGAATAAGATTGGATAGTACCTATTTAGGGTTTCTTGTACCTAATTCTACTCAGTGAAAGTAATTACGTACGATGCGTTTTTCTAATGAAGGGCATCGCAATTTACTTGAAATTTTTCGTCGTCAATTATGTAAAAAGTCTGATAGGTACGTATCCAAGTTCCGAGTAGGTAAATTGCCGATGGATCTCCTTTTAATTGAAACGAATATTAAGTGTCAGATAAAGAGCTGTATTTAAAGTTTAAACACTCGTGTTTGATTGCTTTATCGTTTCGATGTTCATTCAAGGACTGTTGTGTTAAACATGTTCGTTACTCGTACAGTATGAAAATTGATCGTAAAAGTCTTGTTGTTCGATTCCATTTTAAGAAAGGGTTGTTTAAATATTATTTAAATAAGACAATAAACAATCGCAATATTTACTTCTGCTGAGAACTTTAAAAAATTCTTTTTAATTATATGAAAATATAAACTAATCTTAAATTGAAGCAAAACTATTGTCGTAAAAGCTATTAGATAATATAAAAGTAAAAAATCGGTCAAGGGCGAGTCGGATACGCACACGAAGGGCTCCGTGCCATAGTATATATAAGCAATAACACTTTAATTTTGAAATTATTATCATGATGCAGCGGCAAAAGAAATACCTAAACATTCTATGAAAATTTCAACTCTACCTATATTACGGTTTACGAGCTACAGACAGACGGACGGACAGACTAACAGCGGAGGCTTAGTACCTAATAGGGTCCCGTCGGAACCCTTCGGTTACAGAACCCTAACCAGCACGTTTCATTTTACGATCGCATAAAAATTGGATTTAGGCGCTCTCATTCTTGATATTTTAAATGAGAGCGTTTATTAATACGTTGAAGGGGAAAAATGATTGCAATTTTTACTCTTCTCTTAAGTATTTGCCGGTGCTAAAATCTTTACATTAAGAAAAAGTGACATTGACTGACTGACTGACATATCAATGTACCTTTACTTACCTACTGTTTAAACCACTGCAGGCAATGGTCTAGAAACTTGATGTGTGTGTAAATTATTAATAAACATTCATAAATATAAATTATAAATATTCCGACGTTCTTCAACGTTGGCACAAGTTGGTAACAGGATGGGTCATTGATTTAATATTGTAAATACCAAAGCGTATCTGTCTATCTATCTGCTAGCTTTTCCAGACTTTTCGTTTTACCGCTTTTGAGAAAAGATACAGAGATATCTTGCATCCCGGATTTGGGAAGGCTACTTTTTGTCCCGGAAAATCGCAGAGTTCCCACGAGATTTAAAAAACCTAAGATTTATCATTTCAAGAAAACCACCACTATTATGTGGTTATTGAAAAGGGTTGTGACAGCTGCATTGAAGACCACGACGTAAATAGAAAGGAGGCACTGCCACGCCGTGTTCTGACCAAGGCAGCAACTCTTAACATTTGGGTATATTTGTTTCCAGTATGGCTGATCTCAATAGTATTCCTGTTGCCGTACTGGGCGCCCCGAGGCTTGCTAGTAGCGCTGGGCGGCGCGTGGCTCATGGCTGCCTACACCTGCCTGGTGGTACCGCTGCTGATCTCCGCAAACTACCGCTACCCCGCGCGGTGGTACCCCGCCGTTGCGAAAACCGCGCGAAGTAAGTATAACTTTGCCCCACTACAGGATTCCTTTTTACCCGACATACATAGATAGATGCCTACAGGAGGGAGGACCAAACTTCCATAGACAAACAAATGAGGGATCGTTAACTTCGTCAAGTGTATCACGTAGCTATAAGTGTGACGTCATAACAAATCCAATATGGCGTATAATATGACAAGTTAGAATGGAACCTAGTAGCCGAGTAACGTAATATTGTATTTAAGATATGAATCCAAAAGAAATTCCACACTATTCAGTACTCAGGTAGGTGTGATTGGCGATTAGGTAGGCGACTTGATCCACTTGTAACTGTTCTGTATAAATTGCGCGCTCGCTACGCTCACGTCTTATGTTCATCATTGATGGTATTATTAAATCTCGATAGAATATTTTGTAATCAGTTTTTTTGTATATTTCAATGACGAACAGACCGCCCAGCGATACTTTAGCAATAATGTTCTAGTCAAAAATAACAATACACAAAAAATTATTACCTCTCTACGAAGGTGTCCTATCTTCTTAGGGTTTTATATAAATATAAGAACTCTCAATAGTTAGGTAAAATAGGTACTTTCCTAGGGTACGGTCTACATCACAGATGATTTTGTATCGTACGATATGCCAAAATAAGATAATACACTTCAAATAAATCCATTACATAGATACCTATATAATAGATTTGGCAATAAAACGGAATACATGTTTAATATCATACAAAGCTTAAATTAAATGTACATCTACCTATCTTTTACATTAGAATAATAGGTAAGTAATAGTCTTATTTAGAATTTGATTTTGCTACTAAGTTAATATCACGATTTATGACGTTATTTTAACGATTTATCTGAGTGCCTACGTTTCTTAAGTTTGATGCTAAAGTATCTAAATAAGCATCTTTTTATACAAAAAAATCTTATTAAAAAATACGACATATTTTTTCCTTGTTGTCTTTAATTGAACACGTCATATATTCAATTCAACGATATAAATATAAAATATAATATAATTATGTCAAAATGTTTCAAATGAATGTGACTATTACATAAAATCACACTAATATTATAAAGGCGAAAGTTTGTATGTGTGTGTGTGTGTGTGTGTGTGTGTGTGTGTGTATGTTTGTTACTCCTTCACGCAAAAACTACTGAACGGATTTGGCTGAAATTTGAAATGGAAATAGATAATATCCTGGATTAGCACATAGGCTACTTTTTATCCCGGAAAATCAAAGAGTTCCCACGGGATTTCAAAAAACCTAAATCCACGCGGGCGACGTCGCGGGCATCGGCTAGTAACCCATAAATACTTAACATTGTAATATAAATGGGAAATAAGTGTCTCTACTGTCGCTGTATATCTGTAAGCTTTTAACGGCCCACCCGTTTAAGAGATCCTAATGAAATTTTGCACAGAGTTAGCCTTATGATACCGGGGATGGATATGGGCTACTTATCCCGGAAAATCAAAGAGTTCCCACCGTATTTATAAAAATCTATATCCACGTGGACCACTCGTCTGGTATAAAAATGAATCATCAAAGTTTATTAGGCAAGAGAAGGTTTGTTTAACATTTTCCAAGGTTCTATTTTAATAGTACAGGTTGTCTGTTTGTCAATTAAATGGATCTTGTACGCAGTATTATAAAGTAAATTATCCGTAGTTTGTCGTCTTTTTAAATATATAGATAAAAGTATTATTGTTGACAAACTAAATTATAATAATGAACATGATAATTGATCACGGTACATTATACAAGTGGTGGTAAATAAGAAAATGCATCGTAGTTCGCACGTATCTATATACGCCACGTGGACGTAGATTCGTGTAAACAGTAAACACGGAGCGTACCAAGTTGCCATTAGATTACCACCCCCGCTTTTTTCTGTATCATCACTCCAAAATAAGATTAGCATTTGATTTATATGGGGTTTTTTAATCTATAGATCGGGATCTGGACTTCGTCTGTGGTGGCGTTTGCTGGCGCGCGTGTTGTGTTTTTTTGGAGTGTTTTTTTTTTTGTTAAAACTGACTGGAAAGCGCTCTAAGGCGGTGCCGTGCGTATGTCGGCGAGCGCCGGCACAGACGAGGTCCATACTTGTATAGTTTAACTAACTTGTTACAAATAACTACAAACTTGACATTGGCTAATCTTTGCAAAGCCAGACGAGAGAGAAAAAACAAAGACCGGGATCTAGTTAGGTAGATACGATAAGCTTTTCTTTCACATAGTTTAGCGCTGCGCAGGCTACGCTGCTGGTAGCATTATAGAATTTTAAGCATTTCGTTACCATAAATTCGAATAGAAAAGCATATTTTTTAGCTAAATTCTTTAAAAAGAAAATATTATCTAAGGCTTAAAATGGTCCAATATTTATTTACTTATGAAATAAATCCAGAATACTTACTACGCAACGCTACGAAGATTACGTGGTAGATATTGTAATTCGTAGATATGCGCGTGCTACGCGTACATCTTGTAGGTCTATTATATATTATTATTCACTCGTAGGTAAGTACATTAAACAAAAAATTCTTTCATAATTGCGTAAATTAAGTACCTACTCAAATTTTTGAAAAATATTTGAAGCTATAGTTAAAGAATATAGTAAACCGTCTGGAATTTTAAAAAGATTGCAAAGTAATTCCAACACCTCTGTCATCTGGATAAATATTATTGTGCAAAGTGGTTCGTTAAAACTTTTATTCGAACGCATTATTTGTGATAATTGGTTTTTTCCTGTAGCATTCAGCGTTCGCTGAACAAATAACCTGGAACTGGAGATGACGGACGAAAGATTTTTAAAAACATTTGTTTTTGTCATTTCCTTTTTATTAGCTTATTTTTCCGATTCAATGAGTCACAATGAGAGTAGGTATTTGTTTATGCCGACGAAGTCAGTGTTTAGGTGGTATGGAATATTTCGGGTTTTATTTTGTTGGAAGCTGCAGCAATAGTACTTACCTATATTACGATGGTGTGACGGCCAAAATTAATCTATCTCTAATCCATCGGTGAGTCACTTAGAAACGTTGTTATTTGTCAAAAACTGTGTCATCGTTTTTAGGGTTCCGTACCCAATGGGTAAAAACGGAGCCCTATTAATATCACTCTGCTGTCTGTCTGTCTGTCCACGTGTCACAAGTCTCTAGCTAGTAGATTATTGTGACGGGGGCTATCTCAAAAACTAAACTAGTTATCATCAATATGAAATGTCGATACACCTATTACGCACCATATGCTGTATTTGAATAACAAATACTGAAAATAATGATTTAAGTATAAAATAGTTTGTAAGCTATGACCAAAATAAACGATTTGTTTGGGGTTTTCTTTCACGGTTTATTGCGATGCTCTAGCTCGGAAAAGAACTATTTCGTACACCCAAAACATGATTTTTATAATCATAGTTTTGGTCTCAAAGTGCTATAAAATAGGTAAATTGTAAAGACTGAATGTGACTGTTGTAAAAACGAAACGTAGCTGTGGTGAGGGTACAAAAGGTGGTGTTAAAAAGTAGCGAGGGATGTCGTTCCAAGAAGGTGCTACGAAACGAACTGTGTGCTCCGCGCCGTGTGGTGCTAAAGAGATGCTACGAACCGTTGTGAGGAATGTGTATGGTATAAAAGAGGATACGAGTCAACACGATACAAGGGTTAATCACACTAATATTATAAAGGCGAAAGTTTGTATGTGTGTGTGTATGTTTATTACTCCTTCACGCAAAAACTACTGGACGGATTTGGCTGAAATTTGGAATGGAGATAGATAATATACAGGATTAGCACATAGGCTACTTTTTATCCTGGAAAATCAAAGAGTTCCTACGGGATTTTGGAAAACCTAAATCCACGCGGACGAAGTCGCGGGCATCATCTAGTAGCAATATAATATTGTGTACCTATTTAATGAAAATCTCAAATAATGAACAAATAATTAGCTAAATTAAAATTACTACTAGTTATACCTAGTTAACCTAGTAGTACCTATTTAATGAAAATTGTGCTACGAAACGTAGAGAAGGATGTAAAGGTTGTACAACAAAAAGTAGCGAGGGAAGTGTGTGGTTTCAAAAAATAGCTACGAATCCTTTTGAGGTGCTATGAGATGCTGAGAATGCTTCAAAAAAGGTCGGTAATCGCAGGTCCTGCGTACTTCGTACGTACGTATTAGTAGAGGGCAGTGGTATTGGTATTTAAAAACTGGATGATTTCAAATTATATAAATATATATATATACTTATAGTGTTGTTAAAGTCAGATCCTAATTTTACCTGTATAGGTACCATAAGATTATTAAACTTTTTTATTGCGCTTGACGGCAATCATCTAGACAGGAGTGCGCTTGCCTAAAATGCCTAAATTGACTCAATGCTTTGAAAGTATTAACCTAGGTTATTGCTACGTGGCAGGAAACACGGACGCCAGTAGAGAATTCTAATGCGGTTCGTATCAGAAACGTTATTCGAAAACGTGCCACACCACTTGTCATGCATTTGCTTTCAAATTACGATTGTATTGTGCATCATAGTATTTATAACATACCTGACGCTACGTATATATATTGACAGCTAGATATAGTTATGTGTGAGAGTCAGGTCATTGTCGAGAAGCTGAATGGAGCGACGGAAGCTGGCCGTGCGCCAGCGCATGTGCGTCAAACAAGTTTACTGAAAAACTTTCGGCTTCAAACATAAACATTCTTTCTTCAAGCCTTATGCAGATATTGGTCGATTATTATATTTTTAACCCCGGACCCAAAAAGAAGGGTGTTATAAGTTTGACGTGTGTATCTGTGTATCTGTCTGTGGCATCGTAGCTCCTAAACGAATGAACTGATTTTAATTTTTTTTTTTTTGTTTGAAAGGCGGCTTAATCGAGAGTGTTCTTAGCTATAATTAAAGAGAATCGGTTCAGACATTTCAAAGTTATCAGCTCTTTTCTAGTTTTCTTCTAGAGGTTTTTGTGTCGGGGGGTTTTTTTTTTAATTTTGAGTTATAAGCTTCTTTGTTTTAACTGACGGAGGTAACTAGTAGCTACCTACCTGTATTTGGTTGTTAGGTAAAGTTGTTTATAGATGCAATAAATAATGTTTAATTAGGAATCTACGACGTAAGGGCCCGGCCCGAATTTTATTACTTCGATCGACTAAATGCGTGGACTGATCTTAATAATTCGCAATAAAGATGATTGAATTGAATTGAAAATTGAATTGAATGATTCGATTGTTACACCAAAACAAGATAAGTATTAAATTAAGTAAATAGTATTTTATCAAGAAAGGCCCGTACCCCGTACCTGATGCAGTGCAAACCGCAGTTGGGTTTTAAAACTTTTAAATTATTTGTACATATAGGTATTTGTACAACTATTTAGCAATGTAATCTTAATTGGGTCATACTTGGGTAAGAAATCTACTAAGTACTGTAGGGTAGGCAATCAATCCTTGTGGAGGTGATTCTTGTTCTAAGATTGGGCACGACAGACAACAATACAGTTTAGTTTAAACTTTGAAACTTAACAGGGCTCTCTCCGTCACTCGTTTCATACAATCGTAGTTCCAATTTCATTTGAATATTAAGCAACCAAAGTCCATGAAATTTTGCAGACATATTCTAGAAACTAATATCTGTGTCTGTGGTGTTTTAGATTTTTCTAAAAATATGTAGTTTTAAAATTACAGGGGCTCAAAGATTTGTATGAAAATTTTTAAGACCGCGTGACTTTGAAACCGAATATTTTAAGAGAAATCTGGAAAACCACAGATATAGATATTAGTTTCTAGAATATGTCTGCAAAATTACATGGACTTTGGTTGCTTAATATTCAAATGAAATTGGAACTACGATTGTATGAAATGAGTGACGGAGAGAGCCCTCTTAATTTTGGATAATGGTCATACACAAATCTCTTCAAGAGTTTTGATCTCATAATCTGAATTTCCAAATAGTTATAAATATTGTAGAACTTACCAGAGTCTACTGTTGTATAGGAGTTGACGGTTGTTGTCCGAAGGCTCCTCTGAACTGCTTTCCTAAGGCCAGGGTATCCCTTTTATACTCCACAATTCTTTGAAATTATTCCTTAAAAAATAGGTCGGCTACATGCCACATGAACAAGTTGGAGTCGTAATTTTTTTTTATACCTTTTGCACATCTTAAGCATTAAGTTTCTCAGATAATTAGATAGTTTTGAGGCTAGACAAATCCAGATCTCCTATCGAGTTCATTCAGGTTTTCTCATCTATTAAAAATGAATTTCGAAGGCACTTCTTCCGGAGTCTGTGAGTGACCGAGGGCGCAATTCTGTATAAAAAGTAAAAATCCTTATTTCAAAAGTTAAATACTTGGCTATACTTATATATAATTACGGACACGATATAAACACTTTTTGTCCCATTGGCAGTAGAGATGTTCTTAGTAAATGTTTAGATAATTTTATAACTTTTTTTGTTTGTTTTTGACTAACGTATTTTCTCTTCTAATTAAACTTTTGGCTAATGCCAATAATGTACACGACTGCATAGATATGCCTTAAATCAACTAAATGCCTATTTATGATGAGACTAATAATAACAAAGCTTAGCTGTTAAAAATCAAAGAATGTCGTGACATCCATTGCACAGAGAATATTGGTCTGTGCAATGTGCATCGATGGCAAAGGTGCAAATCTACCACTATCCCAAAATCCATATTTTGCAGATAGACATTTTGATCAAATGTGGTAATAATACACACACTGTGAAAAACTTACCTGGATCTTGAATAGTCTACGAGATAATGTTCTAAATACTTTTACTCTTTTCTTTTTTTTCTTTTTTTTTCTGTATACACTTTTGGTTACCTACCTATGATATTACACCGTCCAATATTTTTCCTATAAAAATCATCTAAATAAAAAATTAATAATGCAAATCCGCCTTAAACCTCTGAGCTGGAAAATGCTTAGACATCAGAAGTGGACAACCCGTTCTGACAGTTTGTGGAAGAGGCTGTTGCTGTCGATTCCTTGGTCTTTTTATCCAAAGTCATCTTTTAAAACTAAAGTACTGGGTACAATTTCATATTAGGAAAAAATAGTCATGTGCGAGTCATGCTAGTACATTTGACCTCAGATTCTAAAACCAATGCATTTGACGCATGTAGCCCTAAAGTAGCCCTATTTTTAACCCCCGACCCAAAAAGAGGGGTGTTAAAAGTTTGACGTGTGTATCTGTGTATCTCTCTGTGGCATCGTAGCTCCTTAACGAATGAATCGATTTTAATTTAGTTTTTTTTGTTTGAAAGGTGGCTTGATCGAGAGTGTTATTAGCTATAAATCTAAGAAATCGGTTCAGCCGTTTGAAACTTATCAGCTCTTTTCTAGTTACTGTAACCTTCACTTGTCGGGGGTATTATAAATTTTTAATTAACACTTGTTCTATCATTTTTCGTCACCATAGCGTAACATTTGACATAACGCCGATTCAATGCTCTGCTAATGCTACTATGCAGTGCACTAAGATAATATGGAGAGTGCGCATTATTATCAGAAGGAACTGTGTCACAGTTTACTCTGACTGACAGCATAGTACGGCCGATGGTACACTTTCAACACGTATTTACTTACGTACCTACTTTATATGTATAAAATGCTTGTCTTCCATGTCTCTCTCTTCCCATAGACGTTTAGACTATCGGCCAAAAGTCTAATGAAAAATGTTGGTTTTGTTCCAGAGATAGGCAGACGTCTTCGAGCGCCGGTCGTACGTCTGCTAGGCGTGCTGAAAACCGTGTATGCGCCCATTGAGCGCGCTGAGCGGCTGTTCCTAACGATGAGCAATCTTTCCACTATGATTGGACAGGTAGGTACCTACCTTTTGGTTCCGTACCTCCAGAGAAAAAGGTACCATTACAGGATCACTTCATTGTCTGTCTACTATTACAGCTGTCGTTTCTGTCAAAACCCGTCAAGGGAATCAAAACCTATAGGGTACTTCCCGTGACCCAGTCATGAAATATGTCGAGTAGCAATTTTTATAACATAAGTAAGGGGAAAAATCCGAAAACTGAATTTTGGCCGCATTTGGCCACTGTGGTAGACAATGACCTAAACCATCTCATTCTGAGACTCATAATATGTACTTCTCATTAAAATTACTAATTCTTCCACTCGAGGTATCGTGGAAAATTCGAGAAAGTGTGAAGATATGTTTCGCTTATTCTAGCCCACAATATTGCTGCCCAGCCAAGGTCCAGAAATCGTTAATTAATATTATTAAATACCTAATTTTTGGCATTTTTCTTTCCAGTTACTCATATTCACGGCGTGCGATCGGCTGCTAGTGTACCGAGGGCGACTGACATGTCTTTACTCACTGATGTTCTACAATGTCGTCACCTATTCCGTCAACTACGTACGCGAGATATGTACCAAAGAGGACTGGTCTCCATACGTGAACTTGACTCCGAACTCCCGCGTCAAACACCTCGCCATGTCCGCGACTAAAATAGTCTTGGAATGGACCAAAGCCGTGACTTTCATAGTGACAATAACCTTCATACTCCTCACGTTAGGTTTGGAGCAAGGTTTGGAATACTTCCGTCCCACAGCACTGTACACACTCATGACTGGTACATATTATTTGCTATCAGAGAAAACGTTCTTGGAGCTTTGGCCTATTGCAGTGACAGCGTTAAAATTGGAGAGGCTTGAAGGAATGGAAGTGTTGTACTGCGGATTTTGGGCTAGGGCGATTACCACAGCTATAGCGATCCCTCTGGTGCCAGCACTGATGTGGAATGAGAGATGGAGATTAGCCGTGTTGATTTTATACTTTTGTGTTATCGTACACGGGCGTTACAGGCTTGGTGAAGCATTTTCCAAGTTGAAAGAAGCTCAGGGTTCGCTGGCAAGGTTTCGTCGTGCGACCGCTGAAGAACTGTCCACTTTAGAGGACGTCTGCGCAGTGTGCCTTGGGACCATGAAGTCCGCCAGAGTGACACCGTGCGCTCACTTCTTCCACGCAGATTGTTTGAGAAAATGTCTCGCCACTAACGACAGATGCCCGATCTGTGTACGTGAATATGTATTTTATTGACGATTTGAAGAGGATTTCGGATAAGACTGCTGGTTTAGCTTGTAGTTATGTAACATTCTAACGTGAATTAGTTATTGGTGTAATTGTGTATAAAACTTAAACGAAACAAAATTAAAGCATCGTATTTTCAATAATTTTCTCACCGAGCTGGGTAGCCTGCTTAAATTTTGGAGTGAGCTCGACTAGTTGGGAGCTGCACCGAACGGATTATACACCAGCGATACAGACTTAAACAACTGAGAAATTTTTATTGCAGATGCTATATAGCTGCCTAGGTAGACGTTCAGGTGATAGTTGTCAATGTGCATCCAGCCTAAATGTTATATGTTTATAACGTTAGGTAATGGTTACTAATGTCGTAATATACTCTTAAAACTATAATGTTATTATGTTGGTGGAAAGATTCTGGCGATAAGCCGAGTCACGAGAGATTCCGGTTTTAAACTAGGTTTCTGAAATTTTATTGTAGAGTCCGAGAAAGTCACTTTTCTTACTATAAAATATACGTATAATCTTACTGATTTCGCGTAGTTTCAAAGAAAGCCATTATTTATTTATCAGTCGTTGAAATACGGCGAAAGAAATTGTAGGAACACTTAATATCTAACAGGTTTGCAAATATTTTTGCACCTATTTTTTTTAATTTAGTTTTATTATGTAGGTACCTAAAGTAGATATTCTATTTTACACTATAGAATAGGCAGGTATAGGAAAAAATATACCTAAGAAAGGTGCCGATTTGCCCGTATGGTAGGTACCTACTTACCTATTTACTGTAATTTATCGAGTAAGTACTAAAATTTTACTTGGGTGGTTAAAAAAGTTTATTTTGCAATGCAATGTAAATTATGTCCTCAGTCTCACTTTCATCCATTTTGAAATTGTAGTTTTATTGGACGCAGACAAATTATTGCAGGATCCCATGCTAATAATTATTTTTAATTTTTTTACTGTAGTTATGTTTTAATCAAGTTACACTAAATATGCCACTTATATTAAAATTTTATATTTTTATAAAACACTTCTTAAATAAGTACTTACCTACTTAGTACCTATTAGTAAATAAATAAAATTGTGGAAATCAAATTAATGTTCTTCAGTTCATATTTTCAGAAACCAAGAATCTAAATAATATTTTTATACTTAATATAAATAATTTTAATTAAATATACTTTTGAGTCAATTTACTTTTATTTAAATAATCCTTTACCTACCAAGAAAAACAGCAGAATTGAAAGAATTGAAATATGCTGAATCGATTTAGGATAAACTTATACCGTCATTATAAAAAGAAATGTATGGGCTAACTACTACTAGGATCACTTTGTTGTCTGTATGTCTAGCTGTCCGTCTGTTCGTCTGTCCGTTTGTCCGTCGTATCTATCAAGAAAACCTTGGGGTACTTCCGTTGGCCTATAATCATGAAAGCAGCAGACAGGCAGGTCTTATAGCACAAGTAAAGAAAAATCCATTCCGATTGTCACCACCTTCAGCCGAAGCCGAAGGTGCGGGTGGATAATAGAGTTTGATCGATTTGTATTGTACGAGTAACATTACAAATCGATATGTTGGACAGTAGGTATAAGTTATAATGTGGTAGTATGATGGTAGGTAGGGTAGAAGTCACAGACATGGATTTTACATTTATATCGCTGGTAGAAGTATTTTCTACTTTTTCTAGTCTAATCACAATACATTATTAGTAAGTAGGTAGATACCTGTGTATTATCTATGACATTAAGTACGACTTTTCAATTACGGGTCCACACCTACCTATAACTACTTGTTTATCGTCAATGCGTCAACCTTTGAATTTTTATTTTCCAGGGTTCCTTCGTCGATTGGTTTTTGCCTTAGGATCCCACGCTGAATTCACACTTCATTGACTCCGTTGGAGCGCGTTGCCATGACATCATATAATTACGTCACGTAAACAACATACTACAGTCTCGCTCTATAACTAAAGCTGTCCTTTTCATACCCTTTCTAACATACTTATAGCCTTCTCTATCTACCTTTTAAAACAGGATAACGTGAGATGCGCAAATCTTATATTTATACTCTCCCTTTCCCTTTAATACGTTTTCTATACATATGAAAGAGACGAAACGATGTACGGTCCACAGAATCTATTTAAGGCAGCCCAGACTCAACTCAGTTGAATCGGTATGTTGTGGTTGAAACGCGTTGTGGTAACTCGATAATAAATTAAAACACATTGTTTGCGCTGAAATATTTTCGTCAATGAAAATGTGAATAGATTGGTTTGATATATAAGTACACAAGTAGAATTTTGTATCAGATGGACATTAAAAGGTTAGTATGGCCATAATATTACCTACGTACCTACACGAATGCATTTTTTGATTAAAAAAACTGCGATAAGCTTACCTATATACATTTGTTACTGATAAGTCGGAACATGAACAATGTTTACGAATATTGAAAACTTGTACCTGTAATAAGTGGAATATAAATGGGTTGTTTTTAGGTCAGTAAGTAAAATAATATTATAACAACTATATAGCTTTTATACATTACTGATAACGGAACAATGTTTACGAATATTTAATACTTTTACAGTTTACCTACCTGTAAATGGTAATAAATGGGATATTTAAATGGGCTGTTTTTAGGTCAGTAGGTAAGTAAAAAATTACATAATATATCTATTGCTTTTATATTTTTATGTCAAAAATCGTATTATGCTATCGCTACTAATATGTTTTTTTTTTATTACTTTATTTACCTAAGTATTTAGTTCCTTTACTGTACCTACTTATTTATTAAAGTAGTTACCTATAAGTGAAATTATCTACCTTACCTTTATACAGTATATATAAAATTACTAATAAAACAAATATAGTAGATATTGGATAGCACAGCTACCTACTTTCGCATCTCTTATCGGTGAAATTGAATTATTGAAAAACCATAGAGACTTGATCCTGCATAGGAATAAAATTCTATTGGTTCTTTACTTAGTTTTAAGCAAAGTAAGGAAGTAGATACTAGGTAAGCTATTGAGGTAAATAAACATACCTAGGTAGGTACTCGTAATATCCGAGAATACATATCTACAAATGTTACTATCGAGTATCGAAGCCGTATCCTCGGATACGTCCTCGAGTCATCGCGACGCCAAAGCTTACGTCATGGTTCTAATCTTATGAGGTCCACCGAAATATTCACACAAAAGTATCCTTAGACCTCAGAATCCATACTAAGTAATCCATACTACTTTTACATATTTAGATTTTTATAGATATTTTCCTTCACCATTAAAGCTAGTGTTATTTAATTACATAAAACGCACATAACTCTTTTCTCTCATAAAAGATATAGAAACGGGTTATCCCAAAAGTTACAACTAGTAAGCGTCTACGCGGCACGTACGGTATGGTACGTATCTACATAAGTATCACCTAGCGGTACGTACCGCGCCGGTAGGATGGTAACCAGTCACGGCCGAAACTTCACACCAGATCAGACCAGACAAATTCAAAATTATTAACTCCCAAATTGTCTTTTCAAAAAAAATTTACGTATTGAAAAATAACTAAAAGATTAAACCTCGTAATTTTTCCTGAAACCTTATCTAGGTACTACTAACCTACGACTGGTGATAGCCTAGTGGTTATGACAACCTCCTAATCGAAGGTCGGAGGTTCGATCCCGGGCACGCACCTCTAACTTTTTGGAGGGAAAGTTGCGTTTTAAGCAATTACATAAATAAGCCGTCGTCGTGAGAAAATCTGCATGCCAGGGAGTTAGTTCTCTTAACTTAAAAAAAAATCTAAATTCAAAATATTTTTATTCAACACTTTTACAAGTACTCGTCAAAAGCATCTACCACTGGTTCGGAATGCCTTTCCTACCGAGAAGAACTAACACGTTAACGTTCTTAAAGGTGTAGCTATGAAGTCTGCCAACACAGGTGTCTGCCAAACCACACCATAACCAGCTCTTTTCATATTGAGAGGAGACCCGTGTTTGATGAAATAACGATGCATTTCTACCTACTAAATGCTTCAATCATGTAACGAATTTTTCAACAAGTTTCAATGTTAGTTACCTCATCCTTGTCATTATCATTTGAATTGACGCGACCGCGCCTCGACACACTGTCTATAATTTTTTATGAAACGAACTAATTAGCTACTGTAATTATTATGTTAGACATTGTTTACATTCATAATAGGCATATCATTCATTATTATATATGTTATATATTATATACATATATGATTATATGATTACTTAAGTAAGCGATGCTATAAACATGACCTTTATTGTAAACAATGGTAGATAGATATAAAAAGTTTCCACAGGTGCAATGCACCTGATTGATTAATTAATGGCATTATGCAATTAAATAAATAGCCTGCAGAGTATCTAATGCTAATCTATCATAGTCATTATTCTAGCTTATATTTAGGTATTTTCCATACATCATTGCATTTTCCTCTTCTAGAAATACTAGCAGTTTCCCACGAATACGCACGCGTGCAGTTTCTGATTTCCCTTGAGAAATATTTCCGCTGCAAAAGGCCTATCGCCGCCAAAAAGGCAGATAAGCCTTCTCCACTACGTACAAAAAAAGATTCCGACGAATCGAGAACCTCCTCCTTTTTTAGAAGTCGGTTAAAAACACTTTCTTGCCCAAATGAAAAATTCCTCGGAACGCGAGAGAATTCCTGCGACTTCGCGGGAATTTTCTTTCTCGGTAGAATTAATTGTGTATTTTACAGTTGCAGTGCAGTTTTCTTTAGTTATGTAGGCTCGTATATTCGAAACTTTGTGGAGCAAAAGAGTTGACATTTTTCCAAAACTTCCCTGTATAGGTACTAGCAACCCGCCCCGACTCCGCACGGTAACTTATGAAAATTTTCTTAGAAATCCCCTTTTGAAAATAAAATAGTATGGATAAATTATTATAATTGTTTGTTAGCATTTAGTTTCGACAGTTGGTTTTGAAGTGATTTTTGTGCCAAAATTAACCAATTTCGTTTCGACTTGATAGGTACCAGCCCTAGTGGTACTTTCAAAATCAATGGTACCAGCATTGGGAAGGATTTAAAAAATAGAGCAAAAACATTACTCTTGTAATTTTTTTCTCCTAGGTAGATACATATTTTCTTCCCGACACTCCTGATAATATCTGATTATTCAGAAGTGGACAGCGATGATATTCGAAATCGATTTACACTTTTGCAACGCGCGTACCTATTGCCAAATGTGAGGTTACTAGTTAGTTACAACCGAATATAAAGTGGCATTGCGTCATGCAGTTGACGAGATTACGAGACTCGGTGAGTTATAGGTATGTAAAGTATATGTCTAAGTATTGTGTAGATTGTGTAGACTCTAGCAACACTAGGCTCACGTTGAAATTCCGGACCGAAATTCAAATAAAAGTAATAATTACCTTACTAGTAATTCTACGAGTAGTATGCAGAAGCCTTCAAAAGTTCATTAAACTTCAGTGCATCTCAGCATCTAAAGTGTAACTCAGCCGGAGACATATTGTTATGTACAAAAGTACCTATAGCTGCCAGGCCTTCAAAATCGGTCCCGCTGCAGTATCGTGATTTGTAAGTAGAATGCTTAAAAGTCTTCTCCTGCGTCACTTTAGCGCCAAAATTAATTAAAGAAACTTTTTTTGCGAATTTTTTTCTTGAGTATTAAGTAGGGTTTCTCATATTTGTTTTTGAGGAAATCTGGGAAATTGGTGGTTAGACCACTCTGTACCTACAGAAATCAAGGCATAGAATATTTTGAATCCTTTTACTTGATGAATAGAAAGGTCGTTATCCTAGGTATGTTCGAGAGAAGATCTGAAAAATTGGTGGTTAGACCACTCTGCATTAAAAATTCAAGAAGAATAATTTGAATCCTTTCATTTGATGAAAAAAGTGGTCGTCGTGATATGTCTACCAGACAAAATTATTCATGTATTGGAAATCAAGACAAAGAATATTATTATGAATCCTTTTATTTGAAAAAGATAAAGAAAAGGTTGTTGTCCTATGTCTACGAGAGTAAATGAAGAAAATTGGCGTCTATGACTCATGTGATGTCTTTACTATATAATTTTGATCAGCTTTATTATCATTATTAGCACTGAGTTATTGAACTCGAGGCAGACAGAAATAACCAAGTAAATAAAAGTATTTTTCTCCTGAACTGAGGGCTACGAGTGCTACGACCTTTCCAGAGTTCAGTTTGCATTTAGCACATAGAAGATACATACATTATAATAATCTAATCTGTTAGATAGAAATGTCCGAGTATTTACTTAATCAAACCTCTTCTGTTAAAATTTTTCGAATACCTACTTAATACTTACTCGTACCTTGGTACTACATATTCGTTCTTAGTTATTAAAAATTAATCAGTAGCTTAGGGTAGGTATAATAATCTACTTTTAAATTTTAACCGACTTCCTAAAAGGAGGCGGTTCTCAATTCGCCCCGTTTTCCGAGATTTTTAGACCGATTTAGAATTTTTTGTTACCAACCGTGTACAATCTTTGCACACTGGGTACAGGTCTCCGCTCAGCAGGGCGATTCAGAACACTTCGATTCGGTAACTTATCGTACGAAGAGTGTCCTGAATGGCCCTGCAGATTTGACCATAGTCTACCATACTGGCCCAGCGCGAATTAGCGGTCCTCGCAAGCCTTTGAGAGCATTATGGACAACAAAAGTTCAGGTTTCCTTACGATGTTTTCCTAGCAAGCATATTTAGTTGCTTAAAACGCACATAACTCGGAAATCTTAGAGGCGCGTGCCAGGGATCGAACCCTTCTTATTCTGAGAGTAGGGAGACCTGTTCTTGGGCCGGCGATCGGGCTCATATACCTATCTAATTTCAGACTTGAAATGAAAAAAAACTGAACGATAGACAGAATTTTTGAATGCTTTTCAGATAATTTTACGGTACCTCCTCCTTATCAAAGTATGATCTCACGGACGAGACGATTCTTATACATATATAGTAGCGTACTAGGTATAGCCAATGAATCACAAGTCAGTATTGCATCTACTATGAAATGAGGTCTTGGGAACGATTTTTGGCTTGCGGCCAGTCTCGGGATAAAGTCGATTCAGATAAATGATTGAAATTCGAAGCCTCGGTAGGGAAGCAGTTATAGCACAGTAGACCAGGCGGAAAGAAATTCAACATATCGTCGGTCGCAATCAAACCTCACTCGTCTAGGTATTTTCCTACACTCTTTTTTTTTCTTTTTCTTCTTTTTCTTTTCTTTTTCTTTTTTTTTTCTTTTTTTTTTGGCTATAAAGTCCATTACCTAGATATTTTTCATCTCTACTGTATTTTTTCTTTCGGACTGTTATATTGCTGGCCCTAAAGGCCGCTACAGCGTCACGTCACCGGTACTGACTATGCAGTTATAAACATATTAGAGGCATACGCACCGTCTAACATAATATTAATTTGAATTTGAACATCAAAGCATTCTTTCAAAACTAGTTAACCTTGATGGGTGTGCCGGCTGCCGAACTGTGACGATACTTTGTGTTACATAGTACCAACATAGTACTATAAGTACCTACCTGTCTTACAAATAATTCATTAATAACCGGCCAAGTGCGAGTCAGACCCTCGCGCCGAGGGTTTCGTACTCGGGTAATTTTCCCGACATTTTGCACGATAAATCAAAAATTCATAAAAATAAATAAAAATCTGTTTTAGAATATACACTATACAGGTACCCTTTGATATGATACCTCACTTGTATCTTACTTTGAAAATTAAACATATTTTAATTTTTTTTATTAATTATGTACTTAACCACAAATTCATAGTTTTCGGATTTATTTCTTTACTTGTGCTATAAGACCTACCTACCTGTCAAATTTCATGATTCTAGATCAACGGGAAGAACCTATAGGTTTTCTTGACAGACATGACGGACGGACAGACAGACAGCGGAACGGAACCCTAAAAATAATTGTAAGTATATTATTTTGGCTAGCTCAGTTTTTTATGCAAAGAATTAATCGGCCTGATTATCATTCCACGGGGACTGACTTGTAGATAGGCTAGGTTTTATTGTAAAACATTCTTATTGGAATGCACAATCTTGACCAAAACTTGACATCTGATGCAAATATCTAATGATGTGATGTGACGACTTATTCCTTTGTGATCCCACTATCTTGCTGAGAGGCAGTGCGAGCATAAAAAACTTTAGTTAGGTACTTAAGTTACATACGTGCGTATACTTTACACTGTGAGCTCAAATGGGAGCTTTAATGGAATAAGTCGATGAGAACAGAGATGCAACGCTTTTGTGCCTATAGACTATAGAGGAAATCTATTTTCTTGCGTGTTTATGGACGCACATTTTATTTATTCTAAAATATTACGTACTTAGTCACCTACCTACCCAGTCTACTTTTTTTTTTGCATAACAAAACTGACCAACCAAAGCCTCAGGGAATGCGAACCGAACGTAACTTTTTCGCTAATTAGACTCCAATCGCATGTTAGTTTCCAATAAACATTATCGCCATGGGATCCAAAAAGCTGTTTGTTATCTAGCGTATAGGTATTTATAGAGTTATTAATTATTATTATTATTTAGACACATTTTTGTTTTACAAGACAAAAAACATACAGTTGGCTGGCTCATTTTTTGCGCAACGGATCAGCCTGGCTGTCCAACGCGGAAATGCAGCCAGTATTCTTGGCACCACTCCACGCGGGCATGATTTGTATAGTAATTAGATAAGGCTAGCTTTAAGTTTTATTGTAATATTTTCAATAAAAAAAACATACAGTCGAATTGAGAACCTCCTCCCTCCTTTATTGAAGTCAGTTAAAAATACCCTTACGTCGAAGGGTTTTTCATCAATGTAGGAGCATTTTTATACCTAAGTCTATAGTTCTATCCAGACGCTAAGCATTACCATGCAGAAATCTCACAGCTTTTACAAATTCGTCATGTTAACTTTTAACTATTAAAGAACTTTTAAAAGTTAACTAAGAAAACTCCTTGTTACTCAGGGTCATAATAAATAAGTAATAAACAGTAATCACGTATTTTTGTTTCAGAATGGAAACAAGATAAGCATCAGTCACCATGACTCTGCTGCTTTACGACTATTACGACCTCCAGGAGCGCGCGTCAAGGCATCTTAACGTTTGGAAAGGTATGACCACTGGTTTAAGGAAAATAAATTGGTTTAACTCACCCAAATACAAAGCTTTGAATCCACGAAACTTTTAAATGGTCACTTAAACGGAAAAATTGTTCAGGGAACCTAGTATACTTATAATAATTATCATACTCCATCGACTTGACTTTCCGAGACATCGACTAAAGAGTAAAGTAGCCTATCATCCATCCTAGCCATCCGAGATAAAAAGTAGCCTATGTGCTAATCCAGGGTATAATCTATCTCCATTCTAAATTTCAGCCCAATCTGTCCAGTAGTTTTTGTGTGAAGGAGTAACAAACACACACACACACACACACACACACATACAAACTTTCTCCTTTATAATATTAGTGTGATTTTAATAAATAGGTTATATAATTAATAGGTTGCATATGTATAAACAATACATATAGGTATAGATTGAGCTTGTATGGCCCACACACTTCTACATTACCACTAGGTACTACAATAATGATAACAAAAGATAAAAATATCTTATCCCACATGATGTAGGGCGTGATACACCTAGCTACATATTTGTGGAATGAGGCCGGTTTATAGGGATACCATAAATTGTGGCTATCGGTGTAATTACGGTATATTTAGATGCAATAGACGAAATATGATAGACGAGAAAACAATAACGATCGGCGAGATAATGTAGACGAAACGGTAGACATATAACCAAAAGATAGATGAAATGGGATCCAAAGCCTATTAGGAGACGAGATGATATATACCTAGACGATAGGTATGTGAATTGTGGAGACGATAGATGAGAGTTGAAACAATCTGATGAACACATAACCACTCTTTCGCGTTGCACAGTCGGCTAGTAATATTAATAGTGGAGTCTATATAATACTAGACGATAGAAAAATAGACAAGCTGATAAGTGACACCGTAAAGGAAAAACCGGCCAAGTGCGGAGACTCGCGCACTGAGGGTTCCGTACTCGGGTATTTTTCTTCCAACATTTAGCACGATAAATCGAAAAATATTATGCATAAAAATGAACAAAAATCTGTTTTAGAATATACAGAAGCTCTTTCATATGATACCGCACTTGGTATAGTTATCTTACTTTGAAAATCAAAACATATTTTAACTTTTATTTCGGATGTAACCACAAATTCACGGTTTTCGGATTTATTCCTTTACTTGTGCTATAAGACCCACCTACCTGCCAAATTTCATGATTCTAGATCAACGGGAAGTACCCTATAGGTTTTCTTGACAGACACGACGGACGGACAGACAGACAGACAACAAAGTGATCCTATAAGGGTTCCGCTTTTCCTTTTGAGGTACGGAACCCTAAAATAAACAAAACTATTCTTAAACCAAACTGCGTAAAAATCTTATTAATATTTCAAAGGATATTCTTATTAAGTTAGATAATTTTTCTTTTCTTTCCAGCATGGCACTTGATACTGTACGCCCTTGCTGCAATCTTTGGGATTCTCAACTATGTGTTCCTTCACAATACCATGCAATTGGTCGATAATAACTGCGTATTATTTCCGAGAGAACTGGCCTTCCGTTCAATAGAACTGCCCGCGCCAGCAAACATAAGCTCAATAGAAGATACAGTTTTGGCCAACAGTACGACGACAGAAAATCCTGTAAAAGATGATGACGATGATGCTCAAAATATTCCCGCCCTAGTAGCTAGTGAAACTACAAATGGAGAAGAAAAAAATGCAACAATAACCAAAAGAGACGTGACCAATTCAAATAATACGAGACAAAATGACACCGATACATCTTCTAATGAGAATGACGTCATTGTTCTTTCCGGTAAGTTATAAACATTATATGGGCACGGTTATGGTATTTAAAGTTTGTGTCCTCGTAGGTCGTAATAAAAATGCCCATAAATGTACTGTCGTAATCTTGATGTATTTTCTGTCGTCAGGATAGTTATACAATACGGTTTTACACCACACTCACATTACAAGGGTAAGGGTCCCCATAATTATATGAGTCGAGTCAACACATTAGTTTGTCTATGGGGTTTCATCATGATCAACTCATCGCCGGCTCACTACTGAGCACAAGTCTCTCCTCAGAATGAGAAGGTTTTGGCCATAGACTATTACGCTTTTTAGTGCGGATTGACAGACTTCACACTCCTTTAAGAACATTATGGAGAACTATCAGACATGCACGTTTCCTCATGATGTTTTCCTTGACCGACCACTAGGAATCACTGCTTTTTTGTCCGTTATTAGCATTGCAAAAACATTGCTATAAAAGTGTGCAGGAACTAACATAACCTACTACCCTTCTTTAAACTTTTGTTGCGTTTTGTTGGGAGACTGCAGAAATTGATATAAAATTGATCAAAAGTTTTCCTGTTTCCCAGCAAATGAAACTCATCGATTAGTGCTGGATACTTCAAGGACTCTGTTCGGATGGGACTCGGACTGCCAGTACGCGGAGTACATGCCCATCATGTCCATGATACTCGCTGCAGCGTGGGCCACTTTCTTCGTCATGTGTCCAGGTGGCGGATATTCTAGATCAGGGTAGGCAACTTTTACCTTTTATAACTGGAAATTATACATTTCTAAGAACAAATCTGCCAGGCTGCTGGGTTGCCTTAATTTTGTCTTTATAAGAAGGCCATAAATGTACGTATATGCCAAACATCATACATGGCATACTTACGAGTACCTTGCTGTAACTAACTTACTGTAAGTACCTAGTTTCAATGTTTATAAAAACTTTCTTTAATTTTCGTGGAAAATTCGCTAGGAAGATACGATCTTTGTACGCTCCTGAGGTCAAAGTTTTTTCCGGTACTAATTTGGCATTGAGTCATTGTGAATACCTAATTATTATTATTAGGTATTATCACTATCAGGAATTGGATTCCCCATTTATTTTAATTAATATTATGAATTATTATCACAGATAAGGTTGAAGGTTACTCCAATTAAAACTTATCTTCGTTTGTTCATTTATTATGAATATGAAAAATACACTTTATATTTTGACATAAGATTTTTACACCTTTGTTACCTAAAGCCACCATGATCCAAACTTCATAGTCGCTGGCCGTTCCACCCTGTGTTGGGAACAATATGCAGAAAAACTTTCAGCTTTTTTAAAATAACGATAGTCTGGCACGCGCTGGCTCTCTCTCTCTCTCTCTCTCTCTCTCTCTCTCTCTGTATGTTATGATCGATCAATTTAAATTTCATTGAAGTTCTTGAATTTCCTTCGTCGCTTGTGTTGCAGTCTTCAACAGCCCTGGCGTATCCTAACCCCTGCGCTGCTGTTCGCGCTAGTAATGGTGGGTTTGACCGGCCACAGCTTCACCACCACCAACAGAGGCCTCTTCGCCTTCTGCTCGGCTTTCTACAACACCACTAATGCTACCACGTGAGTAACAAGCTAACTTTGCGGCGCGAATGTTAATAAAAATTGTGCATGTTCCTTCCCATCCAGGTTAGCCCGCTCCCATCTGCATCATCACTTACCACCAGGAGAGATTGCAGTCAAGGGCTAACTTGTATCTGAATAAAAAAATAATGTATACCTATGTGTGTAAGGTGTAATAGGAAGTACTTAGGTACAGTTTTCAATTTGCATTCTGTATCTACTTACGTACTTACTTAAAGTAAGTAATTAATTTCCTCAATTAAGGATGTTACCCAATGTCGTTCCACTCAGATAAAGAGTAATTTATAACTTATTACCTCTTATTTATTTAACCTCTAGTATTAAATCTAAATGGCAAAAGTAAAAGTGGATCTAGTGTGCAATGTGTACCTATACTAAAACCAAAAACTGGTTAAATACCTACAACTAGTAGTTATCATAAATTATAGCTCCACATCAAATCTATTTTTTAGTTCGATTGCTCAATATTTATATTTTACTGGCGTTATATGCTCAATATTTATATATTCCCGCGATTTCGTCGCGTGGATTTAGATTGGTTAAATCCCGTGGGGACTGGGGATTTTCCGGGCTAAAAAGTAATTTATGCCATTCTCCAGATCTTTAACTAAGTACGAGTACCTATATCCATTATCCATGCGAAAAACTCGCCGATCCGTTGCTTTGTTGCGGCGTGATTAACGGACAAACTAGCAAAACAATAAAACAATGAACAAAAACACATTTATTATAATATAGGTATGTAGTAATAGACCTAAAGAACATAGCGGGAAGTTTGGTGGATGAGGAAAGCGGAGGATCATGTATGGTGGCGCGCTCTTGGGAAGGCCTGTGTCCAGCTGTGGACGCAAACAGGCTGATTGGTTAAGTGAGGTAGTGATCGCGATTGATTTAAGTCATCGATCGATCGAATTATCTAAGATAGATCTAATTTCCAGATGCTCATCCGTGGGCCCCTTCCTGGAACGATCGTGGAATGCCTCGTGGAGCTTCGGTGGGCGTGCGGCCGCCGCGCGCGCCGCCAGCGCCGGCGTGTGGGCGAGCTGGGCGTGCGCCGCCGCGCTGTTCCTGGCGCGCTGCCTCACCGCGCCCGACTTCAGCGTCACACGCACCGGCGCTTACCTCAAAGACCCGCAGCAGGTCTGTATTGTACATACTCTACTTTTAACTTTACTTTTAACTTTTTTGTCTAAGGTACCTAGGTCGCAAAAAAAAGTTACGTCGATGTACCTTCGCAGAAAATCTCTGTAGCTTTCATAAAAAATCGGTTAAACAGATAGGTCGTAAAAATCTAACGACGGACAGACACATTTTTACAATGTAGTAGAATAGATTTATCAGTTTAGCCCCAGAAACTTTTTTTAATCTTAGACTAAAAGTAAATGTTATTTTTTGCAGCGACTCACACCCTACCTGAAAAAGTCATCGCGCCGCCATGCCCCTAACAAATCCAACAACAATTCGCCGACAAAACGAGAAACCGCCTCAATCAGATCTGAACCAACCATGACCACGGAACTAGTCACGGCATCAGTGGAACATGGGCAGGACACAGCGCCCACGACGCCCCAGTTTTCGCCCATCAAGAGATTTGAAAAAGAAGACATTGAGATGACGACAACGCCTTATTAATAAAGCTGAAGACAGAGGACAGAGCCAAATCGAATCATATTTGCCCAATTATTCTCCGTTAAGTTTAAAATATACCTACAAATTATATTTATTTGTGTTAGTAGGTAATGATTAATGAATAAAGCATAATAGATTTAGCTAAGTTATAAGATGAGAGTTTAGGTTAAAAGCAAATGAGAAAGGAATCAAATGACGCATTTAAATTTTGTTATATATTTTATTGTGTGGGTACCTAGGTACTTTATAAAGTGTTGATTTTTGTATTGCTATTTTGATTAATGTTGTTTACGAAATAAAATGATAAAGAATAAACTTGGATAATTATTAATTTCATTTAAACCTATGCGAATGTGTACCTATTATAGACTTCATCCCAAAAATTAAGAAATTCCTATGGGATTAAAAAAAAACGGCCAGGTGCGAGTCAAACTCGCACACGGGTTCCGTAGTACTACAGAAGTAAAATGGTAAGAATCAGAGGCTTATTAGTTGTTATTAATTATTATTATCAAAAAACTGTTAGTAAGACCATTGGTTTTATTTTCTTGGAAAACATGCCCTTCCTTTATTAACCTTATTTTATATTATATTAGATTTTTCGATTGGGAAACTTCGGATATAAGGTAGGTACTTATAGATATTTTTTCGGCATTTTGCAGGGTAAACGAAAAAATTATTTGGCATAAAAATCTATTTTAGAATGTACAGGTAACAAAAACCCTTTCATAACCATACAGAACCCAACTTGATATACTTAGTTATATTAGGTACCTACTTTGTTTTCCCTCCTTTTTTAATTAAACTAAAAACAATTTTCGTTTTTTTTTATTCCAATAATGCTGGGCCACTATTGTTAATTACTAAGCTACAACTATTCCAAATTTCATGTCGATAGTTTTAACAGTTTCTGAAATAATCGACTGTGACAAACAGACAGACGGACGGAGAAAGTCGCACCACAAAGGTTCTGTTTTTGCCATTTTGGTACGCAACCCTAAAAACCTAAATCGGCGCGCACAGATTGGCTACAGCGTCTACAGCATAGACCAGGAATCCGGAGGTCTACAGCTTACCAACCGAATAATACTCACCTTTTATGATTTCTATCACTTAGCTTCATAATATTTACAAAGTATCTTTTTTTTTTTTCCTCTCGTCTGGCTTTACAAAGATTAGCCAATGTCAAGTTTGTAGTTATTTGTACTGTTGTTTGTAGTTGTTTGTAGTTAGTTAAACTATACAAGTATGAACCCCGTCTGTGCCGGCGCTCGCCGACACACGCACGGCACCCCCTTAGAGCGCTTTCCAGTCAGTTTTAACAAAAAAAACACTCCAAAAAGGCAGAGCACGCCCGCCAGCCAACACCAACACAGACGAAGTCCACAAAGTATCTAACTAGTTATTTTGGCTTCATAGTAGACCATGAAAGTAGAACTATTGTCTTGAACGCATCAATATTTAATATACCTACTATACTCTGTGCGGTCGAAGACAACTGTCAATGTCACATTGACAAACATTTGACTTTTATAAACGTCTGTTTACAAAATATCTTATTTTTGAAATTTGAAATGAGTAAAAATTTCAAGGAATAAAAACACAAAGATTTATTCAACAGAATAGAATGATATTTTACCAGGTAAATAGACTCTTTTACAAGCCCTATGCAATCAATAAATTGCTTCGCTACGTGCATAACGAAACATCAGTTTCTTCGAATGTGTTATATCCTCTTCGAAGTCGTGGTTTGCTGAAAGTAGCGGGTGAAGATGCCTCGGTATTCCTGCAAGGACTCGTCACGAACGATATGAAGCATTTAGAGGAGGGCGCCAGGTCCATGTACGCTATGTTCCTCAACAACAAAGGTAGAGTCCTATATGACACAATCATATACAAATGGGACAAAGAAGACTCCTTTTTGATAGAATGCGATAGACAACTAATCAGCGTACTACAAAGACATCTTAAAATTTACAAATTGAAAAGGAAAGTGGACATTAAAGATGTTAATAAGGATTATTCATTGTTCGCTTTGACTTCTCTAAATGCACCAAATATATCTTACGTCTTATCTTTAATGCCTGATCATTTTAAACCTGTAACTGACAGTAAAATAAATGTTTACAAAGATCCTCGCCTCACTGAGCTAGGATACAGAGTAATATCCTACATAGATGTTAAAGATTCAGAGGTAGCTCAAACTGTTGGCAAAGATATTGTGTCAGAGAGAAATGAAGATGGTTACAAGTACTTGAGGTATAAGCTAGGAGTCAGCGAAGGTGCAGAGGATTTGCCACCAGGCACAAGTTTTCCACTAGAGGCTAACTGTGACTACCTTCACGGAGTGAGCTTCCATAAAGGCTGTTACATAGGCCAGGAGCTCACAGCCAGAGTTCATCACACTGGAGTTATTCGTAAACGGATAATGCCTCTTAAATTCAATGAAACTATATCAAAGAGCATAGAAAGGGATTCTGTAATCACAGCTAGCAATAATCCTAAGAGCAATTTGGGGAAATTAAAAGGTGTTGTTAACAATTATGGATTAGGGCTAATAAGAATTAAAGAGGCTCTGGATGCAAAAATTTTAAGTGTTGGCAACTATTCAGCTGAGGCTGTAAAACCTGCTTGGTGGCCAGTTGAAGCTCCAAAGGAGCTCCCTAAAACTGAATAATCAATATTTTCTTGTTATTAAGAATGAAAATTTCTATTAGAAGCATGTATATATTTATGTGGCCTTGTAACTTGTAAATATATCATTAAAATAACATATTGTAATTGTTTTCTTAACTTATTTATTAATCTCAATATTAGTAATTACAATCTTGAAGTGGGATTTTAATAACAAAATACATATACATTAAATATATAAAATAAGCTAGGTATAAATTTTATACCTAGCTTAAAGTGAAAAATCAAATATACAAGTTGATTTTTATATAAAATTTTTTGTTTGTCTGTCCATTGGGCAGACACAAACAGATGCAACAGAGACCTACCTAAACTTGGGAATATGTATTTTGCCATAAAACAAAACACAATAGACGCGCCGCGCCTTGGCTACTGTCCACCACCGCCTTTACAAAAGTAAGCAAGTAAACAAAGCTAAGTTTGAATTCACCTCAGCTCTGTCTGTGTGTTAGAGTAAATAAACCATAAGCGCCATAAGTTGCTAAAAATCAGATGGTGATTGCTTAGGGACTTAATCTAGAAAACGCCCCGGGTGTGTGGATGGAACGCAGCAAAGACAAAATATATGGCGCTCTTTCTTCTCTCTGAGCTATTTTCCATCTATTCATATATGGCGCTCAATGGAACGTAATACAGCAAGCGCCCGTTTTGTTCCTAGCGCCTTACATTTTGTATTCCCAGAGACGCGTACTCGCGCCTGGGTGGCTTGCTATATCAAACTGCCCATTTTTTTCTGATACAAGTTAGCTCTTGTCTGCGATCTCAGCTGACGGTAAGTGATGATGCAGTCTAAGATGGAAGCGGGTCAACTTGGAAGGGGAATGGCAGTTTCAATAAACCTATTCCCTTTTTGTTTCTACATGGCATTGTTCCGGAACGTGAAATCGCTTGACGGCACGGCTTTGCCGGTAGGGTGGTAACCGTATGGCTATCATACACAGTAGAAACATCAAAGTTAATAAATCATCTGTAGAATTAAAAGATTCTTATCATTTTCCAGTTAAATGGATAAACCGCAGCAAAAAGATGCAAAAGACGAAAATACTCCGGAGACTTATACTTTCAAATGTTCTGCTTGTGATATGATTGAAGAGGCCCACTACAAAGGTACAAATCCACCATTCTCACGGAAAATAGAACTCAAATACCCCAGCTATGTGATGAAAGATCCATTCAGCCCCCCAGGAAAAGGAGAGATCTTAGTTTTAGGGGGGGATTGTGATATGTGCCAGAAACCTGTTTGTATAAGTAAGCAATGCAGCATCTTTTATCTAAAAATCTATTGTTTAGAATGTGTACGTAATTCATTTGATAAGTTTCCAACTGAACTAACTAGTAAATTAAAACTTAATTAAAAATTATTTTTAGTAATTGTTTCATTTATAATAAACTACAGGTACCTATATCGTTTCACTGAGACGGCTCGTGACGTAGGTCGTGGGTTGCGGGAGGGTTAATAGTTGGACGTAAAGCATGTGCTACACGGTTTCAAACGGCGGTTTGAAACAGTGTAGATAGTTGTTTTATGCCAAATTTCGTTTGACCTTTAAACACCCTTGGCAGCAAGACTTGCGTTTGAAACCGCTGGTAGAAGCGTTGGTTTGAAACCGTCTAGCTGCTTGTTTAAAACTTCGCGTACGACAGTCACGTTGCAGCGGCGAGCGCAGCCAGACGTACGCGACGACGACGTTCTCAAAATGGCACGAGAAGAAGAAGAACGAGAAGTAGTTACAGAACTTCTCGATCTATATAGACTTGCCCTGCCTTTGGGACTTAATATGCGAGTCGTACAAAGACTCAACAGAGAAAACTTCTAAGAAGATTTTTTTTCTTTCTTTTTTTTTGTCTTCAATTGCATACAAAAGAGCAAAACACACCCCTACTCTTTGTTCTTTAGATAGGTAAGGCGCCATGACGTCGTTGTAGTGAATATACGGTACGAGCGTAGAGACGTCCTATTCACGCAACGTTCTATAAAAACTGATGGTTTCAAACATGTTTTAAACCGTGTAGCCGGCAAAGCGCAAATCTGTTTTTTCTGTTTCAAACCGCCGTTTGAAACCGTGTAGCACATGCTTAAAAATCACGAATTCAAGGTCGTCGACACCCTCCCGCAACCCGCGCCCTGCCTCACGAGCCGTCTCAGTCAAGTGGTACATTAGAAGTACTTAATTAACCTAATTCAAATTATAAATTGACCTAATCAGGAACCGAACCCAAAAGTTCTCGTGAGACCACTTCGTACCACTGTGCCATAGAGGTCACATAAGTAGGTATTATTATGAAAGGAACAAGTAACTAGGAATCGAGCTTGATATTTAAAAAGAAAACAGGCTTTCATTATAACCACTATGCCACATGGGTCATCAAATCAAAATGATAAGGGTACCTAACGTGATGTTTTAAATAAAATAAAAAAAAACACTGTTTTACAAAATACTGTTTACTTTGGCTTTCCAGTCCGATTTACAGTATTTTTTTATTCAATTTTCACAAATAATTCAATAACACAGATTACTCCGAGCGAAATTTTCATTTCGATCACTTTAATGTAAGTATAATACACAAATTCAGATATTTAAAAAAAAGCAGCCAGCATCACCACAATCAATGGGAAACTTAAAATACAATCTTAAAATTATAATTACAGCATATTATAGTTATTATTTAAGGTAGGTATATATATTAATAAGCTCTAAAATGACAAAATTAATTATACATATTTTGTCTCGATCGCCAGTCACCCGAAGTCTTAGTCAAGTTAAAAACGTGAGGAAAGGGAAAATCTGTTTCGTAGACGAATTCGTCATTTGACATATCCATACTTACTTTGCCGCCACTGGGCTACTAGTGGCGGCCACTAAACGCGACCACTAGTGGTTAGGTTAGGTTAGTAGACGCAACCAGCCATGGATGGAATCAGCCACTAGTGGCTGGAATCCATAGTCTACTTCCCACAGTATTTGATAGGCTCCAGACGTGTTTCTTTGTGTTAAAGACAAAACAATTTTGATTTTATTGTTAATTAGTGTGATTATTATACTAAGAAAACATCGCCGATTTAAAACGGGCGGCGGAGGGGAGAAGCCGGCAGAATTTAGTCACTAGTGGCTCAGCTTAACTTAACCACTAGTAGTCGCGTTTAGTGACCGCCAATAGTAGTAGTAGTAATAAGTAGCAGTAGCCTAGTGGACAGCAACACTAACTCAACGCGGGTGTCACATTTTTCTACTTGAAAAGTTATACTCAGGGCACTGGTCCAGTTCGCTAGCACCACAATACATCATATCGCTTTTAGAAAGTGACTGCATCCCTCAAACAACAAAGTACATCATGAAAAACAATAGTATTGAAATGTTCTTCAATTGTTAACAGCAATTATACAATAAGTAATATACAAATTACAGAGACAAATTATTGCTTCCTGTGTTCCCTAGTTAACTATTGTTTCGTATTGAATACTCGAGACATACTTTTATTGAAGGTAAAGATTTTGGTACATTCTTCATGACTAGGGACAAACTTAGGTGAAATCTATAGACCACACTTTGCTTAGAGTTACAGTTAACACGAGACAGATTTATGCCAGCGATATAGCGCTGTCTCGTTTTAAGTCTGAGCAAAGTCAAATCTCAGACATAGACGAGTTCCGCAGAAATTCGCTTCATACGAAATATTAAAACTTTGCCCGTAGGTACATAGCATTGTCCGGTTGACGTGGTATCATGGCAACTTTAATTGAGTGCAACTGCACTAAGTAAACGTAAAACTGAAACAAAATTTCCGATCAGATTTGTCGTGTGGTGGTAGAAACGAAATTCCGCACGCCATATTTCCGCACTAGACTTGTCCCAAGTGAAACTATGAAAGAACGAACTTTTGTGATGGGTACTATAATTACTATTTACTAATATATAAAATGGATATCCGAGAGTCAAATTTTCAATCTATGCTTAATTTTAACAATGCATCCGTAAGACTAAAGACACCTTACATTTATTTGTGTATATTAAACTGGGCAGTGTGCTATTTTTTTCTATAATTGTAATTAAATATACTAGCGATTACATGAAAATAAAATTATTACATTATGCCTACATACAAAGTTCTCTGAATCTTTCATAATAAGTGAATTTATTTAGATCAATCTTAATTGAGAATTATTTTTAAGTCCAGATACAAATCTTATGGTAAAATTTTTTCTCAATATAAAATAATGCCCTGCATTTATATAAGGACGTTAAGACGAGGTGGAATGAGACAACTAATCTTTCGTCATACCCACTACTAAAGTTTGAATTTATCCATATTTTGCTACTAGTCATCTTTTCCGATCAGTGAATAATCAACCATAATTGTTCAATGATGAAAGGGCATATTATATGTATAGCGCATTTTAATAAAGAACCGAACCGAATTGAAACGAAGCGACGGTAATCATTCCGTCCTACTCACACACTATACATAGGTATCCTACTGTGAAACTGAAATCGACATTAAGAGGAAAACCTATGCGAATGACATTGACGATTTCCCCTTCAAACTAGCAATTTTGACATGTCATGACTCTCTATTGACAATTAATCAAGCAGACATTTCAATCTGCGAAATTTACGCGGACTTTTAGTATTTTGACGTAGGAGGGTAAAAGATCCAGTACATGAACGAATAAGGACTACCCTGACTTTGACCTAAAATTAAGATATATGAGAATCGTTCTATATATAATTTTTATATTTTTTTTTATCTGTGTCTATACACAGTAGGTATACACTCTTAAATTATTTAAATATCAAAAACGCAAAAAAATGCGTGGTATTAATTATTATAAATTATTTTATTTAACAAAAGGATAAATTGCCAGTAAATGAACTGGGAATTTCAGTGAATGAACGAACTCTATCTAGTGCATAAACTCTCGATTCCTATTAATAAATTCTTAAGTATATTTTCGCCTTGGAATTTTAAAAAAAATGTCAGATTTTCAGTTTTTGACTTATTGTATATTTTTTTCTACATTTTGCGCGATAAATCAAAAACTATTTTACATAATAATAATAAATAAAACCTGTTTTAGAAGACTGCAAGTTACAATAGAGCCGCTTGGAACAATTTTTTTTGCTGTTTCTTCTGGTAATATTCACAACGCAGAAATAATAATCATCATGGTGTTTAGATGGTTTGCGCCAAATTATAAAATTTTTTTTTAGTAAAAGTAGTTAACTATTCTTATTTGCTCATAAACGCAACGAGGAAATACAGCTTCCACATATAAAAATTTGAGTCCAGGCCTTGCTGTTAGCTGCTAATGGGTTCTCAAAGTAGCCCGAGTATGCTTGTTTTACTGGGCACAAAAGGAAAGAATGAAAGGAGCTTACCCAGTACATCTTAAAAGATCCGTTATAGATACATGCATCCTGCCATGCCTTACCTATGCCAGCCAAACATGGGTCCAGACAAAGAATATAAAAAGAAATAGTGACTTGCTAAAGGGCGATGGCAAGGTGCATAAATTAAGCAAAAAATATTCAAAGTGAGAATTGAAGACATAAGAAAAAAGACAAAGCCTACAGACACCTTGAGACATGCCCTAAAACTGAAATGCAAATGGTCATATTGTATCGATTTTTACAGATGAAAGAAGGACAGGTAGGTAGACCGAAGACGCGTTGGTCTAATGCTATTGTGCAAATCGCGAGAGAAAATTAGCTTGATAGTACCAAAGACAGAGAGAAATGGGGATACCCAAGAGGGATCCATATCCAAGAAAGCAGAATACCAGAATAAATATAAAAAAAATTCAAAAGAAAAATAAAACCGACTTCAAAATCACAAACACTAAAAAGTAAAAAATAATTTAAGTTATTGTGGTTTTTGAAGTCGGTTTTATTTTTATTTTGAAAATTTTTTATTTCAAAATTTTTAGTGGCCCCACTGTACTATAATAATATGCCATGCCCAGCTAAAACCCTACTGTTTACTAAGCAATTACACTGATCGCGAGCAATTTGCTCTTATCCATTGAGGAGTTCTGTTCTCCATCTCAGAAGATATTCATCAGAACTTCATCAAATTTATATGGGACCACCTGCAAAGTATACCTAGCTTTTCAAAAAAAAAAAAAAACCAGATCGGTCCAGGCGTCTTTGAGCAATCGGTGAACATACATTAAAAAAAAAATTGAGTTTGCTCTTATCCATTGAGGAGTTCTGTTCTCCATCTTCAAAGATATTCATCAGATCTTTACCAAATTTATATGGGACCACTTGCAAAGTATACCCTATCAAACAAAAAAAAATCCAAATCGGTCCAGGCGTCTTTGAGTAATCGGGGAACATACATAAAAAAAAAGATACCAACGAATTCAGAACCTCTTCCTTTTTTTAAAGTCGGTTAAAAATATACTAAGATTTACTAACATGGTGTTATACCATAGAGTAGCAAACAGAGGCAAAGCTTCTAAGAAGCGAGCAAAATTTATAACTATTTTGGTAGGGCTGGCACTGGAGGATACAATTAAATTAACAATAGTTATTTGTTCAACAAGATGGTAAAGTTTGTTTTTGTTGTGATTGCCTAGTTTAAATATCGATCTTTAAATATCGATCGATAGATCTAAATATCGATTTTGAACGAAATCAGTCAATTTAGAAAGAATTATAAATGGTGCCAACTTTTTTAAATTTTGGTTACAGGTTCCTATTTTGTGATCCCAGGGAGCTCTAAATATCGATTTTGAACAAAATCGGTCAATTAACAAAGAATTTCAAAATGGCGTCGACTTTTTTAAATTTTGGTAACAGTTTCTTATTTTGTGATCCCAGGGAGCTCTAAATATCGATTTTGAACGAAATCGGTCAATTAACAAAGAATTTCAAAATGGCGTCGACTTTTTTAAATTTTGGTAACAGTTTCTTATTTTGTGATCGCAGGGAGCTCTAAATATCGATTTTGAACGAAATCGGTCAATTAACAAAGAATTTCAAAATGGCGTCGACTTTTTTAAATTTTGATAACAGTTTCTTATTTTGTGATCCCAGGGAGCTCTAAATATCGATTTTGAACGAAATCGGTCAATTAACAAAGAATTTCAAAATGGCGTCGACTTTTTTAAATTTTGGTAACAGTTTCTTATTTTGTGATCGCAGGGAGCTCTAAATATCGATTTTGAACGAAATCGGTCAATTAACAAAGAATTTCAAAAAGGCGTCGACTTTTTTAAATTTTGGTAACAGTTTCTTATTTCGTGATCCCAGGGAGCTCTAAATATCGATTTTGAACGAAATCGGTCAATTAACAAAGAATTTCAAAATGGCGTCGACTTTTTTAAATTTTGGTAACAGTTTCTTATTTCGTGATCCCAGGGAGCTCTAAATATCGATTTTGAACGAAATCGGTCAATTAACAAAGAATTTCAAAATGGCGTCGACTTTTTTAAATTTTGGTAACAGTTTCTTATTTCGTGATCCCAGGGAGCTCTAAATATCGATTTTGAACGAAATCGGTCAATTTACAAAGAATTTCAAAATGGCGTCGACTTTTTTAAATTTTGGTAACAGTTTCTTATTTCGTGATCCCAAGGAGCTCTAAATATCGATTTTGAACGAAATCGGTCAATTAACAAAGAATTTCAAAATGGCGTCGACTTTTTAAATTTTGGTAACAGTTTCTTATTTCGTGATCCCAGGGAGCTCTAAATATCGATTTTGAACGAAATCGGTCAATTTACAAAGAATTTCAAAATGGCGTCGACTTTTTTAAATTTTGGTAACAGTTTCTTATTTTGTGATCCCAGGGAGCTCTAAATATCGATTTTGAACGAAATCGGTCAATTAACAAAGAATTTCAAAATGGCGTCGATTTTTTTAAATTTGGTAACAATATCCTGTTTTGTGATCCTAGGGATCCTCAGATATTGATTTTGAACAAAATCTATGACAGTTCAAGAAAATAGATTTTAAACACTATTTAAATTATTATCATTAACATTAAATTAAATGAAAACACGACGCGCGACGTGTACTGCAGCCCCTGAGCTTGAGCACAGGCCGAGCCGATATAAACCGATTTCTCTCCGTACGCGACGTAGCGCCTGTGCTCACGCACACACGCGCCTCAAGCTTGTAGTAGTGTACCTATCGTAGCGCGCTTGTATGAAGCTTTGACTCTGTTCGCTACTCATGTGGTTATACAACGCAATACCACACTAACAAACACTCGTACAAACATACAGACAAGTATATACTCACACACACTCACACACACACATGGACGCACGCACACGCACTTTTGAACGGTTTGAACGGAACACGGTTTTGAAATTGAAATTGAAAAAAGTGTAAGAATTTGTAAGAAAATATTTAAAAAAGGTATATCAGCCGGTTTTTTATTCCAGCTCTTAATACATGTAAAAACGTCCAATCTGTTCATTTACTTGAGCCTTTACCCTAGTACCTAATTATATCGACCGCCCCATATCAAAACAAAGTAAATGTCATTTTTCCGAAAATCGTTTTATGTCATAAGCCTAACTTTCATAGTATGTCCCGTTGTATTGTAAGGACACCCACATTAAAGTAAAATTAAAAGCTAGTAAGTCGCTTTGACCATTTTAAAACATAGTAAGTCTATGAACTGGCTAGGTTTTTTATAGATTAATGCGCCTTACTAAGTTTTTCAAAGGAATTAGATTAAATAAAATAAATATCACCCATTATCTAAATACCATGTCAAAACAGTAAATACTTAATGATGCATTAAAACTTAAAAGTAAGATAGGAAAAGTCAATGACCTCTACATGTCAACTGTTAAATATGGCTTGCAAGGGAAATACTTTGCATACTTACATAATGTTTTTAAGGTTCCATATCTCAAAAGGAAACACGGGACCCTTATAGGATCACTTTGTTGACTGTCTTTCTGTCCGTCTGTCCGTCTGTCGTGTCTGTCAAGAAAACCGATAGGGTATTTCCCGTTAACCTAGAATTATGGGCAGGTAGATAGGTCTCAACTCTCATAGCCCAAGTAAAGGAATAAATCCGAGAACAAATTTCGTGATTCTAGATCAACGGGAAGTACTGTATAGGTTTTCTTGACGGACGGACGGACAAATGGACAGACAACGAAGTGATCCTTTAAGAGCTCCGTTTTTCATTTTGAGGTACGGAACCCTAAAAAAGAAAGTGATGCACATCTAATGAATAAATGTGTAGGCCAGTCTTCACACTAAAATATTTAAACCCCTTTAATTTAAAAACTGTCATAGCCTAGTGGTTAGAACGTCCGCCTCCTAATCGAAGGTCGGGGCTTCGATCCTGGAATCACGCACTACTAACTTTTCAGTTATGTGCGTTTTAAGCAATTTAATATTGTATATCAAATCTTTGAAAAGAGCAACCGCCGAGTTTCTTGTTGAAGACTACGGCCTAAACTTCTCTTGAATTTAAACCACTTACTAGGTTTTGATCTGAGAAAGAAATTTGACATTAATTGACAAAATTGAGAGACCTAAGCTTGTATAAGAACACAGAAGTGTCATAATTCGTGTTCACTTTGCCTAACGTCTCTCGGAGAGCAGAGAGAGATTTAAACTGTTTCTTATAATCACTGGCCATATTTCAAATGCGAAAGTGTGTTTGTTGGTTTAATATTCAATCACGCTGCAACGGAGCAACCAGTCGACGTGGTTTTTTGCATGGATACATTTCAAGACCTTGAGAGTGACATCTCTCTCCGCATCGTATTCTTTATTGCTGAGGGTTGTGACCTCTTTCCATTATTCCTACATCTAATGGTAGGTTTTCTTGGGATAATAATGCGGTGGGTTCAAAGAGCCTACGGAACTCGACTAGAAAAACGAGATTTTGACTCTTAGTTTTAACGGTTATGAATTAGTTATTATTATCAGTGATAAAATTGATTAGGGCTGCCAGGTAAAATGACATTTATCTCGGAAAATCAAAGAGTTTCCACGAGATTTTTTCCAAGTTTGCGCTACTAAGTACATATATTATGAAGAGGAAAGGTTTGTTTGTTTGTTATCGATAAACTCTGAAACTACTGAACTACTTGCACTAAAGACATAATCATCAACATCAACCGACAGACGTCCACAGTGAACATAGGTCTTTAATAGGGTCTTCCACATGCTACGGGTTTGCGCCGCCTGAATCTTTGCGCTTGCGCTTGACGACAATCATGCTTTAAAGAAAGCAATGATGAGGTCCAAGTTGGAGCACGCTTACCTGGAAGATGCCTATTCACTCTTGGCTTGCAGGTATCTATGGTATATATGGCAGGAAACACGGCCGCCGAAATGGCGTTCCAACCTTTAGGCTCTCCCCATTGCCCGCAGCATGAATCTGAGCTTCCTTATGATGGTTATATTATGTACATATAATATCTCATAAGAAATCTCTAACACACAATCCAGCTAAGTAGGTCCAATTTCAAAAAAAGCTAGCTAGCCGACAAATCTAACTCAGTTAGGCAGCCTTCGGGAACCTTCGAGATGTCTCTCGTCCAAAATTCCTCAATGCTTGAAGACCAGTCTTTGAATAGTGCATGATGTCAGTGATGAAAAATGGATCCGAAATATAGGTCTTTTTTTGTACACAGGAAATGCCTGACGCATACCCCTCCGTCATGTGGGGCTTGCACCAAACTTGCACTACTACGAAATCCATTTCGGAACACGGCGCCCGAAACGAGGCGCGCTATCTCCTAAAAAACATAGGTATAATACCTATTTAGAACACTTACTATCTGTCATCATAATCTATGACAACCTCCGAGTATTTACCTGGTAAAACCGTAACTTTCGAATAAATTTTAGTATATAAGCAGGCTTCATTTAGAAATGAAAAAATCCCTATTTTATTATTCAACGATTATAAACACAACTTTCATTCAAAAATAATAAGCTTAAATTCATTTTAAATAATATTTTGCGACGAAATGACGCGCGCAGTCCGTCCGCCATTAGAGTCCAGTGGACACTGAATTCCATAGAGCGCCTGCAAGAAAATAAATAGCACAGGAAGTTTTTTGGTTAGTTTTAGATTATTTAAGAAATGAAAAACATTTAGTATAAAACTAACAGTTCAAATTGATTGCTAAACCTAAACATATCATTTTCTGGAGGTTGGCTTCAAAGTATCAAGATGTTAAAGAAAATTTTTACAGAACAAGTTGCGAACAGCAATGTTTTCAACTTGTTTTTTTTTATTATTGGGATAATGTATACTAAATTAAAAGAGGCCCTTATAATCTTCACAAACTGAAGTTTTTAATTGCATGTATTTAATAGCTGTTAATGCTTTAGAAAAATAAACAATTTACTTCAAAGTACAGCATTTTTGCGATTTGTCAAATAGCAATTACCTTAAGTCACTCTTTTCGATTTTTTCTGAATTGAAACGCGTTATTAAACCCTTTTATGATTAACAAGTACAGTATTTACTAAAATTTTGCACATTAAGATTGTTTTATAGAATTACTCCTTTAAGTAGGTGCACTATGATATATCTGACTATAAAATTCGTACTGGCCAAGAATTTATAAATTCCGCGTAAAAAATAGGAAATGAAGAACAAAAAATGGACTTTGGACGGGTGTTCACTTACAATAGGTAAAAAATTGTGATTTCTTTTTGTTTTACTGGGGTATTAGGGTATTAAAGGGCCCTACACACGTCCAATCTTCATGATAGTTGATGCTTGATCAAGTAAAATAATAAAACCTATTCTATCGTATGTACACTTACGACCATTTTCAATATTCGCTGTATCTAATAATATGTAGATAAGTTACCATTAAGTTACTTAAGTAACATTGTTATTTGACAATAAAATCATACAATTTTTGATAAAATATAAAAACGTCGCTAAGTATATCCAGAATACAGGTAAAAAATTGGAAACGGATGTTATGCAAATCCACACAAACAAGATTCAGTTAATTTAATTCGGGAACCTACCACATTGAGGGTTGGCATTATTTTAAAGAAATACTTAAAAGACGTGTTTTAATTTTTTTTTTAAACTGTTTTGTTTCAAAAATAACAGTTTTTTTGCAACCCTGACTGCAGTATTATTCCAAAAAACTCCTTCTATTATGTGATTAATGGATACGACGCAGAGAGAGAAATTGTAATGCAAATAGTGCGATAGCTTCGAACGTGTATAGGGCCCTTAAGTGAATGGGGGGGTCAAAAATTTTGCCAATTAAGAAATCAAATCTTAAACTAGTACTGTAGCCGGTAGAAAATATCGACTTTTAGAAAGGGATTTCGGCTTCGTAGAGCATTGTCTCTGTCACTCATACCGGTTTGGTCGGTCTTAACGACAGAGACAACGCTAGACGAAACCGCTATCTCTTTCCAAAGGTACAATATTTCCTGCCGGGTACCGTAATCATTTTCTCACAGCCGAAACATAATAAAATAATTTTGCCGACGTCCTACGATAGAAGATACATGACCTGCCTCGCGTACAAAATATCCATCACTATTTATCTATAACAATAATCTATATGCCGAAAATGCTTAGTAAGTTGTTGTTTTAGCGCAAACACATCCTTGATAACCAATTTTTAAGTCTCTAAAATCTTAAAGCTGAACGCACATTAACATCATTGATTATTATTATTATTATCACACGCAACGAATTTAACCCTGGACACAGTTATCGCCTACGTTTTAGGATTTTAGGGTTCCGTATCTCTAGAGAAAGAAGGAACCCTTATAGGATTATTTCATTGTTTGTCTGTCGATTCTGTCAAGGCCCGAAAATCAAAACCTATACAATACTTGCCGATGAGCTATAATCATGTTTGGCAGGTAGGAATGTCTTGTAGAACAAGTAAAGGGGGAAATCTGAAAATCGGATTTGGTGGTTAGGTACACCACAAAAAATCAAGTGTTATTTCTTGTACGATGGTACGGAACCTTTGGTGTGAGAGTCCGACTCGCACACGAAAGTTCCGGCACTTAACCGGTTTTTATAAAAGTGCATTTTTTTCTATTTTCTTTTGTAGAAAATACGGTAATTTATGGGGCATACTAACGCGTGTATACGGTATAACTTGTGATAACAAGGAAACGAATCAAAATGGCGACGTTACTCTTTCTCTCATTTACACACTGTATCCGTGTATCGTGTGAGTGAAATGGCATGATTAAAGTCGCTTCGTTTCGATTCGTTTCTTCGGTATGGATTAATGTGCGATTAGCTGTAATATGTTTATTATAATTACTTATAATATGTATACTTACACTCAAAACAATTTCTATGCCTAAAAATAAAAACAGTGGTTCTCAAATAGTTTGCAAATACAAATTAACGAAAAAATAAATTAAAAATAGATAGGAATATGTAATAATTCAATCAAACGTGCAATTCGTTGTCATTTTTCATTCATTTCTAAATAATATTATGTTTAATTTTTAAATTGAACGAAATTAGTAAATAAATTATTAAAATCAAATAAAGCTTTCGTGCTCATAAACATGATATAACCCATGCCAATAAATAATAAGTAGTAATGAATCTTAAATGGCCGTGTCAATCATGCCCTTTCCCTAAATGGCTATGAAAATACTGACTATTGCAATTTTTTTTTATTTAAAATGAAATGGATTGACGGTTTACTTCCAGCCGTTTGAGAATTACAAGAAAAAAATAGCATTTTATATTACTGAAATAATTTTTTGTTTCCGTTTAAAAAAGGGATCTGTCTCGTATCTGTACCACTATTTGGGAAGCACTGGCCTAAATCAATCATACAAGCAAACAAGCTTAAACACTTATTCAAACATTCTATATATAAAAAAAATACAAAAAACAAGAGCCGTGATTAAATACCATAAAAGTCTTAACTGAAACATTTATTCCGTAGATTTTAAATCTCACCAACCACTTTATCGTTAAAGTAAAATGGACCTTCACAGCCTTGTTTTGAAGCTCAAGTTCGTCCATACATCTAACAGCTAGCGCTCCAAAGGCGAATCGACGTTACTGAATTTTCAACTTTAAACCAAGTCAATTTAGGTGCATTTTACTCTGATGTTTCGATACTCAATTTCTATTATTGTTGATGAGATGTAAAAATCTTATACAGAGCCTACAGAATTCTTATTAGGCTGCTGTCACGTTTCCGATAAAATAATCAACACAGGAGCAATTCAGGCAGAAGCATGCAAGTAAAATACCAATTAAATTTTTAAACTAATGAATTATTGGATATAGAATACAGATAATATCACTACCCATATATAAAGGCGAAAGTGTTTGTTTGTATGTCCTTTAGTTGCGGCGCAAAGGAACAACGGATCAGCCTGATTTTGCACATGAATGTACTTAAAGACCCGGCGAAAGGCATTGGATTTATTCCAGAAAATCAAACAGTACCCACGTATTAAAACCTAAATCCATACGGACGAAGTCGTGGGCATCAGTTAGTTATCAATTATTAGGATATTATATTAGAAACATTAACTTTATTCATTAAGTTTACTTTTAATTTATGTATATTTTAATAATTACAGCAACTGAGTAGCAATTGAAACAAAACTCTAGTAAATCTAAGACCTGTGTTTTTATTATTTTCTTAACAACACAGGTAGAGGATTTAGATTAGTTATCTTGTTTCATCTAACAACCAATAATTTATGATACAAAAACTATAATATAACTATATTATATAATAACAGTTTAAAGTACTTGATGTTGTGTTATTAATTAATGTATTTGACATACCAAGCGATCTTTTAAAATAATCAGAGCAGATTTACACTGAGTCAGTGTCAGCGTCTTTATAATGACTCAGTGTAAAACCGGTTCAAAACAAGTTATCGTATTAAAGACTTAAAATCAATTAACACGATATCAGTGCTGGAAGAGCACTGATCACTTTTAACTAGCCTAATGTAAATCAGCTTTAAGGAAATTTACTTCTTAAAAGCAGATTTACATCAGGCCAGTTATGAAACATTATGTGGATGTTATAAAACTAAGTTTTTATAACACACATCCGCATTATTGAACGTTGTTATATAATTATTATTATGAAAAATCTACTACAAATGTTATAAAAACATGTATTGTTGTAATGCCATTGAAGTCTGGATGCACGATCACATTTGAGGAATTAAACTATTACCTAATCCAAAGATAGTGTTATAAATAATTACATACACATTCTTACTAAACAACATAATATTATTTTTATTACATAAAGTGAACGAAAAGACGCAGTTAACTAAATTTTTCCTTTATTTTCTATAAAAAACTACAACTTGAGCCATCTATAAAATGGGTCTCAAAAAACAAATCAAATGTACCTTATGGGGTTTTTTGTGTCTGATATGTTTTCCGAGAATTCTTAGTATACAATAGAAACCGTAAATGATTCGCGCTACTTTCTAATAAAATTAATACATCTTTGACGGCCAAAGAAAACGTTTGGATAGTGCTACTTTCATTGTATCAAATCTTTCAAGTAAATTGACATATCTTAAAGTATGAGATGGCAACCGGGGTTAGGACGTCCTCCCCTCCTCCTCATACCCCCATTGCCATCTCAACTTGCAGTGTACTATAGTGTTATCAATCATTGTAGTTCTGTCTCAATTTAGTTAATAGATTTGTGTGCAATTTGTGATTTTCTCTCCAATAGAAAAATCATTTTAAATCAATATTATTTCATATTTAATAACGGCAATAGGTCTGCGATTCGTCCTCTTCACTACCAAGTCTTAGTAGCCGCGCCTTTATTTGAGTCAGGTTTATTTTCTTACAGTAGCCGGCAGAAAAATATTGTACATCAACCTTTAAAAAGGGGTTTCGGCTTCGCAGAGCAGTCTCTGTCACTCGTACCAATGGGGCGTTTTGTCGGTGTACGAAATCGCTATCTCCTTCCAAAGGTCGATGTACAATATTTTTTCGGTACCTACCATAGAAATACTAAAAATAATATACCTAAGAAGTTAAGTGGCGCGGTGAGACGCGAAACTAAGGGCCACAGTCTACAGTACCGCTTGGCATGATTCATACATTTGTTTTTTAAGATTGTAGAAAGTTCGCGGGCAGGTCCTTATTCTATGGCGGGTATTGCTGTCTCGCTCAGTCGTCAGGCGGCTGCAACTGGTGTAGGCGTCGTAACGCGTGTGATAATAACGGCAGTAGGTCTGCGGGGGGCGAAGGCGCCGGGGTTTCCGAGCTGGATTCGTCGGACTCCTCTATGGGCTCATCCGCTTCACTGCCTTCTGCGGACGGACATCGGGTCTCGCTCGGTGATCCGCCCGTTTCCGTTTCCCCGGTTTCTTCTTCTGTAAAATAATTTGTAACTTTAATTTGAAAGAAACACCCTTCGTAATTTTACGGGAATATTGCTAAAAAATATGAACTTCATGTTCACCTATTTTTAAAAGCTTGTATCTGTAAAAGTGCTACAAATACGTAAAGAAAATATAAGCCAGAGTGTTACCAACGCGTACATTTATGCTAGGAACCAAATAGAAAACTAATAAAGTAGTAACAGAGCTTACTGTAACGAACACGAAACATACGCTAACAAAATTCCTAAAATAATATAAAATGGCAATTTAAATATTGAATCAAACTTTTGATTCGATTGGCAGAAATCAGCGACGCGACTATCGCAGTACCCGTAATTTCGTCCACGACCGTTTTGGGAGCAATATCTGGTCTGAATATTATTACTTAAGCAAAGGAAGAAAAAGAAAATAGAGACGCGACTATCGCGCTGCAAGCTACTTGTCCCACTACTGCACTTACCAGAAGGCCTGAGTAGTCTCTGGTGCAGCGCCGCGGCCGCTCGCTGCAAGGCGCGCGCTAGCGGCGAGCCCTGCGTCGGTCGCGCTCTCTCCGCCAGCAGCAGCAACGCGCGCGTGTTCCCCAGCAGCGTGGCCAGCGACGCGACTGTCGCGCTGCCCGCTATCTCGTCTGCGAGCGCCTCGGCCGCGCGAGACCCTCCCATCACTGCACCGGATGTCCCCGAGCCGCCCGCGACTCCGGACACGCTTGTCGCGTTTGGACTCGTCCCTGTTCCCAACTGTATAGGGAGAAAATAAAACAAAGATCAGAGACAAAGAATTTGCAGGGAGTTAAGAAGGCGCCCCTAGGATTCGCCCATGTGGGGCAGTGGGTTATTTCTAGCTGTACAATACAAGGGTTGGTTAATCCAACTGGAGCAGTTTTACAACTAAGTTCTTATCAAACCTTGATAAGAGAGCGCACGGGCTTAGCAAAATTCCAGTGAAAACATAAATATTTGGAATGTATATACGAATATTTTGATAGTAACATGGTATTTATTACCTTTGGATAATAATGCTGCATGAACTCGTAGATGGCTGGGTCGGCCAGAGATTCCCGCTCGTCCAAAAGCACTGCATCTACGTATTCGGATACAACGCTACATTCTAACAGCATCTCTTCTAACTTAGCGTCCGCCTGAAAATTACATTTCCAATGACATTGTGGCTAATTCTGTTGTACATAATCTCTTAACTAAATTGATAGGTCTAAATTTAGCGCTATCTTTTTCCGCAGAGAATATTATAAAAGGGATAGCACTAGTTTTAGACCTGTCAATTTAGATTAGTTTAGAGTATGTTCAATAGAGTTAGCCATTATAGCGCTTGATGGCGATCTCGTCTAAGTCCCGTGCAAGTGCAATATATAATTGCAGCGGGCTTACTTGTGGGGTGATTCGGTAACTCAGTGATCAACACTGAATGTTAGCCACCAAGCTCATTTGACATTTATTTCTAATCCATTAAATGTTGATCATTTGAATCACGCCAACGGAAGGGCTATGGCAGTTAAAGGTACTACATCAATGCAATCTCACCGGTGAAGCAGCCACGTCTCTCCAAAAGGCCGCGAAGTAGTTGAACCTCAGTGGCACGGCCTCCAGAGCGCATAACGCAGACAGGAGCACCAACTGCTCCGACATACACCGCTGACTGCGGGCCACGCGACAACACGTATCTGTAATAAATAAACGTAACTAAACAGGTTACTTTGGCCCTTCAAAATTTCATAATTACAGGATGTACGAGCCACTCGTACATTTTACATTTTACATTTTACAGACTTAATGAAAATAAACATTTTATACCCAAACTTTGTAGATCAAAGCACTAGAAAAAACTGAGACTGGTGTTTGCAATTTGCAGCCCAAATAAACCGTGTCTGTGCTAGAGCTGACAAAAATCATCGGCAAATAAAAGATGAATTGATTTAAAGACTCAAAAAATCAAATGGTTATTAACATACAAACCTTTTACTTATTTTTTTTTTATTTAGTGAACTTACGTTCGTTTAATAATTAAATTATAATTACTATCAAAGCGAACCCAAAACAATCATACGCAATAGCGCTGATACTGCGCGTTGCATCGCTGCGTTGTTTGCTACATCATACAGAACTTATTAATTTATTTTTTTAGTTTAGAGTATAGACCATCACCACCGTCTTTTTCGATAAAGATAGCCTAAAATTAATTTCTGTGGCTGAACACAATGTCTAAACAAATACTTACCAATAAACTTGTGATAGGGCCTATACAGCGCCGGTCGCGGCGAGTGCGGGTGTCCATGCGAGTTGCGTGCGCGCGGACGTGAGGCGGCGCGCGCGGCCGCGTGCGCGCCCGCAGCTAACGGCACCAACGCACCAAGTGCCGCACAGCCGCCGATTAGCACCAACTCACGCACCACACCTATTTATTACGTTTATGTAATTTACTACCTTATTCCCATGACTTCGTCCGGGTGGAATACACAAATTTCAAACCCCTATTTTACCCCCTTAAGACTTCAATTTTCAAAAATCCTTAGCGGATGTCTACGTCATAATAGCTTTCTGCAGTCCGATCCGTCCAGTAGTTTGAGCTGTGCGTTGATAGATTAGTCAGTCAGCTTTTCCTTTCATATATTTAGATTTTATACTAGCCAATGCTGGCATGTAATGACTCGTTGTATGAACCTCCCGCACAAGTCCCAACTTATTATACGTTGATGATACTATGTAAAAAATCCTGCTGGGAATGTAGTAAAATTACACCAAAAGGAGGAAACTCACCAAGCGCAGCGTGCGGCAACCGAGGCGTTCTCTGATGCAAATTTAGCAGCGTGAGCAGCCGCCGCGCGCACTCCGGCCAGTCTTTACACGCGAGCAACAACGCTCGCGCTTCCTTCGCGTCTCTCCGCAGCCTCAGGGTACGGCATAGCGCGCGTGCCCATCTCAACGCGGCTACTAATTCCGCGCGAACCGCTCCGCCGCCCACGCCGACGCCCACGCCCGCGCCCACTCCGCCCACAGCACCCACGCTAGCACCGCCCTCTACGTACACCGCGTGGAGACTGTGCAGTGCCTGCACAAAAGAGAAGATAATTAAGCGAAAAATTAATTAATCGTGTGCAGTCCTCGGCAATCTTCATGGCCCCGGCCATGGCTCTATGCGAATTCAATCGACCAATCAATAAGCTTGAATTTGATAATAAATGTGCACCAGACTAGACCAGAAATTTAGAAATCATAAAATCTCTACCCCTGCTGGGACTTGAACCCGGGACCTCCCACTAATAAGACCACACCGCTAACACACGACATTAGACAACGGTTTAGATCGGCAACCTTACTCTACAGCTATGATGGGCGGACATCAATTTTCCAATCTAAAACTGCTTTTTTTAAATAAAATAGCCAGCAAACGAGCAGGCGGGTCACCTGATGTTAAGTGATTACCACCGCCCATGAACATTTGCAGCACCAGAGCAAGTGTTTCTTGTAGTTATACTCATGACCATAATAAAAAAAGTTCAACTCACTTCAAAAGTCATCTGCAGTCCCCCGTTGTAGACCACGTAGAGCCTGTCGTCCTCGTTCTCCACGAGCGTGCAGAAGGCGGAGATGAGCGTGGTCCAGCACGTGCGCCCGTTCAGACCTGCAAACACTATCTCTTGAATCACTATCTACAGCTCCACATTGCAAAGTCTCGTCCACACCTGCGCATCATAACACTAACATAGGTTAAGACTATTACTATACTCTATCCACGGAAAGAAGTTAGTGTAGCGCTCTCTCTGTTACGTAATCCCATGCAAATGACAGCCAAAAACCTCAATGGGCGTTAACAATTTTGAATCACAAACCAATCACAAACAAAACTATGTTTGCAAACAAAACTATAATTGAATTTCGAATGTTTTTTTGAATACAATATGTTTGTGATTCAAAGACCTGGAGAATGACACAGGCTACTTTATATCCTGGAAAATTAAAGGATTCCCTAGCCTCAGCTAGTTGAAAATAGAGTTTAAACTATCGTGAGTGATTTTCATTATAAATAGAGCTGAAAATAATTACTATAAAAACATATTATTACCAAATTAGTAATGGATATGGCAAAAAAGGAAAATATACAAGCACTCAAATCGTGATGATGAACATACCCTGTAAATATGCGGAGAGCGTGCTCCGGCGAAACGCGGCGGCCTCCCGCGCGTCCGTGCCCTCCGTGCCGCTCGACGCGCCCGCCCCGCCTCGCGCCGCCAATATCCGTGCTAGCCTGCAACAGATACTCTCTCAAGTTTGGAACAACGCTGAAGGTGAAGACTGTCAAAAAATAAAAAAAACCCCAACCAAGAATTAATATTGGTATAAAATGTAACGGCTAACTATACTCACGTATTTAGTCGATGCAGATGTAAGCCCGACGGAAGAAGAAAATCTCTTTTCATAATATCAGGGTAAGAAAGCTTTTCTGCTTCTATAGATAATTATCAGCAGGCGTTGTGTGTTCTACACTAGCTTATGCCCGCGACTTCGTCCGCCGTAGACTACACAAAGTTCAAACCGCTATTTTACCCTCACAGGGGTTGAGTTTCGAAAAATCCTTTTATAGCGAATGTCTAAGTCATAATAGCTACCTGCATGCCAAATTGCAGGCCGGTCCGTCCAGTAATTTAAGCTGTGCGTTGATAGATCAATCAGGCAGTCAGTGAGCTTTTATATATTGAGATTAATGTTACCTTAGCAGCTCATCCGCGGCGCCCGGGTAGAGATGCGCGTGCGGCGCGATGTTGCGGAAGGCCCAGTGTATGTTCTGGTGCTGCGCCAGGGAGCGCGCGAAGGCGGCAGAGCGCCTGCAGCAGAGCCGCAGCAGAGCGTAGTACGGCGGCAGCATCGCGCGGTTGTACGCCACTACTTCGCCGTCTTCATGGTCCGCACTGTAAAATGAAAGCTTATTAGCGCGTCGGAAGAACGAAGTGAACTTAAAGTTTAGAAGTTTAGAACTAATACCAAGCTTTTGTTTTGGTATAGCAGCGTCGGCATGAGGCGCGCTCATGGATAAGGGGGAAGACAGATGAGGGAGAGAGATGGGGGTGGGAGAGAGAGATGGGGGTGGGAGAGAGAGATGGGGCGAGAGAGGGGAGATGGGGAGAGGAGAGGGAGAGGAGGGACACAGAGAGGAGTGATGGAGAGAGAGGAGAGGGAGAGAGGAGGGGCAGATGGAGAGAGAAAGGGAAGAGAAGAGATAGCTTCCATAAATCGTTTTATCTTAGTTTTCCCTACATCAGGCGCACTTTTGAGAATAATTATTTACACTCACAGTATGTAATTGAAGGCGATGTGTTTAGTGAGCCGCTGGTTGGCCAGCATCAGCTGCACGTTCTCGGGGCAGTCCACCGACACGGCGTGCCAGAAGGTGAGCAGCGCCTGCTTGTTGGGGTGCACTGCCACTGAAGGCTCCGATATCGCGGGGTGATATAGCTCCCATAGATCGTTGAAGTACTGCCCAAACTATGGACAAAAGAGACAGTATTTGGCAGTGCAGTAATTTCTTACACTTTACATCTAGGTTTTTAAATAACAGAGATATATAAATAGAAGTTAACATAATGTAGAGGCATACAACCTCTACACGCCGATGACTTTGGCTGACTGGCAGACAACTATTAAAAAAACTTTTGCACTGCTGCCAGTTGGAACAAACAAATCAAATTTGGAACGATTCGAAAATCTTGCAGCTCTCGTGGAGCTGATCAAATGGGTCAGTCAGTCAGTCAGTCAGTGAATCAGCACGAGCAGAATAGTATATAGTATAGATATAGTATAATAGTTTCATATTTACAAAAACGAAAAATCTCTCAAAGAAATAACAAAAATTAATAGTGCTACACTACTCCATTCCATTTTTTGTTCAAGTTTGCTTCTAAAATCACCTTATTCAGCTTCGAGTGCAATAATCGATTTACATTGCGGCTTAATCACTGAGGTTAGTTTACAGGACTTGAATGTTAGCGGGAATGTATAAATGGAGCAGTTGAAGCTACATAGGGTGAATTTAGAAACGTGTGCCATGTTTGGGCTCTTGTGTTGTATGCCACGATATGTCCATGCTTAGAAAGTCATTGACATACCATTAATTTTTCAACCCTGCTGACGACGCAGTACGACATGACGCCGAAGTACGCCGTCAACTTCATGGTTCCGTGTACCGCGATGTCCGTGTACTTTCGCGCCGCCTTCAATTTGCCGAGGAGCATTGTGTATACCTGAAACACAAACTTTTGAGTTAGGGCGATTACGCACTGCATCCAATCCACGTTCCGAAGTAATCATAGAACTATTTGTATGGTAGCTTACGCACTAGCTCCGACTTCCGTCATCCGAGTTCTCTCTGTCATCCGTGAGAATATCTCGGATGTGCCTGAGATTCAAATCAGACATATGACGTAGATATGTTAAAGATGCCCACTGAATAGCTTGGATTTGGATCAGAGATCGGATTGGTGCGTAAGCAATATCTAAGTTCGGTCCGAGTGTTTTATATCCAATAGAAAGATTTTCCTCGGGACTACTAACATGTTATTGTATCTTATTGGTACTATTCCATTGTAAAAACGTCATTTGCGCGATTCGTTCCGTCAGTCACCATGCAAGTTCACCAACACAATCAGAAGCATAGCCGTTCTGTCTCCTTATGTATAAATTACCTGGTGTAATGTATGGTGGGCAGTGTCGGGTAACTTGGCGACGTGCAACGCAGGCGCAGGCAGCGGTCGCGAGCGACCGTACCCCGCGCGGAAGTTCTGCGAAGGCACCAACGCGACCAGCAATAAGGCCGCCGCCGCACGAACGCGCGCCGGCCCCGCGGCTAACAGCTGTGCCTCAAGCCAGCGGTCCGCAGTTCGTAGAGCCCACGCGTGTGCTGCTTTATTGCGGGGCACCTGCACGTATTTTTACAAAATGATGAGTCAAGTTGCCATATAATATGGGCATTAATACCCATATTATAACTGCAAGAGTGTGAAAAAATGTCTTCACTGATGGATTAATTGTCATTATGTAAGCACAGACCTGCATAGCGAGCCATTCTAAGGCCGCGTGCGGACAGACGTCGCCCGCGTCCCAGAGTCGCCCCAGCACGAGCTGGGTGAAGCAAGGCAGCCCGCTGGCCGCGCCCGTGCCCCCGCCCGTACCGCCCCCGCTACCCTCCACCAACAGGGTGAGCAGTTTAAAAAATGGACCACAGCTCTGAAACAAAATCAAATGTTAAGTAGGGAAAAATTTGTTAAACAACAGATAACAGTAATAAAATATATGTATCTTATTATTAACACTGTAAGGATCTTATTTGATTGCCAAAAATGCAAATGCTTGTGTTGCTCAGTTACCAATTGACCTATCACCATAGTTTGACAGGGTAGATGCAATCGCCTTAACCTCTGATTGGCTGGCACTCACCTGGTCTAAGCCCTTATGATGTCTAAAACATTTGTCTTCCTAGTCTTTTTTTACCTCGGAATGCTTAGCGATGGCTTGAAAGATTATATTGACGATTCAGCCCCAGTTCCAGCGGCACAGCGCGAATATCAACGAGCGCGTCTGCTGCAGGTTCAGGCAGTCGCGCGTCTGCTGGTAGATGAAAGGAATCAAGTCATTCGTTTACCTCGGAATGCTTAGCGATGGCCTGGAAGATCATGTTGACGATCTTCTGCGCGAGCGCCTCGTTCCAGCGGCACAGCGCGAATATCAGCGAGCGCGTCTGCTGCAGGTTCAGGCAGTCGCGCGTCTGCTGGTAGATGAAAGGAATCAAGTCATTCGTTTACCTCGGAATGCTTAGCGATGGCCTGGAAGATCATGTTGACGATCTTCTGCGCGAGCGCCTCGTTCCAGCGGCACAGCGCGAATATCAGCGAGCGCGTCTGCTGCAGGTTCAGGCAGTCGCGCGTCTGCTGGTAGATGAAAGGAAACCCCTGCAACAAACAGTGAGAATTAATAACATTAGGAGATACGGTTTTAGTTGAGTATGTTTGTAAATTTCCAGCAACTATAAAACCATAAAACACTGAAAAAAATATTTAAATTGAATAAAAGATGTCAAAAATATAGAGATTTCAGTGCAGCACAGGAAAATGAACAAAACATGAGTATGAGAACTAGAATAATTAAAGTAACCAACATAGCCCAAAGGGTTGCGAAGCTGAAAGGGCAATGCATAGTGGCGGGGCACGTAGTTCGAAAACCCGATAGACGTAACAGACCTAACTCCAAGTTAGGTCTGTCAACTAATGCGACCATTTTGTCCAGGACTCGGCGGAAGAGAGCTGTGCGCACTAGCGCTCGCTTTTTGAGTTGAGCTATATCACCTTTGGCTCAACATATAAGGGAGTAATATATAAAGAAATATATTATGCGTCTACAAAAAGAAAAAATATGTACCTTCGCATGTAATAAAACACGAGCATCAGGGTCAGCTAAAGCAAGATGTCCGGAGGCGTCCCGCGATCGCTCGACCAGTCCACTGACTAGTGCGACCATTTTGTCCAGAGCTCCAGGCCTCAGTTTGTCCCCACAGCTTTCCGCCGCTCCACTACCGCTTCCACTACCGCTACCGCTCGCTTCTTCGTTTGGGGATTCCACCTACAAGGATTATTTATTAATAGCAGATTTACAATCTAGATCGGCTATGACAGTATATAGAATCTGTCGGTGATCTCACGAAACCTTGATGACTGCTAACTTCATGCACAAAACAAATTAGTGAAGTTAGTTGTCAAGGCTCCTAATCAGTTGTTCCACAATTACTTTTGTCAATCCCACGGGACAACAATTTAATATTATTGGTGAAATAAATGTAATGTAATGTTTAGATCTAATAACAGAATTTAAAATATCACCCAATACAATATCTTTCAAAATGGTAATAAAAACTTTTTTTGGCTTTGTCATCTCTTTAATCCTAAACGGTAATATTTCATTTCATGCGGTAATATTTCATTTCATGCGGTAATATTTCATTTCATGCGCTGGATAAATTTGAAACAGATCATTCTAATAAAATGTAGAAATTAAAGTCGCGTTCCAAGTTTCCAGTACATTTTATAGAATCATAAAATATTACAATGATGGAGCGTAAAATAATCCCAAAATAAACATACCGTATTAGAATTCTGTCCCAAATAAAAGTTGACCATGGAGGAGATGGCGTTAACCCTCAGTATAAACTTTCCCTCCTCTTCGCCCATCTTACTGAATTCATACAGCAGACTAAAGTACTCCGTCAAGTGCCGTAAATGAGATCGAGCGCCGCTTTCCATCTGATGAAGAAAAGTTTTATTAATAACTGTGGTAAGTTTTAAAAGTAATAGTAAGGTAAAGTAAAAGTTTTGAAGTAGTGATTACTAATAAGTGTGATCAATCAATCTTTTAATTCTATAACGTAAAACGGTGGGTGTTATGGTAAAATCGAACCCATTTGAAATAGAAATATTTTTTATAGTGCTTCTAAATCGTTATAAAATCTACGAACTCTATTTAAAAACTAGTGGGTTCGGAATGTCATTCCTGTTGAGAAGAACTAGCAAGAAACTCAGTTCTTTTTTCGCTCGTGATTCGAGTTACTCTTTTCAAATATTCAATTTATAATAATATTATGCCACATATATCACATTGTATAAGTAAATTGCTGGAGCGAGTCAAATCCACGCTTTTTTGTTCTTTTACATAACTTAGTGCTACTAGACACTGCCATACCAAATCATATTCAAACTACTTTAAATTTTTTAAATCTTATTTTAAAAGACGCTTTAATAAGTGCAAAATCTTTAATTTGACTAATCTGTGATTCAAGTCAAGAAAGTGTTTTGATTTTGTCCATAAAATATTTCAATTAAGCGTTACTGATTTTTAGTTTAAAAAATTCGATCTACTGATAGTTTACTTTAGACAAGATGTAACTTACCAACGATAACAACATCCTTATAAACCTAGTAACACAGCTGGCTTCGCCCAGTTTACTGCTGTCTTCACCTTCCTCCACGCCCTGTAGGTACAGGGCACAATGACTAGACCTGAAAGTTATATGAACATTGGTCGACTGGTCACCACGGAACGACACATTTACTTTAATAACAGCGAAGGATAAAACACAGAAGCATTCCATATACTTTATCTTCCATTCAGACGGTAACAATATTCTCCATAATTTTTTCGAAATCTGCCAAACTGCATTTGGCCCACGTAGCGGACTATGTCGTAAACCATTTTACATTTCGAGGAAAGACCTGTGCTCGGTAGTGGGCCGGCGATCGGTTGATCATGACGTGCGCTTTGAAATGGCGTAACGAAATCTCTACCACGGTGAGCGGTGCATGTACTCTACCGCACGCATCGCTGTCGGCCAATCACGGTACCGACGTGAGTTTCGGTTCCCTATTTTACACAAGCAATTGTTATTAGAAAGAGACATCTATGTTTTATCGTTCGCTGATAAAAATAAATACTAATATTCACCTTAGCCTTTGTATGACGTGCATACATAGCCTTTGAAACATTTGCCGGACCATTTGGTTTGGACACTTTATTAATACCTGGAAGAAATAAAACGATTACAATACTCTTAAATTTGATTTTAGCTAAAAGTACGAATATGACACATGCCATCTGAATGGTCCCTTAAAGAAACCCGTGTGTTGACTATGAATTCCAGAGTCAGAGTATCCACATACATACCTGCATAGGCCACCAAGTATCGTCGGCCATGTGGCTAAGAAACCACTCGGAGGCGGCCGCGGAAGCGTTGAACTGTTTCGTGACTAACTCCACCCACGACACCATTGTAGGCTACAATCAAATTAATTCATGGAATAAGCAAACTGTAGATAAATAGATAGAAAACTTAAAAAAAAACACAGTTAAACTATAAACTAAAACAATTGTATGCAAAGGCTGCCTTATTTTAGACTGCATCATCATCTACTGTTTGGTGTGATTGCAGTCAAACGCAAGCCTACATAGTTAAAAACCCCGGTAAGTTCCGTACCATCGTACAAAAAAAACACTATGTACTTTTTTATCATAGCGGCAATAGCCTATTACAGTTCATGAAATACTGCCCGCCGACAAACGGACGTACGGAAGGACGGACGGACAGACAAACAGACGAATATAGGAGGCTTAGTAATAGAATCCTATTGAAACTCTTTGGGTACGAAGAACACGAAATCTCAGAAGAATCACTGAGATTACACCCTGAATAATGCTAAACTTTTTGACAAATACGCATAGTTTACCGTCAAGCTGACAAGTATGGCTTCAAGTATGCATGATGTCATGCAAACTTGACCGGTAAACTTGATCGTGTATGAAATCTTACTAAAATTACACTCATTACCTTTTCCTTCGCATGTATGAATGTTTCAATGAAGAAAGATGTGGACAGTCTCGCAGCTACCTCTGTGACCTCCGGCCGGAGCGTTAGCAGCGACTGTGGCACCGAACTGCACATCTGGCCCATGAACCTGTATCAAAAAAGATCATGTGTAATAGAATACCCAACAAAACCAATGCATTTTCTCCTTCCTCTACAACTATCTCCTCACATAGGCTGTTGCCCATATGAGTGAGCGCGACCTAAGATATAGAAATATTGTTCATGAGGCAAGACAATTCGATTTTTGCTATTTAGGTCCCTATTCCTAACATCCGTTATATTATAGTTCTCATTTTAAGTTTTTTTTTTTTCGAATCTTTTTAAATTTACTGTCTATGAAAAGAGGTCTTGCTTATAAGTATTTTGCAATTGTTATTAAACTTTTTTGTGTTAAGGTTTCTAATAAACTTAAGTTGTAGATATTATGAAACAATGAATTTTCTACATTTTGCAAAAATAAACATAGATATGTATATGTGTGCAAACCTGGTCACTTGAGCGATATCAAAATGTTATGTATGTTTTACAGTACTTTAACTTATACATACGTGAAATAGGGATGCTGGAAAATGTTCTTGTCGTGTAAAAACTGCATGTTGTCGTCCCATATCCACCGCAAGAGGTCGGGCGGGAGGTTCACAGCTGGGATTGCTTCTCCCCGTCGTTCTAAGGCTGAACTGGGACTTTCTTCAGCTCGCGAGGACTGTAATAAATAGATATAAATACAAATAAAAAATATGGCAATATATTATTGCCATATTTAGCTATGATAGCCTAGTGGTTAGAACGTCCACCTCCTAATCGGCGATCGGGGATTCGATCCCGAGCACGCACCACTAACTTTTTAGTTATGTGCGTTTTAAGCAATTAAATATCACTTGCTTTAACGGTGAAGGAAAACATCATGAGATAACTGGCATGCCTGAGAGTTCTCTATGTTCTCAAAGGTGTGTGAAGTCTGCCAATCCACATTGGGCCAGCGTGACAGACTATGGCCTAAACCCTTCTCATTCTGATAGGAGACCCGTACTCAGTAATGGGGCGGAAATGGGTTGATCATGATTATTGCCATATTTCATTTCTTTTAATATATTTTATTGAAATGAAAACTTATTTCGGCGCGTTGGGCGATTTCTGCTAGGAGCAAAACTTCGCATCAGCAAAATTCTTTGGTGCAGAAAAGCGCAACCTAACGCCGACTAAAACCGAATGTACACCAATGAAATACAGACTTTATTGTTCGACGTTAAGCTTTTAAACAAAGTAACAACAGAGACTCATGCAATCTTTCATGAGATTCGCGCGTAAAAAACATGGCGCATAGGCAACAATTAATAACGGACGGACGCGTGCTGTTTGGTTGAGATATTTTCGCGCCATTCAAAAATAAGGTTTCTGCGCAAGTACATCACCGTAACTTATAAAAGTTTTAGTAGTATACATAATATGATGCAGTTGCATACCTGCGCCTCCTCTTGCTGCCCTGTGTCGGAGCCCCGCTGAGCGCGCGGTGCGCTGAGCTCATAAAAAAGCATATACGCGCTGTTCGTCTTCTCAAACGAGAAGTCCATAAACTTGTCCGTGACTGAGTCATATGTTTTACTCTGAAAGGAACATTCATATTGAAATACTTCTAAATATATAAAAGAAAAAGCTACCTGACTGATTGATCTATCAACACAGTTCGAACTACTGAACCGATAGGGCTAAAATTTGGCATGCATATAGCTATTATGACGAAGACATCCGCTAAGAAAGTATCTTTGAAAATTCAACCGCTGAGGGGTATAATAGGGGTTCGAAATTGGTTTAGTCGTGAACGAAGTCATAGTCAAACAGGAACAGTTTGACAAAGAAAACGATTGCCTGTGATATACATTTTGAAATATACATTTCGTCCATTGCACTGGAATCTGAAACCTAGTCGGGTTTATCCGTACACTGGTATACCTTAAGTTCGCTAGTTATTTACATACATTACATTTAAACATCTCTTAATACTATTACCTAATATCAACCTAAAAGGCCTAAATCACTTGTGATACTCACGGTCATCTCGCCCCCAAAGCATTCAGAAGCTATATGCGCAGGATCAAATGGCTTGACCTCTGCATCGTTGAAAAGTAGCCATCGGTCGTGGTGGTCATGCTCGCGATCCCGGATGAACGAGTAGTAGTGTCCGCCGTCCGCTGTGCCCGTGTGTACTGTCACGCCTATTAATTCGTACCTATGATAACAATTAAGTCATGAAATAGACTTCTGATAAAACTTTTCTAAGAAGAACTGAAAACATACCTATTAATATTATTAATATGGAAGTGACATCTTTCGCAGTCTGTCTGTCTGTCTGTTACATTTTCCAGCCCATCCGTTTTACCGATTTTGACGAAAGGTACTGAGCTAGGTCAGATCTCGAAAGCGAAAGACCTCCGCTCTCGGTCTCGAAAAATCAGAGTTCCGACGGGATTTTTAATAACCTAAACCAAACGGACGAAGTCATTATTGGGTATCATCTAGTTAAAAATACAAAAGAAAACTTACTCATAATGCTCTTCCGATTCTAATTCTTCCGTTTCAGTAAACGAATTTCCTTCGCCATCCTTTTTTAACTCGGCTGACTTTCTTTTTTCCTCTAAAAATATATTTCACATATTAATATATGACATACTATCCAGTCTTCAAAGAAGCGAGGAGCTTCCAATGGTAGATAATATTTGGAGTTTTTCTTAAAGAATTTTAGCCCTGTTAATTTTAAACTCATAATAGACAAGCAAATAAGCAAGCCACTCAACAAGGCAAGATTAATAAAGAATAATGAATGAAAAGACTCAAAAGTGCTAGAACCCAGAGCTGTAAAGCCAGTTAAAAAATCAACGAAACAGTTAGTTACTCCATGACGTACACCATATATTGGTGGAATGTGTTCGGAACGAGGCGGAAAGATGGGAGATATTCACTAGATTTCCCATTATTCGCCAGATCGGCGGCTGTAACAGTGCCCTATCCCAGCCTCTGTCGGACGAGGCTAGGGCCCTGTTACGGCTATACAAAAAGGCCTTACGGAAATAGATGTTTTCATAAAAACTGATGTCTTACGGAGTGACATATTCCCAAAAGGAAAAAACTCCTCAAATAAAGAATTAAAAAAAAAAATACCTTGATACTGCGCCGGCATGAGATGCTTCTCAACATAGCCAGACATGTCGAGGCGCATCGGGAAAGAGAAGTGCGTGTTGACCTTCTCCTTTAACATCGTTAGCATGTTGAACGTGTACCGCATTGTGTTGAAGCAGAGAATGCGCGGGAGTTTTTTAAAACACGCTCTGAAATTAAATATCTTTAATTAGTAATAACCCTTGTGTTTGGACTTCGTCTGTGTTGGTGTTAGCTGGCGGGCGTGCTCTACCTTTTTGGAGTTTTTTTTTTTTGTTAAAACTGACTGGAAAGCGCTCTAAGGGGGTGCCGTGCGTATGTCGGCGAGCGCCGGCACAGACGGGGTCCATACTTGTATAGTTTAACTAACTTGTTACAAATGACTACAAACTTGACATTGGCTAATCTTTGTAAAGCCAGACGAGAGAGGAGAAAAAAAAACCCTTGTGTTGGTGAGCAATAAATAATTCCTAGTTCACTAAAGATAATGGGACGGGATAATTTTAAAAGTTATGTGCTTGTCTAGCAGCTAGCTGTCTTATTGCTGTTCTGTCGACAGACTATTTTTTCACTATGAATTAAATTCTGAAAACGAAATTATTTTTCCCTATATAGTTCTATTTCCAAACTTTGAAGTTATATTCTTCTTGGAAAGAGGAAATGACAAGAAAACCATAGTTCTTACCGTTTCTCCGCTCGCACTTTGTTAGCGCACTGTGAACACGTATAGCAGTTGTCTCCTTCTAACGTATCCTTTACAGTCACTTCGTCTAAGCTCTGATGCAAGTTCCGCATATCCGCCACTTGGCATCGGACCGTGTAGAATTCCTCTAATGTTCTTGAAACGTGTGGACAATCCTAGATTAAAAAATATATTTAAAACAAATCATTGTAAAGGTAATAATTTGCACAGATTCAGACTTCTCCCAAAGAGAAAAATTGCCCCAGGATTTTTCGCAGATTTAGACCTCTCCTAGAAAGGTGTCAAATTGCAGTAGGAATTTTCGCACAATCAGAACTCCCTCCAAAAGTTACCAAATGGATTCTGCGAAATTAAAACTAGATGGTTGAAAAAACTAAATCATGCAAAACCAATCGGTACTTTCACTGGTATTGTCGGTCTGTTTCTGGAAGAAGACAGTATTCAGGAAATAGTGATCAATATTATCTTTTGGGAAAAAGGATTATTTTGATGTGAATTGGTTGTGCTCAATAGTATTTCATAACATTGTAATAACAAAGACCTAGGATTTATCACAAAAATTGCAAAAAACACAATATATGATGTAACTGAGGTAAAGGGCCAGAAGTTCACCAAACTTACCAAAGACACCACATTGTTGCTGAGAACGCCACAGAAGAGCGTCTTGACCAGTCTCTTCAGCTCTGGAGTCATCTCCTCAAGCTTGGACACGAGGTCGATGAAGAACTCCGCCATGTCCTTTTGCTCCCCCGTGTTGAGTGGCTGGTGGTCCATTTGATACACTTTGCAGAAACTGCGCGGGTTGTACGCTTTTCTTTCACTTTCCTAAAGCATATTGTGACTATTTTTAACTTCTCCTCATACACGTGACGTTACGTCACAAGTTCTACGGTGCAAAAATCTCTTCTTCATAACTGGGCCCATACCCAGTTACATATAACATATAAGTATATTTTATAGGCCCAGATTTTGCAGAACGTGTTTATTTTAAGTCAAAATGAAGTAAAAAAAAATATTCATAGACATCAAATTTATAAAACTGTCAGATTGATTCTCTTATTGTAGACATAATGATATATGTGAAACGAATTGATGATATTATGGTCACTTTAGGTCTTCAATTTAATTAACATTGTACTGTACAGTGTACTGTGGAAAAAAATTCTAAAATTATTCATGTTATAACAAAATATATTATGATGCAATGCAAAAATCAAGTCTAATAATGTTCTCTTAAAGGATTTAGGATTCTGCATACCACACCAAAGTATAGTACGCGACAGGTTGAAATGGCAATCGGGGTGAGGCGGGGGGATGATCCGCATACCCGCTAGTCAACCACGCTATCTCGGGTTAGCGCGGGGGCTGTGCGGGTGTGCGGAGCGTCTCTACCCCGGTCGTCGTCTCAACCTGTCGCGCACTATACACTTTTTCAATCTTACTCAGACTAACCATAAGATAAGCGAACATCCTCTGCATCTCGTGTAAAGTGGTCCCGTGCCTGCTGGCCGCGGGGTCGGCGCTCAGCACCGCCGCTCTAGCCGCCGGCATCATATACAGATGCTGCATACAAGATGCCATATAGCATGTAGCTCCTAAGTTCGTAAGCCCTACGTATCCACATTCCGATCTTGATTCGTCAGCAGGCCAGTAGTCCCATGGGTACGACGATTGTGGTCCTACAAGCAGACAAACTGGTATAGCTTGCGCCGGAAGGACAAACTATACAGAATCTTACTAAACAGAAGCTAGGTAGCGATAAAATAGAATAGATTATATGTTTATTCAAGTAAAATTTTAGAAGTGCCTTTGAATTGCTAAAATAATTTACCACTGGTAAGGTAAGGATATTCCCGACTCAAGATACAATGTTTGGTTTATCACTACCTTTATAAATGCGAATGTGTGTGTTGTTCTTCAATCACGTCGCAACGAACGGATCGACGTGATTTCAACTCGGATATAGTTAAAGACCGGCGAATGATTTATCTAAACTCACCAGGTTTGTGGTGCTCCATCAGTTTATGGTGCAGCACCATATAGTTGTCAGGCGCTCCCTTCACCAGTTCCACTAACAGATCATATGCGGCGGCGCGAGACTTCTGCGACTTACACTTGGGAAGGTTGCGTTGCGATGGGTTTGGCACGTCGAAAAGAAATTCGAACACCTGTAGATTTTTGCACATGTTAATTCGTTTGTAAACAAATACAAATATTGTATACTAGGACACGCTCCGGTTTCGCATGGGTGCAATGTAGATACTAATGCGGTGTCAAAATTCCATCATACATTATTTTGTAACGCTTATTTCAAAGAATAAGACAGCATATTTGATGAACGACCTCAGTTGGCTTGATTTCTTTCGACATTTTGAACATTCATCATCATATTTCAACATATTAACACAACAGATTTTAATGCGGTTTTCATCAATAGATAGAGTGATTCACGAGGAAGGTTTATAGTTTATAGATATAGTTTGATATTGTTGATATATGACGATAATTGTTCAAGATATCAGAAAAAAGCAAGCCAACTGAGAGATTTCATCGAAAATGCTGTCTTATTATTTTGAAATATAGCAAAATAATGTATGTTGGAATCTGCATTGCACCAGTGGGAAGGCGCAGGAGTAGTCGCTAGTTGCGTAACTCACCATTTCCAAAGTTCTAGTGCCCTGTTCAGAGTTTTTAAATCTCAGCGGGTGTTTGAGCAAATGCGTCAACAAACTCAACTGCCCGTACAGCCCGTCATCAGGAGTGCAAGGCTCGGAGCGTTTCTCTATGATTTCTCGTTTTTCCAGCGAACATCGAATCTGTTCGCAGAGCTCGTTGAGATCTGGTGCTCCAATGTCTTCTGATACTGCACCTTCTACGGCAAAGAATAATGGCAAAAATTAGTTGTATACATGTACACGATGACCTTAGTTGTAGTAGTGAGTGTATCGATAAACGCTAAAGCATTTGTGTGCGTCACGCACACTATGACAATGTGTACTCACACAAACATAGCCAGACGGTCTTTGTGAAATAGAACATCTACACGATCTTTGAACTAAACTAACAGGCTTAAAATAGCCCTCATATTTATCTACAACGAACATTGTGACAAGGAGGCCTCGTTATTTTTTAATATTTGCGCTCAAATAAATAGACGCCATTGAGCTTCAAAATACATGCAGTATAGCTCGGAAAAGCTCAGTGTATTTGCGCATTATTCTTGAATGTTTTTCAATCAGAATTAAACTGTGTGGGGCAATGAAACTTCATGATTATTATTTTTAACAGGGTCGATACTAATTTTGAATAACACAAAAGAAAAATTTGTATTCAAAACTTGCGAAAAATGAGACGATGTGACTTGGAATGTGTACCTTTAAAAAAATCCTCCGGCAGTCCGTCTATTAACCTGCAGACCAGCCAAAAGTAGTCTCTGCACGCCGGCCCGTACGGCTCCTTGCCTTCCTCGGCGTGGTGATGCACCACCTGCGAGATGAACTGCTGACAGCTTAAACTATGAATCACAGTAATATTATAAAGGCGAAAGTTTGTATGTGTGAGTGTGTGTGTGTGTGTGTGTGTGTGTGTGTGTGTGTGTTTGTTACTCCTTTACGCAAAAACTATTGGACGGATTTGGCTGAAATTTGGAATTGAGATAGATAATATCCTGGATTAGCACATAGGCTACTTTTTATCCCGGAAAATCAAAGAGTTCCCACGGGATTTCAAAAAACCTAAATCCACGCGGGCGAAGTCGCGGGCATCGGCTAGTCTATAATATATATCTGGATTTCTTACTCGTAATACCTACTTGAAGCAAAATCTACTTATATGTATATGCTACTAGCTGATGCCCGCGACTTCGTTCGCGTGGATGTAGGTTTTTTAAAATTCCCGTGGAAACTCTTTGATTTTCCGGGATAAAAAGTAGCCTATGTGCAAATCCAAGGTATAATCTATCTCCATTCTAAATTTCAGCCCAATCCGTCCAGTAGTTTTTGCGTGAAGGAGTAACAAACATACACACACACACACACACACACACACACACACACACACACACACACACATACAAACTTTCTCCTTTATAATATTAGTGTGATTTCACAATCCACACCTTAGCATGTGGATTATTGCTACGCTATTTCCAACGAAATGGCGCAGCGATGACTCGTATCTTAATTAGATAAGTTTTAGCTTAAACTTATCACTAGGTTAAGTACTAACATCTAATTTAAATATATAAAAGGAAAAGGTGACTGGAAAGGTGGTGGTGGAAGGGAAAGGTGGTGATCTATCAATGAACAGCTAAAACTACTGGACCGATCGGGCTAAAATTTGGCATGCAGATAACTATTAATTATTATGACATGGGCATCTGCTAAGAAAGGATTTTTGAGAACTCAACTCCAAAGGGTGTAAAATACAGGTTTGAAATTTGTGTAGTCTACGCAGACAAAGTCGCGGGCTTAAGCTAGTAGAAAATAAGTTAGTATTACTGACAAATTGTTGCTCGAAATAAAAGTTTATCATTATTATAGATCAGCCGGGCGATTCAGAACACTCGATTCGGTAAGTTATCGTTCGATAAGACGTATTTTTCAATGAAGAGTACGTCTTATCGAACGGTAACTTACCGAATCGAGTGTTCTGAATCGCCCGGCTGATCGGCTTTCTATGTCAAGGACCAAATAATGTGAAAATGCTTAGCTTTAGAAGCCTACCTCATGATGGTGCTGCGGGTGCGGGCGCATGTCTGCCGCGCGAGGCAAGTGCTGCAGCAGCAGTTGCAGCAGCGGCGCCAGCACTGCTGTCTCGCCGCCCGCGCACAGCCTGTATAGCGCGCTGCCCGCCTCGCGACGGACCTGTGTTGATTGATTTGTTGCAATTAATGGCCCTTAATTGCTATTTCAGCTGAGATTCGTATAGTACTCTTATCTAGATTGTATCTTACCGATTGTGATAGCCTAGTTGTCGGCCTACCAATCGGGCGTCCGGGGTTCAATCCTAGCTTTAACTTTGCTAGTAATGTGCGTTTTAACCAATTTAATATCATCAAGATCGTCAGGAAACCTGCATGCCTGAGAGTTCTACATAATGTTCTCAAAGGTGTGTGAAGTCTGTCGAATCCGCACTTGGCCAGCGTGGTAGACTATGGCCAAACTCTTTTCATTCTGAGAGGAGACTTGTGCTCAGTAGTGAGCCGGCGATATATTGATGATTCAAAATCCAAAATATTTTTATTCAATTAAATTTTTAGAAGTACTTTTTAACCGTCAAATGCATCTACTACTGATGATCTTACCGCAGGATCCGCGTCGTCAAGAAGCAACCGCGGCGCGGCACGGCGCAGCGACCACGCGAGCGACACCGCGTCTCCGCCGCCGCGCGCCCACACCACACACAGTCGCATTGCGTGTTGTACCACCTAATAAACAAATCCTCCTATACCTCAGATAAGGGCACATACAAGTACGCTAGACAGTGGCATAGATAGGCGTGGGCGAAGTGGGCCCTCGCCCACGGCCTCGTACTCAAAGGAGCCTCGCGCTGAGAAAATTAAAATTAACTTTTTAAAAACTAAATTTAAATAGCCATACTTTTAATCGAAGCAGGCTACAAATCTTTAATTAATAGAGGACTTCAGTAAATCAAGAAGCCGAAGGAGATTACTTTTGTAAACATTTAATCATGTAAGTTAAAAAGCAAAACCTTTTTTCAAATCTAAGTATATGCTTTTCAATATTCTCTTGGTTCAAAAACAGGTCGGCGTGAATTCTGACTAAATTAATTTAATCTCCACTTAAATTTTTGTATTTGATTTCAACAACTCAGCGTTAATTAATAAAACTTACCTGTGCTCGTCCCCAAAAACCAGTCTTATATGTGGTGGGCTCTTTCATAGTAGCTGCTTCACACAATATTGATATGAGCCTCTCCGTCGTTTCCTCCACGTTCATTAATGATAGTAAGGCCTGAAAAAGAGCCAAAAACTCCTTCAAAAGTATCAACAAAATACAAAATTGCACTTTAAAGCACATGATTTAAAAATTATTTAATCTAAATATATAAAAGGAAAAACTGACTGACTGATCTATCAACGCATAGCTCAAACTACTGGATGGATCGGGCTGAGGCACGTAGCTATTACGACACAGACATCCACTAAGAAAGGATTATTGAAAATTCAACCCCTAAAGTGGTAAAATAGGGGGTTGAAATTTGTGTAGTCCACGGGGACAAAGTCGTGGGAATAAGCTAGTGATACTATAAGATCTAATGGTTTAAGAAAAATACAACGTACAGGGTGTAGTTTTGGTGTCTGTCCGGTTTCACCGGACGGCAAGGTTCCGATTCGACACAGCAGCTGTAAGAGCAGAGCTAGACAATCCTGTCGCCATTCGCTGTCGTCACTTCGTTGTAACACACCTGCACAAAATTGAATATTGATAACACGAAAAACAGCCAATCCATAACATCTCCTAGCGAAATTAATAACTCAGTGAATATGTTGTAGAATTCAAAAGAAACACACTTTTGTTTAGTATACTATGCTAATATTATAAAGAGCAAATATTTGTTTGTTTGTATTTGATAAACTCTGAAAACTCTATTTCAAAGTTATTTTACCATTAGAAAACTAGTTTATCTAAAAGTAACATATGCTATAAATTATATATATGTATCGTGGATGAAGTTAGGGGCAAAAGCTATTCTCTATCAAACTATTTATTTTACTTTTGACATAACACACCTATGTTTTATAATTATTGACAGCCGACAGAACCATAGACAAAAATAGAATAATGCCAACGTTGGTAACTTAGTAGATGCTTTTTTCATAGTTCATTATAATATGCAAAAGTTTAACTGGGCCTATAAATAAATTAATAAGCTTACCTGACATCATAATATCATAAAGCAACCTCAGTCCTCCTTTCTTAATGAAAAGTTCATTCCAATTCTCAACCGCAGCCTTCTCTTCAGTCTTTTCCAAAGACCCAGCTTCCTTCGCATTGGGGCCATTGTTCGAACTAAGTTTATCTATTATGTGTAAGGAATACATGAGTTTCTGTGGACTGTTTGGGTCTAGCAGCTCTGGTAGTTTGTTTTCTGAGGGGTTTTGGAATGCTTCTAAGAGAGTTGGGTTAAGTGGGACGGCTTGAAGGATGTCCCACACTCGGCGGGATAATAGTTGCGCTTTTGTGTGTGCTATTGGTTCCTGAAACAAGTGATTAAACAAAAATACAAAAAACCCAACCACGGTTTGCATCATCTGGTGTTTAGTGAAAATTATAGCGCTATCCAATACAGCCAAATCTGTGCAGACATTCAGACATGGTAGAATAAAGAAACTCGCATATGAGTACAACATGAGCCCTGAAACTATTACACTCCCTTTTTTGGGCAGTTGCGTAAAAAAAACTTTGTATATAAAGCCTCCATCTGGAGAATCATTTTTATAGCACAGCTTGATGGCGTTCCCGAATTTCGAATATCAAACGTTAATAACGTCTGAGTCAATGGACTTAAGTGTGTTTAAAAGCCATTTAGGGGTGCAAGTAGTCCGAATGGGGTGCAAATGGTCCGAATTTCATCTTAGTGGGCAAAGTTAACCTCATCTGCCCGTGCTGCACGTATGGAATTAATCAACGTTGTTGAGGTATTCAGTCTTATTAGGGCTACAGCTGAAAATATGTCATCGTTCCTTTAACATCAAAGTAATATAAACCTTCAAACATACCCCAGTACCAGGCTCCTTCATCTGTCCTAAGGCTTGCATGAGCGTGAAGAGGTGGTGGAAGTACGTGGGGTCGAGGAGCAAATGCGTGGGCAGGCGAGCGCGCGCCGGCGCCGGCTGGGCCGACGGCCATTCTGCCCACGCGCCGCGGCTGCCCACGCCCACGGATACGAATACCATCTGTGGAATATATAGATCGAGTGTTCAAGAGCTTCTCATTTTAAGACTAAAAAGAGAAAAAAACGCTTGAAGAAAAAGAAAGTGTACTTTTTCTTCAAGCGTTTTTTTTCTCTTTTTGTTATATGTTGTTTTAAACCTTCTTTTCATTAAGTAATAAAGCCCAATTTACTTTGTAGAATTTTAGAAAAGCCATATCGCAAAACTAAAAGGCAACGCCCCGTTTCACTTCATGCATAGAAAGTTTCTTGTGGTTAACATAATCTATTTTTCTCTCATTCATTTCACAATATAACTACTAACTAATAACTATAAGGCTACAACGAGTACCTGATTATCTTTAAACCCCATGTCGTACAGCGTCCTCTCATCATAATCAATAGTCAGCTCCTGGCCCTGAGTAATAATCCTGAGTGGGCCGTCGGTTGATAGAGCCGTGACGCCATCTTCACCTTGGATCTGCGGAAAAAAAAAATCGTATTAGACCTTTCAACGCGCCTGACTCCACCAGCGCCCAGCGACGTAGGATGAACTAGGAGTTAGGCGCGAGTGTTTTTACAAACCTGTATAGTCAAATAGCTACATAGCAACTTCCTACATTACAAAACCAGATGGCACTTCAAGCAGTTTAATCACGCTAAAGAAATTATTACCACAAATGGTATGCAAGAAAGTATAAGAATTGAAACCCTCAGCTCCTATAAAAACACAGACTTATTTAACTGTCGCATATACATGATGGCATAGTTCAGCTTCTGCCAATCCGCACTTGGCCAGTATGATAGATAGATAGATAGAAAACTTTATTGTACACAAAACATGAAATAATCAAGACAAAACAAAGAAACTAAAAACAATTGTCTGCAAAGGCGGCCTTATTGCTCAGAGCAATCTCCACCAGGCAATATTTGATGAAAGGAGAAACTAGGTGTATTGGATAGTACTAACACGCAATTTTAGTAGTATAATGTAGACTATAGCCAAAACCCTTCTCGTTCTTAGAGGACACCCGTGCTCTGTAGTGAGCCAGGCATGGGTTGATCATGATGATGACAGTTCAGCTTCAGCTACCAACCTGTCTCTCCCACCAAACGTGCACGTGCGCGCGTAAATGTGCCACCAAGTCGGACTGATGAAGAGCGAGAGAGGCGCGCGGGCCGGTGCCGGCCGGCTGCAAGGACACGCGCACACTACCGGCGCCACTCGCGCTGCCTTCCCATGCGCCCGACTCCGCTAGTGCCCAGCGACGTAGGTGGAATGCGTATCTATGAAAAATATGACATACATCTTCATTTTTGGTGTTTGCAATTCGATTTTTAGTAAACCTTTGAGATTACCAATAGAGTAATAGACTATAGTGAGTAGCTGGCGTTGAGAAAACTAATAATAATAGATTTAAAAAAAACTGACGAATTAAGAACCTCCTCCTTTTTTGAAGTCGGTAAAAATCGCTGTCTCCGACGAATAGTATGGTAATCAACGTTATCATACCTTGCTTTTTATTGCATCATCGTACTCGGAAATTCCAATTAAACCTTGTGATTTTTTCCTGAAATTTTTTAATTATTCTTGAAATAAGACAACCCGTCCCAGTTATATTCTTTTGAAACAAGAATTATTAACTTTATTCCACGAAAAAATCATGACTACAAAAGTCATCATTTTAACCTTTTTTGTGATTACCCATGCATATTAATCAATTATATTTATTTCAAGCGCCCTACATTTTTCATTTTAAATCTTTCTAATTCCAATTATTTTATACTTTTTAGTCTGTTTTAAAAACGTGGTATTTTTTAAACTTAATAAAAAGAAGCAATTAATTATCCTACCTCCGTTTAAACGTGTCCAAATGAGTTTTCAACAGCAACAATGCTCTTTGTATGCACTGCAACGCGGCCTCCTCAGTCATATGCTCATAAATATTTTGTTTATCTACAGGCTTCTCTTTTTCCTTCTCTTCAATAGAAACACTAGGTGACGTAGACGTCCCTTGTCCGTCCTTGTCTTTCGATATGAGTCTTTCAGCTGCTGAAGAGAGATGGAACATGCATTTGGACACGAAGTCATCCTCTTGTTGTAGCTGTTGGCCCATGTAGTAGCTATTTAAGTATTGGATGGCTCCCATCGAGACATCTGTGGAGAAAAAAATCATATACTCAAAATTTTTCTTTTTACCAAGATTACTTGCGAATTTTGTAACTCTTATAGCATATTGCAAATTCAAAATTAATTTATCAATTCATCATTTTGTTTCAAGTTTGTTTATTAAATACTCAAATTATAGTTATAGACTATAGTGATATAAAAACAACACAGAATCAGAATAGTTCTACTTTAGTAATCAGCTGTGAGTGTGAAAAATTGCATCAAACCTGTGCTATTGGCTCGTAGAGCGATCTTCCACAAATGGTCCATGGCCAGAGTGTGCGGATGCGCCGCGTCGCGCGTGTCGCCGGCTCCCAGCGCCATACGCGCCAGGTTGCAGAGTTGCTGATACAGGCTCAGCCCCATTATGCTTATCGTCTGAAAAACAATCTGTACTGAATATCTCATCACAACAAAATAACCTGGCAATTTTAACGCATATAAAACACGCTCAAACATGTAATTTTTGCTTGCTTTACTAACTTCTGGATCAAGCGTAGGCATCTTCTCAACGTAAAGAAACCGCAAGGCGTCAAGTCCCAATGCATGCTGATCGGGAGACTTTGTATGAGACAGCAGCCACGAGTAGAGACAATCCGCGCACTCGCTTGTCCCCCGCACCACTAGACACTGCCATAGCTCCTCCACTTGGTCTACTGTTAACCTGTGTCATAAATGTCAAATGATTGGTACCATGCTTAATATGAAATAAGAATTAAATCGGCGATATTGGTTCGCCCTGTGCTGTCTTGGTGCATTAAAAAACTTCTTTTTTTCTAATATTATGTGGGGATTCTGTACATTAAATAAATCCAGAAATATGGCGAGCTCAGTTATATGCCTGTAGTGATGCGCGTCCGTCATGCCGACCGACGAATTTTGGTCGAGAAAGAACCAGTATTGTACGTAATGCGCCTCATGGCGTTGCACTTTATTGGATTTTATTGGTATGGTTGATATACAGTATGAACAATGGTGGCGACAATGATCCGCCTTGTGCTACCTCATTATAATATCAAAGACGATTACATCCTATAGGTAGTGATCCTACGGGCAAGATGGGCGTAAGGATACGAATCTAATGTTACATTATTACCACCATGTCATTAACATGAAGTAGGAATAACTTTGGCAACAGTGTTCCACCTTGTGCTACCCCATATTTATTTAAAATGATGCGGAAATTGCACAGGCAAGAAGGTGGCAGTGAGAAACTGAAGTCTCAGGGTGAGCTCATATATGCACGTCTGTTGTGACACCCAACTTACTGTGAATTTATTGATGACGCGGCTTTGTTTTTAATGCTATAGATTTCCAAACAAAAGCCTCGTCATGAATTTTTCAATGTTGACACCTGAGGTGTCGAGATATTATTATTAGGTCATTGATATAAAGTAGGAATTATGTTGGCGACAATGGTCTACCTTGTGCTACCCAATTTCTACACTAAATTATTACCTAAAATGATGCGGTGATCCCACGGGCGAGAAGATGGCAGTGAGAAAGTGTAGTCGGACAGTGAGCTCGGTTATATGCGCGTAGTGCTGCGCGTCTGTAGTGCTGCTGGGCGTGCTTTGGTTGGGCGTATTGACGGTGCGGTTCTGCACGTAATGGCGTAAATCTTCGAGGAATAACCTCATCATGCCCCGCTCGCGTTCTGCCCACATTACAACCTAGAAAACAATATTTTTGCAGTAATAACTGCCTAACTAGACATACGACATCAATCGAGTTGCAGGGAGTCTAAAAAGAAGTCTAAGCCTAGCAGTGGCCATCTATCGAGTCGATTATGATGATGGAGGTTAAGTACAGTAAAACTTTATTGAAATTCAAGCACAAAATATCATTTAAAATCATTTACGAATATAATTTGAAAGTACAAATATCATTAACTCTCAACTCATTGATAACGAAACTACTGCAATTCAAAGGCCTCAATGAAAACCATTTTTTAAGAATAGTGAAAGAAAATAAGTTATGGACAGTATACAAGTTCTATTAGGTATTCTCTAGAACTATACCTGATGCATATCCATGCCGCGTAGTTGTTGAAATGAAGAAAACAATTTTGGCAGCAGTCGGAGAGATACTGCTACCGATCTAACAAATAAATAAAGATAAGTTGTTAAAGACACAATAACACAAGAATTCTTCTATAAATCACCATTTAATTTTAAAGCAATAAAAACGTGGCCAGTTAGACAAAGAATAAAATTAATCAAAAATATGGCAAGTTTACTAACCTGTGATTTGCAAGGTTGTCTAGACATCCCTCAATAAATTTTATCCTGATGAATTTGTCTGTACTAAAACATAGTAGAGCACAAAGTGCTTTTTCAGCTTCTAAAGCTAAGCCTTCTCCTAGTTGCTCCTGTAATAAAGTATTATTGCATAATATACTCTATTGTATAGACAACAGGGTGTAAAAAACTTTTATATGAAAACCGAGTAAAAGAAGACATTAAATTAAAGAGTAGTGTCCGAAATGAAGAGCCATGTTTGTTGTAGAAGGAAATACCGTTGGCGCGGAGTCTCGTACAGCAGTTAGACGTAAAAATTGAAGATTGAGTGTGTTTGTAGGTACTCATTAGTAAAGGCTAATGTCCAACGATGAACGTTCATAAACCAATGCCTATCGGGTCATTGCACATCAATACACATCCTTAATCATAATCATGCTAAAAACAAAAAAAAAACTTTATTAGCGCGATCGAGGTTCGCAACATCTAGTTTGTTTGCTGTAAAGTTGCTTTGTCACAGCGTAGCACTTGGGCACGTACCTCTAACTTTACGTAATTATGTTCATTTTAAGCAATTATATATCATTTGCTTTATTGCTGAAGGTAAACATCGTGAGGAAACCTGCATGCCTGAGATATATCCATAATATTCTAACAGCTGTGCAGTTTGTTAATCCGCCCTTGACCTGCAAGATGTGACCTAAAGCCTTCCTTATTCTGAGAAAGGTTTAGGTCATAGTGCATGCACTATGGGCCGACGACGGGTTGAGATGATAAATAAAGAGACGGTCATACGACTCACAATGGCGCCGTCCTGCAGCAGGTCCCAGAGCAGCGTGTTGCCGGGCCGGCACACGTCGTCCACGTTGAAGGGCAGCGGCGCGGGCGCGGGCGACGGCGGCCGCGCCTCCAGCCCCGCGCCCACGCCCACCCCGCCGTACTCCGTCAGGCACTGTGCCTGGACCGAATGAGACACGTCAGTGAAAACCTCCGGAAGTGAAAGAAACGAAGCTTTTCATAATACAAGGTTCTCACAGTAGCCTCTCAATATACAGAGTGTAGTTAGAACTCGCTAGCGAGAACTGAGTGGTATTATTATATTACCTAAACGCAACCTAGCACCCGTATTTAATCTGCCTTATACTTGTTTTTTTTTTTTTTTTAAAAAGAATACTAGCCATGCTAATCATGACTAATACTCCCCTATACTCCCCTTTCCCCTCCAATTAAGCGTAAAGCTTGTGCCAGGAGTGGGTACGACAATAGTGCAACGGGTGGGATTTGAACCGCCGACCTTTCGGAATTCAGTCCGCTCCTCAACCGTTGAGCTATCGAGGCTCTGATTTTGATGCAATACTACAATACATAGCGTGCTCTGCCCACGACGAGGCATTGACCTTGCGGCACCTATCTATGCATCATTCGTTGCGTCTCGTCGAGGGGTCACTGCCACTAACCTGCGCAGCGAGTCGAGCCAGTTCCTCCTCACAGGCGGAATCATCCTCGTCCAAGTCGGGTAAATGTCTGTGCGAGTGAGCGGACAGTGCAGAAGATGCGCTGCCCTCCTCTTCCTCGCGTCTTTTGTAGTTTTCCATTAGCCGAAGCTCCATTAATCTTCTATGGACAAAGGACATAGTTTGAATTCAAGCTGATTATCAAATCACTACCCACCCATATTATAAATGTGAAAGTGTGTTTGTTTGTTGATTTATTGCTTTGTCCTTTGATCACGCCTCAGTGGAGCAACGGATTGACCTGATATTTACATGGATAGATATAGTTGAAGACCTGGAGAGTGGCATAGGCTACTTTTTATCACTACTTTATCACAGAGAATCAAAGAGTTCCCACGGGATTTTCGAAAATCTTAATCCACGCGGACGAAGCCGCGCGGCATCAGCTAGTAAGTCATAATATTTTACCTGGCATCGACATTTTCACATAGAAGTTGACAGTGCGCGGTGTCGCTGCCGGACGATTCCTCCTCCACTTCTGACACTGACTCCGCCAGCTCTGCAGTTTTGAGCTGCGCCGCTATTGGTCACAGAAAATAGTCATCATGTCGATATACGTATAAAGTGATGAATAAGCCATTACTTTTTTATTTATTTTAATTTTATTTCGATTAAATAAACAAAATTTAAAAAAAAATGCACGGGCAATCTTCTAATTAGCACGAACACCTTTGCTATATTTAGGGACTTTATATATCTCGGTTCCCTCATGACATCAGACAATGTTTCACTAGAAATTCAAAGGAGGATTATTCCGACAAAAAAAAAGGTTATTTTGGTCTGCCACGCTACTTTCGATCTAAGATCCTGCCAAGACAACTTAAAATACTCCTCTATAAAACCGTACTTAGGCCAATCATAATTTACGGCTCTGAATGCTGGGTTCTAAGTAAATCTCTCGCTGTCTTCAAAATTCAAATACAAAATATTTTTATTCAATTAAACTTTTACAAGTGCTTTTGATTTGATTTGATTCGGAATTCCGTTCTTGCCGAGAAGAACCAGCAAGAAACTCGGCGGTTGCTCTTTTCAAGTATTCAATTTACAACAATATGCTTGAAAAGAGCAACCGCCGAGTCTCTCTAGATCTATAAGTAGTCGCTCTCTAGATCTATAGTTATAGCTATAGATGTTAGTAGTCGCTTTCTAGATCTATATTCTATAGCTATAGGTATAGCTATAGGTATAGCTATAGCTATATCTAGTTATAGATATAGGTAGGTAACATCGCTAGTGTAGCATCCACTCACGGAAGTGGCGGGGCTTGCGCGGCTTGCGCACGGTGCGCTTCTTGTAGAGCTTCTTGCGCGGGCGCAGCACCTCCTCCGCGCCGCTGCTGGCGCTGCCGCTGCTGCCCGCGCGCTTGTTGCGCCTGACACAAACACGACTCATTAAAGTTGACAAAGAGAAACTAAAAGCCTACTTAAACTCTTACATTTTCAGTATATTGCCAGTTCAACAGTTTTTAGGATTCCATACCCAAAGTGTAAAAACGAAGCCCCATTAATGTCACTCGTCTGTATGTCTGTCTGTCACAGGTCTCTAGCTCGTAGACGAAATGAGTTGCAGATCAGAAATTTTGATATTTGGTGTAGAATGTTAGACTATCTATTCCGAATATTGAATTAAAATTGGCCAGTTTTTATCTAATGAGTTGAAGGACGAAGTGGAATAAAATTGCATCACTTTGTGTAGGTACATCTATTTACAATATGCATGTGTAGATACAAAATATTGTTTGGCTTCTAATGTTAATTTAATTATTTACTGACGAATTTTGAAGACTGGACTGAAATTATCGAAGTTTATTTGTGGTCAATGATTTCCAGTAATATATCCGGTAAAACACCAAATTAATAATACGATAACAATATTATTCAAAACAAAACTAAAATTCTTATTAATGTTATCCTTAATTGGGTGTTATGTCATTGTTTTCAACTTTGGCCCTGTTATCACTTAATTACATTCAATATATAACGGGTAATTCTGTTGTGATGTTCCCAGAATACTTCGTTGACGTCATGCGTTGAGGCCGTTTTACTCTCGATCTCGTGAGATTCGATTCAATAAAACTCAAACCGGTTTGAGAGCGGACGTGTCCCGAAACCGCATCATTATGGGCAGCAAGTTTCTGTTGTGCCTCGTAGTGTTGTGCGTTGTATCAAACTATTCAGAATGTAAAAGATATGGTTCTTCTTCGGGACGATCGTCTGGGTCCAGCTGGGGCCGAAGTTGGGGATCAAGTTCAGCAAGTAAGCCTTCCTCTAGTTGGTCCAGTTCCGGGAGTAGCAAGCCTTCTTCTAGTTGGTTTAGTTCCGGAAGCAGTAAACCTTCTCAGAGCTCTTCCAGTTGGTATGGTTCTGGAAGCAGTGCACCTAAGTACCCCTCATCTTCTTCTGGTTTATCTGGATTCGGCAGTAGCGCTCCAAAATACCCATCGTCATCGTCTGGACTATCTGGTTTTGGTTTTGGCAGCAGTGCTCCAAAGTATCCTTCTTCATCATCTGGACTATCTGGATTTGGAAGCAGTGCACCTAAATACCCATCATCGTCATCTGGACTATCTGGATTTGGAAGCAGTGCACCTAAATACCCATCATCTACTGGTCTCTCTGGATTTGGAAGCGGAGCTGCAAAGTACCCATCATCGTCCACGGGATTATCGGGAGGAGGATCAAACTTTGGATCGTCAGGGGCTCTACCTGCTGGTGTCGATTACGTATATAATAAATATCCAAGTTCAACAGGAAGCAAATACCCACCATCAACAGGTTTATCAGGCTCAGGATCCGGCACCAGAAATCCATCATCAACAAGCTGGTTCGGATCAGGAAGTAATTATTACCCACCTTTAACTGGCTTGTCAGGTTCAGATATTCAAAAACACAATGTTCATCATTCAAGCAATTCCTACAATACGAACACTGGATACGGAGCAGGACATACTAACTACGGCACCCATTACTATGGATCACATGGACAACCCCACAGTTATTTTAATACGCCATCATACTATACGGCACCTCAGCATGTTTATATTACCGAATACCGTAATTCAGGCAGCCGATACGGGGACCTTTTATCAGGTTTGGCATTGTATAATATGGGCCGTTCACATAGCTACCACAATAATTATTACTACAACGATGATTATTATAGAAGGAGATATCATACTTCTGGATCCTCTGCTTATGAGACGCCGAGAGACGTGGCTACGTGCACTTTAAGGATTAAGGAGAATAATAAAGTTGAAGAAGTACTCAAAATACCATGCGAAATAGTATCGACATTCACCGAAGGGAGCACAAAAGTAGCAACAGATACCTTAACTCAAACAGTATGCGTATCAAATTATACAGTGATAGATAATACGCTCCCCGAAACCACAACCGTTTCACCTGTAAATACATCTACAGGTGAACCGATTGAAACATTAGCCAACACAGTTATAAATATGTTGGCTAATGGTTCAATCGTTAACACTGATAACTCACTTATTTTCACACTTTTAAATATTAGTACAACAACAGCTTCTCCTGTCAATATAAGTGTATCGACACTATTAAATAACGCAACTTCATTGAACACCACAGTTTCAACCACAGAAAGTAATTCAACAGCAATCAATTCTACATTATCGAGCGTTAACGTTTCAACTGCGTTATCTACTTCACTACAAAATGAAGGCTCTAATATTACAACTAATATTAATTCTACTACAGCTAAGCCTATGCATGTGTCTACCAATTCGACGCCGTTTACCATTTCGACATCGAATGTAACGGTGATGAATGATACAAAATGTACTGTGACCACTGATCCCTTGGCAGTTAAAGGACCGCCTGTGAATCCGTCGAATATGACATGTGAAGTAGAAATTGTCACCATAGATTCGCATATTTTGAGAAGTAAAGTCGACTGCAGCACCTTGTTAAATTATGCTAAAATGCCGGAACCTAAGAAAGAGCAAAGTGCTATTTTACCCTCAAGAAGTAAATTAAAATCTTGGCTCTCCAACCCACCTTGGTGGCTTTCTTTGTTCATAGCGGTATAATTTGAGTCATATAATATCAAAAATGGCATTCTCCATTTTACTAACATTTGAAAAAAACATGAAAAACTTTTTTTGAATTATTATTTAGGCAAAATACTGAACATTTAGTAGAATATACTTCATAGCTACATTTATGACTGGTTTGAAGCAGTTTAAATAGAGGTACAGTGGAAATATTTATAGATAACGCTAAAAATCAAAAGGAGAAAGCTCATTATGTTACGCACTTTTGGAAACTGCCTGGTTTGAAAATAACTATGTTGGAGACTGCCCGTTTTAATACAGTTAACGCCATCTTGAAACCAAGCAATGAATGAGCAAGTTTAATCTTGATACTTTAGAAAGAAACTAGAATAATATCTAGGAATATTAAGGAAATGCATGAAATAGTACGTATAGTGTCTACTTATATAAAAATTATAAATGCCAAAGATTGTCTGTTATTTCAAGCAGCAAACGAGCAGTGGATTGGCATGATTTGTAACTAGTTATGAGCTGAAAAGTGACATCGGCTACTTTTTAACCCAGAAAATTGCATGGTTGCTACGGTAAAGACCGAAAGTGTAATCTGTTATTAGTTATTTATTACCTTTTCATGCGAAAATAGCTAAATGATTTTGATGAACTATAAACGTATTTTGTGAAATAACAAGTAGTCTAAGACCTAATCTGGGAATACTTGCATAAATAACTTACTTAACTTGGAATCACAGGATACTTTTTATCCCGACAAAGTTACCAATTTTATGGATTCGAAATACAGTTTGTTAGTTTGTCCTTTTTTCAAGCAGCAACTTTATAACTGTGGGGAAGTAGGCATTTAAAAACACCCGGATGAAGCCGCAGAGCTAGGTAATTTTATATTAAAACAACAAGATTAATTTCGTACCTTTAATAACTAAAATTATCAAACTCGTAAAATTGGCTCCTCGTTCTGAAAATAAATCAAATTTACGTACACTTTAAAAAAAAACAAATGCCAACCAGTATAACTATGTTACTTTGATATTCCAACTTAAAATTATTAATTACAAGTATCAAAAGTGTGTGAACGCTGCATACAAACCTTGCCCGTTTCTTCATGTTTACAGTCCAATTATCTGGATCCCTCTGCCGTTTTCTTGACTGTCTAGGTAGACAAGGTGTTACCCTATGCTCCATAGTTTAAAATAAACACAAGTTTTACTTTATTTACTTAGATTAACTCAATAAAATCTTTAAAAAACCACGAGCAGCTTTGCTGTGAGTTGACGCCAATTCCATACTAAATACTGCGCTCTGATTGGTTGAAGTGGAGACTGCCAAGTTTAAAATGACCACTCTAGGAGAATGCCGGTGTTGAAAGTAACTATAAATTTCCACGTGGGTTTTGATAGGGAGAATGCCGTTTCTGTAACACTCCTAATAGTCAAGATAGAGGATAAGATAATAGACAATATTTTGGCATAGATAACTTTTTTTTTTCGAAATGTGGAGATTGCCGTTTTTGATACTATACGACTCATTTATAAAGTTTAGTTTTATTATTATGTAAGAAAAACTTATTATTATGACGCTGAAAAGTTTGTCGGCTTACCTTTCCTGTCGCCTCAGGTCGCCCAGGATGCATTTATTTTTTGCTCTAAAAAGTTAGTTAGTTTACCTACCTAGTTTTATGTTTGATTAGTGTTAAGTTTACCAAATAAGTTGGTGTTTTTTCGATATATTACATTACTAAACACTGTTCTGGACTAAGTAAGCTAAAATTATCCAAAGCTTATTAATTATATTGATTGATTGAATATTGATAAAGTGTTTAATAAAAAGAAAGTGTATTTAATTTTCACTTTTTATATTTTTTGGTACATTACCTAAAGATTTTTCTTTACAAACTGGTAACGCCTTATGTCCATTTGTAACTGTCCCTATTTTTTTAGGATTCCGCACCCAAGGAATAAAAACGGAGCCCTATTAATGTCACTCTGCTGTCTGCCCATCTGTCAATCTGTCTGTCTGCGTGTCACAGGTCTCTAGCTTGTAGGCTAAATGAGTTACAAACCTGATATTTTGGTATTTCGTGTAAAACGTTGACCCAAAAACAAATATTGAATCAGAAATTCAATTAATTTTATTTTCCATTGGGCCTCCCTCCCATACATGCAAAAAGAGTCACATTTTTTTTATTTCCATGTGGGGTATCATTGTTTAGAACTCACTGAGCAGAGTATGAATATATTTTTCATTCTTTTTATCTTAAAAAAAAAAAACAAATGAAGGGCCATTAAAGTTGTCAGTTTTAGACCATTTTTGTGATGGGGGCTATCTCATCTAGTTAGTAATATGAAATTTCAGTATTTAAACTATATAGGTAAATAGTTATAAGATCACTAACATTAGTTTTAAGGTGTGTGTTATTACTAACAATTATGATCTGGATAATTTATGGTCCAAATAAAGGATTTTTATTTTTTTTAAACAGCAAATACTGAAAACAACGGTATATAAAATAGTTAGTAAATTGTAATCTTTTTGTTAAAAGTGGCCGGGTTTTGTGTTTTAACGGTGTTTTGGCGGTGGAACTAACTGGGAAGCGCTCTAATAAAGGGGTGCCGCGCGTATGTCGGCGAGCGCCGGCACAGACTAAGTCCATATACTTATATAGTTTCCCTAACTTGTAGATAACTACAAACTTGACATTGGCTAATCTATATACTGAGTATGAATTGAGTTTTTAACCTTTGAGTGAAACTTGGTCATGATACACTAGGATAACTATAATTTTCCGCTGGTCGGACGGCCCCGTGAGTTAGACCTCCTGTGCACCCTATTGTCATTGGACTGGTTCCCGCTAATGGGCCTTGGGGCCAGTTCCAGGGCTTGAGGGTGACGCAGGAGGCAAAATTTCTGTACCATACAAAACAAACTTACGGTATGTCGGCGGGCGCCGGCACAGACGAAGTCCATACTTATACACATAGTTTCACTAATTTATAATTAACTACAAACTTGACATTGGCTAATCAGTGTAAAGCCAGACGAAAGACAAAAAAAAAAACTTACTTCTGACAAGATTTGAGGGTAGGGCATTCTTTTTTCGTAAGCTCCTCCCCATCACGAAGCCACTCTTGCTCAGCTGAAATATAACAATTTCGTTTTAACATCTGTCAATTTGACATCAAATGTATTTTACCCATCACTGTAAAAATTACCAGTAAGCTCTCTTTGATGTTTACTCTGTTTACGCGGCGTGGGCCCCGCTTCTTCGCCTGATGTACTTAGCTCTTCACACTAAAATTTGAAAAAAAAAAAACAAATTTGAGGACAATTATTTATTTTATCATGGTGGATTGATAAAAGTTTCTTATCAAAGCTTAAAAACAACATCTTAAATAATACTATTCTCTCTAGCGTGAATGAACTCTGTGAAGCGCCATCTATCGGGTGTGGAAGATCGCTGTGTCGCTATAGTCACTATAGGAGACGGAGGGGCCTCGGCGCGGGGGATACTAAACACTTACCGGATCATCATCAGAGTTGGTCTGGTCCATGCTAACACTGGCTTCGGAGGAGCTGCGGTGGTGCGGCTTGCAGGCGGGCGGCGCGAGGCGCGGCGGCTCGGGCGCGGGCGACGCGGCGCCGGCGCCGCAGCCTCCTCGCGCCCACATCGCGCGCATTAGCGCTGATGCAAGGTAGAGACTCTACCGAGAAAAAATTCAAATAGAGAAGCTGACGAAAGAATGGCGTAAATCTTTGATTTCACCTCACTCTTAATGCTCAAATACCTAATATTTGACAAGATGTTGATACAGGATCAAACCGAGAGCTAACTCACTCTAGTTTACTCTGTCACAACTCAAAACTGTTTAACAACGTTCTTACCTGTTCTGTATGTTCCTTGGGTGGCAACGCACACAGAAGACTGTACAAATGCGCACAGGGCTTGGGTGCTAACGCTCTGATGAACCCTGGTAATAAGTCGTACACTTGACGCCCGCAGTGCTTCAACTGTGCGGCCGCCCACACAAGCTCCACGTGTTCTGGAGTCACTCTGCCTTCCACTGCGAGGAACTTTAGTATCATGTGCGATTGCTTGATAACCTGTAAACAATTGTGTTGGTTGTTACAAAAAGTAAGACTACTTAAAAAAAAATATTTTATAGAAATAACAGAACTGTTTTGGTTATAGCACATAACTGAGGAAGCTCCCGCGGTAGTGGAGTGGTGCGGGAGGGGTGACAATTGATGAATCACGAAGCTCTCGCGTCACATCATCACACACCTACCGCATCACTCCACTACCGCAAGAATCTACTCAGTTATGCATTATGCCTGTAGCAATGATAGGTATTGTCCTGTGGCTGATTCTGTGTGTGTGTGATCTCAAAACTAAGATGACAGGTCTAAATATATTGCTCTTTGCTATCTCTTTCATAATGCTCTCCATGGAAAAAGATAGCACTAGATTTATATCAGTCAATTTAGTTTAACCTAAAAAAGTTACATATAGGTATCCATACAAATATTATAAATATTAAAGTGTCTGTCTGTTTAACAGATTTTGAAGTTTGGTACAGAAATAGCTTTCCCTAAATTCCTATGTCCAAAGTTATGAGCATCATTTATTGATTTTTATTTATGTAGTTGAGCCAGTGATATACTTGAAAGAATAATACTTTACTGTAGTATCATATTTTTTTTAATAAATAGATGACATTTTATGAAATGAATCAAGCTAGAATGTGCCACTATCATACTCTGTGAATGCACAAATCTATTGACAATACACTACACAGGCAATATGGAATAACTTTATTAAAACTGTAACACACAACAAAGTTTACCTCAACATGTAAATTAGGTCCAAACAAGTGTTCAATGATATTGTTGAATGACAACCAAGCAGCCAACTGCTGCCCCGCAATCTCCACGTCCGCTGCAGTTTCGCCAGCACACAGTTCATTGTGGGCAGCTATATGAGCATTGATCTGAGCCACGCCAGCTAGTCGCATGGTCAGGGTGCTACTGTTGAAGTATTTGAACGCTAGAGCGAGGCCATCCTCGTCAAAGGATAGGGGTGCATCCAGTGGCTCTTTGGCAGCACCCCACATGAAATCTGCAAATACAATGTTACTAGATAACACAAGTGAAACAATAATTTACTTAGTTTTTGTTTTATGGGCAATGGACATAATAAATATCACTGAATCACACCATTCTAATCTACAGGAAACCTACAGTTTTTTTTAATCTAATATTTTTTAGGGAGTCTTAGGTGATATATATGCTAACCCCATCATTACAAACTGCATTAAAAGCTATTATTAATAAGATTGAAATATTAAAATACTCAAAAGTTTGCTAAAAATTGAGTTTAAAAAAATACTGATATTCATAGAATATAAATTTAGTTTGTAAAACCGCTGATTTTTTAAATTGTATGAAAGAAGTCAAAATTAATTGATTTTAAATTTTTAACTATCAACATAAATGGTGAAAAATCGATTTAAGCTATACTATTCCCAGTTATAACCACCTTTTTATATTCTCCATGGTATATCTATAACAAGGAGCCTTATGGAAAATGGCAGAATTTAATTCCATTTATTAACACGCAGAAAAAGATCACTTATATTATTTTAAATTTAAGCACTTTGTATGCTTGCTGCAGCAGTTGTACCAAAATAAAAAAAAATGAAATTTAGTTTATTCTTTATGTAGAAGTGAATTAGCATATTAGGCAAAGTAATTCATCATCAAAAATTATATTCCTCACCTGCCATAGATTTAACAGCTGGCACCCTCAAATCTTTGTCCTCCAAACTGCACATGTACTTCAATATCTTACTTCTCAATGGCATAAAAAGTTGCGCCACCGCTCTAAAGTTCAACCATAGCTTCAGATTACCTACAGCTGCCACTATCGCATGAGCCATAGACAAAGGTAGAGTTGTCGGTGTTGCAGATTCAAACACTGACGTCATGGCACACACCCCTCCCAACTTACAAAACAAACTAACATTCCTTAATAAATATGCAGGTATTTCTGTATCATGTAGATCACAGTATGAACTTAGATTTGATATTTCCTGTGCCGACAAGTCATCTAAACGGCTCAGAGCTGTGTGTTTACAGGCTAAATATAAAGGAAAGTTTAAGAGGAATATTTTTGAGACTATATGCATTAGCTTTTCTTTCTGTTGCATCGACCATGACTCGGGGTTTGCGTTTGAAGTCTCCGGTTTGTCACTGACTTCATCTTCAACTTTGTCAGTCGCTTCGTCTGGTTTTGTACTCTCGGTTTCCACACTATCTTCCTTCTTTTCACTCTTTTCTTCTTCGTGCTTAGAAGTAATTGCAACATCCTGCTTTTGTGTATCTTGATTTTCAGGTAATGGTTGTGTTTTAGCAGATTCTATTAAATCATCTTTAAGTTGTTTTAGCTGACATACCGACAAGCAGAGTATGCTCTGGACTACTAGATAGAATCTCTCAAAGTTTTTTGCATCTCTATAACAGCACATGCATTGCCTAAAATAGTATTAAATGATTAGTTTCTATAACTTGCTAAAATACTAGTAATATGAATTATTTATTTCAAATTACTGACGATAAGAGGAATCAATTCTTGTACTTATATCTCATATAAACTTCTGCTAAGAAAATGGTGTTTAAAGTAACAAAAATTTATTAATTTTTTTGAAAAAAATTCTTGAGATTATATTAGCATTATGATTTATAGTAGTTAAATATAAAATATATACCTTTGAGGCCAAGAAAGTATATAATTTAACACAGTTTCCAGCTCAGATTGGCTTATTGTGGGGTACTGAGATACATCGTCAGTTAGTCTCGTTTCGCCTGCAACATAAATAAAAAAGACTGAAACACAATGTTATAATAATTCGCATTGATGCTACATGCATATAAACAGTGTTAGAGGATCAAATAATACGTAAAAATAAATAGACCACAAAATTTCGAAACAATGTAACTTACAATTTACTAAAAGCTGTGAAAACTCCGGACAAACATCACACATTCTCAAGGTTTTTAGTCAATAAAAAGCGAAATATTGTTAAAATATTATCGCAACTGTTATTGTGGTTAAAATATTGATCATCATTAATATTTTCGTATCAGAAAACGAACACTGCCTCACAAATGTCACAGAATCGTTCCACCATTGTTGACGATGTTGTCAAATCTGCGTTTTGTTACACTGGGGTTACGCGCTAAATTAATAAAAATAGAGCTAAAGATTTTGTTTTATAATAAAATAAAATATTTAATTTATTGCGCTTCAAAAGGTACAGCACAGTTAAAAGTAGTTTAAATTATTATGAAACAGTGGGTTTAAATAAAAAGAGCAAATCAGTATAATCGCCCAAATTTATTATATCACTTCACTAAACACACTAATACAAATCACTCATTGCTTTATTACTATTGTTACTTTGTTACTATTTATATAATTTACACTTGTTTACACAAATGGACATAGTTTCAGCTTACAATGCGTACGATAGAACAACAATCATAAAAATGAGCTCGCATAGCTTTATATGGCGTTATCCCCACCGAAGGGATTCGGCAGTGGTGGCGGAGTTGCGTTCGGCTGTCAATGGCGCTGGCGTTGATTGGCTGTCATGGCGGCAGTAGGCTATGATTGGCCGTCTTGGCGGTTATCGGCTGTAACAGGCGGTGATTGGCCAGCTCGGCTTGACTCGGATAGTCTGGTTGGCGTTGGCGCGTTGCGATTGGCTGAGGCGGCGTGGCGTTACATTCGGCCGTCCTGAAACAATGAATTGCTCCCGCAATGGGAAAATGCTTGGTTAGCTTTCTGGTAGACAATAGCTCAACAAGGTCTTCGGTTTCAAGTTATTTATCGGAACAGTTAGCACTGTTGGATATAAGAGCCGTAGGCGCTGTGATATGGCTTTAAAGAGTCTGCTCAGGCATGTACAAGCTTCGTAGCCTCGAAACCCCTTAACACTTCGAGTTCTCTTAATGCCTACCAGCTTGGTTACGAAAATGAACCTGAGTAAATGCTATCAGTGTTTACTTCTATCGCAATGCTTGTGGGAACTTGCCACTAAATAACTAAATTCCTTTGTTATAATTAAATGAAATATTAATTTTGTCAGTTACATTATCTAGTTAGCTTTATCCTATCGCTTGCTATCCTTTACCGAGCATTTGCCTTGTTACGCATAACCATCCCGAGTTCGCTAATTTTACATTAATAGTAACATGGCATCGTGACCTACGTAAATACCAAATTATGGATATCACATTCATTGAGAGTATTGTCAGTAGCCCAAATAATATCAGTTAACAGTTTGTCCAATCATTTTATTCGCAGTTTCGCTAGGACCTGTGGCACAACGCGTTTAACATGGTCTGGTTAGTGCTTGGATTGGCTTGACTAGGCACTTGACTCGTGGTAGTATCATGGAGGTCAAAACATACCTAACTATTAATCAGTCGACACTCGGAAACTCTAAAATGTCTACTAGTAAAAGCATTCTTATGCTCACTTTATAAGTTTACTAGGATGTCCAAATAAGGCAAATTATGTATAATATTCTACGAAACTGATCGTTTTCGGCTAATAACAAATTTTGCAAAAGCATCTGTAATAATCAAATTGTACCTACACTACTGATGAGCGATATCCTTTCGCTGTCTTACAAAATGGTTTTACAAAATGTGGTCAGTATGAACTCTACAAAATTTTAATCCAATGCCATTGGTCTGTGATCTAAACTGCAATCTTATCTACTTTAAAACCAAGACGAAACAAAAGAACATTATTTAATTCATAAATTATTATCGTTTTCAGTTGTACTGTTTTTCCACGTTTTACTTTAGAGACATTTTTGAAAGAAAAACCGTCAACAGACTGGCTTGTAGAAAGGAAAATAGCTTGTAAATAGCTTCTCGTGAAGCTGTGAATGCTATTACTCTGACTTGAAAAGGAATCTCACTTAAATCCTTGCAGGGAGATCTCTCAACGAGCAACGAGATGAAAGTACTCCTATTGAAAGTAAAACTTGGCTTTCGAAAGTAAAACTTGGCTTTCGAAAGTAAAAATTGGCTACCGAAAGTAAAACTTGGCTATTGAAAGTAAAACTTGGCTACCGAAAGTAAAACTTGGCTACCGAAAGTAAAACTTGGCTACCGAAAGTAAAACTTGGCTACCGAAAGTAAAACTTGGCTACCGAAAGTAAAACTTGGCTACCGAAAGTAAAACTTGGCTACCGAAAGTAAAACTTGGCTACCGAAAGTAAAACTTGGCTATCGAAAGTAAAACTTGGCTACCGAAAGTAAAACTTGGCTACCGAAAGTAAAACTTGGCTACCGAAAGTAAAACTTGGCTACCGAAAGTAAGACTTGGCTACCGAAAGTAAGACCTGGCTGCAGAAAGTAAGACCTGGCTGCAGAAAGTAAGACCTGGCTGCAGAAAGTAAGACCTGGCTGCAGAAAGTAAGACCTGGCTGCAGAAAGTAAGACCTGGCTGCAGAAAGTAAGACCTGGCTGCAGAAAGTAAGACCTGGCTGCAGAAAGTAAGACCTGGCTGCAGAAAGTAAGACCTGGCAGCAGAAAGTAAGACTTGGCAGCAGAAAGTAAGACTTGGCAGCAGAAAGTAAGACTTGGCTGCAGAAAGTAAGACTTGGCTGCAGAAAGTAAGACTTGGCTGCAGAAAGTAAGACTTGGCTGCAGAAAGTAAGACTTGGCTGCAGAAAGTAAGACTTGGCTGCAGAAAGTAAGACTTGGCTGCAGAAAGTAAGACTTGGCTGCAGAAAGTAAGACTTGGCTGCAGAACGTAAGACTTGGCTACTGTCTTCACTTCGGCATCTATGTAATTCCGAAAACAGTTCACGATTGAATTTAGGTAATACAGGATCATCAGTCAAATAACAGTTTTCTATTCCATTCCTATTCCCTACTATGTAAGCTACATAACCAGGCAGGCATACTAACACCAACTGAACTCAAGATATTATGTAAAACGTCAGTCTAGTCGGCTTAGTGAAAATTCTTACGGTACGTCCGGTCCACCTGACTAACAATGAACGGCACAAAGCTATATCATGGTTATAATTAAAAGTGCCACTTGAACTTTCTACTTACATTATGATTGGACCGACAATCTTAAGGTAGAATGATGAAATTGACTCGATTGAAAGCTTGTTGGCAAAAGTACGTAACATACATGCTGCCTACAAGCACTACTTTTTTTCTAAAATGACAAAAGCATTATCAAAATCATAAGGATATCTAACTGGTAATAGTTATTATTACGTTTCCTCCTAGTGCCCAATTCTGCCTACATTACACTACCTATTTGTATTTACTCATACGCTGTGCCACTGGCTTGTATATTATACGAGACAGTTCCAAAGCCGTGAGTAAGATCTACTTACTATGCTCTCAATCATTCAAAGAATGTGATTTAAACTACAAGTTACAACACGTACAGACTTCATAAACACTAACTTTTAGTAAAAATAAAAGAACAGTCATACCATACAGCATAAACGCTTAACAGCGCTTATGTCACCCCAAATAGGCAACAATGCGGCGGCTTATAGATACCCATTGGCTGCAACCCTGCATTGTTAGCGCGCCACGATGTGGTGCCTCGCAGTGACGCGCTCGGCATCAGGCACACAGCACACAGCAAAGCATCAGTGGTGACCATCGTAGGCGATGACGTTTGCACTTCACGAACTCACCAAAAATTCCGAGAAAAGAAAGATAAACACAATATTATTGTTTGACTACAAGTAGCTCCCAGTCGATTTATAAAGTACGTCTGCCCCAATTATGAAGATCTATATTCATATTACATAACAATCATATAACCACATGAAAATCAATTTCACAAGAAACTCAAAAGTGAACATCATAAAACAATTCGATTTTACATTCAAATTGCGATCGCCATGCTATATGCAAAACTGGGTTTGAGCACACTGAAAGTGTTCATCAACCGATTCTGACGTAAATGATATTATTGTACCCTTAAAAATAATTTACAGGTACCCCACACGTACCCCGTGTTGTCTGTATGACTGCAGCGGGAATATCACCGACGACGCGAAAAAAATAACCTTAAAGGTTTATAGAACCTTATACTATAACTGAGCCTTGTGCAAATAAAAACACTAATAGCGTCAAAGCTTGTTTCTGGAAAACTTCTGGTTGAAATTTGCGGGTAGTCTGAGAACTATTGTTACCATCCGATATACTAGATCTTTTTTTTTTTAAATTAATTCCTGATCAGTATGTATTTGTGTCAGTTCATAACCACTCAACAATTTTAACCGATTTTGATAAATGATACGTCATTCGTCTTGATGGCGTGTGTGTCAATGGATATATAAAATTCTTTAAACAATCAATGTGGTGGATTTTATACGATTTAATGTAAGAGCCGAAAAATATGCAGCGCAAACTGCAGTCGGGAGTTTTTATTTTTTATTATTTAACTTATTGAATTACTTGTTAACTTTTTCGTACCGGTAGCACTTGGTCATAATTTCCACATACTGGAAAGCACTACTACTAACCCACTAAGTACGTTTTCTAGAATTAAACTGCGAATTCAAATTGCGGGTATCTCGGCGAGATGCAACGTGAAAAGTGGATGGTTGAGCGGGTTTTACCTGATTCGATAAAAAGTTGACTAAATCAATCGGTTGCAATTTTAGCATTAGTATTCACCGCCATTATTTTATCAGTTATATATATACAATACGTGTATTTTTGTTAGGAAAACTATAAATAAAACAATACACACAAATATCACATTTACAAAAATTAAAACTAAAACTCGTCGAGCTAGTTACCTTGCCTTACCCAAAACTAGAACAATTTATGGCAGAAAAACCCTTACCTATGAAGGAGCTAAACTGTACATCAAAATACCTGCACACATAAAAAAATGTACACTCATTCAATCCATTTAAAACTGAATTAGCTGCTCACACTATGAGTAATGCGAATTACTTCAACAAATGCGCTGAATGAGTACTTAATTAAATGGCGAATATTGTAAACTTTATTTTCTTAGAATTAAGTTCTTATGTAAATGACTTTTTTGTTTTTATGAGAATTAAACATCTTTAAACCTAAACCTTTATTTGACGGTCAGATATGCCACAAATTGTAGTTATATTTATCTTCAGCTATCACTCAAACCATTCACTATCCGCGAGCGTATAATGACCACCTATCATAACCCGCGTGCTCTAATACTAATTTCATAACCTCAAACAGGGTGTTACAACAGGGTGGTGGGGTCAGTAGAGGTTACAAACACGATCAACCTCATTACACTATGCATCAATATCATTAAAAACAGGATTATTTGAAATGGAAGAATGGATGGATCATACCTCAGTTATTACGCGTAGAAGTTGAGGGTAGGTTGCCATCGGGCGTAGAAACCATGCACGCTGCAGATGAATGTACCTCCGGTTCAAAACTCTTCTAAGGACCTTCCGGGCCCCAGAAGTGGACGATCTTCATTGTCGCTTGATTTTTACACGATGATTCGTTTCATCCTTGCGGATGAACAAAGTAGATGGCATGTCTTTGCCGACTCGTTAATTGGCGCGATTATGCATCATAACTTTCTTTATTAATCCCACTTCTGAGATGAAACAGTGGGTTTAAATAAAAAGAGCAAATCAGTATAATCGCCCAAATTTATTATATCACTTCACTAAACACACTAATACAAATCACTCATTGCTTTATTACTATTGTTACTTTGTTACTATTTATATAATTTACACTTGTTTACACAAATGGACATAGTTTCAGCTTACAATGCGTACGATAGAACAACAATCATAAAAATGAGCTCGCATAGCTTTATATGGCGTTATCCCCACCGAAGGGATTCGGCAGTGGTGGCGGAGTTGCGTTCGGCTGTCAATGGCGCTGGCGTTGATTGGCTGTCATGGCGGCAGTAGGCTATGATTGGCCGTCTTGGCGGTTATCGGCTGTAACAGGCGGTGATTGGCCAGCTCGGCTTGACTCGGATAGTCTGGTTGGCGTTGGCGCGTTGCGATTGGCTGAGGCGGCGTGGCGTTACATTTAAATACCTAATACCATAAAAATCACGGCAAGTTCACTTTAGCAAAAATTAAACGTAAATCGCAAGTGGTCGTTCAGAAACTAAACAAGATCGTCTAGACTCTTGTACGAGAAAAGTATTCGGCGTCTCCTAACTCTTGAAGTCCTAACTCCTTTTACAGGATTGCATGAACACAGGCTGCAGCCTGCAAGAGACCAGTGTTGCACAATTTTATACTTTCTATTTAACTAGAAAGCTGATCAATCACGAGCAAGGCAAACTACCTACCCACAGAATATTCATTTACCAGTCTGCACGGGATGTGCATTGCACGTGATTGCAAGATGCATGGCATGCGCAACACACTAATATGTGTAATAAATAACAAACAAATTATCCTTATTATATAGTCAGTATTTCTTAAGATCTACTCATGATCACAAATCACTATATACCAGTCTGAACTCATGATTTTTAAACCTTTCTATCAATGTCAAGTTTGACATATTGTGATGTTTTCCACAATTTTGACAGATACGGGAATAGAATTTTTTTATGCGATGGGTTAGGCTGATAATTTTATAGTTTTTCTAAATAAAAAGAAATGGTTCAGTTACTTTATATTATTGCCAGTTTGCATGTGCTACTGTGTCCATTTACAAAAGTCGAGGAAAGCTTCAACATCCAGGCTTCCCACGATATTTTATACCATCGGTTTAACCTATCAGAGGTATAAAAGATAATCTAATTTTGGATACTTATGTTGCGCATTCGGGTTGTTAATATTCTATTTTTTTCCAGTACGATCATAATGAGTTCCCGGGTGTTGTGCCGCGCACTTTCATCGGACCGCTCGTGATTTCGGTACTGTCGGCACCTGTTGTGGGAGTGTTGCACTTGTGTGGTATAAATAAATTTTGGATGCAATATGTTGGTACGTATTTACTATTCTATTACGGCTGCAAAGTGATTAATGATACATAGATAAATCCGTCTCTCTTTGTTGTTTTATGAATAAACAAAACATACATGTACCTTAGTATTGTGTTACTTATTTTTTTTAATGGCAAGATGTGATCAAGCTAACTGTGCTATGATCAAGCTGCGATTTCACGTAGTGAGTAAATATTCTAAGATGAAAATATATGCACTTGGCAGGAAAAGTATTTTTATATCTGTAAAAATCTAAACTGCTCACTGATTGATAAGATACAATGGTAGAGGAAGTATACTGAAATGAAATCTGAAATGGTCTGAGTTAAAATCCCTTCGTACCAGCTGTCATTGGTACTAACCTGCCCAATTTTTAAACAATTATTAGTAGGTCTATAGATTTCTTTGTCCAAAAAACTATACTATAGACGAACGAGTATCCCTATGCTGCAACTCCCTATGGTATAGCATAACTATACTAGGGGGAAATGCATCATAGTCTAGCCACCCAGTTATCACATCATTATCATACCATTACTGGTGAGTATGAGTCTCTTGACATAGTCATTTGATGAGTGAGAATGAAAAAGGTTTGACGATAATCCACCACTCTGGTCAAGTACGGATTGGCTGACTTTACACACCTTTGAGAACATTATGAAGAACTGTCAGCCATGTAGGTTTCCTCGCAATGATTTCCTTCATAATTAAAGCAAGTGATATTTAATTGTTTAGAAAGCTCATAACTTTGAAAATTTAGAGGTGTTCAAGATTGAACCCTCAACCTGAATAGAAGTCCAAGGTCTTAACCTATCTATCAGTGCACCCACACAACAAAGTAACTAAGAATTTCTGTACACTTTCAACTGTTAATCTTGTTACTATTTAGGCAAAAATATGAACCACTGTGTTTTGCTTCCAGTGAGGCTAACACTAGCGCTGTCCGTGATAGCAGCATGGAGTCGCCTGCGCAGTGCTCTGCAGAAGCAGTTTGGGCACACATTCTCATGGTGGTTCAGTGTGATAAGCGTCACACAGTACCACTTCATGTTCTATATGAGCCGTCCGTTACCTAACATTTTAGCTTTACCCCTAGGTAAGTTTGCAAATTATAGTAGTACAGTAAATGGTGTTAAAAAAAGGAAACATCACTGCACCCTTACACACACAATACAGATAAATTAAAACTTTTTTGACATGGTGTCATCATTGTATGCTACGTATAAAAATGTAAGCCATGTTATATTATAGTTTTGAAAATTCTTAGTTGTGGAAATGAGTCAACTGCTTGGAAAAAAATAGACTTGATTTATTGCACTTATTACTTAGTTCTTTAAAACAGCTCTATAAAAGATGGTGGCTTCAAAAGAGGCATTCTATTTGATGACAGTTTCACTGACGAAAATAAAGTTTTAGTTAAGTATGACCGAAAAAGATCTGAGTGACTCTCAAGTTGCGCCTGAAGAAGTTTTACTTTAAAAAGTTTACTTTGAACCTGTGCAGTGGGTGATTTATCTATCTATTTGGTGGTACAAAGTGAGGTGTGACAGCTGGGGTATCTGTACCGCCAGGTGATAGTTTCGTCAGTCACTTGTCTTGAAAGAACAGATCAACCACATACTCATGCGCATAAACATACTGCTAGCCTTCTTATGTGATGCCACACTATGGTTTCAACTTTCGTGACGCGATGTGCAATCATTTTAAATTGTTTTTTTTTTCAGTTCTATTAGCAATGGAAGGATGGTTAGTAGGAAGACACAAACAGTTTTTAATAATGTCTGGTGCCTCTATTATCATATTCCGCTCTGAACTGGCCATGCTGTTCGGATTGTACTTGATTATAGATATATTTTTCAAGAAAATTGATCTTAAATCGTAAGTTTGCCATCTATAATATTACTACATGTAAATATAGAAACAGTTGGTATAAGTCTTATACTATGACTTTAAATAAATAAATTTCAAATGAAATCCTGTGTAAAAAATAGTAAATATGATAATTAAAAAAAAGGTTATGGTAATTTACTGTGGATATGTTGTGGACATGGATGGGCATTTTTGTGCATGACTGCACAGATGTAGTCTGTTCTAGCATTAGCAAATATCTTTAATACTCTACAAAATCGAGTCAGCCTCATCAAAGCTCTTAAGGCATTATTATTTAATAACATATTTCTTTTTCAGTTTAGTAAAAACAGTAATACCTGTTGGTATAGCCTTAGTAGCTCTCACGGTGGTTGTGGACTCCATATTTTGGCGGCGCCTGTTGTGGCCAGAGGCTGAGGTGTTCTGGTACAACACCATTCTCAACAAGAGCTCTAACTGGGGTGTATCCTTTATTACTAATGATTTATCTTTAATAGATATTTTCAGGTTTTAAAAAATTTATGCTTACTTGGCTAGTTGTGAACAAACATCTAATTTGAAATAAAAGTTCTAAAATCTTACCATCCTGGCGACGCGGACATGCCGCCAAGTAGTATAGCGTTCTAGTACAATGTATAAATGGCCTCAATTGAAGCTATTTCAAACAAAAAAGTGTTCTACGAAACTGTCAAAAATAATATGGCACTCGGCCCAAGATTATAGAGATCCTGGGCATCAAGTTGTAAAATAAATGAGTTGCATCTTGCAAACATTTTTTTTGGAATGATCAGCCTCATGTTGTTTAGTACAACATAGAGGTTGTTGATTTGGGGATAATAAAACTTTACTAAACCTTAACACGGTTAGACCACTAGGGTCATTTATTACCATCAAGAGAGGTTAAAGTCAAGGGCTAAAAAATGTAGTAAATTTTTTTTTTTACATAAAATTCCTTACATACACAATAACAGACGTCACCGTTCCTCTGGTACTTTTATTCAGCACTGCCCCGCGGCCTGGGCCCAAGCATAGTCTTACTGCCCATAGGCCTGTATCTCGACAGACGTGTCATACCCATCGCGGTTCCTGCCCTGGTCTACATCCTGCTATTCTCTTTCCTGCCTCACAAGGAACTGAGATTTATAATCTATGTGTTCCCATTGCTCAATATTTCTTCGGCCGTCACTTGTTCCTATGTGTAAGTAATAAGTATCCATGTATTAATGCACCTTGCTAACAACCTTGTGTTTTTATTATCACTTGCCTTTATGTTGACACCATAGCATTGTTTGCTTTGTTTCTTAGAACTTAGGGTTCATTATTGTGTGAACTGCAATGGTGCCAAAATAACGGCAAGAGATAAGTTATAACTTATAACATACAAAAGACACCAGTTTACCACATACCACTTACACCCAGCTGAACAAAGCACAGTACACACAACCTTGGTTTTTTGTTTGAATAATTTTTTTTAAAAATGCTTTCTAATGGTCAAGGTTTGGAGTGCCCTTTTGCGATTACCGTAATAAAATCACCTATGGTTTATTCCATGCTATTTTTTTAATTTATCAATGGAACTTTTTCTTAGTAATTTCTTTATTTGCAGATATATTCGACGGACGAAAGCACCAATTTACGAGTTATTGTTCTGGGCGATAGTGATGATCATAGTGTGTAACATTGCCTTCTCAGTCGCGCTGTCTCTGGTCGCTATGACCAACTATCCTGGTGGAGTGGCTATGATAAAGTAAGTCGTTTTCTAGCATGATACTGTTTGAGAGCATAGGTGTGTGCTCCGCCCTAACAATAGGAATATTAATACTTTTGTTATGACAGGGGAGAGCTGTGCTGTGGCTCAATTGCGGAAGAATGACAGCTACAATGTCACGATCGCAATCAACTCTGATTGGTTGACGCTCGCTCTCTATTGGCCACAATGCACTGTTGCAACAAGAATACCATAAATTCAGCTAATAACCCACAAACCCCACAACCTACAGGCCTATTATATCTTGGAACTTATACATTTAGAGGTTCAGTTTTTGCTCCTGTAAAATTTTATTTCATGCAATTACACAGTTTAGTTCACCAGCTCTTCAGTTTATCTCTCACTTCATTCTAATATGTTGTCCTATCTTACGCTAAAAGTATTGCAAGCAGCCTACTTACGTCTTAATAAAATTAGTTTTAAAATAAATTGAAATGCATGAAATAAAATATGATTTATTGTACACCATCATAAAAAAAAGACATAACATTAAAACAATGAACAATAAAAATTGAAGTACAATTGGCGGCCTTATCGCTTCGAACCGATCTTAGCCAGGCATTAGGCAACCAGCTATGATTTACTTTATCATTTACAGATTTCACAAGTTACTAAAAAACGAACCGTACGTCCACGTACATATCAGCAACCTGGCAGCGCAGACCGGCGTAACGAGGTTCACGCAAATAAACGACCACTGGACTTACAGCAAGAACGAATCCTTACAAGTAGACCAGTTGCAATATTTTACACACTTACTCATCGAAGCAAAGAGTAAATATTCACCAAATCTTAAAGCGTTTTCGCAAACACATATAATTTTAGATAGTATAGAATCCTTTTCACAAATCACTATGAATTATAAATTGATACCACCTATTAAAATTAAAACTAAACCAGCTATCTTTATATTAGAAAGAAAGAATTTCAGAGAAGTACCTCGCCCCGCTAATATTATTAGTATGCAAACAGACGAACTATATACAAATACAGAACATAGTCAAATGAGCTTAGAAGAAAAAGAAATAAAAACTGTTGATATAAGCGAAGAAGTTATTGATGAAAAACTTGAAACTGATACAGATACTTCAGTGGAAGAAAACATTAATGGATCAGAGGAAAAACAAAAAACTGATGGTTCAAAGGAAGTTATTGAAGAACCTGTGATTGTTACACCTGAACAAATTACCGTAACCGTAGTTAGCGATATTGATAATGACAGTGCTTCTAGGGAAGAACTGGAAGATAATATAGTAACAACATTTAAGTCTAAGAAAGTTGTGGACGATGTAAAAACATTTAATAAACAAGAGAGAAAGAAGAGGACTATAGCAAAAATAAAGTCTGAAACTCGGAAAGAGGTTGTGGCATCGGCGAAAGAGAAATTAAAAGAAATAATGAAACGACATAAGCATATTGCTGATGAGCTTTCCGAAAATATCATATCAGAGGATGTAAAGACTGAAGTAGTGCAAGAGAAGGATGGCAGGGGAGATATACCTGACGAAGAATTAACACAAAACGATGAAACTTCCATTATTGAAGAGGTTAACGAAACCACTAATACTAATTCTGCGGAAACTATTATTGAGTTACAGCAAGCAGTTAATAATCAAAATATTAATACAGATTCGATAGTAGAAGAGGTAATCACTCGTTTGTTAGAACGAAAAATATACGATGATAAAACAGTGCCAGACGACATTAAGATGGAAGATAGACTGATGATCCAAAGAATTGTTGAAGAAATTTTATCAGAAAGAATGAATTATACAAACACAGAGAATAAAGCGACGGAAAAGAAATAATACAAAGGACCAAAGTTCATTGGGACTGGTGATCTCTATTGACTATTAAAATATTCATTGTTATACAAAATATCATCTGTTAAGTGAGCCTGAGCATCTTGGTAACTTTAGTCTCAAAGTCTATGCTTTGGTATCCCTAGTACAAGTACATCGCGATAAGATCGACGGTGACTATGTCCAGAAGGGGCGGATCTTCTGGTCTGACGTACTACACACGATTTATATGCGTATTTTTAACTAGCTGTGCCCGCGACTTCGTTCGCGTGGAATACTCTGTACGTTAAAAATGTTCGCCGTGATTCTTTAAATTGACATAACTTTTTAATTTATGAATCGATTGACATGAAATAAACACTAAATGTTAAGTGAAGCTTACTACAATATATTAGTGAAAACTGTAAACTGTATCTAAATCGAATAAGCCGTTTCTGATATTAGCGTGCACAAACACACAGACAAACAGACAAAAAAAAAATTAATTACAATTTCGGGTTCGGCATCGATATAATAACAACCCCTTCTACTTTTTTTTAATATATTTCCATTGTACAGACACCACTTTTCTACAATTTTATAATATGTATTCGTACGATGCTTGTGGACGCGAATTGACGCCCAGTGGCGCATGAATTCGCGCGAAACAATTCGCGGCGAGTTCGCATCTTCTGGACAACATCACTAGGCACGCAAGTTTCGATTTTATAAAGTTAGAGTTGAGATGACTTATCGCCCCTTGTTTCAAAGTCGCCTGTAGTCTGTACCAGTGATTTTTAGTGCACAATAATTCCTTGCTAGAGACGCTGTGCGCTAGTTAGTATTATGAAACTCGACAGCAAATTGCGAATTTTGTCTTCTAAACTATGATATAAAGCGATCTCTTGTATATTACGTATTTTTTGATGAGTGAAGTTGCCTTTGCCATAGGCTCCGGCTTCACGTTCTGTCTTACCTGAGAGCTTACCTGCACAAGCCAGTTTGCACAGTTAAGTGTATGCGTGTAGTCGGCGAGACCGTATTCCGCGCAGTTGGAAAATCTGCTAAAGATTGGACAGCGCAGTTCTCGGTCAAGACGGAGTGTTAGATTAAGAAATATATGCAGCTTTGGCTTGTAATATAACTGTCAGTGTCGTATATGCTGACAGCTTATTTGCACAAGCCAGTTTGAACAGTAAAACGGTTTTTGTTTGGAATAACCGTTCTAACTTCAGGGTACTAATGATTTTACTATGCATTGTAAATAACTACAAAGTGTGGTTTTACAGTGACGCTTTCGCCAGCGCGCTTGGTAAGCGTCGCGGGCCACGAGCTTTGCGTCTCTTGGATCGTTACATAGTCGCGCGGATGGTCCGCGCTGACGGCAATTCGGACACCGCGCTTACCACCCACGCGGACGGTAAACGTCACTGTAAAACAAGCAAAAGTTACCAAGTGCGTTTCTATCGTGAGCGATAGCAATTTGCAATAAGATTGCAATTTATGTGTGAAAGTGCCAAATAGACTTTATTTAGAACATTTTGTTAATAAAATATTCTATTAAAACTGTCTTTTAATTAAGAACATTGAGGATCCCTACAACCTATATCAGGGATGTGGTAAAGTGAAGGTCTTCGCACATTACTCGACCACACTCCACAGTAAAGCATAGAAATGTGAGCTTTATATCGTGTACTTTACGGTGAGATTTTCAAAAGTGTTTAGTGCATTTAGAAAGGACTTGCCTTTTTTGCTCTGTGTGTCAACTGTCATTCAAAAGTATGATTTTAGTTTACGCACTCTTCCAATCCGAATCTGTGAAAATACGGATATAAAAACGGACCGAATTTGATATTATTGCTTGCGTACTAATCCGATCTCTGATCCAAATCCAAGCTATTCAGTGGACATCTCTACCTCATATATGTCCGATTTGAAACAGAGGCAGAGATATTCTCACGAATGACGGATAGAACTCTGATGACGGAAGTCGGAGCTAGTGCGTAAGCTACCATACAAATAGTTCTATGACTACTTCGGAACGTATTTTCACGGACTCTGATCAGATAAGTGCGTAACCGCCCTTAATCCAAGGTTAAACCGTACTTTTGATATGATATTATTTTGACGCAGAGCAAATGCGGCGAGTCCTTTCCCTGCATTGAAGCGTGTTCAATGTCCGAGGAACACGATATAAAGCTCACATTTGCTTTACTTTGAGTAGAGTCAGAGTGCAGTCAGTCGAGTCTATGCAATGTGCGAAGACCTCAATGTAGAGAGTTAATAAAAAAACTAAGTTTAATAATTTACGTATTTATTGATTTTACACTTAACATCACATAATTCGTATTTCGTTATTGTGGTTAATTCTGTTGACAAAAGAAATTGACAGTTCTAAATGCATATAGTGCACTTTCACAATTTCTCTGCACAAAATGATAGCATTGGTTTCAAATCAAATCAAACCTAACAATTTAGTTTTAAACATTGTATACAACAGAATTAACCACATTTACATAATTAAATCAAAGGTAACATAATATATGTACCTATATGCGTATGATTATATCAAATTAAGCCCAATCAATATAATAATTATTAATTCAATCAAGCTTACCATTTTATGATTAATGGAAAGACGACTAGTCGCCCGGCGGCTCGGTCGAAGACTACATTAAGGATCTGTTATTTATATGAGAGTTGCAGAGCTTATGCGCACAGAGTTACGGTGAATGCGTGCGTACATAGACAAGGCGACTTCCATATAAATTACATTTTCTAACGGTCTAGTAATGGGTCTTAGAAATGAGGAACAAGGCGAAGGGAGGAACAGATTGTCTGCGGCCTTAGACGTGGTCGGTTTTTCAACCGCCAAATAATGTTGAACTGAGCATTAAATTGACAGTTTTGGTATTTGAAATCTGTCAAGTTGCCATTTTATTATAGGTAACGTTTATTTGGCGAGTGAAAAATCAACAGATCAAAATTCAATAGTAACTAAATAAAACAACTAATTTAAAGTAATTTTAAGTATCGGGCATACTTAAAATTACTAAAAGATTAAGAATATACTTAAAGGTACATTGAGGCGGCTCGCGAGGTAGGTCGCGGGAGGGTGACAGTTTATGTAAAAACCAACGAATACAATGTCACTGTCACCCTCCCGCAACCCGCTTCTTACAAGCTGTCAGTAATACACCTAATACCTATAGTAATTTACGTAAACAACATATTAACTATACTTGCATTTTGTTACCACACTATTAAGAGTTTACAAACATTTAAATCCAACTTATAATAATAATTTATTATACAAAAAGAAAATTTCTTCATCTATTAAGTACTTACAACTTAAAATACTTTAAAAAAATATTCCTAATCCCGCTAATTCGGTCCCTGTGATAAAGATCGTTCTCTTATAGAAATAGACCTATTATAGGTACCACACAGTCGATAATTTGAATACACATTATGGGTACTCACTTCATTTGCAGTAGTCTGCGCTGGCTCTTGCTCTAAACAAGTCTTTAATAAAATACTAATTATATCACAATATTCAAGACACACACATCACAACTTCAATCATAGTCACTTTCCAAAGAGAAGTAATTTATTCCAGATCCATTAAAATTTTCCAGTCGAATCTTCCAGAACTGGAATTGATAGAGGGTGGGCAGGGGGGTGACACCACCTCCCAGGGGTTCTCCCGGACGGCCGCTAGCGCGCAATACGGCACTCGCAGTAGTAAATTGGCGGGGACTTGGTACGGAGGGTAGTCGGATTTTTCTCGTCCAAACCGTTTCAGTGCAATGACCATTGCGTCTAGTGTTGAAGCGTGGCCAATGAAGATTATATTACCACCTGGAAATAAAACAAAATCAGTGCGTGTATCTTTCATATGATGTTGAAATAAAACTAAACGTGGGCAGGTTTCTATTTTTTTTTTATTTGGTTGACAAAAAGTTTTTATCATATTATATAGCAAGGAAATAAATTGGGCTTTTAATCAATGGTGCTAGTAGCTAGTTTAACTAGTTAATATTTAAAGGTGGACTTTCGAGCTGAGCGTCTGTAAGTCACTACTCACTGACGGCCTATGTTCCGTAGAACAAGTATTTGTCTTTCTGCTTCCTAAAAGTGCAAGCATAAATAATATAAATTGCCATTTTTCCAAATTCCACTTTGTTAATTAATGACATATGCACGAAATTTCGTCAAAATCGCTTAAATGGACGGACTATGGCCCGTGAAACAGTTAAAGACATTTTCGCGTTTATAATATAGTTTGGATAAGTTACCTTCAGCTTCCGTATCTTTGACCGCCGAGTGCATAACTAATTCGTTCCTTTTGTAGAAATCATCTATACTCTCTGTGCATGACACGTCCATATCCAAGTATGGTTTGTATCTGCAATAAGATGTTATTTCAAAATCCTAGCAAATGAAGGGCTTCATTGTGTAAATGATTAACGATAAATTAACCATTCAATCATATATTTTGTTCTAAGTAGAGAGTTTTGATTGGATCTTGTACTTACTCAAGGTCGACGTTGTAGCCAGCCTTATGTAGTTCTTTGGGGGTCATGAATGGAGCCAGTCCCTTTGCTGCGTGCCAACCTTTGTACTCAAACAAGCCCGGCTCTACTCTTATTTTCAATGATGGGTCAGCTTGAAGGCCTGAAAAAAGTGTGATGCTTGGTACATTTAAGATTGTACGATTTTATTTGGAAACAGTGTAACGATAATTTTAGAAATAATTATTTAAAAAAAAATCTTAATAGTACCTCATGAATGTTTTACGTTTTTTACAATATCAAACTACCCCTACAGCTTGCAATCGACCCGTTTGGATCGATGGACGCGTCCATCCAGCAGAGACCTGTGACACGCTGACAGACAGACAGACATTAAATAGGGCTCCGTTTTTACCCAGTGAAACTTACGCAGTTTTTGACACTTTTGAGCGTGCTTCAAAAAATGGCGGCCTGTTACTATACTCGTGTTAAAGCACGTCATTTCGCATTGACTTACTTACCTTGTAAGAAATGATGTGCAGTTTCAACGCACCGCAAGGCCGCGGACGCGTACACGTGTTTGACGGACGCGTTCGCCAGCCGGAACCCTTCGCCCACGAGGAAGGCCTGCAGCTGTCCCACTCTCGTCAGCGGCGAGTCACGGGCGTACGACTCCGCACCTCCTGCTCTAACGATACGAATAAACTCAAAGGAGACCGGCCAAGTTGCCCGTCTATCGGTATTCTACTTATAATACGGAGAGTGTGCCCAAGAACTTTTTGACCTCGTTCCTCCTTCACCTTTCTACCATCGTACTGCGAGGCAACGTTAAGGTCTGCATCCGTACGTAGTTGAAATTCCACGGACACGTAAAAAACGATTTCGTAAACTACCAACGTGAGTAAAACTTGCAGGTGTAATCACTGCCTAAGGTTTAATATTTCAAATTGCAATACATCTGGCCTAGAAAATAATAAGATTTTTTCACTAGCACTCACCTTTCAGGCATCTTCAAAGGCATGTTAAGGTCCTTTCTGACGTAAGTTCCATTCTCATCGAAGCAGAACGGAACCCACGATCCGTAAGTAAGGTCCACTCGCTCACCGTGCCTTAGCGCGAACATCCAACGACGGGATTTGTTCGATCCATTCGTGAGAGATTCTGCACTTTCCTGCACGAAACAGTATACAGTAGTAATTTAAGAGCCGGCGATGGGTTAGTGATGGTAATAAGACTTATTATTAATTGTTTAATATAATTACTTTGCTAGAAGCTTCGGTATCGCCACTTCCTGGATTAGCAATGGGTTTCCGAGCAGTACTCCCTCCTGTATAACAAAATAGAAATCGGTCAAATGCGATCCGGGATCTCGGATTCGAAAGTTTCCGTACAATCGTACAAGAAATAACTTTTTTTTTTTTAATTTTCATGGAGGCCATTTTGAAATTTCTATTATATTCAGGCGACGCAAAACCGTGGCGAGTGAAAGTCCATCTAAGAGACCCATGTCCAGCCAGTAGGCATCTGTCTAATCTTGTTGTATGCATTAGTTTGGAGTAGACTATTTTAATTGCGGCTTGTACTCACTCAAGGTGGACCTTGTATCCAGCTTTATGTAATTCTTTAGGGGTCTGAAGGGAGCCAGTCCCTTCGTTGCGTGTCAACCTTTGTACAGGACAGGAACAAATCCGGCTCTATTGTGCCCGGCAAACAACATGAGCATTGACGCGATTGGCTGACGAATGGCGCGTGCACGCGATTGGTTGATCAGTCGACGCGAGTGCACGCGATTGGTTGATACGTCGACTTGCGTTTCCCGGATTCGCCAACTTTCTCCCACTACGCTGCGTCTGGTCAAAGTTGTTTGCCGGGCACTATACTCTTATTTTCAACGATGAATGAATGAAACGTCAATTAATAGATAGGCATTGACCTAGTTAAACTCCACAAACCTTGTGTAACAGTCAGGACATTTTCGGTTTTGTTCAGAGTGACCGCCTTCCAGTATTTCTCCCAAACGCTGTAAGTCTCTTCGGATTTCTCAAACCCAAGCTTTGCGGCGTCTTCGTGCGGGTAGGACGCCATTTCTGCTTCGGTGTTTGAGTCCGATTCAGATTTAGAATCCATGCCTTGAAAATAAAGGGAGTAACTGACTAACTCACATATCAATAGGGATGGTTTTTCGGAGTTTCAAGTTTCGTCACGAAATTTATGAGTCTTTCGCATTGCTAATTAAAAAAAAAAAAAAAACAGTGAATAACAGGTTTCGTTTCCTTAGCAACACCACATAGAAGGAGACAGCGTGACACTTCACAAGATGGCGGCGTTAGTGTTCCGATTTTGGCCACGCGCCAAAAGATCCTTTTCGCACTGTATCACTTATAAGTCGCGTCGGCAAAATTCGTTTGCGCAGAAAAGCGCAACCTTATGCCTACTAAACTAACTAACTTACTGTTCGGAGTTTTGAGGGAGATGGCACGGTGTAGGGTCCACGCGTCAGAGTCTGGCGTGCGGCGCGTGAACACGCCTGGCAGGTAGCCGCTCACACCTGTAAACATATTATTGGCGTCACTCAGAAAAGCAGGTATTATTTAAATATTTTTATCGAATTATTGGAATGTCCTCTCCAAAACAAACACAAAAAAACACAAGTTTAATGTGCAAGGTTATCCGAGAGTTTTAATCTAAACAAACTAATGCCAAAATAAATAATTTAATTAGAGCGTGATTGCTATCACAACATCTAATTATCCAGTTCACAATCAAAATACCGAAAATATGCGATATCGCTCCGAATCTCAGAAGGAGACTGAACTAAAATCTTCGAAACACCCGTATTTATGCAAGTTCAATCTTGTTGGCCTCCTAGCAACAGATTGTATGACATCGAATGAGCCAAATATCGATTTTATCAAACTACCTGCATTAGGTAAATTAATAATTTTATATTATTTTTGACAACTCAAATCAATTTTTAAAAATAACCTTACAATATAGTAATAAAACCTGCCCGATATCCACTTATCCGGAGATGTGCTCAGATCAATCACTCATCTCTGCATTTTTTAGTGGATAAAACCGATTACAATTATTGTTTGAATAGGCTTATTGTAGTGGGTATACAAAAATATTGCTTCTCAATTGAGTCTTCAATATGTGGATGTGGCATGCACGCTATGATGGATACCTACTGGGTCTAACGCTGCGCCATAGGCAAATATATAATAGCTTTAACAACACGATTTTCACGATACTTACTCTATTGCCAATTTATATAGTTTTGTAAACAGTATTATTTTTCCTACAAATCAGATAAAGACAGACAGATAAAGCTATGATTCGAAGCCACTACCTTGAAAATAAAAATCCGGCTAAGTGCGAGTCAGACTCGTACACCGAGGGTTCCATACTCTGGTATTTTTTCCGACATTTTGCACGATCAAATTTAAATCAAAAACTATTATGCTTAAAAATAAATAAAAATCTGTTTTAGAATGTACAGGTAAAGCTCTTTCATATGATACATTTGGTATAGTTATCTTATTTTGAAAACTGAAAATTACTACTTATTTATATTCATTTGTTATTGTGCCAAAATAAATTATTTTATCTATTTGTTCATGAACTCATTTTAATATTTTTTTTGTGATGTAACCACAACACAACATATACAGACAGACAACAAAGTTATCCTACTTATAAGGGTTCCGTTTTTCCTTTGAGCCCTAAAAATTACGTTCTTAAGTTAGCATGGCAAATAATTCAGATAAGAGTAGATAAGGTTATCAAGAAACAGTTGTAACGCCTAAATTAGATGCAATAATGCTGTGGTCTTTTAGTCGCACCTCTAACTTTACAAAGCTATGTGCGTTGTGAGCAATTAAATATCACTTCCTTGAATGGTCAAGGAAAACATCGTGAAGAACCTGCATGTCTGTGTTCTCCATAATGTTTTCAAAGGTGTGTAAAGTGGTGTGGTGTGTAAGTTGTGCCTATCCGGACTTGGCCTACGCGCTGCGTGGTTAACTATAGCCAAACCCATTCATATAGGCATATAGGCATTCTAAGAGAATATCCGTGCTCCGTAGCAGGCGATGGGTCATGATGTTATAGTCCAAAGCCAAAATGACGACGCATAGCGATTGGCTTACGCATGGGAAGAATGCAGGGCAAAGAGGAAAATTTTGCCGGTAAACAAAGCATTATTAAAACGTCATAATATTCACCTTTTAAGAGGAAAACCATCTCGAATGACTTAGACGATTTCACCTTCAAACTAGCAATTTTGACATGTCATGACCCTCTATTGACAATTAATCAAGCAGACATTTCAATCTGCGAAATTTACGCGGACTTTTAGTATTTTGACGTAGGAGGGTAAAAGATCCAGTACATGAACGAATAAGGATTACCCTGACTTTCACCTAAAATTAAGATATATGAGAATTGTTCTATATATAATTTTTATTTTTTGTGTATCTGTACACAGTATATCAAAAAATCAAATAAAATGCGTGGTATTAATTATTATAAATTATTTTATTTAACAAAAGGATAAATTGCCAGTAAATGAACTGGAAATTTCAGTGAATGAACGAACTTTATCTAGTGCATAAACTCTCGATTCCTATTAATAAATTCTTAAGTATATTTTCGGCTTGGAATTTAAAAAAAAATGTCAGATTTTCAGTTTTTGACTTATTGTATATTTTTTTCTACATTTTGCGCGATAAATCAAAAACTCTTTTACATAATAATAATAAATAAAACCTGTTTTAGAATGTATAATAGAGCCCTTTCATATGATATTATCCCCTTTGGTAAGTTATCTTAGTTTGAAAGTCACCTAAATTTTCTGGAAAACAGTCCAAATGACTACAGAGAAAATGAAACTTAACGCCCTTGTTGCATCCAAGTCGCTGGAAGTGCAACATCAGCTACTGAATGTGTTAAGAGTAGTGAGAATAATATACCGAAACACAAGTGTCTGATGTTATCAGATTTGTTCCTTTGAGCCGAGAAGCCACATGTTCTGATGCTTTTTAGACAATCTAAGATCTCTCATTAAGTGATCCAAATAATTTTGATTGAATGGTCTAAGTTGAGATGTAAAAAAGTCACTACATCGTCACTACCTTCTGAAAGTTCTTGAAATGGTAGATTAGAGGTACTGGGTTGGGGCTGAGGTACAGATTTATCACCAGAAGTCAGAATCGTTCAAATTGCAGACTGCAAGTTACAATAGAGCCGCTTGGAACAATTTTTTTGCTGTTTCTTCTGGTAATATTCACAACGCAGAAATAATAATCATCATGGTGTTTAGATGGTTCGCGCCAAATAATAAAAATTTTTTTTAGTAAAAGTAGTTAACTATTCTTATTTGCTCATAAACGCAACGAGGAAATACAGCTTCCACATATAAAAATTGGAGTCCAGGCCTTGCTGTTAGCTGCTAATGGGTTCTCAAAGTAGCCCGAGTATGCTTGTTTTACTGGGCACAAAAGGAAAGAATGAAAGGAGCTTACCCAGTACATCTTAAAAGATCCGTTATAGATACATGCATCCTGCCATGCCTTACCTATGCCAGCCAAACATGGGTCCAGACAAAGAATATAAAAAGAAATAGTAACTTGCTAAAGGGCGATGGCAAGTTGCATAAATTAAGCAAAAAATATTCAAAGTGAGAATTGAAGACATAAGAAAAAAGACAAAGCCTACAGACACCTTGAGACATGCCCTAAAACTGCAATGCAAATGGTCATATTGTATCGATTTTTACAGATGAAAGAAGGACAGGTAGGTAGACCGAAGACGCGTTGGTCTAATGCTATTGTGCAAATCGCGAGAGAAAATTAGCTTGATAGTACCAAAGACAGAGAGAAATGGGGATACCCAAGAGAGATCCATATCCAAGAAGGAAGAATACCAGAATAAATATAAAAAAAATTCAAAAGAAAAATAAAACCGATTTCAAAATCACAAACACTAAAAAGTAAAAAATAGTTTAAGTTATTGTGGTTTTTGAAGTCGGTTTTATTTTTCTTTTGAAAATTTTTTATTTCAAAATTTTTAGTGGCCCCACTGTACTATAATAATATGCCATGCCCAGCTAAAACCCTACTGTTTACTAAGCAATTACACTGATCGCGAGCAATTTGCTCTTATCCATTGAGGAGTTCTGTTCTCCATCTCAGAAGATATTCATCAGAACTTCATCAAATTTATATGGGACCACCTGCAAAGTATACCTAGCTTTTCAAAAAAAAATAATTTCCAAATCGGTCCAGGCGTCTTTGAGCAATCGGTGAACATACATTAAAAAAAAATTGAATTTGCTCTTATCCATTGAGGAGTTCTGTTCTCCATCTTCAAAGATATTCATCAGATCTTTACCAAATTTATATGGGACCACTTGCAAAGTATACCCTATCAAACAAAAAAAAAATCCAAATCAGTCCAGGCGTCTTTGAGTAATCGGGGAACATACATAAAAAAAAAGATACCGACGAATTCAGAACCTCTTCCTTTTTTTAAAGTCGGTTAAAAATATACTAAGATTTACTAACATGGTGTTATACCACAGAGTAGCAAACAGAGGCAAAGCTTCTAAGAAGCGAGCAAATTTTATAACTATTTTGGTAGGGTTGGCACTGGAGGATACAATTTAATTAACAATAGTTATTTGTTCAACAAGATGGTAAAGTTTGTTTTTGTTGTGATTGCCTAGTTTAAATATCGATCAATAGATCTAAATATCGATTTTGAACGAAATCAGTCAATTTAGAAAGAATTATAAATGGTGCCAACTTTTTTAAATTTTGGTTACAGTTTCCTATTTTGTGATCCCAGGGAGCTCTAAATATCGATTTTGAACGAAATCGGTCAATTAACAAAAAATTTCAAAATGGCGTCGACTTTTTTAAATTTTGGTAACAGTTTCTTATTTTGTGATCCCAGGGAGCTCTAAATATCGATTTTGAACGAAATCGGTCAATTAACAAAGCATTTCAAAATGGCGTCGACTTTTTTAAATTTTGGTAACAGTTTCTTATTTCGTGATCCCAGGGAGCTCTAAATATCGATTTTGAACGAAATCGGTCAATTAACAAAGAATTTCAAAATGGCGTCGACTTTTTTAAATTTTGGTAACAGTTTCTTATTTCGTGATCCCAGGGAGCTCTAAATATCGATTTTGAACGAAATCGGTCAATTAACAAAGAATTTCAAAATGGCGTCGACTTTTTTAAATTTTGGTAACTGTTTCTTATTTTGTGATCCCAGGGAGCTCTAAATATCGATTTTGAACGAAATCGGTCAATTAACAAAGAATTTCAAAATGGCGTCGACTTTTTTAAATTTTGGTAACAGTTTCTTATTTTGTGATCCCAGGGAGCTCTAAATATCGATTTTGAACGAAATCGGTCAATTAACAAAGAATTTCAAAATGGCGTTGACTTTTTTAAATTTTGGTAACAGTTTCTTATTTTGTGATTGCAGGGAGCTCTAAATATCGATTTTGAACGAAATCGGTCAATTAACAAAGAATTTCAAAATGGCGTCGACTTTTTTAAATTTTGGTAACAGTTTCTTATTTTGTGATCCCAGGGAGCTCTAAATATCGATTTTGAACGAAATCGGTCAATTAACAAAGAATTTCAAAATGGCGTCGACTTTTTTAAATTTTGGTAACAGTTTCTTATTTTGTGATCCCCAGGGAGCTCTAAATATCGATTTTGAACGAAATCGGTCAATTAACAAAGAATTTCAAAATGGCGTCGACTTTTTAAATTTTGGTAACAGTTTCTTATTTCGTGATCCCAGGGAGCTCTAAATATCGATTTTGAACGAAATCGGTCAATTAACAAAGAATTTCAAAATGGCGTCGACTTTTTTAAATTTTGGTAACAGTTTCTTATTTTGTGATCCCAGGGAGCTCTAAATATCGATTTTGAACGAAATCGGTCAATTAACAAAGAATTTCAAAATGGCGTCGATTTTTTTAAATTTTGGTAACAATTTCCTGTTTTGTGATCCTAGGGATCCTCAGATATTGATTTTGAACAAAATCTATGACAGTTCAAGAAAATAGATTTTAAACACTATTTAAATTATTATCATTAACATTAAATTAAATGAAAACACGACGCGCGACGTGTACTGCAGCCCCTGAACTTGAGCACAGGCCGAGCCGGTATAAACCGATTTCTCTCCGTACGCGACGTAGCGCCTGTGCTCACGCACACACGCGCCTCAAGCTTGTAGTAGTGTACCTATCGTAGCGCGCTTGTATGAAGCTTTGACTCTGTTCGCTACTCATGTGGTTATACAACGCAATACCACACTCACAAACACTCGTACAAACATACAACACACTCACACACACACACATGGACGCACGCACACGCACTTTTGAACGGTTTGAACGGAACACGGTTTTGAAATTGAAATTGAAAAAAGTGTAAGAATTTGTAAGAAAATATTTAAAAAAGGTATATCAGCCGGTTTTTTATTCCAGCTCTTAATACATGTAAAAACGTCCAATCTGTTCATTTACTCGAGCCTTTACCCTAGTACCTAATTATATCGACCGCCCCATATCAAAACAAAGTAAATGTCATTTTTCCGAAAATCGTTTTATGTCATAAGCCTAACTTTCATAGTATGTCCCGTTGGGACACCCACATTAAAGTAAAATTAAAAGCTAGTAAGTCGCTTTGACCATTTTAAAACATAGTAAGTCTTTGAACTGGCTAGGTTTTTATAGATTAATGCGCCTTACTAAGTTTTTAAAAGGAATTAGATTAAATAAAATAAATATCACCCATTATCTAAATACCATGTCAAAACAGTAAATACTTAATAATGCATTAAAACTTAAAAGTAAGATAGGAAAAGTCAATGACCTCTACATGTCAACTGTTAAAATATGGTTTGCAAGGGAAATACTTTGCATACTTACATAATGTTTTTAGGGTTCCATATCTCAAAAGGAAACACGGGACCCTTATAGGATCACTTTGTTGTCTGTCTTTCTGTCCGTCTGTCCGTCTGTCGTGTCTGTCAAGAAAACCGATAGGGTATTTCCCGTTAACCTAGAATTATGGGCAGGTAGATAGAATAAATCCGAGAACAAATTTCGTGATTCTAGATCTACGGGAAGTACTGTATAGGTTTTCTTGACGGACGGACGGACAAATGGACAGACAGCAAAGTGGTCCTTTAAGAGCTCCGTTTTTCATTTTGAGGTACAGAACCCTAAAAAAGAAAATGATGCACATGTAATGAATAAAAATGTGTTGGCCAGTCTTCACACTAAAATATTTAAACCCCTTTAATTTAAAAACTGTCATAGCCTAGTGGTTAGAACGTCCGCCTCCTAATCGAAGGTCGGGGGTTCGATCCCGGAATCACGCACTACTAACTTTTCAGTTATGTGCGCTTTAAGCAATTTAATATCACTTGCTTTAACGGCGAAGGAAAACATCGTGAGGAAACCTGCATACCTGCAAGTTTTCCATGTTCTCAAAGGTGTGTGAAGTATGCCATTCCGCATTGGACCAGAAAGAACTACGGCCTAAACTTCTTTTGAATTTAAACCACTTACTAGGTTTTGATCTGAGAAAGAAATTTGACATTAATTGACAAAATTGAGAGACCTAAGCTTGTATAAGAACACAGAAGTGTCATAATTCGTGTTCACTTTGCCTAACGTCTCTCAGAGAGCAGAGAGAGATTTAAACTGTTTCTTATAATCACTGGCCATATTTCAAATGCGAAAGTGTGTTTGTTGGTTTAATATTCAATCACGCTGCAACGGAGCAACCAGTCGACGTGTTTTTTGCATGGATACATTTAAAGACCTTGAGAGTGACATCTCTCTCCGCATCGTATTCTTTATTGCTGAGGGTTGTGACCTCTTTCCATTATTCCTACATCTAATGGTAGGTTTTCTTGGGATAATAATGCAGTGGGTTCAAAGAGCCTATGGAACTCGACTAGAAAAACGAGATTTTGACACTTAGGTTTAACGGTTATGAATTAGTTATTAATATCAGTGATAAAATTGATTAGGGCTGTCAGGTAAAATGACATTTATCTCGGAAAATCAAAGAGTGTCCACGAGATTTTTTTCCAAGTTTGCGCTACTAACTACATATATTATGAAGAGGAAAGGTTTGTTTGTTTGCTATCGATAAACTCTGAAACTATTGAACTACTTGCACTAAAGACATAATCATCAACATCAACCGACAGACGTCCACAGTGAACATAGGTCTTTAATAGGGTCTTCCACATGCTACGGGTTTGCGCCGCCTGAATCTTTGCGCTTGCGCTTGACGACAATCATGCTTTAAAGAAAGCAATGATGAGGTCCAAGTTGGAGCACGCTTACCTAGAAGATGCCTATTCACTCTTGGCTTGCAGGTATCTAAGGTATATATGGCAGGAAACACGGCCGCCGAAATGGCGTTCCAACCTTTAGGCTCTCCCCATTGCCCGCAGCATGAATCTGAGCTTTCTTATGAGACCCATGGTTATATTATGTACATATAATATCTCATAAGAAAGCTCTAACACACAATCCAGCTAAGTAAGTCCAATTTCGAAAAAAGCTAGCTAGCCGACAAATCTAACTCAGGCAGCCTTCGGGAACCTTCGAGATGTCTCTGTCCAAAATTCCTCAATGCTTGAAGAACAGTCTTTGAATAGTGCATATTGTCAGTGATGAAATATGGATCCGAAATATAGGTCTTTTTTTTGTACACAGGAAATGCCTGACGCATACCCCTCCGTCATGTGGGGCTTGCACCAAACTTGCACTACTACGAAATCCATTTCGGAACACGGCACCCGGAACGAGGCGCGCTATCTCCTAACATAGGTATAATACCTATTTAGAACACTTACTATCTGTCATCATAATCTATGACAACCTCCGAGTATTTACCTGGTAAAACCGTAACTTTAGAATAAAATTTAGTATATAAGCAGGCTTCATTTAGAAATGAAAAAATCCCTATTTTATTTTTCAACGATTATAAACACAACTTTCATTCAAAAATAATAAGCTTAAATTCATTTTAAATAATATTTTGCGACGAAATGACGCGCACAGTCCTTCCGCCATGACAGTCCAGTGGACACTGAATTCCATAGAGCGCCTGCAAGAAAATAAATAGCACAGGAAGTTTTTTGGTTAGTTTTAGATTATTTAAGAAACGAAAAACATTTAGTATAAAACTAACAGTTAAAATTGATTGCTAAACCTAAACATATCATTTTCTGGAGGTTGGCTTCAAAGTATCAAGATGTTAAAGAAAACTTTTACAGAACAAGTTGCGAACAGCAATGTTTTCAACTTGGTTTTTTTTTTTATTGGGATAATGTATACTAAATAAAAAGAGGCCCTTATAATCTTCACAAACTGAAGTTTTTAATTGCATGTATTTAATAGCTGTTAATGCTTTAGAAAAATAAACAATTTACTTCAAAGTACAGCATTTTTGCGATTTGTCAAATAGCAATTACCTTAATAAGGTACGAAAAACTGAAATATAGCACCAATGTGTCGAAAGGAGATTTAAGAAATATTAAGCAAATGAAAACTTTTAACAAAAACGATAACAGTCAACAAATTCCGGCAACGTATTGGCGGTTCCTCTGGTGCTGTAAATGTACATGGACATCGGTAATCACTTAACATCACGTGACACGCCTGCTCGTTTGCTCGCTATTTTATACTTACTGATTATAACAAAAAAAAATTAGAAATCGTCGAAATTCGCATGTTAATTTTTAAATGAATAGGTACGTTTTATATTTAAAGATTTTTAATCCTTGTATTTTTGTCAAGTACTTAAAAGTATCCTCAATCGAAAAAATGAAAGAAATATAGTAAATTTGATAAGTTAAATTTAAAAAGCGCGCGGTATGCCAAAGTATTCTCCATTCAACTTTTACTACGCCTGTCTCCTTTACTATTACCAAATACCTACCAATACACGCGCACAGCGTCTTCGCGTAAAAATACAATATAGGAAGTTGTGATAGAACAATTTTTTGACCTACAATGATAAACAGATTAAAACAAAATACATACCTGCTCATATTAGGTACTATCACAGTTATAATATAAATAAACACAAAAATCTAACCTCTACTACAAAAACATTTCATTGTTCTCATTGTATGTTGTATGTTGACGTTCGGCGAAGGTCGAGGAATGAAGCGAGTCAAATCAAATGAGGTATTTGTGATAACACGTAGGGTTGCCATTCGACTTTAAGGTGTATGAGATGGGTCTGCCCGCAAAATTCAAATTTAATTTGGTTTTTCGCAATTTGTAAACTAATACGACAAAGTAGGTTTATGGCACTTTAATTGCGCCAATGGCAGTATCATTCTCACAGGTTTATATAAAAATCTTTACTTGAAAGGGTCCAGTTTAAGAAATTAGCTATACTATCGACTAATTTGTGAGTAACTCATGTCAAACTCATTATTTTGACTAATTTCTTAAACTGAACACTTTCAAGTAAAGAACTTTATGTAATCCTATGAAGATGATACTGCCATTGTGGGAATTAGAATACCAAAAGCCTACTTTGTCGTATTAATTTACAACAATTAATTTACAATGCGAAAAACCAAATTAAATTTGAATTACGTGGGCAGACCCGTCTCATGCACCTTAACGTGTAAGTAGGTATGGTAATATGTATGTTATTAATTTGGTTGTTATTGTTTCCTTGGGCCGTTTCCGACTACCGTGTATTACAATTCATATTCATTAATATTCATGTAATCTAAAAAAAAATTAGTCTTACTGCTTACTTTGAAAGTTTGTTTATACACACATACATATTTATATTATAAAGAGTCAAAAAATTTGGTGATTTTGTATGTTTCTGGGAATCTCCAGAATTAATGATCCGATTTTGAAAATTAATTCACCACTATAATTCTCTATCCATGGAAAAAAGTTAATATAGGGATCTCTCTATTATGTAATCTCATCCATATTTTCTAATTGAATTTCGAATGTTTTTGAAAACAAGTCTGTGATTCGCCCACTGAGATTTTTGTCTCTGTCATTTGTATGGGATTACGTAACAGAGAGAGCCCTGTAGTACTAACTTCTTTCCGTGGGTAGAGTATAAGAGAGCTACCTGTAAGCCAAGACGTGCCGTATACCCATCCGTCAGGCGAAGTATCAAACTGTTTCTCTTCTACGTAGATATAGTCGCCCACCACTAGCTCGAGCTCGTCACTCGCTTCTGGCGTATAGCTTTGCGTCACTCGGTATACCTGGCCATAGAGAAATATTGATTCTTATTCGAACACAACTCTTAACGTGCATGAGACGGGTCTGCCCGCGAAATTCAAATTAAATTTGGTTTTTCGCAATTTGTAAATAATACGACAAAGTAGGGTTATAGATTGCGACAATGGAAGTATCATCTTCACAGGATTACATAAAAATCTTTACTTGAAAGTGTTCAGTTTAAGAATTTAGTCAAAATAATGAATTTGACATGAGTTTCTCACAAATTAGTCGATACTATAACTAATTTCTTAAACTGGACCCATTCAAGTAAAGATTTTTATATAAACCTATGAGTGATTGGCGCAATTAAAGTGCCATAAACCTACTTTGTCCTATCAGTTTACAAATTGCGAAAAACCAAATTAAATTTGAAATTTGCGGGCAGACCTTAACTAAATGACAAGTGCTATCCTTTTCATGTTCGGAAAAAGATAACATTACTTTACCCATTAGACTATTCAACTTAGTTCCGAGATTTGTATACAAACAAATTGGCACTAATGTTGTTTGATACGACAGCAGGTGCAGCCTTGCTATAATTTTTTTTTTTTTAGAAAATGTAATCGTCCAACCAAAACCATACATGGTTTAAGTGAATTAAGGCCCTGTAAGAATACCTTACCTGATGGTTAGAAAAGCGAGGATCTCTGGAGTAGAGACGTAGTTCCCAGTCAGGATGCAGTGGTTCCGTGAGATCCAGTTCATCCACCAATGTCTTGAGGGCTTCATAGGCACTCACGTCAAAGTGATACGCCAACGTGAGGTGAAGAGACTTCGTTTGCGCTTCAGCGTTCAACGCTAAATGACAAAAGAAAGCAATATGTTTAAATATATAGCAGTGTCTGTTAGTTTGTACACTAAATGAGTTACAAACCTGAAATTTCGGTATTTGGTGTAGAACGTTGACCCAAAACCAAATATTCGATTGGGAATTCAATTGAATTATTTTTCAGGTGGGCTCCTTATACATGAAAAAAGAGCCTAAATAAATTTGTTTTCTTATCTTTAAATAATTTTTTTCTTGGGTGTCATATTATGTATCTATCTATATATCATTGTTTAGAGCTTATTTAGTAGAGTATGAATATTTTTTTTTAATTTTTTTTATCTTAAAAATAACGAAATGGCGGGCCGTCAAAGTTGTCCATTTTAGACCATTTTTGTGATGGGGGCTATCTCAAAACTGAACTAGTTAGGAATTTGAAAATTCGGTATATTGTATGTACCATATACTGTATTTAAACAACAAATACTGAAAACAACGATTTGTAAAATAGTTTGTAAGCTGTGACCAAAACAAACGAACATTTTTTGGGTTCTTCTTTCACGGTTTATCACAATGTTATAGCTTGGTACAGAAATATTTCATACACCCAAAATATGGTGTTTATAGTTATGTACGAAACCCTAAAAGAGCAAAGCCCGACTCGCACTTGACCAGTTTATAATTTTTACTGTAATTGTCCAACTGATAATGAAATTGTTCATAATATCTCAATTTTCACTTGATTGTGGGTTGGAACATTTTATAAAAATACTTCCAGTTATATCCAATATCACACTGCAGAGGAGATAACCTTGATGTATGACATTTTAAATTAAATTGGAGATACTCCTTAGTGAACAAAAATGAATCTTGCACATACCTACATAATTGGCCAATGCACTCCGCAAACCGGCATACATTTGGTTAGCTTGGTAACTTTTGTAGGTATTCATACAAACATAAAAGAAAATTGGCACATTGGCCAGCATGTGCCAGTTGCCAAACGCATTGGCCCAAGCACTTTGTTTATTTTTAGTACCAAAACGGAACACTTATAGAATCACTTTGCTGTCTGTCAGTCTGTCCATGTCGTGTTTGTCTAGAAAACCTATAGGGTACTTCCCATTGATCTACAATCATGGGCAGGTAGGTAGGTCTTATAGCTCTAGTAAAGAAAAAAATCCGAAAAGCGTGAATTTGTTTGTTGTAACAAATAATTAGTATATAAATTCAATTTCAATTCAAATATTTCAATTCAAGTCACTCGGGAATAATGTAGCTCTCTGAATACACTGGTGGTGGTGGTGCACTGGTGAAAGAATTATCAAAATCGGTTCAGTAGTTCCAGAGATTACAAATGTCAAACCTTACTTCTTTAAAATATTAGATACAAGATATAAAATGTGTGGTCTTACCTAAAGATGACACTTGTTTTGCATACTGTAAAGCAACTTTCTTCAAATAATCAGAATGCTCTTCAGAAATGAACAGGCCCATGAAATTCTGTGATATGTAAGACTCCAATTTTAGAGGAGTTTCAGGAGGCTGCCCTACAATCTCTACAGTTTGTTTGATTGATTTAGCCAGTTGTAGAGATATGTCATCTTTAGCCTGTTAAAGATCAGTAGACACAAATGTTTATCTAGGCATAAGGTAACTCAAATAAGGATCAATGTAGATAAATAAATATAGGGAAAAAACTCTGTCACTAAAAATGCTAGTATGCAACATTTTTATAAAATGAAAATTTCAGTTTGATTGCAGCGAGGTAGGTATCCATCATTTTTTCTATTGTATTTAATTTCTTGCTTTTTTCATTAAAATGAAACTAATAAATTACAAATGTTAGGTGAAACACTGAGTTTATTTTATTTTTATTTTTTAGTAGCAAAAATTATAGTTACACAGTAGTAAATGGAGTTATAGCATTATTGATTATAGAAATCTTGCTCTTGGACATTATTTAAGCAATATGTTTTATTTAAAAGCTTTATGATACCAATCACATAGTATGTCCATTGTCCACACACCTTACACTGGAAATGAAGTTATTTTTAGTTGCTACTGAAAATGGCAATGATGCTTGTAATGACAATGATGAGAACAATAATTGAAGCTAATATATTGAATGATGTATCAGAATATATTTGCTTAAATCATGCAGTGTTTCCTTACCTTAAAAAATGGCACAAGAGTAATGTGAGGTGGGAAATTGTGTGCACCATTCCACCCTGTAGCTATAGACTTTTCCCAGAAGCTTTGAAGCTGAGCCAACAGTCGTCCAGTGGGGTTAGCATAGAATATGTACTCTCTAGGTAGTTCTACGTCTATGTATGCATCGTTTACATGTGTCAGGAGCCAGTCTGAGGCTAATTGGACGCTGCGATTACCTGTCGCTGCTAAAGCTTTTTGGCTAAAATGTAAACATTTTTTTTACATTACATTGTACTACTACATTACTTAGTTTACTAAATAAGTAGTTTGATTCTAAAGTTGTACTTAAACAAAACTTATACTAAATTAAAAGGAATGAAAATCATCCTCTTCATAGTTTTACTCTTAATAAACATAAGTGCTGAATTAGAAATTTTCATTATAACAATAATTCATGATTTATACCGATTGGATATTGGAATTTCTCAAAAATTATGTTTTAGGTATACCTCGCAACATGAATAATTATTCTCGATAATAATGCATATTAGATGGACCATGGACTTAAATGTTTTAAGTTAAATCATGATGAAAAAATATAAAATACAATGTAGTTAAAACAAGTTTGTAAGTTTTTGTTCGTACTTACGCTCGGTTTTTAGGGAATCCCATTTGTAATAATATCTCAAGAGGTGTCGCATCCTGTTGTTTAGATACCTTACTAGATGTTGAAATTTTTCGTGGTGGAAGATTAGCCATATTCGCAAGCTTTAACAATTTACATTTATTAACAATTTTGGGAAAACAGTAGGAATACATAAATACAGGTCGATTGTTGATACTTTTTTTTTAAACGTAATGTGAATTGCATAGATTATCTAGTATCTACTGCATATATTACTACACCCATAGACCTACGATTTTTCGAAATTTATGATTACACCAGAATGCACTTTGAGAAAAATCTTATAGTTTGTGGTCTGTGCGTGTACAACCTATAATCATAGTCTGTGTTTTTTATTCTGATCAAAGACCTTACACTTCTAGTAAGTGTAAGGTCTTTGATTCTGATCAAGGTATTACAGAACCCAGAGCCGTAAAACCAGTTAATTAAAAAAAAAAACACTTTACTCTATGGTTTTGATTTGACTTTTAAAATATTCAGACGTTCAAAATTTCAATAAAGTGGTTTTTAATTTGCTATATTTCACGTGAAATAACAACAGAACTATTGTTTTATCTGACGATATTTAAGAAACCTGTAAAATGTATTTGAGGTATTATCTGAATGAAAATGGTGACAGACAATACACACTAGCGGTAGGTAAAATACATGAATATAACCTATAACGGCATGTTTACTTAAAACATGATAAATTCCACTTATTTTTGTGTTTCAGACAGTAGATCCAAATGGAAAACCTACGCTATCAGCCCATCCAGGTACAATTAACATAATTTAGGTCTTACTACCAATTAATTTATTTATTGGTAGTTTTCATATTAATTTAAAGACATAACCGGTCAAGTGCGAGTCAGACTGCGCACCGAGAGTTCCGTACCTACTCGGCTATTTTTCCGACATTTCGCACGATAAATCAAAAACTATTAAGTAAAAAAATAAAAATAAAATGTGCAGGTAAAGCCCTTTTATATGGTCCACTAAGTATAGTATCTTACTTTGAAAATTGTTTGTTCATGAACACATTTTAATTTTTTGTGTGATGTAAACACAAATTCACAGTTTTTGGACTTTTTCAGTGACAAATTTCATGATTGTAGGTCAAGTAGGTTATAGGTTTTCATAACAGACAACAGAGGGACAGACAACAAAGTGATCTGATGACTGTCTATCAGCAGACTGTATCTCTTGAACCATAATAGGTAGAGAGTTGAAATTTTCACAGAATGTGTATTTCTATTGCCGGTATAACAAAATAATAAAAATTTCAAAATAGCTGCCATGAAAATTAAATTGTTATTTCTTGTATGATGGTATGAAACCCTTTGTGTTCGAGTCTGACTTGATTTGAGTGATTTTTTTTAAATAGATTTGAATTTTTTGTTTTTGTTTCCTGCTTTAGAGTTTTGGTAGTGACACCACAGCACAATTTACTTCACCTGTGTTGTGTAGCTTGATTGTATGATTATTATTATCAGTTAGTGTAGAATTTAAAGCCTAATAGGTCTAACTACACTGTCTGCTTTCAACTTGCATTAGATGCATCCGCTGTTGCCATGCATGCTTATATGTGTGTCATTCCATCTACTTATCAATAAGTAATAATAGTGTTTTTAAATAATATTCAGTGTATTATTTTTAGAAACATTAGTATGAGATTAAGTAGGTACATTGATGGTTTGTACCTAATGCATGTTCTCTATGGTATGCCTCAACCCTGCGGCGCATAGAATAAGGCACTATCTTGCACATTCTGACTCTTTTTTGAAGCACAATAACTTTTTAGGTACTATGCTTAGATACCTGCGCTATTGCATGCATCTATGCTAAGTACCTTTAGCTTAATATGTGATGCATTATCTCTAAGCAAGTTGATATCGCATCAGTGTAGTTCATGTGATTAATTTTTTTAAACTATGTACATGTTGTATCATAAAATATTGCATGCTAATAGGCAGAATTTGGCTTGTTTTTGAAACATCTCAACTGTTTACACCGTATTCCCAATAAATATTTTTTTTTTAATTTGGACCAATTTAATGTTCTAGAGCATCAATGCACATGCCTTAATCCTGTGTTCTATATTTGTTGCAGCACGCTTCTCCCCAGAAGATAAATATTCCAGACAAAGGATAACTATCAAGAAAAGATTTGGTCTACTCCTCACTCAACAGCCAGAACCTATCCTTTAGTCTGATATCATGATAGATTTTTATTTTTTAACCATAATTAAGTAAATGTAAGCTATAAGTAAATAAATAAATTTCATTTCATCTTTTATTGGTTCTTATTCTATGGCTAGGCCTGTCATCCCTGCAAGTTCTATCAGAATTTTGCGAGTGTCAAATCCATAAGTAGTTAAGTACGTAACTCGTCTGAATCCTTACTGTCTAGAATCCAGAGCCGTAATAAAGCCAATTAAAAAAAAAGGTATCCCTTCTGTCAGTTTGACGTCTTCTAACCACAGACTACGAATCCGGATTCTAATTTTTGGTTTGAAAATTGTTTTGATAATTGATATTGTTTTGTACGAATTTGTGAAAGTCTAACAAGAAATTATCCAATTAAATGCAGTCCCAATGTTATTAATGTAATTTTGAGATGGATCATGGCCACTAAAAGAGATGAGCTAAAGGTGTATTGGAATAAAATTAACTATGCTTATCCCATTCTCAATGATGCGCTTTTTACTGACTGTTCGGACGCCGAATATGAAGAAATACAGCAAATAATAGTCGGTTTGGGTGTTCAGATCAAGATTCGGGATCTCATTTTAGTACACACTGAGAAATATTTGCGTCAACATGTCGCTCCGTCGTTTTGGTCGAAGTTTACAAAAACTGATGAAGAAATCAAAGGATTTCAACTGTTCAAGACGGCGGTCAACGAGCTATACGAAGCAATGTCGAGCTTTACACCCATGATGACCAGACTTAGGATTTTAATTAAGAGCTGCTGCGATAACAAACCAATCTATGGGGAACGAGAAGTCATGTCTGGTTTCAAGCAACTTCTCCGCGCCACTCTGCTGTCACAACTGCCGCTCGATTTTCAAGTTATAATCAATCATTTTTATAAAGTATCATTCAACGTGTTTGATAATGCAGAACATCAAAACTCTGACATGGGCGAGGATGAGACGTGTTCAGGCTGTCAGAACGAGTATTCAGATTGTAACTGCGCCTATATTGTAAAAATATTTCATAGCACAAATAGTAAGCTCGTGGAACTCACACTTCTCGAAAGACTAACAGGACAAGTGCTAACTAATTTTATACAACAAAGAATCGAACAGCACATCAAAAAACTTTGCAATGGCACATTTGATGTTTCTCACATAGGTTTTCTTGAGAACTGGTTGGACACAACTGTTATGTCATGGCTCACACGAATCTACTGCGCTGGATCTTCGAAAGCAACTAGTGTAGATAAAAATATACTACACGCTGTAGCAGAGTTCAAACAGAAACTAAGTTACTACTTGTATCACAATTATACAAAATTACGAATTGACCAGTTGTTCAACATAATAATAGAGTATCCGGATTCTCAACCAGCGGTAGATGATATAAAGTTATGCTTGGATAAAACGGACCTACGTGCTACGCTGTGTAAGAAATTACAGAATGCGTTGGAGACTAGATTGTTGCATCCTGGTGTAAATACTCCTGACATTTTGACAGCGTACATTTCTGCTATAAGAGCATTAAGGCACCTTGATCCTTCAGGTGTCATTTTAGAAACAGTAACAAAGCCTGTTCGAAATTATTTGCGTAACAGGGAGGATACAGTGAGGAGTGTTGTTAGCAGCTTAACAGAGGAGGGTGCGGGGAGTGAACTGGCAGAAGAATTAGCTAAATTTGCTGCAGAAACTGATGATGACCATGAAAAAGAGGAAGATTGGGATAATTGGCTTCCAGATCCTAAAGATGCAGATCCCAAGGTCAACGGTACCGACAGAAAAGCTAATGACATCATATCCATGCTTGTAAACGTTTACGGAAGCAAGGAATTATTTGTAAATGAATACAGAACACTGCTAGCTGACAGACTACTAGCCCAAAGTGTAATCAACACCGAAAAGGAAATAAGATACTTGGAATTGTTGAAATTGAGATTTGGAGAGTCACAGTTACATTTTTGCGAGGTAATGTTGAAGGATGTTTCTGATTCAAAGAGAATTAATGCACTAATACAACAAGACAAAAACTTTGAATCATTGAACAATAAGTTTGCTTCTAATGCAATGATTCTATCGGCACAATTTTGGCCTCCGTTTAAAGACGAAAGCTTAGAATTGCCTGAAGAAATCAAACAACATTTTAATGCATACACAAAGTCATATGAGGCACTTAAAGGAAACAGAACTTTGAATTGGAAGCCACATTTGGGTAATGTGAACATAGAAATTGAGATTGGAGAGAAAAAGCTCGACTTAACTGTGTCACCGTTCAATGCAACACTGATAATGCATTTCCAAACCAAACCAGAATGGTCGCTAGAAGAGCTACATCAGATTATGAAAGTGCCTATAACTATTTTGCGAAGGAAAATTACTTATTGGCAATCTTTAGGGATTATTTCTGAGAAAAGTACAGACAATTATGTTTTAATAGAGGGTAGTGATGGCAATAAGTCTAATTGTGCGACCAACCAAGTCCAAGAAATGATATGTGAAGATGAAGAGAGCGAGAGTGTCATGGCATCTGCACATGATCAAAGAGAAGGGGAATTACAAGTTTTCTGGTCATACATTGTAGGGATGTTAACTAATTTGGATTCCTTACCTTTGGAGCGAATCCATCAGATGTTGAAGATGTTTGCTTCCCAAGCTCCAGGAACTGAATGCAGCCTTCAGGAGTTGCGACAGTTTTTAGATACTAAAGTACGCACACATCAGCTTGTTTTACAAGCTGGCATGTATAAATTACCTAAGACTTAATAAATATATAAATAGTATTACTGAGTTTTGCTGTTTCTGATAGAGGTCAGGAGTTTGACCCCAGGCTTGCACGTCTTACTTTTCGGAGATATGTGCATTTAAGAGCTAGCCCTCACAGCGAATAAATATCTCGCGATTTTTTTTTTCGCAATTCTGTAACACAATCATAAAATGCCCGCACTTGCGATATGAAGTTCGCGCGGGAACAAAATCTGTAATCTGCTACAAATTACACTCGGTGCGGTGTTAAATTCGCACGAATATTTTGTGCAGTATAGAGTTGTATGGCGCTCACCGCATTCGCAGTGCGTGCAGTTAAAATTCCGTACCTTGAAAATAAATCGCTCGGTTAAAAATCGTTGTGCAGACTAGGCCTTAAGCAATTAAATATTACTTTCTTAGAAGTGAAGAAAACCATCGTGAGGAAAGCTGCATGGCCAGCATGGCAGACTATGGCCTTAACCTTTCAATCTGAGAGGAGACGCCGTGTTCAATAGTGGGCCGGTGATGGGTTGAAATGAGATGATGATCCATAAAGGAATTTTTGAAACAGCACTAGGACAGCAAATAGGTTGTAGAAAAGAAAACAAGTTGTAAAAGTTTCATAAAACTTTATTTTTCGCATGGTTTATATAAAAAAAATTTTGGTTACATTGATGTCTGTGGATTAATGTCTGGGATATTTATTGTTAACATAAACACTTAAGCTTTACTTATATACTTACACACTGTAGAAGAAAACAAATTAATACATAATAATAATAAATTATAACACCATAATACCACGCCAATACTAAAACATTATTAACATTTTAATACAATAATCTTGTCAGTCTTAACATCTATTAAATACTGTTAAAATAGGGAATACATAGGTACTATATCGAAAAATTAAATTAATAAAATACCTTGGGCATGTGGTGTCATAGACCCCAAAGTTATGAACCTATTTGAATCTCTGAAGTCATTGCTTTTGACCAGTCGCATATTAAGACACATTAGTGCATTGTGATATAAAGTAAATGTAACATAGACCTGTTGTGACTTAAAATAATACCTACCATACCATACCACCATGCTATACCATACCATGCCACCATAGGCATACATTAGGCATAGTACCAGTACTACTATAAGTAACAAGTCATAACGTCCAAGATATGCGGGTTACCTAGAACTAATGCTAGATACAAAAAATTACAAATGGTGGCCGCCTCTGAAGAAAAGACCAAGGAGACAAGAAAAAAACGGGATGGAATGCGTCAATGAAACCTGAAAAGTATGGAAAACTAGGGAATGCCTGCGGCATCGCCCGCGTGGATTTCGATTTTTTAAATCCCGTAGGAACTCTTTGATTTTCGGGGATAAAAAGTAGCCTGTCCTTCCCCGGGATGTATCCCAAGTCTGTACCAAATTTCATTCAAATCGGTTCAGCGGTTGGGCCGTGAAAACGTAGCAGACAGACAGACAGGCACACTTTCGTATTTATAATATTAGTATGGATAAACATACCGGAGAAAGGTCGCGATACCTAAATAAAAAGACAACACCGCAGGATGGAGATGGTTTGATTAGAGCACGACGATCTGATCTGATCTGATCCTGATCGCCTTCTGTCGCGTCATCGCGATAACACAATACCTAATATGTTTCCACCTTTCACGGCCGTATCGACAATGCTCTTTCCAGAACTGAAAATTACGTCATTCACGAGAAAGCACATTAATTAAATATGGTCCATATCTTTGGGAGCTATGGTAGGGCGCCACAAACAAAAATAGAGTTTATTTTTCGCTACAGAAAATAATACGTAGTACCTACTTAAAACTTACTTTGTTAGGTGTCGCAAAACTTCTGCTTCGCTCTGAAGTTGCAACGACCGCTTCTTTGCAACTGTATAGCACAATCTTTATGATTTTGTTTTGAACATTTTATGGAAAATATGAAAAATTATGAAGTAATTTATCCGTCCCAAAGCGAACCGTTGCAACTTCAGAGTAAAATAGAAATTTGGCATTACCTTCAAAGTTCAACAACACTTTGGAGATACTCAAGAGTAATACAATAGTACGATAAAATAATATAGTGGAATGTATCAATCAATAAAAAAAAAATCATTTAATATTAAATTAAATGCATGCAGATCATCACCTTACATTTTGTTAATAATCTCAAATACACACTGAAGAAAAATCTTAATAGGTACCTACTCACTTTGGAATATTTTAGTATAACAAAAAAAAAATGTTGCAGAATACATAACGTATATTATACATACTTATAATGGATTTTTTATTAGTGAAATATAATAGTTTATTAAGTTACTTCGAAAATGAAATTATATTTAGATTTCGGAATGTTTATAACCAAATCACTATGATAGCACCAATTTTTTATAATCCAGAATAAGTTTGAATAGAATAAAAATACAAGAAGTAGGTATAGGAATACCGTTTCACTGAGACGGCTCAGGTTTAGTGCGGGTTGCGAGTTGACGTAAAAATCGTTAACGTTGCTGACAACCTTTTTTTTCGTGGGGAAATCCTCATGGATACTACCGCGCCCAGAGACTCGTGGGTACGGGTTGCGGGAGGTTGTCAGGAGCGTTGCTGACAACCTCCCGCAAACCCGTACCCCACGAGCCGTCTCAGTCAAGTGGTACAACAATTTAAAATAAGTATAACAGATCAATCTGCCTCCCATCCGTAATCATATTATTTTTATATTTATTTCTATCAAATAAAAGCTTAACAAATATTCGATTCTACTGAGATATTTTTAAAACACAATTACTTTCTGTACTAGAACCAGCGTATTTAAAACACAATTTCTTTCTGTACCAGCGTATAAATTATTGGGATAGCTTGTTGAAAAACTAAAGAATTATTTAAAGAGAGATATTTAAAAACTTGTATAAATACATGTATATAAATACATGCATGTTTGTGTACACAAATTTTAATCTACTATTTAAAGAGCACACAGCATCCAAATGGCATATAATAACGACAGATATTAAAATAAAAACTCAACACTGGACTGAGATTTACCAAAATATAATAGCGGAAACATACAACAAAAACAATTAATACCTTTATAGATCTGTTTCTCCGTAGTTGACTACACAAATCACATAGGTGCTTATAACTTCTCCGACAAATGTATAAGTGACGCGCATTCTAAAGTTTATTTTTCACTTGATATCAACGATTTCATCATTTTTTCGCGGTAAAGGCTAAAGCGCCTTGCAAAGCCATTTTCCAAGAATCGTATTTTACCTTTTACGAAAGGTAAAGGGACAGATTATGTGGTTCTAGGTCTTGCACATAATATAGAACGATTTGATTCAACATGCGTCACGTGTTATCAGTATGTTTCCATTTTAATCCGATTGTTAAAGGATTAAGAACAGTATTTAAACAATAAACAGTTTCAAGTACAGTACACAAATAAATAGAGTAGCCTACAACAGTTAAAGCTCTACAGTTAAATTACATATGTACAGACAAATCGGTGCCTAGCATCGAAGCAATTACTTCCTTTTGGCTTTAAGACTCCCAAGAGCATACCGCTTTAGTTTGACAGCTACAGTATGGCATCGCAATCAGCTCTGATTGGCCGACATTGTGGCCAATTCTATTGTGAGCACTCTAAACTAAAATGACAGGTCTAAATGTATTGCTATCCCTTTCATAATGCTCTTTGCGATGAAAACATTAGATTTAGATTTGTCAATTTAGTTTACAGATTGTAAGGCAGAATTAGTCTGTTGTAGACAACCTCAAAACTATGACAGGTTTCAATCAAGTGTTATCCTTTTACGCAGAGAATATTATGAAAAGGATAACAATAAAGACTTATAACTTCAGTTTAGAGATATGCGTAATACAGAATTAACTACAATGGCGTTGATCTTGATGTTTTTTTTTTTTCAAACTAATTTTAGAGTATCTGCATCTTTTTCTTTTCGATGTAGCTAAAAAAGGACGGAAAATGAATTTTAAATTTAAAAACCCTGCACTCTACACATTTTAATAATAGGCTCACGACTGGCACCTAAAGACACGAGGTTTGAAAATTCCAAATTAAATTAAGTATGTCTGTCCTTTTCTTAAGAAAAAGACGCCGATACTCTAAAATTTAGTTGCGCTCAGAATCTATTGGCTGAAATGCATTGATGCAGCAAGTATACCATAAATTCAGTCAATTGATTGATGCAGCTTTTTCGCTATCGACTAGCGATAATAATTAGGAATGCGAAATGCATGTGTGAATATCTCAATCGCAAGTGAGATCTTTCACAATATAGGTTTGGACTGGTTTTTTTCCTTACGCTGATTGTCGATGCTGATAGGTAAATATGCATGCATTAGCATGCAAGCATTTCTGAATAACGCCGACGCGCCATTCATTCGATGTTAATAAATATATTTATTTTTTAAACACATGAGAAGCAGGAAGTTAAGAAAAACTTACTAAGTTTAGTTAATATTTTAAATGCAATAATCTATGTATTTATATTATTTAAATAGCTTATGTCTTACATAATAAATTATTAAGTACAAAAAATTTCATTAAGTCCATATCATATTTTACTTTAGTGTAAACAATCTCACCGTGGACGACATTAGTTACACTGACTATAAATTATGCCTAATAATAATAAAATAATCTAATATTAATAATAATAATCAAATCCCCCATGTCTGCAATTTGCTATGAACTAAACAAATCATGAAATGGGTATTAATGAAATGGATAATAATGATCAAGTTACCTGTAATGTGTTGATATAGATATTCAAGTCCTTTTGCCAGAGCAGCTATACAGAAACTGAATTAAACAGAACTATACTTAACCGGAACGCTACTATGATTTTTTTTTACTAAAAAATCATAAATATTAAAAAAAACACAATATAATATTGCAAATGGAACATCTGACTGACGCTAGAGGTCAACGAACGTTCCGTAAATAGTTTATTCGAAGTCAATTGCCGCGTCGTAGGTGAGTTTTTGCTAGCGTTCTGGTTACACCTGTATAGGGACCGCTCGAACTATTGTTCATAAGTCCAAAAGCGCTATCATTCTTAACCACTCAAGCGGACATGTTTATGACAATGAAGGGAAGATTGTAGTTCACTATGCAGTTGCAGCTTATCATGACTCTCATACTAAATCTATAGAGCTATGACTTTACACAGGTTTTGCTTAGAGTTAAAACAAGACATATTTATGTGATGGACGTAAATCTGTCTCGTTTGTCTTAAGTTCAGGCCTTTCAGATGTTATAACGCAAACGTCAGGCCAAGTCAAAGTACGTTTTATAGACCTCAGCCTAAGCCCATCTCCACGGACGTGAGAATCACGGCTGTGCCACCAAATTATATAATACAACTCTTATAGAACAATCTCAACAGGGCGATACTATAGCTGAAGATAGTAGTAGGACTCACTGCGATTCCCTCGCCCGTGGAGATTGCGTGGTGGATGCCTTAGGGCTAACGCAGACTACAGACAACTGCAAACTGAAATTTAAATATCGTTCTAATAATGCCGACATTTAAATATCCAAAAGACCCGCTACGATAAAGCTTATTTTTACAATGGAGAGAATAAAAAGTATTTATAGTAAGCGTAAGATTTCAAGAACTATAAGGTCCGCCTACGAGGTCGCGCCTTGGACTACCAACTATCATAGTTGCTGAATACGCTGTGTTAGTTCGAATTGAGCGAACTTTATACCTATAGCCTTTGTCAAACACACGGCGAACCAAACGCGTGGCGATGCATTATTTTGTAATGTCCGGTGTCGCTCGAATCTGGTCACGTAGAAATGCGAAAGCGAAGCGGAACGAACTGTTTCCGCAGCGAACCACACACCAAGACAAACCACAGGCGAGAAGGCGAAGCGAGGCGTGAGCGAGATAACTGTAATAGCTGACTTTGTATGAACGACAGAACGAGTCGCGATGCAAAGGCAAAGCGTGCCAGTTGTTTGTTTACAAATTATTTGACTCGCGGACGAGATGGACACCGAAAAATTTTCATCAAAATCCGTTTCACTCCACATTTATTTTTAAAATTAATAGCAGCGCTTTGGCGTGGATACTCATTCGAGCTGTGGCGACTCAGGATTGCGCGACGCCTCAGTCTCGTTTCCCTTTCGCCACGTACTCGGTCCGCTGTGTGCTCGCGCTTAGTTTGACATCTCCGCCTCGGTTTGCTTGCGCTACGTGTTCAGTTTGTATTTCACCGTGTGTTTGACAAAGGCTTATAGGGCTATATGGTAGAAGATGTCGAAGTATAACGAAAGTGTTATGGTGGGGATACCACCGAGCGGTATGTTGCGACGCGGCTAGCAGGCTCCCATAGAACAATGCTGGGATATTATGCTGGTGGTACCCCCGCTCACCGGTTGTGGCGGGCGGTGGGCTGAGAGGCGGCGGGCTGCGGGGGGCGCTTGAAAGGGCCGAGGCGCTTGGTGGGGCGCGGAGACACGGAGTGCGGCTCGCCCACGCCGCCCCACGAGCTCGCGCCGTGGTCTATTAGAGCGTTTGCGAGACGAGCGCTGTTTTGATCTGTAACCAATGAAAAGTTGAAGACTAATTGAAGACTAATTTTATTGAAAAATGCGGCTCGATTACGGTAAAATGACAGCGAGATTGTTAAGATCACCTGTATGCTAAATAATACAATACTCATACATCCATACTAATATTGTAAATGCAAAAGTGTGTCTGTCTGTCTGCTAGTTTTTCATAGCCAGCAGTTTAACCGATTTTGATGTTTGGTACAGCTGATTAGCTTACATCCCGGGGTCGGACATAGGCTATTTTTATTAAAGAGTTCCCACGGCATTCTTATAGGCCAATCCGTTTAACCGATTTATATGAAATCCAGTACAGAGGTCTTGCGTTCCGGAAATTGACATAGACATTGACATCCGGAAAACAATGACGTCATATACCCGTAGCTTGTTCGTGCGTGAGGTGCGGCTGCGGCACGGGCTCGCGCACGCGCGTCACGAAGGTCTCGAAGGTGGCGGCCTGCGTGTGGTTGTGCACCAGCGCGTCCAGGTCGCGCGCGCGCTCGCTGCACGCGTGCTGGTACAGCGGCATGGTCGCGCGCACCGCGCGCCCGCCCGCGAACGCCGCGCCGCGGACCAGCGCCGCGCAGCAGCTCACGCGTATCACGCATTCTTCCCACAACGGACCGAATACCGACACCTAAAAACACATACATTATAAAGGCGAAAGTTCGTGTGTATGTTTGTTACTCTTTTGAATAAAGTTGTTTCAACAAACTCTTTTAATATCAATAATAATAATAATTAATGTCAATACAAATAAAATAAAAAATAAAAACTTGTACTTATATTCATATCTGCGTATAATGAAAGGAAATAATGTTTTTAGAGTTATATCTCACGTCGGGTTTCCTGGAGACGGTGCACCGCAGCAGGCCTCCGGGTAAGGGATACAACACAATGAGAACGTCACAGAACTGCGTGGGCAGCGTGTCTCGTTTGTACGGCCGCCAGTGCTCGCTCCACACTACGTGTACTTCATCATTGCCGAGATGCCGGGTCTGGGGATAACAAAATGAACAGATGTTCATATTCTTTATTTTACAATTCACATCTAGATGCAATACACATGAGCCCCTGTAAAGGTATTGATACTTTCAATTTTCTGTTATTACCAAAAGTTATCCACAAATAATAAAATGAAAAAGACATTTTTACGATTAACAATAACTTTTTTTTTCCAAGTTTTAATTCTATTTATTCAATTCCAGTCCCTTACTGCGATCTCAGCGAATGTTAATTTCACTGTACCTTGTTAAGTATAGCGTCCGGAGTGTCGGCAGGCATTCGAGTAGCGACATGGAACAAAGCCTCCAAAGTTAGCGTAGCGATGTAGGGCGCGCTCACCCCGCCCCCGCCTCCCCCTCGCAAGCCCCCAGTGAAGCCCACGTGGCTTTCCAACTCCACCTGTCAAGTGGAATACACAAAACCTGTAGCAAGTGATATAAATTCACCATCAGCATCTCCACCCATCGCGGCATGTTCTTTTGGAATGAGAAGGGTTTAAGTTCGTAGCAGATTTCACTCACCAAGTTAGACGTGTCCAGAATCACGAACCGAAGAAATTTAGGAAAAGACTCTGACATATATCAGAGGAACTCTGTTTAAATAATAATAAAAAAACCCACGAACCGAATAGGCTAGGCTATATTACAGCTTTTGCCCGCGACTTTGTCCAAATGGATTTAAGTTTTCCTAAATCCACTCGGTCCTGATGAGATCTTGTATTTTGCATGGATATTTGAGTATCTTTTGTAATACAAAACAGACAACAATCTCAATTACCTAACCGAAATAAAAAAAAATTGTATTTTAGGGTAGACATTTGAGAAATGAATAAGTAAATCTATTCTTTTATAATTTTTTTAATTTTCACACTTGACACTCACTTTCATAAACTTTCACATTTATAACATTAGAAAAAGCGTCATTTCCAGGTTTCATAATACATACCTCCCAAGCAAGAGCAGCCAGGAAGGCCTCGTAGGCGGGGCTTCCGCAGCGGTTGGACAGGATCTCGTTGCGCGTCTCCTGCCCCTTGCCCACGTAGATCACCGCCACTTTATGCGTTTCCCTACACCTGGGCAAATATATTGTTGTTAAAATTATGAGAATCTCTTGAGGAACTCTTCACACGAGAAGACAAGCAAGCAACGCAGACGCTCATCTTCGACTTTTGACTGTGGAATCAATTCCCTTCTGCGGTGTTTCCATTAGATTACAAAATGGGGTTATTCAAGAGGCGGATCAACAAATTCTTGAAAGGCCGGCAACTAATTGCTGGTCCTCTGGTACTGCAAATATTTATGGGCAGCGGTAATCACTTCACATCAGGTGACCCACCGCCTCGTTTGATCGCTATTAAAAGATGTGTGTGTACTTCAACATTTTTATCTCAACTATTTTTCTTGACATAATAATAAGACTTCAGTCAAAATTTGCGACACCAGAAGGCAACTCTGTTCTAATGCTCTTCCTAAAGAGTACCAGCAAACTTACCTCTGAGCGTCCAGGTTCCTTAGTTCCCTCAACAGTCTGTCAGATCGCCGTAACAGTTGGGCGTGCGGTCGTCTGGCAGCGCCTAACGTGCCAAGTTGCGACACCAGCAGGCGACTCTGTTCAAACGGCCCCGCCTCGCCAACAGAACAGCTCTCCCAAGCTTCTGACTCGTCATCACTGCAAAGATTTTCTCTTGAGGTGAAGAAAATCAAAATATTATACCTTTTAAAAGATTTAAGTTTTATAATAAAGTTGAAGAAATTACGGGACGAGTTTTGGATTTAGGAATTGGAAGCCCTAATCAAGTAATAAGAAAAACTGTCATTTTCGGGCGCTGTGTTTTATGTAAGTTAAGACCTATGAACAACGTTTTTAACGCCCCTTCGAACCGGATGTTTAACTTACCTGTCGCGGTTAGCAACGTAATATCGCTCAGAGTTGCGGTGCGCCACCAAGGCACAAACCAGCTCGTCTTCAAGACCTGGAGCGAGAGGAGAAGCACCTACTTCATCGAGACGCCGTCCACAAGTTACTTCGGGCGACGTGTGGCCTATGTAGGCCAAGACCTATTGACAATGATTCATATTAGATTTCACACATATACATAAATAATACAAAAAATAATTATGCATTTTTGGGACGTATTATATTATATCGATGACAGTGTAAAAATCAGTGTTGCAAAACTTACATAGTATGTAGTTTTAAATTAAAAAAAATAGTCTTACATGGTCCAACTGATGTTTGTCTGGTGGTGAGTTTTTGTAGTCCGGTAACAAATCAGCAGGCAGTGGCGGCGGAAGCGATGATAACGTATTGTCTCTGGGACTGGCAACACTGCGAGAATTGATAATACTAATTACTTTGACTTTTAAAGGGTGTCAAATGCAAGAAAGCCCAATCAATAAAATACAAAATATTTTTTACTATCTTTATTTGAAGAAAATATACATTTAACATTTGCATGAAACATCAACACTGATAAGTGATAAAGTTTATTGTGCCTTTGTGCTTTCTCTGTGGTCTGTACACTTACTTTTTCGGTAGCGGTAGTAGTTCTAATGGTTCCGAAGACGCAACCGAAGGATCGTAGTAAAGCGCGGACGCGTCCCAACATGCCTTGCCGCATATATCGCGGAGTAACACTCGCACTTGACGGTCCGATGTCATAAGTCCTGTGAACAGAACTATTATTATGTATTTCTCTATTCATCGAACAATTCAAGATTCAAAGACAATGACAGATAAGTGTTAAATATATAGAAACGTCCAATATTACCTGACCCCTGATCAAAATTACGCGACGTAGTACCATGGTGGATGAAAAGCCGGGAGGTCCACAATACTGGCTATCGTTATGTCACTGAACCTCATCACTTTTAAGTGAGGAGCAGTTGACACTGTAGCTCTAATGTCCAATATTTCCTGATCTTACTTACCCGGCGTAGAACCTCCGCTAAGTGGATGAATTGCCGGGAGTTCCACGAGACTGGCTAACGCTGTGTCACTGAACTAAATCAGTTGCACTTGATGAGCAGTTAACACGCAGAACCTAGCTCTTAAGTCCAATATTATAGATCGTTTCATCGTATAGTTCCTATGGCGTTATGTTGTTTCCCCTGTCTGTCCAAGTCATTGGCACCATATTTGCATAAGAAGACGCAGATTTTGTTTATTTTCATTATATTTTTATGAATGAATGAAATGAAAATAAACAAAATCTGCGTCTTCTCATGCCAATATGGTGCCAATGACCACCCCAATGATTTAGACAGACAGGGGAGCCAACATAACGCCATGGGAACTATTCGTTGAAACGATCTATACCTGATCATTGAACAGACTTACCTGGCGTAGTACCTCCACAGGGCGGATGAATAGCCGGGAGCTCCACGAGACTGGCTAACGTCGTGTCACTGAACCTCATCAGTTGTACGTGCGATGCACTTAACACAGCCGACCCAAGCTCTGAGCCGAGTGCTGTGTCGTGTTGCTCGCAGACGCTCGACGAAGTTTGGCAACCACTCCATAGTGGCCAGTGGCCTAAATATAGGACCAATTGCGAACATATCTGTCAAAAAAAAGAGATGGTTAAAGCAGCAATTTTCGAAAAAAGTTATTATGCGAAGAAAAAAATATGCGTTTTTAATAACACTTTATTACATTATACCATTGATCGATACCTTGGAAAAAAAAATTCCAAGTAGACCTTTAGTGCAATCACTGTCCACAAAATTTTATATCATCTTAGACAAAATTAAGGTTCAAAACGTCATATAATTTGTTTTCGCCTATACTAGGTGAGATTTTTAGAAAAGGACTTTTCAATATTCATTTTTTTAAGTAAAAGGATAAAATGATTGACATATAACAACGCACAGCAAAAGCTGCTGGGTCTAGAAGTTTGATAATCGCATGGTTCTCTCTATAACGTAAACCCCCCCAAAGGATTTTGACAAATTCCAACGGGATATTTAGGTATTAGGACTAATTACCCCTAAAATCATACCCATAAAATCTTAATTCTTGTATGTAAAACATCAAATAGGTACCTTGAAGTTATACTCACCGTTTGAGCCCATAGTTTGACATCAATGGTAGATGCCGGTGTAGTTTTGGGCGTCAAATTGTCCAGCTGAATGTTGGGGTCGAAATCCTCGTCGACGGGCAGCACGAGACCCTCTATATCAGATCCATTCGTTCCCTTCATCACTGCATATAGAACCTATAAACATTAAACACAATTGAACGAAACTCGTATCCTTTTCACTGTAGAGTAAGCCATACTCTCTTAGATTATTTTGTAGTATGAGTGTACATTTGTTGATTTTTTTATATATTAATTAGTTAAAATGTCGCAAATATTGCATTTGGAATCTTTTGTTTTTCTAATATAGTACAGTATATGCAGTGGTGTGTATGTATAAACTACCTACTTCATGGCAAACGTAAAAAAATAACTTCTTGGCCATCTAAAATCATTCCTAACTACATACCTAACAAAATCTAGAGCGCGTTTAATGCTGTCAACCATTAAAAAAATGCAGTATCACCAATATTCTTCTTTCGTGCTAAAAATTCAAAATAATAGCAATTTGTGGAAAAGAATAGCACTCGATTTAGGCTTGTCAATTCAGTTTAGAGATTGTGTGCAACAAAATTAGCCACATTATCAACCATATATTGTATTTATCAAAATACAGGCACGTTGCGCTGGAATTTTCATATAGTTTGTATTTTCATATAATGTTAAGAATTCGCCATTTCACAACGACCGAAATTGATCACTAAGTGAAAATGTGCCAAGGTTTTTCATATACACATTCTAATAAAATTCTTATAGTTTTACGTAAGACACTGAGATTTAGCGCTGGACATTTGAACATTGCATCTTTCTCATTAGCACCATATTACGTCGCATCAATGCGTGTACGCAGCGGTCATGTTTAAAACGCCGGCGCATTTTACGCTTATCACAGTTCAACGGTTGACTCCAACGACACAGCTTCCTAAACTACTAATTCAAAATCATCCCTTTTATCAAAATGCAAAAAATCGTAAGTGGAATTTTTTAAATTATTTCTTGGGCATAAGCGAAATCAATTTGTTATCCCTTTTTATCAATAATTTAATTCAAAAACATTAAATTCTTTGGAATTGGAAATTAAGAAGATAATTAATAATTAAAATTGGAAATAAAGAAGATAACAGATCTTTCCCGATTTTTTACCTTGAAAAGTTTGGACATTATTTACGTTTAAAGACAGTAGCGTATTTAGAATGTACGCTGCCTTCGATTTTTTTTCGATCAAGCAATTTGTTTGATCAAAATGTTAACAAAAAGTTACATATTAGATGTTCTCACACAATTTTGTTGTGTGTGTAATATTTCTATTAACAGCTGATTTTAACACTATTTATCAAGATTAGTAATGATTTGACTATACAATATTTAATAAAATAATATTTTGGCATTGGTATTGTTTTTTTGCACTATAATTTTAACTGAAAGTATAGTTTCAAAATATAACTTAAGTGTTAATAAATAATCATTAAAGTGACGTAGAGTGTTAACAAAGCTTTGCTAATTTTCCTGTGTCTATTTAAATGTTTATTGCGTTTCACAAAGAACAATGGGTTTTGCAAGCTAAAAGGACGGTGCTAAACAGTGAAAATAAATCATTTCTCGATCTAGCACATATACGGACACAATTTTTTTTAATAGGTCAGGGTCGTAGTTAAGACATCAGGCGATTGTGCTAGTTCCAACGTTGACCCTAGTCGGTAAATGGTTGGAACTTTGGAGGTCCAAGTTGCCGATTGCGAAAACAAATGGCAATCCGTAGCCTTGCTTGGGATTACTACTTACTTAAAAACATGGTATTAACTTTGTTGTTATCGAACCCTGTTTATATACCCAGAATTTAAGGGCGAAACGTAATTTAAATATAAAAGGCAAAGGTGACTTCACTGACTGAACTATCAACGCACAGCTCAAACTACTGGACGGATCGTGCAGTATCTAGCTATTATAGCGTAGACATCCGCTAAGGGTTTTTGAAAATTCAACCCCAAATAGGGGTTAGAAATTTGTATAGTTCACGCGGACGAAGCCACGGGCACAAGCTAGTACTTTATAATTTTTTGAATAATTTGCAGGTATTGTGCGCGTTTGCCTTATTGGCCTTGGCTGCAGCGGTTCCTCAAGAACAGGAGCAAGCTTACATCCTCAAACAGGAATCTAATGTCAATCCCGACGGCTACAATTTCGAGTGAGTATAAAATATAAGTACCCCTTCTACGCCGGCAGTCTACTCTTAGTTCCACTACTTAGTTTGCAATAAATCAATGTTCTTATAGAAAAAAATATTGTATTAGGTTTGTTTAACGGACATTTTAAAAACCCTTCAATTTCACGTAATTCAAATATTCATTAATCGAAAGTTATTTGGAAATGCAGATTTTTGTTCATTTATGTTATTTCATGACCTTATGAAGACGATTTTGATATTTATATATCCTGGACAGTAAGACTGGCTAAAGATGCCACTTTGATATCTCCAAAAATCCCCACTTTCTCTATGCACAAATCTCTCATTGCGATTGAAATTAATAATATAATCAATCTATCTGTAATCTGTCAATAAGTATTTAGCGACGTTATTAACGATAATGGTTATTAACGACCAAAATTGGTGGATTATTTGACAAATAACTTTGCTAGATTCTCATCGCTAGATCGATTCATTCGATTCGATTCTATTTATTTACTAATTTGGTAGATTATTTACTAATTAGATAGATTCGATTTATTTACTAATTTCCGTCAGTAACTATAACTGAGTGAGTAAACTAAAATAAAACTACTGTACAGGTTCGAAACCAGCGACGGAATCTCCCGTCAAGAGCAAGGCACGCTGAAGCAAATCAGCGAAGACCAGCAAGCCCTCGAAGTGCAAGGCACATACAAGTACACCGCGCCCGACGGCCTCACATACGTAGTCACCTTCATCGCCAACGAGCATGGCTACCAGCCGCAGGAGCATATTGAACAACCAGGACAGTAAATAAGATAATATTTTAGGCTTATTTCGTGGTTTAACGACATAATTATAATGTAGATAACGAGTAGAAATCCGTGAAGTTTCAGCGAATAGAACAAGAAAGCGGTTAGTTCGTTACTGCCCACGACAGCTCGAACGCCATCTCCCACAGAACTGCAGTAACCACGACTCATGCAACTGAGTCTAAATATCGAACAAAATCATCAAATGTATCATGGTATGTACTCGTCATCTACATTATAACACGTAAAAAAGCAATTTTTTGCCCCCTTGTAAATACGTTCATGTCATGTTTTATCTTTTGTACAAATGTAATTTGTAAAAAATAAAAGAAGTATGGCATCAACAACTAACTAATACAATAGAGAATAAAGTTCGTTTAAAGTTTGCCTTTAAATTTTTCAACAATTAAAAAAAAAAATCATAACTTTGAGAACACAACATTGTTATCAGTTTTAAAAAGCGAACTTTTAGATACCTTCTAGCAGTAAAATTATTATTGAAATTCCACATAAACGAAGATTAATAACTGATATAGCTTTCCAATATTTTTCATCTACTGGACTTCTATGATAGAAGACTATATAACTTGTTTAATAATAATAATTTCCAACAGTAAATTAATTATTATTTTAGAATCATGTTATCTAGTTTTAACTATACCCTCGTTAAATTTCAAACTATCAATCAATCAATCAATTTATTTATTGCGGGTTATATACATTGGTCTTAATCTATTAAGGCTTAGATTAAGACCAAGCCTTAAGACTATCAAGGCTGTTTCTTATTTAAATTGGATTGTCAAAGAGTGCACACATTCAAACACTCCAACTCGAACTAAATTGTATGTAACATGCCACTAACATTTGTACAATATTTCGTGTAAATCATTATGCACGAAAGCGGCTAAAATGTAAATAGAAAGGAGGATTCGTTTTTGTAATCCTTTATACGTTTTTTGTATGTTTGTAAACGAATTTTGAATAAAATATTTTTTGGAAATAATTTTGAAGTTTGTTTTTAGCCTTCCTTCTTGATTTCCTTGAATTAAAAAAAAAATTTGAATGTGAAGGGTTGAATCACCTTTGAGTTTGAGGTGTCTATGCTTTGGGCAACTTTGTGCACTTTCTGGTGGCGTTTTGACAATAGCGAGTTTTTATAAAATAATTGAAAATTTAATTAAAAGTATATTAAATCGTTTAAACCGAGTTTACCATCTCTAAACTTGGTTTAAACTTAAACTCGTAGTTGTTACTCATAACTTTAGTTCAAACATACATGTCAACTGTAATAGGGATGATGACTACTAGTCAAATCAGCGACTTTTTATCAAACGTCAAAAAGCTGGCTAGTGAGCACGGGTCTCCTTTCAGGATGAGAAGGGTTATAGGCTATAAGTTCGAAAAGTTGCTCCAGTGCGGATTGGTATTTTGACTATAAAGAGTAAATAATAACATATCTTACCCTAAATATAACGAGCAGCAAGGTCTGCTCGCCATCTTTTTCTTCCATGAGTCGGGCAGGCCCGCACCGGACGGCGAATTCTGCAAGGCACAGCAACAGCGAGCCAGCCAGGGGTTTCACTGAGTCGCGTCCGCTACTGCTCGATATTTGAGCGAGGCAAGCGCAGATCCATTTTATAATTTTTTCTGTTAAAAAATATAGAAATCAACGTTAAATGTGATTCAGAGGGACAATTCAAACATATTTATTTCTCTTAAAGAACATACTATTCCCTTTTCCTAAATGAATCCGCCGGAAAGCCTTGCCAAATTACTTTTACGTTTAATATTTCGAAGTTGCAAAAGAAAAAGTTTCTCTTAGTAGACAGTCAAGTTCTCTTGGACAGTGGTAGAACCGCAAGTTGGCTTACATGACACTTTACAAATATTTTCTTTCTTACCAGCAAGGCCTGGATACAACTCCACGATGCGATCCGTATAATCAGCCAGTACTAGCACAGCATCGCTCACAACTTTGGCTATCATTTTATTTTTCATCTGTAACAAAAATAGTAGCTCAAACAAAATAGTTGCTAAGATGAGCAATAAAATAAGATTTAAATATTTCTGTAGCAAGTGTAAAATATTTGTCGGTGTCTTTGGCATATCATAATTTAGAACGATCATTATAAAGCGGTCACAAGTGCGAGAGGAGCGAGCGCGAAATTTTTATATTTAAACGAGTAGACATTCTTATGTATTTTACCTGGAAGGATAAAATAAGAACGCGAGCATAAGTGCAAAATGTCTGGCGCATTTTCTCCTTGTTTTTGCCACTTTACCGTCACTATTTGTAAAGAGGGCCTTTGGCGTCACAGGCTAAGATTTAGAGTTGCTTTAACGGTTGACCTATCGAGGCTCTATCCCACACATTTTGTTTCTCAGAAAATAAGTGTGGTTTGGCAGTTGCGCGATCTTGCTTTATTTACTGTACCATCAGCATCTGCAGCAGACAGGTGACGTAGGACGGCAGGCGCGGACAGGCGGTTCGCGTGGCCAGCAGATGGCAGCAGTGTGCCGCCAGCGCACACGCGCCCGCGCAGCGCGCCGCCGCCGCGCCCTCGCGTCTGCACACCCGTACTACGATATTTAGTACGTGCTCCTGGAAAACAATTACCGATTTAGTATATCGATAAAAAAACCGATGCGTGTATTTAATGTACTGTAAATGTAAAAAGAAGTGAAACTTCAGATTAAAAGATATAAATACGCCATCTTGGATACTCATATTGATTTCTTTAAAAAATAAAAAAAACATCGACAATTTGAATTCACCAAAATTTTTTTTCTAGCACCCTAAAAACCTTAAGATCATGGATGTATCCGGTGTACACAAAGAAGAAGTGCAGATGTAAAACTTCAGATTAAAAAAATGTAAGTACGGCATTTTGGAACTGAAAATGGAACTCGTAGTCGTAATCAAAACCTCAAATTCTCAGATTTTTAATAAAATATTCCGCACCTTCAAATCAGGACATGACACCGTGTTATACTGGTGAGGATAGGGCTGCAACATCGGAGCGTTCATCAGGCCATCGGGCAGCGCGAGCAGAGATCCTAGAAACGTCACAGCGGCTGTGCGTGGGCACTGCAACAATAGTAATGCATGAGTTTTTGTTTCCAAAATAGTTGTATAGAAGCTGGCGTTACATTGCGGAAGTTCATGATTATATACAAAGAAAGAATCATAAGCTTAATTTGCAATAATCCGCTGAAACAGGCAAATCTGTACGGTGCAACACGCAGTATGCGATTTACAACGCCCACCTTCCCACTGCTAAATATGAAGAAAAAGCAAGCAGACTTGTTGTAAGGTGTACTGTTGATACTTACCGAGGGTCCACAATCGGAGGAATTGAGCACGACGGTGGAAGCGTGTACAAAATCTAGTAAGAGCAGCGAATAGCCCTCAAGAGCTAGAGACAGGTATCGCGGCGCGGCGTGCTCCACTAGCACGTCCACTACAGATCTATCTTCGCCGGTCAAACCTGTCAAATAAAAATGAAAATGTTTATTCAGATAGTAGCTGATGCCCGCGACTTCGTGCGCGTGGATTTAGATTTCCAAAAATCTAGTATCGAAAAAGCCAAAGGTAGTGCTTGCCAATAAATAATGAAAAAGCCGAAGTATTTCCAGTCTATGAATTAAAAAAAAAAGAATAGTAATGAATATAGGTTGTTACGGCTATACGTTACGTGTTACGTATTTAGCCCATGTTAGTCTCAACCGCAACGCGCAGCGAGCTGAGTCCCTATGAAAAAGGACCCCGGATGGGTTCGAACCTAGTCGGGCTTACATCGACTAAATACGTGAGTATAGCCGTAACAATCAATACTTATAATAGAAATCACTCACGATAGTTAAAACGTTAAAATAATAATGAATGCATACCGTGGTGCAGCGCTCGCTGGTAGAGCTGCAAGTGCGCGAGGTGCGGTCGGCCGCTGCACACGGAGGGTGCGCCCGGCCCCTGCGCCTGCGCCGCCGTCGCCTCGCAGAGCAATCGCAGCGCCACCAACTTTCCCGCTCTAAGGGAAAACTCAATCTAAATCCATACTAAACTAATATTATAAATGCGAAAGTGTTTTTGTCTGCCTGTCTGTCTGTCAGGTTTTCACAGCCCAACAGTTTAACCGATTTTGATGTTTGGTACAGAGTTAGCTTACATCCCAGGGACGGACATAGGTTACTTTTTATCCCGGAAAATCAAGCTCATCCGTTTATACGATTTATATGAAATTTGGTACAGAGCAACATTTTATACCGGAAGAGCAAAGAGTACAGCTACAAGATTTTTAAAAAACTTAATCCACGCGGACGAAGTCGCGGGCATCATCTAGTATTACTACTAGATATAAAAGGAAAATCTGATTGATTGACTGACTAACTGACTGATCTATCAACTCACAGCTCAAACTACTGGATGGATTGGGCTGAAATTTAGCATGGAGATAGGTGTTATGACGTAGACATCCGCTACGAAAAGAGTTTTGAAAATTCAACCCCTAAGGGGGCAAAATAGGGGTTGAGGTTTGAGTAGTCCAAGTGGACAACATCGCGGCCATAAGCTAGTTATGTAAATAAAGCTTACCAATATTATATTATCATGAAAAATTAAAACTTGAGAGCACCTCCTTGCTGTCCCAATATCAATGATATTACTATATCATTTAGAATGTGGATTTAACTGAGATGCATCAGTAAGATTGACATTCTTACGTATGTGCGATAAAAGATTCGATATCATCAATTCATTTGCGGAAACATTTCTTATCGAATTATCATCATATCATGGAATATGTCAAGGAAACCACAAATGAATGAATTAAATAACTTTATATATATACATCGTGAAATTTTAGAGGATTTAAAGGCGTCGCTCTGTCTCAGAATAGCGCGGTTGTCACTTGGCGCCTGGCAGTCGTATACGCCGCCCATTACTAATGTTTCTTATAGATTCAACTTTGTGTCAGGATATTTCCTTTAACCAAGAAGTTTTAATACTAAAACCCGAATACACCTCTTAATAAACGCTGAAATATTGTATTGTAACAAATATGTATAATACGTTTCCTTTAAGTACGGTAATCTGAGTTCGCGAGTCAGACTCGCACTTGGCCGGTTATATTTTCTTTAATTAATCTTTACTAAAGACATTTGATCCTTACCTGTGTGAGGACGGCAACGCCTCGGCCTCGAGGCACCAGCCGGCCACAAGGTTGAAGGGCACATGTATTTCCGTGTTGCCATTGAGTGTTTGGTTCGCACTTATCTGTAAAACGCACATATTATCACATTCATGTTTACAATAATAATTTTGGTCTATTCAAAAGGTGATGTGGCTTATTCTGTTGTATACAATCCCTAAACTAATTAGGTAAAGAAATAAAAAAACCGGCCAAGTACGAGTCACACTCGCGCACCGAGGGTTCCGTACTCAGCTATTTTTTGACATTTTGCACGATAAATCAAAAACTATTATGCATAAAAATAAATAAAAATCTGTTCTAGAATGTACAGGTAAATCCCTTTCATATGATACCCCACTTGGTATAGTTATCTTACATTGAAAATACTAATTATTATTATTTGTTCATCAACACATTTCAATTTTTTTGTGCACAAATTCACTGTTTTCGATTTTTATCCTTTACTTGTGCTATAAGACCTACCTAACTGCCAAATTTCATGATTCTAGGTCAACGGGAAGGACCCTATAGCTTTTCTTAACAGACACGACAGACGGTCAGACAGACAGACAACAAAGTGATACCATTATGGTTCAAAATTTCCTTTTGAGGTACGGAACCCTAAAAATATTTTTTATTCAATTAAATTTTTGTTAAATTAAATTAAATGTCTAGACCATCTAAAATGGTAGGTCTAAATGTGTTGCTACCCCTTTCATAAAGCGTAAAGGATAGCACTAGATTAAGACTGGTCAATTTAATGTAATTTAGAGATTGTGTACAACCGAATTTGCCCTAAAGTATTTTTTAGGCCTTGACATAGAAAATAACTGATGAGTCGCATTGTGATATCGAGTTCAATTCCACTAGTTTAAACAAAGTCGAACTATTTTTGTTGTAAATGTCTTTTAAACACTATTTTAGTATAAAATCTGATAAAACCAATACTTTCCCAGAACCTAGCCGAATCTAACGTACTCATACGCTCATGATGTACATCACATATCGCATCTATCAACGAAATAAACATTGTCACATACATAAAGAAACTTGTGGGGAGAAGCACAAAAATAATAGATATCACTAAATTCCAAAATAAACTATCTAAAAAACTATAAATTAAAACAAAAGCTGAAAACATTTTTAATAATGATGACTGACTGAAAACGGTACTGACATAGGAAACAAGAAAACGGGACGATTTTGACACAACACAGTGTTAAAATTTGCAAAGTACCCTCTTTTTTGTAATCTTGAATCAGTAAAACACTAACGATTTGACTACGATGTGAAGACAAATTAATATTCTTCAAATGAGGGGAAAAAACTGATATTGTTAAGCCTCAATAGCTCAACGCTATAACGGCGTTAAATCAGAATGGTTGGAAGTTTTAAGAGTCACACTTCAGAATATTATCGTAATTACTAGCTGGTACCCGTGATATTGTTAGCGTGAATTTTGGGTTTTAATAATCCCGCGGGAGCTCCTTCATATTGCAGGACAAAAAGTAACATATTATGTTGTTTGTCAGATCTTTAACCATATAAGTACATGCGAAAAATTAGGTCGATCCGTTGCTCCGTTGCAGGGTGATTGACGGATAAACAACCAAACTTTCGCATCACTACTTTGTGAAAGTGTGTTTGTTTGTTAGTTTATTGATTTGTTCTTCAGTGAAGTCGCAGCGGGTCAACTGATCGATGTGATGTTTTGCATGGGTCTAGTTAAAGACCTGGGGAGTGACACATAGGCTACTTATATCCCGGAAAATCAGAGTTCCCACGGGATTTTTAAAAACCTAAATCCACGTGGACGAAGCCATGGGCGTCAGCTAGTCTCCTATATATATATAAAAGGAAAAGTTGACGGACTGATCTATCAACGCACAGCTCTAACTACTGGACGAATCGGGCTGCAGATAGCTATTATGACGTAGACATCTGCTAAGCAAGGATTTTGATCATTTGACCCCTAAGGCCTAAGGAGTTAAAATAGGGGTTCGAAATTTGTGTAGTCCACGCGGAAGTCGCGGGAATAAGCTATTGTTTATAATATGGGTAGTGATTCATGTCTCCCGGACAGTTACCTCCCGTTTCCGAAGCCTCCTTAGGAGCCTTCTTTTTCCTGCTCCTCTTTCGCATTGGCAATCCTTGAAGAACTTCGAATTGGACAACAGGTCGCACAGTTTGAATAGGACCATACACTAGCACTTTGCGCACTAAACACTAACGGACTGCGTGTTGCGTGTTCGCGCGAAACAAAGGGGAAACGCATCGGATTAAAAACAAAACATTGCTCCGAATGAGATAAACAGTCGAACAATAAATATTATATTACAACATCTGCCGAAGAGTGCCAGATATCGAGTGATAAGTCACTGGTATTCGCGATAACCAGTAACAGATGCCACAGAATCGGCATGGACCGTAGCGGTTTTTACAGTGTAACTGATTTACTCGTAATCTTATGCGCAATTGTAGGAGTTTCTATTTAACAGGTACAAGATTAAAACAAAAATAAAACGAGTAACTATTTTACTCTGAGTAGGAGTGTTTTAAGAAATCTATTTATGCACTATTTTTTACTGGTATTATTAACAGGTATTCCACCGCATAATAGCAATCGATTATATTATTCGCTCGGTGATAGTATAAATCGTATTTAATATCCCTATCCTGTGGAAATTTCGGAAAATCGAGTCTTATTTTCTTGAATCACATCAAATTAATCACACTAATATTATAAAGAGGAAAGTTTGTGTGTATGTATGTGTGAATGTGAGTGGCGAATGCTCGTGGATCGTATAAGATCGTGATGACCACGACCGCTCTACCAAGACTGTTACGACGAAGATGTGTGAATGTGTGTATGTTTGTTACTTCTTCACGCAAAAACTACTGGACGGATTTGACTGGGAATGGAGATACATTATTCCCTAGATTAACATATAAGCTACTTTTTATCCCGGGAAATCAATGAGTTCCCACGGGATTTAAAAAAACCTATATCCACGCGAACGAAGTCGCGGGCTGCTAGTATTATAAAGTTAGTTAGGAATTTCCATAACATTTTTAAATTTTTATTTTTAAATTTTTATATACGTGACATTTTATTTATATGTAATCACTTTGCAGCGCCCGGACGGGGCTTCATGTTGTAATATTATAATTTTTTTTTTATTATGATGTAAAACATGAATGCAAATAAATAAAGAATAAAGGTAATCTCTGTGCACAACTTTCTAGATTCAAGGGTTTGAACTGGGCGTTGATGAGTTAGTCAGTGAGTCAGGATTTTTCTTTTTATATATTTAGATTTTAGTTTTTAATGAAATAACCTACATTAAGGACGTCTTTGCAAAATGAATAGGTATCAAAATTGCACTACTACATAAGTACACTGCCCACACGCACACAGCTGCGTCAAAATGAGTGAATCGACTTGATTTTGATACTTTGATATTTTTATTTTATTTTATATTTGGTCATCTATTTTTTTTTAACAGTTTTTTTTTTTAAATATGTATCTTGACAATAATACAGTAAGTAGAACAGTGCCTACAGACTAAGGGTCTGATGATGAAATATTTCACCATGACTTCTTGGCAATGAACAACATTTCCATGCTTATGAAATTATGAGCTCCTACTATGACTAAAATAATCTGAGAAGGATAGCATTACATTACCTCCCGACTTGATGAAATTGCATACTTTGGAACCTACTACTGGAACTCAGAGACGAATAGAGCTAGGTGTTTCGAGTTTGGGCTCATTTTCTTAGTCATGATGAGATCTTACCTCCGGATTTGTGGAGTGACCTGATGGTATACCTCGGAAGTCACTATTGGAACTCGGAGACGAATAGAGCTAGGTGTTTCGAGTTTGGGCTCATTTTCTTAGTAATGATGAGATCTTACCTCCGGATTTGTGGAGTGACCTGATGGTATACCTCGGAAGTCACTATTGGAACTCGGAGACGAATAGAGCTAGGTGTTTCGAGTTTGGGCTCATTTTCTTAGTAATGATGAGATCTTACCTCCGGATTTGTGGAGTGACCTGATGGTATACCTCGGAAGTCACTATTGGAACTCGGAGACGAATAGAGCTAGGTGTTTCGAGTTTGGACTCATTTTCTTAGTCATGATGAGATCTTACCTCCGGATTTGTGGAGTGACCTGATGGTATACCTCGGAAGTCACTATTGGAACTCGGAGACGAATAGAGCTAGGTGTTTCGAGTTTAGGCTCATTTTCTTAGTAATGATGAGATCTTACCTCCGGATTTGTGGAGTGACCTGATGGTATACCTCGGAAGTCACTATTGGAACTCGGAGACGAATAGAGCTAGATGTTTCGAGTTTGGGCTCATTTTCTTAGTCATGATGAGATCTTACCTCCGGATTTGTGGAGTGACCTGATGGTATACCTCGGAAGTCACTATTGGAACTCGGAGACGAATAGAGCTAGGTGTTTCGAGTTTGGGCTCATTTTCTTAGTAATGATGAGATCTTACCTCCGGATTTGTGGAGTGACCTGATGGTATACCTCGGAAGTCACTATTGGAACTCGGAGACGAATAGAGCTAGGTGTTTCGAGTTTGGGCTCATTTTCTTAGTCATGATGAGATCTTACCTCCGGATTTGTGGAGTGACCTGATGGTATACCTCGGAAGTCTCTATTGGAACTCGGAGACGAATAGAGCTAGGTGTTTCGAGTTTGGGCTCATTTTCTTAGTAATGATGAGATCTTACCTCCGGATTTGTGGAGTGACCTGATGGTATACCTCGGAAGTCACTATTGGAACTCGGAGACGAATAGAGCTAGGTGTTTCGAGTTTGGGCTCATTTTCTTAGTCATGATGAGATCTTACCTCCGGATTTGTGGAGTGACCTGATGGTATACCTCGGAAGTCACTATTGGAACTCGGAGACGAATAGAGCTAGGTGTTTCGAGTTTGGGCTCATTTTCTTAGTCATGATGAGATCTTACCTCCGGATTTGTGGAGTGACCTGATGGTATACCTCGGAAGTCACTATTGGAACTCGGAGACGAATAGAGCTAGGTGTTTCGAGTTTGGGCTCATTTTCTTAGTAATGATGAGATCTTACCTCCGGATTTGTGGAGTGACCTGATGGTATACCTCGGAAGTCACTATTGGAACTCGGAGACGAATAGAGCTAGGTGTTTCGAGTTTGGGCTCATTTTCTTAGTCATGATGAGATCTTACCTCCGGATTTGTGGAGTGACCTGATGGTATACCTCGGAAGTCACTATTGGAACTCGGAGACGAATAGAGCTAGGTGTTTCGAGTTTGGGCTCATTTTCTTAGTCATGATGAGATCTTACCTCCGGATTTGTGGAGTGACCTGATGGTATACCTCGGAAGTCACTATTGGAACTCGGAGACGAATAGAGCTAGGTGTTTCGAGTTTGGGCTCATTTTCTTAGTCATGATGAGATCTTACCTCCGGATTTGTGGAGTGACCTGATGGTATACCTCGAAAGTCACTATTGGAACTCGGAGACGAATAGAGCTAGGTGTTTCGAGTTTGGGCTCGTTTTGTTAGTTATGACGAGATTATACCTTGAAACTTGTTGGAGTGCTCTGAAGGTATACTTCAAAAGCCACTATTGGACTTTCGAGTCGAGTAGAGTTAGATGTTATGAGTTTGAGCTCGTTTTGTAAGTTCCAATAGTGACTTCCGAGGTATACCATCAGGTCACTCCACAAATCCGGAGGTAAGATCTCATCATGACTAAGAAAATGAGCCCGAACTCGAAACAGCTAGCTTTATTCGTCTCCGAGTTCCAATAGTGACATCCGAGGTATACCATCAGGTCACTTCACGAATCCGGAGGTAACATCTCATCATGACTAAGAAAATGAGCCCAAACTCGAAACACCTAGCTCTATTCGTCTCCGAGTTCCAATAGTGACTTCCGAGGTATACCATCAGGTCACTCCACAAATCCGGAGGTAAGATCTCATCATGACTAAGAAAATGAGCTCAAACTCGAAAAACCTAGCTCTATTCGTCTCCGAGTTCCAATAGTGGCTTCCGAGGTATACTATCAGGTCACTCCACAAATCCGGAGGTAAGATCTCATCATGACTAAGAAAATGAGCCCAAACTCGAAACACCTAGCTCTATTCGTCTCCGAGTTCCAATAGTGACTTCCGAGGTATACCATCAGGTCACTCCACAAATCTGGAGGTAAGATCTCATCATGACTAAGAAAATGAGCCCGAACTCGAAACAGCTAGCTCTATTCGTCTCCGAGTTCCAATAGTGACTTCCGAGGTATACCATCAGGTCACTTCACAAATCCGGAGGTAAGATCTCATCATGACTAAGAAAATGAGCCCAAACTCGAAACACCTAGCTCTATTCGTCTCCGAGTTCCAATAGTGACTTCCAAAGTATACCATCAGGTCACTCCACAAATCCGGAGGTAAGATCTCATCATGACTAAGAAAATGAGCCCAAACTCGAAACACCTAGCTCTATTCGTCTCCGAGTTCCAATAGTGACTTCCGAGGTATACCATCAGGTCACTCCACAAATCCGGAGGTAAGATCTCATCATGACTAAGAAATTGAGCCCAAACTCGAAACACCTAGCTCTATTCGTCTCCGAGTTCCAATAGTGGCTTCCGAGGTACACCATCAGGTCACTCCACAAATCCGGAGGTAAGATCTCATCATGACTAAGAAAATGAGCTCAAACTCGAAAAACCTAGCTCTATTCGTCTCTGAGTTCCAATAGTGGCTTCCGAGGTATACTATCAGGTCACTCCACAAATCCGGAGGTAAGATCTCATCATGACTAAGAAAATGAGCCCAAACTCGAAACATCTAGCTCTATTCGTCTCCGAGTTCCAATAGTGACTTCCGAGGTATACCATCAGGTCACTCCACAAATCCGGAGGTAAGATCTCATCATTACTAAGAAAATGAGCCCAAACTCGAAACACCTAGCTCTATTCGTCTCCGAGTTCCAATAGTGACTTCCGAGGTATACCATCAGGTCACTCCACAAATCCGGAGGTAAGATCTCATCATGACTAAGAAAATGAGCCCAAACTCGAAACATCTAGCTCTATTCGTCTCCGAGTTCCAATAGTGACTTCCGAGGTATACCATCAGGTCACTCCACAAATCCGGAGGTAAGATCTCATCATTACTAAGAAAATGAGCCCAAACTCGAAACACCTAGCTCTATTCGTCTCCGAGTTCCAATAGTGACTTCCGAGGTATACCATCAGGTCACTCCACAAATCCGGAGGTAAGATCTCATCATGACTAAGAAAATGAGCCCAAACTCGAAACACCTAGCTCTATTCGTCTCCGAGTTCCAATAGTGACTTCCGAGGTATACCATCAGGTCACTCCACAAATCCGGAGGTAAGATCTCATCATTACTAAGAAAATGAGCCCAAACTCGAAACACCTAGCTCTATTCGTCTCTGAGTTCCAATAGTGACTTCCGAGGTATACCATCAGGTCACTCCACAAATCCGGAGGTAAGATCTCATCATTACTAAGAAAATGAGCCCAAACTCGAAACACCTAGCTCTATTCGTCTCCGAGTTCCAATAGTGACTTCCGAGGTATACCATCAGGTCACTCCACAAATCCGGAGGTAAGATCTCATCATGACTAAGAAAATGAGCCCAAACTCGAAACACCTAGCTCTATTCGTCTCCGAGTTCCAATAGTGACTTCCGAGGTATACCATCAGGTCACTCCACAAATCAGGAGGTAAGATCTCATCATTACTAAGAAAATGAGCCCAAACTCGAAACACCTAGCTCTATTCGTCTCCGAGTTCCAATAGTGACTTCCGAGGTATACCATCAGGTCACTCCACAAATCCGGAGGAAAGATCTCATCATGACTAAGAAAATGAGCCCAAACTCGAAACACCTAGTTCTATTCGTCTCCGAGTTCCAATAGTGATTTCCGAGGTATACCATCAGGTCACTCCACAAATCCGAAGGTAAGATCTCATCATGTCTAAGAAAATGAGCCCAAACTCGAAACACCTAGCTCTATTCGTCTCCAAGTTCCAATAGTGACTTCCGAGGTATACCATCAGGTCACTCCACAAATCCGGAGGTAAGATCTCATCATGTCTAAGAAAATGAGCCCAAACTCGAAACACCTAGCTCTATTCGTCTCCGAGTTCCAATAGTGACTTCCGAGGTATACCATCAGGTCACTCCACAAATCCGGAGGTAAGATCTCATCATGTCTAAGAAAATGAGCCCAAACTCGAAACACCTAGCTCTATTCGTCTCCGAGTTCCAATAGTGACTTCCGAGGTATACCATCAGGTCACTCCACAAATCCGGAGGTAAGATCTCATCATGACTAAGAAAATGAGCCCAAACTCGAAACACCTAGCTCTATTCGTCTCCGAGTTCCAATAGTGACTTTCGAGGTATACCATCAGGTCACTCCACAAATCCGGAGGTAAGATCTCATCATGACTAAGAAAATGAGCCCAAACTCGAAACACCTAGCTCTATTCGTCTCCGAGTTCCAATAGTGACTTCCGAGGTATACCATCAGGTCACTCCACAAATCCGGAGGTAAGATCTCATCATGACTAAGAAAATGAGCCCAAACTCGAAACACCTAGCTCTATTCGTCTCCGAGTTCCAATAGTGACTTTCGAGGTGTACCATCAGGTCACTCCACAAATCCGGAGGTAAGATCTCGTCATGACTAAGAAAACGAGCCCAAACTGGACACATCTAGTTCTTCTAGTCTTCAAGTTCCTGTCGCAGCCTTCGAAGTTCACTATCAGATCACTATCATGCTCAAGAAAAAAATCCAGCTAACGATAAAATGTGATAATAGGTACATAATATTATCATTATTATCTTACCTTGCCAAAATATCAGCACAATCACGGAATAAGTACCTATAAATATCAGTTAGGGTTTTGTCGAACTATTTTGTGTTCGTACAGCGATCTTTTCCACATCAAAAAATTATAGCAACCGACGCAGAGACCACCCACGAAGGCGGCTAGCCGCTGACTGATATAATTTTGAAATCATACCATTGCCTGCCCAATATCAAAATAACCCTTAGTGCACTGTATTAAGGTTTGCGGTTGAAGCAAAATACGTGAAAAATTTATACACGATGTTTTTATTTATTTTTATAATACTATTAATATAATAATCTCACATTTTGAGGTACACATTATGTGCTAACGGAAAATATTTATTAGAAGAATAAAATCCGTACGTAAACTGAGAAAAATGTACCTAAACTTGACCCTAAATCGTTAATTCTGCGTGGAAGAGGTGAAGGAAAATCGTTCTTATAGTATCAAAATTAATGATTTTATCAAAAAATTACTCGATCTCTGGAGATAAAGGACCAATCTATTTTTAGCAATCTGTAGTTCCAATTTACTTAGTATATTTTAGCCACAAAGCGTACCGAAAATCTATACAAGTGTGCAAATACGTCCTTAAAACACTCTTTTCTTTTTTTTAAATTCTGAACACAGTATGTTTTTCTTTCTTTTTATCTGTCAATTACGTTATCTTTCTGAGTAATAAATACTACAAAACTATATATTAAACTGATTTACGAAACAGTATTTAAGGGTTTTCACTATTTCAGAGAACCTACAAGGTCAAGCGTGAACTCAATGCGTTTTTGTAAGGCGAGCATTACTTTGTACAGCCAAATAAGTAGTACATTCATTATCAGCAGGTGGATTTTGATCTTTATAGTTTCAAAACATCTAGACAAGAGTCTACTGTGTAATCTTGTACCAGCAGCGACAAAAACTTCTATATTTTTGAACAAAGTAACAAAAATATGAAAAGATTAATGAAAATTCGAATTTAAAAGAAAGCCAAGAAATATAATATGCGAAAAATGAAGATAAAAAAACTTGAATTTAAAAAAGCTAACAAAAATATGAGAAATACGACTAAAAACACGAATTTAAGTTTCCAAAGTACATTTCAAAGACAAACATGCCTTTTGGTCTTCTTAGCTAAAATGCATAATTTCATAAGACTATAAAATTTAATGACTTATGCAGCAGTGCAAAATACTCATTAGCATTTACCTACTCTATGCATTTATAGCAAGCGTTATGTAACAGTTCATTTAACACACCTTCCAAGGCAGATTTATGATTATGTAGCACTAACTGTGACTGATTTGCTGAAACCTTGAAGGCCACTTTCGACGCTTGCGATACGCCGTACCTACTTAGGGGCAAGCGCAGACAACGGACTATTGTCTGAAGAGGACAATAAATCATTATATAATTATTAAGTTTAGCGCAGACGAGACTTTCCTCGGCGTACTTTTGTAAAAACTTCAAACCGGATTCAATCGCCGCGGGAATTCTTTGTTTTTTCCGGGATATATCTTATACACAGTAGGGACGAGTATTCACTCGCACCGAATGACTCAATGTGGCCGCTTTGATTTACCGAAGCCGAACTATCGTAGTCCTAACTCGAATTATTCGCCGAATCCCAAGTAATCTATTTGACGTGATTTTGACGGTCGACAAAAGTACGTTGTCTGCGTTTGCCTTAAAATATACATTACTTCTAATTGTGCAGGCGAGTTAGTGAGTGAAATTGATTGTATGACACCATTTCGACTGGTCAATAGATTGGACTGTGGCAATTTTGACACATTTATTTTTAGAGACTACTCAGACAGTTTTAAATGATTAGGTTTGTCTGTCCTTTTCTTATTGCATTGATAAGAACAAGATGCGAATATTCTAAAATTTAGTTGCGCTCAGAATCAGTACCATTGTCTTTTATGTAATTAAAAGTCAATACATAGTTTTAAAAACTACAATAGACCAGTTCTGCAGTATTTAATAATAAATAATTTGCACTTTATGATGCCCTTTTGGTTAATTTTACAAAATACATTTTTTACTGTGTCACATTGTTGCTGAATGAAAAAACATGGAACTTAGTTAGGAAATCAGTACAACCACTAATGCGAGCGTAGCGAGCGCCAAAATCATGTTATTACTTACTATTAACATAAATGTCCAATATCATGTTACTTATTGCTTACTATTTACATGACCGTTTAAAGAATTATATTATTATAAAACCAAATTAGAAATACGTCGACGTATCGCCAATATAACGAGGATTATTTCGAATTATTTATCGGTAAATTGAAAATACGCCATGGTTCGTGGCTAGAACAGCCCAATTTTCCTTGATAAGGGTGGATTTATGTTTGATAGAGCCTAGCTATATTTATATCTTCCCTTACAAGCTATAAAACAGTCAAATGCTATCGGATATAAAGGCTCACTCACCTTGAGCAAGGTCGCGTTGAGGTGCACCAGGTAGTTGAAGAGGTGGTGGTGCGCATGCGGGTCGCGCAGCGCGTTAGGGTCGCCCAGCGCGGCCAGCATGCGGCGCCACAGCACGCACGCCACATCGGGCAGCCAGCCGCGCGCCGCGCCGCCCAGTACCACGCCCACGCCCGCGCCCGCTCCCCCGCCCAGACCGGCTATACCCCCCACGCCGTTGCCCGCGTCGCTCTCAGACCATTCTATGACGGAAGGTAAATATGAAAATTGATATATTTATACTCTAAACTCTACAGGTTACTATGAGCTGTTGTGTGGTGTTTTGACCTATAAACGTAACAAACCATGACCATTATAAGAGGCTAGGCTTGACAATATGTCCACAATAAAAAAATTAAGCACACGTCATATCGTGACTGTAACCACACATATTATATACCAACTCAAAACACTTACCAACGTTTCCTCCATCTGAAGCCAAATCTATTTGTAATGGAGAATCTTTTATAGAGCTACTTTCCACACCGCTGGATGGAGCCGGCGATGGAGAACGAGAACCTATGGACAAAAACATTCACATGAGTTATGTATTCTTACTTTGAGTAAAAATTAATATGCAAAAGAAGTTGACCAATTTTCTAAAGACGTTTAAGCCATTTTTTTCAATCATCAATGGCACTTTGCCTCCTTATGAATAAATACTTATCATCATCATTTGCCATCATGCATCCACCATTCTATTAGACATAGGTCTGCATACTGCTTCTTTGGGGTAATGCCAACTCTTTCTGTCTTCAATCTTATGCATCTAATCAGTACAAGCCATTTTCTGGATGTCGTCGATCTCCTTTAGGTATATGTATATGTCCAAAAACAACAAAGAGCACATATTTTTGAAGAGATACGAAAAAAAATTGAAGTATTTTACCACTAGCGGAATCCCTTTCTTCGTTTTGCGACGATTGTCTCAATGAGTCCAGGGAATACCACCGCCTCGGTTTACTGCTTACTGGTTCTTTGATTTCATCTGTTGAAAAAGAAAAAATATTAGTACAAAATGATATGTATCTAACAGACATTATCATTTATCTGGCCACAAACATAAAGTTTGTTGATTTTTAAACTCCATTTACTATGCCATGGCTTTGATTATTATAATTGATACCCGAATCGATTGATTTGGTTTTGTTAAATGAGACTGTCAGCTTTCAATAAAAAAAATTGTGATCAGCAAGAAAAGGACAGGGATAGATTTAAACAATCTGCATTTAACGGGATCGTACGTCGTAGGTCCATTTACCTTAGAATTAAGCCATGGAAATATCTGTATACCTAATATATGTGCAAGTTACAACTAGGTCAGAATATAGTCACTGATATATAATACGCACTGCTACAATATGGAATGCCCATCCCACTAGCTATAATATTGGTACCTTCAAAAGAAGAGTGAATAGGCTTTTTCTGGGCAGGCGCGCTCCACCTTAGACTTAAGGTATGATAATGCAGCCGCTTCATCCACTGCTTGTTGTGACTGCATTCAAGCGCGAACCCATTTGGTTGTATAAAAAAAAGAATGCAAAATAGACCTGTAGATTAGACTGCAATCCTGAGATATACCTGCAGAATGTTGCGCGTGAACTTGCGCGTGTCGGGGCAGGTGCGGGTCGCTGCGACACCTCGCTAGGGGCCGCCGCAGCGCCGCTTCCTTGCGCGGGTGAGATTCGTGGCTCGTCCGTGGAGATTTGCCTGCGACAATACAAGTGGGACTTTATACAAGGAACCTCAAATGCAATAAATTCGCTATAAATGCTATAATCCCTCAAAATAGGCAAACCTGTATGGTACAACTTGGAGCATTTGATATGCACCGCACGCCTTTCCTCTACTAGGTAGGAACGGCATTCCGAACCAGTGGTAAATTATTTTGACGATTCAAAAGCACTTTTAAAAGTCTACTTGAATAAAAATCTATTCTTTAGTAATACACACCACCGACACTACCACACAAAACTTTTAGTTTAGATGCAATTGTATAGTCATTTTGGCATTTTTTATGCGCAGTTATGTAGCAGTCGAATTCCAAACTTAACACACAACTTAGTTACCCAAAAAAAAAATTGCTGGGCTTTAGTTTTCGATTTTTGTTGGTTAGAAGCTCTGAGTGTTACCTGGTGTCCGAGAATCACTAGTGGCAAGGGTAGGCCGTCGTAAGGGCATGGGTCGAGGATGTATGGGCGCGGGCACGGGTCTCCGTCCTCTGCCGCGGCCTTCGGGCGCTGTATTGGTCTCCGATAGTTCTAGCGAGTAAACGTGCCTTGCCAACACTCTTGTTAAAGTTTCCATTGTTTTCTGGAACAAAAACACTTGTTGAGATGCGTTTAAGCTCCCGCCGTTTAGAAACCAAAGGGGGTATATGGGTTTAATAAAAAGTGTCCTTCCTCTTCCAGCTTAGCTCGCATCCATCTAAGACTGCATCATTACTTACCACCAGGTGAGATTGCAGTCAAATGCTACCCTGTTTCTGAATTTTAAAAAATACCCACGACTTCGATCGCGTAGATTACACAAATTTCAATCAACATATTTTACCCCCCTCAAAAGTTGTATTTTTAAAAATCTTTACTAATCGGATGTCTACGTTGTAACAGCTATCTGCACGCCAAACTTCAGTTCAACCCGCCTAGTTTGAGCTGTGCGTTGAAAGATCAGTCAGTCAGTCAACTTGTCCTTTTTATATATTTAGATTCTACTACTTACCATTAAGGTCCCATCATATACATTTAAAAGCTTCCTTGCAAGAAAAAATATAATCAACCCTTACCGCCCATTCCTTGATTAAATCTTCCCAATGTGTAAGTCGCGTCAACAGTTCCATAAAGTTTTGCCACAGCTCTGGTTTGACTGCCACGTTCAGATTTGCCTTTATCCACGTCACTATCAGAGTTTGAAATAACGCTGGAGCTAAAAAACCACCTGCATAAAAAAACAAAAGTATTCTAATTGACTTCCAAAAAAGAGAAGGTTTTTAATGCGACAGGCATTTTTAACTTTGATTCTGGAAATAGCAACGAAAACAACCGTCAATCTTTTGCTAGCACAAGTGTAAATTAAAAATTTATAACACCCCCGACAAGTGAAGTTTACAGTAATAACTTGAAAAGAGCTGATAACTTTCAAACGGCTGAACCGATTTTCTTGGATTATGGCTAAGAACACTCTCGATCAAGCTACCTTTCAAACAAAAAAAAAAAAAAATTTAAATCGGTTCATTCGTTTAGGCGCTACGATGCCACAGACAGATACAAAGATACACACGTCAAACTTATATAACACCCCTCTTTTTGGGTCGGGGGTTAAAAATCAAGAAAAACTTATGACAAATGTTACCAAGATTTTATGGTTTGGATTTTAAGATACGCGTTTAGATAAAGTAGTGTATGAAACTCTACATAATTAAGTATTAAAACACTCGTGCGAATGCTATACTATTAAAACTCAACTGGCGGCTCATTTTTTAAACCCACACTTGTGTTTTAATAGCCTCTATTAAGCAACCGTTTCATTAACTACTATAATGAAATTACCTAGGGTATCTTGTTTTCTTTTGGGCGGTACTTTCGTCAGGACCAAAGATGTTATCTGCAGCAGTACCAGTAGTAATTGTTCCCTGTTAAAGAAAGAAAGATAATCAATTTATTTATTGTTGGTGTCACAGATAAAAACAAAACATACAAATATAACATTTTCATCTGTGAAGCCACATCAAACGGGTGTACAGCCTAATACAATGCACAAGCATCAACACGCATAAAATGCAGGACGCCGATTTTCAGCTGTAACTTGGGTGACGTCACAGCTACAACAGGTAAAAGTTGTAATCGTTGGTGTGTACAATAAGTATAAAAAATGATTATGATCATGTTCTTAAGAAGTAATCAACTTATTTCAATTCATAAGCCTGTTCGAATAGCGGGTGAATTCTGCATTTCCAATAACTGAGTGTAGATCGAGCCAAAAAAACATGTATGTTACCAAGAGGCAGCGTCCATCGCGACGTGCATGACCATGTATCGGTAGATGTTGAGCACGCGCTTGCAGGTGTCGGTCTGTTCGTCCAGCAGTTGCGGAGACCCCAAGCCCCCGGGCGGAGCCACCGGCGACGCGCTCGCTACGAACACGTTAGCTGCTTGCGTCATAAATATCTGAAGCACGTTCTAGAACAATTGAGAAAGAATGACGGGCAAAACGGGCGTAAATTCATCAGAATTGTAATACTTACTAGTACTTTATGTATGGCTACAAGAACTAGTCGCCAAAGAACAAAGATAGTGCCATTGAATGTTCGTATATGCATGCATGTACTCAGTAATGGTTTAGTAACTCTGTTTCAGTTTCATAATAGTTTCATCACAATCAGATCAGAATAGTGTGGAAAAACAGTTATGTTTTTCAAAAAATACTGTGGGAACTCTTTGATTTTCCGGGATAAAAATTTGCCTAGGTCAATTTCCGTGTTGTAAGCTAACTCTGTACTTACATTTCACCAAAATCGATTAAACCGTTGGGCCGTGAAAAGCTAGCAGACAGATAAACAGACAAACACACTTTCGCATTTATTATAATATAAAGTATGGATGGTGGACAACTCAAAAGAGTTATCCATACTAATATTATAAATGCGAAAGTGTGTCTGTCTGTCTGTCTGTCTGCTACGTTTTCACGTCCCAACCGCTGAACCGATTTTTATGAAATTTGGTACAGACTTGGGGTACATCCCGGGGAAGGACATAGGCTTCTTTTTATCCCGGAAAATCAAAGGAATAAAAACCGATATCCACGCGGGCGAAGCCGCGGGCATTCTCTAGTATAACTTAAAACAAAATCCGATACTATACCTGCATCCCCGCTCGCACCATAACATTGTCCCGACCAATGGCGCCCAAATACGAGTCATTGCGCAGTCGCCGCGGCGGCGCCAGCGGCTCCCCGCTTTGCGCCAGTTGATGCTCGTATATACTCTCCATCAGAAACGGCGGGATTTCCGCCACCTACAGACAAAACGATTTACCCATAACTGCCGTTTTTTTTTCCTAAAAGTAGCTAACTAATTTTTTAAGTTCGCCAAAAAACATGAGGATCTAGAAAAACTGGCGTTGCTAAAAGTTTGCTATGTAGGATCAACAAAAAACTAGCAGAATATCTTGGTCCTACATATCATTCTTCTTTAAAAACATAATTTATTTATTTATTTATTTATTTTATTTTACATCTAATTGAACGGCAGTGCCACTTACACGAACTAGATGATTAATTATTATTATACAAATACAAAAAGAAAAAAAAAAGGTAAAGATAGAGCAAAATATGATACAATAAAAGATTTTAAATTTTGAATAATATGTTTTTGAAAATTCCTATGTTTCTTGGCTATAACACAAACTGCTTTTTGCAGTTAGCTGATTTTTAGATTAGAAAATAAAGAATATAACAGTTCGACCCAACACACACAAGATCAAATTTTGTTACTAATTGTAATTATGTTAAAATTAACTAGTTACTGTATCCAATACGGTCTACAAAATATAATAAAGGGAGACAGATTGAATATAAAGAAAGTAAAAGGGGGAAAAACTTATACTGACATTCATCTGGATCCAGTCCTTATAAAGTGCGATGACCCGGCGTATAGCCGCCGCGTGCGAGAAAGGCAATAGGAACGCTTGACGCAGAACTTCAACCGTGAAGTCCACGTGCTCTCGGGACCAGCAACAGAGCACATCGCGGACCACTTGCTCTGAGCTTAGTTCCTCATACAAACCTGAACCTGCTGAAAAAAAAAAGATTTTTTATTTACTAGCTGATTCACCCCAGCTTTGCTTGGGTTGAACTTCTGAAAATCCTTTTATAGTAGAGGTCTATCTAGTATGGAGCGAGTATGGAATTCTTTAGATGCAGTGATGTAAAATCGCTCAGGTATTTAATAATATTTATTACTAAAGAAGTTGTGCAGGCATAGACAATAGACATGCTATCTATAAACCTAAAGCTACAAAGTTTGGTAAGCTGTAAATTGTGGCAATTGTGAATGAAATTTCTTCTTCATGATGCAATGATCACACAAGGGTTGGCTTGTTGTTCATAGATACAGGCACATACTTAGGGAATTGCGAATTGAGGCCCATTATGTTCACGGGGATACCTGATTCCAAGCTTGGATGGGGCGTTATAGATGCCGAATCATGTGAGGAAGCTCTGCTCGAATCCGACGGATGTCCTCCCACTGTAAACGAAGTTTCCTCTTCATGATGCAAAGATTGCGCAGGCGTGGGCGTGCCCGAATGTGGGAACTGCGATCCAGTACTGGTCATGGACGATGGCTGTCCACCATCACTGCCTGGCTTTTTCATGAAGTGTACGTAATTTGTCACCCATTTTATTAAAGTCACACGGCACAGCACGTAATCGTCTTCTAATATGGTGTGCTGCACCGGCAATTCTGAAATATTAAAAAATCTGTATTACTACTACTATTATTAGAAAAGTGAACCAAAAAGTTGATTTTTGGTCCAGTTTTCTCATATTTCATGAGTAAGAATTTTTTTAAAGTATTTTTATGCATGAATCATTTTAAAATGGCTTTTGTACAAAGGCTTGCACAAAATTCAAATACTTATTATGACCAATCACTCAAATCTTTTTATCAATAATATTAATTATTTATTATTGCACTTTTTAATCAATATTAATGGCTTGATTGACTGTTTATGAAAATCGTTTTAATATAGTGCAAAGAGTGAAGTGAAATATTTTTTTTAGTGGAAACTCACCAAGGTTGGGCTTGTACAACGAGTTTTTGTGATTGAACTGCGGACATATTATCGGTAAGTAGTACATTTTAAACTTTTCTAACAGAAACGCGAAGCTCCTCATCGCTTTCGCATGCGACCTGTCTTTCCAATGAATTTTCGTCACCGTAGTTGCCATGCCATCTAGTAGTATTTCAAAAAAATACTTCGTCTCATTCTCCACTGGTCTCTCATTGGCACTGGCTGGCAATAAGGGCTGTATATCAACACTTTGGACTGGGTTCAAAGCATTTGTATCATGGAATATAGACGCTGACACATTAGCTAATTTTCCCATTATCCCTGTAGGGGTTTGTTCAACTACAACTTTCTTTGCATTATCTGTAGTAAAGTTTGGATGTTGCAAGATGTCTTCCATCTTAATATCGCCCGACTCACTCGTTATGTTGGTTACTACGTCAAATGGCTTTGGTTTGAAAGGGGAACCTATTGTGGGTAAACATGTGTCAGGTAATCCCGGTACGAGTGACGCAAACATCTTGTTGACTTCCGGAGGAGCATTGTCGCCAAGAGCTTGATACCATAAGAGGAAAAATCTGAAAAAAATATTACATTTTCGTGAATTGCTCCTGAACTGGTCTAGTTCCGGGAGCGTAAATATATCAGACGTATGCTATTGCACAAGTGATCAAAGTTTGTGTGAGTAAATTAATTAAATGGACTCTAGTAAAATCACAGAATACTAATAGTAGTAACAGGTAGGTACAGAAGGCTTACTCTGCAAACACGTTTACATAAATATCGACTCTAGTCACGACGCAATAAAGTGCAATTCAGCTCACACTGCATTACTATATCTTAGTAGCCTATAACTAAGTAAACACCTCTCTTTCTATCGCATAAAGTCTTATCTCTCTCTCTTATGAGATAAGACTTATGGGCGGGCCGTCGAAAAAGCCCGCCGCCACGGCGCGGCGCGCCGTAAGTATATTTCTCGAGGCACATAACCAAGTGCTCATGGCCTGGTAACACAATTTTGAACTATACTACACACTAAAAAGTACTCTATATAAAATAAAGACCAGTCTTATAACTTATAAGAGTTTTATAAGGGAATAAAACTTACTTTATGGAATCTGCTCGTAGTTTTTGTGAATTGCCACTGTGTAGAAGTTTCGAGAATATTCGCGTCAAAGAATGCAACTGCCATCTTTTGCCGATCAGCTCTGGTAGAAGACATAATACTTTCTCTAGAAGAGATAGAGCCCCTTCCAATTCTTCTCTACCAGCTTTGTGAACTAAAAATATATCGTATGTTTTAAAAAGTACTTGAAAAGAGAAATTGAATGTTAGTAAGCTTTATGTGCGTGATTTAGCTGTAGGTACCCAAATAATACACAATATTTAAAAGCGTTTCATTTCTGAATCTGATATTGGTCTCTGTAAGAATAATCAAATAATTTATTATTTACATGCAGTTCCCAAAATAATATCATGCTTTTCTTCTTAATGGTACTGTCTATTGAGAGTAAATCTCTACTCGACTGAATGAAATGTTTATTAACATAAGCTACTCAAAACAAAATAGGGCCCACCACATTTTTTGACTGTAACTAGTAAATGCATAAAATTATGATCTTTTTTTTAATAAGGTATGTTGACGTAAAGATTCTTAAATTGTGTAAACATAATTAATTGCAAAAACAGTTTATTTTGTTTACTTAAATAACACACAAACAAAAATAACACATAAACAAGAAATGTAAAAGTTTAACTTAGTTCTGGTTTTTGTCACGTTTTCCACTAACTGCTAAAACTGCTGTAAGTTTAATAGCGAGTAGGGCCTCCTCTACTCCGTATACACTCTTGGAGCCTGTTTGGCACACTTTCAATCAAGTGAACCACATTTTGCTGGGGTATCTACTCCCAACAGACTTTTAAAGCTCTTATGAGCTCTTCTTGACTGTTGATGTCACTAAATCTCCCTTTGAGGCTTCTCTTCGATTGATCCCATAAATGTTCAATTGGATTGAGGTCGGGACTCATCGCAGGCCAGAGCAAAACCGTTATATTGGCGTCCGAGAGTGCTCTTTGTGTGATACGAGCCGTATGTGCGCGTGCGTTGTCTTGCATTAAAACAAAACTTTCACCCACTCTTTGTGAAAAGGGGATGACATGGGGTCGGATCACACGTTCGACATAACTGGCAGCGGCTACTGTACTCTCATTCAGAATTACCAGCTCTGTTTTGCCAGTCAAGCATATTCCGCCCCATACCATCACACTTGGACCCCCCCAACGATCTGTTGCGTAGATGCAAGGATCGGAAAATCGTTCGCCTTCTCTTCTCTACACGCGTACACGTCTATCATCACTGTGAAATTTAACTTTACTCTCGACAGTAAAGAGTACAGACCTCCAATTAGTCATGGTCCAGGCCGCATACTCACGAGCAAATCTTAACCGTGCTGCACGATGAGCCCTTGTTAGTTTAAGGCGGACCAAACGCATTGGGGAAAATTGTTCTTCTTCGTGGAGTCGATTCCGGATAGTTTGGTCACTAACTCGGGTTCCAGTTGACGTCAGTAACCGATTTTGTAACGTCCGGGCAGTTACCGTGCGATCCCGACGTGCAGTTAGATGGATATAACGGTCTTCCTGAGCAGTTGTGGCTCGAACTCTTCCTGATCCACGTCTTCTTGATACACTGCCTGTCTCTTGAAAACGTTCCCATACATTTCTGATAGCGCGTCGTGACACACCGAGTCGTATTGCTACAGACCTCTGAGACATTCCCTCCTGAAGCAAAACTACCGCTCTAGTTGCAGTTTCCATATCCATATGATGACGAAAACCAGGCATTGTAATCGGGACTAGTACGAAATCAAATAAACACAGTGATATTCAACAGCAAACTTGTAAATGACACTAGGAAAACAAGCGACTGAATCTATGCATAGGGGTAAATTTCAAGCACTTGCATTTTTTTGGCTGTCCACTTAACGATAACGTGTGAGTTATTGCTTAAAATATCGTTAAGGATTCATAAACAAGCCTACTTGATGTTAGAATGCATAACTTTGCTTATGATTGACATACCGCATATTTATAAACAAAATTCGAGATTAACTCGTGGTGGGCCCTATTTTGTTTTGAGTAGTTTATTTTGGAAAGGGTAATAGAACCACATTTTATTAATTTTGGTCTCTGTAGACTAGTGATACTCGTATATTATAAGAAATTCTTACAATGTGAAGCAGTTGTTAAATAAATTACAAAGTTATTTTATTTCTATGAATTTCGCTTGGTGCATTAAAAAGTGAAGCCTATACAAAAAATACACAACATTGATTTATGTATCTACTAAATAATGAGAGTGTGGTGCTACAAAAGATAAGCCTGTGATATTTCAAGATAAGCGAGTTCCGCCAGATTACTCTCTACATAAGCTTAGCTTAATTTATGTTATTCATCAAAATACTATGGTTAAGTATGAGGAAATTGCATTTAAATAGCATGTTTTTATTATTATTTTATTCAAAATATTAAAATTTATAAATATAATTTACAAAATTTTAACACACTCAGGTTATATTATAATTTTATTTGTGAAGATAAACTTTCATTAAATAAATTGTTTTGAAATGTTGGCGATATATTATGTATATTTAAAAAATATATATTTATTATTCCTTTACCATGTAAAATCAAATTCAGGTTGCATCAAACTTCTAGCATACACTAAAACGAGACAAGTGGCATTTATAGTCATAATATACGAATTTATTATTATAGATATATAAATATTAATAGTTTTAATATAAACTACGAATACTTAGAGAAACTTAAAAGTTTGGCACAACCTATATGTAAATATAAATGAGATGGATGATTTCTACTATTAATTTGAGCATGACATATTATTTTGTTGATAATTTGATGGATTTGATGATTAATTTGAATCATGAAGTTAATTTATTGCGGTTTACATTATGTGCCACATCCACCACAACTCACCTAGGTGAAACGGAAGTTCTGTACGGCAGAAACAGAAAAAGGAAAATAAGTAAGTGCACAAACTAGCATACTGGTATTTATACTATGCAAAATTTACAATCATAAAATAATGAATGTTAATGTTCGTGTCTTCTTCCTCTTCTGTGTGTCCGTGTATAATTCATCCGATTGAAACTGAACAATTGTTATTGGCATTGAGTGAACATTTAACATAGTACCATCAATGTACAATAGGTGGCATGCTAGTCAAAATTGATAAAACTAGAGGCATTACAACGTATGCCGGGCATTGTTTGATATACTCGTTATATACCAAAAAAATTAAATTGCGCTGTCACAAGTGGTAGGTACTTATGGTTATGAACAACTAGCTGATCCCCGCGACTTCGTCCGCGTGGATTTAGGTTTTTATAAATCCTGTGGTAACTCTTTCATTTTCCAGGATAAAAAGTAGTCTATGTAACTGTCCAGGTCTAAATCTATACCCATGCAAAAATCAAGTCAATCTGTTGCACCGTTGTGACGTGATTGAAGGACAAACCAACAAACACACTTTCACATTTATAATACGGGTAGTGATTAATACAGTTACAGTGTGACGATCCCCATTACCCTTGGATGAATAAGTCATCCAAGCGATCATCTTACTATTAGCCCTAGATGGCATTGGTATCTTACTAGAGTGCCTTGTTACAGCAAGAATACTATAAACCAATACAATGAGATATGTAATGGATAACTACAATTTCTGTTCTAAAGGTGGCTTAAGTGAACTCTCATGAATAAGGTTGGTTGCACATTGGCTACTATCACCAGAGTGTTAATCCTAGCATAGGAAGTTCATGCTTCCTATGGTAGTTATGTAATGATCAAATGCTTTCACTCTGAATCTTAAGCTGCTTATATCATTCAGTAGCCAATACATGTCCATTTAAGTGACCCTACTCTTGACATGTCTAACTCTAGTTGAGCATACAACAAGACAGAGCATTAGTACGGCTTTTCCTTATTCATAGACATCAAAAATGAATTAACATAAACAATAATTACCTATTTTTTATTCATTTCACATACAGATATTAAATTCCTGTATAAATACTTTCTGTTGCAGATTGTAGCCTATGGTAATTCTTGCAAGTTATTAGTTGGTATATGAGAAAAATATAAACTTAAAATAACTACAATCTAATAACAACTAAACAAGCTTCTCGCTAAATGTGGCACTAAGCTATCATTTAAATGTTTATAACTCAAAATTGCCCACCCCACTACTATTTCCCTGCTAATGTTATATATGCACCATATTATAATATAATAATTAAGTAACTTTAAGACTTTGATGCAGTTTTACGAAAGAAATAACTATGTGTACATGTGTGTATAATACATAAGTATATTTACTATTACTTTTAGTAGCAAAAAGTTAAAAATCATTACAATCAAACAAGACTTAACTGTTACTTATTGATTTTAGAGAAACAAAAAGTTCTAGATGACTAAACCGAACACAACAATGGACTCGTTAAATTAATCTAAGTTCAGTAATTTTAGTGGATTAGGTTGACTATTTCATTACTTTGTATTATACATAAATGTCTACTTCATAACTAGATAAAATAATTCATTATTATACCTCAAAAATATACATACCTCTTTGTCGAAGGTTGTTTTCCGCTAATATGAAATTGTCATACAAAATAAAATAAACATGGCTAAAGTTGTTTTCAAAGTAATTTTTCGCTTCATCAGCATCAAAATGTTCTGTAATAATATAAATAAATGAAAATCAATAATTCCAATTTGAATAATAAATACATACTTAGTAATAAGAAACATTTTTGTATGTCGACAACTAAGGAACTACAACATATAGGTAATTTTTTTTACACCTTGTAACTTAGTGCATTCATCTATGAGGCATGCTACACTGTCAATATTTATCTCAATATTTCTTTGATTTATGGCCCATATAACTATGCATAAGAAGAATATTGTGATCCAACAAACACTGAACTAAAACCTCAAAACAAATAATAACTCAATCAAAACAAATATCATAATAGAATTGAACATGTGTCCCAATGATGAATAAGTCGGTTGTTACTTTGCTCTAAAAGTACTTAGTTGGAAATATGAGTATGCACTGTAAAAGCTTGTAATTTTCAAGTTAATATTATGTAAACAGGTTAACAATATAGCTCTACAATTAGTTAAAACTCATAAACCCATTAAGGAAACATAGTTTCTCCATAGATAGCTGACAACACACCGAGATACATCAATTACAGTTATTCTCGACTAATTAGCATCTAGTACGCAATGTAGCGTACGCCGTCCTCAATAAATACTTGTACGATACATAGGAGACTGTTTGGTCTTATACAAACAGAAAATTATGCGTAGAAATCCGTGTTTACTCACCTAAAACAATCTTTAAATGTTTAAGCCTGGTTGTAGAGTCCTTTTTAGAATCCTGAATTTTAACTGTTGATTTCTTAACATCCTGATGTGATTTTTTGGTAAACATCTCGTTGGTGTCTAAGCAGATTTATATTATAACTGTTTTCATTATTACGATAGGAAAACAGTAATTTCACATGGTTTTTTTGTTAAGTTTTCACTGCATTTGTCGGTTGTGTATTGAGTTTTCTCTTCATAAAAAGTCATCGCAAAACTTGACGTTTTGACAAATTGACGCGTAGTTGACGTAACGTAAGCCTTGTCGTATATTTTTTTTTATGGCTCTAGATTCGAACACTTTTGGACTATGTTGGTCATGTGTCGGGCGTGTCGGATGCTAATCGGATGCGAATTGTAAGGTCTATCTACCATTACCAACTAATTATATAACTATGGATTGAAACGATTGAAACATGGTCATAAAGGCGACCGCATATTACATACGCAGAGACTTGTAGAGATATTCTCTTCATCTATGGTTTCTTATGGCCCTCCTCTTTTTTTCTGTAACTAAATAAAAAGTCATTCTTTATTCTTAGAAAGTGAAAAATTTAAAAATGAAGGTAGTGTATTTTCGGATTAATTAACTAAAAATAAATGTACTTAATAATAATTGGTTTTTTTTTTTGTATTTTAACTATCCATATTTACATAGTAAAAAAGATAATAATATAAACTTAAATCTAAACGTGAGGTTTTATAAATTAAAAATACATTTTCACAATACGATGTGCAGGTTCCTAAAAACACCAAAAAATCTCTCTCAGTCACTCTTAATGTTGATAATATAATAAATAATAATCCATAAAAATTAGAGAACAAAGTGCAGTTAAGTCGGCAAGTTTAATTAATAAAGTAAGACAACATAAGTAGTTATTTAAAAATAGACCAGAGTATTAAGCAACCTACTCAAACTAAGTTATTTTCCTCCGGAAGTTGAGCTTGTTCGTGAGGTTTGTAATACTTGCACTATGTACCGACCAAAAAATATTCCTTGATGTGTCTAAATGTAAGTACGTATTAGGTACCTGTAAATGATAGATAATGCATAGGTAAGTACCTACTTAGGTATTTTTGATTGATTGTTTCGGGTTTTAACGTAACATGATCGTTTATAAGGAAAAAAATCTTCGTTGTCCAGCCGTGATTTATCGGTTTCTCCCATTTTCCACGTACGATTTGGATTACCTACTTGTAATTGCGTCAACGGCCTAGTTTTGAATAATGCACTCGATGAAGACGGCGTGCCTTGCCCATTTCAAAAAACAATCTCTGGTACCTACCTACTTCACATACATAATGTACCTCGATCTCGGTGGTCATAATGGCCTCGTGCGTATTATGAGGCATAAGAATGTGCGGCGGTGCCTATTGGGTTCATCCGTGAGGACTGAGGATGCACTTGGTCTCATGCCCCTTGCATCTTGGCATGATAGCTTGTGCCACGGTAAGCTGGTCTTCTTAGGGTCTCCGACCAGAGCCACACTCCAGCCACTTGCGATCAAGAAGTCCCAGCGCCTGGGAATACTGGCTGGAGCTTTGCCTAACGAGTTTTATATTACCTAGGTATCTTTGATAATATGCATGTATTATAAATGACTAGATAAGCAGAATATCGACAATGCCTAAAATAGATTTCTGGTTCGTTGAAGATTCTCACGAAGACTGGTTTTGCGATTTATCAAAATATGTTTTATGTTTTTTTACGTATTATTTTTGATTAGTGACCGCAAGTTCACATTAAACTTGATTATGAGGAATCCTAGCGTAGTCGATACCAAACTGTACAGTAAAACGCCCGTATATAACATAAATTTTAATTTAAAATAAATAGTACGACGCGTAATGTGAATTAGTAGGACGTTTGTTATTAATAAAATAACGTTATAATATTTATTAACGTTATAAATATTAATTTATTAAAGTGATTTTGTATAGTTTACAAATAATACTAAGATATTGAAGTGTTTCGAATTAAAAGATAAATAAAGATGATTTACTGGTTTAGGAGTATAATAATTTTTAGTTTAAGTTTATTAGTGACTTCAAGAAATACCCCTGTAAATAAGGATGTAATAGGTTTTCCAGAATACGAGGAAAATCCTTTACTAGCTAATAAGCAGGTGAGATCTTTACGTTTAAATCAACGGAATCCCGGATATGGATTGATGATCTTGTAAACTCGTTTACTAGGTATTTATACAGTCTGAAGGTCGGTTTTTTGTTCGGGTCAATTAAAACTAAATAAGTAGGTATGCTAGGTATCGTTGAACCATGGTTTATTACGTGCGAACTAACAAAAGGAAAATGTTTCCGCCATGATGTAACGTCATAGCTAAAAATATTTTTACCCGACTGCGGCAAAGCCAAAAGGAAGGGTTATGATTTTAGCAGTCTATGTATGTATGTATGTTTGTATCCAGATTCTGTGTAGCCACCGTAGCGCCTAAACTACTGGGCCGATTTTGATGAATGAGGTGTCAATCGATTCGTCGTAAAGGTCCGGGTGAAATAGGCTACATTTTATACGAAAAAATTGACCTTACGGATGTTACCTGAAAAAAGTGGGGGATCTCCAAATTTTTTTTTTTTTTGGTTTTGTATTGAGTCGGGTGTCAAATGAAAGAGGAGAAAATTCTGAGTTCATAAATATAAATGTACTAACTACAACATTAAAATATACCAAGCGACAGAATACTCTCAGACATACAGGTTCCCTCACGATGTTTTCCTTCATCGTTAAAGCAAGTGATCTGGGTTTTTATTCTAAGCAAGTGATATTTAATTTCTAACTCCGTAAAGTTAGACTAACGTGCCCGGAATCGAACCCACGACCCGAGTAGGAGGCCGATGGTACAACCATTAGGCTATCATTGCTTATCATTTTCAATAATAGAAACAATTTGCTCGCGTTTAGGGTGTTAGAAAGATTTTATCACGCATTCATGACCAAGACGAATCACTAATTTGCCATGATTTGACTTTAATATGATATTGTTCTCTATTGCCAATATTATAATTTTATGGTAATTTTCACATGTAAAGACACATTAACCTAAAGCTAGCAGGTTATCAACAGAATACCTTCTGCTTCGTAATTAATTAGCTGACGGGTTCCCGCACCCATCATCATCATGATGAACCCATCGCCGGCTCACTACTGAGCACGAGTCTCCTTTCTTAATGAGAAGGGTTTCATCCACGCCACAGTCCGCCTCGCTGGGCCATTGTAGATTGAGGTTTCCTTGCGATGTTTACCTTCACTGTTAAAGCAAGTGATATTAAAAGATTGCTACTTACATGCACATACATTAAAAATCTATTAAAAGTATACTCCTGAAAAAGCATATTGTACAATCGCTCCAGCAAAACGCGGGGCTGCAATTGCTTGTATAGTACAGTAAGGCATATAATAATTGTAAATTGAACACTTGAAAAGAACAACCGCCGAGTTTCTTACTGGTTCTTCTCGGTAGGAACGGCAATCCGAACTAGTGGTAGATTATTTTGACGATTCAAAAGCACTTGTAAAAGTTTAATTGAATAAAAATATTTTGAATTTGAATAGTTTTATTTTAACAATTTTTTTACAGAATCGTGTGCCAGTGTACCTGCCATCCACGTGCCCGGAGAACGAGCTGTTCTATCCCGGAGACCAGACCGACGACTGGATCTGCGATTGTCGCCCAGGTAAATTATGTTCTGAAGTAACTAAGGCTGAAATCTATAAAGCGCACTTTGACTTTTACTCAGACTTAAGACAATATTAAAACGAGACAGCATTAGGTAGCTGCCATTAATCTATCTCGTTTTAACAGTGTCTTAAGTCTGAGCAAAATCAAAGTACGCTTTATAGATTTCAGCCTAAGTACCTAATAGTAATAGACGGCGCAGTCATCATCATCATTAACCGATAGACTTCCACTGCCCGGCTAGCATGGGCAGTAGATAAAAATTATACCCCCGATTATGTCCACTGATTTCTATGACATCAGTGGATATAATCGGGGGATATAATTTTTATCTACTGCCCATGCTAGCCAGGCTGCTGGACATAGGTCTCTTGTAGGGAGTCTCTTTCAACAAACGTACAAACTGATTGAAAAATCTTATTACAATGTAAAGGATTATTCAAATGATAAGAAAGCTTGGGAATGAGTTGCCAAACAGCTTTGATAGTTCTAATAGGTGTGATTTTGAAAAGTGGTGATAGCAAAAAAAGAATACCCGGCTGAGTTTGGTGTGGGCTCTTCTCAGACTTGGGCGCATTTGGAACCCTCGTAGCTTTAGTTTTAAGTTTACGTAATTAATTATTATCACCATGATCGATGGCATGATTTTTACAGGAATTAGATAACGCTAGCTTTCAATTTTATTGTAATTTTGAAAATTAAAAAAAGGCAATCTTGTTAGGTCTTGTTAAAAGATTGCAGGTCGAAATCATCGCAGCAGTCAAGTTCGTAACTCATTTGTAGATTTTTCTCCAATATGTAGGTAACGCGTTAGTTAGGGAAATAATACTTAATTACCACTTTACTTAAGGGGCATGAGACGGGCCTGCCCGCGAAATTCAAATTTAATTTGGTTTGGCCACTGTCGCAATTAAAATACCATAAGCCTGCGTTGTCGTATTAGTTTACAAATTGCGAAAAACCAAATTAAATTTGAATTTCGCGGGCAGGCCCTTCGCTTCCACCTTAAAGTTAAACAGTTTTGTAATCTCTTTTCCAGGGTTTCTCTTTCATCCGGACTCAGACAAGTGTTGGCTAGCATACCAAAAAGGACCTTGTCCAGCTGAACAGTATTTGGCGTTACCCTCAGACTCCATGATACCTGTGTGTGTCCCAAATCCGTGTAAAACTGACTCGATGGTCGAGTGGAATGGACAATGCCATCTGCTCGGTTCAAGCGTTTGCGGCGAAAAGTTTCCAGCTGAAGTTCTCTGGATCAACGCCACAACGGTTAGCGTGGATTGTGTCAAAGTCTATTTAAATAATAGATTTTCGCTCGACGCGGACTTCGAATCGACTACAACTTGTCCCCTGGGATGCAGGAGGAGTGTTCAAAACAAATGTACGCCACCACCAAGAGTATAATTTTTTTTAAACAAACAAACTATTGTGTTCTGGCGTGATGCGTGGAAGTTAGAACTAGAAACAGGCTTAGCTTATTAGTTATTACTTCAACAGTCAAGTGCGAGCTGGACTCGCACTCGTGCCATCATACACTACGTAATTTTTTATTTTTTTATTTGCATGGCGGTCGATAATTACGGGACGTCATGGACTCCATAACCTGCTTTTTTGAAGTCTGTTAAAGAGGAGAACCTGATTGTCATTATATTATTGCAACGTTCAATTCAAACCTCAGATTTTTCACGTAGCTTAAGCTACGACGTAGAATCTACGTAGACCCTACTAAGAAACGATTTCGAGAAATTACAACGGGATTTTTAGTAAAACCTAAATCTGTGTGGACACAGTTACGGAATTCAGCTAGTTTCGTTTATTCGACGTCTGTCGTGATGTGCGTAGAAGTTCGAGCGGTTCTCCGATTGGTCAAAATTCGTCACACAAGAGTGTGATGCGACACGACACAACAAAATCGTTTGTTTGCACACTGTATGCGAAATTGAACATTTACGTAAATTCAACAACAAACGTCTATACCTACATACGTACATAAGATAAACAGTCTCAAATTATTCGATAATCTGAGCAATCAGTATTCAAATCGGTTGAGTAGGTATTCAAATGTTGATTTTAGTTATGTATAGTTTTTATGACAGCTGTATTTCTACAAAATATGATATACAAATTAAATGGTAAGAAAACTTAAAAATGCTTATTTCTTTTACAGCCCCTTCTAACTCTACTAATCCTCGTAAGGTTGACACACTGAACAGTACGGATTCTGTGGTGAGCAGATTGTTATCATCGCCTGTGAAAGTATTTCTCTCAAAAGTATTTCATTACTTATTATAAAATTTCATTGTTAAATAAAATTATTATTTAAGATACTTATATTGATTAAGTATTTATTTAATTAAAATAATAACAGCACAATGTATAAAATACCTAACTGTTCACCTGCAGGTAAGTATAAATAAGTAATTCATCTTTATTTTTTTTGGAATCTAAAAAGCCACAACGCAAAAGCTGTGCTAAAAGACGATAAAAAACTTTAGTTACGCGAGTATGGGTAGGTATTGTCATACGTTTGTCTTTATTGATTATGTAATTATTTGTTTTGAGTAAAAACCTAATATTTTTATGTTTTTATTTTTCATTAAAAACATCTGGCGTGGTAATTAAGCGTGTGCAGATGACGCAGGATAATGCCAAGGTATTGTAGTACCTATCTATAAAATATTGAATAGTTATAAAAAACCTCATAGTATTTGTAAGTAGTTAAAACATTATACATATTATGTTTATATTGCTTTTGAAAGCACCTACTGGTTCTTCTTCTAAATCTTCTGTGTAACAATTCGAAACATGTACAACTCCCATTCGTTAGGTAGGTTCAGTAGGTAGTCTTATGAACTATTCTCAATGCTCGAAGCTCTAAACTCAACCAATTAGCCTCAGCCCCTGCAAATATTTCGTGATCGCGATGTATCGCCACCGGTTATCTATGGCAACAGATAGGCGTCCTCGCCGTAACCATGGCAACGGCATACCACCTCATGCCATGAGGCATCGTCACATCCAACTTATATTGTCATTATTTACGATTCTTCAAGTTTTCAATGGCTACTTAGTAATGAACGGAGAGCCTATAACTTTCTATGAAAATGTAGTGTGTGTTCATTTGTGTTAGTGCTACGAATATGAACGAGATTTCAAACTGCAAATACAGGATGATTAAAATAAGGTGAGTTGCTTTTTTATATTATAATCTAGCTTTTGCCCGCGACTTTGTCTACGCGATACAATTTATAGCATAGATCACTCGGGGATGGTGTAGCTAATCAGTAAAAGAATTTTCGGAATCTAATAATTAGTTCTGGAGATTTCCCAATAGGTACATATAAACACACAAAATAAAAAGTCGGGGTCCAATCCCGGGATTCTGATTGTTTGGATATAGGTATTATGAGTATGAATTTTGCCAATCTGCACTTAGCCAGTGTAGATCATTCTGAGAGGAGACCCGTTAGCAGTAATAGTGGATCGTCGCTGTTGATGATGATAACGATTCATGATGTACCTAACTACTACTTAGGTACATACTACATGCATACTAGTACCTAGTCGATTAAATTTTATATAATATTCTTTAATTTGAAAAACGTCTTGTATTGTTAATAAGTACAAAATCTTCCTTGTAAAAGTAATCTGGGCTAATATTGGTGCTCATCAAGGTTTAGATCCAGATCAGGGTTTAAATCCAGGTCAGGGTTCGTTATAATAAACATTAATACGCAGGATGTCGATAATTTGTTCTTTTATAGGCACTATAAGATTTAGCTTTCTTACTGTACCTAGTGGAAGTTGTAGTGTAGGAGACGACGGAGAAACTTATTTTATGGAAATGACAGGAATCTGTAGCTATCGCGACAAAATCTTTCTATTTTCATCGATCGACGAGGAATCAATGATGAGGCAAGCTACCTCTGTACCAAGTTTTGCCAAAATCAATTTAACTGTTGGGCCGAGAAGCTAGCGGACAGACAGACATACACACATTCGCATTTATAATAATTAGTATGGATTTTCATTCAAATCGAAAGGAATCTTGCCTGTCGCTGCGTCATTTTTTCTAAGGTCATTTAATTAACATAAACAAACTTACGTTTAGCTGGTTTACCTAATATACTTAAATGTCTTTGCTTCCTAAAATTTGGTCGTGATCTCTTGGACTATTGGGGGCGATTAATTTGAATATAATCGCGACCACGCTTGCCACTATCGCGATTGACCGTTGACCTACATTTGCTCTACCATCGCTGATTAAGTGCCCTGCAGACCGCTAACTGCAAGATAAGACGAAACCACAAAAATCCACATGCTACTTACCTACAAACTTCAACAGAAAACTGGAATTGAGTACTAGCCACCTGTTTCTATAAAAATAATATCATGGTCAGGCCACAACGTTTAAGTAATGGTTGAAGCCACACGATGCGTTGTGGTAACGTATGAGCGGAGGGGTGAACATCGGTATAGAAATCTCTTTACGAGGATTATTTAATCTCTCGATAACCTCTACGCGTTGTGACCAGTGTTCCTCGCGGATGTTTTGGAAGGACATCCAAATAATATTTCAATAATACCTATCTTTTTGAGTGGTACTTATAGTATCCTAGATATATTATAGTATCCTGGAATCTCTTCTACAGTTTTTATCCATACTAGTAATAATAATATTAATAAGCCAAGCTGATTCATAGTCCCATGTATCAACACTAGACACTCGATAGCATGCGACCTTGCAATGCCAGCCATTACGATGCTCCCAAGTCCCATGATGCTATCTACAAAAGTTTTTTGGGTGTTTGACTTTGAGTGATGTTGCGTAGATCATATTAAAGACAATGGATAGCTGTTGTATTTTGACTAAGTATAAGGTTGTTATATTTTACTTTATATTTCTAGTTTCGATTTACGCAAAGGATAAATGAAACGAAATGTATTTATTCATGTACCTAGGATACCTACTTGTGCCCATACCTATGACATGTTAGGACGAAGAGTCAGGACTCTACCACCGGTTTGCAAAGAAACTTCTACTGAGAAAAGCCCGAAAGAAACTTTTCAGTGTATTTAATATCACTATAATATGATGGAAATTGGAACGAACTACTCGGTACGAAAAGTACTTGGTACTTCTTCTTGACTTCATCTTGTTTTCTTGATGTATTAAACGAAACTTCCATTATTCCAACAAGAAAATAATAAAGATCGGTTACCATTGATCACCATTTGAAAACCACGCCTTATCCAACGATGTCTGGATTCAGTTCTTTTTTCGCTAATAAATACCTAACACTTGATGTCACAATGGTAAAGGAAAATACGTTAGGAAACCTACATGCCTGAGAGTTTTCCGTTATGTTCTCAATGGTGTGTGGAGTCTGAGAATCCACACTTGGCTAGCTTGGTAGACTATGGCTCCTTCTGAGAAGAGACCGAGGCTCAGTAGTGAGCCGATGATGGGATGATCATGACGATTATCACTCACAAACAATTTCTTTTAAACCCCCGACCAAAAAGAGGGGTGTTATAAGTTTGACGTGTGTATCTGTGTACCTGTCTGTGGCATCGTAGATCCTAAACGAATGAACCAATTTTAATTTAGTTTTTGTTTGAAAGGTGGCTTGATCGCGAGTGTTCTTAGCTATAATCGAAGAAAATCGCTTCTGCCCTTTGAAAGTTATCAAGCTCTTTTCTAGTTTTCTTATAGAGGTTTTTGTGTCGGGGGTTTTTAAATTTTGAGTTATTAGGTTGGCGTTAAATAGATATTTTAATACTAAACCTTTTATCAAAGGGTTATCTGGTGTTCACGCGTCATATTACACATATTAATTATTTAACAGGGCTCTCTCCGTCACTCGCTTCATACAATCGTAGTTCCAATTTCATTTGAATATTAAGCAACCAAAGTCCATGAAATTTTGCAGACATATTCTAGAAACTAATATCTGTGTCTGTGGTGTTTTAGATTTTTCTAAAAATATGTAGTTTTAAAATTACAGGGGCTCAAAGATTTGTATGTAAATTTTTAAGACCGCGTAACTTTGAAACCGAATATTTTAACAGAAATCTGGAATACCACAGACATAGATATTAGTTTCTAGAATATGTCTGCAAAATTTCATGGACTTTGGTTGCTTAATATTCAAATGAAATTGGAACTATGTTTGTATGAAGCGAGTGACGGAGAGACCCCTCTTAATGTCGCTTCACACTCACGGTAGTATACTTAACCCACTGTGTACCTAGAGACTGGTAAACATCATGATGATAGAACTAGGTCAGTACACGGCCTAGTTTGCTTATAATTTAGTTTAATTTCAAGATTATCATAATTACTTCGCACACCTTACTCGATAAATTGCAAATGCCATTAAAATCTTTAAAGCCATTATGGAAATGAAGGTTTTTATGGGGCTCTGTAACGTGGCTAAATTATGGAAGAACCCTTAATTTTCTTATATCAAGATCAAGATTGTGTCGTTCTGGCTTACACGAATAATTTAGTAAGTAAATATCTCTTTGAATCACGCGTTACGTAATATTTTTAAATGTGAAAAAAAAACTGGAAAATTTAAACATTAAAAATCCTTCGCAAACGTGGTCGAGTATTACGAATTGCTGTACAAACCCTCATTGCAAAGTTTGCACAGCTATTCAGAAAGAAAGCAGAAACAGCTGAAAAAGCAAAGTAAGTAGAATCAACTCTTCTGTTGTTTAAGTTAAACACCGCATACCTAAACAAGAGCTGTTTCATCTTAGTCCGGGCGGCATACCTATTAACAGTTTGAGAAGCCAATTACAATATCTTTATTATTTGCATAGTATTTTGAGTAGGAACTAACCAGAGTCGGAGAGCCGGTTAGGTAGGTGCTCAGTTTGGTTCGTGAAGTTATTCATAACACTTGTAAAACATGAAAACCTACGATTGTTTTATTTTCTACTGGCTTTTACGAGGGTGTTATTAATTATTTGTTCTCTAGTAAACAAATAGAGGCCAGTAGGTCACTAATGCGTATGATCTAAATGAAAATAATATATTTTCTTATCATATTATAGTAGGTACTACTTATACATAATATATACTTGCATTTATCGTGCATTTATAGCGCTAGTAATACTAGTTTTAGTACCTACCTTACCTACTTAATATTTTTAGGAAATCTTTACCGGTTTGGAATTTTATAATTTTTAAATTTCTGGTCTGGTCTGGGTGGGTAGGGCTTCGGCCGTGGCTAGTTACCACCCTTCTGGCAAAGCCGTTCCGCCAAGCGATGTAGCGTTCCGGTGTAGAAACCAAAGGTTTATGAAAACTGCCATTCCAAGTTAGCCCGCTTCCATCTCATCACTTACCACCAGGTAAGATTGCAGTCAAGGGCTAACTTGTATCTGAATATTTTTAATTAAAAAACCCCTCTTTTGCATTTATAATATGGGCAGGATAGTGAGGTAGTAATGTAGATTATATTATACAATAGATAAGATCTGTCTTCTGAAGGAAATAGGTTGAAGTTTCCTGAAACAAAATTACAGCATACTTTGAAAAGTTCGGTCATAGTCGAGTGAAAATTCACAACCAATTTGTTGTACGATAACTTGGCTCAGTGCGATTACCATCAAGGGGTGTAGCGTCGTGGCATGACGTCACGCATCACTCCCTTAACGCGATAATGCCTATACACACTGCTTCAACTTGCCCTGCAGGCTCCAACACCACACTTTCTAAACTGAAAATAGGGACTTCAAAATCAAGTCATCGGCCTCCTAGACGGGGGATCCAGGGTTTGATCCCAGTTATGCATCTCTAACTTTTCAGAGTTATGTGCATTTCATAAGCAACTAAATATCACTTGCTTTATCGGTGAAAGAAAACATCATGAGGAAATCTGCATGCCTGAGAGTTCTCCATAATGTTCTCAAACGTGTATGAAATCCCCTTTACAACCTCTCGCACTGCCAAGGGTCACTGGTATCTCATATAGAGATAAGTGCTTCCCTGTGTTGTCTCTTCACTTTTTATTTCTTTTTCTCGTTATTGTTTCAACTTTCTGGTACAAATAAATTAAAAAAAAAATCGGTCAATCCACATTTGCCCAGCGTGGTAGAGACCTTCTGCCAAATCTGAGAGGAGAACCTTGCCCTGCAGAGAGCCGGCGATGGGTTGATCATGAGGTTAGAGGTTAGACTTAGAAATTGGTCTCGTGTGTAGTGGCTAATAAGCCAACGGCTACTGGCTCTCCAACGTAATGACGCCTAATAACGCCTGTGAGTTACCAAGGAGCCTGCCACAACAATCAAATCGTTTCTAACCTTGTCCCATTTTTATTTGAAAGAAATGCTAAGGTCAAACTTGATCCTTAATTCACCTGACTGACTCCTGAATGTAAGTGAAGTATACGAAAAAAACTGAGGCATAATCTCAATTACTTATTAAATTGCTGAGGCAGGAACAGTTGAGATGAACGGGTGAATATCTACCTATGTACCTACTGAAATAATGTGTTGTACTTAAATACTCGTTAATATTAAGAGTTGGCATTTTCAACATCAGCAACGATGGTGAAGCAGAAGTCCGGCATCACATCGTGATGGCGAAAAGTGCCTTGTCTCAACTGACCAACATATGGAGAGACATGACCATTTCGCAATGGACCAAATTACTTACATCTAGTCCGCATGCTTGCTTTTTCTATATTCTTATAATATGGAGCCAAGATGTGGCCTTAAGCCCGCCGACCGGAATTTGAAATGTGGGTTGTCTGTCTGTCCGTCCGTCCGTCCGTCTGTCCGTCTGTCTGTCTGTCTGTCTGTCTATCAACCAAGACCAACCTATCAACACAATGGACAAAATCTACAAACTACTTTCAATAGCTTTATTTGTAAAAAGCTGATCTATCTTCCGCAAACTATCCATTAATTTCCAGGACTGATTGTTTTTAGGGTTCCGTACCTCAAAACGAAAAACGAAACCCTTACAAGATCACTTTGTTGTCTGTCTGTCTGTTAATTTTTATACATAATCGTTTTTGATTTATTGTGCAAAATGACAAAAAAAAAATACCCGAGTACGGAACCCTCGGTGCGCAAACCCTACTCGCACTTAGCCGGTTTTTTTTAAGTTGACAGATTTACGTACTCGGTAGCGAATTCATGTTGCTGATAAACATTTGCTTATTATGATTAATTGTGTCAATCGGGCTCTGAAATCAAATTTTCTAAATCTAACAGTAAACGGTGACCTGGTTTGGTGCACTGGTGGTATAGTAGGGAGTTGCGTGCCGCCCAGCGCCGTGTCCGAGCGGGCAGTAGGTGGCCGCGGAGTTGGTAAGCCTCTCGAGGGTCAGTCGGAGCCAGGCGCCCTCCGCGCCCGCTCGTCGCGACTCGCCTCACTCACTACGACCCCCGACACATGGCACGCATGCCGCCTAACCCTCTTTTGTTATGGAAAAGCGTGCAGTCAGCGGCCGGGGCGAACCCATCCCGTCCATCCTCAAAAAGCCTAAGAAAAGTCCCACAGGCGACCTCCTCGACAAAAGCTCTAAGATCAAGCGGGAAAGGAACTCCAAAAAGGGTGATGTAAACACCCCCCTGCCTCAGGGGTGCACGCCGCTTATGTACGCCTGTCAGCAGGCCAACTATAAGTCGGTTGTCGATATCCTCAACAAAGATGTAAGTCTAGTCACGCTTCTAACTTTTTGTACAAAATATCGACCGTTTTTTTTAAACAGAGGCAATGACAATAAGTACCACTGAAGGGAAATAGGCGATAAGACTGCTGTGCTTTTTGGCGCAGTACATTTAGTATAAAACGATATAAATCAAGAGGTTTTAATGGTGTGGAAATATGAAACGTTGGCTTTGTTTCTAGTAGTTAGCCCCCGCACGCGATGTTACCCCGTGACGCCATCGCATCGCAGGCATCGTCTTGCTGCTTGTAAACAATACATCAAAGTGAACTCATTTCCGTCACATGTCAGTTGAACTGTGCAATGCTCATGGAATAAGGAAGTATTACTTCGTAGGTACATAGGTCCTAGTACTTAAAATTTCTTTGGCAATGCTTATCTACAATCTACAATTAAACTTTTGTTTAGTTTCTATAAGTTTCTAATATGAAATTTCAAAAACAAATAATGTTTATATTGATGATCTGAATTGCTACATTTGTAAGAAGTGGTGATAATTATTTACGTGAACTAAAGCTACGTGGGTTCCAAACGCGTTCAGGTCTGAGAAGAGCCCACAACAAACTCAACCGGGTATTCTTTTTTATTATCACCACTTTACAAAATCACTTTAAATACTTATTAGAACTATCAAAGCTGTTTAGCAACACATTTCCAAGCTATATCTGCATACCTACCTACCTTTTTTAATTGAAAGTTTTCTATTAGAACAAAACTTCGTCTTGCGTTTTTTTTTTAATTTGTCGCTTACGACTCTAGAAGAATAATACGAAGAAATTCAATACATTGCTTCCTTGCGTGATCCTCGAAGCTATTAAATTGAAAACCTTTCAAGGAAATGCAGCGAGGCAAATATCGAAGCGCTGGGGATATAGTGTACAGCTAGTCAATCTATTGTATTACAACAGCCTGGGCGTAAGGAAACGTTCTCACGTCCCCCTAAGTAACATAAGTCGATTATGTATGACATGTGTTTGCCTTGTTAATTATGCAGGGGTTGTGACTTGTGACTGCTTCATATTCATAAGTAACAACGACGTCTAATACGAGCGCGTGTGTATAAGTAGGTATATTGCTTAATTAATGTGCTTTTGGTCAACAGATTTTTAAGTAAGTAATCAAATGTTTTGAAGGTGAAGGAAAACATCATAAGAAACCCGGCATCACCCTGTTGCATGCCTGCGAGCTCTCCAAAAAAGCGTGTGATGTCAATACGCAGTACGTACTGGGCCAGCGTGGTGGACTGTGGTGAAAATCCTTTTTATTCTGATAGCGGACCCGTACTGACTGTTATGGGTCGGTAATGAGCTGAGATGATGATGATTGGTTAAATGGACGGTTAATAATATCGACTGTTTCTTAAACTCTACAACTATAAAATACCTCCACGGCACAGTGCACGTATACTCAGCAATGCGCCAGGAAGAGTCTCAAAATATATGAGAGTTCTCCAACAATTTATTCAACTTCTTAATAGTGACAAGTCGAGGAGAGCCGAATTAAAACGACCATCGTCTAATCTAAACTATATCTTATGCCCCACAGCCATCATCAGTGCGTATTCGAGACCGTGGACTTCGCAGCGCGCTCCACTACTGCGCATCGAGCAGTGCAGGTGTGAACCAAGCTGCGCGGGCGGCGTGTGCGGACCGCGTCCTCATGGCTGCGCCGGCCTTAGCGGACGCGCGAGACGCCGATGGACTCACACCCCTACATCTGGCAGTTGTACACGGGAATGTGCCGCTAGTGCAAACGTTGTTGGCTGCTGGTGCGGATGTTAATGCCAAGGACAACGAACAGCATACAGTTGTGCATTGGGCTACTGGTAAGACTAATGTTGTGATTGTTCAAGTAATTTTGAAAGCTATGTATGAAAATGTATTATTAGTGCAAACGTCTTTACAGGTGTCAATGCTAAGACCATAAGTAGCATATTGTTGTAGTACAGGTAAGTTCCCGCTGGAATTTTCACAGAGATTATCTCACCCTCTTACCCAAGACCCAGACCAGGTGCTTTGGGCTACAAGTTACTAAGCTTGTTTCCTGGGTGACTTGTATGAATGGACTTATCCAGGTTTTCATGGCTGCATAGGCTTTAGCAGACGAGTGAAACGCGGATGCCTTTCATCTGATAGTTGTGCATGGAAATGTACCATTAGGGCTGACGTTATTAGGTATTGGAGCAGATATCAGATTGAGGACAGTGAACAATAGGTAAATTATACTGTTGTGCTGTGTAAGGATTCGATAGATTCACACTCGGATGTAAAATATTAAAATTTTGAAAAAGTACGGTCAATATGTTTGAGAGAAAAGCTCGATGTCAATCCTAATGCTCGTGATTGGAAGTTGGAATGTCCGTGAATCGTGATAAATAACAATCACGCTTCTTTTTGTAAAAAAGAATGATAATTTTAATTTTGCATACAGAAGGTAAATTTTGCTTCACCGAATGCATTGTAAAGAATGGAAATGATAGTATCTTAAACCGATTTGCTTCAATTGGGAAAATATCGAACTGTTTGAAATGGCGTGCTTAGAACGCCTCCACACAAAGCTACACACTAGGTCAAAGCCATTCTACAATGATGTAATGTGGGTTAAACGAAATATGTTATGACTTTTAATATTTTAAGTTTTCCCAACGTATTCCAATTCACCGCAACCACCTACTTTTGTAGAGACTCTATCATCTTCTCTGTCATAACCATTGATATAAAGTTAGGATAGGATAATTTATTACATTTTTTACATGCAAAATATTTCATTAAAAAAATTATGAATTTTCGAACCATGCCCGTAACTTTAATCGCATTGAATTAGGTTTTTCTAAAATCCCATAAGAATTTGACTTTCCGGGATAAAAAGTAGGTACTTTGGACTGGCCCCGGGATGCCAGATATCTTTGAGCCTTTCGTCAAAATTGGTTAAGCGGATGGGCTGTGTGTCTGTCAGTCTGGAAAGTGTGTCTGTCAGTCTGCTAGCTTTTCTAGCAGACTCACAGACACACTTTCGCATAATTATAATATTACTATGGATTCTTGATATTCTCGCAAGATTTCGCTAGGTTACGTTTTCATGATTGGTGATTTAACAGTTCTGGATTTCTAGGTACTATTGCGGTGTCATTCCGCCTCGGTTCCGGCTTCATAGTTCACATTATCATCGCATTCTACGTCACGCACGCCTCATCTGTTACGAATTGCCACAATTTGCCAATCATTGCTCGCTGTATCAAGTTGTTGCTTTTCTAAACGTGGTTCTACTGACGTCATGAGAATAGATAGAGTACGAAGAACTTGATTTTCAAGTTTCCTATTTTCCTTTGATTTTCTTTGCTATTCGTAGGTCCTAATATCAACCTATGTTTTTTTTTTCTTCGGAATAATTTAATTTAAGAATATAATGTTTTTTGATTTTATCTAGTTTTTTCGTCACGTGCGGTATAATAATAAAAATTATTCGAATAGGTACTTAGTAATTGGTTATAAAATATTTGGGTATCAATTTCATGTCAATATTTTACCGACAACTTGGCGAAAAATCTGCAAAAATAGTTTTTTCTTTAATTAAATTTTATAATTTAAGTAAAGTAAAATGTACTTGGTTGTAAACCATAAAGAGCCGTAGGTGTCACTTAGATAGATAGGATTTCTTCCAAGTAGAAAGAAACTTGCCAGAGGAATCTATGGGTTTTGTACTTATATTTTGCTTGATTTTTCTATCACTTTAGCTCTTACCTTTTCAATGAAATTTAGCTGTCCAGCAGACGTGGCCTTTTCTTTTACCGTGACCTTTGTTAGAAATTACATTATAGTAGCGCGTAATGGTTCATTAAATAAATCACGAAACATAATCTCTATTACCTCAAAAATATTACAGTTTTATTTTGCTGATTATAATCATAATATTATGTTAGTAGCCCTTGTAGACTAATTATAGGCTAGGTATAGCATTTACTTACCTACCTATTTTCTCATGAGCTTCGTCTTGATGAATTCAAAGAAAAAATTAATTGCTTTTATCATTATTTCAGTCTTATCCTTTTGAGTTTATTTAACCATTATTTTGGTAGACACTAATGCCAATATACCAATAGCAAAGCCTCAGAATAATTAATCTTATATAATACTTAGCTAGATCTAAAGTCTAAGAATCTAAGCTGAGGTAAGGTGAGAGGTAAGGTATATAGGTACCTCCTACTCGTACCTATATAATATTAATTGAAATCATGACGTCGTCATGCGTGGAAAACATTGTGACTGTGAGAGATGCAAGTTTTATTCAGCAATTAGGTTTTTCGAAATCCCTTAGGAAAACACACACACACACACACACACACACACACACACACACACACACACACACACACACACACACACACACACACACACACACACACACACTCACACAAACTTTCGCCTTTATAATATTAGTGTGATTCAGTAACTGATGAAATAAAATTATACGTAGTAAAATAAAATATTTGAAGTCTGCAGTATAACTATGGCAGAGGGTGGGCAGAGTAACCAAAGTTTGTATGTCGTCGTTAAGGGGGTGTGGGGTGTCCAGTGATTACATTATTGAGCGGCGAGCAAGGCCGGGCCCTTGAACCCATGCTAGAGCATCTAGGACTCGACTTTTCCACGAAAAGACTAAAAAGGTCAAGACAAATGACTCAGCATTCGAAATTAATAGCCTTCGGTTAGGATAACTGGCTACGATATAGCTAAACATGGCTGTTACCTAATTCAGAACTTCAGTTTATTATATAGGTACTTAGGGAAACGTATATAAAAATCAATGTTTAGTTCACGTACCTACTTACAGTTTGATTTCTAACACAAAAGTAAATTAAAATTAAGGAACCCTAAATGATTATGAAAAAGAAAACGACTTGGTATAAGTACCTACTCACACATAACTTTAAAATATATAAGAACCTACCTACTTAATAAGTACTTAGGTTATCTTAGCCGTATTGAGACTTCAAAGAACTGGACCCTCATTCATAGATCAGCAGCTAAGAGGCTTTCTAAAACAGGTAAAACTTAGTAGATTCCAAGACGAATTAAATGTGCTACGTGCAAGCCAATAATGCGCACAAACCCTACTGTGCATTGTACATGTTGCAACTTTAGATTGGATTTTGCACGTACTACGTATACTTTTATAAGTAATGTTTATACTTTACGGCATTCCGAACCAGTGGTAAATTATTTTGACGATTCAAAAGCACTTGTAAAAGTTTATTTGAATAAAAACATATCCTTTTCTTTTCTATTTAATTTATTTATCTATATATTCTATTTCTATTCTATTCTAAATATAATCTATACTGTATTGTATTAATCCGACAGTTTGTGGTGAAGTGGGCGCACTGCGGGCAGTGCTGGCAGCCGGCGCGGACGCCGCCACGTCGGACCAGCACGGCGGCTACCCGCTGCACTACGCGGCGCAGATGTGCGGAGCTCCCGCGGCTACCGACCATCAGGTCTTTTGCTGTTATTCAGATTATAACATTATCGTTTAATCCATTAGACATAAACAATATCATTAAATATCCATCATATGAAAGAGCGGTGAAAGCGTACTGGTTGTTCTCCTCCCGTTTACCCTCCATTTTGAGGCGTTGGAAGCTCGATTTTGAGCACGCACGTAACTTTTCGGAGTTATGTGTATTTTAAGCAATTAAGTATCACTCGCTTTAAAACGGCGAAACAAAACATCGTCAAGAAACCTGCATGCCTGAGAGTTTTGAATATGTATTTGAAAAGAGCAATAGCCGAGTTTCTTGCTGGTTCTTCTCAGTAGGAACGGCATTCCAAACCAGTGGTAGATTTTTTTAACGATTCAAAAGCACTTGTAAAAGTTTAATTGAATAAAAACATTTTGAATTTGAATTTGAATTTTCTATAATGTTCTCAAAGGTATGTGAAGTATGTCAATCCGCATATAGCTAGCGTGGTAGACTATAGACAAAACAATTCTAATTCTGAGAGGAGACCGTGCTCAGTACTGAGCCGGCGATGGGTTGATCATGATGATGATGATGATTTATAGTTAAAAAATTATTTTTAATAAGAATTTTAAATCATTTAAATTTAAAAGAGAAAAATATAAATTGTATTTATGTCATAGAATTTTTGAAGGTGCAGATAGATCAACTTTTAATTAATATCCTTTCCTACTTATGTTTTTTACAGAGTAGAGGAGCAGCGTTAGAAGTTCTCCGCGCACTAGTGAGGGAGGGTGGTGCACGAGTGGACGTCCGGGATGCGGACGGCCGCACGCCGCTGCTGTGGGCCGCCTCAGCTGGATCTGCCGCCGCGGTGCTGGCGCTTCACCAGGCTGGCGCTAGTGTTGATGACGCTGACAGGTTTATAGCAGTCTCATTTTAGTCATTATATCATGTTTAGTCAAATCAATATAATGTGGTGGTTTTTTTTTTTTTTTTATTCTCTATAGGTAAGCGCTTAACCACAATCACACCTGATGGAAAGTGATGATGTGGTCTAAGATGGGACGCGTTTACCTAGAAGGTGCCTATTCACTCTTGTTTTAAAGATACCCGGATTGTAATTGGTAGGAAACACTGATCGCGGAAGAGTATTCCAAACCTTAGCCATGCGTAATGAGGAATGAAGACGCAAAACGTTTCGTGCGTGTAGATGGAATGTCGACGACATAAGGATGGAAACTCGTATGGTGTAAGGGAAGGCATGGTAGACGTCCAGAATGCTGATCGTAGTTACTGCCACGGTCAGAGCTATCTCAGTAGGTTCCGCTGCAGTAGTTCTGGCAGTGGATTAGTCTCGCACTAGCGTTGCTGACGTTGATAGGTTTATATCAGGACAGCAAGAAAATTAACTAAAATTCTTAGGCAATATTGAAGTCCTTATTCATAGTTGTCAAGAAATGGTCAACTAAATCGCAAGGCTGGGGACTGCACGAGGTATGTCATGTCTATCTACTCATATTGCCTATTCAAAAACTTAACGGTTTATCTCTTTACCTTTGAATGTATAGTTAAAAAAATGGATTCGTTTACAATATTTTACACAATTTATATTGACAGAGATGGGTTAACAGCGTTACACTGCGCAGCAGCTCGTGGGCATACTGAAGCTTTAGAAACATTAGTGGGACTTTGTGGAGCCCGTGTTGACGTTGCTGATTCGCACGGATGCACACCTTTACATTACGCAGCGGCACTGGGGCATGCGGACGCAACTTCAGCTTTGCTCATCCATGGAGCTGATGCACATCGACAGGACCGACGGGGAAGAAGTCCTGCACATACTGCAGCCGCGAAAGGACAGATAGAGACCGTCCGTATACTGGGTAGGTTTATAAAAAGTATTTTATAATCAATTTAAGATGTTTCGAATAGATAAGCAATTTAGTATTGGGTATTGTTTACAGGCGCAAGGGGGGCAAATTTGTGGTTAAGGAATTCTAAAGGAGATTTACCATTACATGAAGCAGTAGCATCAGGACGCAGAGAGTTAGTGAAATGGTTGCTAGATGGACGGCCATCCCAAGTTAATGCCACAAACCACGAAGGACGGACACCGTTACACATCGCAGCTGCTACTGACAACGCCGATCTTTGTCGTTTATTACTAGATCGTGGCGCCGAAGTTAATCCAGTTGCGAGATCATCAAAGAATGAAGCTTTAACACCTTTAGATTGCGCGGCAAGCAGAGGTCACAGATCAACTGCTAAGTATTTGCAAATGCACGGTGGCTTAACAGCTTCAAAACTTTCCAATACACAAATCGTTATAGATGGTGCTCAAATAACTGGCCTACCAACTAGAAAAGTTACAAGTACAAAAATTGATGTACGTGATCGAATTAGAATAGAAAAACGTGAGGTAGTAGAACTTTCGAGTCCAGTTTCAGACAAGCGTAAAATAATTAAACAAAGAAGTGAGGTTGATTCATTAAGTTCATCGTCAGATGAACGGAAAACTAAAAAAAAATCACAAAGCGAATATACTAACCGGTATCCTGATCGAAGGAAAAGGTTAGCTGAAAAGCAAAAAAGTTTCAGTGATGGGTACGACAGTGAATTTGAAGGATACGAAAAGCATAAGGACTATAAACATAAAATAAAGAGAGATATAAAAGAGAAAAAGAACAGATCAAGAAGTGAACCTGGTAGACGAAGTAAAGAAAGTTCCAAACAACGTAGACATTATAGATCTACCTCAGAAAGTTCATCGGATTCATCAGATCATTCAAAAAAAAGAAAGAGTAAACGGCATAGAAAACGCCATAAAAGAAAATCTACTACTTCTGAGAGTAGCTCAGAGTCAAGTGAACGGCAAATAACAAAACGAAGAGGTAAGAAAACATCAATACACATTGAACATGATGATGAGAAACAGAAGGTTAATATTGTTAAATATAAAAAAATAGAAACTCCACAGCAAAGCTCTGAAATTGCAGAAAACGATAAAGACATAGTAAAAACAGAAATTATGCCAGTAAATCAAGATATTGAACCCACTAAAGATAGTCAAATAAGTAAAAGCAAAACTCATAGTGAAACGGAAACTGATACTGTTTCTGTTAAAACAAATATGGTTATAACAGAAGCTCAAATACATATGGAACGTGAATCAAGTCAACATGGCAGTTCAGAATTAACCGTTACTATGGATTCATCAAATAATGTATCCATAGAAACTACAAATTTGTCTGTTACACATAAGGATGGAAGTGAAAATGTGGTGCACGATGACGACAAACCAAAAGAAAAAGAAGCTGACTCTGAATTGGTAAAAGATGAAATTGAAGTAAAGACCGAAGAATCACCTTTAGAAACTACAACAACAGAAAAGGAATTAGAAAGTCAAATTGTAGCTACTGATGAAAAAAGTGCACCCAAAAGTATTGATGCTTCAGAAGAAGTTAAGTCTGAACCCAGTTTAGAACCTGAACCTGAGACTGAAAAGAAAGAATCTTCTGAGGATAAACATAAGGAAACTGAAACTCCAGACAAAGAATCTACAGATAAGGAGACTCATGAAGAAATAATTGAATCTTCTAAGGAAGGTAGTTTAGAAAAAGCACGAAAAACATCATTTAAAGTTTTGTCAGGTCCAGATGAAATTCAAGCTAAAGATAATGGAACCCAAGAGATCAAATCAAACTTAGAAACTACCAGTAACAAATTAATTGAGTCCCAAGATAAAAGTCCCACTGTTTCTTTTTCTGATAAGGATGAGGTTTTCAAAATAAAGGACACAGATCCCTCTGAGCACTTAATGGGGGAACATGTAGATCATAAACAAGCTGTTGAAAATGAAAGTGTAAAAAAAGAAACCTCCATAACTGACAGCAAGGACAGCTTTGAATCCACAGAAAAAGAAGTCAATGAAGCAGCAACTGGCGATGTAGCTGCAGCAGTCGATAAAGGTATTATCAAAATTTTGGATGATGGTATTTCAAATGATATGGCGCAACAAAGTTTTGAAGCGGATGATACCAATTTGCCACTCGCACAAGCATCCCCTCGACGATCGAAATCATCAAAAGATAGCCAAGGAAGCAGTAGAAAAAGTAGTATTTATGAAACTGAAAGTTATAAAGTCCTCTCAGATACTGTAGGAACAGTTGAGGCGGGCACAGGTATATTAAAAAAACCAAGTATTGTAGATGACGAACAAGATCCGAATTATGAAAGCCTGCGTAGGGATAGCTCATTCGGTAGAATTCCTAGTATAAGTGATAATGAAATTTACTATAGTCATTCAGAAGCAAATGGAAGAAGAAAACGTTTTCGGAAAAAAGGTAGGACAAAAAGTCGGATAACGATAAGATCAAAAAGTGAAAATTCTGAAAGAGGTTATGAATCGAGTGGCTTATTGGATTCAGGTTTTGAACCAAGTCCAAGGCCAGTTCAGCGTTGCATCATGAGTCCAAGACTGAATGCCTATTACCAGCAAAGAAAGAGTGCAAAGGTTACGGGAGTGGCTGATAGTAAAATACCAGTGCGAAAGCCGGGGGACAAAAGAGCTGTCGATATGCGATCTGTTACACAACGAATACAAACAAATATGAGAAGGTAAGCTTGTCATAAGTAACTAATATATCTTAATTTTTTGTTTGAGACTACAAAAGTCTACCTTTTTCAGATATTATTGCGAGCGAAAAATTTTTCAGCACTTGCTAGAACTTAAGCGTCTGCAAATAAGAACAAGTAAAGCAAACGAAGCTGTGCTAGTCAAACGAGCCATAGATGAATACAACAAATCAAGTTTGGCTCAAGTTGGTTTAGGTCCTTACAACAATACGGAGTATTCATTTAGTAGTTTTGAAAAATTTCTTTACAATAGCCTAAGGAAGTTACAAAAGAGTGGGAAGAAGCAATTAGATAATTTACCAGAGAAACCTATAGATTTTGACTATGGAGAGAGTGAGCTATACAAAATGAGTGCTATACCAGATAACCCTTGTCTATGTACGAGCAAGACACATCGCTGTTTTCATGCTGTACATGCATACACTGGAATTCCGTGTTCTGCTTACAGTAAGTGATTTGTCTTTTAATTTTTGTGTTCACATATTATTTTCTTCATCTTACTAAAAATGTTTATTCCAGTTCCTTACAAATGGAATCACCATACGATGCCTAAACCAGCAACAGCAGTACCAACAGTTAAATCGAAAGGCTTTCTGCCTAAAATCCATTCTAAACCACCTTCGGGAAAAGCTCACGTCACGTTAGAAGTATCGCACGGCACAGAAAAGCAGTTGATAGCATTGCCAGCTGAAAAACTGGATAGAAATAAAAAATATTATGTAACATTTACTGTAAAAGGTTCTGAACCACCATCGGATAATGATAATGCGTCACCAAAACCGTCTACCAAGGCTGTTAGAAGTGGCTAGGTAGCTTTTAAATATTTTGGTCATTGATATTGAAACCTTTTGTTTGAAGCAAGAAATACCTAAATGTAATAAAAAAGCTTTGAAAAGCAAGGCTATATTATGATGAACGATGAATTGTAGTTACCTATTACACTGAGATTATATTATAATTATTATTCTTTAGTTACTTATCACTGCCATTTTGTAAATGCTTATCAAAATACGTGGCTTATACAATAGTCGAATTGTGATAAAATTAGTTTGAATAATAATATTATTTACTATGATAACTACTATTATATGCCACCCAGAATTCAAGAAATATATTACATATTTTTGTATTTTTATCTTAAAGGAAAATAAAATCAATATTTATTTAGATTTAGATGTTAAACAAAGGGGAAGCAGCATACTGACTATTGTAATTTTAACTATTTATGAGTTGTATTCTATGGTTCTTCAATTAGTTAAAAAATAATTTAGTGTCTTCCCACAAAGAAGATGATCATCAGTATGGCGAAGAATATGTATTAAGTCTATTTTATTAATGTGCAACGATGATATAATAATATTATTATGAACATCGATATTAACATTTTTAGTAGGTAGATAAGGACAAAGTTGCCCCATATTATAAACAATTTTTAATGCATAAATGAAAGCATTGTCTTTCGGTGAATTTATAATATAATTACGAAATTATATGAGATTAATATGTATTAGACGAATATTTACTTACAACAATTATTTTATTTGAATATTTTCTTCAATCGAACTCGCATACCATCTATCCTACTGGTGTTTAAACCAAAAATCAATAACTCTAGTAAAATTTATAGTCAGTTTATGATAAATCTGTTTATTGTATTAACTGACGTTATTTATTAAAGTAAAATGTATTCTTCCATCGTCTAGGTTTTGAAAATTAAAGACAAATTTTTATAATATTATTTATTTATAACATTAGTAACAATTAAATAATAAAAATAAAATTAACGATGTCAAAGTACAATCATAGTTATTGCTATACATTAAAACGATTAAGTTACAGAATAAGCAGGAAAGAAACTTGAGAAAAAAAATCGATTCACATGCAAAGCAATGATTAAAGTGAATTTGAGATATGATTAACTTAAATCAATCCTAAGACTTATAGGTAATGAAAAACAGTAGTATCAATAGAAGTAAAAGTAAAAAAAAGTATTAATAATAACAACACTAGTGGGTATATTTCGATAGAAGTATGAGCGTTATAACGTAGCAGTACTAGATATTGAGGCATCTACACTCCCAGGAGCAAAGCGACGCCGGCGAGAGTCCAGCGAGTTGGTTTATCCCTCGTCTTCAAGTTGAACGTCCACACAAATGTAGGGCCTCGCATTCTGTATGTAAAATAAACGGAAACTTTAGTGTGTAAAACAGGAAATACTATGGCAAATAAAAATAAATAGATTAACTCAAAGGAGATAAAAGAATACGGTGCTTAGATAAAATTTCATAAAAAGATTGGAGAGATCACCAAACAGATTGCTTTTTGCTCCAAGGAGACTCTTGGAGCAATAGAAAATAAAAGAAATATAGCACTTTTACCCTCAAGACTTTGAAAGGTATGTGTCTGGAGACAAAAATAGAAAGAAATTCAAAAGAAAGGAAAATGTTAGTAGTCAAGATATAAGTTTTAGGCAATAGAATGCCTTTTATTGCGAGACAGTATAAAGAAGTTAAATAGAATTTTACAAGTACAGCTGCGGGGCAATGTACCTACATACAACTTGCCCCATGGCGCAGCTAATAATCAAGATTTTAACTATACGAAAATTCACTATTCCAATTGACTCAGAATTCGCTGACTTGGTTTTCACAAAGTTCCAATTTTACTTTTCGTACGCATACTCACCGAACTTTATATACCGGGCACTCGTAAACATTGCGCGTGTCCTGTTTGTCCTGAGTGACTGCCTTGATGTAGATGACGGGCATCATCGGGAACAGTTCCATCATGTACGACTCAACTATGCCGCCGGTTGCCGTGTCCCATCGCGCGCCTTCCATGTATAGACCGTGAATGTTTGCCCCTTCGCGTGGAGGAGCACTGAATGTGGAAATAGTTGTAACCCATTGATATAAGAGGTATATTTTAAGGGTTTAAAGTTCTTACTATCGAGCAATACACATTTTTAATAGACATGCAACTTGCAATAATGACAAGCAAATAAGAGGTCAAGTTCATTTAGCTATCTGCACTAAGCTTGAAGGTAATATCGGCATGCCCTTTGTAAAAATTTTACCTTATTTGTGTCAGGCTACAAAAGCATTTTCAGTGAAACTACAAGCCGACATGTTCTCGAAAACATAAAATTATTTCTAAAATAAATGACATCCATATCCAGAACAACTAGTAAATCTGAAGGTAATGTTATTAATTATACTCTTGCAAATTTTGAAGCAAAATCTGAGTCAGAACAGCCAAAACACAAGCGTTTTAGCATATTAGTAGGATACCATGGAGAAGCCAGCTTATCGTGGTCATGGTCTATTGCTCCAGATTTTTCTCAGCTAAGCGCATTTCAGATAATGGTAAATAAGGGTATACCTTAAATTCCACCATTACTACCATTGATCTTACTGATTATTTTAACTACTAACTTGAAATCTCCCCTATTCTTCTTGGTGACGTCACAGTTGAGGCACATCTTGTCAAGCGGCCACTCATTCTTACGCGCCGTCTGTTGCATGATGGCCGTCAGGAATGACTGCGGGTTGAAGAAGCCCGCCAGCCACACCGCCGGGGGTAACTAGATGTTTGAATAAGCAAGCATCATTTTCAGCCCATCATATAATGCAAGGAACTAAGCTATGCTTGCGTTTTAAGCAATTTAAATATTTTTTAACGGTGAAAGAAAACATCGCGAGGAAACCTGTATGCCTGAGACTTGCCTGAGACACAAGGAACCAAAAGCTTAATTTGCTATTACGCCAAACCAACGAAATCTCTATGGTACGCAGCACCACACAAATTCCAACACCACTCGACGCGCGTTTCGCCCCGACACCGGAGCATCCTCAGGAGATGGTAAACCTTATTATATAAAATTGTATTACGTTGTAATAAAAAGATTAAATTGAAAGAAATAATACTTTCGTTAGACTTTGGACAAAAAAGAAAAAAAAAACATAACCTCATTTTAAAGTTATAATTGTTATGGATAATAGGGTAGATAGGGGCTTGAGTCCGACGTCATCAGTAAGACAGCAAATTTTTATACTAAATTGCTCAAAATGCATGACAACTTTAGTGAAGAACTTACATTAAAATCCCCGGACCAGTTCTCAAGCTCAGTGAGACGTAGACACAAGTCTGAGAACCACGCGGCGAGCCCAAGTAGACTGGGGTAGGCTAGTTTCGTCCACGATTCCGGCACGTGATCCATAAACAGTGACTCCATTAATTTTTCCATATCGCTGCTGATTGTCAGCTCTCCCTGTACGATACAACATTTAACTTTGATCATAAATGTAGAGTTCTAAGTCTTGGGCCATGGCCAACTAGCCACTCAAAAAAAGGTTATATTGAGCACTAGTTGAAATGACCATAAGTAAATTTTCCTCGACCTTGCCATCAGTTGTTAAAGTTGGACGATGCAGTCACTCGGTTCATATTGTTCGACACAACTCTGCCGTCCTAACAAAGAGTGCAATAAGTCGAGTTTTTGGGCAAATTGACTTAAGACCATATCCGTAATCAGGAAAATGAGCTCTATATTTTCGCTTTAGACGTCTTTTTTGTATCTTCAGTAATTTCGGTTCTGTTGGTTATCAAAACTGCAATATGTAATATTACGATTTGTAAGTAGCTAATCATAACCGCGAATATTTCGAAAGTAGTCGAAACCTAGTTATTGCTCTCTTCGTTGGGACGGCAGAACTGTACATCGTTTTTTTACCAGTGAACGAGGTCAGCCCACCACCTAGCTCATCAGCTCTTGAAGATTGAACGGCTCTTGCTCATCATTAAAGTTTGAATGGTCCAAATACTGGTCCATGATATCCAAGATCATTTGAACCTATTTCTAACTTTATTTCGTTTTCTTTACCTTGAGACCCAGCTCCAACTCCTTCAGAGATCGTCTGATCTCTCCCATGAGCCGGTTCATCCGCTCGCACTCCTGCAATGCTACGATTGTGAAGGGGGTTAGCTCCTCCACCTTGCCCATCAGTTCTTGAAGGTTGAACGGCTCTGGCACCCGGTCCATAATATCGTCCAAGATCGTCCGAACCTATTTGTGATTGTACAAAAAATTAGACAATCTATTTATTTTAGGAACGAAATTTTTAAAGGAGTAGACTCGCAGCTTATTGTCGTACGATTAGCTCGCAAATTACTTACCATTTCTTCCTTGCTTGCTCCGCCGCCCGCTTGAGCACCAGCATCCCGTGGTTGCATTTCAAACACAACCTGTGAATGGTTGTATCCTTTAAGAAATGAATCAAAATTGCCCTCTTTCATTCTAGATTTTCTATAGATGATTTCTGATTTGATTACTAGAGAAACTCCAAGCAAAATTTACAATGGTTAACAATAATTCAAAATGATTACTTCACCTTAAAAAGTCGTTCAGACACCGTGGTTAAGTAGCCAATCTCGGCGTTAGGATGCAATCCGTAAAGATACGGGGTCTCGTCAGGCAAGAAGTCATCTATGTACTGGTGGTATCCCACGTAATCCGAGTTTGGAGGTGATATGAATCCTGGCGCAAGCGTCAATTCACCATCCACCTACACCCCATATTAAAGTGGTTACAAGGATAATATACAAGGAGCTATAAGCTTAATTTGCTACAATCGGCCAAAACAGAAAAATCTGTGTGGAAAAACATACCTACAGCATGATAAGTAGACAGAATAGCAAGCCACCAATCAAGCAACAGCAAGCTCTACGCAAAACAACAGATCCTCCAAAAGACAACTATCGTATGTTTCACCCCAACACCAAACCAAGAGATATACCTTCAACGCACAATTGCAAAGTAAATATATGGACTTCCGCAAAGCAACGCCTGCTTCTATTCAGCATTTGGTAGGGTAACTTAATTCTATTTACCCCAAATGAGCACTTTTATCATAAAGTATAGCAATCACTTACAAGTTCTGGCTGCATGTATTCTAGCAGGAAGGTCCGACACAGCCTTCTGTCCCAATCATCTGTGATATGTCCACCGTACATGATCTCACCGAAGAGATATCTAAGATCTTCCCAGGGCACCCGAGGATTGGCCTCCAGGTAATTGAATAGCACGTACACGCATATCGTTAGGTCTCCGAAGTTGAATGGGTACACCCTTACAACGTCAAAAGAATTATAATGAAAATACTAATGAATACCCGATTGAAGAGAAGTTTATAATGCTTTATTCGAGAATAAATCTGTTTAAAAAATTTGGATAATATCTGATAACAGAAATTGATTGAACAAAATTTTGACCTATCCAGTTAGAAAACTCTTAACGCTACCTATTACCTAAGCACACTTATTAAATACTTTAAACTCAAATTTTATTTAAAGTCAGCTTTTGGGTGATACTCAAGTAAAGGTTATGTGCAGGTTGTATAATACAGTCATAAGTAACTAGGTGGTAATGGAAGATTTTTACTGATAATGTTCATAAAAGGTAGATATGTAATGTTTATTTATGAAAACTTTACTTTAACACTGCACTTTTATCAATTACCTGTTCCATCCTTGCGGGCCGAATTTCCGCCGTTCGGCGACCACAGCGTGGAAATAACACAGCGCAAACAGTACAGCCTTGAACTCCGCTTCCTTACTGCACATTTCCAGGGTCTCTTGACTGAAGTTGTCAAGAGCCTGTGGATTTATACGAGAAAAAACTCTTCTCAATGGAACATCAGACAGAATTTTTTATATTAACATGTTTAAAAAAAACCATATCTCCAGGAGATAATATGTATATTATGATAGGAGTCAGGAGAGAATAGTCATCTTCTAGACAAGCGCGCTCCATCTTAGGCTGCATCATCACTAGCCAGCAAATCTGATTGCAGCCAATCACTAGTTTACAAAAAAAATACACTGCCTGTTTTCTTTCTCTTGTTTTATCTCGCTCACTTTCATGGATGCGCTGCCCTGCCCACTGAAGAGCATTTCATCGCCAAGTTCGTGACGTTTTACTTCGTGAGTTAGATTGCTATTCCATGCTTAGGTTCTTTTACTGAACATATACAAAATATATTGAGCAGTCCATAGACGGAAATCCAAAAATTCGTAAATAAAACAATATTAATATACCTACCTTATGTAAGTTAGCCCACATTCCAATGGGAGGTTCGTTTGTTATTTTGATAGCAGATTCCAAAATTCCTTGGGGGATGATATGGTAAGCGGCGTCAGCTGCCGGTTCTGCGCTTAAGAACAGTCTAGAAATAAAATGCGTGATTAAAAAAAGACAGATCATCAGCAAAACTTGTTACAATGTAACTAAAATCATGTATCGACACGGAACTAAAATTTGTAGCGATCATAACGGATTCAGAGACGGTTTAAGCAATCCAGGGTATTCAAGGAACTACACAGTTCTGAAGAAGAAAGAAAAACTAGAAAATTATGCCAAGAATTGTGAAGGTACCTTGGAAATAGGATGCGGAAATTCCGATTGTCCTTTGAAAACCTTAGCTTACGGCGTAATTTGAATATACAGACCTATAATCTGGAAGAGGATTTTCGAAAGTCTCCTCCATCTTCTTCTCCAGAGTGGCCAACCACTTAGCCACCAGATGCACATTCTGCAAGATGACCCAATGGCCATTCACTGCGGACACGCCCATTGCCTCTTCGGCGACCACTTCCTGGCCTTGCCCCAGCGACACAATGTGGAAATTCCTTTTGTCCGTTGAGAAACCGAGCTTACGACCCAATTTTTCCACATCCTAGTTACATTAAAACTAAATGTTATATGGTGGTGACTGGTGATATTATACAATCTTGCAACTAAAACTGAAAGGGAAAAATTGAAAAAAAAAAAAATGTTGATTTCACTAGTCACGAATTCATCAGTTATTACGAACGGAATACTATTACGGATACTTTGTTGAAAATTTCAAGTTACCATGTGCCTTTTAAAAATTTCACACCGTCACCAACCAACTACTTAGGTAAACCATTACCTAATATGCTGCCTTGAAAATTTTTTAAAGAATGTTCGTTCCTTTGTGAAAATTGTAGATTTCTTCCCTCGAAATTTCAACGAGAGGATTTTCCTTTTATCGCACACATACAAGTGTCTCAAAAAAATCATAACTAAAAGTTGCCACTGACAAACCTTCAACGGATCAACTCCTGGCGATAGAATGAAGAACATAGGTGTTGTACACGTGCTCTCTTCGAATGATTTCTCCAAGGATGGAGTTCTCGCTTCAACGTACTTCGTTCCAAGGTTTTCTTCACAGAACGCACTAAGATAAGAGAGATTTGTATTTTTGTAATGTATTTTATTTATACTTGATAAACTGATACAGTAATTTTAGTATAAACTAGATCTCATTGAAGCTTGAAAATTACGTCCATGCCACTTTAGTCTTGCACATTTAAAGTATCCTGGTAAATCACAACCAAAAGCAAAAAAACACGTTAAATGAACCTAAAACAAAGCTGAATTTTATATTATACCCAGAAGCATATGACATGCGGTCAGGCCTTAGGGCGCGCAGGATACAGAGTCGCTGCAACGATGTTTTGTTCTTCCACTCGCCCGGCAACTTGTCTCGTTCCGGAGCCTCGCCATCTGTATACTTCTGCCATCTAGAAGAAAATATAAACAAGTTAACTAATAGCTTATAAGTTATATTTTTCGTCCTTAGATGATATTGATAGTATGTAATAGGGATTGTGATAACAATAGAGATTCGTGATTTGCTTGCTCCAGAATAGTATATTTCATTACAAGTGCGGAAAGGCTGTCATTGCAAAGAGTTCCGACAAATGTCTACCCGAGCCGAGGCGTAGCTGAAGGCGAGGGTTGACAGTCGGAACGAGTTGCAATGACGGTTCCGCACGTGTACTGAACGACTATTTTTAATACAGTTGCGAAATAATGAAGTAATTTAATAAAATAATAAAAACACAATAAACTCAACTAACTTAATTTAATTTAATTTAAAACAACTTTATTGTTAATAGATATAAAAAACTAGGGTCGAAATCACTCATTTTGTGCAACCAACAACTAAACTCGCAAAGAAAATTTCTGAAAAATGGCGCCAACCGTAGAATATAAGCAGAGTTTTTTTTTTCTTCACCCATTCTGGTAGGCAAAGGGAACTATGCCATACAGCCAAGTCTTCAGTAGAAGTTTTTTATTGATATGAAATGAAAATGAAATTTAATGAGATGAAATGAAATGAAACCTAACCAAACTCATTCAATCAAATCATTAAATCTGATATTGAAACAAATTAGTAGCTTCTTTTTAGAAATATACGTATTTGCATGAATCATAAAAACTTCTATGAATTTTTTTAGTAAAAACTTCATGGTTGGTTTTTCTTTTTAATATTTTGACAGTTGGGAAAGAAAAAGCACGAGTGCGGGAAAGGTAAAAAAAAAGCACGAGTATGTAATAGCCCACATCCCGAACGCTATACGTCCCTGCAATACGTCACTTTTTGAGCAACTGTATTAAAAAATCCATTGCTAAACAACTAAATCCATAGCTACAGCGCAGCGTCTGCAATTTAACAGACTCCAAAACCATCGTAGAGATTAAGCTAAATCTTAAAAAAAGAGTTTCACTGGCTTGACAACCACCAAACGGCCAAATCCTCATGATAATAACCAAAATGAGAACTAATATTTGCTTTTTAAATGGCTAAAGATGGCAAAATAAAAACAATTTCACCAATATACTGGAGAACTACTGTGATACGGTATCAATACCTTTTTGCGGCCCCTTCAATGTCCTTATCCAGGTTTTCGAAAGCGTCCATCTTGGAGAGCGCCACAATGCCACCAAAAGAATTATTAGACAGCCAAGAGTAAGGTGAGCTTACGGGCGCGACAGCATACTTCAGCAGGAAGTCCAATTCCTTTGGATCTACCTTGCCCTCAATTTGTAATACCTGGAAGTGACATACAAACTCTAACAACTACTTAACCCAGTTAATTTGTAACACTTATCGTAATTTCAAAAGTAATTGAACCCGTTTAATAATGGTAAAAGTTTTCTTGGTACAATAAAATCCAAAGATGTCACAAATTCCGCTTACGAGCCGACTAAGGAAACAGCTTAAATATCCTAAGGTGGTGACAGGTAAATTTAAGGAAAAATTTGGAACTCCAAAGTATGGTCACCCATCCAGAGACTGACTTGAATCAACGTTGGTTAGCTAGCACAATCGATTGATCTGTATTTATGCAACTACGAACAGGCTAGACCAACCTATTAACTAGTTATATTTATCTTATTTTTTATTTGAATATTCATGGTTATTCTTATTATAAAATTAGAAGAAGTTACACAGAATGCTTAAAAAGTAAACAAAATGGCAAGCGGTAGGTCTATATAGGTAGGTAATGGAAGATCAGAAATATATGTCAAACCTGCAAAGTGATAAGGAACAAGAACACGAGTTTATCCTTCTCGAACAACCCTCGACTAGTATACACGAACACGGCAAATGTGATGCTGTCCAACAGATTGGCCACTCTTGCATCCAACTCGTCAGCAGCCTCAGCCCTTACTAGCGCGTCCTTGAATACAACGCTGTACGCTTTGAGGGAGAATTGGTACATAGGGTTTATCTTGCACAAGTCGTTCAGGATGAAATACAGCATCGAAGCTCGAGTTGCTGCACCTCTGTGATGATTAAGAAAATAAACAATTGATTTATGGACTTTTAAGTTAAAAAAAGTTTATTTTTAGCCTGATAATTTAAACATTAAGTATGTAACTTAGTCCTCACGGTTTGTGGGCTGTCCCCTTGCAGCACCTAAGGAGTTGAAACTCCAAGTTCAATGGCAATGTCTATGTACCCACAATATCAATTCACAATCGGTAGATTTCTAGCCCTTGTCATTTAGATTTGCATTGTTCTTCTACCATTGAGAAATTAGAACGAGGAGTTCCCATAGTGTTGATCGTGAGAGTTTCGAGATTTGTGTGCAAACACCAATTTTTTGTTTCACCAGAAAACTTCCTGATATTTGTTTTTCAGGGTCCTCGAGTGTCGTAAATATTATTGTAAAATAAAATCAGTACGTCCGTCTAAAATATAGACCGACTATTTTTTAGAACTTCTAGGAATAGTCAATGTGTCCATAATTATAGGCTCTAAATAAATACAGTAACTATTTCCTAGAATCTAGTAGGTATTTACCTGTATCTTTCTCGTGCTTCATCAATTTTGACGGCAGTAACCTTTGATTCTTCAACTTTTATTTCAATATCCGCAGCAGTTTTCTTAGTTGTCTCCAAATTAATGACCAAAGCTGAATCACTAAGAATGTCTGGCCCAGCTGAAGATAATCGCTTTAACAGATCGTCTTCTAAACTTTTCAATGTTATTTTGAAATCATTTTGCATTTTCGTAAGACCAGCACGAAGCGCTTCGAGATCTGGTCTTTCTGCTTTAACCACCTCTCCTAGCAGTTGTTCTTCGAGACTGACGAAAAAGAGTATGAAATTTAACTCTACGACATTTCTTTTGTAACTGAAGTAATTTATACCGCAGTTAAAGGTTTATCTTACCCATCCCTTGTTACAGTAAAGTTTATTAAAGTGCATTGTGCTTGCATTTCTGGTTGATAGTGAGGGTTAGCCAGCTTTGTTTGAAGCAAAAGCCTGAAGTTTGCATGATAATCTATCTCCCTGTCACCAATCTGTAAATACACACGGCAGACGATCTAAAATATGATCTAAAAAAAACAAGGAAATTTTCTACCAATGGTCTCTCAGACACCCATGCTATTTAGACTGACTTGGGGTTATAGTTTAGAGCAACTCTTCAAGAAATGATCAAATCAATAGTACCACGCACCTGGTGGGGATACTAGGTGGACACCTGACATGAGTGGAAATTCTTAAGGAGACACTTATGTCCAGCAATGAACGTCTATGACTTGAAACCACGATAACGACCCAAAATCTTCGAGTCCTTGCTTCAAAGGACTCATTTCTTTGGAAACGTCACATTTTTCAATTCAATTTAATTCTTATAAAAAACGCATTATGTTCAAGTCATGGTACCTTCAGCACACGTCCTTTCCGAATAAGCACACGTCCCAACAACGGTTCAAGTACAGCATCGACCGTCTCCCCAATATTCTCAAGTAGCACTACATCGCCATTGCTGACTGCACGCTCAATGCGATCCAGGTAGTTACGCTGCGTCAGTCGGATCACTACAAGCGCTTCGCCGTATCGGGATTTTATCCATTTTATTCCTTGTCTGTTGAATAATATTAATAATAATAATCAATTATCCCTTATTTTACTTTATTGCGATCTGTACTATACTTTGTACAAATTTAAGTACTTGTACAAAAAAAAGTAACATTAGAAATCTGCAGCAAGATAGGCAGGCTACTTTGATGCAAAAACCTTTACTGGAAAGCTTTCTTTGTTATCATCCACCAGAAACAGAATAGCTATCTCATGTTACCAATTTAGGTGATTTGCAAGTTTTCTTCTTCTGTGCATAGAGCATGTTTCCAATTTAACTAAATTTCTGTGTTTGGAAAAAAAAATTCTTGCGAAATCACTAAAGCAAAGTATTTTTACTGTCCCTCGAAACATGTATAATTTTACGAATTTCAATTTTCTAATTGCCTTCCTTTTTGGATAAGCTACATTCAAATACAATGACCAACCGGTTTTCTGTTTAGTCTATCATTAAAATTAGTTATACATTTTATACGTACAGTTGCGGATCGATCATGAGCGGCCATCTTGCGGAATTGGTGAGAATAGTTGCGTTCTCTGTGCTCATGGTATCAGTGGGCAGCCCTTCGTTGTTCCATGCCGCTACTTGAGCATCGTCTGTCAACATCGTTAGAGGTTCCAGACCTTCTGTTGTCTCGATTTTGGGCTACACATACCAAAAACATATAGTTATTATAAAAAAACATGTAACTGTAGCTGAGATGTGATGATTTACGAGATATAATAATTATATAGGTATATCCTTATACTAATTATATAGGTATTAAATAAGGATTCCTACGTACTTCCGTATTTTTAATTCCATATTTCAAAGTATTTTCAAGATATTAAGGAAGTAATCTACTAGTTTTTATTTCTTGATAAATGAGATTAAGAAACTTTTTGTCTATAGGTTTTTCATGCCCTACCTATTGACACTTTAGCGTCGCAACCCGTTTAGCTATATTGGTTACTTTGGAGTCTGTTTTCCTTTGGATCTCCTACTTTATAATATGATTACGTAGAGAATCTCCTAGAATAGCTCTCTCCATCACCCGTTGTGTGACAGAGTCAACTTTGTTATGAGGCCCATAGCTAGCGACTATATCTCGGATGCATAATATTATGTCACGTAATTATGTCACTATAGCTGTATAGATACTCACGTCGGTCTTCTGAAGTGTAGGAACCCAATCCTCATCCATGAGCAACAATCGGTAGCGGCGCGTAAAGCAACCGACGTATGATATGAAAGCTGTCACGAGCAATACATCTCCCGGCAACATCACGCCAGATTCCTTCAGATTTACAACTGTTGATGACCATCTGCATTTCCAAATCACAAATGTAAGTTAGAATGCCAAAATAGATATAGGTAGGTACGGCAGAAAATTCCAATACCCATTTAATAAGTATAATACTAAACTACGCGTGGTTTTTGCTGCGCCCAAGCAGACAAGTAAAGAAATCTCATTTAATCATAAGGTGACATAGAATCGTTTGATGTAAATAATACTGTTAGTACTTGCACCCGATTTGTTCCTACCTTATTTTTTCTGAAGCTAAACCATTCACTAATCGGTTAGCTAAATCAATAGTTGCGTTTGTGGCATCAGCTTCTGCTTGACATTTAATTTTCTCATTGACAGCTTCTTGGAAAGCTTTCAGCAATTCTTCCAGTTTCTCTTCAAGTTCCTTTATAACATAGCATTTGTCATTATTTGCCAAAAAAAAGAAACGTACACTGTATTACACAATTTAGAGTATCAATCAATAGGATTCAGTGCAAGGACAAAACTATGAGCGAAGAACTTTGCACTTATTTTATTGTATCGGTTGTATACAAACTTTTGCCGTCTAGTCTTATAAGTAAAATAAGGAAATGTTGTACAAAAATAAGGAAATGTGCCATACGTGAATCTGATCGGTGAGAAATGCGAGCTTGTCCCTCGCGGCCTGTAATTCTGCATTGGCAGCATTGAGAGCCCGTCTTTTAGGCTCTACCACCACATACACGTCGTAGAACTTTACGATATTTATAACCCAAGAGCAAAGCCCGGCAGCCGCAGCCGATTTTGACATTATAAAATCCGCATTGAATTCCGGGTTCTTTATATACGGCATAACCGCCTGAGGATAAGAAATTAAATATTTTATTTCTCAGAGATCAAATATTATGTGGTCTTTAATAATCTTTGGAAAAGGAATTTAATAAGTCTTTAATTACCTTGATAACATCTGGATGAATGTTTTCTTTGTCATAATAAACAAGGTCGTATAAAAATTGATCAACTTTAGCCATCATCAGCTGAAAGTTGGTAAAACATGTTTAAAAAATGTGGCTATGAAAATCATTTAAGAAATCCTACTGAGTACTGATCCTAAGGATACGATACATAATATTTGACAAAAATAGCTGGATACTGGACAAAAATTTGTCTGTGTATGCCAATTTATATTCTCAATACATCAATTCAGAGACCGCAGAGTGATCGCAAGCGATCTCCCATCCTTCGAACTCTATTAGGCTTATCTTGATAAACTTAATAGAGTTCGAAGGATGCGAGAAGAAAATTACAATGCCATAAATGTACAAGATGATGTTTTTCTCAAATAATATGACTGATTATACCTATCCTTTCTTTTATTAATGACGGTTTTCACCTTGCAAGCTTTCCATGACCTATCTTTAGGTATTTTGCCTTTCTTAGAAAACAGCACAAGTACGGCAGCCGTTACATTAACGACAGCGTCAGGTGGTGAACCGAAGGACTTCAACTCAGTCAAATTGTTCTTATTCAGTGTATTCAAAGCCTCCTGAGCTGCGATCAATGCTGGTTCAGCTTTAGCCAAGTCGTCTGCGCAAATCTTTGCCTTTATTGTCACGTCCTCTTCTATTACTTTTACTTTCTTCTCTTCTTCCGCAGCTGTTTAAACAATAATAATTAATAGGGTTTTCTTTGAAATTTCATATATTTAGGTTTCAAAGCTAAAAAAGTTTATTTGCTAGAAAAATGGTACAAATATGTCGTATTGTAAAGATGCGTACAATTTCTCTTATTTTATTATGTTCAGTCTAAGGAACGGAAGCTATACAACAAACTTCATTTTTATAAAATCAGATCTATATATTGCTACGCTAAAAGAGAACTTACCAAATGCTTTTTCTTTTGATACTTTTTCACTCTCAGCACCTACTACCTCGATAAGTTCTTCAGCTGCTTTATTTTTAACTTTTAATATTACTTCTTGTTCGGCCAAAGTTACCTGTCAATAAAGGTTAGTAAATTAGGGGAAAAGTTATGAGTTGCAAATAGATGCAATGGCTTATTAGGAAACATGACAAACGGATGATCATGATCGGATGCATTATCTACTAGTAATTCTGTTCTTGTCTTTGAATAGTCTAAGAGTTAACTAATATGATTGATGCTATATTGTACCTTTAATACTGCTACGTCAGCTGCGCAAGATGCCAATTTTTCTAAGCCATTTTCGAGTCTATATATCATCATCTTCAAATTCTTGGTCTTTTCCGTAAGCAGCCTCGAGTATAAGGATATCTGTTCGAGGAAAGTCTTTGGCGTGGTATAATTGTACCGACGCTCGTTTGTGAAGTATATTGCTGACATTTGGTTCACGCTTTGATGGACATGCGACATGAACGCCGCGACTGGATCTATCAGATTAGGCTGAAAATAGACAAGGACGGATTAAGTAAGACAGTAATTTTTTATTTAAACTCATGATGGACGCAATTGATTGATGCAGAATTTCATATTTTGAACTCTAATGGATACATAGGTACATTTCATAGTATCTGAGCAAGAAAAATAAAGGTTTTCAAAAAGAGTTCTCCATGTTATTGTACGAAAACATTTATTTGATCGCTGTTTTGGTTATTTATCTACCTGCGCAATAATTTTACTGATCTTTTTGATGATTCTCACTTATAAGTGAAACGTGACTGTGAGGATGTCTGTTCCGTCGCGCTATTGATTCACCTTTGCTTCCAGGTTTGAGCCCACTTTTAATTCGCTCCCGAAATACAATTGTTCAGTTTTTTTTTACCTGATGACATGTGCATCAGTGTAAGGTGATCCCAAGGTACACTTTTTTTTTTTTTTTTATTATTACACCAACAACTTCCATACAAATAAGACAAAAAAAATTACAAAAATAACACTTACACTTGGCAACTTTACACCGAAGCGTAGCGTTGTAAGACACGCCACTAGCTAGACATCAAATGAGTCGCAGGGAAGCGCTGGATTCAGGCGGTGCAAGTGTGTAGAAACCTCTACAAGAGAACTATGTCCAGCAGTGGACGTCTATCGGTTAACAATGATGATGATGTGTATCAAAATATTTACCGGTAAAGCCTCCACTTCGGCAATGAACCTCTTGGACACGGAGCGCAGAGCCTCCTGAGGCCACTCGTGGAACCAGTTGATAGCGGTACAGTTCACGATGGAGGGGAACTTGCGCGCGCGCACTCTTAACGTCGCACCCACAGGGGAGAAACACAGCACCACCTAAAATGTTTTTTCTTTCTCTTTATTTTAGTCAGTGGTTGTTGTAACTACGTACATTGTCATTCCCATAATAATCTAATGCAAAGTTGTTATAGTGGCAAAATACCAATAAAAACAAATTCTCAATAATAAAGTATTTTTTTTTTAAATAAAATTCTAGCTGATTTCAGCAACTTCCGCTACGTAGATTAATTTATCCATCCCCAGGATAAACTGTGATTAGTCAGCGGACGAGTAAAAGGTAAGGTAAGAATGTATTGTGTAAGGATTTATAAATGAAAAAACATTTTGTTGCTAGGGGAGTAGTCTATGTTTTAAGTATAGCCCCACCTTCAACATTGTTCGCACCCTATTGATGTAGAATCTCCAGCAGTTCTCGCGTGTATCAGGCACACCAGTAGCCTTGGTCTAGAATTAAAATTTATTTATTTCACACCCATAATACTTCAGCACAGAAATTAATGTTATTGTTTTGGCTTTTTTATTGTCTTGTCTTTTGTAGACCTATTTTTACAATGAATACCACAGTGCACATACCTCACCCCTTACTCCGTTAATGATATTCTCTATTTCATCATCGGCGAATAACTCAGGTATTTCTCCAGAGGCTAGCAAATCGTTGATGAGTACAAGGAACCGCTCCTCAGCCACTTGGCCATCTGTCATTAGGAACATGCTCCCAATGTTCTTTAGTCCCGCTTTTAGGTTGAGGCCCGCTGTTTCATTGAAGTTAGGCAAAAATTCAATACAAAAGTATAATTAGATGGCAAATTCATGAAGAAAATGAAGATATTGCGGAGAGTTGTGCCAGTTGGCGATAGGAAGATGTAGTTGGTAAAACTTACCAAGATCTACTTTAAGGTCGTTTATGCTGTATCCTTTGCGCAACTGAATCTGGAAGACCTCAAGTGAGGAGATGAAAGCTGACAGTCGAGACAACGACTGTTTTCCAGAACCTCCCACACCTACTAGCAAAGCGTTACCACGTGGCGCTTCCAGAATACGATTTATTCTACAACGAATAGCAAAATTGATTTAATAAAGAAGTTGAGAACAGAGTAAAATTAATTGATGAATAATAATAATTTAGATCTTGGATTTGTTTTTAATGTCTTACCTGCATATATGATACATAGCATCCTCGAAGAGCACAAGATTCATAGTGGCCACAAGATCGTTGTAAGACGAAAGAGATTCGTCGAGTAATTTTTTAATATGTGGCCAGTCTTTGATAGGGAAATATTTAGGGTCTCCAATGCCTTCAGCGAAATGGCAATAAATAAGTGGTTTTTCGAATACTATGTTTTCGTCGAAGTCCTAAAAGATGTGTGAGAAAAATGAATTAGTATACTGATTTTTTATACAGTACAAGTACTTTAAGTGTTTTACAAGGTGTGATAATAAACCATTTGTAAAAAATCAACCAACCCAGATTTTAGCAAGCCTAACTACATGCCCCATAATTTCTTTTAAACATTTATAAAATTACGAAAAATGTTTTTCTTCATTGAATACAAATTTAGTTACTTTTGTACCTATATTTACATCCACTATTTTAATACTTGAAACTTTGATAGGTCAAAATAATTTTACCAAAAGCTTAAGTTTTAGTTTTATCAAGAGTAAAAAATAGTAGATAAGTACTTCACAATTTTTCTTGATGGTGTCAGAGATGAGTTTTGCGAAAGTCTCGTTGTCGGTCGAGTCGATCAGCTTATCAGAGTACACGCGAGTGGCCTCATGCAACCATAGCCGTATCAGCTCAGAACTCAGCTTAATAGCGTCGCCAGTTGTGAACAATATACCCTGTAAGGAAATTGTCATCACCATTTTCAAAATCATCGAAAACTTATGTCCTTTAACGTAGTGAGATTGTCTTTATGAAATATTTAATATTCTCCATGAAATACTATGGTTTTCAACCTGGAGCTTGAAGAAGTCCAAATCTGGTAATCATCCAGTAAACCATCGTCAAGTAAAACAATGTACTTAACATGCAAAGTAGAGAAATTGTGCGAAGTGAAGTAACACTGTCAGTAATTATTTTATATTTGAAAGAAGCTTTACCTTAGCTTACAGGAGGAGTGAAACTCTGTCAATAACACAAAAAGCCGATTAAAAGATACCGACAGAAACTTATTTAATTTATCAGAAAAAACCCTTAAGGACGAAAAACTTGTTGAATAACAAAACTTCATTTAAATTCTATTAAAACTTACCTGGAATATATTGGACAGATCTCTCAAGTTGAATATATAGTGGAACTTGATGGCGGTTGGGAGGAAAGTTGAGGAGAGTTTGGAGTGGAGAGCGAGCGCACAGTTCACCAGAGTTTCCGCGTAGCGTTGAACTTGGATGTTGAACTTGTTTGCAGGGTTAGCTAAGTGTTGGGACAGGATCTGCTTGTAAATGTGGAAGCACGCATCGATGCCGGGGAAACTGTACAAAAATAGACGTATGATCTTACGCAATTGTATATTAAATCTTATCCCATTTCGCTCACCAATGGATAACAATACGCGCTGTCCAACCAATGATATGTGTATTATCTCTAGGTTACGTTAGTTTACTTCGCTTCAATTTTTGCGAACTGAGTCCCCAGTAAAACGTCTGTTGAAAACTTTTGCTTGAAAAAGCGATGTATATTTCTACACCTTTTACTGTGAATCTTTTTTAATCAAAAACCACCTACTCAGCTGGTACGAGTTCAATTAGGTTCTCATAATATTTCCAGGATTGACTTGAATTGCCAAATCCCAATATTATTCTGTTAACTATATGTGAAGGGTGATAGTGTGATGTTCATATTGAACTCAGGGGTGCATTATCACCTTCTTTAATATTATAATAACTAACTAGGCAACCAACAAATTGGGGTTTTTACCAACCTAACAGCGAATGTACAGAAGTGCCTTTGCAATCTTGGATCGATTGTGAACGATCCAGCAGTCGGGTTCATGCATGATACAAACATGCAATTTGATATATCCTTCAGGGTTAACTTCTGTCTGTCGTACCTGAAAGTATACAATCATGATTATATAGGTAGGTTGTAAAGCTATATTGATATTTACCCAAAGCTTATCAGTACTTTTCAGATTAGTAGGCAGGTAGGTATATGTGACGAGGATCGCACGACGACTAGTTAATTAAAAGGACCGCACGACGACTAGACAGTTTAAAAAAGTTTCCTCCAGCTTTTCAGTGAAGCCCTAAATATATCCAATTTTAATACATTTTTCTCACCAATGATGATAATCCATGAACTGCCTGATGAGCGTATGGGGCTGCACCGTCCCGTACGTGTCTACTTCGGGCATGTTCAGATCGTCGACGAAGTAAATCATAAACTTGCTACCCGGCGGACCGAAACTGCGGCCCGACTTTTTTTCTAAGGGTTTCTCTAGAACCTTCTGGATCATCTCTGTTCAAAACATTAAATTTAATATAATGCAGTTTGTCAAGAAGAATGTGTCATTGAATTCGAGCCTTAGCTAGATTAAGCTACAATGCTATAAAAATTAGAAATAACAGAACGCATAGACTAATGGATTCTAAAAAAATAAGAAGAAAATGAAAACAACGGAGTGCGAGATTTCGTTATATTTTTACGTGATTTGGTGTAAAGTTTCAAGGTCACATCGGCTGAGAATCTTGTAGGTACAAAGGACCAATATATTATATTGTGCCCTTGGCATGGCTTGTGTCACGCGTGCACTAAGCAAAGACGGCAGGTAGCCGCATGCAAACCTGAAGTGGTGTAGAAGTTGAGCGGCACATTAGTGACAGCGTAGTTGTCGGATAGCGCGTTGAGCTTGGCCGCGACGCTGACCGTCTTGCCGCTGCCCGCGCTGCCCACCAGCATCACTGGCTTCTGCTTCGCGATCAGCAGATCCATGAAGAAGCGAATACGAGTCGTCTCCGAGGTCGATACTAAGCAGGACTGAAATAGCGAAGGTTTTCAATTACTCGTGTATGCTTGTGGCTGTGATATTTCATACCCTTTTTATTTAAAAGCTGTTTTGCTCCAAAGCAACACAGTGCGACATGGGGGATGACATATAAAGCAATGGTGCATGGTACAATAGTAATATTTTCGTGCGGGAATTTCCCAATTTTAAGCGTACTTACAACTTCTTTTTTCGATGACAACGTGTTTGACACCTGAATTAAAAATCACTTAAAAGTAATGAATGACCATGCAGTCTTAAATAGAAGTGGGATTTGAAGCACTACTAATACATACTGCAGTACTTTTCTAACCTGAAGCGGTATATCTGGGTCCAACTCAAACGCCTCAACGCGTTCAGACCACGGCAAAAACTTCTTCGATTCCGGGTCTATGAAGAAACCGAATACATTGCCGGTAGACGGGAACTTGATCTGTTTGAACTCATTGCAGAACCACTTGCTGAACTCATTGCGCCAATCCACGAGCTGATCTTGAAAGAGACCGGAGCCGAAACCCCACACGACGCAGAATACGAAGTAGGTCTCATACCTTTGGGGAGTAATTGTTTTCAGGCGTTAATGGAAATGGAGTAATTAAACTACACTTATTAAATAGAAGGCGTCCTGAATCGTGGTAAAGTTTAAAATACAGAGAAAATTGTGACTGTGAGAATGAGACAGTGAGAATTGTGTGATCTTCTTTATTAATAAATTTAATACCTAGTGTTTTAAGTTAAATTGACGAAGATGTTTGATTAAATATAGGCTTGAAATGTATGAAAGGTATTTCAAAGTTTGTGTATTTAATTTAAACCTCACAGATCTCCCTATTGGTACGGTTAAACATGGACCTCTCCCATACAGATTAAAATTCTAAAAAGTTATCTGATAAACCTGTTTTTTCTTGTAGCTAGATCCTAAACGTTTAGTTATAATAATCTGTAGTCTACAACCTGCATTATGCATAGGATTTCTTGAATGATCAACTTAATCAATTGTAGTTTTCTCACCATTCCTTTGGACAATCAGTGGGCAGTAAAGACTTATTGAGGAAACACTCCAGCAAATAGCATGTAAGCTGGATCTGCTGCAGCTCGCTCAGTGGCGTTATTCGCTTATACTTCTTGCAAGAATCCAGCAAGGGTGGAATGTACTTGTCGAACATCACTGTCAACATCGCTTTTTCCGATTCATCGTCGCGCGTCGTGTCTATCCATGATGCCACAAATCTGTGACCATTAAAATGTTACTAAAGCACATCATATCCACTGTTTAACTAACTAACATTCACATTTTTATATGGGTAAGTGATTAATCATTTTTTAATAAAAGCAGGAAAGAATTTAGTTACACATTTGACAACAGCGATAGCAACTTTTGTTTATTTTAGAAAGCAGATATTAAAAGAGAATAATAGGAGAAGAAAATCAACAAACGCAGAAACTAATATTCAAACGAATCACAGAAAATAATAAATCAAAACTATTTATTAAAATATAAGTAGTCCCTGAGTTTAAAGTCAATAAATTAAATTACAGTATGAATACTTACGGATTCCACCCTAAATCTTGCGGATTGATGTACAAGATGCCAGCCCGAGACACGGTGGCGGGCGTTGCGGTCCTCAGCGTCGCTATCTCAAACAGCAACCTCATCGACTTTGTTAGAGCTATACGCTCGTTACTTGCTAACGTTAGCACCTGTGACAATATTTATTTTAATAATGTTACTTAGCCCTATCTAAACATTACTACAAAGCTTTTGCTAAGAGTAATGAGAGAAGTAGATATGAAATTGAGAGAGGTAGATATATGAAAATTAAGTGCAAGGCGTGATTTGATCTTTCAGTTTTATTTCAGTCCTCCTCGAGCTGAAATGAAACTGAAACCAAAGACCGTTCAGCTGTTTTTTTACGTGAATTAAAATTTTCTTAATTTTAACGCCCAACTGTAACTGCCTTCATAACATTATACTCGCTTCATAACATTTACTTTAACACTATTTTGAGTGCGTATGAGTTTTCAGCTCAGTCAGTCTTGGACAACGAATTTAAAGTTATTTAATTTTCAAATCCGTTGTTGAAGTAACTGAATAATATAATTTGTACTGTTCACCACATAATATATCTGAAGTAAGTGAACAGAGAACTGAAACACAAAAGGATGAAACGAAAAAAAAATTATTATGCATATGTTTTGACTTAAATTAACGGCCTGTCCGTCTTAAATTCGGTTTAGGTAATGCGCACAGGGAGAAGATGAAAAATCGTCTAACCTTATTGTCATCCATCAAAGTGTTCAAGCTCTCGATCCACATGGGATCAATATCGCCGTCGAGCACTATCCACTTGGGACCGTCACCCGGCATGTTCGCCATGTCCCGCATGATGGTGGAGAACAGACCATCCTTCCACTCCCTAGTTGCTGGGTTGATTATACCTGTCAAATACCAATTGACATTGATTGAGTTGTCATATTGGTACCATGATTTTTAAACGAAAAGGGTAAAGCCAAATTGCACCTTTAGAATTAGACACCTACTTATTTCGAAATTCTATGTAGAGGTCTAAAAGTACCTCTTATGAAATTTTCAAATTTGCTTTTCGGCTTTGGGTCCATCTTCATCTTCATCGATTCATCCACTCTTATTGAAACAGGCCTTATATGCCGTAGTTAGGGACAAACTTACACTTTATAAACCTAAAATATTTTGTTTTTTTCTAAATATAACTTTAATAGCTTTCTAAAATTCCGAAGGTACGAAATTGGAATATCATTTGAAATGGTGCCCTAATTGGTATAAAATTGTTTTGTTATTTGATCACTGCTTGGTCCACAAATATAATGATTGTTACCTTCATTGGTTGGCTTGGGTTATTTCGATTAAAATTGACATAATTGCTGGAGTAACACACTACTAATCTTGCTAGTGATCAGATTTAGCGTGAATTCCGCGAAACTTATGTATTGAAACCAGGTAATTCAAGCATGGCTAGTTATAATATTTTGTATAGATATCACAGAGATAGTTTATTTCATTATGTTTGTTTATTTTAGTAATGTTTAGTTCAAAAAATTCGTAACCTACCGAACAACTCGTCATTTGTGACAGCTTTTGGATCAAGATCGTTGTAATACGGTTTCATTTTCAGCATTTGGTATGTTTTGTTGAGGCACTGCCAAACCATAGATTTGCCGGTGCCCGCAAAGCCGTTGATGAACACAGAGTGCCGTACGGCAAATAGTTCTACTAGTTGGACCATCTAAAAAACATAACGAGAGTATCAATACATATACAGGGTGTAATTAGAACGCTAGCAAAAACGAATACAGGGGGTAGTACTGATGATTACTGATAAGATACCACAAAAAAGGTGGCAAATTTAAAAATTCTATATTTTTAAAAGTTTGCAATGTATTGCAAATAAAATACCTGACTGACGATAGAGATCAACGAACGTTGTGTAGATGTATCTCGGGGTCAATGCCACGTTGTAGGCGAGAAATTGACCTTGAGTTTTGCACGCTGTACATTACAGGTTTGAAGTATCTATACTAATAAATAAAATTGGAGTGTCTGTCTGTAATTTCGAAATAACTACCGCATATTAAGGTCATATGGTTATTTGAACGATACTATAACTGAATCACACGTTTTTAAAATTTTTGTCTGTCTGTCTGTCTGTCTGTCTGTCTGTCTGTCTGTCTGTCTGTCTGTCTGTCTGTCTGTCTGTCTGTCTGTCTGTCTGTCTGTCTGTCTGTCTGTCTGTCTGTCTGTCTGTCTGTCTGTCTGTCTGTCTGTCTGTCTGTCTGTCTGTCTGTCTGTCTGTCTGTCTGTCTGTCTGTCTGTCTGTCTGTCTGTCTGTCTGTCTGTCTGTCTGTCTGTCTGTCTGTCTGTCTGTCTGTCTGTCTGTCTGTCTGTCTGTCTGTCTGTCTGTCTGTCTGTCTGTCTGTCTGTCTGTCTGTCTGTCTGTCTGTCTGTCTGTCTGTCTGTCTGTCTGTCTGTCTGTCTGTCTGTCTGTCTGTCTGTCTGTCTGTTTGAAAATGCTAATCTTGGGAACGGCTGAACCGATGTTGACGGGATTTTCACAGACAAGTAGAGAATTGACCAGGGAGTAACATAGGCTACTTTTTTAACCGACTTTCAAAAAGGGAGTTGTGTTTTTCTACCTATGTACACCGAAATCTCCGAGATTTCTGAACCGATTTGCGTCATTTCTTTTTTAATCGATAGAGGAACTTTACGATATTGTTTCATAAAAAATTTGGAGTCCAACTCCTCAATCCTGATGCTGCAGGGGATCTGACCAATCCACGCGGGCGAAGCTGCGGGCAACAGCTAGTACTAAATAATATAAACAATTTATGAATTTGTAATGATTCTGGCAAAATTGTACAGATAAATCTAACCTTCAAAATGAATCCCGGTTCAGGCTGAAGTTTCATAGATATAGCTCCTTCCACCAATTGCTTTTCAAAATCGAAATCTCTCTTTCTGGGTACGTCTAAAGCGGGGAACAAATCTCCTATCAAGCCCATGAATACTGGCATATCATCTGTTACTATCTTAGGTATGTTGAAATCTCTTAACGCTCTCATTAATACTTGATCTTCTGGTCTTAAACGATCGCCTCTCTATGAAAATACAAATGATTTCGTTAAATGTATATGGTATAAATAATTCTATTAGCCTAAAAATCCGGATTTCAACTTTGCATGCACCACAGCATCTTTAAAAATCTGACGAACTCATAACAACAGAAATAGTAGAAGAAAATGTTACCTTCAAAGAGCCAGCGACAACAAGCACAGATTTGATCGCTCTCAAGCCCCAATCATAATGATCTTGCTTGGACAGCAATTCCTTACACAGGGTGTACAGCGTGATGAACTTGCGTGCAAGTAGACGTGCGTCCTGGAAGCCTTCTGCCACTAACATGATTTCGCAAATCAGCTCGAAATCTGGTACTACCATTGCACAAGGCCTGAAGAATATGTCAAGTTAATTAAGAAATTTATCATATCTGGTAACATAACCTAACGATAATACCTCTTTCAAGTTCTACTCTAATAGAAAAAAGAAAACGTCCTAATCGGTTATCACTAAAATATGGTGCCGCAATGGTATTGCAGATAGATACGTGCCATACTTTTCAGGCTTCGAATTATCTCCAGACAATTTGAAGTTTGTTGTTGTAAGAACAGTTTTAAATAAAGGATTTCTGGGGATCTACTTACAGCATACACTAACCATAAGATCAACGTGTTATATCTAAGCTCTTTACTCCTTTTTTTAATCAGTCCTTTGGCCAGTAGTATCTACTTATCTTTTAAGTTGAACAATGTGAGGTTGTAGTATTAGTTGGGCTAGATTATAGTTTGTACACTTACCTAAATAGAGCCTTTAGGTTTTCAGGCAACTCAGTCCTCCCTGCGTATCCAGGGTTCATCGTGATAAACATTCCAATAGTGGGAATTAGAGTAATAAACTCTCCCATAAAGTCAAATTTCTTCTTCTTCGCCTTAATGGCGTCGAGGACACTTTTTACTTGCACTGACACTACGGACAGTACTTCGACTGAGATCCGATTGAACTCATCAAAGCATCCCCAAGCGCCAGTTTGGGCCAATCCTATAATTTTAAAAATTATTTAAAGAAGGCAGCAATAGATCAGGTGACTGTATTTTTTGCAAAGATGACATTATAACTGGATTGATCCTTGAATATAGATTTGACTTCGTGCTGAGAAATGTACGGTTCAGTTGTTCATAAAATGGTAAAATGTACATACTTACCATCAGCAAGTGCGTACGCTAAATTGGAGAACATCGAGAAATTCGTTGTACACTACACAGAGAAAAATTAATAGACTATGGTGATTTTAATAAAGTGCGACCTACAGATAGAAAAAATACAAACCTTTGTAAATATTCCCGCAAGACTTGTAGTCCATTTGTTCGGAGCAGTTGAACACGTAGACCATGATACCCAAAGCTCTGCCCAAATCCTTTGTAGTTTCCGTCTTACCCGTCCCAGCAGGTCCCGCGGGAGCTCCACCCATTACCAAATGGAGACTCTACAATGAAGCATATCCACTACCCGTGCTTAAACTCCAAGATAGTTTTCGTGATAAAAATAGTGTTAGTAAAATTAGAGCTTTTAAAGTGTACTACAAAAAAAATTAAGAGGAAGCAAATAGGTACAATATTCTAAGAGTAATAGAAACTGCGCATTATGCTTTTAAGACCAGTGACATTGCAATGACTTAAAGAAGTGACGTATCACTACAAAGAGACAGTGCACAGTTATCAACTGAATCAACTTGCAATTAACGTCTATTTCAAATCCACACTATAACTTGCTGTAATTTAGGAGATAGGTACCACTTTGTTTTTTATGCTCGTTAAGTCTACCAATATTATCATTGAAGTGAACATACCTGTGTGAGGGTTATGTAGCACCTGTCTGTCAATGGCGTAATTACAAGGCGTGGTGTGTTGCCCAAGTATTCATAGTCGTACAGAAATTGGGCGTCGCAAATATTGGCAAAACAATTGTTCAACTTAAAGTCCCATCGGTGCCTAAATAAGACAAAATCTATGAAAATGACAATTACATCAAATTATTAAAATCAAGAGATATACTTATACCAAAAATATGAAACTAAAAATGTTCAACTTCCTTTCTCAATATGGGGTTATTCAAGCAGATAAAGAAATTCTGCGTTAGCAAACAACGTATTTAATTATATTAAACTGGGCTTTCGATTTTGCAATGTACTGCATAAATAAGTTTATAAGCCACAAAATTCATTTCATTTCATGAACTGTGTTCTACAGGCACTTACCTCAATTGACTTTGCCACTGGAAAGCAGCGGAAGTTTCCACTTTAGCAACAATAAGTTTAGCTACAACATCTCTTGAATGTACGTCGATGGTGCAAATGGTCATAATCTTCTGACGATCGCCAACAGTCAAATCACCCAGCAGTAATACAATCAATGCATTGAGCTGAGCAATTTGTTTCTTCTGGTAATCTTTGAGAGCGTTTTCGTAACCTGTTTATTGTTCAACATTTATTATTATAGTGTCTGTTAAGAATCTCTTCCTAACATTCAAATTCACCGTGGTTAAAAAATTTAAAACACTTCAATAGAGAACTAAACTAACACCGGTACGTCAAAATGCATGTTTGTTTCTCAATTATTCATATTTTTTATTTTATTTTATCTAATCTCCAAACTCTACGTGTTCAATATATCCCAAAGTATCGTTTACCTTCAACAAAATTTTGAGATCTATTTTATTTTTACTAAAATTCCTAACTCTGTACATAGTTGCCAAGTTCTCAAGCACACTAGCAAATGAATCCATAAGTTCCTTTCTTTACCTTCTTCAAGTTTCTCAAAGGCCTGGTTGGTCTCCGTAGTCCACCAGATCTGAGTACCGACCAAAGCTGGCTGAGCTGGCCAATCGAACACCCACTCGTCACGAGGCTTGTCCTCATAAGACTTTACACTGTGCTCGAATATATCACGTAATGTGTAGCGCATGCAGTCTGTAACTCGGTTCAGCCATATTTCAACCTGAACCAAATAATATTCTTCTAAGCATTCCCATTACATAAAACAGCTTTCTCGCATAAATACAAGAATACTAGGCCCCCCTCGCCCGGAAAAGGTTTTCTTTACCATAAGATAGATGTAGGTTGGAGTCATCAAACTGCACCAATGTGAATTAGAAGCTTACATTGTAGTATGTGACCCACGGCACTTGAACACATATAATGTAATGCACATAGAATAAGTGAGTTCAGTATCATTAAAGCAAGCGAACCACCAACAAGTCTTTGATTGGGCCTCCAACATTACATGGCGACCCTGCCAGTCGGTGTGCGCGCGCCTCCACCCACGGCACTTGAACACATATAATGTAATGCACATAGAATAAGTGAGTTCAGTATCATTAAAGCAAGCGAACCACCAAAGTCTTTGATTGGGCCTCCAACATTACAACATATTATTTATCTCACAACATGCGGGTTTACGATTATTCCAGAGTGATTGAAAATTTCAAGTTTTATAAAAAATTCTATGATGCTATATTCGTCACTTGGTATCGTTTCGCCCACACGATTTTATTTTTGATTAGTAGTTCTTTTAGTGGTTTATTTATGTATGCGGTACCTATCATATCAAATTTAAATTTATTGTAACTGCAAAATGTCGAGGATGCATAATATGAGCTTATTTCAAAATAAGCGGAAAGATAATAATTATTATTATTTATGTCTATAGACTTTATTATTGGCTTACCTTCCCTGAGCAATCGCAACACGGAGCCTTAAATGGTACGTGTTCTTCGTTCTCCTTAGATATCATCTCAAATGCATGCTTACTACCCGGCTTCACGAACACCAGTTTAGCCAAGTTGTCATACAATTTAGATAAATGCCGACACACTGCGGGCGGATTGTTTCCGTTGGACAAAATGTCTAAAATTAGATTGATAAGATAAAGATTTTCTTAAGAAAAGCCTGAAAAGTTGTTTGCATAACATATTAGGTTCCATCGGTCGTCCTAGAAATCATTAAATAAAATTTTCAACTTTACATCTAGCTGATCGTATTTTTTTATCGGCTGGGTTTAGGGCAGCTAGGCTACTTACTCTATTGCTAAAATGATATGTTGCTGCCGACAACTGACATGTAATATTAATTTTTATTGTATTACCTTCAGTCGAAGTTCGGTACCAAGAGCACAGAAAGCCATTAAACTTAACAAGTTGCATGAAACTGAACACGGAAGAAAGGTGTATTTTGATTCCAAAAGAAAGCAATAATGTAATAATTACCTAGCAAATCTGCCGAAGATACGAAGTAAAACCGTGGATACGCCAAGCGTTTTGTCTCCAAATAATCGTTTAGAGCTTTCTCGCACAGATTAAGCGCTGTCATTAATTCTTCTAGTTTATTTAGCAGCCCAGGCTTATTCGTAGCTTCAATGACATTGGGGGTAACTGCTATGTCTTTTAATAATTCCTTGAAAAATTCATTGAATTATAATTAAATTTCCATTATCATTGACTATTTCTGATTAGCTGTACCTACTTACCTTGAAAGTCTTATCAACATTATCAAATCTCTTAGAATCTTCAGGTAATTGAGATCGTATGTCATCAGAGCCAACAAATATACTCTCCAAGTACTGCCATTTACGTTGCACTTCGAACCATAGCGCAATAACCGCATCTGCGGTGCCAAGCTTCTTCTGCCACGCCGTTACTTCTTCTTCGTAGAAGGCGATAAACTTTGACGACATCATGGTTTGGACTTGGTTCTTGAAAACGAATTGGGGACTTCTTAATATTATTTATTTCCTAGTTTCTCCTAAATTATCCTCCAAACACAATCGGTCTTACCATAAAAACTCTAGGCGTGGTTTAAAGTGACGTAAACTACGCCTAAATTTTATGTGACAAGACCGAAGGAGTTTTAGAAAACTAACGAAGGACCGATTTCTCAATCAACAAACAAAGTTTAGTAGATTTAGTAGAATACAAATTCAGGTAGTTTTTGTGATGATTGATAAATCTGTGGTGCATTGCATGATACTCAGATACTAACTCAACCGAACAGAATGTGTTTGAAACGAGCATCTAAGTGCATAATTGCCTATTATCAAAATTTCTTTCTCATAATGTCCTTTTTGTCATTTCTCAGAATATCTTTTGCAAGTATGAACTCCCATCATTATAACTTGGGCAATTGTGCATTGTACTAAAACATTATTTTAGAGCACATTATATGTATATAAATACCTGATTATCTTCAAGAACCTCAACAAGCTCTTCACTCGCTTTAGGCAACTTAACACCAGTCCTATCATGGGTTGTATACTCGAATTCCATGACAGCCCATGTTGCCTCCAACTCCCTAAAATTAATGTACCTAAGTGTTAATTTGGTTTATAACTTTAAAATCTTTGGTATTTGTTACTTAGCAGTTCATTGATGCTGTAGTTAATGTAAATGTAATTTTACTTTAAAACCACCATTTTTTTTATAAATCTTTATTTCATTGGAATCGTTTCTATCATCAATTTATTATTTTAAGCGTGGTGTCTTACTTGAGAGTTTTCTCCATTGCAGCTTCCTTAACAGACTTATCAACAATTGTCTTGACTTCTTCCTCATATTTGTGGAGGTTTAGCGCCAGTAAGTCTGCTAGTGTTGTATCATCAGTGATATTAAACTTGACCTACAAACATTCCGTTTATCTTAACTACGAATATTATAAGATAAAATTTTTGGCCTTATTTCAGTACTAGCTGATGCCCGCGACTTCGTTCGCGTGAAAGTAGTTTTTTAAAAATCCCGTGGGAACTCTTTAATTTTCCGGGATAAAAAGTAGCCTATGTGCTAATCCAGAGTATAATCTATCTCTATTCTAAATTTCAGCCCAATCCGTCCAGTAGTTTTTGCGTGAAGGAGTAACAAACATACACACACACACACACACACACACACACACACACACACACACACACACACACACACACACACACACACACACACATACAAACTTTCGCCTTTATAATATTAGTGTGAAGTGTGATTGACCTTTTCTTACCTGCTTCATTGAGTTTTTTGATGTTGCCTTATCTTTCTACACTACAATTACATATTATTGACATTATATTATATTAATTTAAATTTTATTACTTATTTTAACTATGGAATATATAACTATTTACAAAATGTATTCTGATAAGATCAATGTGTGATTCAGTGAATTTGATTGCAGTTTTCCTGTCGCAGGAGCTATTTGCAGTCCGGCGTCTTTTATTTCTTGCAAGGTATACGATCTGTTCAGCTTTGCAAACTTATTACTATGTTGCATTGTGCATTCCTGCAACTTTGGTCTTCTAAAGTCTTGCAATTGAAGATATCTTTTATAGTCTGTATTAGTTGCTTCTTTTTCATTTTCCCCTTCATCAATTGTCACGTTATCATCTAATGTGTTAGCTAAATCTTCTAATGATTTGAATTCGTCTAAAATTTCAGTGAAAGATACTCGACTTTGCAGGTTGTGTTTTATTGAAAATGGCTTGGTACAACGATGATTTGTTTCGATGGTCATGATGAATGAATGTGCAGCTTTCTACATGCAAAATGACATGAATATGTTAGCAAACTATTGTGCAAAGTAAAGAAAACATGATGAGTGGGTAAAAGTATACAACATTTAAATACTCTCTATATGTGGTATCATAGTTTCGAAACGTATAAATCGATTCTAAGTATTTTTTCATTAAAAAGTTATTAAGATGATTCAAATAAATACTTAAACAAAATCCAGAATCCAGAATCAGTTCTAACACTTTGACGATATAGAAGCTACGATGCCAGCATATTATATCAAGTATATATCCCTCGTATTTTTGCGACGGAGATTAATAAATAAATAAGTATAATAACACTTACTTTGGTAGCCATCATCAACTCTACCCAATGTCTGTCTTTGATGGCAGGATTCTGTAGATCAGTCACAGCACGCAGTGAAGTCATCAAGTTTTTAATTGTTGCTTCTATTGTGAGATAGGGTTCCCTAAAATTTGTTACCAAGATTTTAAAGCGATTTATGAAAGAATTTTAGATTATTGTGATCAATATACGTTTTATAACTCTTGGACGGGTTTTTAACTTTAGAATATTATCGGGATTCAGCGAAGGCTTTCATTACATATTATATCGCGGCATATTTAGGTCACAGACAAATCCCTGTTTATTTATTTATCTTTATTATGTGCATTTCTATTAGTAGCCCTATCTAGACATGATTTTTGATGAAGAACTTTACCATGTCCTCATTTCCTTATCCAACTGTCGGAGATCTTTTGTAAAGCGTTTGCACTCCTGATCCATACCATCAGCATCAATCTTCTTCCATGGTGATTTCTTCCAGAATTCTATCGTACCCATTACCAGATTATAGTAATCCCAAAGTTGCTACAATACATTAAAAAATATGATTTTAAGCTTGTTTCGTGGTTGGTGATAAGTGATAACGAGTGAAATATTGGCAGTTAAAAACACCAAATTAATCGTAGTATGTTCCCGTTATCTAAAATATTAAATTAAACGATTTTTCTGAAACTTTATCAATATCTACATTTATAAGGAGAAACTGACTGATTAATCGACATATGAGATGTACGAAAGAATTTTGTAAATTCCTCTTGAGTGAAGACGAGGCGAGTCAGCTAGGTAGAAACTTTTTTTTATATATAATGAATGTGTCCTAGCTGTGGTCTGTGAGGATGTATGAAGTGCAAGTGCCTACCTACTCTAGCTCAACGTGGAGTGAATATGTTGGTTTTCTCTCTGAAGAATAAAATGTGTAACGAAAAAAATTAATTAAAAAATAATGAATTAAATGGTTAGTAAAAATTTTACTAGCAGGCTGACATGAGCAGATATAAAATGTGGAAATGATGATCTTTGGAACAAATACCTAGCAATTGTATGTATTAAGCGCAGTAAATACGTACGCAGTAAATACTCAAATGGGTGGATAAATAAAAGAAAGGACCCGTGCCAAATGATTTTTATAATAATTTTACCTTCGCTAGCTTTAATTCACGTCTACACTGCTTGAGATTCTTCTCATCCGGAGGTTGTATGTCAAATAGACTGCTAGATTTCTTCAAAGTTTTAACTATGTCTTCAAACTGTCCGAGCTCTTGATTAATTTTGTCTATTTGTCTGTAAGGTTCTTTGCATCTTTCATAGAATACCTACATAAGATACGAAAAAATTAAGCAGTTCTTAATAGTGCAGATAATAAGAGTTAGAGCATTCAAAGGTTTATTTGTTTTTTTTTTTTTGGTGGTCTTATTTTTCCGCGAGTTGTCGTGAGATGCAAAGCGTCTCACGCATTGTGCTCCATCATACTATCATTAATAATGCTGCTTAGTCAATGCGGTGCATTTCGTCGCCGCACTAGAGTAACTTTTTGCAAATGAGGTCTAAGTCTCAAAAAAAAAATAATACTATTATTATCAGCTGAGAATAAAACTCACATCCTTTAATCCAAACTGATCCCTGTACATGTTGATGCGTAGATTGACAAGCGCGACCCGTTTGGCTATAAGGGCAGCCTGTGCAGCCTGCATTGGTGCTACTTCGTTCTTCATCACCGTCGCTAACTTCACGAGGTTGCGCCACTTCTCCGGAAGTATGTCCAACTGGTTGAAAGAAAAGCCTTATTTATGTATTTATATTTATACAAAAGGGCAAAGAAGACATGAACAACCAAATCGTTGGAGCTTTACTATTTATATCGTTGGATAATGATACTTTGCATATGGGTTTTGAATTTATAACGCACTCCCACTAGGAAATCGTTAACCTAATTTTGGCGAAAAGTAGGGATAGCTTGCACTCTGGAGACATAATATATTGATTATACTTTTATTTATCCTAAGAAACCAAGATGAGACAAGGATTACTTGGATGTGAACTGAATTAACTTTTCAAAGGTATATAAAACACCCAGTCACTCGTTCCTGATGTTTTTCAGTGGACTTTATCCGTGTCTCCCACAATCCTCCAAAATTTGGAGTGTGTGGTGGATAAATGCCAGCCAAGATAACCTTGGACAGCTTAATCACTTACTGCTGTCAAATAGATTGTTCGTTGTTGTTCTGATACAACAAACAAATTCCTTTTGAAGTATCGTGTCCTCTTTACTTTGTAGTTCGGATGCTGATTGGACGTAATCAACACAAGTGCGTTAAAATTGTCAAGTAATCTTCGTTCTTGCCGGAAGAAACTGTCCCATTAGATGATATAATACTTATCTAACTTCTTCGCTTATTTTTATACGTATATAACATATATACGTATAACATAAGAATAAACAAGAAAGGGCTACTTTTTTGATTAGTAGCAGTACGAGCAGTACGAGGCTGCAAGTTCATTAAGACTTATACCGTCAAAAATACTAAATTTATGATCCTTACCAATGTATATACTGAATATTGATGATCATCCGAGTACTTCTGTGGTCCAAATGAAGGCATAAAGTATAAAATATAATTATGTGTTATTTCATATTTTATATATTTTTAGAAGGCATTGATGCTAATTTTGATGACCTCTCTGACGCAGGGTGAAAGCTCTGGTCTTATAAATGGGAGCCCCAAGGTTCGATTCCTAGTAAGATTAAATTAGAAATTTATGAAATCTTGCTCTGATCTGTTATGAGCTGTAACCACCCCACCAGGATAGCCGTGCTACCAGGTAGTTTAGCATTCCAGTACGATACGGCGTAGAAACCAATAAATGGTAAGGGTTTGATAAAAAACTGCCATAACCCTTCCAAAAAGGCCTATTTCCATCTTTGACTGCATCATTACTTTCACGACAAAAAATAGCAGTCAAGAGCTAACTTATCATAAAAATAATAAAAAAAATCTTTACCATCATCAAATCTCATATCTTTAATCATCAAAGTTTACCTGTTCATAAGTCTCCTCAGGGAATTCAACACCGTATTCCTTGAGGACGTAGATAATGTCTCGTAGTGGCTCGAACATCATTTCAGTACCAGCGTCAGCCTTAGCCTTCACTTCATTGAGAACGCCCATGATTTTCAACAGACCTTCATAATCATCCTCTCCTAACTCGACAGTCAACTCTTTTGTAGCGTAGGCAATGAATTTCTCTAAATCGTCTAAGCTGTAAACATCGCATGCTACATTTATTTAAATTGCGGATCAAAGAACATTATTTGGAGAATCTACGCCTATACTGTTTGATACCTTACCTTTAATTAATTACCTTTGGAAATAAGAGAACTTATAACGTAAATAAAATACAAGGCCTTAAAAAGAAATTATTTGAATATTTAACTAAGAATATTTTTTAAAGTGTTGATGAATATCTAAGGTGACATTTTTGTTTTTATTTTGTTTTTTTTTATGTAATCTTGTAATATTTTTAAGACCTGTAATATTTTTTTAATACTAAGTATTCAGAATTGTAAATTCCTTTTATTGTATAACTTCATTTATTTCAAACAAGCGAAAATTTTACTTTTAATTTAATTTGTCTATTCACTATTTTGAACACAAAATTAATGTATTTGCATGCCAGCTTGGCGTGATACAGCTGGACTATTTCTATAATTAGACCTGTAAAACCTGTATCAGCAAATAAATAAATTGATTGATTGATTGATTGATTGATACGAACAAAACTAACTTAATTGGCTAATTAGAACAGAGTGATAATCCTTTTTACATTTTTTTCTACGGTGAAGGTCAGCGCCAATTTGAATCCTACTAATTTGATTTGTATTTGTAGCAACAGAATTAAAATCATTGTTTAACTTCGCTGAACCATCACTCAAGTTCAATGCTTGAATCAATCATTGATTTGCAGCTTTTTTAAAATTTGAAATATTTTGTCTGTCTCATCAGTTACATTATCCAAAAAAATAAAATTATCTACACAATTTTTATAAACTCCGGAGAACGAATAACTCTAACAAAGCTTCTGATTAATAAATCGACACTAAAAATACACTTAAAACTTATTTTCAAAACAAATAATTAGAAACACACCTCGTCTGCACATGGTCCTTAAGATTCTGCTTGTAAAGATTACTCCACTTGCAAATGATGTTCATGATCGCCTGGTTTAGTCGCTTTAAATCGAGTTTTAGCCAACCGTTGCAGAGGTATTCACTAGGTAAGCTTGATACCTCATTGTATAACTCATTGTATTTGTCGATCTACAAATTTTATTACTAAAATATAAAAACCTTATAAATGAAACACAAAAAATGTTTCTACCTATATCCGCTATGGACTTTGAAACCATCCAATCATTGTACTTCAAATCAGTTTCATTAGAAACGCAATAATGCGAAGATGGGTTTTTGACCACTAAAATAATGCATTAGGCACATTCTTTTCTTAGCGTAGTAGCATCCGCTAGTAACAAATAAACGAGGAATAAGCTCAAACGAATAATATTTTTCTCCCAAGTTGATTTAAAATAGGTCCTGGTAGTAATCAACTAGATGTTAATAAAATATACAAAAGACCAATATAAATTCAAATAGAGTCAGGAAATGATGCCTTAAATGTTTAAAATATTATGGTTTTTCAATGTGAGGCTAACGCGTCGGTCTTATGTGTCGTTTTACGAAACGGATATCTATAAATATCTACCTCGAGTTGGTATTGTTCAAGTGTTGGTTTGGCTTCAGGCGGATCACTACCGTTCTCAAAACGATACTTATCAAACTCCTCAGGAGGAATAACGCGTCCATACTTCATGAAACCCGCCAACACTTCTTGTCTGTCCTCGAGCCATAAATGCGCATATGTTTCATATTTCTGTAAAAAGCAATAATTTCTAGTTTTTATAAGTTCTAAGATTTTCAGAGTTGCTACCAAGTGCATCACTAAGCAACAGATGATACGCAATAACTTAAAATCTCGTACATCGACAAGAAGTTTTACTACCTCTAACGTTACAATTAAGTTAATGGGTCGTAAAATTTTAACATAGGCTATTATTGTAGGAGTGAATCAACAATTTCCTGAAAAGTAGACAATGAATTGGTAGTTCCTCTGGTGCTTTGTTTATGGGTGGCGGTAATCACTTAAAATCAGGTGACCCATCTGCTCGTTTGCTCTCTATTGATATTAAAAAAGATCTAGTTGTTTTGTCACATCAGACTAAATCTGACAGTGATACCTAAAGTCTGCATAATTTTTGAACTATCTTGAATTTGAAAATATTAACTCTCATTTTTTCTTGCAAAGTTCAAAAAATATTGGTACATACCTCGGCATATTGTACTACATCGTTGATACTATTTTCAACTCTTTTTAGTATTTCGTGGTACAGATCGATCATTGCATTTTCATTTTTTAAATCATCTGCAAAACATTTGACCAGGGTAAGGTAACAGGCATTTCAACCTCGTGGAATGTATAGCTCTACACAGCATAAATATTTGCTATTTGGATTGACTTATTGTTAGAAATCTGATTATTTAGACTAAGTGTAGTTTAATATAGGAGACATGCGAGAATGAGAAAAATATCGTTGGACTTTTCGGTGCCGAGCGAAAATATTATAGCTTGATGTTTTCCTAAATTAAAAAATTTAATGCTCTGTCACTCGCTGTCGCCATTCAAGTCCACTTAGCTCCAAATAACCGTATTTCCATTCAAATTAGTCTTACTTTCTTTGCTGTATTGATTACCTTCATAAGTAGCAATCGGCACGATTGGATCAATTCTTGGAAATAATGTTGCTTGTAGAAACATATCCTTCATCATTTCTCGCAGAGTGTCATACAGACCATCAATGTCGTCAAGATCCAGTGACGGAGAGAAATATATATCTGTATTAATATAAAAAGGATAACATTTTAAAAACCTCCGTCATGAGGCATCTTTAGCTCCAGATTAGGTAAACTGAAGTTACATGCGCCCAAACACAATATCTCAACGACAACGTTCAATTCTATCTTCTTTTGAGAAACTGAATGAATCAAAGATAAATAAGTACATCAAATTGGTTGTTTATTTAAGCCTGGTCACGGTTTTTTATACACTAAAGATTAAAAAAATGAGAAATAGAAAAGTTTGAACTAAGAACACTCATTGTGTAATCCATGCCAAGCCAATGCGTACTTGTCACCTCCATGCAAAATCCATAATAAGATTCTGTTCTCTATCAGAAGACTGCAAAAAAATATGGCAAACTAAAATCCGAGATCATAATAATGTTAAACAAAGAAACTAAATACATTGAAATCGTACGATCCGTTTGGAAGATATGATGCCACATTAAAAAAGGAGCATTCAAAATCAAATCTCTGTGTTTTTGCATCTGATGTTACTATACTCGTACTACTTACCAGGATCTCTAAGTTCAGCAATAACTTCCATGAAAGCCATTCTCGGGCCTTTCTCCAAGTCAGTTTGTTTCTCGAATAGATCTAGACTTGATTGAACTGCTTTCATTATTTGCGCTGATACCTAAACATACCACAAGAATAAAATATATACAATTCATAAAATTGACAGTCATCATCCGTATGTATCTGACTGGTACTGCAAGACAATGATGTTGAGTACAAACTTACCAGTGAATCAACGTACTCTACGTAGGCAGGCCATCTCTCAGCGCGGAACGCTTCTATCTCCATCTCACGTCGTTCTTCTTCGATATCCGCCAGCTCTTCGGGGTCCAACTCTTCTTCTTCTTCTACTGGTGAGTCAACTTCCTCACCTGTATGAAAAAGCTCTTTACAAAAAACTTGCAACTGAGTGCAGGAACATATGTTAATACTTATGGCCGTCCCAATAAACGCCGATTTATTTTATAATTTTTGTTGTATGCATAAAATATCAAATACCTATATCGTTTAGACATTAAATTCAATACGGCGATCAGTAAACTACCTGCATCTCTTAATGCCTGTCTCTCTCTTTTTTCCGCTTCCTTGGCTTCTCGTTTAAGCCTCCTCTTCTCTCTTCTCTCAAACTTGGCCTGCGTCAACTCGGCTTTTTCTATCTCTCTCTGTTCCCTAGCGATACGCTTAGCCTCTTTTGCTTCCATCATTTGCTGGAGCTTAAGTCTTCTCGCTTCTTTCTCGTCTTCATCAAGCGCATCTTCGTCCACTTCTTCCAGTTCTTCTTCTTCCTCATCAGACTGTAATTATTGCACTTCCATAAACTATCTACTGAATACAAATTTCTGTAAAATTTAAGCTCAACTTAAGTTGTGAGTCTCATTAAAATTTTCTTTTCTTTTTTTAAGAACAGTTGGTACAGTACTAAAGTACAGTAATAAAATTATTTTAGTGGTGGAGTTATATTGATCAGCTGGGTTGGTTAAATTTATTTAACCTTCCTAATAAATTACAATATCAATAGACCTCAACTTACCTCTTCGTCATCTTGGATGTTGAAAAACAACTTGTAATTATCTTTCAATATATTTTGAAACTCAGCATGACTATCTGCGATTTTCTTACTCCTATAAATATTAAATATTTATGATGAATATCATTTATGATAATTTATCTAGAATTTTCTTTTATCTGCTTGATTTTCATTATATTTTATCTATAAATTATTATCGTTCGTTAATTTTTTTTTCTTCTACCAAGGGATGTTTATTCAATCTTTGAATTGACAAACTGATCAATAAATTTGACATTTTAATAGAATTTCAATATGAAAACTGTCATCACGTCAAATTTATTCCTCACATAGAGATAGTATATAAACAATAGAGGTAGTCATAGGTTGTTGCCGCTCTTGTACATCCATTTGTCAACTAGATATTGTTATCTCGGTCTATTTCAGGGAACCTCCGTTCGGGTAAAAGCGATAGCTCATATAAGTCTGGCAACAACGCACTGTATGTGTAACTGGTGACAGTAGTTGTCAGCATTTGGAGACAAAACATTGGGATTTGATGCAGCGTTTTTATAAAATTTTAAAAATCACAAAAGTCTGGGTTAAAATTAAGATAAAAACTAAAAACCAAATGTGTGACGCTGTGTTTTGTGCCTCCAGATATAAGAAAGAAGGCGTCCAAGTTCCTGAATTGCCTTTTCATAGGTAAGTCTTTAATAACTATTTCATCGATACCAACCGCAACTTTTATTCCGAAAATCGCTAAAAATTAAAGATTTACATGTTATAAGTGTAATTATCTCGTGTAATACTGACAAAAATCACGTTTTACAGCGCAATTTAATTTTAATTTATGAATTATTTTAGGCATCATTTGTAGTGATGTGTACACACTTTATCGATAAAATCAAATTTGTCTTTTATCGTATAAATAACATTTGCTTACTTTTGTAGATTTCCAAAATGTCCCGAAATTAGAACTGCGTGGATTTGGACAATAAAACGAAAATCTGGAAGTGAAAGGTATATTCTCGTCTATGCTCCAAACATTTGGAAGAGTCTTGTTAGGTTTCTGGTTTAAAAATAAATAAATTGAAATCAGATGCAATACCAACTATATTTGAAAGATATCCTCAATAGTCAATACCATCAACCAGTAACCACTAAGCTCTTTCAAATTGTATGTAGGTACTTATCTACAAATAAATATGTAGTAATGTTACACTTTTCTTTATTTGACAATAGTTAAACAAAAAAGACACCAACAATTAATTAATTTATTAATTTTTTTATTTGTACAAGTATATTTGTATAAAGTGGACAGGGAAGCACTTATCTCTATAAGAGATCTCTACCAGTAACCCTTGGCAGTGCGAGAGGTTGTAAAGGGAGTAGAATAGGTACAGCAAAGAGAGACAGTAATTATTATGGAAAAAAACTTAGTAGATATTATGTTATAATATATACTTAATTTTAAGGTTTGAGGTACAAGTGAGTTTAAATAATTTCTAAAATTAAAAATTACCTAATTGTTTTACTGATATTTTTTTTAAATTTTACTATCATCATAAAGAATTATGCATTTTTGACTAGGTAACAGCAAGACATACAATAATTTATTTAATTTCAGGTTATAAAGGACGAACGAAACAAACTTCGAGAGCTGGCTAATAATGAAACAAAAACGAAGGTTTTGAGCATTTTCCTCAGTCAGTTTTCTACGTCCAGCTCTCTATAATTTTGTTGACCTAGAATTCTTGACTTTTACTTGGCTTTTTATTTTATAATAGAGCAAGATCCCGGAAGCGCCAGACTGTATTTATGTACTTATTTTCTGAGAAACGGCCAATTTATAAGTATCAGCTGCTGCCTGCTAAAGGTACATATGTATAACATTACTCACTTTTCTTAAAGTCTGAGTGTAGATATAATATAAGTAAGTATGTTTTACAGAAGATTGTGGATAATTAATATTCAATACTGTCAGAAACTTTCCGCCACAAAAAGTAACATAATATAAAATATGCCTACGTTAAATATAGTAATAATACTAATAAATTGATTTGAATTATTTGAAAAGTGTTTCATTTTACTCTTGTTTTTACTGAATATATAATAACCATCCGCGTGAATTTATAGGTTTTTAAAAATCCCATGGGAAATCTTTAATTTTCTGGGGTAAAAAGTTGCTTACGTCAATTTCCAGGACGTAAGCTACCTATGTATCAAATTTCATATAAATCGGTACAACGGATGGGCCTTAAGAATCCCATGGGAACTCTTTGATTTTTCGGGGATAAAAGTAGCCTATGTCCGCTTCCAAGGTAACTCTGTACCTTTCATTAAAATCGGTTAAGCTGCTGGGCCGTGAAAAGATAACAGACAGATTGAGATACACTTTCGTATTTATAATATTAGTATGGAGTATATATTGCACGTGGTCAGTCGTAGTAACATAGAAAAATAATTTTGATGTAATATCGATATACCCAAATTCGCCGTCCCAACTCTAGATGGTGCACACAGTGACAAAATGACGTGCGTACACATAAATAATTGACACGCATTTTGAACTTAGTGCCTATCCATATAATCCTTCATCCAAGATTCCTCACTTAAACATTATGATGATTGAAAAATCAGCCCTAAATCAAAATAATCGCTTTTCAATCAGTCAATGATTTTTCCCCTTATTTATTTAGGGGTTTTTATACTTATCTCCATGTGAGCCCCTGTATAATCTAAGTTTATAAAAGAAAAACAAAGTTTCTAACCTAATCGAATCAACTACCTGCTATCTACAAGCTTAGTAATTTTTTTTCAGGTTACCGCTGAACCAATCTGGAATGTCGTTCATTCACTGCCAGGAGTTCCAACTTGTCCCGGTTTTCTTTGCGATTGTGCAATGGCTTATCACCCCACTTTGCAATATTCGCTAGTCCAGTACGAACATTGTTCTGCGCTGTCAATACGCGCTCTTGGAGAGTGTTGATTGCTGCGTACACTTCCGCCATCCATTCTGTAACTGAGCATTTATATTTTTTAAATAATAGTGGGTAATGCAAATTAACTGCTCAAAAAAGGAAGTTGCAAAATACAACGTCGTTGTCTCATCAAAATTGAAACTGTAAGAAAATAAAAATAAATAAAGATGCATGAAGATGATATAAATTGACTTACAATCATCATTCCAGGTAAGCTCCTCAACACCTCTACCGAGCAGATCATCGATCGCTGATATCTCTTTCTCTATAAGAGCCACTTCAGTTTCGTGACTGCCCTCTCGTATTGCGTTGTACCACGCTATAGCGCGGTTGAGGCGATTCATGTCGTACTGTAAATAGCCGTGATTGAAACAGTCAATTAATTTTGTAGCTATACTTAATTATAATTACCAACTCCATACTTCCATACTTAATATTATAAATGCGAAAGTGTGTCTGTCTGTTAGCTTTTCACGGTCCAACAGTTTAACCAATTTTGACTTTTGGTACAGAATTAGCTTATATTCCGAAGACGGACATAGACTACTTTTTATCCCGGAAAATAAAAGAATTCCAACGGGTTTTTATGTATATCCCTATTTTAGACGGCCAAATTTACGGAAAACAGATGGCTTTAATTAAAGATCATCTCTAAATACAAAAGATTTACCTGTAGTTTTTCATTTCTTGCATACAAGTCCAATCCATCCTGCGGTATTCCTTGCTTATCCAAGTATTTCATGTAGCGTATTTCGCGCAGAAGCATTACGAGCTAATGGATTAAAGCAAACACATTATTGAAATTTAATTACTCTCCTATTCAAATTTCAATGATGTATATTAGGTACAGGACCGGGTGTAAGATACTCCCTCGTGCAACCCTAATTATAAACACTATAATGTTTCACTATTATCATCTGAAGCTATCGTCTTGTTTAGATTAAGGTGACTTGTACGCGATGTACTTCAATCATACTTATACTCGCATCTAAAACCTGCTTAATCACTCTCACTCTCTATTTGCCTTGTGTTCCTCGTTAATAAGGGTCGTCACCTCTTCACTAAAATCCCTACTTCCTGTAATAATAATGCGGTAGGCTTCCAGATCATTCTATAGGTTTCTAGATTTTTCACATAAATACTTTTACAAATTGCGTGTCGATGTTACGATATTATATTATTACGAGTCAAAATCACTCACCTCAGGACTAAAGTTATTTCTTACAAACGGCGGATCTCTGTATATAAGGTTCTTAGCGAGGTAAGTTTTGCATATTGTAGGCACCGTTGCAGCCCACTGCTTAAACTGCTTATCCTCCAACTGGTTTAGATAACCCAGCATTTCGTTGTGTTTCTGTTTCAGGTACACGGCGTTGTCGCTTTCTGTGATGCTAAAGTAAAAAAAAAATACTATTAAAATTAAAAGTAATGTCAATACACATGTTTCCATTTAAAAGATAGAATTTTTTTCAATGAAATGCTAGACGAAGGTTATCATCATCATTTTCAAACAAAAAATTAGTTGCAAAGTAGGTTCACGGTACACTTTTTCAGTGACAATAATTTAATTTTACAAGTATATTGAAGTTAAAAGTAAAATATTATAGTGATACTTAATTCTTTTAAGTGAACTTATAATTAAAGATACGAGGGTTCCAAACACGCCCTGACCTGAGAAGAAACAAACAACAAATTCAACCGGGTATACTTTTAACTATCATCACCTCATCAACTTATAATCAGATTTTTTTCAAAATCCTTATCACAACAAACAATTACAATTACAAAAGTAACAATCAATTATTATATTATTCATATTTTATTGGTAATTATTTGAATTCTAAATATTTAGACTGATCAATGGTATACTATACATACGGATCTTCAAATAAAATAAATTCCTCCATTGGGGCCTGAATTCTCCTCCGTAGCTTGTGGATCCACCACAGCACACCGCTCACCGGCGGAAAATACGGATCCACCATAGGCCTCTCCCAGCTTTTTGGATTCCATTTCTGAAAGGAAAGCCCAGTTCACAATATTGGTATAATACCAAAAAAATATGTTTAATCCAATTCTCGGCCCAACTTTATAGCGTCTACATTATTTCAGTTATTTAAATAATTTCCCTAGAATATCTAATTATTTCGGTTACGGAAGATTTCCTGATTTTTCGTTTAAGATGGTTAATATTTAACTTCATTATTTTCACGTATCTAAGTACTTAGTCTGGCGAAATGACCTACGGCTGAATTTGGGTGCCATTTTACTTACCGCCATTTCTTCGTCAAATATTTCTTTAACTTGATCTAAATTCGTATGCATAAAATCCAATAATTTCGCCACCTTCGATTTTAGCTCTGCTTTTATTATAGGGCGATGGTATAGGTCTCCGATGATTTGGAAAAACTGAAAAATTCGTCTCTATTACTTTTAACTCTCTCTTTCCAAAATTAAATTGCGCAAATAAAAATTGAAAGTAGGTGTTGAAAACAAAAATTAGTAAAATTAGTGCCCGAAAGCGAATAACTTCCGAATATTGAAATTTTGAACGCTCCTTAAATTATATTACTTCTTAATAGGTGACAGACATACTTTAAAGAAGTGGTCCAAATCGTTACACTCGTCCAAACCCTGTGAAAAAAGGGCAGCAAGTTTCCTATCAACATCCTCTAGCACTCCCATGTGTTTTTCGTAATCTCGTAAGAAACTGTTATCTTCGGGATCTGCTGGATCATATGTAATGTTACCGAGATGCTGATAGTCCAACGTATAATCTTCTAACACCTACAAATTATTCAATTGGTTATTTCATTCCACCTATTCGGTGTATTGATTCCAATAGTAAATACTATATGTATATAATGTCTAATGTTTCCCTGAAACAGCTCGTCAACTCGGCGGTTACGAGAGGGTGACTGTTGACGTAGAAATCTGCAAGACTGACTACGTCACTGTCACCCATACTATGAAACTTGACTTAAAATACTGGAAAGAAAAGATATAAACAATTCGTAAGTCAAATAAACTACCAGCAATAGTCGAATTTTCAAAATCTGACCTTCAAACACTCTGTACTCAATATTTTGCCTCTAAGTCCAGAGAATTCAACTTTTTCCAACTTCAAAACCTCGACAGTGGCCGCTACAATATCTTCAATCATCTTCAACCGTTGCATATAGACGTTGAATCGCATAAACACCCGGTCGAAGTCGAAAGACCAGCGCACAGGCAACACGCCCGGAGGAAAGAATGTATGGACTTTGTCGCGATTCATTTCGTAGGTTTCGCTGTAAAGAGAACGAAAGTCTTTCGTCTTCTTTGGTTTATGGTATAGCGAAAAGTGTGATAGAAGTTGTCGTCTACATAAACCCCATAAACTCAAAAAGTAGATAATATATAGGAAAGTCTTCCAGGAATCACTAGAACCATTACTCCTTATAATTTTACAAGATTAAAGTGATATATATAGGTTAATAGTTAGTTCCATAATTTTCATCACTCTCTGCATAAAATAATAGCTTTATTTCAGAATTGATATCATTCCTAGATTGTTATCAATCTGATATATCGTTTAGCTACTTATCTACATTTAGAAACTTACATAAAATGGTTTAAAATTGCCATTGCTTTCCTTAATTTGAGTAATTGCTCATCAGCCTCTCCTTGGAATATTGAGTTCGGATCGATTGAATTAGTGCATTGCTGTATAACCAGATTGCATACTTCCCGTAGAAGTGCTAAAACAATATCAAGATAGTAAATACCCAATGTTTTATTATGCTTTAAACACGCTTGAAATCATTTCATCAATATTAGCAATCATCAAAAATAAAAAGAAATTGAAGAAACTAATATTCTTACGTATTAACTTCTCGACGCTACAGAAGTACCGTGAATTCCCCCAAAGCAGGCCTATGCAGTGGAACATGGGCCTTATCAGAGGCTTTGCGTCAAAGAAGTCCGTGCCTTCAAACGTTTCAAAGTGCGGAATCAGTGGCCTCTGGTACACATAAATATCCCGGCATTCTATGATAGCTGCAATTGCAAGAGCATACAAAATTAGCTTGTGGGCTAAAATTATTTAAAACTTACAACTATACTACTGACTCTTTGGTTACTACACATCTTCGGTGTGAGGAGATTTACAGGAGAACCAGAGTAACCGACATAAGCTCAATAGGTTGCGAACCTGATGTGGCAATGGGCAGGGCACATAGTGAAAAAAAAACTGATAAACGTCGAAATAAAAGGTGCAAATGGCGAGCTCGCGCCGAAAAGTGTAGCATTGAAAGACAACTCAAGAAAAACAGGTAAGACTCATTGCACGTTTGACGGACAATCTCGAGCGACTCGCTGGAAGTCACTGACGATCTCAAGCAAGTTGCTGGGAGCCGCTGACGATCTCAAGCGAGTCGCTAAAGAAAAGCGGCAGGACCGCATTCTGTGGAGATCCTTGAAAGAAACCTTCATCCACAGTGACTATCAGTTCAGATAAGGAGTGATATGAAGGGTTTATGCTTTGATATCTTCGTTCTATGATTAAGTAGGTAGGTATATCTTTCCCTTGCTGTGGTTTGTGGGCCAATAGGACTACTACTCACCTGCCACTACATTTGTGAGCATGGATTTGAAGCAATTGAAGTAAACGCTCCTCGTCGCTTCTAAGTAATTCGCCATCCGCTTGACTCGCGGGTCCCTCAGTTGAGAGTAAATCCCTTCAAGGTTGCGCAGCCTGCTCGCGTAGAATTCTATATCGGCGTTCGGCAGCGGAAACTTTGTTCTTTTGAACGCTGGTTAATTAATTATAAACAAAATATTAAGATTTTATGACTACGAAAAACAGGAAGGTAAGATCGCATTACTTAAGAGCATAGTACTTATAATTGTAAATTTTTTATTTATTTTTTCATAGTCCAGTATAGGCATTTGCCTACATTTTATTCTTGAAAATATTGACACTTAATTAAAAAAAAAATCATACGTACCTAAATAGGAATCTTCTTGCAATAAATCGTGAACCTGCTGGGCCCACTTTATTATCGCTCCTTCTATATTCGTCTTTAATTGAAGATCTACTTCCTCAGAATCACTAAAAGTAAAGTTTACTTCTATGTACTATTGCTAATACTATATCCAAGGAAAGAAGTTAATATGGCGCTCTCTCTGTTACGTAACTCCTTACAAATGATAGAGACAAAATCTCAGTGGGAGTTAACCAATCACAAACAATATGTTTTCAAAAACCATTCGAATTTCAATTCGAAAAATTAGTTTCGTTTGTGATTCGTTGGTGCCTCAAAATGATTAACGCCCACTTAGATTTTCCTCTCTGTCGTTAGTATGAGATTACGTAACAGAGGGAGCCATATACCTCAAAATACATAATCTATACTAACTTCATTCCGTGGATAGATTAAGTATAAGAATGATATATTTTATTAACATGTTGATTTATTGTTTGAGTTACGTACGTCTCTTTAAGTCTCGCTTCAGCGTTATAAATATTTTCCACACCTTCTGGCATCGGAAGCATTGTCTGACTGGCCATTTCTCCTTTAAGCTAGTAAAATAAGCAAAAGTCATATCAAATTGTAGAGAGAGAGAGAGAGAGATCAAAACAAGAAAACTTGAGTAAAAATATCTGTTAATTTTCCCTTCACCGATTTTACGCATCTTGGATTGTTTTCCAAATACAAATTCTTACTTTATTTTCTAAAAGATAATGCGTCTTCATCCGCTTGAATTTAAAAAAGGCCCTGGGAACTCTTTGATTTTCTGGGATTAAAATAAATAGCCTATACCTATCCGTTTTAGGATACAAGCTGATTCTGTACCTTTCGTCAAAATCAGTTAAGCGGATGGGTCATTAAAAGTTAATGGATAGGATACACACACACACATTTCACATTCAGATATTAACGTCGGTGTCGCATCTCACCAAGCATGATTTAATTTAGGCAACTGACAAGTCAAGAAAATATACAATTTGATAAACGTACTTGATGCATTAGACCCCTCAGATCGTTAACGTGCCTTTTCATATCGGTTTTCACTATTTTCGGCCAGCCCTTCTGGTTCTCAGGGTTACACAGTAGAGGGCCGATCACCTCATCCGCCATTACGCTTAAATCCATCAGAACATTGCCTGACATTTCCCCTATTGTTAGAATCTAAAATAAAATTTTCTTGGATTTATAGCAGTTTTCACATACGATAACTATAGAGGACGTTATACAAACCTCAAGGATCTCCAGATATTACAGACTGTGACAAAGCAACTTGCAATGATCAAACTAGATGTCGCCACGCAATCCTCAAACTCGCTAACAAAGTTTTCTCGAAAAAAATCACAGTCTCCTTCTCAGACTATGGGTTAATATTGTCGCCAGATATTTTTTTAATAAGCTACAATTTACTTAAGTAAAAATAAATTAAGAACTATGTCTAAGGCTAGGTCTAAGATACCTTTCGAAAGTTGGTCTGTGTTATTTTATCCTCAACATTGCGTAGGAAGTAGACCATTTTGCCTTTGTTGACGGGCGGGAAAGTTAGAGAGCATGTCAACATGCCACCTGCGTTGATACGGAATACGAGCAACTCGTATTTCGGCATCTCGAAGAACTTGAACAGTATATGCTGTAATTTCATAAACACCACTTGTTAGTGAAATGTAATCCTAACGAGGCGGAGAGAAGGGAGATTTATACGATTTCCCATGCTGAGCCAGATTGGCGGCTGTAACAGTGCCATATCCCAACCTCTATTGGATCAGGCTAGGGCTCTGCTGCAGTTGTGCAAGCTTTCTTGTACAATTACAGCAGAGCTCTACCACTGACCTTTTTCAATGAGAAGAACCAGAAAGAAACTCGGCGGTTACTCTTTTCAGAGATTTCAAAGAAGAAAAAACAAGAAAAAATTGATATAAAATACTATGCCATTAGGAATCCATGATACTACTAACTGAGCAATGCAATGGTCCAAGTCGCCGGAATGAGTGCGTCCCCGATATGCCACAACGAATGTACCTAAGTAATACGCGGAGAAACCGCCCTAAATGCTCATGTAAAATGTTCGTACGTACCCTATCGTCGCCAGTAATAAACTTGTTCCATTTCTCGATTTTTTGCTTAAGTGTCCGCAAAAGGTATTCGCTCAGAAACTCTAAGCGGATATCGACGTCTTCCTTCTGCAAAAAGATATCAGGTTTTTTTTTACTTAATTATTTTCTTCCCATTGCGTGATTCTGGCCACGGACAACGACGCACCGTGCACAAGGCTCGGACAACGACGATGACGTGTTGTACTTATGTCACCAGTGCTTACCATGGAAGCGTCCGCCCGCAATTTCACGCACCGTGGGGAGCCGGTATTAGAAGGATTAGTTTTATCTGTCTGTGCATGAAACGCAAATCACGCAAGAACAGTTCAGTAGTTATTGCGATAGAGACTTGCAGTTCGAAAGCTATGTAATACTAGGTAGGTAGACACTCAGACTTTATTATTTTATATATTAAATGCCTAGTTACCTACCTACTGCTTCTACCGAAATTAGTCCTAAGGTCAAAATACAGCTCTCTAAAATAAAATATGTCTAATGGGGGTAGACGATAAGATACTTGAGAAATGTAAGTGTCAAGAGCGATAGTTAGAAATATTAGGTATAAATTAACTTACATCACCCATGTTAAATAGTAAGTACTTAATTCAATGAACTGTAGATTATTTCAGTTTTACTATAACTACATTTCTTATTCCATTTATTGAATGAATAATTATTAATAAGTAATATTAATAATGAAGTTATTTTCGTGATATCTCTTTATCCAAGAGCTATTTTTTAATATTAATTAATATGTAATATTTGTAGAGACTGAAATGATATCAAAGAGTATGTAATCACTACGTGAAAATTGTTGAAATTCAAACAGAAAATTGAAAATATTTACGTCGTTGCTAAGCAACCAAATATTATCATCGAATTTAGAATTTTTAAAACCAGCCAGTATGCATTTTTGTCTATGGGAGCTTAAGGCGAGTGCATATTAAAAGGTAAGATGTGCCGCTTGTTTTAAAATACGTTTTCGCCATCATTAATTCAAAGAATTACTGATGTGATGTGCTGAACTAAAAATGGTTGAGTTCCGATAAATAATTTTAAAATTGGGTACTTTATCTTTATGTCTGAAAAGTCAAGTCAAGTCAGAACACACTGCAGACCCAACAAAGTCGATCAGGACGTGTAAATGGATCATAAATAACATCCAAGTTTACAACTGTCACTTTCAATGTTCAAACGTCAAAGTCAATTTTCGCGCGGAATTTGTTAAGGTGCCGGGTGCTGTTTTAATATTTTTTCTATATAATTTAATTTCCACCGAATAAACTGTATTTTGAAGTGACTTCTATACTTTAACAAAATGGAAGGATTTGATGATCCTGGTGTGTTTTTCTCCGATAATTTCGGTGTCGAAGAAAACGAATCTCAAGACCAAATCAACTTGCAAGCGGTTAAGAAAAAGTTCAAAGAGTTTATAAGACAGTTTCATACAGGAAATTTTAATTTTAAATACAGGTAAGTACTTTAACGTAATTTCACTAAAATTTTGTAAATCAGATCAAAGGAAAATAACTAACGCAAACTTATTTCCCCAGGGATGCTCTTAAAAGAAATTATAACCTACACCAGTATTGGGTCGAGATAAACATCGAAGATTTGTCCAGTTTTGATCAAGTCCTGGCTGAAAAACTTTATAAGAAACCTACTGAGCACCTACCAATATTGGAGGAAGCTGCTAAAGAGGTAATGATAGAAAATGCAAGAACTTAGATGCACAAATATTTTTGACTGGTTATACATTAAGATATACCTAACTTAGGTTGAGATCTATAGAGCACACTTTGACTTTGCTCAGACTTTGATAAAAAGAGACAGTGTTATATCGCTGGCATAATTCTGTCTTGTTTTAACTCAAACATAAGTCTATAGTCAAGTCAAAGTTCACTCCATAGATCTCACTCTACCTACTTATTTAATTATGATCACTATATTTTGTATTTCAGTTAGCAGATGAACTGACTGCTCCAAGACCTGAAGGTGAGGAGAAAGTGGAGGACATACAAGTGCTGCTTTCGTCTGATGCACATGCTTCTAGCTTGAGAGAGCTTAAAGTAAGTGAATAACAACATGACTGGTGCATCATTTTTTTTTTGTATGTTTCTTGGCTATCTGCAATCAGTCATTTATGTGGACTATAATTCAGATTATATGTGTGTGTTAAGGGGGGAAAAAAACTTGCCATTCCTTTAATTTTGATGATTTTTTTTTTTCAGTCTGAAACAGTGTCAAAGCTAGTGAAGATCCCAGGCATTGTAATATCAGCATCAGGAATCAAAGCCAAGGCCACTAAGATATCCATACAGTGCAGGTCCTGCCGCAATGTAATTCCCAACCTGCCGGTCAAACCTGGCCTGGAGGGCTATGTTATGCCCAGGAAGTGTAATACGTAAGTTCATAAATAATTTTAACAACTGAATCGTCATCGTCGTCAATGATAAACGTCCAAGAGTATGTCCACTGCTGGACATAGGACGTACTCTTGTCTCTATCGGTCCAAGATCCCAGTGCTTTCAGAGCTACTTATTTTCTGAGAAACAAAATGAGTTAGTGTGCATTTATAACGTACGCATATTTGCTAGCTTGTGCTGATAGCCAATTTAAATATATTAGCTACTAAAGGTTAACATCTCACTCCTCTTAAAGTGCTGATTTTTATGTACGAATAAAAAAGTTAGAAATGTCTTTTTTAGTTAACTTATATTTCAGGGAGCAAGCTGGCAGACCAAAATGTCCCCTGGATCCATATTTCATCATACCAGACAAATGTAAATGCATAGATTATCAGGTAAATGATAAAACGTTTATTAGAAAAATAAGTTGTTAATGAAAGAAAAAGATCTTTTAAAATATAAACTCATACAATATTGTGTAAATACAGGGCTATATTTTTTTTAAATACTATTTGAGCTTATTTTTTATCCATACTTTTATTTATATAAATGTGAAACTGTGTCTGTCTGTCTGCTACGTTTTCACAGCCCAATTGCTGAACTGATTTTAATGGAATTTAGTACAGACTTAGGATAACAAACAGTTCCAGCAGGATAGCATGCTACCTTTCACGCACATGTCGTTCAATAATGCCGCAACAGAGCATATCGATGTCATTTTTAGGCACAACCTTTTAACACCTTGAATCACGTGAGCGAAGCCGCGGGTAATAGCTAGTGTTTAAATATGACTCCTTGACTTCATTTTATATTAATTCAGGTGTTAAAACTGCAAGAGGCGCCGGAGTCCATACCGCAGGGTGAAATGCCGCGCCACCTCACGGTGTACTGCGACCGCATGCTGTGCGAGCGAGTCGCCCCCGGGGCTAGAGTCACCGTGCTGGGGATATACTCTATTAAGAAGATCGCTAAGATTGGCGTGAGTACACCATGAGTCTTGTAATTTATTTATCAACTCTATTATTATTTATTGTTTTTTAGGGTTCCATAGGGTTAGGTACCTAAAAAGGAAAAACGGAACCCTTATAGGATCACTTTATTGTCTGTCTGTCTGTCTGTCTGTCGGTCTGTCTGTCCATCTGTCTGTCTGTCCGTCGTGCTGTCAAGAAACCTATAGGGCACTTCCCGTTGAAATAGAATCATGAAATTTGGTAGGTAGGTAGGTCTTATAGCACAAGGAAAGGAAAAAACCGAAAACCGCGAATTGGTGGTTACATCACAAAAAAAAAATATTAGTTTAAATTTTCAAAATAAGATAACTATACCAAGTAGGGTATCATATAAAAGGACTTGACATATACATTCTAAAACTGATTTTCATTTATTTTTATGTATGACAGTTTTTGATTTATCATGCAAAATGTTAGAAAAAATACCAGAGTACGGAACCCTCAGTGCGCGAGTCTGACTCGCACTTGACCGGTTTTCAGTTCTGACTGTGCCGGCTATAAAGTAACCTTCTTTACAGAGAGAAGCTCGTGACAAAGGCTCGGTAGGCGTGAGATCCTCCTACGTCCGCGCAGTGGGGCTCACAGCCGAGGAGGGTGTAACGGGGGGTCTCAGCCCCTTCACGACCGAGGAAGAGGAGCAGTTCCGCAGACTCGCTGCCTCGCCTGACATCTACGAGAGGATCGCTCTGTCCATAGCGCCCAGCGTATTCGGCGTCCACGATATGAAGAAGGCTATAGCTTGCTTGCTGTTTGGAGGTAGGTATGACTGTCTGACTGCAACTTTCTGACAGACAATGCCAATGTCTGACCGATTGACTGAGTGATTTCCTTCGACCAGCTGACTGATTCCCTTCGACTGACTCCCTCCCTTTAAATTCATTATACGCAAGCACTTGACCGCAATCACACCTGATGTCTGACCGACTTCCTGCAACTGTCTGACTTATCTGAGCAACAGACTTTGTTCTTCTGGCCACTCGCTGCAACTGACTGCAATGGCCTGCGACTGTTTGACGGAGCATCTGCGGTTGTCTAAGTTTCACCTGACTCTTAAAACATATGGGTGCATTTCAGTCTTATTTTGATTTAGGTTCCCGCAAGCGACTGCCGGACGGGCTGACGCGGCGTGGTGACATCAACGTGCTACTGCTGGGCGACCCCGGCACGGCCAAGTCGCAGCTGCTCAAGTTCGTGGAGAAGGTGGCGCCCGTGGGCGTGTACACCTCGGGCAAGGGCTCCAGCGCGGCCGGCCTCACCGCCTCCGTCATACGGGACCCGGCCAGCGTGAGTCCCAACACCCGACTACGGGAGGGTATAGCGAGTCGCAGCTGCTCAAGTTCCTGTACCCGTTCATTGAGTTTGCTCTGACTTAAGGCACATCAAAACGAGACAGAGTTATGTCAGAGCTATAACTCTGTCTCATTCTAAGTAAAGTTTGAGCAAAGTCAAAACATGCTAACTATATGATCTCAGCTTTAGTGTGAGGCCACACAAATCTAACTCAGGCGGTTTGGGCATGGTTTCGATTCAATAACCGGTTCATACACAGTTAACTTAGCACCAGGTGAGATTACAGTCAGGGGCTAGTTATCAATAAGGAATTTAAAAAAAAATCATACAAACGCACCTTCTGAGAGATTTATTTGCGCATACTATGCTCTTCGTGGTTTCACAAATTTAATTTCGTTATATAGCGTAACTTCGTTATGGAGGGTGGAGCCATGGTGCTAGCGGACGGGGGCGTGGTGTGCATCGACGAGTTCGACAAGATGCGCGAGGACGACCGCGTCGCCATACACGAGGCCATGGAACAACAGACGATTTCTATTGCCAAGGTTTGTGCCAACATTTGCCGATAATTCTTGGAAACATGTGCAAAAAAATTGAATTTCTGGGATAAAAAGGCTACTTTTCATCCCAGAAAATCAAAGAGTCCCCACGGGATTTTTAAAAGACTGAAACTTACATTAGTAAAATTAAATAATATCAACAACAACAAGTTCGCATGGATTTAGGTTTTTAAAATTCCGCTATGACACTCTTTAGGTTTTTAACCAGTTCAGTTACAGTATGATTGAAGAACAAACCAATAAACCAACAAGCAAACTTTCGCATTTATAATATGGGTAGTGATTAATTTCAGGCGGGTATAACAACGACGCTAAACTCCCGTTGCTCAGTCCTGGCAGCAGCCAACTCAGTGTTCGGACGCTGGGACGACACCAAGGCGGAGGACAACATAGACTTCATGCCCACCATCCTGTCCAGATTCGACATGATCTTCATTGTCAAGGACGAGCATGACCAGAATAGGGACATTGTAAGTACAAGTAGTATATTCAAAACAGAACATCGTAAAACAGAAGAGTTCTACAATAGGGATGATGCCTATCAAATCAACGATGATGTCAAATCAGCAACTTTTTACCAAACGTCAAAACGTTTGCTTAGTAAGGGAGCTTGTATGAGATACATAGATGTGACGTCATAAATATTTGTTGAAAAGGCGTTTAAATACGCGTTAAACATGCGTTAAAAAAGCGTTGAACACACATTAAATACGAGTTAAGGCATTGAACACCTGTTGAATACATATAGAACAAGCGTTGAACACGTATTTTACAGGCGTTGAACAATTGTGTGGAGACTGAACAGCCGTAACTGCCATGATTCGATTTTTAAATACCGAACTGTATTCCAGATTCTAGCGAAGCACATAATCAACGTCCACATGGGCGGTGACAGCGTCGAACGCCAAGCCTTGGCCGGGGAACTCCCGCTAACGGTGCTGCGCCGCTACGCCGCCTACTGTCGCGCCCGATGCGGCCCGCGCTTGTCCGCCAGCTCCGCGGAGCGCCTGGGAGCTAGATACGTGCTCATGAGATCAGGGGCATCGCAGCAAGAGAGACAGGCGGACAAACGACTCCCCATACCCATCACTGTCAGGTCAGTCTAAAAGGCGATTTTCACCATATATGAAAATGTTCTTAATTGATATTGAAGCCATTTGATTTTATAAAACTAATGTTGATATTTAAAAAAAAAATACTCAAATTTTGTAAATTCTAAACAAATTCTTCTCTTTTTACAATAACGCGTACTCATATTTCCATGACCATAATACAATATGTCGTTCATAGGCAACTTGAGGCCGTGATCCGCATATCAGAGTCGCTGGCCAAGATGCAGCTGCTGCCTTTCGCGACAGAGGCGCACGTCACCGAGGCGCTCAGACTCTTCCAGGTGTCCACGCTGGATGCCGCCATGACAGGAAGCTTAGCTGGTAATATTTAGTTGTGATCAATAGCTTGCTGGTTTAAATCCGGTTCGAAGGACCAAATGTGGAATTGCACGTTGAATGTCTTTTGAAAATAAATTCTTTAACCACAATGCTTATCGCTTTGGAGGAGTTTCACAAAAATACAGTACTGGCCACTTCTATAAGTTGCATCGGCAAAATTCGTTTACGCAGAAATTGTACTCTGACCCCTTACTCTCTTCAGGTGCTGAAGGTTTCACAACGGAAGAGGACCATGAAATGTTGTCACGGGTGGAAAAGCAGTTGAAACGCAGGTTCGCGGTCGGCTCGCAAGTGTCAGAGCAGACCATCATACAAGACTTCCTCAGGCAAAAGTACCCAGAGAGGGCTATCCTCAAAGTGATACATACGATGATCAGACGCGGCGAGTTGCAGCATCGCCTTCAGAGGAAAATGCTTTACAGGCTTTCTTAGGCTGAGATCTATAGAGAGTACTTTGACTTTTTTTAGACTTAATACACTGTTATTGTTAAAACGAGACAGCATTATACTGCTGGCATAAATCTGTCTCATTTTAACTCAAACTTAAGTCTAAGCAAAGTCAAAGTGCGCTCTATAAATTTCAACTTTTGAACTATTTTTTTTTGTGTTGTTCGCGTCCATTTTGATGTCTTTGTGTAAACTAAATTTAGAGTATCTGCATCTTTTTCTTTTTAATATTGCTAGAAAGAACGGAACGTGAAATTTAAATTTAAAAACTCGCTACGAATTTAAACAATAGGCTCGCGACAGGCGAGGTTTGACAACTCTAAAGTAAATTTAAAACTGTCAAACTTTGCCTGTCCTTTTCATATTACACTAGATGATACCCGCTACTTCGTTCGCGTGGATTTAGGTTTTTCAAAATCCCGTGGGAACTATATGTTTTTCCGATATAAAAAGTAGCCCATTTGTTAGTCCGGGGTACAATCTATCTCTATTCCAAATTTCAGCCAAATCCGTCCTGCAGTTTTTGCATGAAAGTTTAACAAACTTTTTGTTAAACTTTCGCTTTTATAATATTAGTGTGATTAGTAAGAAGAGGATGCGAATACTCTAGAATTGAGTTGTGCTCAGAATCAGTACCAATCTCCACGTAAAATAATAAAGTGATATCTTTTCGTAATTGTTCTTTGGTCATGTTTAGTTTACCCTTTTCAAATGCTCTGTGCAGTTATGTGCCTCCTAACTTCACTCACCGATTCGTTATGTCACGAACGCTGCCCGTTGTCTATCAGTCATAGTAGTTTTGTATGTAACATCATTATGATCAACCCACCGCTCAGTACATAACGCGGGTCTCCTCTCAGAATGAGAGGCCATAGTCTACCACGCTGGTCAAGTGCGGATTGGCAGATTTCACAAATCCTTGAGAACATTATGGAGAACTTTCAGGTGTGCAAGTTTCCTCACGATGTTTAACTTCACTGTTAAAGCAAGTTTTATTTAATTACTTACTTAAAACGCACGCACCTCCGAAAAGTTAGAGGTTGCGAGCCGGGATCGAACCCACGACCTCCGATTAGGAGGCGGATGTGATAACCACTAGGCTATCACCGCTTATATGTATAGATAAGGCTTACCATTTCGACTCGGATTGTAAGGTTTTAAAATAATTAAAATAAACAATGAAACAATTTTCTCTATATTTTATTTATTTAAATTAAATCCCATAGTGAAAAATAATATGACTATCATAATCCTCAGTGATTTTTACGTCGCGTCATACGTATTTTTTAATACGAATAGTTAAATAACACGCTTATATTATCAGAAATTTGGCTTCTGTTTAACAATAAATTTTATTTTGGATAAAAGTTGAATTATTACATTCATTGTTCAGACTTCGTCAACTCACCTCAGTCATACTGGGCTTGCGAGGCTACTCTATACCTATACTATTATTGTTTCACGTCCTGTTTCAATATTCAATCTACCTATAATCTGTTTTTTAGCTTAGTTAAGGCTAAAGCTGATTATTTTCTTGCTTAGTGCCATATTTGCTTATTTTATAGCTCGAAGCAATGACCGCTTATTATTAGACCTGTACTTGCTATCAGAATCGCTTATTGCTTTGCTTATTTTGAGGTCTGAACCGGTTTATTTGCATATTTGGGGGTACCTTGGCTTGCTTGGTGCAAGAGTCGATTATTTCCTTACGCCAGATCGCTTACTACTACTGTCTTTGCTCGATCGAGTTCATGGCATTTCCGCTTACTTGAGGCTAGCCAGTACCGCTCGCTTAATACTAACACGTTAAGACCCCCGCCTTTCTTAGTCATAACTTCTTGCACTTGCTTACTTGGTCGTAGAAACCTATTTGCCTTTTTCAGTCCATATTTCTTTTACCATGCTTAGTTTTCAGCTGTGCTTTTTTCAGTCTATACTTCGCTTACCATGCTTAATTTCTTAACATCATACAAAAAGCTTCTAACTGGCACTTCAATGAATAAAAGTCACAATTTCTCTACATAATAAGACCGAAAACTTCTTTAACTTTGGCAGTGCAATGATTGTTAAAAAGTGTTTGCGTGCTATACCTAGGACCGAAAGCCGCGACGCTATATTTTTATTTGAGCAAATACGCTGATATTATATCTTTATTTAAATACATAATGCATTGATAGTTAATTAATACTTTTTTAATGTGCGTGTAGAGAATAATGATATGAAATCATTTTTTGTCTGCTGCCAAAGTTAAAAATTTATATGGATACTCAGGATGATTCTCTACGCCCTTCCAAAAGAGGAAATTAAATATACGACCGTTCTCCCCTTGATCCAATTTCTTCAGTCTGTTAATTTCAGACGGTGTTAGTCCAAAATCGTATATATTTGAGTTTTCCTGTAAAGAAAAATGCATTATAGGTATGTCACAATGGGTGGGCCTTGTCTAAAACTACCATATTCGAAATCACAACAACAGAATCTCAAACTACCTTCAATCTTTTCTCGCTGGTGCTTTTAGGTATCACTACTACGTTCTGTTGGACTAAATACCGAAGCAATATTTGAGCGGGTGTTTTCCCGTGGCTTTTGGCAATATCATTCACTTCTGGATGCCCCAGCAAGTCTGGAAATGCGTCAGGGCTGAAAATAAAATCTACGTATATATTGGAATTTTTAACAAATGGTGGTATATATAATAAGGACGATGTTGAAATCAGTTAAATTGTAATCCAGGAGGAAAATATCGCTATACCTACAATCTTCAAATTAATTGACCCAATTAGCAAATCTCTTCCGCTTAGATCTTTTAAATAACGCAACGGATTTTGAAGCGTTTTTCATCAAGTGTTCAAGACGTGTGAAGAAATCAAGTTGTAATTTGATGGTGATGGACCGTTTATTTGACAAGTCATTGACAATTCGTACGTTACATGGCAAGTTTGCCCAATCAGAATGAAAAACTTACCTATAGTGGTACTTATTGACAAAATGGTCCTTCGCCCCCGGACTTCCCAAAGGGGCGTATGCCGTGACCACAATATCGTGGTCTGAGCAAAACTTCCTTAAATCCATCTGCTGGAAATAAGCGTGCAGTTCCACTTGCAACACCTGCGGTTTCATCGTCGACGAGGCGATGATCTTCCCTATTTGAGCTTCGTTGAAATTAGATAGCCCCAGGTTTCGGGTGAGACCTTCCTTTTGACAACACTCCATTACCTTTAAAGAATACACATTTTCAATAATTTTGCACACGTATAACTACAATCATAGCAAAATATTTAATACTGTTTGGGTTATCGTTGGATAGCTTTTTTAAATGGAAAGTGTGTATGAAATGAGTGATCGCTTGCTCTATAAACTGTTCGTAATTTAATAATAGTCTAGGTATACCTACTTAAAAACCAATTGATGAATCCTGCCATATATATGGAGAAAACGAACAACTGGTTTCAAGCAGATTCAAATCACGCAAATAGACTACAGGCCCATGTTTAAAAATGGGTGGGTCATATGAACCACCAGGTGACGTATACAGGACGATATAAGAGCATAAAATAATAAGTTTCAGCACTATGCCGTCACTTGTAAGCTGTCCAACAGAGTGCTGGTGAGAATTGAAAAGTGCAGGTAGAGTGAGTACATTTTGGTCATATATTTTTGTACGGCATTTTTACCATCGATAGATCCATGAAAAATAATAAGAAAGCGCGCAGTGCCGTAAAAAAATGGTGCGCCACAAAGTCAGTAAATGTTTTGATTTTCTGACAATTTCCGGGGTAAATTTGGTCATTTAATTCTGTACGGCACTAGTTTCATACTGTTTCAATACAGCCTCTAATCCATTATTCCGCAACGCCGTACAAAAATCATGCGACAAGGGGAAAAAATTGAGGGTAGCAACCCCCTCTCTTTCCGTGGTCCGGGGGGTGATTTGAAACAACATAAAATTAATTTATTTTGAAAGTGTTTTATGCATAGATAGTATTTTTTTACATGCCGTACATTTTCGTTGGTCCAAAGGTTTGTAGGGGATGTGGATATTATATACACACCCGTTCACTTCAGTTAGACGGCATAGTGATTTTATCATATTATCAATTGTTCTCTTCAAAAATATGTTAATGCCGTACAGTATCAGATGGCCATAAAGTACTACCCTTAAAATGGTAGCGTCATTTTCATCAGCCTAAAAGATATGGTCTGCATTAAAATGTACGGCATAATTTTTTCCTAATTTATTTATCTTAATACTATTTAAAACAAGGGAAAAGCGTAGAAAATTGCTATATTTTATTAATCTATGAATATTTAAACTTTTGCAATAATTTGAAAAATTTCAGTTTTTGTATTTATCTATAATTTTTTTTAGAACAGTTTCTTTTGAACGCCAATACTATATAACAATAGTATTTTACACTATCATGTTAAAAAAAAAGTTGCCGTACAGAGTCAAATGATTTTACAGCTTTAAAAATTAAGTATACCATGAAATTAAGATAATTATTGATACACATTCAAATGAACACTAATTTTTTTACGGCATTATTTTTAATAGTACTTTTGAGTGCTAGATAATGTTTTGGAACCAAGGCCGTACTTTCTCAAATCACCCCCCGGACCACGGAAAGAGAGGGGGTTGCTACCCTCAATTTTTTCCCCTTGTCGCATGATTTTTGTACGGCGTTGCGGAATAATGGATTAGAGGCTGTATTGAAACAGTATGAAACTAGTGCCGTACAGAATTAAATGACCAAATTTACCCCGGAAATTGTCAGAAAATCAAAACATTTACTGACTTTGTGGCGCACCATTTTTTTACGGCACTGCGCGCTTTCTTATTATTTTTCATGGATCTATCGATGGTAAAAATGCCGTACAAAAATATATGACCAAAATGTACTCACTCTACCTGCACTTTTCAATTCTCACCAGCACTCTGTTGGACAGCTTACAAGTGACGGCATAGTGCTGAAACTTATTATTTTATGCTCTTATATCATCCTGTATACGTCACCTGGTGGTTCATATGACCCACCCATTTTTAAACATGGGCCTGTAGTCTAAAAGCTTATTTGCGAACCACAGACTTACAAAACGAGGAGGTTCTCATATCGGCGCGTTTTATAAACAGATTTTTTAAAAAGGAAATAAGTAGAGTTAATTATTGAGCTAAATAATAGATCTAAACGACCTCACTGGCGTTGTGGTAAGCGCTGTGGCCTTATTAGGGGGAGGTCCCGGGTTCGATTCCCGGCAGGGGTTAAATTTCTGGTCTGCTCTGGTGGGAGGCTTCGATCGTGGCTAGTTACCACCCTATCGGCAAAGACGTACCGCCAAGCGATTTAGCGTTCCGGTACGATGCCGTGTAGAAACCAAAGGAGTATGGGTTTAATAAAATCTGCTTTACCCCTTCCAGGTTAGTCCACTCCCATCTTGGCTGCATCATCACTTACCATAAGGTCAGATTGCAATCAAGAGCTAACTTGTATCTGAATAAAAAAATTAAACAAACCTGGGCATTTATATGAAAAAGTAAAGAAGAAGCAAAGCTCTACCTTCCATGTGCTGATATGGTCTGTCTCCATATCCAAAGCGTAATCCCCGTTGCTATTAATAACGGGCGTCAGCGTCTCGGGGTCGCAGAGAAATCCAAAAGGCACGTGTATCAAGTACAAGTCTACATAATCCATCTGTAACCTCTTCAGCTGCAGGTCTAGGAACTTCTTCACATCTGATGCTCGGTTCCCGACGTGAGGTAACTTAAAAGGAATGAGGACTGATGTTGATTATAACAAAAACATTACTTTGCCGTTACAATAAAGAGCTGTATCTTGAACCTGCGCAGTGGATGATTTATTGATGTATTTGGATTTTGGCATCTGCTTTTCCGTGATAAAAAGTAGCCTATCCGTCCCCCGGATGTAAGCTAACTCTGTACCAAAGATCAAAATCGGTTAAACTCTTGGGCCGTGAAAATCTAGCAGACAGACAGACACACTTTTGCTTTAATTATTTATTTATAGGATAAACACCTACTGACTGATCAATACAGTAGGTACAGCTTAAACCGCTGGATCTGCAAACTTGAGGGAGCATGACGGCTCTGCTGATTTTTAATTCGTTGTCTCACAAAGTTACAAAAACGTTACTTACCTATCGTTATATTACCGTTGTATTACGTTCTAAAAATATGTAATTATTTTACGAGTGTGGTTTACTATTTACCTTAGTGGTGATAAATAGATCCTTCCGCGTGCCTTTGCCGTCATCTATCCATTTCTTTACTGCGTTACCGATAGCTTCCTCGTTATTGTAATTGAAAGCTGTATCAATGTGTCTGTACCCTAAATCCAGCGCTTTGTACACTGTAGACTCTATTACTTCGGATGAGGCCTGGAAAAATTGTAAGTAAACGAAATTAAAACTAAAAATAAATCCCATAACATTTTATCGTATTCGGAAGTATTCACTGACCTGCCAAGTTCCTAAACCCAGTGTAGGCATCAAATCATCTGTCTGTGAAAGTTTCACGTATTTCATTCTGCCAATTACCTTATGGAAATAGCGATAATAATAAACAAAGAAATTCGATTTTAACACACACTCAAAATTCCTTCTCAAGATAAATCTGAGGGACATGAAAATTGGCAAATCTCCAACTACGAGAAACGCGCTACTCTAACCTTCTACAAATTATTTCAATGTTAATATTTTTTACATTTAACAGCTTTTAATCGGTATTTTTTAAAGGAAATGAAATAATTTGATATTGATTTTTGTGATGTAATAGTTCGAAGATTTAAATTTCGCGGTTTTCACGTTCAGAAACTTCAACATTGATGTAGGTACTTAAATAGAAACAAGGATTACAATGGCAACGGGTAACTTTAAAAAGTCACACATTGTCGACGGTCAAAGAAAATATAACTTTAATTTTAATAAAATAGTCTGTTTTCTATTTTATTGATGAAGATAAAGAAATTGGAAGATTCATAATAATTATATGATAAACCTTGTCGAGCTAATATAAGGTGCTCTCTCTTGCATAATTATATAGAACTGAAAAGGACGCACTGATTGTGCTTGGTCAATCGATGTGACCATTTCCTAAAAATGTAGGGGTGTGTTTATATTGTTCACTCTAAAACACCTTAAAAATTTCTAACTTTTGCATACGTACGCACCTTCGTGTGGTATCGAGATAATTTGTCGTTCAAAAATTCATCAACATCATTATAAGATTTGTTTAATAAAAATTTAAATAAATAACATCTAAAAGATGAAAGGTTCAATACATAACAAGAGATTCTATTTGTCAATCAATAAAATAATACAAGCACTGCACTGAACAATACTGTGCGATTTCTAGCTTCCCCATTAGCTCGTCTCCATAACCGGTAGATATAGTCATGAACATTAATATCAGTATTGTGTGAAGGGTACAAAATGCAGAATGTGCATTGCAGGGTGCAACTGGGGTTTTTTGGCTTAGTTCTAAAAGCATTATCAGAATACGTACCTACATATTTAGAACTCGTTTTAAATGATTTTAATAATAATTTTATTACTTTATTATTTATGAACCGATTGACATGAAATAAACACTAAATGTTAAGTGAAGCTTACTACAATATATTAGTGAAAACCGTATCTAAATCGAATAAGCCGTTTCTGATATTAGCGTGCACAAACACACAGACAAACAGACAAAAAAAAATTTAATTACAATTTCGGGTTCGGCATCGATATAATAACAACCCCTGCTACTTTTTTTTATATATTTCCATTGTACAGACACCACTTTTCTACAATTTTATTATATGTATAGATATAGATTACTTTATAAATGAATCCGGCAGTTAGCTAAGCCACATTTTGAAGTCTTCTTTTTCTCTTAAATGTTTTTTAGCTTCGACTAAAACTGCGTAGATACCTATGACTGGATTCAATAAAGTCAAAGAACTTAAAAATATTTCTGAAGTGAGCTGCTCTTATTACCGAGGTCCTTGTATTTGGCCTATGCTCTTTTGTTCCATAAAATAATAGAACCAAAAGAAAATCATGGGAAAATCACTTTTAGGTAAATTTTTAATCATAGGGCAAACACAAAGTTATTATGATTACGAAATCGAGGAAGATAGTAAATTTTACCCACTCCGATCACTGTTTATTAGTTATTTTACTACACAGGCTCTTAATCAAATTTTGGTTAATCCAGTAATAAAGTGGTGTGTGGTGCGTAGGTAAGTACGTACAAAAGTAACTTATTTATGAATTTGGTGCATTGTGTATTTATATCTACCATCTATATCTATATTATATCAGCTAATTAACCACGTATGTTATATTTATTTTTATAATATGGGTAGTGATATTCGATCCGATAACAAAGTGCATAACACTTCGACTCTGAATAATAAGTGTAACCTGTTTAGGAAGTATTGAACTGTCTAATTAAAAATTTAAATTCTTATCATCAATAATAAACTTATCTACTCGTATCCTGTAAGAAAATAAATTTTCTGAATTTGAATTAAAGTCACGACTGCAAAAATTACCAAAATATTAGATTGTTACCTACCTAGCTTTGAAGGACGATTCAAAGTTACTACTACTTGAATTTTATGTACTAACTCCTGAAAGCTATTTTCATTGAAAAATAAATGTTACTTAAAATAATCCAGATTGCAAATCTTTATGAAATTCCCCCCATGGTTTTAATGCTATATTTTGACATCAATAAAATATCAAATGTTCTTATTTCTTTTGTGTAATGCATAAACGATGAATGCTTATCTTTAAATTAGTTTTGGGTGGTGATGATTGATTTTTTTAATAATAATTTTAAAACAATGTTTCCGTTGAACTCATCGGTATGTTAAACCTGAGTTTGATGACACGCTTCTAAAGTTACCCATGACCACTAAAGGGACAATGACACTTCGTGACTTGATGTCATTTTGACGGTCGATGTTTTTGCCAAAGTTGCCAAAACAGACCATAGACATAGGAATCTGTGATCACAGACCACGAATCTGGAGATCAACATGAGGAAAATTTTTTTTTTTTTTTCTTTAAATCTGGCTTTACTCTGATTAGCCAATGTCAAGTTTGTGATATTTTCAAGTTATTGAATTTATACAAGTATGGACTCCGTCTGCGCCGGCGCCCGCCGACATACGCGCGGCGCTCCTTTAGAGCGCTTCCCAGTCAGTTCCACCACCAAAAAACACCAAATAACACAAAAACCAGGCACTCTTAACAAAAAAAAACACTCCAAACAAGCACAGCACGCGCGTCAGCAAACGCCATCGCAGACGAAGTCCCATGAGGAAAAATGAAAATAATAAATCTCTAGACTGGTATATAATAGTTATCTGTGATTGTGTTGTTTATGGTTGTTTACAACTTTACATTGGTTGTCGCCGAATCCGATACATAAAATAATTTCAAAAAACAAAATAAAATTTCTATGCAAATATAAACCTATTTGGTTACATCAGTTTAGAAATTTAATCTAGTTTTTCACTTAAAATGGGCGTAAGTATTTTATGTAAAATAATATTTCCAATCAAACTTGGATTCCCCAATATAGGTTAGGTCTTGGCTAGGTATAGTTTTTCCTCTTGGAAAGGCCTATGTCCAGCTGTGTACGCTTACAGGCTGATGGAATGGAATAGATATAGTTATCCAATTAAGTCTGTAACTTTAGTGTAAAAATGAGGTGAATTAAGGTGAATATCATACCTGTATAATTTTCTTTGTTTAATTTAGTTCACATTTATATTTAACAGAAAAAGTCAACTACAGGAAATAAAAACAAGGAAAAGCGTCAAGCCAGAAAGTTAGAACAGCGTCGTATAGCAGATGGGATGTCCTTTGTAACTTCGGCGAACAAACTGAAAGATTTGTCTCCTCTGTGCCAAGACCTGTTAGTGTACAATAATTTGGAGAGTATGGAAATAAACATGTGCATACAGAGGGTCACAGAACTTGATAAAGATGTGCTGAATTGGGCCATTAGTCTAACTGAAAGGAATATGAAAAGATTGTAAGTAGCTTTCCATCAGGTGTGATTATGGTCAAGCGCTTGCCTATAGTGAATAAAAAAAAAAAAAGCTTTGGTGTAGGTGCCTAAAAACATTTAATTCCTCTAAAAGTAATCAAGAAACAACCAGCAAAACTCTGATAACCTCCCTAGAACAGTTGCGACCACAGTACATCATCATCATGCGGTGCCATCTTCTAACTGAGGTTTGGTGGTTAGCCAGAAAAAACTTTTTCGGCCTTGTGTAATTCTCTTAGTATGTCAGGTCCACTTATATCATTGAACCACTTCCTTCTTTGATGGCCAGGTCAGGAATCAACACTGTAGGTGACTGAAAAATGTTACTTCCCTACACCAGTTGCCATAAGCAGAAAAGTAGCATAGGTTTCATTACATTACTAATGGTATGGGTTTAATCACAAGTTAGTTGAAATGGGTGCAATTAAACTGCTATTGGCCTTACACTAATGAGCTATAGCTAAATTCAAATGTTTTACTTGTTTCCAGATATGAGACCTGTGCCTGGGGCTGGAACAAGGAACGCAAAGTGGAAGAGATGACAGACGACGCAGCCTGGTATCTCATAGCCAGGAACAACGATAATATTCTTCAGGCTTTCTCGCATTTCAGATTTGATATGGACTTTGGAGAACCTGTGCTATACTGGTAAGAAATTTACTCATAAGATATTTTTATAATTATTCTCATTGAACAGGACTAATATTTTTTTTTATATCATATATGTACCTATATTCAATATTCTCCTAATAAAACTAATGTTGGTTACCTAAATTTAATCTTATTAATAAACTGAAGTCAAGAGTGAATAGGCATCTTCTAGGCAAGCACGCTCCATCTTAGGCTGCATCATCACTAGCCAGCAAGTCTGATCGCAGCCAAGGGGGAATAAAATACCTAGCAACATTGTTATATTTTGTTGGCCCCTTGTGCTCTGTCGTCAGTGGTGGGATGGAACTTTGTAAAATTTTTAGTCAAAGGTAGGAACCATCCACCTTTTTCTTTATTCTGATACAATTTAGTACTTGATTGACTGCAATATCACCTAGTGATATGTGATAATGCAGTCTAAGATGTAAGCGGCTTAATTTGGAAAGCATCCACATAGCTGTTTTTTTCGGATTTCAGTCCACTCCTTGAGGCTAGAAAAACCACTAACACATTTAGCAACTATGAAAACAAGTAAATGGTAAATGATGAATACAAAATAAATTACTCTACGTTTAATTCTTTAATCGTAACTTATTATCTGACTTGAACACACTTAATATCACAAATTACAGTACAGCACAGTTTACACTTGGTTAGTGGCTATAATTACATACACAGTACATACACTACCTATTATAAACACAATACAAAATATAACTGTGTCCAGGTGATGTAATATAACATGTTTAAAAATGTAGGGTTATATAACATGATTAAGTCGTGATTAGAGCTAGTTTGGTTGGTTATTATAAACTCAAGTGATTGGAATGACAGGTCTAGATGTAGTGCTAACCCTATCAGCAGGGAATGTTATGAAAGGGATAGCACAACATTTTAGACCTGTCATTTTAGTAGGAACTGCTAAATAAGAATTGCTGTCATATTATGTTATATAACAATGTAGATTTTTTCCGAACATGTTATATAATATGGATCTGTCTTATTTAGTTTGAATCTCTTAATGTCTTGTTCACTTAACTCATATCATTTTGTATGTCACAGGGGAAAACAATAAATAACTTATTTGTAATTATTTACAATGAATTACTTTTTAAGAAATAACCACGCAACTTTGGAGAGTACTATGCTGTTTTAGAATTTCAACTATCGTGAGTGATCGTTATTTAAACTAATCGGTTACATCAAAAGAACCAGATATAAGTAGAAATATTCTTCGTATCATTTGAAATCAAATATGATACGCCTTCTAACATACTGGTAAATCTTTAATAATTATTGGCCATTTAGTATTAACATTTTTAATTAACTAAAGCAGCATGAACTAAAAAACTTACTATTAAAATTTCATTAAAAATTTCTAATTAGAATAGGACCATCCTTGATCTTAACTCCTTGATTAATTTAATTTAAAGCATGCTACTCTCAAAATTGATCAGTATTTTTTACACTTGTACACTATTGTGTTATACCTAGTTCTTGCATTTCACGAGTGCGTAAGAGTGTTCATGCTTGTGTGTAAGTCGTATCGGTATAAGTAGAGTAAATGTGTGCGTTTGCGAGCGCTTGTTCTGATTGGTCCGACCGGCACGCACACTATCGCAATGTGCTTGTATACGATGCAACCACAAGAAAGTTCACGCGCGCTTGAGAATTGCAAGAACTGTACAACAAACAAAATAACAATATTGTGCCTGTAAATTATTTCTAGATTTTCATTCAATTCGTTTTGACCTTGTAAATCCAAAGAAATAGGCTAATATTTCTTCTTAAAAGTTTCTTTTCTAAAATAACTTCTTTCGGCCACCACCGAACGCAACGTGTGCATAAATATCTGAACAATATGTGTAGGATGAATACTATCATCAATGTGATGGCTATACTAAGTGCTATGACATCCAATAATAAGTATTGGGAGTACGAGAGATCGAGCGCTGGCGATCTTAAATGTAAAGCTCCTTTGTGCCTCAGAACATACTCTATCCAATATACCCCCGTCTCCAAAGGTGGTAACAGTCGATCTAGGAACATATCCTTTAATCTTAATGCGTTTTCTTTATATCTGCAAATTAAAAAAACAAATTTTAACCACCGGTATAAACTGAGCCAATTAGTCCAATTACTGAAAGTAAGTCAGATGAGTTATCACAGGGTAATGAACTGTGTTTTTGTTGTGATAAACTTGCATAAGGCGGCTTTATGTTTGACTAGCTGATGCCCGCGACTTCGTTCGCGTGGATGTAGGTTTTTTAAAATTCCCGTGGGAACTCTTTGATTTTCCGGGATAAAAAGTAGCCTATGTGCTAATCCATGGTATAATCTATCTCCATTCTAAATTTCAACCCAATCCGTCCAGTATATTTTGCGTGAAGGAGTAACAAACATACACACACACACATACACATACAAACTTTCTCCTTTATAATATTAAGTGTGATTGATGATAAGTTTTTTTGAAGACAAAAATCGGAAAAGAGAAACACCAGATACTTTTATCCAAAACGCTCACTGAAAACATCATCACTAGATCATAACATTCGTTCTTCTTTTACTCATGCTAATCATGATTATATCGTTCTACTAAGTTGTCGTTATTCCGTCTATACACACGAAACTCTTTGCGTCATCATTTCTCATACGCATAGCTTAAGTTTGAAATAGCCTTCCCAGATCAGGGTTTCTTATCAATTAATTATATTAATCCGGGTATCTGTAAAATCTTCTAGGCGCCCCATTTTAGGCTTCTAGGCAAATGCGCTTCATTTTAGGCGTCAAGCTTGTGCCTATCTAAACTTCTACACTAATATTATAATGTGGTAGTTTACTAGTTTGGACGTAGGGGGTAATGATCCGATTCTGAAAATTCTTTCACTGGTAGATCGCTATACTATCCCTGAGTGATGTAGGTTATGGAAGTCACGGGAAATGCTTGCTATCTTTTCTTTATACACCCCCGACAAGTGAAGGTTACAGTAATAACTAGAAAAGAGCTGATAACTTTCAAACGGCTAAACCGATTTTCTTGGATTATAGCTAAGAACACTCTCGATCAAGCCACCTTTCAAACAAAAAAAAACTAAATTAAAATCGGTTCATTAGTTTAGGAGCTACGATGCCACAGACAGATACATAGATACACACGTCAAACTTATAACACCCCTCTTTTTGGGTCGGGGGTTAAAAGAGCGAGCAAACGTAGCGAGCAAGTAGGTGGGTCATCTAATGTTAACCGCCTATGAACAATTGTAGCACCAGAGGAACCGCCAATGCGTTGCCGGTCAAAAAACTTTTCCCTTGAAGAAAATAAGTAGTATATACCTATTATTTGCTAGTAAATCGTGGAACGCTTCTCGCCAATCGTCCGTAGTAGAGCCTCTCAAGGAGATGACTCGGGCAACGCCGCGGTCGCTCATGGCTCGTCCGTTGAGGGCTTGGTCGGCGTAGAGTGGTACCATAAGCGTAGGAACACCACACGCCACCGCTTCTTGTGTGCCCAGCAAACCGCCGTGCGATATGAACAATTTAACGTTCGGGTGACCTGCAAAACCGTTAGCAGATCTATTCATTTTCTTGAATTTCACATATCAAATAGGTACTGTAATGTTTTCGGTTGTTTAAAACCGGTTTCTATGCATTAACTATTAAAAAAATCATATTTTATGCGCATTAAGCTCTTAGCTTCACAGATTCGCACCATAATAATATAGGTAGGTACTATATGAGGAGAACCAGAATAACCGACATAGTTTAGGGTTTTGCAAAGCTGAAGTGGTAATGGGCAGGGTAGATATTTCGAAAAACCGATAGGCGGTTGGGGTCCTAAGGTGATAGAGTGGTGACCAACGTTGGAAGTTCCGCAGACGCTATCCTTAACATACACAACTTTTCAAACTTACATAATGTCTTGTATTGAGGTATCCAGTCCATAGCATAAACGTTATCAGGAACAGTGAGGTTTGTGACTTTGGCGAGCATTTCGCGATTCAGTCTCACTAGGACCGTTTGTGACAATTCTGATATGGCGGTGAAGATCTGCGACAATTTTTCCCTCGGTATAGTTTCAATACGTGACATAGATCCAAAGCTCCAATAGATTATTCCTTCTTGAGCGTTGTCTAGAGTTCGCTTCAGCTCCTGATTGGAAAAGTGAAAAGTTTATAATCTGCAAAAAGTAACTTGACTCTAACTTAGATTAACACCTAAACAGAAAGTCATTAACGATATACGCTCACTATATCCATAGCGTTCCACTTGCCAAACGCTTTATTTAAATTTAATTGCAATTAAGTGCGACACATTTTATCTTATTAATTGCGTTTAATTACTTAGTATTACGAAATTATTTCCTGGAAAATTTTCGTATGATTACATCAATTGTTTAACACAACAGTAAAAGTTCTTTATCAGAAAAATATCCTTTTGGAAATTTATTCATCGAAGTTATTTGATACTATCTAGTTCAGAGAGGTCTTGAGGTCCTACAATAAACAATAAACAGCTGGTTATTGCGATTGTCGGAAATCTGCCTCATATTAAATTTAGGTCAATTAGATATGGACTTGCTCTCATGACATGAAATGAGGAACTTTCCTGCATACGTTCCTTAAATGTTCATAGATGTAGCTATCCGCATAGGTTACTACGAAAGACGAAAAATACTGTCTGTTAAAAACAATAAAAAACTTTTTTACTTTTAATTTTTTTTTTTACTTTTTAGTGATCGCTGGACAGGTTGCACCCATATTGTAGGGAAGCTTAAAAAACTAAGTCCGCCATATTGGATTAAGAGTGACGTCGGTTTATTTTTCGAGTTTCGAGCAGCCGCTTTCATATTTTGATACCCATATTGTAGGAGTGCATTAAAAATAATAAGTCTGCCACCTTGGGTGTTCCGCCATGTTGGATTTAGAATGACGTCACACAGCTAACCATGTCATTCAAACTAAACGTGTATACAAAATTTCAGCTCAATCGGTCGAAGATTTCTGCTTCATAAATTGAGTTGCAAGATTCCATCACAATCATCTTGTAAAATTAAAAAGTGTTCTTGTAAAATTCAAAATTAATTATTATCAAAGCTTGTAATATTAAAAAATGTTAAGTATTGCTTCTTACTTTCGTACTTAGAGAACTTTATTGACTTACACTTGACCAGATTTTTTTACTGGCACCTTATATCGATTCTAATAAATTAATTAGTACTCTCAGAAACGAGGAAACGCCATCGAATAACAATCTCGATCTTTCTTAGTAATTTGACCTGCTGATAGCATAATCATAACAGCTAATTATGCCAGCTATTGGTAACTAGATAGGTCCAAAAAGTTCTAGGAAATATTAGTATTTATGACTGTGATATTCCAGATTTTGTTAAAATATTCTGACTCAAAGTTACACGGTCTCAAAAATTTATATGGCAGGCACATAACTTTAAGCCCATGTAATTTTTAACCCCCGACCCAAAAAGAGGGGTGTTATAAGTTTGACGTGTGTATCTGTGTATCTGTGTGTCTGTGTATCTGTGTATCTGTCTGTGGCATCGTAGCGCCTAAACGAATGAACCGATTTTAATTTAGTTTTTTTTGTTTGAAAGGTGGCTTGATCGAGAGTGTTCTTAGCTATAATCTAAAAAAATTGGTTCAGCCGTTTAAGAGTTATCAGCTCTTTTATAGTTTTCTTGTAGCAAAGAAGGTTAGATAACCGTTAGGTTCATAATATTATGTCAATAGACAAATGTCAAGCTGTCAAGATGGACGTTGCCTAAATACATAATTATTATTTATTTGAAAATGATGTTTTGGAAAACTCAAATACTTTGGATCGTCGGGGGTGTTATAAATTTTTAATTTACACTTGTAAAACTACATATTTATTTATTTTAACTATTTATTTTTATGGGAACCTGTAAACCCACAGACACAGATATTAGTTAAACTAAGTTTGTATGTAACATACCTTTGACAATTTTTGCGTATTGTCCAAATGTAAGCCTCCAACTTCGACAAGAGCTGGTACTAAGGGCCTTACTTCATTAATACTGAAATGGCTATTTGATAGTATCAGACTGTAGTTCTGAGCTAACGCTTCAAGCTTCGGGCCAGGTCCAAACAATCTATCTGCTATCACCTGAACATAGAAAATAAGAAAATCTTCAAGCGCCTGTTTGTGTGTGTCTCTGTTTGTGTCTTTGATAACATTTATTTAATTTTCTGTATGCCTGTCTGCTTAGTTGTTGTGGGCAGGAAGTATCTTGAAAAACTTATAGACACAAGGAATAACTAACTAAATTAGCTACAATCCGCCTACAGACAAATCTATATGGTACAACGTGCAGCATGCGATATGGATTACTAAGCGTCTACGAAATGCAAGAAAACAATACGCATAGCACCATACAAATCTATTAAAACACACTCAAAGTACGTTTCACACCGACACCAGAGAATCCTCAGGAGATGTGGACTCCATAATACACAATTGCAAAGTAATCTTTGCAACTGTGCATAGTGGGAGGGCGGGTAGTGCATATCGCATGTTGCACGTTGTATCATGGATTTCCCTAAAGTAACGCCGGTTTCTATCCAAGAAAAAGTTACAGGTTACCTGCGAAGGTATCTGGGATTTGTTTCTGTACAAAATTTTCGCCCAAAGAACTGCTGCAGTGTTAAGAAAACGTTCCCACACATTCATCCGCTGTCCGTAACCCATCATATAGGCTGGAATGTAGGCAGTCCCTTCAGGGTTTCCCAATTGCTCGTTGACCCACGGTAAGGGTACACTTGAAAGAAGCCCGACGACCGGAGCTTTGAACCTTTTTCCAAATGGAAGGAAACATTCGCTTCCAAAGACTTCCACTATGACTAAATCGAAGGTCTTCGTTGAACTGACTAGTGCTCTGACTTCTGGGTTCTGTGACACGATTTCGCAGGAGTGGACGCACTCGGCCATGATTTGCTCCAGGTTTCTGATAGAGTCTGGTTTCAAGGAGTATTGCTGTTTCGTCAGATTGTTGGTTAACTCAGGAATCGTGCCAGCTAGACTGATCTCTTCTACGTTTGAAGGTGGGTTTTTCTGAAACAAGAAATCTTCTCTATTAAACAAGTATTTTGTAATTTGTTGTGAGAAAACAGCTGAAACTCACTTTTCAATTGGTGAAAGCCCAACTAAATATGAAGTCATGGTGCCAGGAGACTCAAACCGAATCGATTGAAAAAAATTCACTTAGAAGTACTTCCACTGTCTTACACCGATTAAAATATGAATTGCAGTTAAGTTTTCCAAATTATTATAGACTATTCTAACCCGCAATTTCTTCCGCGTGGGCTTAGATATTTCCCTATTTTACTCACTTACTTAGGTGTTAAACCAAAAATCCTTTCTTAGTGTATGCCTACGTTATGATAGCTATCTGTGGGTTTGAGCTGTGCGTTGATAGATCAGTCAGTCAGTCAGCTTTTCCTTATGTATATACTTAGATTAGAATATTATATATAAATATTATGTTTCCATGATCCGTATGAGATCCACAAGACAGATAGTCGGGAGCGCAGCGCGTGCCGCAAGATAAGAAACGCGCCAGACGCCAGAGGTCAAGTCATTGTGACACTGTCCAATACATTATTTGCATTCATGTATACGTACACTCTACAACTGTGGTAGTTTTCAGTACATGAATGTGTGTAGCAATTTACACAACTTGTGGTAGTATTGCTGTGGTATTGCTCGTGTCATTGTTCTATAGTTTTCTATTGGCGATTTTAATATATTTGTTACGTTAGTCATAGATAAGATAATACATCAAGATTTCTGTAGGGTAGTAGGGTACCATACCCAAAGTGTGTCACAGGACCCGTTTACTAAGCCTTCGCTGTCCGTTCGTCTGTCATGTAACTCATGAACCATACCTATTTTTGCTGCCTAGTAGCTACCTGCCAAACATTAAGGTCAACAGGAAGTACCCTATAGGCTTTCTTGACAGACACGATATACGGACAGACAGACAACAAAGTGATCCTATAAGGGTTCCGTTTTTTCTTTTGAGGTACGGATCCCTAAAAATAATATAATTCAACTTGGTCACCATGCCACCACTCTGAAAAAATCTACCACTCTGAATAAATGACTGATTGATTGATTGAAAATTTCAGCTCTTTACCTATTACGGTTCATGAGATAGGTAACAGTCCGCTGTCGGACAACCCAGGCTTAGTAATAGCCATGGGGTACCGATGGCAGTTGGCACCCATCTATGATGGGTGGTACGGATACAGATGGCATGTTACGGAACCCTAACTAATACCTTTTATAAATCAAAGTTCCGTCAACTTTAACCCCATATCACAAACAAAGCAAGATATAATAACGAGCCACGTGCTCGACTATCAACTGTTTAATTGTTTTGTGGAATATTTACATAATCACCAAACCAAATCAGTTACAACTGGATCATGCCCGCGATTTCGTACGCGTGGGTTTAGGTCCCTTGAAAATCCCGTGGGCATTCCTTTGATTTTTCTGGAATAAAAAGCAGCCTACGATCTACATCCGTGCAATGAAGGGATGCAAGCCATGTCTGTACTCTGTAGTCTGTTCCTATGTTTGTGACGTCACATTTCAGTATTTCATACGAGCTTCCATAATAAGCGCACGTTTGGACTTTACGTTTTGATTAAAAATATCGCAAGTACCTCATACAAAGTTTACTAAAAACGAAATTCAAATAATTGTATCGATAAATACCTTTAAATAAGAATATCATTAGCGAATTTCGATAACTTTAAACAGTTTATTGACCTTTGTGAGTTCAAGACTGTTGACAGTTCAAATAACCATTTGAGCTTAATATGAGTTAGTTATTTCTAAATTACAGACAGATACTTTCATTTTAAAGTATAGATTTGCCAAACACAAAACTTTTGCCGTATCCCGAATAGTACAGCCAATTGATTTGCCTACCTACCAAATTTCATGATTCTAGGTCAACTGGAAGTACCCTATAGGTTTCTTGACAGAAAGACAGACAGAGAGACAACAAAATGATCCTATACGGGTTCCGTTTTTCCTTTTGAGGTACGGAACCCTAAAAAGGAAAAGCTGACTGACTGACTGACTGATCTATCAAGGCACGGCTAACTGGACGGACCGGGCTGAAATTCGGCATATAGATAGATAGCTATTATGACGTAGTTATCCGCTAAGAAAAGATTTTTGAAAATTCAACCCCTAAAGGAGTAAAATAGAGGTTTTTTGTGTAGTTTACGCGAGCGTAGTTTATTAAACTAGTAGGTAAGTATAAAATAAACTGGAGATAGAGAATTGGATTTGACCTCCCTTTGATGACGCTACTGAATATTGTGTTACGTCTTATCAAACTCGATTTGGGAGTAAACGATAATATAATGGCATATTTCCAGTTAATTGATTGTTATTGTATGTGCTTATCAAATCTAGTTAGGTGATTAGGCAAACTGGAGTGACCATCATCATTATCGCTGGCTCACTACTGAGCACGGGTCTCCTCTCAGAATGAGAAAGGTTTGCCCAAGTGCGGATTGGAAGACTTCACACACCTTTGAGAACATAACAGAGAACTCTCAGGAATGTACATAGGTTTCCACACGATGTTTTCCTTCACAGTTAAAGCAAGTGATGTTTGATTGCATGTTAAGTCACCGACTATTCAAAAACATTCGAAATTCAGGGTGTAGAGGTTACCAAAATCAAGAATCATTTAGATAAGAAGTGTGACATAATTTGTAGAGTATACCTACCCTGAAATTGATAAGAAGAAGTCTAGAGTCCCAATCACACTATAAAAGGCAAAAATTTGTATGCGTGTGTGTTACCTTTCACTCAAAAACTAATAGACGAATTTGGCTGTTTGAAATTATAGAGATGGATACTTTTTAACCCGTAAAAATCCATGGTTCACGCGGAATCCTTTAAATATACTCGTAGGTATATCCAGTATCCACGTGGATGAAGTCGCGGGCATTATTTTTGCCATTGCCCGACATGATTTCCCTCAAGTGTAAATCAATGACAGCAATATTATTGTAGTATTTATATATAAGTAATTATGAGATACTGCAATGCTATAGTAACGATAATCTGCTGCAGGAAATTATCTCACAAGATGTTTCATAACTCGTAATTTATGTAATATTAATATGTAATAATTAAAACAAAGTTATGCCCCTAACTTCGCTTGCATAGTTTCGTCTTGGCCCTTGGGTTACAATTTCTAGTTCTTTGATCAATCAACTTAATCTATTACGGTTCACAAGATACGTAACTGCAGCCTACAGACCGCTGACAGACAGACAGACGGACGGACGGACAGCGGAGGCTTGGTAAGAGGGTCCTGTTGGCATCCTTCGGTTATCATCATCATCGCGTGCCTTCTTCGAAACTAAGTTTGGCGATCATCATCCGAAAAGCTTCTCTATTAAAAGCCGCCTCTTTCAACTTCGGGTAACTAAGCCCTGTCCACCCCCTTATATCGTCCAACCATTCGTATTGATGATTTATAAATCCTTCGGTTACGGAACCCTAAAAGTGCAGTTCGGGAACGCCGATCGGCATTATCCGAGAGTGTAATAAAAATACGCTTATATGCTTGCGCGGCGGCGTAAATGGGAAAATGCAAGAGTTAATATATAATGCCTAAGTCCAATATATCGATTTCGATCGAAATGAGGTGCATGCTTCCGTGAGAGTTCATCATAATGTTCTCAAAAGTTTGTAAAGCCAACTGCACTTGGCCAGCGTGGTAGACTATCGCCAATCCCTTCTCATGCTGAGTGGAGACCCGTGATGAGCAGTGAGCCGGCAATGGGTTGATTATGATGAGTATATAGTTAGTAGAACACGTACCATAGGAAAGTGCGTGATGACGGTCAAGTGATGCTCCTTTTTAGCCAGGGCATCTATGAGGCGGCCGTACATCGCGTAGTGACTCTTCGTGTTGGTGGGCAGCACGGCCAGGATGCGCGCCGCGTCCGCCGCCGCCAGCCAGCCCAGCACGAGCCACAACAGCGCCTGCATCCCTCTACCGCTCGACACAGATTGCGAGCTGCGGATGCACTGATGCAACCAATGCAACCATCCCGCCAGTTAAGGCCGGCCGCATATTAGACGAATTTGTCTTGACAGATAAAACTTCACACGCGCCGATAGCACAGTTCACAACAGTTAGGGAACATAACAAAACGTCGAGACGTCACTAACAGGCGTCAGATGTTACCAAATTTGATGCTAGGACTAGGTAGGCTTTGAATAGACTATTTTTCTTTGATTTCACGTCACCCATAAGCTAATATTTGACAGATCGTCGATTCAGGATCAAACCGAAAGTTCCCTCACACTAGTTAACTTTGCTGATAGGCTTATAGATTTTATACTAGAACCCGTCTTCGCAAAATCAACCTATCGCTTCCAGATGAACAGCTCAACAGCTTATTAATGAGGAAACGATAGTGAGTTATTGTAAATCCCAACGCAGAGAGTATACCGCCCAATAAAGTAAATAGTTAAAATGATGACAAAATGGACACCACAACAAAAAAGATGAATGGAGTGGTGTGCAAGACCTATAAATTGGAAAGTTCACATCATGGATGAATGAAGGAAAATCGTAGAGGAGGTCAAGACCCACAAAGGCCCATAACAGTAAGAGGAAGTCTTCCTTACTTTTATTGATACTATGTAAGGTGTGCAAAAGATCATCTGCCGTACGTCAGAAAGTTTTCTAACAGACAGAATTCTTCTAATATGCGGACGGCCTTATATACATAGATGACGTCGCCCTAAAATCGGTCGCATGCACCCGGCTACTAGATAAAACAGATTTTCTTTTGAACTATTGTATCGATTGTGACTTAATGCTTGGTTATGTTATAACCTATGTTATTTTATATATTTTTAGTGTTTTTAATAATGGGAACGTCAATAATTCAGCTATGTTTTTTGAAATTTTCAATTGTCTTTACGCTGTAGATCAATGGATCAATAAATAATTTTTAGGTTAAAAAAGCTCGTTTGGATAAATGCAAGTTGGTTGAATTTTGAGAGGTAGGTATGACTTAGCACTTATACAAATTAAAATCGGAAGAATACAAAAAGTTAGTCGTCGCGTCGGTGCAATGAATTTTTACCTAATGCGGCAATATTATTATGCAATCCGGTTGTAAACAAAGACGTTTCATATTATAATACTGTCTCAGTTTTTGTCTAGTGCTTTGGTCTACAACAATTGGTGTAAAATGTTCTTTTATAATTAAGTCTTAGTTAAATAAATAAAAATAAATAAATAAAAAAAAAACTGTATGTTACATCTCTCTGTACACGAATCTCTAAACTAGGAGAGGTTTCCCGCCCTTTCCCTTTCCCGCTAGGGATATCTTATTTTTTGAGCAAAGGGTTAGCCTGGCTGTCCAACGCGGAAATGCAGTCAGTATTCTTGACACCTTTCCACGCGAGCATGACTTGTACAGTAATAAGATAAGGCTAGCTGTAACATTTTCAATTTTAACCCCCGCCGACCCAAAAAGTGGGGTGTTATAAGTTTGACGTGTGTATCTGTGTATCTGTCTGTGGCATCGTAGCTCCTAAACTAATAAAACGATTTTAATTTAGTTTTTTTTTGTTTGAAAGGTGGCTTTATCGAGAGAGTTCTTAGCTATAATCCAAGAAAATCGGTTCAGCCGTTTGAAAGTTATCAGCTCTTTTCTAGTTACTGTAACCTTCACTTGTCGGGGGTGTTATAAATTTTTAATTTACACTTGTTCAAAAAAATTATACCTATAAATAATTGTTTGATCTTGTGAAACTTGAGCTTTTGCAGTGAAGCTAGGAGTAATGACAAAGTTGTTATCAGTTTGGTTAGACACATTAGCGGTTAATCAGTTAATGCAACTAATGCAACATTAGATATTATTTATTAATGTCTATTACATAAAGATATAAGTAAGTACTTACCTACGTACTGAATGCAACAGCGCAATTAATTAACAATGCGTATTAAAATACGGTGAAGTGAGAGTAGGGCCTCGCTCTTAGGGTTCTCAATAGCTCAACGATTAAAGAATGGATTGAATTCCAAAAGGTCAGCGGTTCAAACCTAGCTACAACAATAGTGCAACAGGTGGGTCGTTGCACTATTGTCTACAATGCCATAAATGCCACAAGAATACCATCAATTCAGCCAATCACAACAATTGCGTTGGTAATAATGATTGATGCAGGTTTTCCGGAATCGACCTTCTGCGCTACAGCTCATTTTCCGTTTCATGAAACTGTGTGTAGCTAATAGTTAATAATATTCATTGTTACTTGAACAGTTACGAGGTACAAATAGAAGAGGGAGGTCGGAGAAAAGGGCTCGGTCAAAGGGTGATGCAGGTCCTCGAGAGATTGGCTCGCGCGACGCACATGCGCTGCGTCCGTCTCACCGCCCTCACACACAACCCTTCCGCCGCGGCGTTCTTCAAGGCTTGCGGGTGAGTCGACAATAGTTACGATCATTGTTATTGAAACAGCCACGAGGTACAAATAGAAGAGGGAGGTCGGAGAAAAGGGCTTGGTCAAAGGGTGGTGCAAGTCTTCGAGAGATTGGCGCGGGCGACGCACATGCGCTGCGTCCGTCTCACCGCCCTCACACACAACCCTTCCGCCGCGGCGTTCAGAGAAGAGGGCTATCGAAGGAGTTTAGGCCCTTACTTGGCATAATAAGGAAAAAGTGTCGAATTTTGCAGATTTGTACACTAGAGTACATTAAGCGGAGCAGGATATTATCACTAACGTCCGATAATAATTACGGTAAAAACATTAGAGTCGAAATCTCGTTCTCTTAGTGGAGTGCGGAAGAATCTAAAACTTTTATTATTGACTAGCTGATGCCCGCGACTTCGTCCGCGTGGATTTACGTTTTTCAAAATCCCGCGGGAACTCTTTGATTTTACGGGATAAAAAGTAGCCTTTGTGTTAATCCAGGGTATAATCTAGCTCCAATCCAAAGAGCCAAATCCGTACAGTAGTTTTTGCGTAATTGAGTAACAAACATCCAAACATCTATACTTTCACATTTATAATATTAGTAGGATTAGGATTAATGGAAAGGGGTCACAACCCTCAGAATGTAGCATTTGCTAAACTAAGCGAGCTCTACTTTACAATGTTATCGCTTGCAAACCTTTCCAAAACTTTTCCTTTGATAGTTCTCTTGACCAATATGCTATCGTCGCTCTACCCAGGCCAGTAGGTCGTACTACACTGCACTCTCGATATCTTTGTACAAATACCGGACGTACTGCACATTGTTTATGAAAGCACACACGCTCATCGCGTGGTAGATTAGACTTCGCTCATTGAGATTTATTGGTCATTGATCGTGAAGTTTGCTTAGATGGTCACACAAACGTCGAATATAATCATTAACAAATTATTTATTTGTATACTAGATAACCCGTCCGTGTGTGTGTATGCATTTGTTACTCTTTCACGCAAAATTACTGGACGGATTTGGCTGAAATTTAGAATGTAGATAGATTAACACATAGGCTAATTTTTAACCTAGAAATTTAAAGAGTTCCCACGGGATTTTAAAGCTCCTATATCCACACGAACCAAGTCGTAGGCATCAGTTACAGGTGCCAATATATTGTCTGTACGGAGCGCATATTTAGACCTCCAAAGTTTGGTTTGAAGATATCTTCTTTTGCAGGTACAGTATAGACGAGACAAGCCCGGCCAAAGAATACAGTGCACACTATGAAATATTAAGCAAATATATTGAACCAACAGAAGACCAAGTTCCTTCAACGGACTCTTCTAACAGAATAGAATTATCGGGATCTTGAGAGTTCTTCGCTTTCAGTGAGAACTGATAAGTGACTAAAATAAAGACTGCTTCTATTAATTTTTGTACTGTTGTAGTTCCATATGTGAATGTCATAAATTATTTTGGACACATGAATTGTAAAATTCATTATTAGTAAAATATACCTGTTTACTTATTGTGAAAATAATAATAATTTTGTAGTTTTATTTACGTTTTAAAAAAATCTCTAGTAAGTTTATTTGCAGCTTTTTAGTTTTGGTCGAATTAAGTAACACCCACTCCCAAACTTTTCGTCCGGCGTCATTCAATAAAATTCAGAGCTTCCTACCTAAGTTTTCTGGATATAACCTTAATTATTGTCTCCGACTTCATTTACACAATTTCGATTTTCGGTTTCCCATCGTGAAACTCAAATCAAAACAAAACATTAATTATTTCCCTGAAATCCACAAATCTTTGTTGTGCTGTGTTTGGTTAGATCTAATGGCATATCTATCTACAATATATGAGATCAAAAGTGGTTGTCCTTGCCAGATTTTGTCGATGTGTGTTAAGGACAAATTGATAAAATCTAGCAAGGACAACTACATTTCAAATTCTGATAAATCGCGTGAAGTTGAGTCCACACCAAACAAAACATAAGTACTTAAACAATTGCGCTCAATTCTCGAAACTAGGTCCTAAAGTCAACGTTTAATCGACAATTTATTGATAAAGAAGTCTAGAATCTGGTGGTTAAATTACTAAGGAAAACATAAATCGGGGAAAAAGCTTTTTAATTAAAAGAGCCAATCAAAGCACTTTTCAAACAACAAATCAAACATTAAACTAAAAAAATCAATTCAATTGATAAAACTTGCTTTATTAAATTTATTTTGATAAGAATACATAGGTACATTCATTTATTAGATACCTACTAAATTTTGTGTTAAGTACAATTTTAAATATCACATCGAAGCCTACCTGAAGGTAAGTTGTAACATAATATTTAGGAACACACATTGGGCTTGTTTTACCATATTCGTGTTTTCTGGAACACGTAAAGCTAAATTTAGTAAAATAATATAATAATATATTCTCTAGAAGAGTAGGTATCAAATATCAGGAACCTATTAATTTAGAAAAAGTAGGTATACATCCTAGGCACCTAACCTATTCAAATGCTAATTATAACCACGCCTCTTCCCGGAAAAATTGCAGAGCGTTGTTTATAGGAAAACACTAAGAAAACAAAAATTTGTTTCATATTTTTTCAACTCGCGTAGTTTTTTTTTTTTGCATACCCAGCTTATAAAGAACACGAAATTCTTATCGGAAAGAGGCGTACCTGTGACTTCGTTCTATATTCTCCTGACTTTTAATCAGCGGTACGAACTCCACAAATGATACCTCCTTGCAGTCCTTGCACTCAACCTGTCTTTTTATCTGATACTAGGTGACGCGCCCCGACATCCCTCGAGGGAATTTAGTGGATTCAACGCTATAGAGAACTCGAAGGTTACTACAGGTCAACCTACGTAGATATTCCTGTAGCATCCATCAAATTCTCCTTCCTATCTATGTGTATATCGAGTATGTCCCTGATATTTTTACTAAGAGGCAAGATCTGCTTGTTATCTTAAGCCAATATTAGTTGAATGTCAATCAACATTCTCAACGTCTAATGGGGAATCACATCTACTGCCATTAGAATCATCTGACGTGCTGCTATAAGACTGACTGAGATACTTATTTGCTACACTAGTACTCTCTCCAAAATTATTGATGTCACTTCTGATGTTATATGAATTGTGTGTTACTTCTACAAAGTTATTGATTCCATGTGGCCTGATATTAAATGAAGTATGTAAAGCTTGATTGTTGGTTGGAATCCATGGGTTTGAAGTGGTGGGGGGTGAAGCGGTTGATGGTAGAGTCACTGCGCGAGGTGGTGTAATGGATCCTGATTTTTCTCTTCTTTCACGAGCTCTTCTGTTTTGGAACCATATTTTTATCTGTGAAAAAAATTGACCAATACTAAAATATATCTTTAACTAGATGATACCTACCCCCGACTCCATCCGCGTGGCTTTAGAATTTTAAAAATCTCGTGCGAACTTTGATTTCTTGAGATAATAAATTGCTTAGGTCCCCGGGATGCAAGCTGTATCAGTACCAAATTTCGTCAAAATCGGTTAAAAACGGATGGGCCGTGAAAAGGTTACAGACAGACAACGGACTTCGTCTGTGGTGGCGTTTGCTGGCGCGCGTGTTTTGCCTTTTTGGAGTGTTTTTTTGTTAGAAGTGGCCGGTTTTTGTGTTCTGCTGGTGTTTATTGGTGGTGGAACTGACTGGGAAGCGCTCTATAGGGGCACCGCGTGTATATCGGCGGGCGCCGGCACAGACGAAGTCCATACTTATACATGTAGTTTACCTAACTTAAATAACTACAAACTTGACATTGGCTAATCAGTGTAAAGCCAGACGAGAGAGAAAAATAAAAGACAGACAACATACTTTATTAAGTTATTAAATACCTAGTTAACCTCACATTATTTGCAAAATTTAATTACGTGCGTGTAGGTATTATGCTAAATGAGATATTTCGACGAGAAACCTGCCAATCTGCCAGCGTGACAGACTATGGCAAACCTTCTCATTCTGAGAGGATACCCGTTCTCAGTAGTGTGACGGGGATGGGTTGACCATGATGATGATACTAACCCGATCGTCTCGAAGTTGCAACGCGGCTGCCAGGGCTCGCAGCGCCGGTGGGGCGAGGTAGGGCGCCCGCGCATACGCTGCCTCCAGCGCCGCCGCCTGCGCGCCCGTGAACGGCACCCGCGCGTGCCGGCCCGAGCGACGCGCGCGGCAGGCGTTGGATGCACCTGATAGTACAAAAAAAAATTCCAAATCGGTCCAGGGGTCTTTGAGTAATCGGGGAACATAGGTACATAAAAAAAAAAAAAAAGATCCCGACGAATTGAGAACCTCCTCCTTTTTTGGAAGTCGGTTAAAAATACGAGTAGTTATGGCTAAGGCTGAGATCTATAGATCTAATTTGAATTTGTTCAGACTTAAGACACTGTTAAAACGAGACAGCGTTATACCGTTGGCATAAATCTGTCTCGTTTTCATCATCATCATCATCGCGTGCCTTCTTCGAAACGAAGTTTGGCGATCATCATCCGAAAAGCTTCTCTATTAAAAGCCGCCTCTTTCAACTTCGGGTAACTAAGCCTTGTCCACCCCCTTATATCGTCCAACCATTTGCGTCTTTGGCAACCTTGAGCTCTTTTGCCTGCAATTCTCCCTTCCAACACTAATCTTGGGAATGAGAATTTTTAATTTTTTAGAATCGTCTCGTTTTAGCTGAAACTTAAGTCTGAGCAAAGTCAAAGTGCGCTCTATAGATAACAACCTTAGAGCGGTTACGCACTCACCCGATCTGAGTACGTGAAAATACGGGTATAAAAAAGTCGGACCGAACTCAGATATTGCTTACGCACTAATGCTATCTCTGATCCATATCCAAGCTATTCAGTGGACACCTTTGACAAATCTACGTCATATGTCCAATTTGAATCCGAGGCAATCCGAGATGTTCTCACGGATGACGGAGAGAACTCGGATGACGGAATGTAGAGCTAGTGCGTACTGCGTAACGGCCGGTTCACACATGTCTCCGTTTTACTGTTCCGTTTTATCGTGTACGTTTTTTTTTCGTCGATGGCGTATGTAGTTGTATGAGCGACTTCACACATGGCACAGTATTCTGTATACAGTAAACAATATCGTTCCGTAAAAAAATTACATTCCGTTTTGTCATCGAATACTGGACGACGGAACAGTAAAAATATACGGATACGTAGAATTTTAACGGATAGATCCATCCTTGTAGAATAGCGGCGATATACAGCGAGTTTTCTGTTCACACATCGCATCCAGTAATGACGGATCCGTTGAACGTTATACGGTGCCTATGTGTGAACACAGCATAAATTTATGACGTATCCATTAAAAGCGTACCAGTAAAACGGACTCCCATGTGTGAACGGGCCGTAAGTTACAGCCTACAATACAAATAGTTCTCTTTATTTGTATGGATTAATTCATTAAAAATAAGAAAACTAAAGTTCTAACGTGGAAGTCTCGGTGGCTGGTATCGTGTGCAGCACAACCAGCTCGGGGCTTCATCACTGCACTCCCGACTGGAATCCTCACTCAAAATCCTTTCTATACTAAAATCTGAACTACCACACTTTGCACTCGACACTGGAGATAAATTCATGGTCGCAACTTCCGAAACTACTGAGAGATGTTTCGAATTGTTGTCTAAATAAAAGCTTGTATACATGGGGGTGGGTTTTTATTAAGTCACGCCTCTTATTTGTAAATTTCGGGGTTGTTTGATGCTTCCCCTAATTTGTTAACAGTCAAGATCCCTATCTATGAATGGGTAGCACGCACCAATGGGCCCACAAGTGTTGTGACTGGTTCATTCAAACGCAACTAGAATTGAATGGAGAAATTGATACAGTTTGCACACAAAAGGATGTTATTACTTTAAGGGTATGTGGGAAAATTAATTTGTTACTTGTATTATATTACCTTTGTTGGAGTAATGTAAGTTGATACTGGATTGAGATTGCTAATTAAAATGTTATTAACTTTTGCCATAGATACTTATTATGGACATGTGGTCATGAATGGTTCTCTCGAGTTTAACTAGTTAATACTTATCCGGATTAATGTGTGGCACATATCATTTGTTGTACTTTAATCAGATATAAATATTATGAATGGTAGGTACCCATTTTTGACGGCTTCGTTGGATGACGAGGACCTGGGTTTGATTCCATGGATTCTATAAGGAATGAATCCATCTAGCAGCCTGTACGCGTCCACGGCTTGACGAAGGCCTTTTGTAGAGCATCCCCCTACGCTCTCGCCTCATCTTTCACTTCCCACCACTCTAGGAATTCCCATGCCATGCCACCAGTTCTGTGCTAGGCAGATTATGGTGCCTACTCGTAAAAGAAATATTGGAGGGAATCTACATACCTACCTCTTTTACTTATATCTACTTATCTCAAGAAATCTGGGATAGATCTTAGCTAAAGAAATCCTACTTTGCAGCAGCTCTCCCTCCCATTTTATTGAATTGGGCAAGTTAGTCTTGGACAAAACAGAACAGTAGCGGCAGAATAACTGACTTTTAGACTAATAAAATGAAGTAAAGACCTTGGAGTATAAAAACGATGTCGATTAGATAAAACAGAATGCAGGAAGTCTTCCAAGTCTATACCTATTGCAAAATTGAGTAGTTAGATTTGTTATTATAAGTACATAATTTATAATAATAACTAAAAAAGCTTATGTACCTACACTTCCTTTCTTGTTTTATGCAAGAATGTCTATTTACGTACAGCATTGTATCGAAATGAGTTGCCGATTATTTTTTCATAACAAATTAGATACGAATATGTGGCAGGCCTGCATATTTAACGTGTGGGATTGTTTGGGATCCTATTAGAGTTTTAACACTTCAAAATTACAATAAAATACTAGGTCTTTTAAAAAATGAAGTCCTACACATTCGTTAAAATAGAGACCTAATTCGGAATTCTGACCATCAAACGTAAAAAGGTCAGTTATCCTGGGACTTAGTCTCAAACATGACCAGAAAGTATTTACCAGACTTTTATACCATCGTGTAGGGCAAAATTGAAGGAAAGAGAAGCATCGGTAAAAGAAGAAAATCGTATCTTAGGAACATCCGAGAAGACCGGGATAACCTATAGTCACTTTTCCGTTTCGCGAAAGATAGGAAATTGTATGTTAAGATGACGGCCAACCTCCAAAAGTAGAGACGCACGAGAACAAGTGTAAATTAAAAATTTATAACACCCCTGACAAAAGGTTACAGTGACTAGAAAAGAGCTGATAACTTTCAAACGGCTGAACCGATTTTCTTGGATTATAGCTGTTGGAACTGGCTGTAAACTAAATTGTTTATATTTAAATATATTCTTATTTTTTTTCTAAAATCCTTTTGTTTTACGTTCGATAACTTTTTACTTCACTTCAAATATATATCTCAAACAGGACGTCCAAGCTTTTCTTTTTACTGATATTTTTCCTATAAATTCAAAATATCCCAACACGTTATCAGCACGAAGGGCTCTTGGGAAAAATCATAAGTGGAAAAGTGGTGTTAATTGTCCAGTGTTGCTATATTTGTTGCGAACAAGGAAAATCATATTTAGATATTTTTCTTTCCAAATGTCGCAAGCAAGCGGAGATATAAGTGGTAACAAGATGTTACATTCGTCGTCAGTTCCTCCTTTTAGTCTTAAAAATAGAGAAGGATATCCAACTTGGAAATTTAAAATGCGGAATTATTTACTGCATGAGGACCTTTGGTTTCCTATAGATGGGTATCCAGAAGGAGATACGACCGCTGCACCAATTAAGGTAAAGAATGACGCTAAGGCTCTGGCTAAAATATGCTTAACATTAGACGGTGTAGCGATTACACATGTAAGATGTGCAAAAACTGCAGCCGAAGCATGGGAAGCCCTGAAGGCAGCTTTTGAGGATAAAGGTATGGGCCGAAGGCTAGCATTAGAGCGTAAGCTTTATAGATTAAGTCTTTCAGACTTTGAAAATATTGAACAATATATAGATGCAGTTCTGTCAACGGCACAAGACCTAGCTGACATAGACAAAGTAATAGAAGATAAATCGATTGCAGCTATATTACTAGGAGGTCTCACATCGAAATATGAGCCATTGATTATGGCACTTGAAAACTGCAACATCGATATTACTTCCGATTTGGTCAAAACAAAACTATTAAATGAAATGTCTAAAAATGACACCATACCAACAAATACAGTTTTCCAGGCCAAAGGAATGAAATCCAAACCAAATAAAATGATTATTTGCTATGACTGTAACTTGCCAGGGCATAAACGCCCGGATTGCCCTCAGCGACGTAATAAAGAAAAAATAAGTGTAGCAAATGAAGTCACGGATTTGGTCACAGCACTTACTGCTAATTTTTCAAATAAGGATGTTTGGTACGTAGATTCTGGGGCTACAAAACATATGACTTTCAGAAAAGATTGGTTCCGGGACATTAGGTCAATGAATACTGGAAATATAACTGTTGCAAATGGTGAAAGCGTTAAATGCTGTGGAATAGGAAATATTTCTATTAAGACACCTGGTGATGTATTAAAAACAATAAGTGATGTTGCCCTAGTACCAGATTTAAAGGCTAATTTACTATCAGTACAGAAAGTTATTGATAAAGGTTTTGTATGTGTTTTCGACAAAAGTGGATGTAGTTTTTATAAAAATGATACTTTTTGTGTTTCAGGTGATTCTGTCCTTCATGCTTCGCCCTGTGGTGGACTGTACATAGTTGATGGTACTGTTAATATTCCACCTAAGATGAATAGTGAAAATATTGCGTACGAGGTGCACACTGACTGTCTGAGCAAGTATCAGCTCTGGCATAAACGGTTAGGACACTTATGTCGCATAGGCATGAATCAATTGAAGAATCATCAGGTAGGAGTAGATTTTACTAAGGTTGATAAAAATAGTTGCATCGCTTGCGTAAAAGGCAAACAAGCCAGAAAACCGTTTAAAAATGTAGCGTATAATAGGGCGTCATCACCTTTAGAACTAATCCATAGTGATTTATGCGGACCAATGTCCACGACATCTTTTCAAGGAAACGTTTATGTTTTAACTTTCATAGATGATTATACTCGCAAGATTTTTGCTTATTTTTTATCTTCTAAAACTGAGGTAAAGAATAAATTTTTATTATTTCGAGCTCTAGTTGAGAAACAATTAGGTTTTCAAATAAAGGCTCTTAGAACCGATGGAGGAAAAGAATATGTAAATAAAGAGTTTTCTGATTATCTTTCTTCAAATGGTATTGAGCACCAAGTAACAACACCTTATAGTCCGCAGCAAAACGGAGTTGCAGAACGAACGAACCGTACAATAACGGAAAAGGCAAGATCAATGTTGGCCGAAAGCTCACTCTCTAATGCATACTGGCAAGATGCTTTCCAAGTTGCTGTTTATTTGAAAAATAGGTCCCCTCATCGAGCTTTGAGTGGCAAAATACCTTATGATAAGTGGAGTGGTCGACAAAGTGATCTAAGTCACTTAAGAGTATTTGGATGTCGAGCTCTAGTACATATACCTTCATGTAATAGAAGGAAACTAGATTTAAAAGCAGAGGAAGCAATTTTCGTTGGCTACTCGGAAGATCCTAATACTTATGTTTTTCGGGATCCTGCAAATCCAAGACGTATTATTAAGTCAAGAGATGCAAATTTTTTTGAGAATTGTTTTACAAATTTAAAGGAAAATGCATCAAAACCTATAGTTCAAAATACGGAGTCAGTATTACTATTCGAAGAACATACTGAACCTGATGATGATCAATTTTATGATTGTGTTGATTGTTGTAGTCCAGAAGGAGAATCATCTGTTCCTGTGAACATGGATAAAGAGTCTCTTTGTATTGAACAAACGCAAGTAAGTAATGAACCCAGATACCCATCTAGAAATAGAAAGCCACCTGATTTTTTAACTTATCACGTCTCTACTGATGTTGATTCAGGTGAACCAACAAACTATTCTGAAGCTGTACATTCAGAAGATGGTAAAAAATGGGATTTAGCAATGACTGATGAATACAATTCACTAATGAAGTTAAATACCTGGGAGTTAGTAGACAGACCAAATAAAAAAGTTATTCCCTGCAAATGGGTTTATAAGCATAAGAAGGATGCTTATGGCAATATAACCAAGTATAAGGCAAGGCTAGTGGTCAAAGGTTTTAATCAAACAAAAGATATAGATTATCATGAGACGTTTGCGCCTGTGATTCGTCATTCTTCCCTGCGTACTTTGTTTGCATTGGCAGCAGAAGAAAATCTTAAAATGAGACATTTGGATGTTGATACAGCATTTCTTTATGGAGATTTGGAAGAAGAAGTATTTATGGAACAACCTCTTGGTTTTTGTGTGAAAGGCCAAGAAGACAGGGTTTGCCGGCTTCGAAAATCTCTATATGGTCTCAAACAGGCACCTCGTGCTTGGAACAAAAAATTGAATGAAGTCCTTTCAAAAATAGGTTTTGTAGGAACTTCTTCGGAGCCTTGTGTATTTACGAAACTTTTTGGTGATGAATTTGTTATTTTGGGTGTCTACGTGGATGACATAATTGTCTTTTATAATTCTGACGTGACGTTTGACATTGTTAAAAATGACTTGTCAAGATATTTTAGTTTGAAAGATCTTGGCAATTTGAAGTCATATTTAGGATTACAAATAGAAAGGAATCAAAATTACATAAAAGTTAGTCAATCTAATTATATATTGTCCATATTGGACAAATTTAATATGAGTGAATGCAAGTCGGCTAGTACTCCTTTAGCTCACAACAAATTAGAACGAAACGTTAGTGGTGAGTCATTGCTGCTGCCTTACAGAAATCTAATAGGATGCCTTATGTTCTTGGCAGTCAATACACGTCCTGATATAGCATTTGCAACGAGCTACTTAAGCCAATTCAATACGTGTTTTTCAACGGAACATTGGAAAGCAGCAAAAAGGATTCTTCAATATTTGAAGGGTACACTAGAGTATTCCTTAATATATAGGAAAACTGGAAAGCCGTTAACAGGGTATGCAGATGCTGATTGGGCAAATTGTCCAATTGACAGAAAGTCTTACACGGGCTATGTCTTCAAATTAGCTGGTGGACCAGTGTCTTGGGAATCAAAGAAACAACCAACTGTTGCTCTGTCATCCACTGAAGCTGAGTACATGGCTCTTACTGCAGCAACTAAAGAAGCCTGTTATTTACGTAAATTTATAGAGGATATTACCGGTAAGATATCTACAATTAAGATATTGTCAGATAGTCAGAGTGCACTAAACTTAGCTCACAATCCTGTGCACCATAGCAGGACGAAGCATATTGACACTCGTTTTCATTTTATACGAGAAAAAGTTAGTAATAATACAATTATTTTAGACTATATGAAAAGTTGTGATACACCCGCAGATATTCTTACCAAACCACTTGGGCCTATCGCAACTAGTAGAATTATAGGTAGTTTAGGTCTTAGTTAGTTTTTTATTTTTTTTGTTCCTGTGTGTTGATATGTTAAGTTTTTTTTTTTGTAAGACAATTTAGTTTAAAGGGGGATGTTGGAACTGGCTGTAAACTAAATTGTTTATATTTAAATATATTCTTATTTTTTTTCTAAAATCCTTTTGTTTTACGTTCGATAACTTTTTACTTCACTTCAAATATATATCTCAAACAGGACGTCCAAGCTTTTCTTTTTACTGATATTTTTCCTATAAATTCAAAATATCCCAACAATAGCTAAGAGCACTCTCGATCGCGCCACCTTTCAAACAAAAAAAAAACTAAATTAAAATTGGTTTATTAGTTTAGGAGCTACGATGCCACAGATAGATACACAGATACGTAGATACACAGATATATACGTCAAACTTATAACACCTCTCTTTTTGGGTCGGGGGTAAATAATAAAAAAAGTCTTTTATAATAACTACTAAAGGCATAACGCATAACTGGGTAGGTTCGTGCGATAGTGGAGCGGTGCTGGACGGATCTGCATGGCGATTCAGAACACTTCGATTCGGTAAGTTATCGTACGATAAGATGTATATTCAACATAGAAACGTACTTATGATAACTTTCCGAATCGATGTGTTCTGAATTGCCCTGCTGATGATGCAACGCAAGAGCTCCCTGATTCGTCAACTTGTGACAACTGTCACCCTCCCGCACCGCTCCACTTCCGCAGGAACCTACTCAGCTGCTATGGGCTATACCTATAGTAACCTACTTGTTTTAGCATCAAAATGATTGCAAACAGATGCATACCGCAGTTCAGCGTTATCTTATTGCGGGCATCTCTAGTGGCAATTGTAACTCAATTGTTACGATTATATAGGATTACAATCCGCATTGTATCTCTATATCTATGCGGTCCTTGTGCTTAAACCAAATAATGCCACTTGAATGTTCAAATACCAACAAATCGTACCAATGCACGCACAAGTTCGAAAGATGTCCCTAAATGTAAATTGCCGACTCTAAAAGATTCCCAACGCATTTTATGAAAAACGCCAATAGTTACCTACCTATTATAGATAGGCTGTCGATAAAATGCAGACTATGATTTATAATAGGTAAGTACGATATAACAATAATAAAAGTGTAAATTAAAAATTTATAACACCCCCCACAAGTGAAGGTTTCAGTAACTAGAAAAGAGCTTTCAAACGGCTGAACCGATTTTCTTGGATTATAGCTATGAAAACTCTCGATCAAGCCACCTTTCAAGCAAAAAAAACTAAATTAAAATCGGTTCATTCGTTTAGGAGCTACGATGCCACAGACAGATACACACGTCAAACTTATAACACCCCTCTTTTTGGGTCGGGGTTAATAAAATACAGATCCACACAGATACAGACAGACAGACAGACAACGAAGTGATCCCATAAGGGTTCCGTTTTTCCTTTTGAGGTACGGAACCCAAAAAAACACTAGGTAATTTAATAAGCTGAACGGCATTGAGAAGAACCGTAGGAATTGTAGTGACAATTTTTTTCTACTAATGATCTATCTGAACTAATCAATCGATTACAACACCTATTCATCTGGGAATTAAAAAATTGTCAAAAAAGCGGAAAAGCCTTAGCCATTGTTATTATAGACTTTGTTACTATGCTAATAAGGTCGAAAATCAGCCTTCCGACAATCAAGGCTGTATTTTATCTTACTTACGTACCTACTGCAGTTAATAGCACACATAACGGTCCCACCAGCCGGCAGTGGCGACTGGCAATCAGTTTATTGTTGTTCATGATCACGCAAGTTACTCATTTGTTTCCGAAAAATATAAATAAAGTAAAAAAATTCTACGTAAAAAGGTGTCTAAGCAGATTTTAGAGGATGTCGGTGCCAGAATACATTGAATTAGAGGGCGGAGATCATTTGCCGCGCGTCGGCTTCGGCACTTGGCAGGTAGGTCAAAGACTTAGTACCAGTATAATCGACTAATAATAATAGTAGTAATAACAGGTTATGTTGTTTATTTACCTGCATTATAAATATGTATCAAGTATCTAGGTTCCTATTACTAATTGGCTTGGTTTTGCTTTCGTACCTAGCTATACTACACGACAGGTCGGGATGGCAATCGGGGTGGGAACGCCCCGCACACCCACACAGCCCTGGGTTGCGGGGCATCCTCCCGCTTCATACCGCGATTGCCATCTCGACCTGTCGCGTACTATAAAGTCAAAGTCAAAATCATTTATTCAAAGTAGGTACTATTGCACTCCTTTTGATGGCCGGAATTGTTAAATTTATACGATACTAGCTGACGCCCGCGACTTCGTCCGCGTGGATTCAGGTTTTTCGAAATCCCGTGGGAACTCTTTGGTTTTCCGGGATAAAAAGTAGCCTATGTGCTAATCCAGGATATTATCTATCTCCATTCCGAATTTCAGCCAAATCCGTCCAGTAGTTTTTGCGTGAAGGAGTAACAAACATACACACACACACACACACACACACACACATACAAACTTTCGCCTTTATAATATTAGTGTGATGTGATGGTGGTGATAATTAATTATGTAACTTAAAACTAAAGCTATAAGCAGGTACTATTAGGTTGAGATGGCAATCGCAGTATACTTAGGTGCAACTAGTAACAGACAACAGTATTTGGTGTTTTTTAAAAAATCTTGCAACTGATCTCACTCAACGTGGTAAGTGGGTATCTACTTGTCGAACCGAGATTCAAAGGCAATCGGATTGTAAAGCTGGAGGATGTTTCACACGATAGAGCTATCTTTATCAAGTGAAATGTGAACACATCGTCCATCACATGGAGAATGTATATCTACATAATATATCTAACTAGCGACCCGCCCCGGCTTCGCATGGGTGGACACTACCACGAAAAATCCTATCTATTTTCCGGGATAAAATATAGCCTATACGGATTCGGAAGAATCCCTCTAAGTAATGGTAAAAGAAATTTTGAAATCGGTCCAGTAGTTTTTGAGCCTATTCAATACAAACATACAAAAATACAAAGGTTTCCTCTTTATAATATTAGTATAGATATGGGTAGGTAGGTATACCTACATCTTTATGCAGAACCAAATAATCTGGAGTCTGGACTAGGCCCGGGCCCACAAAAATCGTAACGCCGATAATGACTACAAAACTAGGTAAGTACCTACCTTCCTACCTACTTATCTATCTATTGACTGTTTCAAAATTTCGGATTCTAATTCCTCAATCCTGATGTTTCAAATTCAAATTCAAATTCAAAATGTTTTTATTCAATTAGACTTTTACAAGTTCTTTCGAATCGTCAAAAGCATCTACCACTGGTTCGGAATGCCTTTCCTACCGAGAAGAACCAGCAAGAAACTCGGCGGATGCTCTTTTCAAAGATTTGATATACAATATTATGCCATGTATAAAAGCAATTGAAGTCCTGCGCATTGCTGGAGCGAATCGCAGGTCAAATCCACGCTTTTTTATCATTTACATAATCATCAACCTTCTTGTAACTAAGAATATTTTGTCTTACAAAAATTATGTTGTTGTAAATATATTGAGAGGCTACGGTAAGGATACCTATTTCCTTAAATTTTTCTCGAAGTGAATCGCGTGGTTTTAAGTTATAAATTGCGCGTATTGCCCTTTTTTGTAATACAAAAATTCTCCCAATATCTGCCGCTCTACCCCATGCTGTAAAAAGCGTGGTAAAAGTCACCAGGATATTGACCTCGAAACGAGATAGGAGTAAGTAAATAAGTTATCAAGAACGAAACATAACTACCTACCTAAACTTTGTATGTACTTAGCTCTGCGTAGGTAATAAACATTCCACGTTGTTATGACTTAGTAGGTGGTAACATTGACATCGAGTACCTAAGTTTATGCTATTATCTGGACTAACAACCGAAATCTTTCTGTGAGAAAATTTACGAAGAGGTAAAGGTATGAAGGGTGAATGACCTCATGAGAAAACTCCCAGACCTTAAATAAAAGGCACTTAGTTCAGCTGATTATTATCTGTGCGTCACTGACTAGGTATACCTACTAGAGATAATAATTTTTATAATTACTTATTAATTACACAGGTAACTAGATGCTTGTAGGAATAATTCAGAGGTCCGGAGTTGACATAATATGAAACTGGTTTCCTGCATGAATGATATTTTACCAGTTTTGTATCTATATTATTTGATAATACCTACCTAGTAACTATGAATAAGTAGGCTGCAAGCATCTACAATTTAGTGCTTAAATTGTGTGCCTGATCGCGTGGATTAAATAAATGCTAAATTATGTAGGTACCTCTCTACCTAAATACTACGATGAGAATAGAAGCATTCATTCCAGAACATTAAAAGGCTGGTGATAATGACAATGAATCCCATATCATGCAAACAAAATTTCTAAGTTTTAGATTTTATTTCACACTGTGAGCCACAAGAATCTATGATTTCTGGACGATACTGTTCATCATTTTTGTCACAGCACTCTCCACTTTGCTTTTTCGATCTTTTAGTTTCGTCACATTTAATTTTTTTCACCTTCATATGGCTTTTTATGTAGTTTTTGAAATGTTTCCACTTAGATTTGTTGAGTTTTGTGGTGGAGTCGACGATGACGCAGGGTCTATCGAAGAATCGAGTGTCAGAACAGCAGGAACATTTACCGCTGCAGGAGTACGTTTCACTCTTATCGTGGTAACCACTGGATGACGAGAGCCCTTTGGAAGTAGACGCGAAATATAAACTTTTTTCGGACCATTTTTTACCCGCATTGTGTATACTTTCGGAACAAACTTTCGAGCTCGACATAGTTTTTCAAGCAGCCACAAATCCGGCCATTGGGGGAACTCGGTAACACGTTACCCATTTTTCTTACAGTTCAGACATTCTTTGGCAATTTTGCATATCAGAAACTTGTGTACAAATAATTAATTTACTATTAAAATTACGATAAGATTTGCTACTGTTATTAAATTCAATTGAAAGAGACATGACATACATTTCAGTCATTCTTCTGTCTAAATTCCGTCATATTTTGATGTCTTATAAAAGGTCATGTGATATAAAAGTATTAAAGGTAGGTACCTACATTGCATTCTATTTGATCTTATTTTAGCAGAGTGAATGATTGAATGCGACGATGATTCAAGTAGGTATATAAGTTTGTCAGCAAAGAGTTATAAGACAATGAATCTTATACCTTCAAAATTTTTTGTTCAGCAGGATTTGAACGCTTCTTTCCGGGCTCAAATGATTTGTCTGAGGCCCACTCAGGTTACAGGCGCCTACCCTATTGGCCCATTCATGGAAGTCTTCTCTTACTCCTTTGGAAGAAATGAGGTCTTCAGGAGACCTCATTTCTTCCAAAGATATGTGAAAAATCTTCTAGGCAAGCGCGCTCCAACCTGGACCTCATCATTGGTTTACATTAAGTACCTATTCATGTCGTCAAGCGCAAGCCATCTTGAAATAAAAAAATTGAATAAATATTGGCTGTTTTTAAATTAAAACTGAATTGTCTTGAATCTCTTTGTCTGTGTCTGTGCATGTTTTAGCCAATCAGATAGACAGATAGACGTCCACTAGTGGACATTATGTCAAGGGACTGTAGCAAGGGCTCTAGGGGAATACGCCACGGCTTGCCGTCCAAATTCAGTGGTTGCCTGTGATTCGTTATGTGCTCTGTCCACCGAGTGAAGGGGCTGCCAATGCTGCGCTTTTCAGTGCGAGGTCGAACCAAATGTGCGTGAACGAATTGCCCCTTTTCCTTTGTTCAACCGTTAAGCTGTGTCAGTTACTTTTATTACGGATCTCCTTATTTCTAATTTGATCACGTAGAGAAACTCTCCATCGCCCGCCGAGTGACTCCGAAACTTTCTTGTGGCCCATAGTTAAGGCCATGTCTCGGATCCATATTAAGTAGATACCTATGTCATTACTGGCAAACACGCACTTTTCGAAGACTTTGGTCACAGGAATTTTGGATGAGACATCTCAAAATTTTCCAAACGCTGTGAAGTAGAAGTTTTAACCAATACCTAAACATTATTTTATCAGGCTCCACCAGATGTGCTCGAAAAGGCTGTGGAAGCGGCATTAGAGGCTGGATATCGCCACTTCGACTCAGCTCGCGCGTACGAAAATGAGGATGCTCTGGGTCGAGCTCTCAACCGATGGATCGGCGGAGACCCTGCTAAGAGGAAGAAGTTGTTCGTCGTGACGAAGCTGCCGCCATCAGGTAAGAATAGAATAGAATATAAATATTTTTATTTAAAAAAACTTTTACAAGTACTTTTGAATCGTCGCAAATTCTAGTTCGTAATGCCTTTCCTACCAAGAAGAACCAGCAAGAAACTCGGCGTTTGCTCTTTCCAAAGATTCCTTACAGGTAAACTAAACTAAAGATTACAAATAACCTAACTTTTATTTATGTGATTTCAGGCAATCGACCAGAATCAGTGGAGGAATATTTTGAGGCGTCCCGTCGAGACCTTGGGTTGGACTACATTGACATGTACCTGATACATGTTCCATTCGCCTTCGAACATGTGCCAGGAGACCTCCACCCCAAAAACCCCGACGGAAGTATGAAAATGGACCATTCAACAGATCTTGTAGGCGTGTGGAAAGTTAGTACTTTAATTTATGCTTCTTGGCACCAATGTTCAAATTACGCCATCCCTCTGCGACGTATTCCTCATTGCTAAGGCTCGTGGCGAGTGGCATGCACAAAGTTCAAAGCTAGGGCAGGCATTAAGTTAGGTTACCCATTTACTGGTTCATCATCATCATCATCATCATCATCAGCCTGTGGACGTCCTCTGTTGGACATAGGCCTTCCCTATATAGCGCCACCACACCCGGTCCTCAGCCTTCCTCATCCAGCCACTTCTCGCCAGCCGGTTTACTGGTTGCCATGATGAAAAATGAGCATGAAGCTACTTCAACTTGGATAAGCAGTGCTTTTATGCCTTTATGAACTAGACACGATTTGTCGTGACCCTTTTTCATAATTCATATAATGGTAGGAAGTTTCTAAGGCTAATAGAGCGTTGGATTTCCAAATCCTTTCGTACATGCGCCAAAACGTTCATATTTTATTTTTATACGTAGGTAGGTTCATTGTGAAATTATAAAAAGGATGAAACGTTAACTTTGAAATCATTTGAAATAGTTTGTTTCTATGATTTCTTTTAAACGATAATAGCTTGCTATATTATCTTAGATTATGGACTGTTAATAGTGGATGTGTGGTGATTGATAGTGGAGTAGGTACCTACTGCATGGATGTAGGAAGTAATCTAATAGTGAGTATAATAGTGACTGTAATGCTGAAGTCAACGAAGCTGGTTGTCAAGAAAAAATATTATGTCAACGTCAAGATGTACTCAACAAATCAGAAATCCAAATTATAAATGGTGATGTCGATCTTATAATCATTTGCAATAAAGACTTAATACTTACAGCTATAAACATGGGAGTATCTTTCCTGAAAGACACGGAAAATATCAGGGTCAAAGAAGAGGTTGAAGGCGAAATAAAAATGATCAACTGTGGCTTTCACAGTGGTGCTGTATACAAGGCGTGTAGTTACCCTAAATGCACTAAAACTACTGCAGCAAAGAAAGTTAAACCTAGGTTAAACATTACAAAATATGACAAATTTTCGTGGACAAAGATTTATCGATCACCAGAACTAGTAGAAAAACGCAACAGTAATGAATGTACAACCGAGTCAAATGAAACAACTTCAAAGATATGTAATAAAATGCAAGAAGAGAAAGTAGAACCAATCCTCGAACAGTCAACAGCGATACAAGTGAATACACAAACTTCAATAGCATCAATCCTGAAATCGAAGTCAAAGTTAACTATACATAAGAGAAGAACAATAATGCCATACTTATTATGTCCATGTTGCAGCGGTGAAGATGATAAATTAGAAACTAATGATATGCCGTATAACAGGCAGGATGCAACGGATTCTTATGAAAGTATCGAACTACATACTAACTCTAACAACTTACCACCACTCGATTTAGAAGCTTCTCTTATGAGTATCATGTACTTACAAAGAAACAAAAATAAAACTCTTAAAAAGTACCCAAAAATTATAAGAGCTATGATGCGAAATACATACAAAAACTTCATTTGCGTTTTCAGTTCTAATTTTGGAATTAACAAGAATATGTAAAACTGAAAGTACAGGAGAATAACCCAAATTACTCAACAGAATTTTCACATAACACTTTCATACTTTTACTTGAATCCATAAATAAGTACCTACTTGAGTTTTAGCAGGAATAGAACGTAAAGAAGAAATTAATGACAATGCCAACGCATCCATCATTTTTCAATGTCAAATTCAAGCATTTTAAACGATTAAACAAAAACAATTAAAATTTACCATGATGCCTTCTAACAATAATTTTTTAGAGCAGCCATAAAATTAAGCATAAAGCAAGAGAAATCACACACTTCCATTATGGCGGTTCTTGACTGTTTTTGATATACCCAGCCATACACCTCATATCATAAAAATTGTGCATTTCCTCTGGATTAGCTCAAGTGTTTTGAGATTACCTTTGAACAGTCATGGTAGCAACCACAACAGTTTTAAGATCATCACCCGCCGAATGCAGAGGATGCGAATACAGCCGTGCGCGCAGACGTCCGAGTCAAAGGCGAAACCGATGCATTGATAAATTCTGCCGTTTTTGTAAATATATATTCTGCTGTGGTTGTTGTAAAAAGAAAAGAAAAAGAAGACCATCTAAATCAACAAGAAGAGGGCGAAGTATAGAATGTGCGAAACGAGGCAAAGAGTCCAGAAATAGAAAGGATGAAAGGCTTACTTCAAATAAAAATGGAAACGAATTACAAACGTATTACAGCAGCGTGAAGCCAAATTCAACGTTAATCAAACCTACACATGACGTACAGGGAACTTCCTCAAAACCGTATTTTAAACAAAGATGCAACATTAATAAAAACAAACAAATAATCGGTCAACGATCTGCAAAACATGGTAAAGATGGCGCTAATATATTAAAGCAGGTATATAGCGATTGTATTAATAAAAAAGATCAACCCCAAAATTCTTCTACGAATTCATTGCAAACTCCTCCGCAAAATCCATCTTGGCAAAAGAAAAGAAAAAACAGATTTAGTTTATCAAATATATTTTTCTGTTGCTTAGGGCTAAATAAAAACCAAGGGGATAATTCGCAAGAGACGAGAAGAACAAGAACCGTAAAATTGGGAGTAAGAGGACCAGCAGCACGCAGTCATGAGTTTAACAGTCTGTACAATCCGAACTCAGTACAAAGCCTTGAGATTACTTCTCATCGTTTAACAAGATCAACCTCACGAATAACGTCAGCCGATAGTAATTTTAGTTTAAACGTGGGACCACGTTTTCCAGAAGAGGAAAGAAAATCTTCGGTCTTACCACGGAAGTTTTTTAATTTAACGAACAAAACCAAATCTAGGAAATTCAACAATTGCAGAAACTTTAAACAAACCAATGTACTTCGGATATTTAAGCAATATAGTTTTGAAACATGCTCAGTCTTATCTCCAAATATCAGTCAATACATGATACGAGACCCATCAGAAAACAATTTGTGCTCTCCTATTGACGCCATCACCAGACCAGCAAATAAGATTTGTGGTTTGGGTGAAGTTCGATTAAAAATTATGTAAATTCCTGATGCGTAAATAACTTTCGTGTTTCCATGATTGCAACTTAATGTCAGATAGGCAAAATCCAATCCAGATAGGTTGAATCCAAACCCAGCTTAGTCAGAGTCTCGATAATCCAAAATACCTAAGTAATAATAAAACGTACCTATCTAACGTATCATTAAAATATAAGATTAATTAAATACAATACAATGTTACTATTTTTAACATAAACTGTAAGCTTTTGCGTTTTGTTTATATTATTTTAACAATAAATCACAGGTTATCATTTTTGCTGCATTACTTTCATTATTTTTTTCTTTATTAGTTAACTGTACAAATTCCAAAACCAATTCATCTTTTTAAAAAAAGGGTCAATTATTTTGCTTTGTGGATTTAAAATAGGTAACACGTCCAATTCGTTAATGTTTTATATACTAGCACTGAAATACTTTTCAGAAATTGCTCAAGTTAAAGGAATCGGGTCGGGTTCGCCATGTCGGGGTATCCAATATGAACGAGGAGCAGCTAAGCAGATTGTGCGCAGTGGAGAAACCGGCTTGCTTACAAGTGGAAGTCCATGTCCTGTGCCAACAGAAACAATTGATCGCAGCTGCCAATCGGCTTGGGATACCGATCGTGGCATACTCTCCCTTGGGATCTAAGGAGTTGGCCGATGCCTTAGCTGCTAAGACAGGGTATGTTTTACTTTCCATTAGGTTAAATTCCTTTAAGATACGAGCTTTTCGATCTAAACTCAGCTTCTTGGATCTTTAAAAACTGTTGATCCACGCCGACGAAATCCTTTATTTCCTTTTCTGTTGATCAGTTCTGATGAAAGAACTACTGGGTTTTTGTCTTACTATTTGGCTAGTTCTTAAGTATTTACTTTGTAGTAAAAACTAGCTGACGCCCGTGACTTCGTCCCCGTGGATTTAGGTTTTTCGAAATCCCATGGGAACTCTTTGATTTTCCGGGATAAAAAGTAGCCTATGTGCTAATCCAGGATAATATCTATCTCCATTCCGAATTTCAGCCAAATCCGTCCAGTGGTTTTTGCGTGAAGGAGTAACAAACATACACACACACACACACATAAAGTTTCGCCTTTATAATATTAAAGTTTGAAAAAATTGCAAAGATGAAGAGCTAGGCACCTACTACGACTATTTGCCAAACTAATAAATATTTTTTTTTAATCATATCTTTGTTACAGACGTGACTATCCTAATCTTCTGGAGTTGCCGACGGTGCTGAAAATCGCAAAAGCGCATTCTCGTACGCCAGCGCAAGTGCTGTTAAGATACTTACTACAACACGGAGTAGCTTGCATCCCGAAAAGCACCAGCCCTTCAAGAATTAAGGAGGTAAAAAAAATTATTCACGAATTCTAATAAAGTTGTATGCATCCCTTATACATTTTGTACCTTTAGTTCCTCTTGTTAGGATTCCGTACCCAATAGGGGAAAAACGGAATCCCTATTAATGTCACTCTGCTGTCTGTCTGTCTGTCCATCCATCTGTCACAAGTCTCTAGCTTGTAGACGAAATGAGTTACAAACCTGAAATTTTGGTTTTTGCTGTAAGACGTTGACCCAAAACGAAATATTGAATTGGAAATTCAATTAAATTATTATTCAAGGGATCTTCCATATTACATGAAAAAGGAGCCGGAAAAAAATATTATCCTAGCATGAGGGTATCACTGTTATAGACCTCATTGAGTATCAATGAGCTCTACAGAATGATGATTGATGACTCAAGCCATTATCTTTTCTAATGTTCTTGATCAACGGCCTCGCTGGCATGTGCTATAATAATTTTTTTAAAGAATATTAGCCATGCTAATCATGACTGATACTCCCCTCTCCCCTCCAATTAAGCGTAAAGCCTGTGCCAGGAGTGGGTACGACAATAGTGCAACGGGTGGGGTTTAACCGCCTACCTTTCGGAATTCAGTCCGCTCCTCAACCGTTGAGCTATCGAGGCTTAATAATTAAGTAGGTACCTAACGAATATTCTTATCCTTCCAGAATATCTCTCTTTGGGACTTCGAGCTAACCAAAAATGAAATGCAAGAGTTGGCAGCACTAGACCGAGGGGAAAACGGACGCATCTGTGACTTTGCATTTTTTGTCGGCGCAGAGAAACACCCCGAATTTCCTTTTAAGAAATAAAGTTAAATTTCATGTCAATACCTAAATAAATTCAAGTGAAGACGATAATGTTAATTGCAAGGCTAATTTTGACGTATTTATAACTTACTTTAAGGAAAAGGCGTTTTATTTTGTTAATTAAGTAAGTATATAAATTATTTACGAATTGACACAATTTTTTATTTAAATTTTTCGTAACTCATCATCATGGAATATCTACATATACTTATGCATAGATATCTACGCCTCTTTACGTATTTAAGCAATTCCAATTCATTATATTAAAATGAGGTAATAAGGGCCGGCCTAGGGGCGTAAGTGCGATCGGTACGACCGCACCGGGCAACGTTTTGGCCCTCCTCATAAGAAGGGTGCCGAAACGTATTCAAAAATTATGTACCCCTTGCTTCGATTACGCTTTTTTAGGGTACCTCAAAAGAAAAAACGAAACCCTTATACCCTGTATACCTATTGTTTTAAGTATGTATTTTGTTTTAGTTTTGATTTATCTCTTCTGTAAGTAGGTATAAATAATTTTAAAAAATATGTTCTCTTCGCCCGCGCTTATTGGTAGCTACCTAAGTAAGTATATGTGATTATTCTTAATGATATGGAAAAAATCTTCTAGAGTTCAAGGTTATGACAGTAGGTACTAGGTAGTTTACATGGTACATAATAATATGGAGATGTAAAAAAAAATTATGAAAAAATTTGCTAATTAGGAGCCTGGCGGACGCCAAATTGGAATCTCACACTGCCGACAAAAGTGACCCGAACCGGCCCTGGAGGTAATACGTTTAAGTAGGTATTATTTAACTATTGTAATAGCAACTGAATCTTTATTAATTACTTATACAAAGCTATCACCCAGTACCTAACACATAAATGCGTGGTCAGTACGCACCCAACACTGATCCCGGTGATACAGTTTATTCCACTTTTTAATCGCGTACCCACACTAAAGCTAAGAAGATCATGCATATTCGTCTTTCATTAATCATTATACATACATAGTTAGCATGATTTCGCGTTTTGATTAAAGCCCATATTTTTTCTTTTACAACTTTTTGGTTTAATGAAAACGATATGCGTCGGGGTCTTTCGAATTACCGCAGCGCGCAGTGAGTAAAATAGCCACAAGACAGCTCTTGTGGAAAGCGATTTGAGCATCATCAGTGACTTAAGAGTAGGTACCTACCACAAACATGGCACTTATTCTACGTGGAGCGTTGAAACTCTACTACTATCTTAATGAAGAAATTTCGGGTAACTATCGAATCTATCAATTACTTATTCGAAATAAGCAAATTTATTATGGGCCTAGGTGCTTAGATAGGTCATTCTTGACCTGCGCATCTGTAAACTTCTAAGCTTTGATGTCAAGACGTAGATCTTTGCTTGAGCAAATCTTAATGAAGAAATTTCGGGTAACTATCGAATCTATCAATTACTTATTCGAAATAAGCAAATTTATTATGGGCCTAGGTGCTTAGATAGGTCATTCTTGACCTGCGCATCTGTAAACTTCTAAGCTTTGATGTCAAGACGTAGATCTTTGCTTGAGCCAAGCATGTTGGCCGTTTACAATGTTTGCTTGATACTTGAGTCAAGCATTTACGTGCTTGACGGTGATTGATGTGATTTAATATTTTTGCTTGTCGCGACGTTCGGGCAGTGTTCGGGAAATGAGAAAAGTGCTGTTTGCTGGCTCAAGCTGTTTGACGGGCGCATCAAGCTGCTTGAGCAAGCTAAACAAAACTACGTGCTTGACCGTCTCAGAAGCCATTACAAATTCAGAATACTATTGAGAAGAGTCAGGAAAAACTATGGAATAATTCTCGATGCATTGAACTTTTAAACGTTTCATAAATATCTGCCATATTTTTATTTTGCTGTATACAGATCCCAGAACACAAAACTGGCCATTAATGAGGACGCCCTGGCCCGGGATCGCTTTGCTGGTCTTTTACTTGATGGTTGTGTTAAAATGGCTGCCAAAATACATGGAGGATCGGCCAGCCTACAATCTTCGTAAACTAATAGCTCTATACAACGCTGTACAAATCGTTTGTTGTGCGTATGTTTTGTATCAGGTACGTTACCAAAACCTGACCAGAAATATGAAAAACTTGTCTATGGATGGTCTATGGTCTCTAAGAATATTATGGTCTAAGGATAGATTCGTTCCACCAGGCGAGAAAAAAAACATTCGTTCCACGGGTTTTCCACGATATGGCGAGGTTGCTTTATTTTTCTGGTCAGACTTCACCTAAATATCTTATTGGATAGATCTTCATATTTTAATATGGATATCGTAAGATTTTTACTTATATCAATGCCAATGGCTCAGCGAAAAAAGGCGTCCCATCCCATACTAGAAGCTACCATATTCAACAGTGCTGCCATCCTGTATCACTAAAAAGCCGTTGCAAAAAGTGGGTAAAGTTAAAACGAAAAGAATGCTACGTAGGACCAAGGGTTTTACTTACTTAGGTACTTAGTTTGTTTTTAATTTGATCCTACGTAACGTAACAAACTTTTTAGCCCACTTCTAAAAAAGGAGGAGGTTCTCTATTCGACTGTTTTTTTTGTATGTTTGTTACGCGGTTACTTCGGCAATTATGAGCCGATTTGATGAATTTTTTTTCGTTTTGTAAGGTGGTCCCATTTCAATTTGGTGAAGATCTGACGAATAACAATTGACGACCTCCCTGGCGAAATGGTAAGCGCTGTGGTCTGATTGGTGGGAGGTCCCAGGTTCGATTCCCGGCACGGGTTTGGCCCTACATACCTATAAATAATTTATGATTGGAACTGGAAAGAGGTCAATTATATAAGGTCTTATTATATCCTTCCGTGCCTAATTCCACGCATAATATAATACATTATGGAAGTAATTGGGTCAAAAAAATATGCAAAACACAAACAGGAACGCAGGTGTGAAAGGTTAACCGGTGGACGAAGTTGCGCAACGAATCTACTTAACGTTTTTTTTTGGGAACTAGGCGCGCTTGATCTCATGACGAACTCGTCACACTCATCAGCAAAAAATGCGGTTTATTTAATCGATCAATCATCGATCGATCGTTTACTTCGAATATAAAAAAATACATCGATGTATAGTTCGCGACAGGTCGACATGGCAATCGGGGTGGGGACGCCCCGCACACCCCCGCGCTAGCCCGGTGCGGAATAGTGACGTGCGGGTGTGCGGGGCGTCCCTCCGCCTCATACCGCGATTGCCATGTCGACCTAATATTATTGTGGCCAATAAGCATTATGCTGATGTAAAGCAACTGTCTGTATTGCAGTACCTAACCGAATAATTAACCTTACGTGAACGGGTTATTAAGCCCCTCAAACCTATATAGATAAGTTTCACAGTTAAAAGACTTAAGTAGGTACTTACTAATCTATACTAATAAATAAAATTGGAGTGTCTGTCTGTAATTTCGAAATCTATACTATCTATACTAATAAATAAAATTGGAGTGTCTGTTTGTAATTTCGAAATAACTACCCCATATTTTAAGGTCATATGGTTATTTGAACGATACCATAACTGAATCACACGTTTTTAAAATTTTTGTCTGTCTGTCTGTCTGTCTGTTTGAAAAGGCTAATCTTCGGAACGGCTGAACCGATTTTAACGGGATTTTCACACACAAGTAGAGGATTGACCAGGGTGTAACATAGGCTACTTTTTTAACCGACTTTCAAGAAGGGAGTTGTGTTTTTCTACCTATGTACACTGAAATCTCCGAGATTTCTGAACCGATTTGCGTCATTTCTTTTTTAATCGATAGAGGAACTTTGCAACATTGTTTCATAAAAAATTTGGATTCCAACTCTTCAATCCTGATGCTGCAGGGGATCTGACCAATCCACGCGGGCGAAGCTGCGGGCATCAGCTAGTATGTACATAAATAAGTCAATGCTAAAATGTGTGTCTGTCTGATTGCTGGATTTTTCACGGCTCATGTTTAAACGATTTTGATAAAATTTAATACAGAGATAGCTTACAACGCAGAGAAGGTTCCAGGCTACTTTTTATCCTGGAAAATTAAAAATTCTTAAAAAAAATGTATTGCGACTGTCTGAAAGACTGACTGTAACCTGATCGATTGCCTGCGACTGTCATGTCTGGATGGAGCGCAACTGTCTGACCGCCTGCCTGCAACTATCTGAAGGACAGGCTGCCACTGTCTAAACAACACATTGCGATAGTCTGACCTACGTCTGACGAAGTCGCGAGGCATTATCTATCTGTACGACTACCTGCAACTATCTGACCGACAGTCTGGCCTGTGACTCTCTGACCGACTGACTGTGACAGTCTGACCGATATACTGCGACTGTTCGACGAACTGACTGCGACCTGATCGACTGCCTGCGACGGTCTGACCGACTGCATTTGACTATCTGACCGACTGACTGCGACTGTTTGACCGACTGACTATGACAGTCTGACCGACTGACTGCAACTATCTACCTGACCGACTGCCCAAGACTCTTTGACCGACTGAATGTGACAGTGACCGATATACCTACTGCGACTATCTGACCGACTGACTGCGACCTGATCGACAATCTGACCGACTGACTGCGACTGTCTGACCGACATACAGCGACTATCTGAGCGACTGACTGCAACCTGGCCGACTGCCTACGACTGCAACTGATCTGACACTTGTCTGTGACTTTATGACCAACAGACTGCAACTTTCTGACCGTCTGACTGCAAATGTCTAACCAATTGCCTGAGATTGTCCGACCGATTCACTACGACTGCGGCGACTGTTTCAGATCATTGATTTCAGGCAAGTTACAGGCTTTAGTATTTTAGTATACCTAGTCTTACTTGTTTTCCGTCTGCGCGAGGGAGTGTTATGTGTTCATCAGACCATATAATATACTTATTTCTTTTGTTTTTCCAGAGTCTACGGCTAGGATGGCTGAGCCACTACTCACTGGTGTGTCAACCGTTGGACTACGGGCCTCAGGCCGACGAGTATGCGTGGAAAGTGTGCTATGCCTACTTCCTTATTAAACTCGCGGATCTCTTCGATACGGTATGTTACTGACAGACGTGCAGTATCTCATGAAACTTAAAGATCTGGCCACACGGGGAGCGAAGCGAAACGAAACTAAGTTCGTTTTGCTTCGCTTATGTCGCTACTCGCTGTACCGTGTCTTTTCATACTTCCGTTCACACCGCGAACTACAGAGCTATAGGTAACTAAGCCAGCGATTAGTTCGCTTCGCTTCTAATGTGGCCTGCGCTTAACAGTAAAGTTGAAATCACGACGTGTAGTTATTTCTATTGCCGCTATAACAAGAAGTTATAAAAATTTCAAATTCAAAAATACCTAAATAAAAAGTAGGTACATAACTAGTACATCTTTTACGACGGTACGGAACGCTTCGTGTGCGATTCCGACTCACACTTGACCAGTTTCTTTGTTGATTTCTGTCTTTCATTCGGCATTTTTCACTCGAAATGAACCGTCTGGACACATATCACCTTAGAAACTTATATCTCAATATATTATTATTATTATGTTATATATGGCAATGCCATAGAATTACGAATATTTAAGGACACCTTCTATTCTACATTTTCAGGTATTTTTTGTCCTGAGAAAGAAACAAAATCAGGTGTCATTTCTACACGTGTATCATCATTTTGGAATGGTCGCCGTTGCGTGGGGAATGGTCAAGTGGCTGCCAGGTATGAACATTTAACGAGTAAGATTTACAGTCCGACAAGGCTCTTTTGGCGCGTGAACAAAATCGGAACTAAAGCCACCATCTAGAGAAGTGCACTTGATTGATAGTTCTGGATAGTTCGCTGCATGTTCGCTGTGTCGGCATAAAGCGACAACTGCGCCCTCACTCAAGTGCCAAAAGAGCCTTGTTGGACTGTATAACACATTCCTAAGTAATTGTCTATGGATTATGTAAGTTTCCAGTGCTAAGCCGGCGCCGATCAACTAGTCCCAAATATTCAAATATATGCAACCCAGATCTTTTGTCGGACGGAAATAATATTCGCACTAGATAACTCCTTCCATCCGTATTTAAAATGGCTGCCAAACAGAACAGCTCTTTTGATGCCCCCATAGTACATACAATACATAAATACATGATGATACAATAGATTATCAGCTCATTTTTTACTGCATGTTATAAAAACCTTTTGCAAACTTATTTTAAAATATTTTTTCAGGCGGGCATACCTCGTTCTTGGTATCGGTGAATTCGTTCGTCCACATCATAATGTACATGTATTACTTGCTCACCGTCTGGGACGACTCCTACAAGCAGTCCCTTTGGTGGAAGAAACATGTCACTCAAATACAAATTGTAAGTTTACTGGTTCCAAAACATATATTCTAACTTACAGAAAAAGATAGTACTACATAGACTACCTACCTCCGAAATCTTGGTTTTCAAGAGATATTTACAGGGATTTTTTAAAGGCAAGTTGCAGCATACTAACGTCTGATCTGACGATTTGATCACGTAGAGGTCACCATACTATTAACAATCGCTAAATTGACGATGAATGATTTTGGTAGCCTCCCTGACACAGTAGTAAGTGGAATTTTATAATTTCTAAATTTCTGGTCTGGTCTAATGGAAGGCTTCGGCCGTGGCTAGTTACCACCCTACTGGCAAAGACATACCACCAAGCACTTCCATGTTAGTCCGCTTCCATCTTAGACTGCATCATCACTTACCACCAGGTGAAATTTCAGTCAAGAGCTAACTTGTATGTGAATTTAAAAAAAAATGAGTTTGGTATTTCCAGCTCCAGTTCTCCATACTGTTGGTTCACTTCTGCGTGCTGGTGGTGGCCGACGAGTGCCGCTTCCCGCGCCAGCCGGCTTACATCCTTATCCCGCAGAACCTGTTCATGGTCATCCTGTTCAGCGACTTTTACTACCGCACCTACATCAAGGCGGGCAAACCTATCAAAGATAAATAAACGAATGTACTAAAATTTTATCGCCTTTTAATTTACACTTTTATCTTTTTGAGTATAGGATGTGCCAGCTTTACTCACGTATTTAGTCAATGTAAGCCCATCGAACCCATCTAGGGTCCTTTTTCATAGATAGGGACTCGGCTCAATCGCGGTTGAAGGTCTCAACTCTCAACCGCAACGCGCAGCGAGCTGAGTCCCTATGACCCCAGATGGGTTCGAAGCTATTCGAGCTTACATCGACTAAATATATGAATATAGCTGGTACATCCTATGAACTCATGAAAGTTTAAACAGGTTTATCTTTATTCATAGTGACAGTTATTCCCTTTCACTGTGACGACACCTGAAGTAGGGCGTAGGTTACGGGAGGGTGACGTTGATGTAAAAAGAATTCAACGTCGCTGTCACCCTCCAGTAACCCGCACCCTTCCTCACGAAGAAGTCTCAGTCATGCATTATAACACTTTTCATTTTAATTCCTTTGAAGCTTTTTAATCATGGATGTATGGAATAGGGACCTAAATGACAAAAACAGAATAACAAACTATGACAGTAGATTGCAACATAGATGGCGATTCGCGCAGGATCAAAATGAAGTGAAGAAATACGTTAAAAATATTCCATATTTAAAATTATTTATTTAAATACTTTACTTAAAAATATCGTGACACTTACAATATATAAGTGAACTTGTTTTACAAACAATTTTACAGACAGAGGTGTTTTTACAGCTCGTGTTTCTTGCAATGTTAAAAAAAAATACTACAATAATATTTACTAAATTTTTTATTTAGAAGTAACTTAATACTTTAATGAAAATTTAAGGATAATCCGTAAATTTCATATACGTTATTAAGGCACTTTATGCTTGCTCTTATTCGAAGATAGATTTCTATCTTGCCAAGAGTTTGGAATCTATTTTTTTTTCTATCTATGAATCGAAGTGGCACCTTGCTATGGGCAACTTCGATGCCACTTCGAATAAATATACCTATAAATTATTGCTCTTGAAACAAGTATACTAAAATACTAAAGGAGATCAATCACATAAGTTCACCCAATCAAGAAAAGATCAAGAAAAGATCAGTCAAAAACTTATTTGTCTTTCTAGATTTAAAACATCTAATCCTAATAACCCTGCATTTACACATTCGCCATGGCGGCGAGTCGTGACGCTCGCCGCTGTCATAGACATATCAACTGCCCAGTTGCGAGACAAGAGCACAGATAAATGAGCGAATAAGTAACCTGCGTCCTGGCTCGCCACACGGCACCCTCTTTTGAAAATGTGTAAATACACCTTTATAAAAATAATATTCTGTATATTGAATTTGTCTGTTACAGACTATAATTAATAAGCATATTGCACTGATTTACCGAGCTTAGTAAAAAAAAGTTACGCTTCACAACATCAATAGCATCGGGCTGACCCTTTAGTCTTTATTCTAAGGATCTGACTGCACTAGACAGCCTTCGTCAGACAAAGACTGCTTGTGCCATTCTCAACTTAAACCATAGATCAGTATAATATTGTAGTCTTTGCCATAGATTAAGTAACATAATATCTTAAACCTTGTTACTGAAAAACTGGAGTAAAGTCGATTCGAGATCTAATTATATTATTTTCAACCAATTTTTTTATCTATATTATGTCAGTCGCAGACTATAAATAACAATTACTAGAGTCTGTCAAATAAAAGCCGAATGAAAAAAGGGCGGCAAATAAAAAATAATCAGGTCGTGCAAACCCTAGATTAACTGGAAATAGATATTTTAATAGAATTTTTGACTTTTCTATTATTCTTTAAGAATAAAACTAAGTATTAAACACATTCATTCCTATTTAATCCGGGGATTCACTAACCTAACCTAACTTTTTTTAAATCGCCACCATTTTTCATTAAGCCTTTATTACAGACTGCAACAAATTGCACAGACTAACCAAGCCTAGCAAAAAGATTTTGTTTAACAAGATTGATAACATCCGTTTGACTGAACGAGTCAATGACAGCCTTTGTCAGACAAAGACTGCTAGTGCCAGCCTCAACTTCGTCTTCATCTTGAACCTTGTTATTAACAAACTCCCTAATATTCCCCTTTATTAAATCAACTATATCGCTACTTGCTATTGTAGGAACTATTTCTAACTTATTCTTGTGATTGTCTAGTAAAGATTTGATATCGAATTCCTCTATATCCGGCTCTGTAGAGTTGTCCTCTCGAGTCTTTTGTCGCTTCACCCGTCGAGTCTTACGCTTTTTGTCTAAATAAGTTTTGACTACCGTTTCTAGTTGTAGAAACAGTACTGCCAAAGGTGTATCCGATATGTCATCCTGGAACAATAAATTATTATTGAGCTAGCTTTTACCTGAGATTTTAGCATGTGCACACTTTGAGATCATTGAATTCACTTTTGTGATATTATGGTTTCAAAAGAATTTTTAGCCTTGACATTACCAAACAGTGTGTCAAAAAACACTTAGGTCTTCACACACTACTCAGTCTCAATGCAGATTCCACTCCAACTAGACTCACAGTAAAACATGGAAATGTTACACTCCTTTACATAAAAGACAGTATAGAGAGAGAGCCAACGCGTGCCAGACCTTCGTTATTTTATAAAAGCTGAAAGTTTCTCTGCCTATTCTCCCCAGCACAGGGAGGAACGATTAGCGGCTTTGAAGTTTGGATCATGGTGGCTTTGGAGGATAACAGGTAATCAAGGTGTACAAAATCTTACAGCAAAATAATAACAGTATTATAAATCACGTCATGCATTGCCAAACAGTATCAAGGCAACCCCCTGCCAGACACTAACGGCCGTATTCACAAACGTTACTATGAGGTCTCAAAGTAAGTGTAGGTTCCACCAATCAGATCATTGTAAATTGACGTGATACAGTCATCTGATTGGTGGAACGGACACTGTGCGTTCGAGCGCACTATGAGACCTCATAGTAACGTTTGTGAATATGGGTGTTAAATTTTTATTTAGAGTTTTTGTAGGATTTTTGACAGTATGGCTAAGTATTAACTTAGCTAATCTATTAAGATTTCATCCAAAATTGATTGAGCTTTAATAGCTGCCTAAGAATTCATTCATTCGTTCATTTATAAATTATAAATTTGGTACAAAACCAAATTTTCTTATTAAAGTGTAAGTAAGCACTTTGAATAAGTGGTTTCATGTCAGTGGTTTCCCGGTAATAAATTATCATCCGTCATGGTCATTTGAAAGTTTTTATGACTAGAGCATGATGTCAATACTAATCATAGCCCATACAAGCCAAGTATTGATTCATCTTCGTGACTTGCACATAAATTGCACAGCTGCATATTATCCTATTATTACACACTAGAGAATGCCCGCGACTTCATCCGCGTGGATTTAGGTTTTTAAAGATTTCGTGGGAACTGTTTGATTTTCCGGGATAAAAAGTTGCCTATGTCAATAACAGGGACGTAAGCTACCTCGGTATCAAACATACAAATCGGTTAAGCGGATGGTTGTTTAGGAATCCCATGGGAACTCTTTGGTTTTCCGGGATAAAAAGTAGTCTATGTCCGTCCCCGGGATATAAGCTGACCCTGTACCAAATTTCGTCAGAATCGGTTAACTGTTGGGCCGTGAAAAGGTAGCAGACAGACAGACAGACACACTTTCGCATTTATAATATTAGTGTGGAAGTATGGATTAATCACTATTCACTACTCATATTATAAATGCGTAAGTGTGTTTGTTTGTTGGTTTGTCCATCAATCATACCACAACAGAGCAGGGAGTGAAATTTCGCATGGATATAGTTAAAGACCTGAAGAGTGACATAGGCTATTATTTATCCCGAAAATTCAAAGTTATCACGGAATTTTAAAAACCTAAATCCACGCGGACGAAGTCGCGGGCATCAGCTATTTATATTATATGAAGATTGCTATTGTATTGTAATGCGAAAATCTTATTTATGACTTAAGTTATTTACTATCACAATAAGATTTTACGCTCAAAGCGTTTTTTAATTAAAAAACCGGTGAAGTGCAAGTCGAACTCGCTCAAGAAGGGTTCCGTACCATCATACAAAAAATTAAAAAAAAAATGAGATGTAAGAACAAATTCAGGATTTTCGGATTTTTCCCTTTACTTGTGCTACGTACCTACCTGTCAAACATGATTCTAGGTCAACGGGAAGAACCCTATGGTTTCTTGACAGACATACACACAAACAAAAAGTGATCCTAGAAGGGTTCCTTTTTTTCCTTTTGAGGTATGACATACCGACCTAAAAATGACATACCTACCTCATTGGGATTGACCAGCAGTCTTGCTGTCTCCTGCGGCAGGTCCTTACATATTTGAGCTATCAATATTTTTATTAAAGCTTCCGATATTTGCATAGAGTTGTCCTTTTCCTAAAACAAAAAAGACAATTCAGTGTGCTTGGTAGGAACGTTGAAACCTGAAACCAACAACAGTTAAATGGATTGAAAATTCTTGTTGATTCCGATATCTTTCTCTAAACTAAATTTAGAGTAACTGTATTTTTTTCATATTGCTAAAAAAGGATGGAAAATGAATTTTAAACTAAATAAATTGAAGTGCTACTGTTCTTTAAACACTATGCTCAAGACTGGCAGTTGGCACCTCGTCATGAGGTTTGCCAGTTTTAAATTGACATTGTCTGTTCTTTTCTTATTACATTACTAACAAAAAACATGCAAAAACTCTGAAGTTTAGCAGTCATCAAAATCAGTGCCATTGTCTTGAAGTTGAAACGAAAGGAACAATACATCTATAGCTAGCGCTCCAAGCTGATTTTTTTTGGAAATATTAGCTGATGCCCGCGACTTCGTTCGCTTGGATGTAAGTTTTTCAAAAATCCTGTGGGAACTCTATGATTTTCCGTGATAAAAGTAGCCTTTGTGCTAATCCAGGGTGTAATCTATCTCCATTCTAAATTTCAGGCAAATCCATCCAGTAGTTTTTGCGTGAAGGAGTAACAAATATACACACACTCATACACACAAACTTTCGCCTTTATAATATTAGTGTGAGAATGTGAATAGTGTGATTAGTGTGATAGTGTAAAGTGCGATAGTGTGATGTGATAGTGTGAAATGTGAAAATCTGTGATAGTTACGTGAGGCAGCCAGACGTTGAGCGCGATGTTGAGCGGGTCGAGGTTTTGCACGTAGTGCCACCAGCCGCGCGGCACCAGCAGCGCGTCGCCCGCGCGCAGCTCCACCCAACGACCGCCCGTCAGACCTACCACATTGGCATCATCTCAAAACTCAATCATCACCCGCCCACTACCATTCTCCTCTCAGAATGGGAAGGGTTTATGCCTACGAATAACAATACAGTAGAGACTCGATCAGCAGAAAATATTGCACATTGAACTTTAACAATTTCATAGAGTCTTGTCTCTGTTGTTGAGACTGAAGAAACGTCACATAGGAATGAGTGCAGAGACAACACTCTACAAAGCAGTCTCTTTCTAAAGTTTGATGCGCAATATTTCCTACCGGGTACTGTAGTTAGTTTAGCCAGGAGGGTTTATCAAAATAATTGACTTTTTAGAAGGTGTATTTCAAAGGCATGTAAGAATAGTTTACCATTAAATGCTTCCAAGTCATTAGGGCAGTAGAAGTTCAATTCACTGTAAACACTTGACTCCTCATACGGTACTCTTGTGGGTTTCAAACCACCTGCTTCAGGTGGGAAAAGAATCCAACGTTTCCTGTAAAATTAGAAGATGCTGTTGGTTATAAATGTTAGCAACTGATTTTAAAAAGGCCAAATGAGTCAATGATCAATAGATCAATGAAAACAAGGAAAAAAGATCAGTTTAAAAGATCATAGTGTTTTTAATAGCTTAATTAGGTGTTTTTTTTAAACATTCCAAGTTCCAACCAACAATCAAGTCAAAGTTGAGATATTATAACATTACAGTGTGGAGATTACGGTAAAATTACATTTTGCACCACAAAAGAAATATTTAGGATATTATCGAGATATATCTCTTGCAATGCAAAATGTCATTTGACTGTCATGACCCTCATGTAATAAGGTTTTCAATTTTGATTAAATTGTGGGTTGGAAAGTTTTTCAGAAAATACATCTAATTATTGTTATTATAAGAAATATAAATAGAAAGATTTTTTTATTCAAAAAAACTTTTACAAGAGCTTTTGAATTGTCACTGAATCTACCACATCACCTTCCATAAACTTGTGCAACTATATTGTAACCGTAGGTGTCTTGATGGGCGGGCGTGTGAGAACCCTGGCTTCCAACCCATAGGGTAGTGTCTGCAGGTCCTTTGTCAGGGTATCCAAATTGCTTCCACGATATTGTCTGTAACAAGATATTTCAATTTACTGTAAAAATAATAACTCAATATTATTTGTTTTACTAGTATAGATATGGATCCAGCCAAATATTTATTTAATCATAGTAATCACGCCAAAGCTAATCTGTGCAAATAATACAGCTGAAGTCTAGTTGGTGCACTTTTACATTCAAGTTTGAGTTTTTACTGCACCTCTCCCAAAAATTTACAAAACTACTGAGCTAATTAAAAATAAATGGACTTGAAATATTGATATAAGTATTTAGAGAAATTATAAATATCAAATGTTAGAATTATGAAACAGAAAATCCTGAAGTAACTGAACCACATAATGCACTGGTCCCTCTTTTTAGCCTAATAACCACACTAGATCAAAGGGTCAAGAATCAAGATCTATATTTTTTTTACAGCTTCGTACATTATAAATACAATATAGAAATAGGCATAGTTTGAAGACTTCTGCTATAAATTAAGCTTTTATACATAAACTGAATTTCTATACCCCTCCAAATGAGTTAACATGGAAACGATTATTACATTAAATCCTAAACAGACTACTACTGGGAATCAAAGCTAAAGATCTCTAGTTGCAAGGTTGGGATGATTAGCAACACTAGGAAATTTCTGTCTATATTTAACTCTAAATTATAATGTTACTGAAAGTAAACAACAATAAATTTACCTTACATAATTCACTGTCGCTACTGAACCATTGATGAAGATATTTGTAATCAAAGTACATCCAATCTTGGCTCGTGTTCAGAACGCCTAAAAAGGTGTTGAACGTCATCTTTTTCACCTGGCACCGTCTCTCCCAACATGGTTCGTCCGAAACAAAACTTTTATTCAAACACCGAAAAGGTATTTCTTTTTCACCAAAAACTGAAGTCCACTTATTCTCATCCCATGCGCAAATCGGCCAGTCTTTAACAAACTGTCTAAATACTAGTGGTAGAGAAGCTTTCGTAGACAAATTGCGAATCACATCGTCCGTAACCTCCATCGTGAAGTCGGAAGGCAAACTGGCGTTGGCGACATGCAGACTGGTATTAAATCACGATGAAGCAATGACCTCATCAATCAGTCATCACCTCGTCATCATACAATCATTGACTGAGCGAAACGAGGTACGTTTATTTATTAGAAAATAAAATAAAATTAATTTTCGCTGCAATCTCTAACAACAACCACAGACGAATAACCAATATTTTTCTTTTTAACTAGTTTCACGGCTCTAGGTTCTAGTTCTTTTGAGCCCACGAATAACCAAATCACAATATAACTCCTAGAATATGACATTGAAAATATCTGTTTCGATAGTTGCCATTTATTAAAGCGAACGAATATGAATCGAACATGGATGTACTTTAAAAATAATAATTCTTGAATCGAATCATAAAATGATAGATTATTTATCTACCTACTTTGTTATTACGGCATACCTCGGGCATAAAACCGAGCAACTGGCATCATGGTCTTCCAGCAGCTCGATTGCGGTAGAATGACAGCTATAATGTCACGACTCGCGATCGCAGTGATCGCAATCACGTCTGATTGGTTGACGCTCGTTCACTATTGGCTATAACACAATGCATTGAGATTGGAACAAAAATAGCTAAACTTAGCCAAATAACAATAATTGCGATTGTAATAATGATTGAATGTGATTGAATGCAGGTTTTAAAGGAATCGAGCTGCAGAGCTAAGATTCCAGAGCCGTAAAGCTAGTCAAAAAAAACGTCATCATGTCCACAGACCAACAATAAGTACAAATACCACAGACAAAGTATAAACAAAATATGTAGGTAAGTTTCGAGGCATTTTTTTAAACTGTTTTTGAATTTCGTAAACAAACAATTTTCTAGTTAAAACTTAAGTAAAAGCTTGTGTTCTATTAAACTAAGAATATCTGCATAAAAGTTATCATACAGTAGGTACAATGAATAAATATTTCAGACTTTGTTGATTTTAAAATCTGTTGAAGAAAAGCAATAATAATGGTTGAAGTGGTATCGTCTTTTTTCTCGTCGGAGGAAACGAATTTGATCCAAAAAAGCCCAAACGATTTGAGCGATGAATTTCTTGAATTAGCTGACGAAATGAACGAGGCTCTTAATGAATTCAATTTACCACCAGCTGTAAAATGTGTTTACAATCCTTCTATATATGCGAGATATACTTTTGAAATGTACGCACGAAAATACTGTAATACCAAGAAAAAGATAATGTTTTTCGGAATGAATCCTGGACCCTGGGGGATGTCTCAGACAGGGGTTTGTGATTTTTTTATATTACCGCCTATACTTTACATTCAAAAAGCCCTTGCACATTTTTGTAAAATGTCTTGCTTCATAATACAAGCATGCAATATCTCTGAATGCATCCTCATTATAAGTTTCATTCTGTGTGTGCACTAAATATCATCATCATCATTGACGTCCACTGCTGGACATAAGTCTCTTGTAGGGACTTCCACATGTGCAATTACTGTCTTGTGCTGCTCGTATCCAGCAACTCCCTGCAACTTGTTTAATGTGCGCCTAGTGGGGGCTCTGCCAACGCTGCGCTGTCTAGTGCGAGGTTGCCATTCTAGCACCTTGTGACCCTGTCAGGACTTTCAAACTCTGTGCCTTGTCTATTGCAACTTCAGCGTGTCAATCCGTGCTGAGAAAACTTTGCACTAAAATAAATACATTTAAAAAAATCTATTTAAGGTACCATTTGGCGAAATAAGTTCAGTAAGAGATTGGCTAGGAATTGAAGGGCCAGTTAATAAGCCACCCCATGAAATTCGCGAGCGCCCTGTAGATGGATTTGATTGCAAGAGGACAGAGGTAATTTTCGTATTGGACCTAAACTTTTAACACTACCAAAGATCAATCCCAAGTTGAGATTCTATTTGCAGTCACCACTAATAAATTTATTAACATATGACTATTTAAGAACATGTAAAATATGATAAACAATATTGTAATTAAATGATATAAATATTTTTCAATTTAATTGATAGGTCAGCGGTAAACGTTTTTGGGGATTACTCAAAACCATATGTGGTACACCAGAGAATTTTTTTAAAACAAGTTTTGTATACAATTATATTAACCAACAGTGGATGAAGAGCAATGGTTGTAATCTTACTCCAGGTGATTTTAAGGTACTAATAATTTTGCTTAATTCAAAGCAATGTGTATAGTATTAATGAAAGTTGAAAAATATGAGGTGGTGCTACTTTGGGTAGTGTGCACTATAGCTCAGGTTAAAGGACTGATATAATAAAGACCTTTAAGTCAAGAGTGAATAAGCATCTAGGCAAGCATGCTCCATCTTAGGCTAAATCATCACTTGCCAGCAGGTCTGAACTCTGAATGCAGTCGAGCACTAGTCTATAAATTAAAAAATAATAATAGTACTCGTACACTGATGGTGATAAAATTTCATGATAAGTAATATCGTACTATTAATTATTATGGTTGCTAGTTTGTATTTATTCCTTATTTGCAGGTATCAGATATGGAACCCTTATACAATATTTGTGATCCTATTTTTGTGAAAATATTAAAATTGTATGAAGTGGAAATTGTAGTGGCAATAGGAAAATTCTGTGAGACCAGAGCCCAGAAAGCTATTAAGAAATATTTACCTTCAAGTTCAATTAAGGTACCTATATTGTGCGAAAGAAAAATTTTTAAAATTGTAATTTTTGTGTAAAACAGATTATACTTCATCAATTTTGTTTTTCAGATACTGTATTTATCCCATCCAAGCCCTAGGAGTGTAAATAATAATAATTGGGAGCAGAAGGCTTTGGAAGAATTAAAAAGACACGATTTATTGAAATATTACAAAACAAATTAACATTCAGGAAAAAATTATGATGACCCTGATCGAAACCTAAAAGTGGCTATTAAAAGTACCATTGTTCAATTTATTCCTTGTGATTATGAGACTATTTTTATTACTTTTCTAAGTTTGTCTGTAAAGACAGTTGAATAATGAATATCATTACGAAAATAATTTTGTGAGGTAAACTTTATTTTACTTTGTTTATGTTGTTTGTATGTTATGTACCTACTTTAATTATTTTAATTGATTAATATAATAATATTTTTTCATTTTATATAAATTTTATTTACGCAAAATGTTTTAACATTCCAAACACCCGCCTAAAGTTGAATGTTACCAGCTTAAATAGAAGGATAATGGGCAAGATAATCTGTGGTTGTTTATCGCTAAGTTGTCTAGAAATATTAAATGGGACTTCGTCTGCGATGGCGTTTGCTGGCGCGCGTGCTGTGCTTGTTTGGAGTGTTTTTTTTGTCAAGAGTGGCTGGTTTTTGTGTTAGTTGGTGTTTTTTGGTGGTGGAACTGACTGGGAAGCGCTCCAAGGGGGCGCCGCGTGTGTGTCGGCGGGCGCCGGCGCAGACGGGGTCCATACTTGTATAAATTCAATAACTTGAAAATATCACAAACTTGACATTGGCTAATCAGAGTAAAGCCAGATAAAAGAAAAAAAAAAAAAAAAAGATATTAAATGTCACCATGAGAAACATAGTGGACTTCGTCTGTTTTGGTGTTAGCTGGCGGGTGTGCTCTGCCTTTTTGGAGTGTTTTTTTTAATAAAACTGATTGGAAAGCGCTTTAAGGGGATGCCGTGCGTATGTCGGCGAGCGCTGGCACAGACGGGGTTTATACTTGTATAGTTTAACTAACTTGTTACAAATAACTACAACCTTGACATTGGCTAATCTTTGTAAAGCCAGACGAGAGAGAAAAAAAAAAAAAAGAGAGATTGTGATTATATTCTCTTTGACCATGAGTCCAATGTCAGTGTCAAATGAATTTTTAAATAGGTTAGCGCGGCGAAAAAACATTTGAATTATTTTTATTTCGTTTCAGTAACTGTATGATAATGTCACCCAAGAGAATATAAATCACTACGCTTTATTAGATTTATCATTTAAATAGTGTACACGGTTTTGTTAGAACTTTCTTCATCCAGTCATAATGGTCGAACTCATGAAACGAGCCTTGGAGCTGGCTTCCGATGCACTAGCAGCTCAAGAAGTACCAGTTGGGTGTGTTTTCACTATCAATGAAACAATTGTGGCAGAGTCCAGGAACAGTGTGAATGTTACCCGAAATCCAACTAGGCATGCAGAAATGAACTGTATCGATGCTGTTATAGAGTACTGTAAAAACAACAATATTGACCATGCTAGTTATTTTAGAAATATCGTAGTTTATGTTACTGTCGAGCCTTGCATTATGTGTGCAGCTGCACTGAATATTTTGAAAGTACATGAAGTCGTCTATGGCTGCGCCAATGACAGATTTGGTGGTTACACAGTGCTAGATGTAAGAAAATTTTATGAACCTAATTATATATTGACTGGTAACTTGTGCGCTGACGAGGCAATGGCTCTTTTAAAGCAGTTTTACAAAGGAGTTAATCCAAATGCCCCTGAATCAAAAGTGAAGAAAAAGCCATCTTAACCTATCACAATAATTCTCAATCTTACTAATATCCAGTTATTCTAATCCACTATTTAAATAAAGCTAGACTGGTAAGGTTACTTAAAAATTGTTTATGGGGCATGCTCAAAAATTATCATTTATACTAATAATTACTCTCATAATTATATTTGAATCCATACCTAATTATATTATATTATAAACGTGAAAGTGTGTCCCATCTTTTACCATATCACTACATTAACAAGTTTTGTCAAAGGCACAAAATGCTGTTATCATCCTGGAAAAATCAAAGAGCTTTAAAAAGGACTGACCACTGTGGTTTTCAAAAACCCCAAACCCATGTGGACAAACTTGCATCATTAACAATATTGTAAAAGTGTATTATTATTTTGTACAAAACTGATATAGGATACATTACAATTTTATAATTATGTGTTTACCACATTTTGATAAGAATATAGTGAAATCAGGTTGTTTAGTAATAATGTTGTTTAATAAAGTGAACAAAGATGTTATCAAGACTAGCTTATGATCGCAACTTCGTCCTTGTAAACTACACAAATGTCAAACCCCTATTCTACCCCCATAGGAGTTGAATTTTCAAAAAACCTCTCTTAGCAGATGTCTATCTAAATAATAATATAATCGATAATAGCTATTTGCTTTGCTTGTCAAATTTCAGCCCGGGTTGTCCAGCAGTTTGAGCTATGCATTAATAAATCAGTCAGCTTTTCTTTTATATATTTAGACTCTTGTTCAACTTAAGCTTTGCTTGCTTCATGACTTGAGTGCAAGTGTTTTTTTACAAATCTAGATTTAAATTAGGCCTTTTATTCCACTACAAATAAGATCTTGGCTGCAATCTCACAAGGTAGTAAGTGATAATGCAGTCTAAGATGGAAGCAGGCTAGCCTGGAAGGGCTATGGCAGTTTTTTAAAACCTATTTGTCATATTGATGTATACACTACATCATACTGGAATGTTAAATCGTTAGGTAGGGTGGCAGCTAGCCACGGCCGTTGCTCCCTACCAGACCAGAGACAATTTAGAAATTATACTCTCAAGTTGTATCCGCCAGGAATCAAACCTGGGACCTCTCACTTGTAAGAACACAGTTCTAGATGTAAAAAATAAGAGATATGAATTAATATTCCATTTATTTTAGAATCCATAGTTACATAGATAAATTAAATATAGCATGCGGGCAAAAATATTTACATAAAACTATAAATTTAGCTTTTAAATTTTTTATAAAATTAAAGAAAAGGATCAAAATTATCCAGTTTTAATGGGCGATTTTGCAACTATGTCTAAAAATAGTGTAAAACAAGAAAAAAAACTTCCAACTGCAATAAAATTAATCAACTGGTCCAAAATATTTATGCCTACATTTTATTTTAAACATGCTAAAAGTACTATAAAAAAAAATCAATCCATACTGAGAGATAGTGATAGCAAAATTGTTATCTTTAATTTCCATTAATAAAATTAACCATATCAGCTTAGATTAAGGATTGGTTTCTGCTGTCAAAGCATAGTGGAGATCAATCCCTGATCTAAGCATATCAGCATAATATATTTCCAACAGGCAAATGTATGGTATCTTCTTCATCAATTTTATGAAGTCTAGTTTAACAAACCGTGACAAAAATAATAATTGTAAGTAGTCACAGCCAAACAGAAATGCTTGGTATTGGAAATATATGCTTACATGTTGCTAGTGAGATAACAATTTTCTTATCAAACCGTAATGTGTAGGACATTTAAAAATAAATTCAATAACATGTTGTGCATGTGTTAAGACTTAATTAAAAGTAGTTTTATAATTGTATATTATAGCATAAGTGTACATTCTAATGTGTTGCCTGAAAGACAACTTAAAATATATCCCCTGACTAATTGGCTTCACTGACCAACGCTGCACTGCCAAACCAAAGCACATAGCTTAAAGATCAAATCTGTGGGCAACAATCTCTTTCAGGTTTTAGGTTATGTTCTATTTACTCATCATATCACTACAAAGTCACTATGAATGACGGCCCTAAGATACAATCAATAAGGTTTCTTTACAAAAAATCTCTTTAAAAGACTTGTAATCACCATTTGAATTACAAGCAGTGGGCTACTGACTAAGCAATGCAGCGTTGGTTAATGCTGGCCATAAAACTTATTCTATTTATCATACTAATGCTATTTTGACACAACATAACAAACTTTGTATTATTTCAATCAAACAAACAATATATTAGTCATAACTCTACAATAGTATGTGTATATACCTATTTTTCTTACTCTATATAAATATAAAAGTGAGATCCATTTTATGGATAGTGTACAATATATTATATTTACTTTAAATAACACCATTCAATACTTTCATGTCCCATAATGACAATAATTATGAAAAAATACACCTTACAATAAATAGCATGACAAAAGACAAGTTTTTCATTCAGTTTTTCCCATTTAGAATTCTCAAAAATATTATGCAAAAACAGTAATGTCAAATCAAGTGAATTGCAGTCATCTATATTAGCTGAATCACTGAAACTTGTTAGTGTAACAAAATTTGATGCAATTGATGTGACAATTAGATTAATGCTGCACCCTTTCAGTGTGTATTAAATGCAAGATGTAGGTTTACAACACTTAAAATCAGTCAATAACAATTACTTATAATAATGCTACTTTGATCATAAGTTTTGTAATAAAAGAGAATAAGAGCCAATAGAGATGTTGCAATTTTTATATCCCATAAAACAGTCCCATTACTGATGAACTTAAAAATTACACAATTTCAAAAAAATGGTTTTCAATATTAATACTGAAAACTTTGTTTTTTTTTTCTTTACAGGCGGTACTGTAGAAATCTGTTGATGACACAGTAAAAACCATGTCAAATACTGCTTTTAACACAACAGATATTTGTGATTTTAGACCTTTTGTACTGTCAGGTTTAAGATTTCATTAATAATAATACATCTTTTTCAACCATTACAACCTGAAAGCAAAAAGCACAACCCGTTTATTACTTAGTATCATCTTCAAAACATATCCACAAGGATATCACAGATGTTCCACTAAATCTAAGATGAGATCTCACAATTACATTCTCTCAGCCGCCCTATTGCCAAACTTTGAAACACTGATAATCACAAGATTAGTCTACCTAAATATTGTTTCAGTAAAATTAAGGTCATCACACATTAAAAAGACTCAATGTTGAATCCACTCTGATTCGACTTGCAAAAAACATGGGAATGTGAGCTTTATGCATTACTTATGGTGGAATTTTCAATAAATATATAATACTTAATTGAAAGAAGTTTACAATGCATGAACTACAATAGCCCACACATTGTACCTTCAATTACACTTAAGAAAATTCCACCATAAGCAACACAATATAAAGTTCAAAACAAGCTTGGCTGTAAGTTGAGTTTGAACAGAGTCTGAGCAATGTGTGAAGATCTTTATTGTAGGTACATTTCGTCAATAACAATATTGTGATGTTGCAATATTATCACAAATTTTGCAATACAGCTGCAGCCTTAAGACTATGACATAAAAAAAGAACAAGAATGCTGACATAATATTATGCTTAAATATTTTATGGTATGAGCACTTAATCTAGCATAAAATCAATAATTTTATTACATCCTAATGACAACATATCACAAAATATTGATATGACTATTCCATAGCCTTTGGTAGCAAACTGGTTTTATAAAACTCCAAGGCAAATGTATTAAAAATCTTACTAAAATTCCAATCTCTTAATTTGAATATTGCAACTATAGCCTGCATTCTTTACCAATTATTTATTGCATTTGATTGAGAAATTAAGCTATACGAATGCCACTTGTGAATAGTTAATAATTAATATCTATATTGGTGCTACAGTAACAATCTGTTATAACACCATGATTATTGGGTCACAAAAGCCAATAGTTGTAATAGCTGGCCTAAACTAGGTTGTTATAACTGATATGTCAATAAATGATGTTGTAGTAAATAGTTTTGAATATATTTACATAATTTGGTTGTACACAAAACTTTGACAGAGTAAAAATTGTTATCTTTTATCGTTTTAAAAAGGACAGCGCTATTTTAACCCAGTTAACTAAGTTTATTTGCACAACCAAATCGGTACTTCCTCAAACATATATAAATAACAGCACCAGTAATTAGATTGCTACCAAAAGTTGAAACATATGGAACAAACAAGTTCAATATTTATTCAGTTGGGCTATGAAACCCATTGACGACTGGTTGCACAGGTTGGGGACTGCTTGCATTATGCTCTCCATTTTCTTGGACATGATTTTCATTTGGAGTCTCACCAGTACCATTCTCTGCAGATGGCTCACACTCTGGACTCGAGCAACTAGAACTGCTGCAGCTATCGGAACTAGAAGAGCTATCACTCTCAGAGTCCTCACTTGAACCCTGATTGCGCCTCAAATGATTATTTTCAAGGATCAACTTCTCGTTTGCCATTTGCAGCTCTCGGATTTGTTGCTCTTGCTCCTTTAATCGTTGCATGACATCATATAAAGAAGATTCATCCATGGAGCCTGAGTTGACAGATGTACCTGATGTATCTCTGTCAGTTGCCACACTGTCTGCGTCTGTGCACATTTCTTTGTCAACTGCAGCCATATCTTCATTATCTTCAAGTTCTTTTGGCTTGCAACGTTCATTCCTCTTTACAAGATTATCATATTTAGCTTCGAGTAAAAGGTACTCTTGGATCAGTTCGTTCTTGGACATGTTAGACAAACGTTCACACTGTGCATCCTCATATACACTTGAAAATTCCTTCGTCAAATATTCTTCCTCATCTTCTGGGAGGGAATAAAAGTAGTTCTCCTCTGAGTCCACACTGAAACTGGATTCTCTGGTCCGAGCGGAAGGTGTTCTAAAGATATACAAGTTATTTTCTGGTTCTGGTTTGTGAATTTCCATCAGAAACTGATTGTTATTAAACGGGGCCTGAGTCTTAGACAAGGCTAATTTTCGAAAACGATTATTCCTTTTAGTATTAACAATTTTTCGTCTATCCTGCCAGGGCACTTTTAAATAAGGCTTTGAGATTTTCCATTTTGTCTTCCCGCGCCTTCTCTTTTTCTTAGCACTTGCACTTCTCTCCAATTTGTGTTTTGGCACTTCCATCATAGATGGCGCTTCAACTAATATCAGCGAACGGGTTGAATCGCCATCTTTAATCTCCGCTAACTTATTTACATCCATATTTAGCAAACAAAAAGTATACACAACAGTTTAATTATATTACTTTTAATGAAACACTTAGATCGCCACGAGACCAAACCGCATTAACACAGAAATAACATTAACAATAATGCTCGTATTTTCACAATTTTTATCTGAACTATACACATTTCACATTTCGCCATGTTCAATTTATCAAAATATCTGAGTTCGTGCTTCGACCAGCGCACAGCGGCGGCTTTGCTGTTTACCTGTTTACCTAAACTGCTGCAGTAAGATTTTATTTTTAGCTCTCACCTAAATGTTGGTAAAATTGAATATTATGTTGCCATACCGGTCATGTTATAGAGTCCCGTAATCGGGAGAAACCCAAACGTCCGCAACAATCGGAGGTTATGTTGTTTTCAGAATAGAGGTAGATTGGCAAAATCTTAATCTGAAATAATGCTGCTTGCGAAATCGAGAGCGCACTAATGAATAGATATTTTCATAAGAAATATCAGGCAGTGTATGGAGCAAGTTGACAAAGAAAAGTTCAAAACTTGTAGCCAATATTGTTTATTTTTTATTATTTTTTATTTTAATGTATTTTATATTTATTCATTATTTATATAATTTAAATCATATATTTAACAATGAATTTTATTTCGTTTCTTTATAATATTTAGCTAATTTTAGTATTTGTTGTTCAAGTACATAACTGAAGTTATATACAAGTTTCTAATATCCAGCCGTTTTTGACATAATTCAATTAACACTTTGAAGCTCCTCATTTTGTATGGGAGCCTCCCTGAAATAAAGTTTTTAATTTTTTTTATGCAATAGTCTTGTGAAGGCCGTCAGTTTACATAATATTGAAGTAATAATAACGTTCAGTGTTCAGAAGTTGCTAAGAAAGGATGAAAATATTCCAATGGTAGCGGTGCAAATGCGGTGATTGGAATAAACAAGATGGCGATCGATTGGCTTATTATTAGTGTGAAATATGAATGTGTACGTGACTCCTTGTACCTACACCCGCAAGCTGACTTGTAGAGTGTTTCTTGGCAAGGAACATATATACTACTACTCTCTAACGAGAGATGCTTCTTGGTTATGTCCAGCCTGTCTGCCCTTTTTTTATTCGTCGTCAACTATATGCTAAATTTTATTATTTACATGAATGTGATTATGCCCATTTAAATAAATGGCAATATTTATTTAAATCACCATAATTTCATACGATTCATAAATAAAAATTACTGATATTGCTTGTAAATTAATACTTGATTTAATTATGTGTGGAAAATTTACACGTATGGTAACACACTTTTAGTTACTTGACAGCATGACAGGAAGTAGGTTGCCAAATACCAACAACCAAGTAATTACAAGTGCGACAAGGATCATTTGGCGGCCAAAATTGGAACTATAACGCTGCCATCTTGTGAAGTGTCACGCTGTCTCCTTGTATGTGGTGTTGCTAAGTAAAAAAATCTGAAATTCACTGTTTTTTTTTCGGTTCCGTACCTCAAATAGAAAAACGGAACCCTTATTGGATCACTTTTTTGTCTATCTGTCTGACCATCTGTCGTGTCTGCCAAGAAAACCTCTTACTTCTCGTTGACCTAGAATTATGAAATTTGGTAGGTAGGAACTGTATAGCACAAGTAAAGGAATAAATCCGAAAACCGTGAATTTGTAGTTAGGTACATCATTAAAAAAATTAAAATGTGTTTCAATTTTCAAATAAGATAACTATACCAAGTAGGGTATCATATGAAAGGGCTTTATTTGTACATTCTAATACAGATTTTTATTTATTTTTATTCATAATAATTTTTGATTAAAGTGCAAAATGTCGGAAAAAATAACCGAGTACGGAAACCTCGGTGCGCGAGTCTGACTCGCACTTGGCCGGTTTTAAATATTGAAGCCATTCTATAAACATTAAAATCACGATATACTATTAATAAATACAGCACAAATGCTTCTGCATAATAAATATATTTAGCACTAGGTACGTAAATACAGCATTTGAGGAGGTAAACAATCTACTTTGCAAGTCCATGGTTTTTATTATTCTTTCTCGTAGTGGTGGGCGGCTTTCCCAATTTCTCAATCAGTTAAAATTAGATAAAACTTACTCGGTTTTTGACATTGTCATTTTCAACATATTCTCTAAAAGTGAGGAGATTTTATTTGCTGGTAGCCTTAGTTCTACAATTACGTCCCCCCTGTCAATGTCATTCAAGTGCCAATTAGATCCTTGTCTTTCTATTCTCTTTGGTCAAATAAAATTAAACCAAAACAAAAACCAAACGCAAGTTGCAAAATAAAACAAAATCGAATTGCAATTTATTTGTTACATATTCATCAAATCATTTAATATTCGGCGTCAGGGAAAAGAAAATCTTATGATTTGGGTGTAAAGATTTATTCGGATGAAGTTTTTGTGATACTACAAAAATGGCCGATGATATTGTATTTGATTTGTTACATTCTGAAATTATTAATTACGCTCTAGAACAAACAAAAACAACAAACGACAGTAAGGTAACTTTTATTTACTGGCCATATAAGTGTAGAATTTTATCATCTGAAATTGATGCAGTGTCATACTAAAAATCCAGCGTTAAAAACAAGCAAACAGCTTTGCATCAGAAGACAAGACTTGTTACATTTAAGTACCTTTAAAAGCTACGTTTCATAAAATTTTACGTTTTGACGGAATATCTTACTTATTAGAATCTCCTTTCCAAGTAACAAGAGCTGGAAGTTTGCCTGCATGAAATACCTAAAATGTTTTTAATTTTACTGTGAATCCCTTCTAGGAGGTGGACCTGTCTGTCGTCGAATACATTGGTTTTGCAGCTGGCTACAAAATTATGGAAAGACTAACCAGAGAATGGCCCAGATTCAAAGATGAACTGGACACTATGAAGTTTATATGCACGGATTTCTGGACATGTATTTATAAGAAACAAATTGATAACCTAAGGACTAATCATCAAGGTGTTTATGTGCTGCAAGACAATGCATTCAGATTCTTGACAAACTTTTCTAATGGACATCAATATTTGGAATATGCACCAAGGGTATTTTTTTACTATATTTACTACTTATCAATGTTATCATTGAATTTAATGTATGGAACAACCATTCCAAATCAAAATCATTTAACATGGCTGCCAAATCAAACATGGTGTTGGCCGTTATAATCAAGTTTATATTCAAATATTTACTTGTATCTAGCTATTATATTACCAATGGAACAGTCACAATTTTCTAGTGTGTTCTTGGCATTTAAATTAGGAGTTTCCCATATTAAAGCCACATGGCCAATAGCCCAATGAGTGACTGAGACTACAAAAGAAAATACTTGGCTTCTGATGGATGTATCAGTCCCACAACACCTCATAAAGAATGATTAGGCTTCTAGGCAAGCATGCTCCATTAATATGCTACTTTATAGCTTAAAAAAATGTTCTCTATTGTGTAGACTGATTATGGTTAAACCATATACAATCATTACTATGAGGTCTCATAGTGTGCACAAATGCAGTGTAGGTTCTACCAATCAGATTACTGAATTATGTTAATTTTCAATAATCTGGTTGGTGGAATCCACACATTCAAGAGCACTATGAGCCCCTATTGATTGTAAATACAGATGTATGTATCTAATAAAGTTGTTTTTATTATTTTCAGTATGTGGCCTACACATGCGGGTTGATCAGAGGTGGCCTGGCAAATCTATGCATCAATAGTATTGTGACAGCCGAAGTTCAGTCAATGCCTTCCTGTAAATTCCATATACATGTCCAAAGATCGTAAATAAAAAAATTGTATTAAACTTGGAAGTTAATTTATTTAATTAACTGAAATATTGTATTGAATAATCATAAATAATATATTGGTACCTGTTAAAATTGTAAAGCTCTTACTTTAAATGTTTTTTGGTTTCATTTAATAAATAATTCAGCAACAAAAAACAGTAATACTACCGCTTTTAAAAGTAAGGCAGATGCACAGAAATCTTAATTTTGAATGGCGCGAAAATATCTCGGCCAATCATAGCACGCATTCGTCCGCTATTGGTTGCCTACGCGCCATATTTTGTACGTGAACTATGAGCGAGATAGCAGGAGACTCTGTTGCTCTTTGTTTAAAATCTTTATGCCAAGCAATAAAGGTCCTAAATTGGGCTACACTCTGTTTTGGATTTATTGATGCAACTTATAAAAGTGGTAGTAATAACATTTATTTTCTCTGTTTAACTTGTGTTGCTTGTTTTCCATGATGACGGCTTGGCGTTATCGTAAATTGTTGTTAATGTCATTAAAATACCTACGTAGCTTAAGAAAAATGTTAAGGATGAAAGAATGCGATCTTTAATGCCACCTTTCAACCAAATCGGTTTGCCGTCTTCTGCCTGAAAAAAATAATAGAATTGAGAAAAACTGGCCAAGTGCGAGTTGGACTCGCTCGCTAAGTGTTCCGTACTAACGTACAAGAAATGACACTTTAATTTTTTATGTTGGCCATTTTGAAAATTTTATTATTTGTTGTTATAGCGGCAATAGAAATACACATTCTGTGAAAATTTCAACTCTCCTATTACGGTTCACGAGATACAGTCCGCTGACAGGCATGGACGGACAGTGGAGCCTTAGTAATAGGGTCCCGTTTGCATCCTTCCATGACAAACGGTGGTTATGACGTTGGCCTCCTATTCAAGAGGTTGGGAGTTCGATCCCTCTAACTTTTCGGAGTTATGTTCCCTTTTGAGCTATTAAAAAACACTTGCTTTAATGGTGAAAGAAACGTCGTAAGGGAACCTGCATGCATGAGAAATCTTCATAATGTTCTCAAAAGTGTGTGAAGTCTGCCAATCTGCACTAGGCATTACACAAATGATCACGGCAGACTATGGCATAAACCCTTCTCATTCAAAGAGGAGATCCTTGTTCAGTGTGAGCTGGCGATGGGTTGATGATGATAGTGAACATTGAAAATAAGTGACTAAGAAGTTGTGGTTGTAACTACTCACTTGAAAGTCAGCTTGAAGTTTCTTTAGTTTGGCTAGCGAACTAGTTCGATTGACCCCTGTCGTAGATATACTTCGGTAATAGTATTGCTGAATAATCTGATAATAAAAAGTAAATATTAATTTAAACAATAACTTTGTTTATTATTATTATTAATCATTATTCATTATTCATTAATGACCCGCCCAGTTTTCATTCGAGTTCGGGAAATCCAAGGAACATACTTCTCTCTAACGAGAGGGGAAATCCTTTGACCCTAGGATTATACTATTCTCTACCAAGGTATTCTCTGCTTTGGCCTTTCTTTACCTTTGAAAAAATCATTGTCGCTTTGAGTATTGAGATAGTAGCAGGGATAGTCGAAATTCTCTCGAATAGTTTTTATAAAACTAATAATTTTTGACTGACATAAACAGTCAGAAACATCTACTTCATAAAATATTACAACTTTACAAGCTAGAAAGAATTTGTAATCAACCAGCAATTTATTTGTGTAGATTTCATAGAAAGCGATTAAACTGATTTCATACCAAAACAGAATAGTTGATAATTTGTATGTTTGATAACTATCGGATTATTAAAAAAAATTGTGAAATTAAATATGTTGAACATTTGGAAAAATACTATTGTTTCCCGCCAATTTAAATTTGGCGCGCACTGTGAAACTACCCATAGACTCGGTACCAGACAGGGGCTGTGATTCAATAAAGAGGTTTGTGCTGAGACGAAGCCTATTGCAGGTGGTTGCAGTGCAGTGCAGTCGTTGCAGTCTGTGATTGCAGTATACATCTAGCAGAGTGAGATTTTTGACATTATTTCATTTGTTTGGTGTGTTGGGCCACACTTGGCCGAAAATTAACCCATGTTTGACCAAATATTGGTGATTTAATTTTAATTTATAATAAGATTATAGTCTGTGTAATATATTTTCTTAAATAACTTTGTCTATGGCCAAAACTTTCTGACGCATAGGTACTTTTTGATTGGCGCTCTTTTTACTTCGTGCTTCCTTCATTCGCTCCGCTCTTTCAATTTAGCAGAAAATGGCTACCGAAGAATTGGTGACTGAGCAGTTTCAATTTTTAGGCATAGAAGTCTCTAAAGAAGTTTTGAGTAAATGTAAGTAGGATATAATTAAACTTCTGTAAATGTTTTATGAGATACCACGTCGAGGTTGAAAGTTCCACTTGTTAAAAGTTAGTTGTTGTTGAAATAAAGTTTTGATAAATTAGTTTTCAAGGTTGTTCAGTTCTTCATGTCTTTCAAGGTGTAAGTTTGTGCGCTGAATACGATGTTGATGCTGAAACATTTATCGAGCAATGGATGGCATTCAGTTTGACGGCGTTAAATGGTGCAGGACCGACTTTAGAGAACTTGAATTTGCTCGAGAAAAGGGAATTATCCAAACGGTCGGCGAGTCGAAACGCTTCTCTCAATGAAGTACAAACTACCGGCACAAGTTTGACAGTTTATGGCGCGCCCACCTCTATACAGTATCCTTTTCGATCTTTATTCCACGTGTTTTTATTTTATGTACAACTTTTACCTTAAATGTATTTTGAAACTGCAGTCAGAAATATAATATAAGCTAGTTCAAGAGCCACAGCGGATTAAAACACTACCAACTACATGTCTGTCTGTATGGTATGTCAATTGAAGAACAATGTTTAATTTATATAAAAGTTTTGTTTGTACTGTTTTGATAATGTCATTAGGAAACTTTATTCCAGTATCATTTCTTACCAAACAGACCAGATAATGAAGTGCTCTCAAATTATATGAGTGATGCCCCAAAGGTAAGTTTAGTTAAATAAATTTCTAAGTTATTAGGTGCGATTAATATTTATGATATAATGTGATGAATAAAAGACATATTAAAATACTTTGCATTACAAAATGTAACGGCCATCTGCAAAGCAGTTTGTAACACTTTTGAAGCTATCACACTTTTACCTTGTAACAGCTATTTGTGCACTTGTATTGTACTTTTTTTTTAGTAATAAACAAAATGTGCATTATTATAAAAACTAAGCAGAACACAATGACATTTGTAATATAAGTTTGACATTTTAGTAGGAACGCTGATGGTCTTTATGTTAGATACAGATGGTACATTAAATTATTTTTAAGATTAGTGCGTAGTGATAAGCGGTGTGGGTTTAATAAAACACTGCCATACCCATCACAAGTAAGCCTGCTTCCATCTTAGATTGCATCATCACTTACCATCAGGTGAGTTTGCAGTCAAGGGCTAACTTGTAATGGAATAAAAAAAAATACAAACAGATAATTTCACCTAACTTTATACTTTGTAGTGATGAGCTTTCAGCAGCAATAGACAAATGAAGTCTTCAAGAGAGAAGAGTTTCCTTCTGGCAGTGAATGGGTTTAAATCTAGTGGCACAGTGTCCGCCTGTGACTAGATCTACACTCATTGATTGCTGGGTGGACAATCAACGTTAAAGAAAACCGAAGAAACTAGAATTGCTATCATCATTGTGTGTCCTCTTATGTATGGTAGTCATCTTGTGAAAGCTTCTTTATCTAAAACCATGTTTTTTTCATATCTTATATGAACGAGTAGGCATAGTCACCTAATGTTAAGTTAAAACCGCCGTCCATGAACATTTATGACACCAGAGGAATTGCAAATGTGTTGCCAGCTTTGTAAGAATTAGATGAATGATGCAGAAGCTGTGGTCTCTAGGTTAATGGATCCAATGGCCACAGGTATTCAGGTGCAGGACTGTTGTGTCATTTGTGTACCTTCTAGACAACAGAAGTATACTAGAACAACTAAGATTTGATGTGCCCTTAAAGTGCAAACTAAGGCGAACTATTGAATACATTGTATTGTTCAAATGTTTTATAGATGTCTGAATATTACTAATATTGAATTTTATGTTTTGGGTCCTTAAGTATGTATGTATTAATGAACGTTTTTTGTTGTTTATATAAATTGTTGCAGGCCAGTTGGCAATATAAATGATTATGAATATACTTTGACTTGATGATATTTGTGGGCGAGTTTGCTTCTGGTTCATGTGGTTGTCACATCATGACTAGATCCATACTCGTCTGCAGCCATCAACTCAATCTACATTTGCGCTGACACCAAGAGACTTACAAGTTATAAAAACAAACAAGAAGAATTTCAGATAGAAGATTTGTTATGAGGCCACACAGAACTGTGAATTATCTTATTGTTGAGGGCCTATGTATAACACTTCCTTACACTGCCAATTTGAATTTGATGTATTAAATTGATATTGGTACTGATTCTGAGCACAACTAAATTTTAGATTACCTATTCATATCTTTTTCTTACCTATGTAATAGAAAAGGACAGACAAACCTAATTTAATTTAGACCTGTCAAACCTCCTGACTTGAGGTGCAAGTTGAGAACCTATTAAAGTAGCATGCACTAAAATTTAATCTTTAAATTTAAAATTCATTTTCCATCCTTTTTTAGCAATATTAAAAAGAAAAAGATGCAGATACTCTAAATTTAGTTTAGAAAAAAACATAAGAATCAACACCAATGTGACTAAAATTGTTGTACACATGACAGGTCAAAATGTATTGCTATCCACTTAACAGGACTCTCTCCATCACTTACTCCATACAATCGTAGTTCCCATTTCATTTGAATATTAAGCAACCAAAGTCCATGAAATTTTGCAGACATAGTCTAGAAACTAATATCTGTGTCTGTGGTGTTTTAGATTTTTCTAATAATATGTAGTTTTAAAATTACAGGGGCTCAAAGATTTGTATTTTTCTTTAAAAAAAGGCCCAACTTTGTGCTCGTTTTTCTAGACAATGGAGCAATTTAATGAAATTTGGAAAAACCACAGACCTAGAAAATTTAATGAATATTATGTAGTAAAAAAATTATCGTTATATATTTTATATTGTTATAATTGTGTGGGAACTACGAAAACCAGAAATTACACCCAGAAATCTTGAAAATTTCGTGCTGTCTCGATTTGTGCAAGCGGGGTGGTGAAGTGCGGGGGACGACACGTGAAACTGACAGAAACTGACAGTCTAAACACACGGGCCACATTTAGACTGCACCCAACTCCAAACTTGTCGATAGGTCTAACTAAATACACTGGTACATTTCAACTTGCGTTAGACGTATGCGTTACCTACTCAGACGTTGCCTGTAGATAAAAATATGTCTCATGTTTGCTGGCAATAGCGCATGCATCAAACCCTGCAAGTTGCAACTCTCTTGCAACCTATTCCTCACGCAATACGCACAGCTTTAATATTATAATTTTTGACAATGTATACTATATGTAATGCCATATCACAGGTCACTCTCTGATTTATTGCTAACAATTTACTTCCAAATGCAAAGAAATCTAAGTGTGTTGAATTCACACTGCCCAATACCAGGACCTTAAATGACATAATTTCATTGATAAATAATCATATGTTGAAAATAAAGGAGAACCCCGTGTTTCTCGGTATAATGTTAGATGCAAAGCTTCTATGGAACACCCACATATCAACACTTGATGGTAAACTCAGCTCTGCTGCTTACACTGTTAGAAAAATTCGACAGGTACTGACGTGGAAACTGCAAAAATTGTATATTTTGCCTATTTTCACTGTATTATGTCTTACGGACTCTTGCTATGAGATAAAGCGGTAGATATTGAGAAAAAAATGTATTACAGAAAAGGACAGGACGTGCAATTTATAATTTAAAACCGCGCGCTGCCATACAATAAAAATATAAGGAAATAAGTACCTTATCTATTATCTTATAGTAGCTTTTAAATATATTTACAACTAGCTAATGCCCACAGCTTCGCTCGCGTGGATTTAGGTTTTTAAAAATCCCGATCCTTTCATTTCCCAGAACAAAAGTTGCCTCTCCGTAATAGCCCGTCCCCGGGATGCAACTTGTTTCTGTATCACGTAAGAATATTTAAACGGATGATCCTTTTCAAATCCCGAGGGATCACCAGGATTTAGGAATGCAATTTCTTACAGCATCCTATACCTTCAATATCAATTAATAATCGACACTTTTTAAATCCCATTAGCTTTAGTAGTCAGGTCCCCTGCAACATCAGGATTGAGGAGTTGGAATCCAAATTTTTTATTGAACAATGTCGCAAACTTTCTTTATCGATTAAAAAAACTACCCAAAATTACGCAGTTAGGTTACCTGCCAAATTTCATGGTTTTGAGTCAACGGGTACCCTAGAGGTTTTCTTGACACACACGACAGACAGACAGATAGACAACAAAGTGATCCTATAAGAGTTCCGTTTTTCATTTTAAGGTACGAAACCCTAGAAAACGTAGGAACGGCATTCCGAACCAGTGGTAAATTTGTCTGACCATCCAAAAACACTTTGAAGTTTACCTAAAAGTTTACAGGAATAAAAATTTATCATTGTATTCCATTCCATTTCATTCTATTCCATTCTGTTCAAAGATAAATAGATAATAAAAATATTTGTCACCGAAACAATAATTTACGATACATCAACCAATATCAATTTTACTGATGACAATCTGACTATTACCAAAGTGAACGACTACTATAATATCTATTATATACGACTAACATAATATGTATTATAAATTGTGTGCCGTTTGCATTCTCACTAGGTTCTCATTAAGTTTGTTTTATTTGGTTAAACTTTCTGGCATTTATATTGTTATGACGTTTAATTGGCAAACAGTCTGTTTATTGGCTCAAACTCAAAAATTCAGCCAATCACAACAAAGAAAATATTGTAATAATGATTGATGCAGCTTTCTGTAATTGAAAACAAAATATTTGACATTAACTTGAATGTGACAGTGTTTTCCGAATAGGGTTGCCAGAGGCCCCGTATTTTACTGGTTACCCCGTATTTCGGGATACAGAAACCTGGCTGGCGAAATCAAACACTGACGTTATGTCCAGTAGAAAGAATATTTTCCTTTTGCGGCAATGCGTAGCCGAAACCCACTCGATATTGATCATGGTCGTAGCCAAGGCAGCGGGGCTTGGTTTGAGGATGTAAGCCTTTTTTTATACAAGTTAGCCCGTGACTTTAATCTTTTCTAGTGGTAAGTGATGATGCAGTCTAATTTCTTGGCCGTTAGGGCCATAGTAACCATATAACTAGCCATGACCGAAGCCTCCCATCAGACCAGAAATTTAGAAATGGCGACTGCGCCTGGGAATCCGTCAAAAACCTAAGCCTAAAATAATACTTACACTATTTCTTGCATTTGCTTACCAATTTTTTTTGGAAATATATCAAACATTTCGTGCTCACTTCACTCGCGCTTTGAATTTGTATTACTTGGTGTAAACTCCGCAATTTCGTTAGCATGAATTTAGATTTTAAAAAATTCCGTGGGGGATTTTCCGGGCTAAAAAGCCGCCTAAAAAAAAATGTCTGGGATGCAAGTTACCTCTGAATAGTAAGTACCAAAATTTTGGTAAAGAAGATGGGCCGTGAAAGGGTAGATAGGCAAATAGATATACTGTCGTATTCGTAATATTAGTATGGATAGGAAGCTTTAAAAATATAATCTTGCTATGGCTAAACTCGTTTCCCTTTCACTTTAATTTTTTCTGTATTGAACCAAAAACACTTACGCTCACTGCGTTCGCGCTTTTTTATTGTTGTATTTTATCTCACTGACAAATTGAAAGGTGAAATTTCACTAACCAGGTAATTAGCCCATAAAGTTGAGCGAATGTTTTTTTCCTCATGACAGGATTCAGTTCCGGCCCTGATAAAACCTCTCCCGCAATCGATTCCTGGCTACGGCCATAGTATTGATACTGTGAACACTGAAGGTGGAATTACAAATTAAATGTAATTTTAAGTTAAAATGAAAAGATTGTATGCATGAAATGTATAACATTTTGCTTTACAAAACTTAAGAGTTTTTAAAAGCTATTTAAATAAATAAATCTTTTATTTAAAACCACATTGCAAACACAGTTCACTAATCAAGACACGGCAACATACGGAGAAAAAATACAAAACTTACAAATAAACTAAAATATCTAAATAGGCTTTCCATGCATTTCAGAGAGAATCACCGCCTATTTCTTTAAATACTTCAAATTTTCAAATTTCTTCAAATCTAAACCCCGTATTTTTGATGGTGGTAGCCTGTAAATCAAAAAGAGGCAGGTGGCAACCCTACTACTTCCTAGACAGAATTTAAAAATTGTTTTCATTACTCGGTATGCCTACTGCCATAGTGTGACAGAAAGTGTGACGGTAGTTGTGACCTCTGATTGGCCGACTCTCTTTCACTATTTGCTAAAATTGATGATTGCAACAACAATTTTTTCTTTTTTGTAATCGAAAACAGAACACGGACGTCAAACAGGTTGACTAATTGCAATCATTTCTGACCGGCTAACATTGTTCCGCTAGTGGCTAAAACTCACTGTCGCAGCAAGAACATGGTAAATTCAGCCAATCACAGCAATTTCAATTGGTTATCACAAATGTACCGATCTAGGAACCGAGAATGCACGAACCAGGGCAGATAGAGATAAGAACAATAATATCATACGTAGGAAATCGACGGGGGATCGTTGACAACGATAGCCTTAACTGCAGAAAAGGATAGTACTAGATTTAGACCTGTCAATGTAGTTTTAGAGATTATGTAGATATAAAAGAATCAACTTTATTACATTTACTAATTACTGAATTTATTTATTTTAGAGATGCCAAATTATTCTACAAACTTTGCTATCTGTATAATAATTTATAGATTCATGAATTCATCCAAAATAATAAACTTAATCCATTAGCAAAGTTATATCTGCTATTGGGTCAAAATCACCAAGGTGGAAAATCAGCTTCGCTAGCATATAAATGCCTAAACTTATTTATTTTTTAAACAAATTATCATATGTAGATACTTAAAAGGGTTCATATTGACTGTACCTAATATATTATACCTCAAAAGTAAAATAGATTCATTATTATTTGAAGAAATAACTACAAAAAATCATTTCGAGAACGCGTCCTAAGTAGCAATCGTTAGAAACTAACACTGGAAATATACATAAAAGAACATTAATTTAACGGTTCTTCTGACTTATTGGCCTTCAATATTATCTAATATCACGTAGTTATACGCATTATTATCAAACAAAAAGAAACTTAAGAAAATCAAGTCAAAAGATCATGTCCCACAATGTAAGCGTCCTTTGAGTGAACGCAATTTTGATTGCCTAAAAAAATTGTGTTTCTGAACATGGCCTGTAGATATCTCTGGTACAGTGCAGTGGAAGATGTAAACAAAGCGGCTGTCAAGAGATTTTCTCGGCAAAATAATTAAAAATAAGTGGTAACTACTTTTCTGTTTATTATTTACAGAGCGTACATCAATAGGTCATCATACCGGGAACGCGTTTATTAATTCGGAATATTAAAAAAAATACGTGTTATAATGCTTATAACGAATAGTAATCTCAAGTATTTTACATCAACTAAGCCAAACATGAGATCAAAGATGGCTGCCGTCCTAAAAAAGCGCGTTTATTTGAAAAAGTCATTTCGGGAACGTTCCCGTACTTGACGGAGCGTTCTCATCATCATCATCGTCCGATGATGATGATTTAAAGTCGATTTCTGTTCGTCAGCAGACTGCGCAAAAACCGATTATTGTTGAAACTGGAACATCTTACGATCAAGGCAAGGAAAATCTACATCCAAATAAAAATAAAATGATCCAGGGGATGTAAAATATCCCCTTTACCAAAAAAAATTTTAATTAAGTTCAAATGATGTATCGTACATTGAATTTGAGCAAATAATTAGTATTATTCCAATGCTATTGCTGAAAAAAGCAAATAATCGAGAGTATTAAATTACTTTGATATTGATATTGATGTTTACGAAAAATTCTAACGTTTGTTTCTTTCTTGTTATATAATATTCTCGTGTTTAATTAATATGATTAAGAGAGAGATTGTTTTTGATTAAAAGTTTAATTTAAAGACTATAGTTCTACAGAACTTTTTTCATGTTTGAATGGTTTGATTATTACCATCATTAAAAAGTTTAATATTAAAGTAAATTTTTATTATTAAAAGTTAAGAAATTTTACTTGGTTGTAAACATCAATTAAAATATTGTTAAGAAGAGATTTAAGTCACACTTTGTTGTGAATAAACTTTACGACTAATAACTAAATAAGTATAACATCCAAACATTTCGATTAAATTTCTATAAACCTAATTTGTATCTACATCGTCATGTATACGCATCATTTCGTGAACACCTTATCATTTCTGGGAACATCACTAAAATCACAATTAACACATTATTATTTTAATTTTTTTTTTTAAAAGTCCCTGATAATATTACAATAAGGCGGACCTCAATACCTACAGTTTATTAATTTGTTAACCGACTTCCAAAAAAGGAGGAGGTTCTCAATTCGTCGGGATCTTTTTTTTTTTTTTTTTTATTTTTTTTTTTTTTTATATTTTTTATGTATGTTCCCCGATTACTCAAAGACCCCTGGACCGATTTGGAAAATTTTTTTTTTGTTTGAAAGGGTATACTGTGCAGGTGGTCCCATATAAATTTGGTGAAGATCCGATGAATATCTTCGGAGATGGAGAACAGAACTCCTCAATGGATAAGAGCAAATTGCTCGCGATCACTGTAATAGCTTAGTAAACAGTAGGGTTTTAACTGGGCATAGCATATTATAGTACAGTGGGGCCACTAAAAATTGTGAAATAAAAAATTTTCAAAAGAAAAATAAAACCGACTTCAAAAACCAAAAACACTAAAAAGTAGAAAATAATTTTTGTTTAGCTACACATGTAATGTACCTAGGTATGAAGTCGGGCGAGCTTCACTCTTGGATTTCTAATTTTGTTTTAATATGCTCGCTCGACTTCATACCTAGGTACATTACATGTGTAGCTAAACAAAAATTATTTTCTACTTTTTAGTGTTTTTGGTTTTTGAAGTCGGTTTTATTTTTTTCTTTTGAAAATTTTATATTAGTCAACAATTTTGGCATATTTAGTTAATTTTATACAAGGAAATAGTGAAGTAGCTCCATTTGTAGTGATATTTTGCTTTTAAACGTTTTTATATACAATTTCTTCAGAGTTTTTTAATTTCTTGTTAATAATTGTATACTTCCGCTACTGAACAGGGTCAAAAAGAAATACTTAAGTCATTTTTTACTTTTTTACAATTTTAATGTTATTCTAAACTTCACAAAAACGTTCCCAGAATAATTGTTTTCAGCGACAGGTCACTTTGGACATAAAATTACGAGAGAAGTACCTAATTCTATGCTCTGCCAACGTACATATTGTTTAAACACAAGTTTAGTGATCATTTAAGCTGATTATCAAAGTAATTGCTGCTAGTTATATTTATCATAAAACAGAATTTGGAATTTGCCACCTTGGTGATTTTGACCCTATTATGTTTGTATTTATGCTGCTTGCAAAAAGGAATTTTCATAGAAATCCCTATACATTTCTACAATTTGTATGAAACTCAATATTTCAGAGAGTAAAATTAGAACAAACAGACCAAGGCTCAAATCAGATTGAACTACATCCAGCCACATATTCGCCAAATGTGTAAGTAATATTAATTTGAAAGTACCTAGGTATTTAATTTTTAACCATTACAATTTATAATATAACTACTATAGTTAGATTTTAGTAACTTAGCATGTACACGTTTTGGTTTAGACTCTAGTGTATTTGTTGTTAATAATAACAAGTTGACGCCCGCGACTTCGTCCGCGTGGATTTAGAGTTTTCGAAATCCCGTGGGAACTCTTTAATTTTCCGGGATAAAAAGTAGCCTATGTGCTAATCCAGGATATTAACTATCTCCATTCTGAATTTCAGCCAAATCCGTCCAGTGGTTTTTTCGTGAAGGAGTAACAAACATACACACACACACATACAAACTTTCGCGTTTATAATATTAGTGTGAAGTGTGATAATGCAGCAGAAAACTGCATCAATCATTGCTACAAATGTAAAATCATTAAAATCGACTAGGTTTTAGGGTTCCGTACCTCAAAAGGAAAAAACGGAACCCTTATAGGATCACTTTGCTGTCCGTCAGTCCGTCGGTCCGTCCGTCCGTCCGTCGTGTCTGTCAAGAAAACCTATAGGGTACTTCCCGTTGAACTAGAATCATGAAATTTAGCAGATAGGTAGATCTTATAGCACAAGTAAAGGAAAAAATCTGAAATCCGTGAATTAGGGGTTACATCACAAAAATAATGAAAATGTGTTATACACAAATAGTACCTATTTTCAATTTTCAAAGTAAGATAACTATAACATGTGGGTGGGGTATCAGATGAAAGGGCTTATTTATTTTTATGCATAATAGTTTTTGATTTATCGCGCAAAATTTGGAAAAAGTACCTGAGTACGGGACCCTTGTTGCGCGACAAGTACCTAGTTCTAATGATTTTGAAATATACCTATTGTTAATTGTAGGGATCGCTCAGGCAAATACAGTTCCCGCACTAATCAGGGTTCCGTAGTGCATTCGTACGGCGATGAGAAGCTGCTAGCTGCTATATCCAATCCCACTTCTGCAAACGATTTGCTAGAGTTGAACATATCGCAAGTACGTAACGATGACGGAGACTTGTATACTAAAGCCATGTGAGTATAAACATTCCTTCCTTGCGTTGTATTTGCTGAGGCTTCATCATGGTAAGCGATGATGCAGTCTAACATGGAAACGGCTAGCTTGGAAGGGGTATGGCAGTTTTATTAAACCCCATACCCTTTATCAGTTTCTATACGGCAATGTGCTGGAACGCTAAATCGCTTGGCGGTGGCGTAGTAACTAGCCACGGCTGTAGAGCCAACTAGGCCAAACCAGAGACAATTTAGAAATAAATTCCTAAACTGACCGTGACGGGAATCAAACCCGAGACCTCCCAGTTATATGCAGCGCTCACAACTGCGCCAAAATCAGTCGTCGTACAATGTATACAAGGAACAACCAGTTTAATTTGCTATAATACGCCAACTTTAGGGTCCGACTGGAGGTCGATTTCCAGCTTAAAGATTAAACGACTATCTTTTAATAACCGTAATAAATTCAGTTCAAGATTAGCTAAAAGTGAAAAACTAATAGTTTTTAAGGTTCTGTACCCGAATAGTGCCAACAGATCCTATTACTAAGACCCCCACTGTCTGTCTGTCAGTGGGCTGTTTCTCGTGAACCATAATAATAGGTAGGAACCTGAAGACTTCACAGAATATGTATTCTATTGTCACTATAACAACAAATACTAATTTTAACATTGCCAGTATGAATGGATGATTCTTGTACGATACGAAGGTATGGAACCCTTCCTGTAGTCTTTTGTATTGGCTCTTCTTAAAATAAATGATTATACCTAACCAAGATTTTGCCTTACAGGTTTGGTTTTGAACTATTACATGAAAAGGCCAGCACATTTGACAATCACATACGCTACATATCGCAGTGCATCATGAAGAAGAATGCTTTCACAGAATCCTCTTCAGTGAGGCATAAAACTTTAGTAGGTCCCTTGAATACACTAGACTAACCTCTTTACTTAAGCTTGAAACTTCATATGCCACAGAAACTGTGGTAGATCACACTGAAAGCGCGCGTACGCGTGCACGACCTATGAAGCACGTCAAACCAACTAACGCCGTGCCGACGCGCGCAGTGTGAAATGTAAGGGCTCTTTTCTGGAGACGAGGCGCGTTGCGCGTCTCGTGGTGCGTTGCGTCGCGCGTCGCGTCGTGCGTGGTATGACCACGCACGACGCGACCAAGGAATAAATAATTAACATAATAGAATAATTTTATACAATGCGCAGTACGCCTCGTATACAGATTGAACTCTTTTTTTGGGCGCACTTTTTATACATTGTGTCTTTATAATTTGAATCACTTTTTAACCCCCGACCCAAAAAGGTGTTATAAGTTTGACGTGTTTATCTGTGTATCTGTGGCATCTAGTCTGTGGCATCGTAGCTCCTAAACGATTGAACCGAATTTAGTTTAGTTTTTCTTTTGTTTGATCGAGAGTGTTCTTAGCTATAATCGAAGAAAATCGGTTCAGCCGTTTGAAAATTATCCGCTCTTTTCTAGTTTTCTTATAGAGGTTTTTGTGTCGGGCGTTTTTTAAATTTTGAGTTGTAAATCATTATATTGATAAATGGTTTCCAGACAGAAGTAGTAGTAGCGGGCAGAATAGAGTGCGATGCGGACGCGAGACTCAACTCCAAGAGCGTAGTTCTTCAGGGAACGTGGGACGAGTCGCTGAGCCTAGCTGTGCCTGTCGACTTGGACAGGTCAGATATATCATCTTATCTTATGTATGCAATTAGTTACGCAAACAAGTAACTAAAAAGTTTTCAAAAACTCCGACTGTGGTTTGCACTGCATCTGTATCTGACTGAATCTGATATCTGACTGAAACACGAAGTTTATTGACTTATTGATTTGTACCAGTTCATCGTTAGACTAATCTAGAAAATATAAAACGACACGCATTACGAATACCAATTAATGTGGTTCCATAAACTTATATCTACCCTCATTAAAATATTTCAATAAAGGTGAACGCTCACTTATCCCAGCCGAACGCGTCGAATGAGTCGAACGAAACTAATTTTAGAATTCTGTATGAACCTACGTGTCTACATGAAACCTCGTACACTTACCCGCGTCGAATTGTCCGAATCGGAAGCGCACGAGGTTACATAAGATTTCATATAGAATTATAACTACCACCAAAAAAAAATTATTTTGTAGATATTCAAAATTCAACTGTACAACAGCTCTCACTGCCTTCTTCATAAACGTGACACTGGCGAAACAGTCTGTGCCCAGCTGGCACAACTAAAAGCCAATAATTGGGAATTGAATTGAAAATTCGTTTCGTTCGACTCATTCGACGCGTTCGGCTCGGATAAGTGTGCGTTCACCTTAAAAGTCTAACATTCTGGGAACATGTTTGCTTTGCAGTGTCTCGCAATACTCGTTGTTTCCGGGCCAAGTGGTGGTGATGAGAGGCGTGAACCCGCGCGGGGACAAATTTGTGCCGCAACAGATCTACTGCGACGCCGCACGACCCATACCCGACCCACAGGCTGACATGATGAACACGCTCAAAGGTGAGTTAAGGCCCGCGTCCACTAGGCTCGCCGAGCCGAGTCGAATGGAATCGCAGAAAGTCGCCTCCTTAGAAACTGCGTCCATTAGCGACGAGCTTCGATTCGACACGTTTCTTCTGTAGTCGACGCCAGGCTTTATATTTAGATTGTATAGTGTAAGTTAATAGTCGTTGTTTTCCGGCCTAGTGGTTGTCATGACAGGCGTGAACCTGCGCGGGGACTTTGTGTCGCAACAGACAGTAATTTAGGCGCTACGGTGGAACACACAGAATCTGATACAAACATACATACAAAGACTGCTAAAATCATAACCCTTTTGGCTTTGCCGTAGTCAGGTAAAAAAACGAAGTACCTAGCTATTCTTAATTCTTTGTTAAAGGTACAATGTCAATAGTAATATCAGCTGGCCCGTACACCACATCAAACAACATGACATACGAACCCCTTAAGGACCTGATCACATATGTAGGCACGCATAAACCACACGTGCTCATCATGACGGGCCCTTTCATTGACAGCGATCACGCCAAAGTGAAGGACAACTCCATGGCGGAGACATACAAGTCCTTCTTTGACAAACTGATGGATAATTTAGCAGAAATCGCTACGACAAGGTGAGGACTAGACTAGTACATACTACATAAATGTACCACTATATGATGCCGACGACTTCGCCCGCGTGGATTTAGGTGTTTTGAAAATCCCTTGAGAACTCTTTGATTTTCCGGGATAAAATGTTGCCTATGGTAATTTCCGGGATGCAAGCTACCTTTGTACCTTTCATACAAATGTGTTAAACGGATGGACCTTTAAGAATCCAGCGGGAACTCTTTGAGATTTTCCGAGATAAGTAGCCTATATCCTTCCCTGCGATGTAAGCTAACGCTGTACCAAATTTTGTTAACAGCGGTTAAACTGTTAGGCCGTGAAAAGCTAGCAGACAGACAGACACACACTTTCGCATTTTAACGAATAACAACACGGGATTATTCCTGAAAGGCCGGTAAAGCATTGGCGGTTCCTCTGATGCTGCGAATGTTCATGGGCGGCCGTCATCACTTAGCATCAGGTGACCCACCTGCACGTTTTCTTGCTATTTTTTATTTAAAAAAAAACCGATAGTCTGCAGGATGGGAGCATAGAGTAGAGGGCTATATTACCGGAAATTACCGCAAGATTTTTCTGACTTCAAAATTTTAATTTCCTTTTATAATACCTTTGCAGCCCCTTCACAAAAATGTACATAGTGTCGAGCCAAAAGGATGCATTCCATACAAACATCTACCCCACTCCATCGTACAGCAGTCGCAAGAAACACACAAACATACACTTCCTGCCAGATCCCAGCACTTTGAACATCAATGGAGTGTTCGTAGGCGTCACCAGTACTGACGTACTCATGCATATCAGCCAGGAGGAGATTTCGCTGTGAGTTACATTCTGTTCAATCAATTTTTTGGGTTCCATACGCGCAGGATGCCAACAGGATCCTATTACTAAGACATATAAAATATAGCTTATGTCACCTGGATCATAATAGCGAATCGATTGACACCTCATTCATCAAAATCGGCTCAGTAGTTTAGGCGCTACGGTGGAACACACATTAGTACAAACCTACATACCTACATACATAGACTGCTAAAATCATAACCCCTTCTTTTTGGATTTTGGAAGTTACTATTGCTAAAAACGCTTATAAAAAAGTTGTCCAAAATAGATCGTAACATAGTTGTAATTCCTCATTACTTGCAGAGGCTCGGGAGGTGACAAGCTGGCTCGGCTCGCGAGTCACATACTGGCCCAGCAGTGCTACTACCCGCTGTGGCCGACCTCTCTGTCCGCGGACGCCGCGCTGTGGGCCGCGCATGCGCAGCTGCCGGCCACTCCGCACCTCCTGGTACTGCCGTCCAACTTCAGATACTTCGTCAAGGTATTCCATACTCAAAACCCACCCATTTTCGATTAAATATCAGTACTACCACTTGTACAAGGCAGTTTATAAATAGTCAAAGTAAGCTCTATTTATGTAGATCTTAGCATTAGACACGTTTTTTTGTTATAACCATATATTACTAGCTGATTCCCGCGTCTTTTGTCCGCGTGGATTTAAGTTTTTAAAAATCCCATGGGAACTCGTGATTTTTTTTGGGATAAATTGTAGCCTATATCACTCTCCAGGTCTTCAACTATACCTAAGCAAAAAATCACGTTGATCCGTTGCTCTGTTGGTACGTCATTGAAGGACAAACCAACACACTTTGGCATCTATACTAATAAATTAAATTGGAGTGTCTGTCTGTAATTTCGAAATAACTACCGCATATTAAGGTCAGATGGTTATTTGAACGATACTATAACTGAATCACACGTTTTTAAAATTTTTGTCTGTCTGTCTGTTTGAAAAGGCTAATCTTGGGAACGGCTGAACCGATTTTGACGGGATTTTCACAGACAAGTAGAAAATTGACCAGGGAGTAACATAGGCTACTTTTTTAACCGACTTTCAAAAAGGGAGTTATGTTTTTCTACCTATGTACACCGAAATCTCCGAGATTTCTGAACCGATTTGCGTCATTTCTTTTTTAATCGATAGAGGAACTTTGCGACATTGTTTTATAAAAAATTTGGAGTCCAACTCCTCAATCCTGATGCTGCAGGGGATCTGACCAATCCACGCGGGCGAAGCTGCGGGCATCAGCTAGTTTTAATATGGGTAGTGATTAGCTGATTTCCGTAAAAATACGATGGTATTTATCTGTGCACTCTAATGAAATGCGTTCCTCCCGCTCTCTCGCTACGTCTCTCGTATACGTTATCTCGCTCGCTCGCATTGTTGCGTCATCAACTTCAGATCCAGGGTAGGGTTGTAATTTTGTCAATTTTGATGCGGTATTTTTGCATTACGTATATGGGATCACTTTTTAACCCCCGACCCAAAAAGAGGGGTGTTATAAGTTTGTCGTATGTATCTGTCTGTGGCATCGTAGCTCGTAAACTAATGAACCGATTTTAATAATTTTTTTTTTTTTTGAAAGGTGGCTTGATGGCGAGTGTTTTTAGCTATAATCCAAGAAACTCGGTTCAGCCGTTTGAAAGTTATCAGCTCTTATCTAGTTACTGCAACCTTCACTTGTCGGGGGTGTTATAAATTTATAATTTACACTTGTCTATTTAAGGTGTTGCAACCGTGGGTAGTTTTTAATTTTTCACCTTTATTTGTAGGAAGTGAACGGCTGTGTAGTGGTGAATCCAGAGCATTTGACGAAAGGAGTCGGTGGCGGTACATTCGCCCGAATTTTGATAACTCCCGATACAAATAAACCTATCAGTATAGCAGCACAAATTGTACGGATTTAACAACTGATTGTTAAGGCCATCTTAAATATTAGCTTTTAATATACTATATTGGGGGCTAATTGAAACAAACAATGGATGTGAGAAGGACATTTATTAAAAGCTTTAATTCATTAATAAACTTTTTACAAAATATTTATATATTAGTTTTCTTCTTTTAGTTTCCCATTAGATAGAAATATGTATAAAAGTAAACAAAACTTTTTTCTCTTACATAATCTTTAGTTTTTATAATTTAATAATATACTAGCTGACGCCCGCGACTTCGTCCGCGTGGATTTAGGTTTTTCGAAATCCCGTGGGAACTCTTTGATTTTCCGGGATAAAAAGTAGCCTATGTGCTAATCCTGGATATTATCTATCTCCATTCCAAATTTCAGCCAAATCCGTCCAGTGGTTTTAGCGTGAAGGAGTAACAAACATACACACACACACACACACACACACACACATACAAACTTTCGCCTTTATAATATTAGTGTGATAATATATTTTTCATGAATCATGGATTAATTTTTAGTTAGTTTAAATGTTTTTTTTTAAATATCAATCGCAGATTGATAGTCCCATAATATAAAGACAGCGGGAGGCGGCGCGGGCGTTGTACGATGATACAATATGCATTTATTTATATATGCCGTTCAGGCCAACGGCGGCACCCATACACAGGTATGCGTATTACCGCACTGCTCCCGTTGCGCCCACGGCTTAAAAATACATCAATTGCAGTACCCGGCAGGAAGAGATAGCCATCTGTAGTGTTGTCTCTGTCGTTAAGACCGACAAAACGTAACATAGGCATGAGTGACAGAAACAACGCTCTACGAAGCCGAAATCACTTTCTAACTCATTTACACGAGAGCTCTTTTTACTCACTTTGTATTATCAACGCAACGCCGGGTTTTAACGCAACGCTTTTTTAACGCTCGTGCGAATTATAGCCTCAATAGCTCAACCGGTAAAGGAGTGGACTGAAAACCGAAAGGTCGACGGTTCAAACCCCGCCCGTTGCACTATTGTCGTGCCTACTCCTAGCACAAGCCTAACGCTTAGTTGGAGAGGAAAGGGGAATATTAGTCATTTAACATGGCTAATATTCTTAATATTTTTTGCCGGCTACTGTACCGTACCTACTACCCCGGATTACCCATCTGTGGTTGATATATTCAAAAAAAAACTAAAAAAACCGCCATTAATATTTCTAAGCCACGTAAATGCGATCGTGGATCGATACGATGCCACCGGGCGGTGTTCGCAGCGCCATCTGCAGGCCCATCCGCGGCGAGCTGCCCGCCGAGCGACGCGCTGCGGGGTCGTCTATCTGACGGTAGCTGGAAATAAAATGTACTACATCTTTTTCTGACTGTTGCAAGTATGTCTTATGGTACGTTTACCCTACATTTACGTTTTTTTGGTCGGTGGTGTCGGTTAGCACGAGTGTAAAAAGGTACTAAAGCTGAGCTATAGATCTCAGCTAAAAGCATACTCGTTAGGAATTTGCTCAGACTTTATTGTTAACCAAGACAGAATTATGTCTCTGACAGATTTATATGCCTGAAGTCAATCAAATAAGGTACGCTTAACCTCTCGTCTGTTTTATGTATTAAAAATAAATCACCGTTGTCTGTGTGAAATGACGTCACCTGCGCGCGGGAAGTGAAATTCAAATGGACGTACCAAGCAACGCTTGGTACTTTGAACGAAATGAATGACTGTTTATTGTTCGTTATTAATCTGTCTATATTATAATATTAGACTTTAAACTCTATTAAAATACAAATAAAGCTTAAAATCCAATAAAAGAAGGCAAGGTAGTATAGACATGGATGGCATGGATCCATGACTACACAGACAAGCCGCCCGCAAGGATCCATGCCAACACAGACGAGAGGTTAATGCAGTATAGATCTTAGCCTGTGTCTTTGTCTTTACCAAGGCCAGCTGCGTAATTCGCTAACCCGGTGTCTAAGCTAATTGATAGCCTCCGAGGTTGGCTGGTTCTACATTGCTGCTTGACTTGGTGATTTTATTTCGTAGAAAACCTTCAATGGATTAAAAAATAAGCTTGGTGGCTATCATTCAGTGTTAGACACTGAGTTAGCGAATCACGCCGCAGGGCACTCGGTGCCTTTTTACATGCATGCTTTGACAATGTTTGTCTCAGGTATAAACATACGATTAGACCAGGGACAAAACTAGTGGAATTCCGCGAGCGGGCAAACTCATTCGCCATTGCCATATTGTCTGTGCGTATAAAACGTGAAAAAAATCCTGCCTGCGTTTTTCCGCTTGCGGAATTTGTCTTTAGCACTTACGTTTTTAAAGTTTCCAACGGCTCTGCCTTTTCGTTTCGAACCCCAGTTTCAGGGTCTATTGTAGTCAAGATACATCTGCAAAAAGCTCCAAAATAAACAACTTTTAATTGAATATTATTTCAATTTTTTTCAGTCATTTATCTATTCTGCTTTCAATGTGTAACACAGATTAATGGTTTGAGATTATTAAATTAATAATGAAAGTGTAGTTCTAAAATCCAAATAGACTTAATCAATTTCAGAGCAGACCACACTAAATAAAATAAATAGCAATGTTTTGAAAAGAATCTTGAAAAAAAAGAAGAAAAATTGAAGTCTTTCTTACCGGAAGCACGGTTTGATAACTTCGAACACGTGTTCTCCAATTTTGACGAACTTCCAGTTGTCTTCGTCGTAGGCCTTGGCCGCGCCGGTCAACACGAAGTTAGGGCGGAAGTTGCGGGCGGTCACCTTGCAGTCGCTCACTCTGGCGGCGAGGTCTTGCACTGAGGCCTCGTTTATCAGGTTGAAGGAACCTCGTCTGGGAGAGCGCCCTAAATACAAACAATAAAACAGTAATATGTATAGTTACCTAATTGTATTCATCCATCCATCCATCCATCAGCCTGTAAGCGTCCACTGTTGGATATAGGCCTTTTCAAGAGCGCGCCACCAAACACGGTCCTCCGCCTTCCTCATCCACCCGCTCCCCGCCACCTTCTTCAGGTCATCGGTCCAGCGGGCTGGAGGTCGAATTGTATTCGCTAAAGTCCATTCCGGTATATCTATTCCACTTTGATCACCTGAGTGACTGATATCACATCACCCCGGTGATACAACTCAAATTACCTTCTTAAGATTTTATCTAAACTAAACATCTCTACCAATCAACAGAACAGAATGGACGCTTGCTTAGAAAACAAAGGCAATGACGAAAAGGGCCTTATTCAACGGAATAGGCGCCCTTAAAGGGGGGCCATATACTTTACGAGAAATCGTTACGATCAGCATAATAAATCGCTACATGTATGTATGTACAACTGTACAGTTTTATAACATTCATGTAGCGATTTATTGGTACCGTTCAAACTGTACAGTCTGATCGTAACGATTTCTCGTAACGTATATGGCCACCTTTAGTAACAGAATAATAGAGTGGATAAACGTATCAACTCTAATAAAAATTCCGTGCTCGCTGCGCTTCCAGTAATGTTCGATTTATCTTTTCGGCTTACTCCGTTTATCAATCCTAAAACAGCCACCCTAGGATGTACTTATGTATATTCGGAAACATGTGTGAATTTGTAAATTATTATTATTTAGTCTGGGGTGGATAGACACACGTTTTCAGAAACGTATACTCAGGTATACATCCTAAATTAGCTGTTTTATTGTGGCTAAACCCGAAAAGGTGAATCGAACATAAGCGCAGCGAGCACAGAATTTTAGGTAAAAAAGTAAATCTAGGTACACACTACATTTATTAGAAAAAGTAAACAAAATAGCTACTCAACATAATGAAATGAAAGCTTACCGTATCATTCTTCGTGAACTTATATAATTGGTTTGTGTTGGCTCGAAGAGTTCGACTCTCCTGAGAAGCGTAGTACACCAGCCTGAAGTTCAAGGAAGACCGATCGAGCAACCTGAGACGTACAAAAATGTATGGAATAATTTGGAACGTAAATAAATAAAATAAGGTAAATATGGACAAGTATTAAGTAAATTTTTCTTTTCAATTCTCAAATCGATTTTCTGCGGGATAATCCTTACGCTGCATCATCTTCTGCTTGGTGTGATTGCCGTCAAGCGCAAGCCCATTTAATTAAAAAAAAATCTGGAACGAGAAAATTGGTAGCAGAGCAAAAGCGACCAACTTGGCTCAAAGGATTAGCAAGCTGAAGTGGCAGGTCATGTCCGTCGCAGAACCGACGCCCGATGGGGCAGATGTGTTCTGGACGACTTCCAGCACGCTGGACTGATGACCTGAAGAAGGTGACGGGGAGCGGGTGGATGAGGAAGGCGGAGGACCGTGTTTGGTGGCGCGCTCTTGAAAAGGCCTATGTCCAGCAGTGGACGCATACAGGCTGATGGATTGGATTGGAATGAAAATTTGTTATACCTGGAAAACCATTTGCTCGCCTCCCATCCGCAGTCGTATACCGGAACTGGGACGCCCCATACTACAGCAGTTTGAGGAGATTGTGACCGTTTTACCTTAAACAAACATAAACAGGAAATCGGCCTTTAGAAGTTTTGGGGTAGATATAAACCCTTATTAGATTCGAAAACGAACGTTAATGACAATCTAATAAAAGCGTAAGAAACCAATCCTTATGGTATCCATCTTTACTAAAATAACTTTTAATTAGTATGGGGCCTCCAAAGTCCAACCATAAAATGCCTCTTGCTTAGTAAGCAAATTAACTACATACCTATTACTCTTTCGTCCTAATATATCACAGGAGTAAAGGTCGTGCTGATCGTCCTTTGTCTTAGGATTTAAGTTACCTAAGAGCAGGTAGGATCCTAGTTACTAAGTTCCATAAATAGGTACTTACGATGAGGTAGGTATGTATTGACCCGCATCGAATGCCTTAGTTCGTCTCAAAGTCGTTAGTACCTACTCTTAAATAGGTACGGACGAATCAGTTGGTAAAATGTTAAGTATATGGAAAAGTCGCAGGGAACCGCTGGTTTCAGGCGGCTCTAGACCGTTTGCTTGTGGAAGTCTCTACAAAGAGATCTCTGTATGTCCCGCAATGCAGCGTCTATGAGTTCAAGATGATGATAAAAACCAGCCAAGTGCGAGTCAGATTCGCGCACCGAGGGTTCAGTACTCGGGTATTTTTTTCGACATTTTGCACGATAAATCACATTTTACATACAAGTAAATAAAAATAAAGAATTTTTTTTTTTTAATGTACCTACCTAACTACAGGTAAAAGCCCTTTCATATTATGATACCCCACTTCGTATCTTACTTTGAAAATTGAAACACATTTTAATTTTTTTTTGTGTGATGGAACCATAAATTCTCGGTTTTCGGATTTTTTCCTTTACTTGTGCTATAAGATCTACCTATCTGCCTTTCATGATTCTAGAGCAACGAAGTACCCTATAGGTTTTCTTGACAGACACGACAGATGGACAGACAGACAGACAACAAAGTGATCCTATAAGGGTTCAGTTTCTCCTTTTGAGGCAGAACCCTAGAAATTTAAATAGATTTACCTCAGCTAAGTCCACACTGATCCGTTCCATGTTCGCATGCTTGAGGGTGAGGATGGAGTTGGGGTAGTAGGGAGATTTTTGTATCTCAGGATGCACTCGCAGCAATTCCGGGTAGGCTCTAGCCGTGATAAAGTTGTTTTTATCATCAACCACCATTAAGATTCTGCAAAAAACCATTAAGATTCAATGCTAAATTCACAGTGAATTAATTGATTATACAAGGTTGAATTGATTGATCGATTCACGGTAGGTTCATGAACTTACCTAGTTTTTTTCTACAGATTGGGGTGTAGGTATGGAGGGTATCATTAGAAAGAATCCTTACATGAAATACACTGTGGCAGATTCCTTTGTACACAATCTCTTAACAAAACTAAATTGACTTGAATAGTGCTATCCTTTTTTCCAGGCAACTTATGAAAGGGATAGAAATATATCAAGATCTGTAAGTAATTTTAGTTAAGTTTAGAGATTGTGTACAATGGAATTTTTACTGAAAACTAAACTAAATAGACTTGAATAGTGCTATCCTTTTTTCCAGGCAACAATATGAAAGGAATAGAAATATATTTAGGTCTGTAATTTTCATAGGTAATTCATACACTAGATAGGTAGAACTTACATACCGGTCTCTCATCCAACCATTCTTCAATCCCAATATAGAAACCTCGGCTTGAGTTAGTACCATCGGGCCACAAGACTTGATGGGATACGCGTAAAGGTCTTTCAAATAGCCCACTTGTTGCCATTCTGTCGGTAGCTTAGCACTCTGAGATTTCTTGTAGAAGTTGTAAGCACAGTACGCGCCGGCTATAACACCGGCGGTTGCTACCGCTGTGGTGGTGAAGGAACCTGGAATTGTGCGTTTTATAATATTTACTCGTCTAAATCTAGGTACTTACTGATATTACTTATCTATACTTACTATTTAATATAAAAATTTATTTGTTTGTGAGTAACCGATAAACTAAGGAACCAATTTTAATCATTCTTCCTATATTAGAAAACTGTTTTATCCAGAAATAACAGTAGAAATGACCGCGTCTTCACACTCTGGATTTTGGGTTATTTTAAACCCCTGGGGAACTTTGATTTTCCGGGATAAAAAGTATCCTATCTTTCAATCTCCAGGACGGAAGCTGTCTCAGTACTTAACTTTCTTCAAGAGCGTGAGTAAGTAACTAATCTAATCAGTGGGTGATTTATTGATCTATTTGGTGGTATTTACGACATAAAGTGCGACGACAGTAATTATTGGCAGGGGAGTTATTGGCGCGCGATTTGTTCGTCAGTCAATAATTTTTCTTTCCTGACGACATACCTATGAGAAGAGTAGACCTACGTAGGTACCTACAATACCTACTTATCTACAGACCATCCTCTCCACTACCAGCTCTTTTTATCTGAAACTGATGGCCCTGCCTAGTGTACGTTTAACCTATCGTGTATGTGTAGTTAGGATTTTGATTCTTATGCCGGTCTTAAATAAGTGCGCTTTTAGTCCGTGCATTCTCACAAACGATACAAATAACGGTATCACTTTCACAAACATTACTAAAGTACCTACCTAGTACCTAGATAATAAATACAATATACATGCATGCCGGAGATAACATGCTGAGATGCTATGGCTGGCACAGTTTTATGCTGGTTTACTAGATTAACAATTTAACATCATGTTAATATCATGGGATCGCAAAGACGCAAGAACGCAATTATATTTTAAGAAAAATACACTGCACCTACGTCCTACATATAAACGGGTAACAAATAGAAATAGAAAAGTACAAAACAAATTAAAGTAAGCACCTACTAAGTAAATGTTTACATACCTTTAGAACTCATAATATGAAGCACTTTATAATCAGAATATAATACCTATATTTACATCATAATTCATAACTACATGAACGATATATCTACCTATATTTATTTACACCTATTTGTTTAGAACAAACAACGATATTCACGTTCATTCATTGAGACTAGTAAGGTGGGAATTAATTTAAATAATATGTCTATGTACGTAAATTAGATACATAAAAATATAACTTTTTTGTGCATCGATACCTATAATATTATGTTTCTACTTTCTTGAATGTACTCGCTATATCTAGGCAATGATTAACGCCACATTAACGCCATACCGTCTACCGATAGGAAAAATATTGGCGTTGTACATTGGTGGCCACTGGCCAGGTCGTATTGCAATGCCTCCAAGCATTTGGCAAGTTTTAAATAAAAATTAAATAAGATAGGTACCTACTAATAAATAAGGGGGCCTCTCGGCTAAAAACATATCAATCATTAAAGGACAGCATCAATGTCAAAACATGGTTTTTGGCCAATCCCATTGACTAAATACCATGTTTTGACATTGATGCTGTCCTTTAATGATTGATACATTTTTAGCCGATAGGGTCAAAGGGTTCTATCACTGCAACGATATGATATGATCATCTACATCTATGTAGATATATCTGCGACTAAATAAGAGATGAGATGAAAAGTTAGTTTAAAATCTTTGAGCTATGACCCTGAATGATAAGATGACAGAACATTGCTCTCGTCACTGACCTCCAATCCAATGTCCTTGAAAAAGGTCAATGGCATTAGGTCAGTTTCAATGACACACAAATGATAGGTAGATATAGGTAGGTTCCAGGCTGATATAATCTATAATTCTCTACTGGCCGAGATGGCAATCGAGGTACATGGGGACTTCGTCTGTATTGGTGTTAGCTGGCGGGCGTGCTCGGCCTTTTTGGAGTGTTTTTTTTTTGTTAAAACTGACTGGAAAACGCCCTAAGGGGGTGCCGTGCGTATGTCGGCGAGCGCCGGCACAGACGGGGTCCATACTTGTATAATTTAACTAACTTGTTACAAAAAAATAACTACAAATTTGACATTGGCTAATCTTTGTAAAGCCAGAGAGAGAAAAAAAAAGAGGTATGAAGCGAGGGGCGCCCCGCACACCCGCGATATCCCGCACCGCCATCGGGAGTGCGGGAGCTGTGCGGGGCGTCTCCACCCCGATTGCCATCTGGACCTGTCGCGTACTGTAGATAATAAATTATGCTACATAGTGGCCTGAGCGGGACGGTAGGACTAACGAAGGAGAAAGTTTAGGTAGGTAGTTGTTATTGTCGTGATTTTAATTTATTAAAATGATAAAAATCTTATTCCTAATATATTATATTAATTAATTAGGCTGCATAAATTCGGTCGTTGAGTGTTATCATTCCACCAGGCGGTGATCGTAGCGCCATCTGCATTCCCAAACAAGGCGCGTTGCCCTCCGATCGTCGTATCGCAGGGTCGTCGTTTTGACGGTAGCTGTAAAATAAACATCGCATTAGTTGCGTTGCGTACTGTATGCGTTTTAGTAAAATGCCGACCGGACGATACTTTTTCATTTATATGTAGTTATGTATACTCAAAACAAAAATGTTAGCAAAACATAATGTAAGGACAGGTAAAAAGCACCTAGGTAGATATGTAAAATATGAAAAACAAGAATACAAACTTTTTCAACGTTTGCAACGGCTCCATTTTCGAATGGCGAACACCAGTTTCTGGAGATATTGTAGTCAAAATACACCTAAAAGTAAAAATAATTATGACTTTTTATAAAATTCAGAATGACCATTCGTCCCAGAATGTCAGGAACAGTCCTAATTGCGAGAATGAAGCGTCCTATCCATAACTGTAAATCTAAACTTCAATCACGTTATTATGCACTCTAGGAAATAATTTGATAGGATCCTTTCGCATTTTCAGTTTTTTACAAGATTGAAGATTGCCAATGCACACGCATTATGCCATTAATTATACAAAATACCTACTTTATGTAGTCTTATTATGTGCTCACAGCCCATTTAAAAAAATTGACAGTAACATAAGTATCTAAATTAATTTTACATTTTCCTACCTGAAACATGGTTTGATAATTTCAAAAATGTTTTCGCCAATTTTGATAAATTTCCAGTTGTCTTCTTCGTATGGCTTAGCACCGGAGAGTAGGAAATTAGCCCTGAAATGGCGTGGGGTCACTTTATCTTGTAATCTTGTGTTGAGGTCGTCCACTGAGGCCTCGTTCATCATACTGAATGATACTTCATCTGGGAATGCTCCCTAGAAATTGTTCTTTTTTAGAATTTTACAAACAAAACATGTTTTTCAGTTTTTGACTGTATAAAACTGCATAGATTTTGGTGAAACTGATAATATCAAGTAGGTCATTAGGGTCGTCGTTATTTTTTTTTTAAAGTACTATTGACGTAACCTTCAACCAGTAAACGGTTTATCTATTCAACAAGTTATCATGCAAAACACTATGGTGGCCAGATTTTTTTGTAAAAGGACATTTTCCGCTTCTCACTTTGAGCCATTTTTTAGTATATCATCCATCAAAAGAATCACTAAAAAAGGATTTTTTTAATTTTACCGTATCATTCTTTGTAAAACTAAAGTGTTTGCTGGGATTTTTCAACTGCCGACATTTCTGCGAGGCGTATAGTAGGTACAAGCTTAAATTTGACATCAGTTTTGTTCAGCAACCTTAAAAAAATCATAAATCATTTTTATAAAATAGTTAGTTTTAGTACCTCAACTTGAATTTCGACTTTAAATAAGGTAATGCAAGGTAATGATATTTGACTTGGGATTTATTTACCTACAGAACCAGTCACTTGCTTCTATTCCACAGTCAAGTACTGGCACTGTCACTCCCCAAACTCGAGCGGCTCGGCTTTTTGAGATGCCACTACCTAAAATAAAATAATGAAAGAATATACACACATAAGCATAAATATTGCTGATTATTAGCAAACAGTCTGCCAAACACAGCTATGGCTAACCGTCTAATTTTTCAATACGTGACACACTCAATTATGTAGTCGTAAATTTTGTGTTACGTAAAACAAAAATAGTACCTTTGCCAGATCAATATTGATGTGTTCCATACCGCTGTGTTTCAGTGTAAGGATGGAATTTCGTATTGTAGGCTGCACTAATAGAAGATTTGGGTAAACTCGGCCAGTTATAAAATTATTTTTGTCATCTACTACCATTAAAACTCTGTAAAACATCAATTTTCAACGATTTTATCGGACTTTTGATTAAGTTCTAGTAGTATTTAATGTGTATTAAAAAGAAACACCAAAAACTTCAAATTACAAGTTAAAAGATCTGGAATAGAATCTTCTATATAAGTCTGTGAATTAAACATAGTACCTAAGTACAATTATTTGTCATCATCATCATATTCAACCCATCGCCAGCTCATTACAGAGCACGCGTTCTCAGAGTGAGAAGGGTTTTGGCCGTAATCTACCACGTTGGCCAAGTGCGAATTGGCAGACTTGACACACCTTTGAGAACATTATGGAGAAATCTCAGACATGTAGGTTTCCACACGATTTTTTTCTTCACCATTAAAGCAAGTGATATTTAAATACATAAAACGCACATGACTACGAAAAGTTGGAGGTGCATGCCCGGGAACGAACCCCCGGTCTCCGTTTAGGAAGTGAGTGAAGATGTTATAACCACAGCTTTTGTAATTATTTGTAGTAATCTTTAATCTTGATTAGAAGGATTGTCTATTCAGTGGTTCGACTATTCCATTGAACTATTCGACTATTCCAATGAACTATTTGACCCAACTGATCACAGATTAATAAGGATACTATGCTTCTGATGTGAGGCAAGAACTTTAAAAAATGGTCAGTACCTACTATTTTAACTCATTTTCAGGTAAATAACGTCGCGAACTTCTTGTCTTGTAACCTAAGTATACAAATTACATACCGATCTCGCAACCAACCATCCTTTAAACCTAGAAGCGTACACTCGGCACTATTCAATAGCACAGGACCGACAGATTTGATTGGATAAATGAGAAGTTCTTTAAGTGTCCCCACTTCTTTCCATTCTGCAGGCAATTTAGATTTTCGAGTGTATTTGTAGAGTTGGTAAGTACAATATGCAACTCCGACTGTAGCTACAGCTACGGTTAGGTAGGATCCTGAAAAAATACTTAAATATAGACAACAAGATCTATTACTGTACAAACTATTTTAATTGTATTTGAGTATATGGAATCGTGTATTAATTTGCGTTTTACATAGTTTTTAATTAAATTAAATCTCATATCATTAAAGCGCCAAAAATGGTTAAATATGTAGGATTAACCGGGGATATCCTGCAAACGTATGGTTACCCTACGTACCTACCTAATTATATTATATAACATCATAAAATTAAGTTTATATTGTAGGTATAAATGAGGATTATACCTAAATATTATAGATTATGAGAAAAAAAGCCTTACAAGATCACAATATGTTAACGAACTATACATATTTTGATAAAACTTTCTTAGTCGTAAACCTAGCGGATTTTTGAATGCGTTTCAACGGTGGTTTCAACGTAAGACTACGTTCCGCAGGTTCCGTAAGAAGAAATATTTGGAGACACTAATAGATACTTTAGAGAGTAAGCGCTAGTAGGCACTCAATACTTTTAACTAACATCAACTAACTTGATCTACACAACAGGCTGACTAGACACCGTAACAGGCTTGCGACTCCTACGCTCCGTCTCAGGAAGGTCCAAAAGTCATTTGTGGGAATGGGTATAATCTTCTATAACAAAATTCCTCAGTCAATTTTGGACTTGCCTTTACACAGGTTCAAAAAATCTATTAAAAATATGCTCCTGAGAAAAGCATATTATACTATCGAAGATTATGTAAATGATAAAAAAGCGTGGATTTGAACTTCGATTCGCTCCAGCAATGCGCAGGACTTCAATTGCTTTTATACATGGCATAATATTGTATATCAAATCTTTGAAAAGAGCAACCGCCGAGTTTCTTGCTGGTTCTTCTCGGTAGGAAAGGCATTCCGAACCAGTGGTAGATGCTTTTGACGATTCGAAAGAACTTGTAAAAGTCTAATTGAATAAAAACATTTTGAATTGAATTGAATTGAACTATATCTAGCGAAATGGAAGAAAAATTGATTGTTATATTGTTATAGATAGAAGTCGTTGTTACCTTGATAAGACATAATGTTTCAATTAAATCAATTCGATGTGCTTTACAAATACTAATTAACTAAATACATAGAAATAACAATAGGACGACACAAATTACGCGTAATTACAGCCTTGTGAAGGAATAGTTGTGAGGAATGGGGAGTAGTTACGCTTGTGCACTGTACCCGATTAAACAGATCCGATATTCATTATATTATCGGATCTTATTGTTTATGGTCATAATTCGTATACTGTCATGTCCAGGTGTCAACCGTCAACGTCAAACGTCAACGAAGTCATCGACGTCAACCATCAACGTGTATTTTCCGTGGATATGAGATATTTTCGTTTTTAAATAATTTTAGTTGATGAAATGAGTGAAAAGAATTGGTTTTTATCGTAATACTTAAGTGCGCAAGACAATTGGGCTATAAATAGTGTATGTTATGTTATAATTAAAAAGGAATTTTACAACTTTTACAATCATGGTCTTGTTAGGAAATGAAGAGGTAAACTTTTAATTATTGCATTCCTAGAATTTTCTGTTAATCAGCTGAATAAATTACTAAAGTATTTTTTAATGAATTTCAGTTCTTGACAGAATTATCGAAGTTATTCCAAAAAGCTCGAGCATCGGGATCTGTAACTATGACAATGAAAAGATGTAAGTATAAATTGATTAATATTTTGGTAACTTGAAATGTTAAAACCTTTCATAAATCCATGAGGATTCTTGAAGCTGCATGCTTTAGACTAGAGAGAAACTGAACTACTTCTACCAAAAATTATCTGCATGTTACATATTTTGCAATTCAACATATTGATTTGGTTTTAAGAGATATTTTCAAGTAATATGCAGTCCTTTCATATCATGATACTAGCTGAGCTCTGAAAGTAGTGTACATAAATCTAAAACAGAGCGATAGTTATGTAAATATGAATACACATCATCGTTGTTTCCCAGATTTTTTATCTACCTATCCTAAATTATCCACCCTTATTTTCAGATGACGGCAGAACGAAACCACAACCACGTGATGGCACCCCAGCGGTTAAAGACCCTGAATACAAATGCCTCGTCAGAGCACAGTCACGGAGCAAAAAGATATCCACTGTAATAGAACAGTTGGATGTAGAGAAGTTCACTACTGCTTACTCAAACCTTCTGAAAACTAGTGTAAACGGGCTCAAGCGTTTAAAGAAACCGAAGAAAAAGGCTATGGCAGCTCAGTAAAGTTACTATACGGTCAATATAAGAGACTGAAGCAATATAATTATTAGTATTTATATTATGTGAAGTGTTGTGGGTGCAATACAGGTTACATCAAACTGCTAGTATGCTCTGAATATGAGGCACATGACGCTTGATAATATTTTTTTATGTACATATTGGTGTATATTGTTATAGGTAAAACCTAAGTTATTTGTATAAATGCATTATTTTTATACTGGAGACCATTTCTTATCTATTAATAGCTAACATTCAGCTAAAGTGGTTTCAGATTTTTGCACAAACTTATAACTTTGATAATAATGTAATAATGCAGTGCCATGGAGATAGTATCATGATGTAGCAAAAATGGTGGGCATGCCATCATGGGACCTCCTTAACTTCTCAACATAACTCTGTATTTGGGCTCGTTGGATTTGTCTTAACAAGTACTATAGACCTATGTCTAGATCTGTGAGCCCCTGGGCATCTATATGATGTCTGCAGAGTCTCATGATGAAGCCTGGAGATGGCACTAGGAACTCTAATACCCATCATAACTTCATTATGTTTGGGCTTATTGAATTTGTCTATTATATTCGTTTCAGTACATAGCTTATATAAAAGCTTGAAATAGAAAGAGAATTTTTTAAGAATGTGATTTCCTTCTGTCAATTTGTTTTTATTATTTATCATTGCCTCGCTTGCCTTCAAGAATATTTTAAGCATACTAGGAGTTTGGCAAAACCTGATCTGACTGATAGCACTAAGTGCGTCAAGTTCCATTAAAGTGTGCTCTTCTCTCTGTGAGATCGAAGAGTTGGATTCTTGTATGTATGGTGACCGAGACAAGTGACAAGCTTAACTCTACTGTCCATACTCCGCATTTTTGTATAAAGTTATTAACATTTATCAAATAAATACTGCTGGTTCTCATTGGTTTTTGTATTCTTTCATCTATTTACTGTCAGTCTATACGTTTTGATGTATATGTGTGGAAAGGCACTAAGGCACAGAACAGACGGCGCAACTGCAACGAAACGCATTTCAGACACTAGTTTGAAATTGCAATACACATGGCACAATCGTACTGCGATGAAAATTGAAATCCTCGCAGAATAAGTTTGTTGTTCATTCATTTCTTGGCAAAATTCACCAAATTTGATAAAACTAATTTCACGTCATTACCGCAATATAGTCTCAATACATCTTAAACTAGTTGGTTGCCACAAGTGATTTCATATAAGACAATATAGGTGTTAAATTGAATAGTAACTCTCGTTACAGTTTAGTCTAGTTGGTTAGTGTTCTAACCCTAAGGGCCGGCGCACGTATGGCGCAGCGCAGCGCAGAGCATGCCCGCGAAGTTTTCTAATCGCGTGACACATTACGCGAATTTCTACCAAAGAATGCGCCAGCACGCGCAGATACGCCAGTATCCGCACGTATGCACAATTGATTTTAGATATTATTTAAATGAGGACAATGTCGATACTATTTTGACTGGAAAATGCTCTGCGCTCCGGCATATGTGCACCGGCCCTAATACTTAAGGTTAGTAAATAAAACGAAAGACTCATATTTTAGTATAATTTTATTTTTAGATCTTACCAACATTTTATATCACAAGATGAGACCAATATAAACAAATTAACAATACAATACAAACCTTTATGTAGGTACATAAAAGCTAACGTTAATTATTTACTAATAATAATAATTATTGAATATAATTTGTTGTATAACATAATTAAAGCAACTCCATTGCGAAATTTCTTTGAGAGAAAATGTCAGGTAACTCATACAAATAATGAGTAAATATAAGGCTCAGTATATTAGCGTATTAGACGGAAGTTCAGCGACGCATCATTTACAAATCGTTTCAAACTAAATAGCTTAGCTTTACTAAATAAGTTACATTTTCATGATTTCATCATACTCATGTAATTTCATCATAAGCCTGTAGTCTTAGGTCTTCATTAATGTAAGTATGTACCTACTTTAATTTATGTGGAATTTTCCTTTCATTATGAAATAGAAATGAATTCCTCCTTATGATTTCATTTTCATTATCAGACAATGATTAATATAGAAAAGACGCGTCACTTTGCTTAGGCTGCCAATAAGTCTAAAAAAAGTCAAAGACAAAGTCGGACACAGTCGATCATACCAGTAGTATAAATATAGTTTGGAATTATTTACCCAGCATATAACATAAAACTTTAAAATGGACTTTACTAACTCAACTCATCCTTGCCTTTTTGGTTTGGAATGGAAAAGGAACAACTTTGGTATCTTAATTTAGTTTTCATTTCGTCAACTGTTATAACAATACATTTGATTTGATTTTTAAATTGAAATAAAAACAGGTCTGTATTTACTACTTAAAGCATTTTTTATATAATATAATATAATATCGTAATTTGATTTTATTTACAGAGAGTAAATTATTTTATCACATCATTTATATTTTAATAGCACCTAACAGTTTTTTCAGGGGCAACAAAATTATATAAACTCTATATAAACATGTATTCATTTTTTTAGCCCAGCAAAAACCGCTAAACCACAGTTTAGCGAACGTACAGTTAAGACGTAAAACACTTCCTTCAACTTCATCTTTGTTATTACATGATATAATATATTATACGAGGTAATCTACTCAACCAAATCTGATCAAGGTTAACGCAGTATCTTTGTGAGTTTGCTTGCTAAGCTCTTTAGAACTGTACGGTCGTTAAACTGTGTTAAAATTATGAAATTGAGACAGCACTTTTGTTTTATGACGTATCCACTAGGAAATAAGAGTATAAAATACTAGATGGAGAGAGCTTATTTAGTCTAAAGGGATTATGAGACGGTCCAGCAGCTTGACATCAAGCATGTAGGTTTTTGCTTGAGCCAAACATTTTGACTTTACAAAGTTTGCTTGATGCTTGAGTCAAGGATTTACGTGCTTGACAAACATTTTGACTTTACAAAGTTTGCTTGATACTTGAGTCAAGGATTTACGTGCTTGACGGTGTTTGATGCAATTTTATATTTTTGCTTGACACTACGTTCGGGAAATAAGAAAAGTGCCATTTGCTGGCTCACGCTGCTTGACGGGAGCATCAAGCTGCTTGATCAAGCTAAACAAAAGTACGAGCTTGCCTGTCTCGGAAGCCCTTAAGTTGGTTTATGCCAGTATATTCTTGGAAGTGAGTCGTTTGAGGCAAGCGTTCCTGACTTGTTCGTTGCCGAGTCGCTCGGCCTCGTGCAACACTTTCCTCAAATCGTTGGTTCGCTCGTGCTTGGCTGCCAGGATGTAAGCGCTGCTTACGTTCCGGCACACCAGGTAACAGGATATCTGAGGGAATAAAGCTCTTAGTTAGTATTCATTTGTGGATCAAGTGGTTAGGTTAGTACGTAACAGACTTGGATAGCTGGATGGAGTGAAGACTTCGGCGGGGAGGGGCAACGCACGCACAACAGACTGAAACGTTTAAGTGCGGAAACCAGCCCAGAGAGAAGAAAAAAAGAAAGAACGTACAGCCTAAAGTTTTTTTTAAATTATTCCTTTCATAACATATGTAGTTATAGACACTCCCTAAGAAAGGATTTTTGTAAATCTCCCCAAAACGGGTTAAACAGCGGATAAAAGTGTGTATGAAATTCCGTTATTTCCAAGTAATATATTTCATGAAAATAAGCATATCATCACTTGCGAAAATGAACAAATAAGTGTTCCAGGATTTTTGAAAATTCCACTCCCTTGCCGATTATTAAAATTTACACTTGACCAAAGCCGGGGCGGGTCAGCTAGTTTAAATATAAACGAGAAATACCTTGATAGCATGGCTGCAGATGTCAGTGATGAGCAATTCCGCTTGCTCGTCGTGCAGCTGGCCGCGCGCCTCGCAGCGCGCCACCACCGCCGCCGTGCCCGCTTCCAGCACTTGGTCGCTCATCAGACTGAAACAAATAAGACATTTTCAAGGCCCCGTACCTCAAAAGGCAGTAAGACAACCTTATAGGATCACTTCGTTGTCTGTCATGACTCATCAAGGGTATCTAAACCTATAGGCTACTTCCCGTTGACCTACAATCATGAAAGGCAGATAGCAGTGTCTAATATCACAAGGGAAAAATTTGAAAACCGTGAATTTGTGGTTACATCACAAAAACCGGCCAAGTGCGAGTCAGACTCGTGCACCGAGGGTCCCGTACTCGGGTATTTTTTCCGACATTTTGCACGATAAATCAAAACTATTATACATAAAAAATACTGCTTCCTTTACTTAGAATTACTACAAATTCTTTCACACTGAAAGTGCTCGCCACGCCGCTGCCGGCCGCTGCTTTTCCAGTGTGAATCGGCCCTTACTCACACTTGCAAAGCACTAAATATATATTTTAGACCTGTCAATTCAGTTTAATTTAAAGATTGTGTATAAATATAGTGGAATTAGCCACACGACCGACCGCCACAGTTTTAGCAAAATATTTCCAAGTAAATGCTCACCTAGCAGCAGTTTCGTTAGAGCCACGGATACATTTGGCGAGAGTCTTGACTTCCATGAAGCGGTCCGCGTTGACGAGGTACTTCGCTACGTGTATATAGATATTCATAGAGTCCAACTTGTGCTCACTCACTATCCTGCAACACAAACATTAAAAAATCAAAAAAATGTACTTTGGTGGAAATAAGCGCACAGACTATCGCCTAAACCATTCTCATTCTGAGAGGAGAACCGTTCTCAGTAGTGGGCCGGCGATGGGTTGATCATGATGTACACAACACATGATACGCGCTACATACCAACGCAGATTTCAAATAATATTGAAAATGTAGTATGGCGAGATCAAACGCAATGCGTAAGTGACTTGCGTATAATTAAGTTATGTTTATTAAAATTTTGAGGGAACTCCTTGTTTTTTTTTGTGTTCGAGATGCAAGCTATGTCTGTTCGTTAAAATTGGTTGAGTGGATGGGCCATAAAAAGGTAACAAACACAAACTTTCGCATTTATACGAGTAACTGTATGAGGCCCGCGATTACGTTCAAATTCAAATTCAAAATATTTTTATTCAATTAAACTTTTACAAGTGCTTTTGAATCGTCAAAATAATCTACCACTGGCTCGGAAAGTCGTCCTACCGAGAAGAACCAGCAAAAAACTCGGCGGTTGCTCTTTTCAAGTATTCAATTTACAATATTATGCCGTCCGCGTGGATGTTTCAAAAATCTCGCGGGAACCATGCATGGATTTTTAGGATAAAAGTAGCCTAGGTGTTAATCCAGGATATAATCTATCTACATTTTAAAGTCATGCCAAATTCATTCAGTAGTTTTTGCGTGAAAGAGTAACAAACATACACACATACATACAAACTTTCGCCTTTATAATATAAATAAAAAATAGCGTAATATTAATATGAATTATGATTGATGATTAATATAAATGATTGAAACTTACTTGAAAGCCAAATCAAATCCACTTTCCACGGTCAGTCCACCCGCCAGCACCAGAGCAACGATTCTTATTTTATCCGTATTCGACCCAAACAGGGTCAAGGGTCGCGAGTCACCCTCATTCCTGCCACCCTGTGCGGGGATGACGTCACTCACAACCTTCTCCGTCAATCTGCCACTGGCTTCACACGCTGCGAGGTACTTGGCTAGTTCCATTTGACGAGACATGGTGGTCATTAGATTGTCTATTGTCACTTTGTCTAGATGGAATTGTATTGATTTTGGGTCGTTGATTCCTGGAAAGATTGGAGATCACTTTATAATTACTTAGATAAAATTTCTAGATATACTTATAATTATTTAGTATATGTATAAAACATAAAAAATATTTCTACTTATGTCCGTTATAGACTTTGAAACCATCCAACCGATGCGCCCCAAACCGGTTTCAATAGAAATCCAATAATGCGAAGATGGTTTTAGGCTACTTAAAAGTTTTTTTTTAGCGCAGTAGCACGCACACGCGAGGTATCCGGGAAGATATACTTGATTAAAAAAACTGGCCAAATGCAAGTCTGATTCACGCACCGAGGATTTCATACTTTAGAAGGTATCATACAATTAATAAATTTTGTTACTTCAATTCCAATTGCAAAATATAAGTTGTAATTGCAAAAAAAAATAATGATGTGACACAACTATAAACTATCGATTTTCGTATTTTTCCCTTTACTTTTGCTTAGTTATCCTGCAACACGGCAAAGGGCCAGTTGTGCAGCACGGGGCGCTCTAATGGATGCACTAGGCGTACTCACTGTTAGTGACGGGCACGCACTGGCTCAGGTGATGCAGCGCAGCAGCGAGGTGGTGTTGTCGGGCCTGCAGCACGGCAAAGGGCGGGTTGCCGGGCGGTATTGGGCGAGAGTACAGTAGCGCGCAAGACGCAGAGGCGCGCGCGTGCTGTCCCGTGCCACATTGTAGAGCGTACAGTGCGTCAAGTTTCTTGCTGATCTCCAGTGTGCGGCAGATGTGCATTATGTACTCCTGATCAAAAACAAAAAAATATGTAATATCCTAACCGAATTTCGACAACGTCATTTTCATAGAAATCAGCCATCTATGCAGGAGATATAGTAAATAAGTGTGTGCTCAAATACATAATATTATGCACTCTCTATTCCCTCACTCTCATAGACCAATGGGACAGTAAACCGAGACGGCTGGAGAGAGAGATCAGACGAAAAACCCACGGCCCAAATCCACCACAAATTCAGTTTTCAAATTTATTCCTTAACTTGTGCAAAGTCATTATGGCTTCAATTTTGGGAAGCGATAAATTAATTACAATTGAATATCAGGTATAGTAACTCTGAGTACAAAACACATTAAAAAAACTGCAAAAGTACAATGTCACTCACCGACCACATTTCCAAAGTGCTGTCTATATCAGCCATTGCCTTCAACAAATCATTCACTTTATTCCTCTTCAGACACTCCATATACACTGACTCTGTGAATGTTTCCTTCTCAACCATATTATCGTAACAGTATCGTATCACCTCACGCAGGTTACTGTGTTTCATATAAAACATTATATTCGCCACATGAGATCCATAATTGCTTAGGTAGTAAATACATTCTTTGTAAAAGAACGGATCGAGTTTTTTGTTTGAATGGTCGATTTTTATTTCGGTATGGTTGTTCCGCCTTAATAGTTCCTGTGCTAAGGTTTTCTTAGGTTGAATTATGGCGGTTTGGAAGTCACTATAGTCGCCCTGTTTGATCTTTTTGACGCTTGCTAACATGTGCATTATGTTTAGAGCCGGTTCTGTCAGTTGGATCTTCTTTTTACTTGTGTTCATCGTTGATAGTCTCTCGTTTGTTGACTAGAAAAATCAAATTCTCAAGTTTAACAACCTTACTAAACGATGTATAGAGGGTGAAGTTATACACCGCTTCCTCTCTCCTTAGGCCTAAAGAGTTTGCTTCTTAAAGGAATACATTTTTCGAAATAATTACATATTCTTGTAAAATTATCATGGGACCTGTTCCAAGCTGCTTTTAGTCTGGAATACTAATTTGAACAAAAAATTTCTAACTACTATCACAATATACTATACTATAAACTAACCCGGCCAGATAGGAAATAAAAAGATAAAAGAATATTTAAACATTTTCTCTTACCTTTATGGTCTCAGCCTTGTCCAACAGTTGCTGATTCACAGGATAGTTCATATCCTCCAACATACTGATAATTTCATTTAATAACGGAGGATTAGACCTCCCTCTTCCCTCTGAGGTCACACTAGAGGTCGATATTGACCTCTCAGATGACCTCATATGATTCAACCTCCTATTTACAAAGTTGAACTCAGATGCTTCCTTTCCATACTCCACTTCGTCGAAATCGACGCAAATTGGTGTGTTTTTGAAGCATAAAGCGAATTTTCGTCTGGCTTCCTTGAAGCAACCGGCTTTTAAGCAAGCTTTGCCCCAAGCTGCAAGTACGCTGTTTCTGGGAAGGCCTGATTTTGTTGCTATTTCTAATGCTAGCTCCCATTTTTCGGCTTCGAGGAGCGAACGGACGATTTGACCTATTGGAAAATACTGAATTTAGAGATATAATCATGTTTTTAATACTCTAGCACTCTTAGACTCTAGCACTCAAGGACGATTAATTGAGAAAAAATTTAAACAAACACAATATCACTGTCTTTCTAATGAGGTTTTTATAGCTTAGATAAGTTAGTTTATTAAAAATATTCTTACATTCAATTTTGTTAAAAATTCCATTCTATTTCCAAATAAGAAATGATGATATTCATCGGGATCTAAAAAAAATATTAGTCCCCAAAGATATCAATAAATCCGAAACTCACGACCATCGCCTTCACCACCACTTATCGTTGAGGCAATCTAGTTACTTGACGAAATTAAGATATTGAGAAGATTAAGGAGATTCAACCTTTTGATTTAGTGCATACTGCAGCATGTGCAATGTAGCTAGTATACTGTATGTAGTGATTAATCTAGATAGAGACTAACTCTCCTAGTCCTTGTACATAATCCCTGAACTAAAATGACAAGGCTAATAATAATAATTAATGTAATGTATCCTTACATAATGCTCCCTGCCGAAAAAAACAACACTAGATTTAGAGCTGTTAATTCAGTTTAGCGATTATACATTGTAGTTTAGAGGTTATACAGTATAGTTTAGAGATTGTATACAACAGAATTGGTCACATTGTACATCTATGGTAATAGGAGGTAATGAAAGAAAATTAATTAACATAAATACTTGGGGATTTTCGAAAATGTTGTGGAAATGCTAAGATGGTTTGTACGTACTTGGATGCGCTCCCTGGTGCGGGACCAAATGGTGTGCTTGATGTTTAACTAGTGTGGCCATCGCGTCCGCGTGCGCCAAACAACGAGTGGCGTGCGCCGCGCCCGTCTCCGCCACGCGGATACCACCGCTAGAAGAGGGTTTTAACATATTCAATACAATTCAAAATATTTTTATTCAATTAAACTTCAACACTAACCTCTTTTCATTCGGAGCCCTCGAGTACAACTCGGCAGCGGCTAGCAGCAAGGAGCGTCGAGCTCGCACCAAAAGCCTTGAATCACCCCCGTTAGCTAATTCGCGCGCTACCTCGTCGCTGCGGTCTAGAAGAAACCTGGTGGGATATGACATTGTGTCATTTGCAGATGAAAGATAAATAAGGTAGGTAGGTACAAATTCATAGTAAAATAACTTGAAATTTAAAAAACCCCCGACACAAAAACCTCTATAAGAAAACTAGAAAAGAGCTGATAACTTTGAAACGGCTGAACCGATTTTCTTCCATTATATCTAAGAACACTCTCGATCAAGCCACCTTTCAAACAAAAAAAAACTAAATTAAAATCGGTCCATTCGTTTAGGAGCTGCGATGCCACAGACAGATACACAGATACACACGTCAACCTTATAAACACCCCACTTTTTGGGTCGGGGTTAGGTTTTAGGTTTAGGGTTAAAAAGAAAGAGTTAAAGTACTACTACTACTACTAGTAACTATACCTCATATGCGTCAGCTAGCGATCCGCCTAAACTCTTAGACAAGATGGATGCTAAGGGAGAAGAAAATGTCAAAATAAAACCATTCTATAACTATGTCAGGCTCTTACCTTGGATAATCCAAACTGATGGTATGCATCTTCATAATAGACAGGCAAAGTGTGACATTAGGCGTGAACTCATAGCTGAACTCCGCTCTCACAGCCTCGTTCTTGGTCGCGTTGGTGGACAGACACCAGTCCATACAAGTGGTGCCACTGCCCGCGGAGTCAGAATTGCTGCTCAGCATCAAGTTGTCATATTCGGAATTTGTTTTTCTGTTCATCGTTTGTGTGTAACAATCGTCGCAGACACGGAATTTGACTCCGCTTGGGTAAGATGGTACCTATAGCAATGTGAATAAATTAACGAATAAATGTTCAATAAAACACGGCAACAGGTAAAGCCCTTTCATATGATACCCCACTTGGTATAAGTAGTTATCTTACTTTGAAAATTTAAACACATTTTTTTTAATGATGTAACCACAAATTCATGGTTTTCAGATTTATTCCTTTACTTGTGCTATAAGACCTACCTACCTGCTGAATTTCATGATTCTAGGTCAACGGGAAGAACCCTATAGGTTTTCACGACACGACGGAAGGACGGACGGACGGACAGACAGACAGACGGACAGACAGACAGACAGACAACAAAGTGATCCTATAAGGGTTCCGTTTTTCCTTTTGAGGGATGGAACCCTAAAAATTGTCTCTAATCTAGTCTGGTGGGAAGCTTCGGCCGTAGCTATTTACCATCCTAACGGCAAAGCTGTGCCGCCAAGCGTTTTGGTACGATGCCGTGTAGAAACCGATCAGGGGTATGCGTTTAATGAAACTGTCATACCCCTTCCAAGTTAGCCTGCTTCCATTCACTTATCATCAGGTGAGATCGCAGACAAGAGCGAACTTATATATCAGAATTTTAAAAAAAATCTTACCTGCATCCGACTCCTAGAACAAGCGTGACAGACCAGTCTCCCACATCGTCTGCAGTGATGCCTTCGAATGATCATTGAGAAAATGGATATTTTACACAGCATGCACCTATCGACAGTATAATCCTCCACCCATTGCTCCTTCGACGGCACGTGTTCCGGCATCATGAAGGGTTTGGATGCGGCTTCGATGTTGATAGAGTCTATGGATTGGAGGAGGGACTCGTCCCAAGGTTTGGGAGGCGAGGGACACGTGTGTCGAGGATTTTTCATGTCTAAGGCTTTTTCTGCGTAATACCTAGAAAAGAATATAACTGCTAATTTATTAAGCACTGGGACAGTTTGTTGGGACATGTTAATAAAAGGCTAGCAAACGCAAAGACAGGTGTTAGTACTAATGATTACTGATAGTTATAAGACACCACAGCGAAAACGTGAAAAAAATTAAAAAATCCTGTAAGTATTTTCTATAAGTTCACAATGTATTGCAAATAAAACATCTGATTGACCCTAGAAGTCAATGAATGCCGCGTCGTAGGCGGGGCATTGATCCCGAGTTTTGCACGCTATACATTGCGGGTATGACAAATACTAAAATCAATAAACTACAGGATAAGGAAAATGGTTATTGGTGTCCACTCAGTCTAGAGTTCTAATAGCTTATTTGAAAGAAAACGTTATTCTAATGGTAGCTTGAATTAAAAAAAAATGGCAGTCAGTGTGAACTGCTGACAAAAGTGACAACTTAAACTATGAAATAAGTAGGGTTTTCTAAATTTCCAAATAAAGTGAAGTATCAAAAATTAAAATTTCATAATTTATAAGTTAAAACCATTAATTAACATTACTTTAGTTTTTACATCTACAGATTAGCATATAGGTGACGCGACTTTGAAGTTTATACTTTATACCCATCCCAAAAGGCGCCAAAAAAGTTTTTATTAAAAAAAAAAAAATTACCTCAGCAAACTATCGACAGCATTCCGAGATATCAATAGCGTCTCAATAGTCTTGATGTTGTAGTAAAGGTTGTCGCCGCTCAAATCGTTTTCCAGATTCGGCGAAATTTTGTTTATAATTTGGGCCAACATTTCCAGTTTACCATTCATTAAGAGCTGCTCAAGCATTAGTAAAGGTTTCTCTATTAAATCCCAAAACAGATGTCTCGAATTGGCTTCAATTTCGAGCATGATTTGGAATCCTATTTTAATGTTTCCGAAGGACCGCCAAGTCGTGCTATTTTGTGATAGAAAGTCTATACAAACTTGGAGTATTTCTATATTTCTGATCTTGGATATCTCGTCAGCGACCAAGTCTAAAGCTTGAGTGCTGGGTAGCCTTGTTAGTAAGTCTTGTATTAAGGAAGGTGTCGCCTGATTTGTGTATTCGAAGAATTGTCGTAGAAGATTGACGACTATCAAATTTTTCATGTGTTCAGACACTTCGTGCGTGTCTGCCCACTCTAAGCATAACTTGAACTGTAAACAAGAGACAATACAATTTTTTTTAAAGTAAAAAGATGTTGAATTTAATATTTCCCCTATATATTTTTTTTCCAAAATTAGATTGGATGGTATTTGCATCGTTTTTAAGCTTATGTAGTTTTATAAGAGGAAAAACTATTGAATACCTGTTGACTATCCATTAAAACCTCGATTATACTCTCAGGGTTTTCTATCGACTTCTCGTATATTGTGTGCCAGTGGTTCGCACCCATTATTGAAGATATCTGAAATTTAAAGCATTTTATTAAGAGGTTCCACATTATATTATATCTGTGTAGGGGAGACAAGCTCAAAACGGGTAAGCGTTTGGAATTTCGTGGCTTTCGCATTAGTGTCAATGTGTGCGTGTAGAGGCATGGCGCGGGCGTCCTCCAGTCACAGTCATTCGCCTCGTACGCACGAATCACGCGGTTGCAAGGTAAACTAAAGATTTCTGCCGTTTGATAAAATTATTTAAGATTTTGGATTTCTAATTTGTCGATTTTGGTTTGTTGTGTGTAATAGTAATATGTAATAAATAGTTTGGTGAAATTATCTTGTTATAATTTAATTACCTTATCAGTAAAGTGATTTGTAACCTGTTTTTTTTTTGTTTTGTGTTTATGAATATGCAAAATGAAAGAACTTTTTTCATCTGACCCGTTTCAACTCACCCGTTTTGGCCGTGTCTCCCCTATCGGGCGGTACTTACTGTTTTTCTAATATTACCTGTTCATAAATAGGTATCTTCACTTTCCATTCGTTGCATTTCTCGTATAAGCCTTCCTCCACCGCCGTTTGATCCAATATGAACCGCAGATAGTCTATAGCTTCCATTGCTCCTTCAGCAGGCCAGCACGATAAATTGTTCAGAATTAAATCAAACTTCAATTCGGAACATTTCAAGTATTGGCAATATTTCCAACAGTTAGGGACTTTTGGATTGGTCGCTATTTTAAACAGCATCAAATCTCGCAAGTTCATCAAATTCGCACTACACATTAGCTGTCTTTCGGACAATGCGTCGATTATTTTCAGGCACTGCAATATCTTCCCCGACTCAAGTAACTGTGGCATGTACAAAAATAATTTATCCAAGTCAATAATCGTATGTAGTGAAGCCAAACATTTATTGTTTGCAAACAAAACTTTGGTATTATCAAATCTTTCTAGATCCATGTATTTATTAAGGTATTTCGTTCTCGCATCAATACTATGCTGACTCGTGCTTTCGCTCAAGCTTGAGTGAATTTTCCTGATGATGTGAGCGAGCACCCAGTTGTGTAAAACAACGTAGGTTAAACATTGCGGGTCTGGGGTTCTTGGTAACGGAGCAAAGTCAGCAGTAGGCTCTACAAATAATTTCTCTTCTAAATTCTTGAAATTGAACACAACTTGAAGAAGATTATTAAAGTTCTCTTCACTAGCTTCTCTCAACGACCCCGCTAATGTAATGGAAGGACAGAAATTCAGGATCAACTTTGGAATCAAATTGACGTTTAGCTTCTTGCATATCGGCTCCAAATACGTGACGGGCATTTCTTTGTTATTAATCATATTACCGAATATATCATGCAATTGTCTCTCTAGTACTGCAAAATATGGTGCTTCGGTTGAGGATTCATTTTGCCGATCCTCTTGTTCCAATTGTGCCACAGATTTCGCGTACATGTAACATTTTCTCAAGTAATGCACTCTAGCTTTCTTGTTTCCATGACGGGACACTTCGCCAATGTTACATAGGTCTTTATCTGAAGCGGCAACAACATTCATATAGATTTGGTGATATTTCTGTAGTAAATTTTCATCTATAACTGTTTCTTTGGTAGGATTCACGATGTCTGCTAAATCGAGGCAGCACTGCCTCAATTCTTTGGATAGCTGATTTAATTTACAGAAGTCTTTATGCTTGATCGGGATGCGGCAATCGGTTACTAATTCGCAAACGTTGTCGACGAAATCGAAAGATTTCTCCGTGTTGCCGAAAATTTCGAAAGTGACGCTGGCTATATCTTCAACAAATCTGATGTAATTAGTCTTTTTAACGGCCGTGACATCCGTGCTACATCTCACTTCAGCCAGTTTGCGTTCGACTACATTTATGAGCCCGTATGTAATTTCTCTATTGAGACCGCTACTCAAAAGTATGTCAACCGCATTTATGAACGGAGCATTTTGATGGTTATAAAGTTGCAAATGCGGGTGTCGAGAGCCCAACTCAATAATATCAAAGGAGTTGGGCGCTCGATTTGAAGCCAGGAATCCTTCGACGAGGCCCATGACCTCGGTCGAAACAACGGAAAGAGCAGATAATTCCTTAGAAGGGTAGCGAGAACAATCTCTGTAGCAAATTATATTTTTTATCTTCGCAACCAAATGCCTCAATTGCTCGGTAAATGTTACTTCGGTAGCGATTTCTGAATCTGATAAATCGAACATCTGAAATATAAAATTGTTGCATTTCATTATGATTACACTACTATACATTTTAATTTTTATCTGTCTCGTTGGTCTAACATGAGCGACGAGGTCCTGAGTTCGATTCCCGGGTCGGACCAAAAATAGATACTCGGTTTTTAAGAAATTTTCAGCCAGAGTTAGGAAGTTGGCAGTGTATCCCGTGCCTCGAAGAACACGTAAAGTCGTCGGTTCTGAGTGTCATCTCTCTCCGGTCGTGTTGGATTTCCGTCCCACTGGCAGTGAGAATAGAGAGTATGCGCAATGTCTTCACCGCTCTATAACTCTATGGATGATTGGCCGCCGTGTTATAAATAAATTAGCCGTAAACTCATGCGTAGAACAGAAACCAGATTTATCATTTAAGTTTAAAAAAAAATATTTTGGGAAAATATATTTATCAAATCGTTTTAGGATAGGTAACATCTGGTAACATTTTGCAATACAATTGACATGTTTAATCCAAGTTTAATCACGCAACAACTGTCAAATTTAATAGATAAACTCTATTGGTTTGAAACAATGATTTTAAATTATAATTTATTTTTGAATTTAAAATTCATAATATTGCTTTATGTTTTTAAAGCAAATGCGGTCGTTGTTCGCTCGGACAATTTATCACGAAACAAAATACATTACATTGATAACACTGCCGAAGATAACCATGTGGTAAATTCAAATTTTAATGTATGATGTATGATATCCAAATTAAGCTATTAGTGTTTAAATTTTAGTAAGCGTAGTTTAGCCCTTTCATGGCTAAACTACGCTTACTAAAATTAGTAACTTAGTAAAGTAACAGACAGACAGACACACTTTTACCTTAATAACACTAATGACTAGTGTAGATTTAATCTGTTTCTTTGACATGCTAAAATAATACCTATAATGATAAACAGTAACTTGTCCGTCTACAAAATGCAAACGAATGATTATAGTTTCGTCATAGTTTCGTCCATTCTGCCTGTACGTCTGACTGTCTGTGTGTCACAGCCATTTTTAAAACAAAATTTAAGAGCTGTAAAGAAATTCAGCTCAGTTCTAGAAACCTGTTACCGCTACACACATAATAGCACATTTAAATTTTGAAGCGTGAACCAAAGTAAAAATTGGTTTGACCATTCGAATGATACTTCGTTGAATAAATATTTTCTTTTAAATCATTACGAGTGTTTTCCAGAAAGTTTTTGGAAAAATTACTGTTTACGAAATAATCAAGGGCCTCAATAGCTCAACGGTTGAGGAGCGGACTGAATTCCGAAAGGTCGGCAGTTCAAACCTCACCCGTTGCACTATTCTCGTACCTACTCCTAACACAGCTTTGCGCTTAGTTGGAAGGGAAAGGGGAATATTAGTCATGATTAGCATGGCTTTAAAAAAAAATTACGTCTAAGTTTTTAGCAAGTAGAGTTACTACGGAACCCACATGGAACCCTAGATTAAGCGTCTTCTAACTTCTAAGACGCACCTGACCAGTCTTTCATAAGTAACACTGGACAAACCTCGAAATTGAAACAGAAATATTTGACAAATAAGTGTTTTATTTACAAATAAAAGCATTTACAAATCATTAACAGTTTTTAATGACTCCATAAAAAGAATTGACAATTAGCAACTGAACAAACAATATGGATGTTTGTAAAGCTACTACGTTACGTTGTTTATAATAAATAGATCGATAGTGAACATTAATTATTTATTTATTATCGATTGTATATACAGTTGTTATGTACAGTCGAGGGTTAATGACTTGATGCTGATAAAAGTTCACTAGTGCATAGTGACGGAAAATGGATAATAATGGCGGAATTGAGTGAAGCCACACGATGCATTGCGTTGGCGGTGCGGCTTCTGAGCGGTGCCACTGCGTTATCCTACGACCTACATGGAAATCGCTTTACCATGCCACACGATGCGTTACGACGTCGTGCGGCGCCGCACCGCACCGCACGTTCACAAGTCTTGGGACCAGAGAGACGAGGCGGGGAGGAGTGGTGCGGTGCCGCGACTTTCTGACGGAGTCGCTACGTAGTGCCTGTGTCGCATTCAATACTAAAATCAACAGCAATGCGGCACCGCAACGCACCGGAAACGCATCGTGTGGCCTTAGTCTTAGGTTCTTTAGGCACTGCATCCGATCCGAATCCAAGAAGTCTGGATCCAAAGTAGCCTTAGTACTATTTGCAAGCGGTTTGGTAATCTATCATTATTATGTACTTTTTTAAGATAAACGAAAAAAATTATGGTAAAATGAATCAAACAGAAGATGTGGAAGTAGAAAATTGTACCAATTATAATTATGATTACTTGGTTAAGGAATATGATAACGATGACAAAGATGTTATTGAATCCAATTGGAATACAACATACACTGGTAAAAACTTAACATACAACCACTTCCTTAAATTTGTGTAATTTGCAACCCCTGTTTTACCCCCTTAGGGGTTGAATTTTCAAAAATCTTTTCTTACCGGATGTCTACGTCATAATAGCTACCTATCTGCATTCCAAATTTCTTGTAGGTAGTTAGAGCTGTGCGTTCGTAGATCAGTCAATCAGATCAGACACCTTTTCCTTTTATATGTTTAAATATACTGGAGCACACAATTTTAGTTTTCAGTATAATCTCTTGACGATTTTACATGTCTTAGAAAATAGTCTCCCATCGAATTGCTCAGTCGAAGAACGAAGCAGTTGGAAGTCTATCAGATTTTCTTTATACGACGTTTGGTCACGTAAGCAAACGATGATTCTAAGTCGTTTGTGGAAGATCGTTAAAGTCTGGTTCGTTATCTACCTGGTGGTTGCTGTGCCTTTATGGTGTACTAGAGGTATCTTAATATTAATTGTATTTAACCAATATTTCATACTTTCTTTAATAGACTAAAACTAGTGCCTTTTGACAGGGAAACGTTGAACCTCGGAATCAAGTCGATATTATTGACTGATAACCAGTTGGGCGATTGCGGTAACATGACATGTCGCATCGCAAAATAAATATCCTATATTTATCCTAGATAATTATATAGTACCTATAGTTCGCGTCAGGTTGACATGGCAATCGGAGTGGGGACGCACAGCCCCCGCGCTAACCCGTAATTGTGAAATGGATGGCACATCACAATTTACTCGTAGAATTGTCGATTTTAGTTTTCAGTGTGAACTTTCTACTTTGTACCTACTGGGAAAACAAAAATTCAATTGAAATTTTTAGCCGAAATGTTTTTTTAGATTGCGATAGATAGAAAACAACGATGAGTCTAGGTTGGAGCCGGCTTGCTTAGAAAAAAGCCGAAATGAACTTTTTGTTTCGAATAAAATATATCGCCCAAGATTCAGCAATTTTTTTCTATTCTATCAGTTTTATAAGTACATAACTTTTTAGGATGGTGCTGTTGTTGCCTATTCTGCAAATCTTTCAAACCAACTCAAACTATCGACGAAGCGAAGATGTTTCTCGAAGCAAATCCTCCAGGAGTTCTCCAAGACAAGAAAGGAGGAATCATATTTTATGAGCCAACGAGTAACGAAAGAGAATGTTATGAAAAGTTCGGACACTTGATTAGAACCATATAATGAAATTTTTTCATGATAAGTTAGATCATTTACCGTTTTTGGTTCGGTTCGGTCCTTCGGTTTGAGTTTTTGCAACTCAAATTAAGACTGACTTGTAATGTAAATTCGCGGCGAGACAAGAGTTCGAATGATAGTCAGTCTCCAGCTTTAGCAAATATACGTAGATTTTTGGATAAAGATAAATACAATAGTGAAAGAAACATACCTCTAAAATCTGATTCGCCTTTGAAAAGTCATTCTGGTACAGCGCCAACGCCACCAGACAATTTGGCTTCGCTAGCATGATTGAAATGAAGTCTATCGTATTCTTCTTTAGTGAATATGCTGAAAAAATATTGTCACTTTATCATTAAATATATATTTTGTCTATAAAATTAGCGTGTTTTTATGTTACATATTTCATAATCGAAAGCTAAAACGCTGGCGCATTGCGATTGGCCAAGGCGAGTCTCAGAAATGACGGAGCGCTTAGTCAAAACCCAAACTTAAGCTTCTACCTAGAGTTTTCAGACCACGGAATGCCTAAATTCTTAGTCAAAATCGAAACGCAATCATATAGTTAATCCTGCTTTAGACTAGGTAGTCAAAAGTAGCTATAATGTGACGATCGTAATCACCTCTGATTGGCTAGCAATCTGTCGCTATTTGCTAAAACGCATACTTGCTGGAAAAATACGATAAATTCAGCCAATCACAGCTATTGAGATGGTAATAAAGATTTCTTTTAAGGAGGAGATGAGAAGTTATTGTGTTTAGACTTATAATACTTTTTAATATTACCTACATATAGATTTAAAAAAGTAATGATTGTTTACCATCTTCTGAAGCAGAAACTGTAGAAGCGAGCATAACATGCTCAACTTCTGGCTTAGGATTTGTGTGACGTCGTTTCATTTTGGGTTTCTTTCGAAACACTTTCGGGTCAAACTCTCGCTCTTCGTCTTCACTGCTTTCATCTACTTCAACGTAATCTAAGCACAGCTTAAGCTGAAGAGGACTTGTATCAGGCGACAGAGTTGAGACCAGTTGCATCTTCCATATCGAATGATTAACTACATTAACCAATCTTTTGTAACGTGCAAATGTATTTGGATCGTCATTTTCAATGCTTTTAATATTCCCTTTTTCTTTAAGCGTCTCCAAGCAAAGTTTTAGAGTATTCAATATGATCTGTGTTGTCAAAGCATTGCACATGAACCCTGTACTAGAACTGTTTATGTTTGTAGAGTTTTTGTTCTGCTTTTTCGAATAAAAATATGAGCATTCCGAATGCGTGCCACAAGGGAATTCCTGGTTATGTTCGTAGCAAGAAAAGTATTCGTATCTCAGAAATAAACACGCGAATATAGTCTCTATGACTTCGATACAATATTGCAAAGGTTGAATTGATAAGACTAATCGTTTGATATCGTCCAACGATGTGCTCATTTCTTGCGTGTTGTCAAGACTTTCGGATGAATTCAATATTGCATCTATTACTTTGGTTATCGCACAGTAGCTGTTGTATGTCGAAATGTCCCAGTTAGTACTACTTTGATCAGTTTTTTTGCCACTCAATGATAACAACTCGGTTATAAAATCATTGTTTGTATTTAATAGCCTCGAAACTTTGTATCTGTCGACTTTGGAAAGTCTGCACACCTGGGATATAACAGTCAGGGCGCTTTGGCTTAGCACTTGACTAAATATAGACGTAGACATTATTTTACAGTTATTTTCTAGACAAAACTTTATAACAGTCAATTCCCTTTTAACCTCAGTCATATAAAACTGTAACTGATGATCTGTAGTCGTGTATGTATCGAGAATTGAGAAAATATTGGTCAATTGATTGACTAGTGACGGTAGATCGTATGTTTCGGGAGAATTTGTGAGATCAATGAGCACCATTATAAGGATTTGCTTTGTGAAATTATTAATTTCGAAAGTAACGTTTTTCATATCTTGCAACTGCTGTTTGTATATTTGCGCAGCTTTCAAGAGCCAGTGTGTTTTGTCCTGGTAGCATAACTCTATCATATATTCAGCTGTGAGCTTGAAATGCTTCTGTGACTCATTTTTGTGCATCATGTCCGATGCTATGTTTATTAGTTCAGGTTTGCTATGAGTCACTAAGCTAATGAGTATTTGCTTTCTATGCTGTCGAAATATATCGTAAGAGAAATGTTTGAATATATCATTGACAAATATGGATTGCAATTTATCATCCCATCTCGCTAATGATAAAATGGTTATCACTCTATCTGGACAGTTGTTTGTTAGCTCAGTTTTCAAAACGTCTAAATAGAGCAATTGTATTTTATGCAACTCGTTTGTGTCAGTTGTATGAGATTGCAGAAAATTTAGCACTGTAGAGGTCGTCACCGGATTGCTTTTTAGATTTTTTCCGAGAAATTCTAATGCCTGGTCAGATAGTTCTTTGACTGGTTGGGATTCTTCTGTAGCGTAGAATATTTGCAAGATTTCCTGTGAAAGATCATGTAAATTAACTATGTAATTTAATACAGTTTAAATAAAAAATATATAAGTTTAATCACTGTTATTTATTTTTAGTATGCCAATTTCAACCATAATACGAGTATGTCAAAGTAAAAGATGAGTTTAGGTTGCCTCAAAAAAATTTGGCTTCACTTGATCTGTATGTATCAGCCCTAAGGTTTGATTTTATGTAACGTTAGTGTATTATAAATACGAAACTGTATGATATGTCTCTCTGTTAGCATTTCACGGCACAACTGGAAAACACAATTTCGTTTGGGATTGGTTGGTGACTCTAAATTGTTAACACCCAATTTTTGTCTCTATCAGTTGTATGGAATTACGTAACAGAGAGAGCGCTATACTAACTTAGTTCCGTGGATAGAGTATAGTAAGTAACATAGTATGACCAAAAACAAGTTACCTTAAAAATGTCCACTGTCAACTCATCCAGCAGACGGAGGTTATATTTCAACTCCTCCTCCTTCATTTTGGTAAGTATGTCTTAAACCTGTAAAAAGTCTAATTTCAAAGAAATACTACACTGAAAAACATTTCCATGGTAGAAAATAGAAATAGAAACATTTTTAATTAAAATAAACTTTAATAAGTGCTTTTGGTCAAGTGAATCTAGTCATCTTTATAGTAATAAAAATAACATCATCGAGTAATAAAAAACAATAAATATACTAAAGGAGAAATAATTGTTTGGTTAGAGGCTTCAGTGGCGTATCATAATGTTCATATTGAAAACAATATGTATGCTTAATCAACCAGGTGTAAAAGTTATAAAGATGGCCTTATTGATAAAATACATGAACACAAAACTATAAATCAACATGAATCATCCATATGTGAAAACAAAAACATGCACATGCAAACGTGACTTTTGATAAAGGTGATTTGCTCTCAGGAAACCTTAGTAAATTGGTATTATGTAAACATAAGATGTAGAATAGTCTACAAATAGACAGTTAATATAAAAGTTTTTTTTTAAACTTAGTGAATAAGACTTCAGCAGAAGGGAAACATCATGAACTCAAACAAACCCTGAAATGACCTAAATAAGCTTTGCCTATCTGAAGTTTTATCATAATTTTGGTTGAATATTAGATATTAAAATTTTCAATTGAAGATTAAACTTCTATACAGTATATATAATAGTAATGTAATACTTTAGTACCTAGGTGGTTTAAATAGGGCCAAAAACCAATTAAAATAGTCCTGAATATTTTTACTAGCAAGTTAAACAAAGTAGAAGCCGGTATTATGAACTTTTTCTATAATTGTCTGTACAAAAAAAATAGCTATTTTAGGATGAAAAACAAGGATAAGGAGGAGAATAATAGTAGATAAACAATTAAAATGCTACTGTATTGAAAGTGGGCTAAGAGCCTGTGAGCCTAGAGCTTTGCTATTTTATAAAAGCTAAAAGTTTCTTTACACATTATCCCCAACATAGGTAGGAACAATCAGTAACTATGAAGTTTTGATCATCATGGCTTTGGCAGATAACAGGTAACAAAGATGTACAAAATCTTTCATCATGCATAAAGTGTAGTTTTTTTTTATATTTTCTTCGGAATTGTAGAAATCACGTCATGCATTGCCACACACTTAGTAGGTATTGTGGCAACACCCTACCAGACACCCTTTAACTTTAACAATTTATTAAGAAAATAATGCCTGCCCGTGTCGAGGACAATGCGCAGAGAAACTTTCAGCTTTTATAAAATAACGAAGGTCTGGTCCTCACAGGCTCTCTCTATAGTTCAATACAGTTGAATATTGCAATACGAAGTTTGGTATCGAATAGTCTTAACATTATCAGCTTACCTCGTGCCTTACGACTGCTGTAACTTAGATCAGGGTAAAATAAAATAACATCACACTAATATAATATGTAATCACCGTAACAAATTACTTGAGTTATTACTTGGTTTTATGTTTATTTTATTTTAGTAAATAATTCCTTGTTTTCTTCCTACTACAATGCAAACCACAGACCACGAATATGCAAACTTGACGTTTAAGATGACAATTGACATATTATCTGTCATCTGTGATTATGATTTAGTGTTTCCACTTACTATTTTAGTTTTACCTTAGTTTCTGTAGGAATTCGCCTAAATTACCCTAAAGAACATACTTTGACTAAAGGGCGTATATATTAATTATTTAAATTATAACACCATTTAACGTTTTGAATATCATTTCATGATCCAGTTAATCTTAAATATTGTGACGAAGAACTTGTTTAGCTTTTATTCCGTAAATGCAGAGTGAATTTTTTTCAGTTTGTCTTTTTCTAGCCTCGTAAACCCAATGTAATATTTGCATACTTACTTCAGACTACAACCCTAAAGCTATGTCCACACTGTGCCTTTTTTCGTTCATCAAGGGCATGCGTCACAGCGCAGTCAACAGCGCACGCGACGCATGCTCTTGACGCATGCGTTATTGACAGTTGAAAGCACAGCGCGCGCTATGAAACACGTTTCCCGCGTCTGGTGGATTTTTGTGCCACAAAGCGTTCAACAACAAGATGGCGGACGAAGAAAAAAATATTACTTTGAAGTTTATTGAAGATTACAGAAGCTTTCCACAACTTTGGGATCAATAAAAATTTTCAAAAGAAAATTAAAACCGACTTCAAAAACCAAAAACACAAAAAAGTTGAAAATAATTTTTGTTTAGCTACACGTGTAATGTACCTAGGTATGAAGTCGAGCGAGCATATTAAAACAAAATTAGAAATCCAAGAGTGAAGTTCGCCCGACTTCATACCTAGGTACATTACACGTGTAGTTAAACAAAAATTATTTTCTACTTTTTAGTGTATTTGGTTTTTGAAGTCGGTTTTATTTTTCTTTTGAAAATTTTTTATTTCACAATTTTTAGTGGCCCCACTGTACTATAATATGCTATGCCCATTTAAAACCCTACTGTTTACTAAGCTATTACACTGATCGCGAGCAATTTGCTCTTATCCATTGAGGAGTTATGATCTCCATCTCCGAAGATATTCATCAGATCTTCACTAAATTTATATGGGACCACCTGCACAGTATACCCTTTCAAACAAAAAAAAAATCCAAATCGGTTGGAGGGGTCTTTGACTAATCGAGGAACATACATAAAAAAAAATAAGAAACGAAAGTTGAATAGAAAGATGACGACGAAAGTTGAAGTGAAAAGGCACGAAAGTTGAATAGAAAGATGACGAAGAAAGTTGAAGATGACAAGGCACAGTGTGGACATAGCTAAAGATCCTTTTAAAAGGATTAATTTTTATTGACGTTCAGATCTAAATAAATTTTACGGTTTAGTCGTTTTAGTCTACATTGGTATTTGGATGGGTATAAAAAATAGTGTTGCGAGGTGTGAATATGATTTTACTTTTGATGAAAATACTTTAATTAGTCGTAGTTAACATTATTCGTTTTTAAACGTCTATGTCGTTTCGCCATGAAATAGGGTGAAATCCCTGGAAGTGGAAATACTATTTTGACTTGAAACACTTTTGAACGTTTTTGAACGCTAATAAATAAATAACTTAAATAAAAATGAATAAATGTAGTTTCTTCTCTTCCGAATAATTCTGTAATGAAGCTATTGTTCATCCAGACTAATATCATTATTAATGTTCAATTAAAGTTACATGTGATGTGATGTGTAGGTATTTCGTTTTTCTAGACGCAACGTAAGTCAATGTCAGTGTCAACTATGTATTTTCAATTTTGAGGTTATATTATATTTATTTACATTAATAAACGTTCCTACAGTTCCTACTTCCTAGTTCGTACCGTACTTCGTAATTCGTCGTAGGCATAATTTGTAGTAATAATGTCTAATAATATGCTTCATAATTCATAGGTATAATACATTTCGTATATTTCCTAAAAGTTCTTGGTACTCAAATTAGAACAAGGAACAAAAATTATAGGTCAACTAAAATAACCTAAAAATATGAGGTTTAAAACGTTTAGTTTCGTGAAGCAAATTCAAACTTTGAGTAGTCACCAATACAGCACACTTAAAATCCAAAATGTTTTTGCGAGACGGCAAATTGCAAAATACCCTGTAAAACTTACATCGATAGTTTGTGTGTACTCTTCAGACAACAAGAAACATTTGCTCGATATCGATAAGCAGAGAGAAGCGTTAAAAGATGTATTGGAACAGAGGAAAAGTCAAATCAAAGTTACTGAACAGAGACTTCGGCAAAAAGGTGTTGAGATCGTCCGAGACTTGAAGCAGCAGAAAGAGATTACAGAACATAAATTTAAAAAGAAAAAAGAGCATTTAGTGAAGGATATTTTGGAAACTAAAGCTAAAGTTAGAGAGAAAATAGAAGAAGTTGTTGAGGTGTGAGAGTTTGTTACATTAATTTATTTTTTCCTTTTTACAATATTATCATTAGACACCAGAAATCACATAAAAAGAAAATAGAAATAGGTGATATACTGTAGTGTTTCTATTTAATACTTTGTCTGCAGATTTTATAAGCATTCAGTGGGAAGTCTTTGATTTTCCTGGACAAGAAATAGCCTGTCCTTCCCTGGGATGCGAGCTATCTCTATTAAATTCGTCTGAAACAGTTAAACGGACTGGCCATGAAAATATTGCAGACATTTTTGCATTTGTAATACTAAGTTTTGACTTTACAGTGAGAAGCATAAATTATATATTGTTTTATTTCAGAAAGAAAATGTATTTACTGTACCAAATATACTTTGTATGGCAAGAATAGCCATGTCCCCATATTTGGGCTATATTATATTACAAGACAACTATAATCTGGCACTAGGCCTTTTGGTGTTTGCAGGTATTACTGATGTGGTAAGTAAATTAGTGTACTAATGATTAAATGAATGAATGGTCAACTGACAGGCATACACTGCTGGAAATAGGAGTCTTGTAATGACTTCTACACTCCAGTCTTGCACTGCCTAACTAGTCTAGTCTAACAGTTTCATGCAAATAGTTTGAAATAGAAAAAGAAAGATTATTTTATAAAATGAATTTTAAATAAAAGATTCTTACAAATTTAAACAATAGGCTCATGATTGGCAGCTAAAGTCACAAAGTATGACAGTTTTAAACTTAGTTTATCTGTCCTGTTCTTATTACATTGGTAAGAAAAAGTTATACTCCTAAATTTAGTTGCAATAGAATCAGTACCAATATCTTTATTTCAGCTAGATGGATGGATAGCCCGCAACTGGGAAGGTCAATCATCTAAAATGGGGTCATTCCTAGACCCAATGGCAGACAAAATCCTTATAGCGACACTGTTCATATCTCTTACATGGCAGGACTTGATACCACTGTCTCTAACATTATTGATAGTAGCGCGAGATGCTGCGCTGGTTGCAGCCGGCTTTGTCATCAGATATATTAGTTTGCCACCTCCAGTAAGTATTTTTTATTTACTGATTTGTAACTTGCCTGCAACTTTGGCTCAATAGATTTTATGAATCTCAAAGGAACTTTTATATTTTCTGATATAAATAGTATCTTATGTGCATACCAAGGATGTAAGCTATCTATGTCCTAATAATTTGTCATAATTGGTTCAGCTGTGGAGCCATGTAAGGTAACAAATAGTCAGAGAAGATTACTTACACTCAGCGAAGGTGTGTTGCCGCTTGTGTCCGGCATTGGTTGGCTTACCTACTGGATATTTTGTCATATCAAGGATTTTGGTGCAATTTATAAAAAACTTTGAACTGGAGGCTTTAGCCATAGTAAAAAGATTGATAATAAGTTTCTTTTATGCTTCTAAATCTATTTAAATAAGTTTAACATAAATAAATTATGTAGTAGCTTTTCTAGTTTTGATCACTATTTTAGGCACCATACTTCTCGAGCTATATTAAGAAAATGCAAGAAATAATAATTTTTCATACTAAAAACTCAAAGTTAAAACATGTCTACTCTCAAAACTTTTGATAAGAATCTTATTTCCATGATTACTCATCTATACTATTAATAAATAAAATTGGAGTGTCTGTCTGTAATTTCGAAATAACTACCGCATATTAAGGTCATATGGTTATTTGAACGATACTATAACTGAATCACACGTTTTTAAAATTTTTGTCTGTCTGTCTGTCTGTTTGAAAAGGCTAATCTTGGGAACGCCTGAACGGATTTTGACGGGATTTTCACAGACAAGTAGAAAATTAAGCAGGGAGTAACATAGGCTACTTTTTTAACCGACTTTCAAAAAGGGAGTTGTGTTTTTCAACCTATGTACACCAAAATCTCCAAGATTTCTGAACCGATTTGCCTCATTTCTTTTTTAATCGATAGAGGAACTTTGCGACATTGTTTCATAAAAAATTTGGAGTCCAACTCCTCAATCCTGATGCTGCAGGGGATCTGACCAATCCACGCGGGCGAAGCTGCGGGCATCAGCTAGTTCTGAATAAGCTGCGATTTCCGTTGCACGACTATTCGTCATATGTGCAGTGACAGTATATTTTGTTTGCAGAAGACCCTGAGCAGGTATTTCGACGTGACGCACGCGACGGCGCAGCTCGCGCCCACGTTCATCAGCAAAATGAACACCGCTGTACAGCTATTACTGGTAAATACAGCAGTTATATCGCTTTTATTAGGGTTCCCTAGTAAAACAAGGAAGCCGTATAGCCATACAGCTTATGTCAAAAGTTACTAGTGTCTAAATATCGATATAATAATATATTTGAACTAAAATCTTACTTGAGTATTTTTTATATTTTTTAATGTAAGTAATTAAACTAAAATACTAAAAAAATTAAACGTACGAGCCTAGATTAAGGTGTACTGATTCTTATCTAATGAGACGAAAATTGTCTAATTTTGTAAACAGGGGTAAAAGCATTATCACCCCAAACAATATTAATTCAAGAATAAAATATAGGCAAATGCCTACTGGACTGTGAAAAAAATTTGGAAAATTTACAACTAGAATATCCTCTTAACTGTTAACTTAACAGAGTTAACTGTACCTACCTAATAATTTTCAGGTAGGGACGACATTAGCATCACCAGTTTTCGGTTATGTGGACCATCCAGCTCTTACAGCCCTGTGTGGGCTCACCGCAGCTTCTACCGTAGTATCAGCCATCAGTTATCTAATTAGTAAGGACACTTACAAAGTGCTCAAGAAAAAGTTATGAATCCAGTGAATGTTGTTTATTTATTGTATACAAAGTGTATCATTGAATGTTGTATAGTGTGTAATTGTGTATAGTCTCCTATTGTTTTTTTTGAAAGAACATAAGCCATATATGACTAATATTCCCCTTTCTCTTCCAAATAAGGAAAAAGCGAACGAAGTCGCGGTATCATCTAATGTTCAGTGATTACCGCCGCCCATGAGGCATGAACATTTGCAGCACCAGAACAGAGTAATCGCTAATGAGTTGCTGGCTTTTCAGGAGTTTGTTAATCCACCTCTTTAATAACCCCATATTGTCGGTTTACGGTGGAAAAAGGGAAACCGAATCTATTCATTTCAGTGTCCTATATGCAACCTCTTTAAAATATATTAGTGTCGACTATAGATACCTACTTTATAGTAAGTGTAAACCATTGATGTCTACCATCTCTGTGATGTGAACATAAAATGACATTAATAGGGCTCTGTTTTTATCCTTAGGGTACGGAACCCAAAAAATCCCAGATGACATTAGTAGTATTGTTTACGTATTGTTGAAAAACCTGAATGAGAAAGAATTTAATTCTTTCTTATTGTAGTAGATTATTAATGTATGTGTGATTGTATGTTATAAAATTAAACACCACATTTGTATAAAATAGGGATAATTTTATTTCCTCATTCTATTCACATGAATTAACTGCACATAATGCGTATCATAATATATTATTATTTTTATAGAAAAATGATAAAGTACAAAATTATACTTAGACTAAAGGCGGACTGACATTGAGCCAGCAACTGCATTTTTGCACTGACTCGCTTACACAGAAACAGGTTCTGTACATATTGATTACTGCCTTGATTAAGTGCATTGCAACCATCACAACTATTGTCACTGACTGAATTAATGGTACTCTTGCTAAAACTGCATTTTAGCCAATAGTGGAAGAGTATCAGCCAATCTGGAGAGTAGTGACTATCGCATTGACTATATTATTAAAGTTTGATATTACTTAACTCTTTAGAATAGAATAGAATAGATTTTTATTCAAATAAACTTTTACAAGTGCTTTTGAACTCTATTGGCGAACTGCGAGCTAGACTCACATTCTAAGCGCATTATATGTGATTCGATTTGATTGCTCGTAACAATGGAAGCGAAGCTCAGTATTTGGGCATAGCATCAGGTGCCACATAAAATCTATTTACACCACATCAATATCGAGTTAGCGCTGGCTTGTCACGTGTTTCGAATCAGTTACTGACTCAATGTAAATCCGCCTTAATAAAGAAAAATTTCAGTTACATTTTTGGAGGGTCACATTTATATGAGTAGGTAATTGGTTGTTTTATCGTTTAAGCTATCGTGATTGATTTCCATTATAAGTATAGGTTGTTACGGCTATAACTCACGTATTTAGTTGAGGTAAGCCCGGCTAGTTTTGAACCCATCCGGGGTCCTTTTTACACCATTAGTTCCGCTTGCCTGGATTATACCGTAACAGGCTTGCGACTCCTACGCTCTGCCTCAGGAAGGTCCAAAAGTCATTTGTGGGAATGGGTATAATTTTTTATAACAAAATTCCTCAGCCAATTTTGGACTTGCCTTTACACAGGTTCAAAAAATCTATTAAAAATATGCTCCTGAGAAAAGCATATAATTATTGTACTTATCGAAGATTATGTTAATGATAAAAAAGCGTGGATCTGACCTGCAATTCGCTCCAGCAATGCGCAGGACTTCAATTACTTTTATACATGGCATAATATTGTATATCAAATCTTTGAAAAGAGCAACCGCCGAGTTTCTTGCTGGTTTTTCTCGGTAGAAAAGGCATTCCGAACCAGTGGTAGATGCTTTTGACGATTCAAAAGAACTTGTAAAAGTCTAATTGAATAAAAATATTTTGAATTTGAATTTGAATATAGTGACAGCCAGCGATGAGAGATCAGGAACTGTCGGGAGATGGTCTGCAGCCATCTCCCTCCCATCTCAAGCACCCTCACAGCCGTCCGTGTGAGCCGCGGTGCGTGCGGCTTGGCATCTCAACGGCGACGCAGTGAGCTGAGTCCTTATGGGAAAGGACCCCGGATGGGTTCGAAACTAGTCGGGCTAACGTCGACTGAATACGTGAGTTAGTCTTAACAATCTATACTTAATTATAATAGTTTTTTTTATTTATAAAATCTCGTTTGAATCAATGAGGATGGTATTTCCAAGAAATTAGGGGACAAAAAGTATTTTCCAAAAAAAAACATATTTTTAACAAAATATACTGTGGAATGTTTATATTGTTCGTTACTGTTTGTTAGCCAATGGTTAATTCATTAAATCAGTTTTATATTAGAAAAATAATGGGGATACACATATGTGATTTACTTTTACACAGCCTGTACTCTATCCGCGGAAAGTGGTATAATAGCGCTCTCTCTGTTTCGTAATCCTATACAAATGAAAGAGACAAAAATCTAAGCGGGCGCTAACCATTTTGAGTCATCAACCAAACACAAACGAAACTCGTTTTTTTTTTAAACGAACGAAATTGAATTTCGAATGTTTCTTGAAAACATTTTCGAATTGAGTTTTGAACGTTTTTTGAAAACATGTTTGTGATTGGCTCAAAATGGTTAGCGCCCATTGAGATTTTTGTCCCTATAATTTGTATGGGATTACGTAACAGAGAGCGCTAACTTCTTTCCGCGCATAGTGTATCAGTCAGAGAGACAGCTACAATATATTTTTATCCTTGATATAAAAATCAAATGCTATTTGAACTTAAAGTTTTTAAACTTGAATTCTGAACTTCTGAATCGGCGTTATTATTCTAAGAATGCGATCTAGCCAAAAAACGCTGGAGTCCCCATTTAAAAGTTTAGGCTTCAATATTATACATGCTTACAAAAAAGTCTTATTAGAATGGACTAGCAAGAAATCATTTCAATACATCATTATTCATTCAGTAAGTACACGTAGGCTGAAATCTATAAAGCGCACTTTGACTTTGCTCTGACTTAAGATTGAGTTAAAACGTGACAGATTTATGTGAGAGATATAGCTCTGTCTCGTTTTAACTCTGTCTTAAGTCTAAGCAAAGGCAGAGCGCGCTCTATAGATCTCACCCTTAGTAGTTATAGCTGTCTCTCTATTGCCTTTAAAATATCCAAAATAATCAAAGCGCCATAATATTACAAGCTGTAATACTTTTGCGTTGAGAGGAAAGTTAACTATAGTTATAAACCACTAACCACACAATTTGGACAGGACAATAGTTACATTAGGCATAGTGTGAGAGCCGGTGAAAGATTTGTTTCATACCTTTACATGAGACAGTTTCTTTTATGTAAACATTTAGAGTCTTACCAATAAAAAAGAATTTGACTCATGACTAAATTGACATTTTGACAGTTCTTGTATGGAAAATCTGCCAGTTTTTAAAATGAACACGCGTTCAACGTGTGGGTACTTTAATTTTTATTGGTAAGGCCGTTTTGATTGTAATGCTTAGATACACAATTACAGGAAGAACGCCTGCGGTCATAAAACCGCCCTCATAGTAAGGGAACTGCAGTCGATTAAGACCACACTAATCACTATATCTTTTGTATGTCTGTGTGACAACCATTTATCAAATGACCATTAGATAGGCTATCACACAAATATCATAAATGCGATTTTTTTTCAGGTGATTTGAATTTCGACACATATTACAATTTCGAACATATCATTCACCAGTTCTCAAACTATAACACATTTAATACGCTTAACAACTTTCAAGAACATTTCGTAATGTATTGTTACATTGGACTGGATGGATGGTGAATTTATTTTCTCACAAAGGCACACACACTACACAACCAAAACAATCTAATAAACTTATTTATTAGCCTAGGCGGGCACGTGACCGATTTACGGTCGATTCGGTCGGTCTCCACATTCAATACAATTAAATAAGTATAAAATCCGTCGTTGTTTTATGAGATTTATAGCTCGTGCTCACACATTGAATTTAGACAGTGTACCTACGTATTTTTTTTGTTCCGATACAACTTCAGATATGACGGCGATGCAGTGAGACTGGCAGACTCATCGACACATGGGCAGACTCAAGTAATGATCCAGTCTAAAGTTCACATCTATAGAGGCAATTTTGACTTTTCTTCTTCTTCTTAGACTTAAGACACTATTAAAACGAGACAGCTCTATATCGCTGGCATAAATCTGTCTCGTTTTAACTGAAACTTAAGTCTGAACAAAGACAAAGTATGTTCCATAGATCTCTGCCTGAGGCTGAATTTGGTCAGCGAACGGTCGGCCTCAGAATTCGAGTAGCGATTCCGCGAAACTATTGCATCAAAAACCTGCCGCACTTATGACCTTTTTCTATAAACACGCTACACACACGTAACGCAAAATATGCATAACCGTGCCACGCGAATATGAGCATTATTAAGACGCTAAACGACTTAGGTACGGCCTTTGACTGCATATCCTTTTTTGTTCAGACATAAGTTAGTCTTTGGATGTGACTTTAATTGGTGATGCAGTGAGACTGGCAGACTAAGGAACTGGACAGGCAGGACTTGGCAGGACTGGAATTATGCAGTCTAAGGCTAAAATCTGAAAGGCAGGAAGTCTGCATATATATGGCGATCACAATGGATCGGAGAAAGTCGAAGTGATACAGGGAATCCAAAGACCTGCCCCAAAAAAGAAGGCTGAAATCTATAGAGCGTACTTTGAATTTGCTGACTTTACTATGACTCGCCGAGTTATGGCTCTGACATAAATCTGTCTCGTTTTAACTCTTAAGGTTAAGCGAAAACGACGACTTTTCACATACTCGTACCTACAATTGAAACAGACGTCTCTTAAAAATATTTATCTATTCCATGGTTATCTATTACTTATTAGGGTCGAAACCTACTTTTTTGGGGATCGAAATAGTCGAGTGTGTATCAATATACCTACCTACATAAGATAGGTATGTATGTATTAATATTGGTTTGATATTAAGAATGATTTTGGATCCGTTAATATCGATTGGTCTTTAGCCAGCCTTTTCAATAATCTCGATCGTTTCAGACCAGTTTTCAGTCTTATGAAAGTTATGAAATATTTGTAGTTCCGAAAATCGGTTCGTACACGCATAGCCTTACAAATACGAACCTTATTAGGCATAACTACCTACATTTTACTGAAATGGAGATTCTATGAAATAGGAACAGAATTTTAGAATATATTTGTCTACTTTAGGCCCATGGCAAATGTGTTCTGGCTATGGTGTGTAGTGAATTGAATCAAGCGACTTTTAAATACTAATTTCACTAAATATTAATATGCTAATACACATTTATAAATCTATTTTTAAGAGTTTGTAATCTCATCATAAGCAAAGCATATTGAAAATTTCGGAAAATAAGCTTTTAAGACTAGATCAAATAAAAATATGCATCAAATTGAGAACCTCCTTTTTCGAAGTCGGTTAAGAACAAGCCATGTTTTAGAGCCTGGATTTTAAACTATTAGCACCTCTAGGATAAAAGTAACCCAAGTACATAAATCGAAGTTATGAATTATTTACTCTTTTTTTGAAAATAACATAATTCAAAATGTATTATATAGTTATATCCTACATAAAAGCCGTTACGATTTTGTTTTGGTAAGCATTTTTTTAGTTAGGACACTTTTACTCTGGAGGTGTTATACAATATAACCATCAAATACACTTAAAATAATAATAACATAAAAAATAACATATAGTTTATATTAGAATTAAAGTTAATAATAAAATAGTAAGCACAAAATAACAACTACTCTTACACTATAATATAATAATTCATATTTTATACAATAATACAAAATTTTAATTCAATGACTTATGGCAGCTAGGGTTGTAACATGTTTTCTAAATTTTACAACAAAATTCAGGATTGTAAAAGTATAATGAAGTACAAAAACTAAACATAGACTACTGTTCTACTAAAAATACCCCCTGCAGTTGGTTTTCTTCATAAATAATTTGTATATTTATGGTATTTACACAGACACATCTACAAAACCATTTTATGAGTGGCCATTATTAGAAATTGTCTGTAAAGAAAAAAAATTGATGGTGCTTAGCTCTACATCCCAGATATACTGCCAGTATTTTGCCCCATCGGACATATTAAAATGTTTGTAGAGTGAGTGTGTCAATTTCTGCTAAATTCAGCTGGCCTAATCGATAAATTCTCCCTGCATATTTTTCTGTTATGCCCACCATATTGGACTCTAACAACATCCACTTTTTCTTTTTTTTTCTCTTTACTATTACAACTTTCTGGTACAAATAAAAAACATCAATGCAAACAGAAACCCCAATACAACTAATTATGTAGTCATATAAAAAATATGTATGTGGTAAAAATTGTCAAATTGTTTTACAATCCTGAAAAATGTCCCATAGCCCTGATTAGTTTGCACCTCTATGTAAGCACTCTTAAATAAATCTTTGGATATAAAATGAAGAATTTATTACAATAGTGAAAATAACGTCAGTCACTTCTTTCCTTTATAAATTAATGAGAATATGAAAAGCTTAGGTGTCAAGGCTCCTTTACATTATAAAAACTTTTAAAAAAATCATTATACAGAGTACAGACATTTACTTTACATTATAAGCACATTCATAAACATATTCATAGGGGGTAAAAAAAATCAGTAAAATATAAACCAAGTGAAAAAAAATTACTAGTGGTAATGTTTGATAGATCCTAGAAAATTCCTGTAAAAGTTTAGTTTAATATTGGCTGAATTTTTGTAATGTAAAGGAACCTACTGGTTTTCGCAAATTTTATTGATTTTATTGCAGTATAAGATATGACACAATTCACATAAAAATAAATTATAATGTCATAAGTTAAAAACAACTTAAATTGTAAATAATAATAATTTTAGTTTTTCAGATGTGTACAAAAATAAAAAATATTACTTACCGAGCCCTTAATGTAAGTTTTCAACAAACAGGATTAGGTTCAACAAATTCTTAATTTTGCATGGACGATGTCATAATTTAACAAGTCCATACAATTATGGAAAAATGTAACTTCAAGTCATGTATGTTGAAAACTTATACTGAGGGAATTGATTGCACAAATTATAAGTTAATATACACTACTTATGTATTGTTATCATGTTATGGTAACAGCTTTGCTTGCTTTAATTTGCTTGTTATTTATAATTTGTTCACATTAGCCTGTGAGTGATTATATTATTTATTAATTAATGTACTCTAATGTTGATTTTATAATACTAATGTGTTAGTTAGTTAAATGAAAATGATTATGAGTATAGTCAATACATTTTACCATCAATATAATTATAGATTAACCCACTTTGTTTATCAACTCATCACAGATCGCTGTGAGCTCCTCATTATCCTTTATTTTCTGTGCCAGCGATTCCTGTAAAGATGAAGCATGTACTTCACTCTTCTTAAGCATTGCATTCAACTTCAATATTTCAGCCTGATGAGATTTTTTCACTGAATCTAGTTCTGCATTAGCTTTGTTCAGTTGCTGCATCGCATGTTGTCTTAACGTCTCATATCGAGCTTCCAATTTTTGAATTGCATCATTATTTTCTTCAACTGTTCGTTTTAACATTTCCTCGTTCCCTTTGTACCCTTGAATGATCACTTTACATCTTTCGTATTTAGTGTGCACATCATTAAATGCATGCTCCATGGAAGCTAAGTGTGCCGCTGCTTCATCACGCTCCCTTAATAATGTTGTGCGCTCTTCTGCCCACCTCTTAGCTTCTGTTTCTCTTTCACCTATTAGAGAGGATATTGTGCGCTCATACTCTTCCATAACAACACTCATTTGCTTGTTATTCCTTACCTTTTCTGCTACACGTTGCGAGAGCACCTTCTCTTTTTCAGCATATTCATCATTCTGTTCAGTTAACTTCTTAATTTTTGTTTCACAGTCTTCTAAGCGCTCACGTAAGTCTCTGTTTAAATCTCTCAAGTTTTGAGCCTCTTCTTCTTGGGCTGTCAGCATTTCTTTGACAGCTCGCAGCTGCTCTAACGTGTGAGGATCCATATCTGAAGACCGCGTTATCACAGGAGGTGGCGGAGGAACGCTAGCCCCAAGGCTTAAAAGCCTATCAATGGTAGCAATTGCGGGTGAAACACAGTTGGCCTTCACAGGTGTGACTTTGTTGGCAACAGGCTGACTCCTGTTGACGGCTGGCGTGACTACTTGTGTGGGTTTCTCCGTATGACCACTGTTGCTTGGTTGTACAGAGAGCTGTTGCATTGAGTTCACTATATTTTGCTCTGTACCTGACATGGTACTTTTCACGATCTCTACGGGCTAATTAACTGTACTGTCTCAAATCTACACTTGGCGAACCTTTTTTGTGGACATCTTCTCCTAAAACCATAAAAGGAATAAGATTTACTTACATTTCCAAGGACAATGACATTAAAGACTACATACAATAAATGGTATCAGTTATCACACATGCTACTTTAATTACCTTGTAATTAATGTAACGCATCACAGTTCGCCTGGTGGCCACAAATGTATTGAAATTACAAAATTGTAAACATCCCACGCATGGAATTACGAACAATATAATTTAGGTCTTGGGAGTCAAAAAAGCACAACAGTTCACACGTATCACAAAATACTTTTATAAAACCAGCAGTAGATTTCAAGTCATAAGCACGCACTATTTCAATACTTTTAATTAGCTTCGGTATTTAGGATTTTCGTTCGCAAAATTCTAATAAATATAATGGGCGACGGATGGATGACATCAGAATTTGTCACAGATCATAGACAAATTGATAGACTATAGAGACAAGTCCAATCATAAGCAATTTAAAGCCAATCCCACACTCCATTCTTTGTCTAGACTCCTCAAGAGTTCATTGGCTAATACTGGCCAACTGAACTTAAACCTGGGCCAACCTTTGGCTAAATCAAAAATGCCGACCGTCGTTGCCGTTGGCCAGCTACGGACTCAACATATAGGTAAGATACCTAAAATGTGCCAATCTACCAAGTACATAGAGATATTAGTATATAAAGATTTAAAACAAAACCCCAGAGCCGTATAACAAGTTAAAAAAAATACTATTATTGTCCTGCTGTGTTGTCCTGTATTATTGTCTGTGTTCTTTGTTGTATGTTGTATTTTGTGATAGTTTCTGGGCTTCTGGTTTCTAATATTTTTACAGATTTTTACGAAAAATTCTAACTGGATATCTATATTCTAAATCAATAAGTAAACTATTTTGAAACCATTCGATATTATTAGTATACATACACTATTTTAACTCTTCGGAAATGCGGATTTTTTTGAAGTACGATAGTGCATTAACCTCCAGCTCCAGGCTCCACTCAATATAAATAACAAATAAACTTTTAAAATGAGGTGCTGCCTGTATTTCTGTAAAAATTCACACGACAATCTTATTTCGACTGCATCCTCAGGACCGCAGAATGTTACTTTTCATCAGTATGTATCGTTTTTAGATAAAAAATCAATAGACACCTCTCATCAATCATCAACTCCCAGACCAAGCTGATTACCGAAACCGCTATAACAAGAGTTTCTTTTCCTTAGTATAAAGCATTTCATTTTAAATCTCGTGATAATCCGAATGAATGGAAAATATTTTACACATGAATTGTTTGATTTTTGTACTAAAGTCCAAGTATTTTTTTAAACTAGACTGAAATAAGGAATGCACTAACTTTTGAAAATCTATAATGAATGCCAGTTTCTTATCAGCATTCCAACAACAGCAGACCAAGCGTCATTTAACATCCTCTGTAATTTTTCCTTCTCTTGTTCTGAGAGCTAAAGATAGGTAAAATTTAAGAATTATTGGAAAAATGTAAAACTAGAATGTTAAACTAGAAAGTAATATAAACAGTGAATTTTCAATAATGTCTCTTCATATTACAGTTTTCCTACATCAGAATATCTAAGGTCTTCCTGGTTGCTAGCTCTTGGTATAGAAGAAAGTCAATTACCAATTGTTCCACTGGTCTGCTCCGAACATTTTCAGAGAGATGATTTTATTGTTAATAAAAATGGGTTTATTCAATTGAGAAGTAATGCTGTTCCTTCTACAGTTCAGGTATTTTTTAGGTTTATATAATTAAGTAATTGGCTGAGCTGAATTTCTTCTACATTATTAATATATGGGAGTCAAATACAGCTATTCAATTTTTTGCTTCATGTCAACAACTTAATTAACTATTTTTTGAAAATTAATTTTTGTTACCTGTGTGTTCATGTAGCATTTAAACTTTGTACAGTTATTGTTGATATTTGCATGAAGGTCTCTGAATGTTTCTGACAACTCAGCTCACATAATTTTAATTTTTTTTAATGTTTTTTTTGCAGGTGTGCAGAATATGCCTGGACACAGCCAGTAAACTCCATCCTTTAGGCAAGTTTAATTTGGAGCAAGCTTATGTTAATGTGACTGGGATCTCGGTAAGTTTCTATGTGTGCACAGATGTATTATATTCATGATTTCATAGTTATTGCCCTGTTACCATGCTCAATCGATATCAATTCCTACCAATTACAATCCGGGTATCTTTAAAACAAGAGTGAATAGGCACCTTCTAGGTAAACGCGTCACATCTTAGACCACATCATCACTTTCCATCAGGTGTGATTGTGGTCAAGCGCTTGCCTATCGTGAATAAAAAAAAAAAAAAAAAAAAAAAAAAAATCATCTCATTTACCAAAAAATTGTCATAGTGCAATTTAAAAAATCCAATCCACTATTTCATACTTAATATTATAAATGTAAAAGCGTTTTTGTCTTCTAGCTTTTTACTGCCCATCCTCTCAACCGATTTTGATGAAAGCTACAGAGATAGCTTGCATCCTGGAAATGGACATAGACTACTTTTTATTCCATAAACAAGTGTAAATTAAAAATTTATAACACCCCCGACAAGTGAAGGTTACAGTAACTAGAAAAGAGCTGATAACTTTTAAACAGCTTCACCAATTTTCCTGGATTATAGCTAAGAACACTCTCGATCAAGCCACCTTTCAAACAAAGAAAACTAAATTAAAATCGGTTCATTAGTTTAGAAGCTACGATGCCACAGACAGATACATACACACGTCAAACTTATAACACCCCTCTTTTTTGGTTGGGGGTTAAAAAGAGCTTCCACAGGATTTTTAAGAAACTAAATTCAAATTAATGAAGTCGCTGGCATCACTTAGTTTTTTAATAGCATTATTAGAACTTTTAACATGTGTGTGTTTGTTACTCCTTCACGCAAAAACTACTGGACGGATTTGGCTGAAATTTGGAATGGAGATAGATAATATCCAGGATTAGCACATAGGCTACTTTTTATCCCGGAAAATCAAAGAGTTCCCACGGGATTTCAAAAAACTTAAATCCACGCGGAGGAAGTCGCGGGCATCATCTAGTTTATTATAAATCATTAAATCATTTTTGAGTTTTTTTTTAAATTATTGGACGACTGTTAGACTGACTGCATAAAATCAGAAAAATTACAACGGGTTCCTGGAATTCCTGACTGCTCATTCATTTCTTACTAGACACTGCAGACTCAGAATTTTGCCAGATTGTGTACGGCCAGCCTTAAACTTGTTTATGTATTTTTTTTAACTAGCTGGTTCCTTAACCGTCTTCATGTGTATTTTGATTTATTTCAGACGTACAATGAGTTGAACTGTGCACTGAAGCTTTGTGCAGAATGTGCCCAAAGATTGCTAAACTGCTATACATTTAAGGAAAAGAGTTTAAGAGCACATACTCTGTTGCTGGAATTAGTTAAACAACATGATTTAGTAAGTTGAATCTATCATATTCTCAAATTTTAATTAATTAACCAGTAGTTTTATTGTTTACTTGGTAATTATTTTGACAACCTTATGTAGTGTGGTTATAAGTGGGAGGTCCCTTGTTTGGTTTCTAGTAGGGGCAAGTTGGGAATTTGCTATGTCTAAATTGTCTCTGGTTTGGTGTGGTAGGAGATGTCAGCCGTGGGTAGCTACAACCATGCCAGCAAAGCTGTGCCACTGAGCGATTTAAACTTACGGTAGGAAGCCACAAAGAAACTGATAAAAGGTATAGGTTTAATAAAACTGCCACACCCTTTTCAAGTTAGCCCTCTTCCATCTTAGACTGCATCATCACTTACCACCAGGTGAGATCTCAGTCAAGGGTTAACTTCAAGTCAAATAAAAAAAGAGTATTAGTTCCATACTCATATTACATAGATATATTGCTCCTGATACATTCATAATATTTTGTATACTTCAGCTTATTAGAAGTAGGAGATTTTTGGATGTAAAGAGCTCATCTAAACATGTATAAAAGTAGAAGGTCACTGACTTACTGACTGACTGATCTCTCAAATTCAAAAATCAAATCTCTGGACGGATCAGGATGAAATTAGGCATGCAGATAGCTATTATAAAGCAGACATCAGCTAAGAAAAGATTTTTAAGAAATTTGTGTAGTCCACTTAGACGTAGTCACTGGCTTAAGCTGGTTCTAAGCAGATATTTGTTACTCATTTCTACAAAGTGGACTATTTCCAAATATTTTCAGCTAACAACACAAAACATAAAGTCGATAAACCGAGAGAGTAATCTATTGACATCAAGTATAGCCAAGAAAGTATTCCAGCCAGATCACTGCGATCTCAACCTGACGGATGACAAAGAAGAAAAATTTTATGATGTATCTGTGGTCAAGGATGAAGAGGTTGGCAGAACTGATCATCACTTTACTTCGAAAACTAGTGATAGTGCCAGTAATAGAGATTTAGGTGGGTACTAATTGTCACTCTTATCATCATTATCCATCCATCATCATCATCTCAATTCTCAACCTATCGCTGGCACACTAATTGAGCACAGCAGGTTGATTTCCGAAGACCTGCATCAATGTTTTTTTTTTACTCTCATTTATTTATTTTTCTCATTTTACCCTATTTTTAAAAAATGATCGCTAAACTAAAATAACAGAAATAACAAAAATAAAATAACAGAAACAACAAACAATAAAATAACAAAATAAACAGAAAAAAATTACAGAAAGAACAAAAAATTAAATAACAGAAACAACAGAAAACTAAAGTAAGGGAAGAAGAAAAAAACAAAATCAATCATTATTACAATCGTAATTGTTGTGATTGGCTGAACTTACGGTATTCTTGTTGCAACAGTGCATTGTAGCCAATAATGAGCGAGCGTTATCCAATCAGAGGTGATTGCGATCGTGACATTGTAGATGTCATTCTACCGCAATAGACCACCATGTCTCCTCTGAGAATGAAAAGGATTTAGACCATAGTCTACCTCGCTGGCCAAGTGCAGATTGGCAAACTACACTCAAGTTTGTGAACATTGTGGAGAACTGTCAGGTAGCTGATGATAATGATATTGATATATCTTCTATACTAATAAATAGAATTGGAGTGTCTGTCTGTAATTTCGAAATAACTACCGCATATTAAGGTCATATGGTTATTTAAACGATACTATAACTGAATCACACGTTTTTAAAATTTTTGTCTGTCTGTCTGTCTGTCTGTTTGAAAAGGCTAATCTTTGGAACAGCTGAACCGATTTTGACGGGATTTTCACAGACAAGTAGAGGATTGACCAGGGAGTAACATAGGCTACATTTTAACCGACTTTCAAAAAGGGAGTTGTGTTTTTCTACCTATGTACACCGAAATCTCCGAGATTTCTGAACCGATTTGCGTCATTTCTTTTTTAATCGATAGAGGAACTTTGCGACATTGTTTCATAAAAAAATTGGATTCCAACTCCTCAATCCTGATGCCCGCAGCTTCGCCCGCGTGGATTGGTCAGATCCCCTGCAGCATCAGGATTGAGGAGTTGGACTCCAAAATTTTTATGAAACAATGTCGCAAAGTTCCTCTATCGATTAAAAAAGAAATGACGCAAATCGGTTCAGAAATCTCGGAGATTTCGGTGTACATAGGTAGAAAAACACAACTCCCTCTTTGAAAGTCGGTTAAAAAAGTAGCCTATGTTACTCCCTGGTCAATTCTCTACTTGTCTGTGAAAATCCCGTCAAAATCGGTTCAGCCGTTCCCAAGATTAGCCTTTTCAAACAGACAGACAGACAGACAAAAATTTTAAAAACGTGTGATTCAGTTATAGTATCGTTCAAATAACCATATGACCTTAATATGCGGTAGTTATTTCGAAATTACAGACAGACACTCCAATTTTATTTATTAGTATAGATATTGCTATATCATATCAGTTATCAAAGGAAAATATAGAACAGATATAAAGTCAATTTATACACTTAAATTTATATACAAAGAATTACACTACATTGCCACATTTTTTGGTCCTTCGAGCCACATAAAAGTAAATATGGACAAACTATACAACCAGTTTGTACCATACCATACCATTTGTACATATTATTCAAGTCAGTTCTGAAACCACTGGCAGAAATTGTAATTTTATTTATTTGTTTAGATGTTTCAGAGCCTAAGGTGGAGACTTTGAATTGCGAAATCAAGAATGATGATGAATCCTCAAACTGCAACGACGTTAAATTCAACAATGACTTTAATTATGTGGGAGTCATAAATAATGACTTTGATGCTGAATTTGATGATGTAGACTATTCTAACAGTGATGTGACCAGCAAACCTGATAGATCGAAGGTTGACGAGAAGGGCTTGAGTAAAAAAAGAATTAAGAAGGGCTCTGTCAAACGGATAAGTAAGAAAAAATCTGTAAAAAGGCTTAAAGGTTTGTTCTATGATTTTTGATACGTTTTAACTCATGTGTCAATCTTTTTTTAACAGAAATTTATATGTGACATACTAGATGATGAGGTTTGTTTGTTAAATCAGCTTTGTTAATTTATGGGATAATCTGATATAAAAATAATATATATAGGTAGCCTGAAAGAAAAATAATGGAAATATATAAAAAAGAAACTACGAAAAATAATTGAAAAAAAAAGAAATGTCCATCCCGGAGTGCAAGTTATCTCTCTATCAAATGTCAAAATCAGTTAAATTGAAGGACTGTGAAAAGCTAATACATTTTTGCATCTGCAATAATATGATAAGAAACATCTTATCATATTAATGACATCACATTAAAAAAGTAATACTTGTATTATATAACAACATTATATTGAAATATCATAACATTTTAAGTATACGCCTTACAGGTTCAATAAAAAGGATAAAAAGTAAGACTAAAGTTAAATCAAGTAAAGAACGTACATCAGCAAAAGTTAAATTAAAAAATGGTATACTCAAACTTAAGAAGGAAAGAAAAAAGTCTGTCAAGACAAAAATCGACACTAAACTGAAACCAGCGACTGACGAAAAAAAGTTATTTAAGAAAACAGTATTAACTTATGAGGAACAATTGGCTGATGTACAGCAAAGGAAGGAAACTGCTAATTATCTGAATGCTCGCTACAAATGTACTAAATGTTATAAAGGATTCTTGGATGTGGATGCCTATAATGGTCATATGGTCAAACATACCAATGTAAGTATTCTTTTCAATACTTTTGCTCCGTAAATTATTTAGAAAAGAATACTGTGAATTTTTTGAGTGCACTCTACAATATGTAAGAAACATAAATAAAATACAATTGCCGCATGTATGAAAGATCATCTTTCTGTCTGACTCTCTGAATTTTTTTATTTTGATGATTCAAAAACAAATTTACTTGAATAAAGATACATTCTATTCTATTCTATTTATTTTTTACTAGCTGATGCCCGGGACTTCGTCTGCGTAGATTTAGGTTTTCACAATCCCGTGGGAATTCTTTGATTTTCCAGGATAGAAAGTAGCCTATGTCACTCTCCAGGTTTTTATTCATATCCATGCAAAAAATCATACCAATCCGGCGGCGTGATTGAAAGACAAAACAAACACACTTTTGCATTTATAATATTAGTATGACAATTAGATTACAAGTTAGCTCTTGACTGCGATCTCACCTAGTGGTAAGTGATGATGCAATCTAAGGTATAGTGGATCTCTGACATTAATACATTAAAATGTGAACGAAAAATAACAATTTTTAAATAATACCTGGTTTAATCTTCTTGAAGATCACCATATTGAATGCGTGTTGCAATGAAATGTTATTTATTTTTGCAGAAATACGGGCCGTTTGAGTGTGATATATGCGGCCTTCACAGCAAAAGTCGTAACAATTTATGTCGACATATAGTTGTAAACCACAGTATTAGATACAGCTGTACACTCTGTCTGTTTGTTACTATGCACGTGTAAGTAAATACTTATTATTTTAGTACATTTTTCCGTTTCGTAGAAAGATAAACATTTCTTGATGAAATGCGTATTATCCGCCCACTATATATGCTACTAGCTGATGCCTGCAACTTTGTTCCCGTGGCTATAGGTTTTTCAAAAATCCTGTGGAAACTCTTTAATTTTCCAGGATAAAAAGTAGCCTATGTGTTAATCCAGGGTATAATCTATCTCTATTCTAAACAGCCAAATCCGTCCAGTAGTTTTTGGGTGAAAGAGTAACAAACATACACACATACGCACATACAAACTTTCCCCTTTAAAATATTAGTGTGATTTAAATATTAGTGTGATACGCAATGAAATCATGATACAAATGAAAAACTTGTACAAACTACGAACTGCAGAAGGTCTAAAGCAACGGGCAAATCGCGTCGCTTACGCGTTTCTTCGAGAACAATTATACATAGCACACTTTGTATCGAATGACATCGACTTTCGTTGGCTCTCGTTTGGTTATGAAACCAATTTTCCGTGCATTTTTAACTTCCATTTTAGTGTTTTCTTGTAGATATTAAATAAATTGTATATAAATAAATTTATTCTTATTCTTATTGTTTTAGAGGGACAGCGAAATCTCACGAACGCTGGCACAACGGTAGCAAGTTCAAATGTCCAGAATGCGATCTAGAATTTGGGTATGTATGAGAGTTGAGGCCGTAAAATAATAATTGCATCACAGTATGTCATAGGGGTTCATCATCATCATCATCATCAAGGTCAAAATATTTATTTGTTGAAAACCTTCAATGGATTAAAGATAAGTCAAATGAGCTTGGTGACTATCATTCAGTGTTAGATACTGAGTTAGCAAATCAGTAGGCTGGAGGCTTTATATTATACTACCTGATGCCTGCGGTTTCGTCCGCGTGGATTTAGGTTTTTCTAAATCCCGTGGGGATTTTTTGATTTTCCGGGATAAAAAGTAGCCTATGTGCTAATGCAGGATATTATATATCTCCATTTCAAATTTCAGCCAAATCCGTTCAGTATTTTTTGCGTGAATTAGTAACAAACACAAAAACACACACACACACACACGCATACATACACACAAACTTTCGTCTTTATAATATTAGTATAAAGTATTATATGCTTACAGTATTCGGTCGTCGTACCTCTCCCACCTGCGCATAAAGCACCCCTCCGACTTCGCGTGTACAGTTTGCGGGTTTTCCTTCATCGGGGAGCGCGGCATCAAACTTCATATGATCAAGAAGCATCGCTTCGACGTAGAGGTGCGTTCGACATGCAGGTTGTTTTTGCCTCCCATAGCCCACTGCATATCCCAGTATCCCAAACTTGAGTACTTTTTAGAGTTCCAAACCTAAAGGGCGCCAACTGCACTCTATTACTAGTCTCCGCTGCCCGTCCGTCTGTCTGTCAGCGGGTTGTACCTCATGAACCACTATAATAACAAATAATAAAAGTTTCAAAACGGCTGCCATGTAAATTTGAAAAAATCAAATTTTAAGAAAAATTGTACGGTGGTACAGAACCCTTCGTATGCGAAACGCTCTTGACCGTTTTTTTTTTTTCAATTTTCGTTGCGTTTTCAATTGAGAATTTCAATTGTTTTGAATTGTAAAGGTGGTTAATACAGCCAACTTTGTAACTACCAAAATAGCCAAATTTTTAGACAGCTGAAGTTCTTGCTGATTCTTTCCGGCAGAAAAAGCGTTTAGTGAGTTTTATCACCAATGGACCTTTGGAGGTATCCAATTTTTTTTAAATTAAAGAGGTTATTCTGTTATATAGAATCCCGAGGGTCCGCTGTGTAAGCCGTGCAACATTCGCTTCGCGTCCGAGACCGCGTATACACAGCACGTGAAGGTGTCGCCCAAACACAACATTGGCGGGTAATCTACCATTTTATATCACTAATATTTGCTCATAAAGCGACTCATATTACACTTCTCATAACTGTAATGCAGTCTTATTATTTAATTAAGGTCTATCAGGTCCGACAGGGTACTATAAAAGATCTCGTATACCGAAATCTTGGCGATACTGGTAATAACATTTTAATGTTTTTAGTTACAAGAAACTTTAAATTTCTATTTAATTGTAGCCACAGCTTATATTTTTAATAGTGGCATTTTCCAGATCTTTACTTATCCCCATGCAAAAAATCACGCCAATCTGTTGCTCTGTTGCGACGTGATTGAAGGATAAACCAACAAACAAACACATTTTTGCATTTATAACACAGAATCAAGTGCTCACAATAGCTGTTCTGTATTAAACTTCATCCAGGGTCCCGGCACAATTTGTAAAAAAACCATATTTAAGAACAAATAAAACATTTAAATCAAATCGCTGTTCTGTGTTGGCAGTAAGCGCGTTCGCAACGACCCGCTAATCAATACGATCTGTTGGCGCAAGCGGCCCTGGAGTGGCAAGTCCAAGAAGGAAGAACCCGACGCCGCGGACGAGCCCGTCGAGTGCGAGCAGGTTTGTTACTTCATAGCCTAGCCCATAAAAACCATGGAAGTGGCATCCATAAGATTTCTTCAGGAAAAATAAAAGGCTTGAGCTTAAAAATGCAAAGCGACTGTGTAAATGACATTCATACTATTTTTTATATTACTGGCTTATACTATTACTGGTTTCTGCACTTAAACGTTTTCGTCTCTTGTGCGTGCATTGCCCCTCCCCGTCGAAGTCTTCACTGTAGGCATCCAAGCGCGCTCCAGAAGCCGAGTAGACCGTCCAGGTTGCTGAGGGCTTCATGGAGTGAGGTTGGGGATCTGAAATAGCGCTCACGTTGTTCTACCTTGCCCGTGCACTTATTTATGTAGAGTCCACATATGTACATAAGTGCATGTGCGTAGCATGGCCCACAATATGGACAAATCCATTTTTCCGTACATTTAATTCAGTAACACGATTTATTTCTTTATTATTTCAGTGTGGCATTCCTCTGAAGGACTATTGGATGTACACTCAGCACTTCAAGAAGGCGCACCCCGACAAAAACCGCACCAAGTACCACCGCCCCAAGCTGCTGTGCGAGCTGTGCGGGAAGGTGTTCAACGTGAGACTATACTTATTACTAGCTGATACCACCGCTAAACAGAACAGCTATTTTGAGGCTGCCATCTTTTGCCGAGGTTTTAAGTACAAAGCAGTTAATACCATAGATTCTTTACTTCAAGTGCTCTATTTTTACTTCCTACATGATAATATTATGATAAAAATCTCTTGCTGAATCATTTTTGAAAAATGGAATCGCGGCTAGTTTAAAACGCGTATACGAACAATTTTTTTTAAGTCCTGTGGGAAATCTTTAATTTTTCGCCGTAAAAAGTATTCTATGTTCATCTCCAGCACGCAAGCTGTCTGTGCGGCCTTTTGAAATGACAGTTGACACAGTGACATAGTTGACATGCTCCATATGTCTGTACCTTTCATCAAGATCAGTTCAGTGATCGAGCAATAATAGGATAACAGACAGACACCCTTTCTGTGGCTGGATACTGAAAAAAATGTAACAATACAGTGTAAGTTAAAACACTCTTTTTCATCAGACAAAAATAAAATGAAGTTCACATCCACAGAACGAGGCGCAACTCCGCTACCACATGCCGGTGCACTCGGAGCACAAACAGTTCAAGTGTGAAGTGTGCAGCAAGAGCTTCGGCTCCATCCTGAACCTCAAGAGCCACGTCACCATCCACAGCGAGACCAGGCCGTCGTACGCCTGCGACTTCTGCGGCAAGACCTTCGCCTACCAGTCCAACAAGTACCGACACATGACGGTAAGTGTGGCTGCTATGCTGCTATAGTTCGCGACAGGTCGACTTGGCCATTGGGGAGGGGACGCCCCGAATTTCCACACAGCCCGGTGCGTAGGTAAATGTTACCTACATTTGAGCTAGGATCTATAAGGATCTAGGACTATTAAGGATCAAATCCGAGAGTTTCTTCACTCTAGTTCACTCTACTATTTTTTTTTTTTTTCATAAAGTGCTGACGGCAGTACTTTACTAAAATTACAATCTAGCCTAAGAGTAGAGCTAATAAGCAATTTTATATTAACCTAAACTTATAAAAGTACTATATCTAAGAATCGGTCCATTAACTTATCTTAGTTTATAGTTAGTTTTCATTGAAAGACACTTAGTTCTTGTGTTCACACTCTTCTATGACTGAATATCAGCAACTGACTGCATATCGATAAGGCACACTCGAAGCATGAACTGTTCAAATCCCAAGTGTGCTGTAAGAACTTTGGCTCCATACTGTTTTGCTTTTCATAACAAAAGTACTTTTTACCTTTAGATTGAGGACTAAAATCGTACTTTTGACATGAACAATTGACATAGAACAAATATATGGCGAGTGCGTTCTCAAAATGTATGCACTATCCAGTCTTTGGAATTAATATAATATTGTTTTTTGTTACACAGATACACAAAGGCATCAAGTTCAGTTGCGAGATATGTGACAAAAGCTTCAACACGGCCCCCGAGAGATCCATCCATGTACAGCACGTGCATATGAAAGTTCCCTGGCCCAAGCGTAACCGTGGCCCAAGGAACAAGACACGTCTTCTGATGCCACAGGAAGATCTCATGTGAGACCAGTTGTGACCTCACAATGTAGGAACAACTATTATAGTCAATTAAATGTGGGCGCGTGTGAACCATCAGAAGAATGCAAAGGAAGGTTTCATGTGGGCCAGATATGACCTCATAAGTCATATCACAGAAACAACTTATGCAGGCGTAAGTGAACTGTAGGAAGAACACAAGTGAACTAAACACAAAGAAAGATCTCATGTGAGCCACATGTGACCGCATATCACAAACAATTCATGTGGGCATAAGTGCAGCAACAAAAGAACACAAGTGAACTGAATGCATAGAAAGAGATCTCATGTCACAGAAGTGCAGCATAGGAGAACACAAGTGAACTAAACACAATAGGTTTTATGTAATTGTAAGCCATATGTGACTGTATATCGTTGACAAATCATGCAGGCGTAAGTGAACCATAGGGAGAACACAAGTGAACTAAACACAATGGAACAGCTCATGTAACTTGTAACCCACATGTGACCTCATATTGGCGTAAGTGAACCATAGGAAGAACACAAGTGAATTAAACACACAAGATTTCAAGATCAGATCTACAAGATCAACTGTGAAGTAAAAGTGGACACAAATGAACCATAGGAAGACCACGAGTGAACTAAACAGGAAAAGCTCATGTAAATATTATTTAAAGAAATAATATGGTGCACATGTGGGTCAAGCTCAATTTAAGTGTCACAAATAAGTAGAGACGAGTGGAATAATAATTGTGAACTAGATTTTGAAGGCAATTGTACGCGAGCTAAGTCGCGAATTAAAGCTAAGATAAATAAATTATGTAGCAAATAAAAACTGCATTTTTATTTTCTATGTATTATTTATAAACTGGATAGCATTGTTTTTTTGTACAATCAAGTGTTGCAAGATATTTAAAATCTTATATTTTGAAAATTAGCTTTCTGTTTGATAACTATTTTGTGTGTTGTTCATCTGATTGAGTTGATATTTTGTGCAGTTGTTTTAGGACTTGCAGGAAGGTGTCAGGCATACTACCATCGTATAAGGGATGATTTATGTTAGAACGAGCCGGGCCCGAACAATGCCACATCTAAGAAACACAGATTAGAAAATGTATGAGGTCTCATCAGACCGTGCCATGTCAGAGTCTTCCGAGCCTCGTCCGTGTTACGTTTCTTCATACAAAATTGCAATCCGTGAATCGGACGTGCCTCGAACGTGGCACGGCTCGGGCCCGGCACGGTCTATCATAAATCATCCCTAAGTAGGCGGCGTGCGAGTTGCATTGCAGGCATTAGGTCACAATGAAAATTACGTTTTCTAAAGGGAGTTATAATTTTTTGTCAAGTTTTCTTTATACTTTTACCTTGCAATATATTCTTTACTTAATTTTTATAGTATTTTTGTATACCTACGTAAGGTGGCGATAGCTTTTGAAAATTGACGATGGGTTAAGTAAATTAACACATTTTTGTACTGTAATTATTTATTTACTAAGCATTAAAATTAAAAATATAATTACACTCCAACTATGTATCTGTCCGTTTTGTACATTTCATAGGCGAAATCTTCGTCATGTGTAGGGTCAAATTCCAAACCTGGAAAAAACAAAAATCTTAAAACACAGACCATGTGTTCTGTGTCTTAAAATCACCAAAAGACTAAAACTTAGATACTACGAAATGAAAGAATATTAGTTCTTGAAATGTATAAGAAAGTCATTAGGTACATCAGGTAGATGTTAATTTATAAAATCAGGGTCATACATTTTTAGGGTTCCTTACCAAAATGTTCATCCTTCCGTCTGTCACAGTCGATTATTTCAGTTACTGTTAAATCTGTCGACATGAAATTTGGAATAGTTGTATTCTTACCTGTGGCCCAACATTATTGGAATAAAAAAAACGAAAATTATTTTAGTTTAGGTAACTCAGAAAATCAGGGTTTGCATTTTCAAAGTAAGATGATTTTGAAAGAAATATTTTTACCAATATACTCTAGTTCTAGATTGAAAACGCCGTTGATCTTATCGCCGCAGGTGATGCCGAAATGCGTGACTCTGTCGAGGCGCATCCTCGTCTGTTTGTCCTGTATTCTACCCTTCGACCCTAAAATAAACTTTGAGAATGGAATCTGCAAATAAAATTTGTTTTTGAATGTGCCCATGGTGAGTCCTGTATTTTTATTTTTTAGAGTTCCGTACCTCAAAAGGAAAACGGAACCCTAAAAAAACAATAATCTGATTGGAACAGTTGTTTTGCGATCACTGCAGGTACCTTTTAAAGTTTTCTTACCTTTGCGATTTGCCAATAAGGTCCTCCTCTAGTATAGAGCACGTAATGGTAAATGTCGTTCCACGTGATATCGTAGTAGCCCTCACAGGATATGTTGAGGAGGTAGGAGCGGCCGTCACCGCGCACTTTCAGCACCAATGTGTTGTATAGGTTCCAGTTATAAGTTGCCTCACGTTTGAAAGCTTTCTGAAAAGGAAATAATTGGTTTTCTTTGTCTTTGTAGTTCCACACTTTATTAATATAACTTGTAGGCGACGCAATTACCTATTCATTGTCATTTTAGGGTTCCGTACCCGTACTTACTAAGGGTTACTAAGACTCCGTCTGTCCGTCTGTCAGCGGACTTATCTCGTGAACCGTAATACCTACTTAGAGTGGAAGCGCCGGCCACACACAGGCCGCGTATGCGTCGCGTAACCGTAGACATAGCGCGTATACCATTGCGTTGTAATGTATGGAACTGTATGAGACATGGCATACCGCTTGCGTCATACGTGCAGTTATGTCTAAGCAAGTGTCACGTGTACCTACGTGCGCGCGTGCTACATATATATAACGACAAACTGAAAATTCCGCAAAAATACGTTTTATAAAAATGTTACCCTTATCCGTTGTGATCTCATAGCGCAATAGCCAGCCCTTTTGATCCGTCCATCCTTCGGCACCCTGGTGTCCAGGTAGCCGTGGAACAGCGCTCTGCCGGCGGGGCTCATGTCCAAGCCGCAGGAACTGTACCCTTCGTTGTGATCACTGTCGCTTGTGGTCACAAACTGCTCCAGGACACTGGGCTCGTTGAAACACCACAATAAGTCTGTCTCACCTGAAATAAACTTTTTAACATAAAAAAAGATTTTTTTAAAGTGGGACCCACATCTTTGGCCGCTGAGTTCGCACGGTGTGCAAAGGTGTATTTTAAAAACTATTTCTTTACTAAGTCAAAAAAGCTATAAAATAAAATATACTTAGGTTCTTAATGACAATGAAACTCTTGATTGAAAAACTGTAAGACTGAAAGGGTTGCGCCACCTATCACAGCTTGCCATATAACAGAGAAAATCCTTTACTAAAGGGCAAAGGCCTGCTCAGACTATAGGACTAATGTCTGTGGAAGACAAAAGTCAGATATCATTTGCAATGGGTTTTCTCTCTACTACTTATACTAGTCTATTGAATGTATACAATACAATTCTTCAGTGATTAATTTTTGTCCTCTGTGGACGAGTCCATCCCTTCGTGGGATATATAGACAGTACAATTAGGTGTATATGTATTGTAACCCTAACTTGTACTGTTATTTTATTAGTTATTATTTTTTAGTTTATAATATTATTTAATAATAAAAAAATATTTTTTGGGATTGTAACACACATGCAAATAAATAATTTCTATTCTATAGAATAAATGAAACAAATGAGAACCTTATTAGAAAATTTATTGTCACAAATGGTTTAATGAAATATCAAACAAATATTAGGTTTAAAATGAACTTAACAAAACGTGAGATTCTTTTCAACACCATGTGTAAGTAGCTACAGCCGCTATAACTCTAATTTATAATTTAAATCCCTAAAATGCTAAATTTTTAGAAATGACAAATCATGGTCATAAAACCAGTCTGAAACACATTCATCATAATTGTAACCAGTAGCAAATTCTGGCTTTTGATTCGCTTTGAAAAAATGTGGAACTAATGCTCTCGATTATGATTAGATGAATGTTTTTTTAACACAATCGGGCAATTGTTTGTAAAATAAAACAGCTGCCACAAATCTTCAGATAAATAACTATAAAAAATCTATTCTAATAATAAAATATTGTAATTTTAACTGAAACAGATCTATAAAATGGCTTTGAAAGTAAAGATTAAAAATAATTCTAATTCTAATAAGATAAATGAAAATAGGGTGTTGAAAGCTTGCATACAAAATAAAATGGTGTAAGAATTATTTAGTGTTTATAAGTTGGTCACAAATTGTAGTCAATTCTTCAATTTCTCTATTCTTCTGGGTCAATGATTCCTGTAGGGAAGATATAGTTATTTCATGTTTTTTAATATTGGCATTTAGTTTTGTTACTTCTATATTGTGTGCTTTATTAACCTGGTCCAAAGTCTCATTGGCCTTATTGAGACTATCTGATGTAATTTTTTTCAGTGTATTGTATAAGTTTTCATACTTCTTCATTCCAGCTTCATTTTCCAATATTTTCTGTTGCATAGCTTTTTGACTGTCTTTGAAATCGTTAATCACGATCTTACACTTTTCGTATTTTGCTAGTAAATCGTTAAAAGAGCTCTCCATGTTGGTGAGATGTTTTAATGCATCCTCTTTTTCAGATGTCACTTTTTCCTGTTCGTTGATCAGCACTGTAATTGTTTTTTCGTATTCCTCCATAACGATTGCCATTTGTTTGTTACTCAAAGCTTTGTCGTTGATCTGTTGCACTAGTTTCTGTTCTCTTTGTACTAAATTTTGCACATCACCTTCAAGCTTCTTTATTTTATTGCCTAGTTCTTCTTTAGTGTTTTGTAATGTGTATTTTAGTTCTTTGTTCTCGTGTCTAAGGTAAGAGAGCTCTTGGTCTTGGTTCTGTAGAATGACTCGTAATGATTGTACGTGGTTGAAGTCTTGAGCAGCATTGTATTTGAAGCGTGGGCTGCGTGGAGCCGCCATGGGCGGTGTACCCCCAGATATGTTTACAAGTCTTTCTGGGCCCACTGGGGTTGGAGTAAGAATGGCCGAAACACTACGTACAAGTGGTGCCACGGACGCTGCGAATGTTGGAATTGCTTTAGGGACTTCTGCGCTCACTACTGGACTAACTATCTGTGTCGGCTTGTCTATCCCACACTTGGAAGTCACTGAAGCTGCAGATGATGTGATGGAATGTGGCACAACATCAGCCAACATGGAATTATTACTTGCAGTTTCATAGCCAATGTCACTCTCTGATAACTCCTCTCGAGAATTCTCTTGGGTACAGTTGGCTAGCGTTGTTTTAGCGTACAAGGGATCAAATTTCACGAATAAGCTGTCCTTCCCCCTGTCTACTAAAGTTTGATTTTTTTTTGATTCAGTGCATTTGACGAGGTAATCCAAGCTATTAGCGTCAATAAAGAGATTATCGTCACGTAATGGCACTTCCCGCATGGTAACATCGCATATGCTGTCGAACTCAGTGTCGGTGAGAAAGTCGCTCTTCGTGTCTAGGTCTACAAGTCCGTTTCTTTTAGGAGATAAGGTCATTAGGTCCTCAGTTGAAGATACAGGTGTTTTGAAACTTTCGTCGGACGCCATGCTAGGTAACTTATTCTTCACAATTTCTTTCACTCAACACAATAGTTTTGCAAACTTGGAAAAATTTGTTGATTACTTATTACACTATTTCCATTTCTTAAGTGAGAAACATCCAATGGCAATACAAAAAACAATCAGCAGCCAGTATCTAAGTTTATAAAAATAAGTATAATCGTCAGGAACAACGAAAACTGAAATTACGAAAATAACGGATGTTTTAGTTTCGAAATTGACAGACACATTTGACAAATGCATAAACGTCAGAAGTTTGACATTGACATTCTATAGCAAAGACAAGAAAAATAAGTTTTTTAAAGTAGTGAAGATGGGTAAGAATGGTATAATTCCAGGGGTTTAGGATGTCATTTATTAAAATTTTGTGGAATCCCCGAAGTTACTCAAAAATTAACATTACAAAAGAAAAGATAAATAGCCATAGATTGTTTTAAATAGGACTTTTGTATTATGATAAAGTACTAGCTTTATACATGGCCCAATTTTTATAGTACTTAATAGGTTCTAGTCTAGACAACGAAAGGTGAGTGATTTGTGATAGTTAATGTTTTTAGAAACCTGAAACCTGCAATACTACGAAAAATGTCACTTGTTGTTTTTGTAATCTCAGCTGGCTTTGATACATTTTGAGAACTCACTCGCCTTATTTGCTCTATGTATCAATCAACTTCTTGTTAGAGACTGTCTGAATGTATTGATCTTAATTTTGAAATTCGAATCAGTAAGATGCAATATGCACTCAGTAATAAGAGATGTCAGCGACTTCATCCTCATGGATTAAGGTTTTTAAGAATCTGTGGATACTCTTTGATTTTCCGAAATAAAAAGTAACCTATGTTAATCTCCAGATCTTTAACTATACGTATGCAAAAAGTAACGTTGATCCCTTGCAATGTGATTGAAGACAAACCAATAAACCAACACACTTACGCATATATAATAAGGGTAGTTATTACTGAAGGCAAGGAAACTGTATTGCTATTTTATTGACATACCTGGTCTAGCTATAAGTAAAGGGTCTGAGGCCAGAAATTCCTTAGCTTCTTCTGCGAGCAACTTGAATTCTGATTTAACTTCTGTTAAACCTTTCCTAATATGTTGGAGGGTTGAAACCTTTTCTTTGGTATCGTAACCACCCTTTCTATCTCGTTCCCAGAATAATAGTCGCTTCGGCACTTCATTGGCTTGAGGATATTTCTTTGACGAACAGGAATCGTATGTTTTACACAAAATACTGTAGCTACGATGACTTCGCAAAGTACAGGTGTTTAAACCTCTATACAGAGCCATTTCGAACCAACTGTTGTTAATTTAATACATATTAATTTACAGTGTAATACTTAGAAGTATTAATTTGAAATATTTTATTTAATAATAGCAAAATAAACAAAATTATAACCTCAATCCTAATTTTGGTAGAACCGTCAAAATCAGCTGTAGAAAATCATAGACAAATGTAAAAATAAGGAAAAATGGAAAAATACAGTATGACCGTTTAAAAAGTAGAAATTAAGATTGGTCTACGACCTTTGCCTAACTAAAAAACTTTTGCCAAGCTTGGCCATCTTTTTCATTTTCAATTGCTCAATAGGTACATAGTACTTTTTTCTATGGTCTGTGCTCTTTGCTCTACGGTAGAGTTGCCTGTCGATAGTGTAAAACAATCGATAGTTTCGATTGTTTTTGGTATAATTACCAGATTCACTAATTTTGATTACTGGTCTGTGATACGCAGGCGTGACACAAGCATAGACATTATGTATAAAACATATATATCATATTTTTGGGATACTTGTACCAAAAAAAAAAAACCAAAATAACCATCGATACGATAGTGTAAACTAGTGTAAAACTTTTGTTGGACTTCGTCTGTGTTGGTTTTAGCTGGCGGGCGTGCTCTGGCTTTTTGGAGTGTTTTTTTTGTTAAAACTGACTGGAAAGCGCTCTAAGGGGGTGCCTTGCGTATGTCGGCGAGTGCCGGCACAGACGGGATCCATACTTGTATAGTTTAACTAACTTGTTACAAATAACTACAAACTTGACATTGGATAATCTTTGTAAAGCCAGACGAGAGAGAGAAAAAAAACTTTTGTTTCTGGTCGGTGGTGTAAAATAGCCTATCGATATTGGACTATCGAGAGCAAGGAACATTATCGAGATTCGAGAGACAACTCTTTAGTCTTTACTCTACTCTATTGTAAAAAGTGTAAAAAAACATAAAAATTAAAAACATCTTGCTTTGGTTTGTGCTTTTTAGAATTTAGATTGTGGATTACTTTATTTATTGAAATAATATAACAATTTGAATTATTTAATTAATTTATCAGTTATGTCTTCATACCAACTATATCGAAACACTACAATCGGTAACACTTTACAGGAAAGCCTCGATGAATTGATAGAAGTAGGTAAATTATTATTAAAACTATTCTAAACATGAAATTTATGGACCTTTAAATACTCATGAAATGAAGAATTTTGATTGTACCCTTGTATTTAATTCAAGATTTATATTTCAGTATGGACAAATAACACCAACTCTAGCAGTAAAAGTGATGCTACAGTTTGATAAATCTATAAATCAAGCCTTATCTAACAGGGTAAAATCTAGGCTAACCTTCAAGGCAGGAAAATTAAATACTTACAGGTAACTGAACAACATCAATTTGTTTTTTTACTTGTTTAAAATTAGGCAGAGTGCACATTGGCTACTATTTTTTGTGTAGTAGCTTATAGCATCTAAAGAAGCTTCTTTAAAGCAGCTATAAAAAATTTAAACAGTGGCATCATAAACGAGCATCTTACAGGAAGTTGTATGAGATGCTCAGCTGCTGAAATATTTGAGAATTAGTAGTTGATGTGTATCCAGCTTTACTTCAAAATCTACCTATAAAATTTAATAATCTGACTGCTCAGATTTAGTGGTAAAATGAGACAGACTCCAAAGCATTTATTGAAATTCGGTACCATGATTGTCCATTGTACGCTTTTTGCTAGTCAATTATTGTGGAATTTGTAAGATAATGATGTAATGGTGAAAATTCACTGTGTAAACTTAAAATTTAAGCTATGAGGGCTCTAAAATAATGTACCCTTGTCTGAGGAGCCACAACAAACTCAGCCAGGTATTATTTTTACTATTACCGTTTCACAATACTTGAACTATGTCTCTCACATCTAATGTCAAAAATTGCCAAGCAGATAATAAAAAGTATGTTGACAGTAAAAATCCTTTTTCCAGATTTTGTGATAATGTATGGACATTCATGTTGAATGATGTTGAATTTAGAGAAGTACAAGAAGTAGCCAAAGTGGATAAAGTGAAAATTGTTGCCTGTGATGGTAAAAGTGAGTACATTCTTAGAATTTTGCAAGCAGTATCTCCCCTAAACCTCAGCTCTCCCAAAGCAGCCTTTTGTGTGGCTGTCCGGGCTGCAAGCAGTTTTCTTCATGCCGCGTCACGAATCGGCTGATGAGTACGAACCCTGGACCAGTGGTGAACTAAGAGTGGGGCAGAGGCAGTAGTCTGCCAGTCATGGTGTCCAAACTAACAAACTGGCCAAGTGCGAGGTAGACATGTTTATTTATTTTTAAGCATAATAGTTTTTGATTTATCGTGCAAAATGTTGGAAAAAATACCTGAGTACGGAACCCTCTGTGCGCGAGTCTGACTTACACTTGACTGATTTTTTAGAATGTGTGATATTATACATATTTTGAGTCAAATGTGGTTCACCAGATGAACATCTGTTGTCAATCAAGAAATAATCATTACTATCATCTCATTAATGGTTATCTTATATTTTCAGATGTTGATGACCGGAGGTAATACCCAATGCAGGATTGTAATGGAGATTTTGTATAAAAGTACCACTTTGCTAAATTATTATTAACTATTGTAATAACATGAAGCATATCTTTGGTTTTGTTTATTTGTGTTAAGAGAAAAATTCAAATTAAACTGATTATTTAAATCTAGTACGACTTTTTATTTCATACATTTAATCCAGTCACAGACAGCTCCAAAATTAATATGAATTGTTGCACAGCTTATTATATTAGAATAGAATAATAACAAGTATTACAAGAATATGTTATTCTTATGCACATGGAGATTATAAAAGGGATAGCAATATATTTGTCATGTCATTTTAGTTTAGCTATTGTAACAGATTCAGCCAAAATCAAAATGTACTTGTATTGTAGACATAATAAATGTGGATCATAGACATGCTTTGCTGTAACTTAACAAAAGATGATTTACGTTTAACTAAGGGCCTGCGCAGATGAAGAACTATTGACAAAAACGGATCATTTGGAACTTCATCGCATAACGTATACGAGCTTAATAGTACAGCGAAAATGCAAAAGCTATTTTTGTTCTACGCGGACAATAGTCCCTCGTCAGCATAGGCACAACCGCAAAATAAAACTCAATATCTTTGGTATTAATTTTTATTATTTACCTATAAAACATTACACCAACTTTACTTTTCCATTTTTTTTAAAAAACAACCTTCACAGATCTTTAGCAAAATTAAATCAACTAAAAACAATAGGTACTAAGTTAGTAAAGAGAACCCAAAACTAATTTATATCTAACAGATAGAATAAGTTGTATACAAATTTTCGCTAATACAAATGCATTAAAAATAATAACTATGTATATGGATTACAATATTTTATCAGTGTAATATATACATCATCTTATACGTACCTACTTATGAATTGGTTATTATTATTTTGAGGTATTTTGTATAACCTAACATCAAGAGCAGTCCTTTTATAGGGTTCCGTACACAAAGGGCGACAACAGGAGCCTATTCACGAAGCCGCTGCTGTCCGTTCGTCCGTTGGCTGTTTCTCATGAACCGTAAATAGATAGCGAGTTGAAATTAGCAGTGTGTATTTATATTGCCACTATAGTAACAAATAACAAAAAACCAAGATGGCGATTTTCAAAATGGCCGCCATGCAAATTATAAAAATTGTGTTGTCTTGTATAGTTACCGGCAGTTAAATAGTCTACGATACGATTGCAAGCTTGCTCAGCTATTTTTCCACGCGCTCGTGTACTGTGTACGGATGTAGCACTCACACTAATGCAGATGGCGAACGCTGACGCCTAAAAATGCTAATGGCGCGTGTTTAGCGCGGACTAAACGATTGTACGGAACCCTTCGCGTGCGAGGCCAACTCATATTTAAACGGTTTTTATTTATATATTATGCTGTTTACGATGTAAATAAATATAATTAATTAGGTAAGTAATTACTTTTAAAACAAATATTTAACAGACACTCTTATATCGCAATATCTAGAGAATAATGATAATAATTTTATGGTTCCTACACTGTCTTTGCAATTTATTAGCAAAGATAATATCATTACTATTTATATTTATTATTTTGCAACATTCCAACAGAATTTACTCAAGCCATCCCAGTTTGTAGTGAAAAGAACAACCTACCACCACATAAGCAAAAAAAAAACGATAATTATTTTAACTTAGAACCGTATAAAAACTAATTCCCTGTATATGCATGGATTCTGTGCCTTTGTAATTAGCACTATGTTGCGCTCGTAAACTTAGGCCGTGGATACACCTTTAAGTTTTACTCACGTAAGTAGGTAGCTTACATGATTAACTTACAAGCTTACTAATGTAAAAACTCTTGTACATTTACGTTAGTAAAGTTGACAATAAACTATGTAAGTTACTTACGTCAGTAGAACTTTCAGCTGGTGTAATCGCGGCCTGACATATTTTGTTGGGCTGATTTCTGACGAAAATTTATAGGATGATAATGATAAATATGTGATGATGACAAAAACACGAAAACAATAAAACGAAATACTTGAGAGTAAGTATATAACCATAGGAAAAACCTCATTAGCTTTGAATACGCTTTACAGTATTCAGGGCTACTGACTAACTCGTAGTCCAAATTAACGGCAAAGGTCAGAATCAATCGATAATTTTATAACTGTCCCGGGCCCCAGGACCTGGGACAGTTATAAAGCCCGGTTAGGCCTGGGTCTAAGGGGCCCTCCAAAACAAACCTTTACAACGAAAAAAGCGCCATAAAATAAACCAGGGGCTTAATTCAATGATGCCGCACCAGGCCTCCGCCGCAAGAGGGCCTTGTTATTAATATAAATACAGTACCATATTGTACCATTACAATCTATATGGAAGCAATATCTCCGTTAATATTGGCTTTTTTACAATTAATAATAATAATTATTCCAGTTTCTCTTCCAATATTTAGGCAAATCTACAAAAAAAGTATGAACTAATAGTAAAGTGTCAGAAGTGGGATTGATATTCCGAATTGTGATGCAATTTTTACTATAATCAGTAATCACAGCCCTTACAATTCAACGGGGTTTTTGCTGGTATTCTTAGACTAATTGTAAAACTTTTGTTTAAGCAAGAGTACCGCAAATTCAGCCAATATTAACGATGTTATGATCACAAGTTTTGTTACACAGCAAATTTTTCTAGAACTAAAATAGTCGAGCAAGTTTCTATCTCACAAATAGGCAATAAAGTCTCCTTCACCATCACAGCTAAAACTTAGATTCAATCAGTGCAAAAGTTTCGCAAAATATACGTATGACTAAAAATGTATCTAACACCTTTATTCAGCTAAAAAGTTATATTTAGGCGCAATAAGACGGCGGTGAAGTCAAATCTGCCAACAAATCTAGTTCTTCTTCAGTAAGTTGTTCCCTATGTTTGGGCCAATCGTCTTGATGAGTCCTCCTGAAATCTGCCAGTGCCGTCCTTATAGTGGCAGGTATTGGATCAGGCGCGCTCGTGTGTCTGGCCAATTCCGCCAACACATCGCCAAGCTTTGGACCAAGGCTGTAGGGCCTTGAGGACAAGTAGCCACATAGACCAAGCACTCCGCAATGTCGTTCGACCAACTCCTTGGACCTACAGCTTCGCGTGAGGGATTTCAAGGTCTTGTCTTCGTCGAATAAAGCCCGACAGTGCATAAGACCTGTGAGCAGTTTTGCAGCAGCTTGTCGGACCTGGAGTTAAGAATACAATAATTATAAATGTAAACTAGCTGATGCCCGCAGCTTCGCCCGCGTGGATTGGTCAGATCCCCTGCAGCATCAGGATTGAGGAGTTGGACTCCAAATTTTTTATGAAACAATGTCGCAAAGATTCTCAATCGATTAAAAAAAAAATTACGCAAATCGGTTCAGAAATCTCGGAGATTTCGGTGTACATAGGTAGAAAAACACAACCCCCTTTTTGGAAGTCGGTTAAAAAAGTAGCCTATGTTACGCCCTGGTCAATCCTCAACTTGTCTGTGAAAATCCCTTCAAAATCGGTTCAGCCGTTCCGGAGATTAGCCTTTTCAAACAGACAGACAGACAGACAAAAATTTTAAAAACGTGTTATTCAGTGTTGGTATCGTTCAAATAACCATATGAGCTTAATATGAGGTAGTTATTTCGAAATTACAGACAGACACTCGAATTTTATTTATTAGTATAGATAGAAGAAAGAAAATACAGATCTATAAAGCACGATATTAGTGGAGTGAGAATGAAATTTTCAATTTAATAATTATAAATAATACGCGCATAGTAAGTAGTGCAAGTTATACACTAATAAAGATTTTACTGTGAACTAGCTGATGCCCGCGACTTCGTTTTAGTCGTCGGGTTTAGTTTTTAAAATTGCGTGGGAATTCTTTGATTTCTGGGAAAAAATAGCCTATGTCACTTTCCAGGTAGTTGTCAACTGACCTCGACTCTGGAGTCCCTCATCAGCTTGAGCGCGAACCGCTCCGCTCGAACTGCCCTGTCGGCCTGGTCGCATAGCATGGGCAGGCCGTAGAACAGCAACGGCTGAGCGAACTCCAAGCAGGCCAGCCGCGCCCACCAAGAACGCCCTTCCGCCAGCGATTCTAGCACTTCTAGAGCTGCAAACACGATTAACGTGGTTGGTTATGTTCATAATACAGTCTATTGTACGATAGTACAATACACTGATACACTACACTGGTGCAGTGTAGTAGTAATAGTACGCGACAGGTTGAAATGGCAAACGGGGAGGGAACGCCCCGCACAACCCTCGCGTTAACCCGATGCGGGCAAGCGCGGGTGTGCGGGGCGTCCCTCCCGCTTCATACCCCGATTGCCATCTCAAAAGAAAAAAGGATTCAGGATCACTTGTCTGTCCGTCTGTCGTGTCTGTCAAGAAAACCTATAGGGTACTTCCCGTTGACCTAGATCATAAAAGGCAGGTAGCAATATCTTATAGTACAAGGGAAAAATCCGAAAACGTGAATTTCTGGTTACATCATGACAAAAATTGAAGTATTTTTTTTGTTCAATCGATTTTTTAAATCATATGGATACTCACAAGATAATTTGGGTAATAAAGTTGATACCTTTGTCAAAGGCCTTGTAGGAGTGGTTAGCAAGGGCCAAGCTCGCTAAGAACCCTCCCGCGGCTCTCGGCAGCTCCTCGTGCGGTTGCGGCGGGCCCCTCGCCGCCAGCGCGCACGCCGTGCTCACTAGTTCGTATTGCGTCTCCGTGTTGCTGCAGACGCCGCGAACTATCACACCCATGCAGCCGCGGAGAACTGTACACAAAAATGTTATGAGTAGGTACAATTCATCATCGTCAGGTCAAGGCAATCGTGGTATAAGGTGAGGGTACACCCCGCACACTCGCACGTCCGTTAGCTGTCCTGCTTCTAAACACTGATAGCTGCTGTAAGAAACTCAGCAGCTGCTTTTTCCAAATCATGAGTGCCGGCCAATGTGTACAAATTACGCCAAGATCCTTAGGCCAAGAGGCCAAGAGCCGCTCCACCAGTTGCTTGTCCACCATTGGAGTCAGAGAGCGAGACTCCTCGCTCTCGGACTCCACTGGATCCGTGGCTCCTTCCGTCTGAAAATGTGAGTGAACAAGGACCAAATTGAAGAGTTTATTACCAGTGGTGAGTAAGTTGACAGCGCGCGCGTGATGCCTTTGCGTTGGCGCCGCGTCGCCGGCCAATCGCAGCGCAGTGTCCAGCCGCTCCACCAGTTGCTTGTCCACTCGGGACTCCTCGCTCTCCGACTCCACTGGATCCGTGGCTCCTTCCGTCTGGCAATGCGGGATTTTTTCCAAATATAAATATCGAAACAAGACGCATCTAAGAAAAATTTAAAAACACGACTGCTTTGCCAAAAAACGAATTAAAAAGTGAACATTTTCACATCTGAAAATGGTGCTAGCCAGCTGCCATATTAATTTTTTTTCTGAAAAATTTAGAGCCAGTGGTAGTTGGTACGTACTAATTCTGATAGCAAATCAATTTTTAAGTATTCACACCTAATGTACTTACTAATGTAATAAGAATTTTTTTTAGCAATATTGAAAAGAAAAGATGCAGGTTTACTATAAATATTCGGCCGAAATTAATAAATAATCAATCCTATCCATAATCTATTGATAAGTCACTTAGCAACGTTATTTGACACAAATTGTGTAGTTGTGAGATTTTTGTCAAATAACAATGCTTGTTGACAGATTTTCGATCTGATTGTTTTCATCAGAATCAGTGCCAATGTTGAAGTAAATTGTGGAGAAAGCAAAAAACCGCAAATCAAACAAAGAAGAAACCTTGAAACACAATACACATATTATATTATTATCAACGAAGATCAATGAAGGTTGTGTTCACCTGATGCGCGTGGCCCGCGTGCGGGGGGTCCGTGGCCAGCGTGGCCAGCTGCGTGTTGGCGGCCAGCACGCTGAGCGGCACGGCCACGGCGGCCACGGGCGGCACGGGCGACACGCACGCCTCCTGCGACGCGCAGTCCCCTATCAAAGACGCGGCCGTCTTTATTACTGCAACAAATTATATTGGTTTGAACCACTTATCCAACTAATTATTTATTGTCTAGGCAGGAAATAAAGTAATTGCCGCCTAACGGGCATGCTTGACACACGCCAAGTGAACTAATTTTAAATTAATTTTCTTTCTTTCTAATTTTGTACTTACCTAAACACATTAAAGTTGTTTTAACTTTTAAACTATTGTGAGTGATTTCCATTATAATTAGTATAGATTGTTACGGCTATACTCACGGATTTAGTCGACATAAAGACATCAAAGTTGCAGTGTTAACCAGTGACCTTATATTTAAGTAACCGAGTAAAACACAGGTGTACACGTCACTAAATGGTCCTTCGAGCCGGATTCAACGGCTTTCATTGGGATTGAATTTGTTATAAAAATTCAAGAAAAAACTTACATTGCAATTGGAACAGTTAGTTCTTTTTTAAACACTCTCATACTAAGCCTCTGTTTCAAGCTTTTAGAGGAAACAATTATTTTATTACTAGCTGACGCCCGCGACTTCGTCCGCGTGGATTTAGGTTTTTCGAAATCCCGTGGGAACTCTTTAGTTTTCCGGGATAAAAAGTAGCCTATGTGCTAATCCAGGATATTAGCTATCTCCATTCCGAATTTCAGCCAAATCCGTCCAGTAGTTTTTGCGTGAAGGAGTATCAAACATACACACACACACACACACACATACAAACTTTCGCCTTTATAATATTAGTGTGAAGTGTGATAATTACCAATGTCTCCATTTTCGTCATATAACGCTGCCAGTCTCGGCTTAATTTCAGCCAAGAAGTCTTGTAAGCGCGGCGCCTTGCCGCTGCTGCCGCCCGGGAACACCAGCTCCGTGTCGAAGATTGTCATGAGGATACTGTGGACAAGTATATTATAAACTGACGGGTGAATACTGAAACCAAAATTTTATTATTTCAGGGGACGCTGTACGCTCGACCGAAATTGCCGGCGCACGTGGATAATCTGTTTGCTACTTCACCTAACATTGTGTGAGAAAGATGCGCCGGCTGGCCCTTCCTTCCACCATACGCGCGGAGTCAAATGTTTTGGGTGAGAGGCACGATGATTTTCACCAAAATTAAGCGCGCGAAAAGGGTTGAACAGTCGTTTGGGAAAAGTATTTTTGAGAAAAAACTACTAAAATCTTGTCAGCAATGTTATTTCATCTAATGAATAAAAAAATTATGTAAAAATGTAAATTGTTTTAGAATTATCATACTCCTAATCTTTTCTATTTATGCACGAAGTGTATGTAAGTTCATAAATTTAATGGTAAAATAGGCTCATAACCTTAAAATCAATATTTTTTATATCAATAAACCTAAATAATGATGAGACAAATCGCTGTAATTATTAGTGTAATATCAAATAACGTAGTGCTCAGCCTCCTACATTTGTATGAAGAAAGCACGGGAATGCGTCACCTTAATAGGAATAGAGTCTAAGTTATAAGTTAAGTTTACCTGCCAACAGTCTCCCTCACGTTCTGGTATGGATGCTGTATGAAGTTGGCCGCGTCCAGTCGCTTCAGCAACTCCGCGGCGAGCGGCGCGGCTCGCCACGTCATAGACCCCAATGCGCCCTGTATAAGATAACAATAATCACATAGTCTGTCTAACGAAAGCCCAGAATGAATTTTTATCGTTTTTAGAGAATGGCAACACTGTGACAAATGTGCTTGTTGTTTTAATAACTTCACATGATTTTTATCATGAATCTATAATACACTGGTTTGCTTAAACGTAATACCAGAAGCAAAACCTACTTATAATAAAGCATCCGTGCGTGCGTACGTGTGCGTGTGTGTGTAGTGCATTAGTACGTTATAGTTATTTGGTTAGCCCTAGGAAATAAGTCAGCTCACCTGTAAAGCATAAAGCCTCGTGCAGACTACAAATGAAGTGTGATGATCAGGATCCGCGTCACCCAAAGCAGGCGGCGGCGCACACAGCTGAAGCAACTCCTTCAACACTTCGCTACCACGGATGGGGTCCAATTTCTCTACTCCTGTGGCCACGCACGTGCCCCAGTCTTCCATCGTCTCTACGGTTACTGATGTCAGCCCTATAACAAATAAAGGGGTTAATAAGCTATATCGACTTGAAATATAAATAAAAAAGTAGCCTATGTGCTAATCCAGGATATTATCTATCTCCATTCCAAATTTCAGCCAAATCCGTCCAGTGGTTTTGCGTGAAGGAGTAACAAACACACACACACACACACACACACACACACACACACACACACACACACACACACACACACACACACACACACACACACACACACACACACACACACACACACACACACACACACTTTCGCCTTTATAATATTAGTAGTGGCAGGGGCAAGCGCAACGCAGTAGTTGTAAGCTCTAAACGATGTGGCTCTTGCGTATCACATCAATCTGCTTGATACACGCTCGCCATTATAACTCACTAGCCGATGCCCGCGACTTCGCCCGCGTGGATTTAGGTTTTTTGAAATCCCGTGGGAACTCTTTGATTTTTCGGGATAAAAAGTAGCCTATGTGCTAATCCAGGATATAATCTATCTCCATTCCAAATTTCAGATATATGACTTATCATCTTCAGAAATCTACGGGTGGATTTAGGAAGAGCTTTCTCGCCTAGTTGGATAAAGAGTCGTACCCGCTCTGATGACTTCCATGGCGATCCTGTACAGAGCAAGCGCGCGTGATCTCGGCCAGTACCGCGGAGCGCGCAACGCAGCGGCGGCGATCTCTGCCGCGAAGCGCTGCGGCGCTTCTTGCGTGTCGCCCGCACAGCGCAGCGCGTGATCCAACAGCCTACTCGATACGCGCTCACCGAATTGCGCGAACGCCATCTGTTTGGTGATCAAATTAATATTATTTAATTGACTTTTGCAAACTATTTAAGTTCGCTTATGCGGAGACAAGTGCATGCCAACAAGCCAAAGAAAGCTCCGCAGCAGGGCAAGGGACGGCTTGCCCAAGAAAGACCACCGGATGGGCGTCTCCTGCCTCGTGAAGAAGGCCACGAGGCGGTCGATGTTTGTTACTGAGGAACTCTAACAAAAATACCATTCCACTCACACAAGTAGTCACATTTGCGTGACAATTCAAAATGACTAAACTAAGGAATGTTACCCGAAACATGGCGAAGCGGATGCCACTGAACTTGTCTTTGCCCTTCTTTTCCTCTACAGTGAAGAAGGCCACGAGGCGGTCGATGTTTACCTCGTCGCTGAAGAACTCAAACAGATAACGTTCACCTTCCTCCATTTCCTCTGGCGGAATATCAAGCGACAACTTCTGTTCGCTAATTGGTGCCGCAATCTGGGAACAAGAAGTACATTTTTGAAAAATACAGTTAGTCATAAATTTTTCATCATATCTATTCGTAAATTGGCATTACAGGACAGCGGGAACAAAATTCTATTTTTCCGCGTTTGTGCTTTAGTATTTGTTTTGTTTTTCTTTTTCTCATAAGTAGTGATGACAAATAGTGTGTCGCGAATGTCTTGCTCAGGATCCAAAATAACGCCCTCGAGGAACAAAATATCACTTTGGCCCCTTGTAACACAAATAACTATAAGATCTTTCCTAAAAAATGTGGAATGGACGAATACATGGAAATGTACCAAATTAATAAATGTATCTTCAAGTCAAGAGTGAATAGGCATCCTCCAGGCAAGCACACTCTACCTAGTTTAGTTGAATCACTTGCCAGCAGGTCTAATTGCAGCCAAGCGCTAGTCTAATTAAAAAAAAAACTGTTACCTTCAGTTTTTTAGGCCACGCAAAAAATCCATAAACGTAGTCGCGCAGCCACGGCCTGTCCCATTCTTCGTCAGTCTTTATTTCCTTGTCTTCAGACCAGATGGCCCATTCCAGATCCTCTCTGTACCCTGAAAAAGTAAATTTTTACAACCCTTGACTAGCTTCAAAAACCCGTCAATCTCCCAATTTCATTCAATTTTTGTTTATTTTTTTACGATTTGGTACGTTTCACAATCTCCAGATAAACTTAACCTAACGTATAAATTTGACGTTACGACAGGTTTTTGTATTGGGAATCTGTAAAAATGTCAAATTTATTTGTTAGATATTTATCTGATGTCCGTGAAACAGGCCTTTAGTCTTGCCAGAGACCTAACAAGAGTGTTCAAAAATCTTACCCGGTATATGTTTTTCAGGTTTGGGCAACCCCGCAATTTGGTAAGGATCGATTTCGATCTTCTTGATTTTGTTCTTCCTCTGTTTCAAGGCATACAACGTGAGTTTCTGCGCGGTCCGTCGTACCGCGATGTCATCGTGCAACAGCGAGCGTACCATGAGGCGTACCGCACTCGGCGGGTACGGCGTTTGGACCAGCGGGCAGTATGTTAGCATCTGCATTGCCAGTTCTAGACGACGCCATTGTCTGTGAAATTACAAATGTAGATTATTTTAACAACACAAAGGAAACAGTATAATTACATGTTCGGGTTTAGGTCTTGTGGGTATGTGTGTCTGTGAAGATGTCTTGTACATAATTTTCGGCGAAATCTAGTGGAGAATGCGGTTTATAGGATAGGTAACACATGTGAGCAACTTTTTAGACATATTTTGCGGTAATGGCATATAGATTTTACTGGTTGATTTTGATCCGAAACTACTGAATCGATTTTAAGGTGGCCTCGGATTTTTTTAGATAATTTACAGACGCGTGTAGCTTGGTTTCAAAATCGCTATGAGTAAATTACACTGGGTAAATATCGCCAACCCATGTCGGTACGGTAACTGACGGATTGTGGGATGGGTGACCAACTTTGAAGTCCGAATTTAGACTTTTTGTTTCATGTATGCGGTCTTTGCCTCGTATTTTTCATTGCTGAGTGCCCGTATCACAGTAAGTATAAGGAGTCATGGTCCGTATCATAGGCGTTGTCCGACGCCTTTAATCTCGTTCCCCCTTACCGAAGACACCAATACCAACCTTACCTACCAATTATATAACATACCATCCTTAGACTGTACCCATACCTTTAAGATTGACATTCACCTGAAGTACGCCGAATCGGGCCGAAACGCGGTTGTATGATAATTCGATTCGGCGCACTGCGGCGCGTTATCGGTGCAGTTCTATAGTAAACATACAAGTAACGAATTTATTGCGATTCGATTCGACTCGACTCGGCGAACCTAGTGGACGCCAGCCTTTATGATAGGGTATTTTCTTGGGATAGCAATGGTTGAAGATTGGGATTGATAAGTTTAGAAGTTACAAGGGGATTAAACTACTCATACTCACACATTCGGCGTCTCAGCAATGTTAACTAATTCTTCGATCAGCTCATTATATACCTTCTCTGTTCTATCAGATGTAGCTAGCTCTTTTTCCACGGCTTTGTCCAACATGGCTTTGAACTCAGGGTTGTACAATTCCGCCTGAGGGAGGAGGTTCTTAGCGGCTTCTATGGCACTGTCTGAGATTGTCAAGCGAGTGTTGACTGCTGGAAATTGGCGGTGGAGGCAGTCGCTGAACGCTTGTTCTAACCTGTTAGCAAAAGAAAAATCATCGCTTAAGGCTAGTTCGGACTACTTTAGTACTTTAGTCGAGTAGTGAGTAATTTAGTAGCTAATACTCGCTACTAGACTTAAATCCTTCGCACTTTGTCCAAAGTGTTCACAAGTGAGTGGTGTTTTGCAACGTCATTTTACGCTTACCCCTTTTTACAAATCCAGTTTTCTGTGAATTATCAAATATATTCATTGTATTTCCTCTCAAATTTCTATAAACATTAAATACAGTAGGTCTATTCCGAAAAGCCTGCATCAATCATTATTACAATAGCAATTATTATGATTGGCTGAATTTATGGTATTTGTGTTGCAACAATCAGCGTACGTCACCAATCAGAGGTGATACCAATGGCAGTACCACATAGTACTGAATGTATCTTGCATACCATCAGATGCTTACCTAAGTATACTAGGTTTCTCGCTCAGCGGCGCTTTCAGGATGGCAGGCCACAGCGTGCGAACGACTTCCCAGTCCTGTTTAGCGATCATGGGCCCCTGTTTAGGGTACAGGATGATGTGCAGGGCGCCCTTGTGGCGCGCGTGCCACTCGTCGCCCTCGCCGCCCTTCGCTAGCAGGGCGACCAACTTTGGAACTAATGCTCGGTACGAGTATGGGAAATGACTGAGCATCCAATACAATCCGATCTGGGCTAGGACACGTACCTGTGGAAATTACAAGAACTGTATTTAAAAGATTTTTTCTCTCGTTTACCTGTCTCGACAATCCTAGCAGAACTCTGCTCAAGTGTCGTAAGGAAATGTTAGGTGAATGCTAAATTAGCGCGGACATAACGAAAGAAGTTCAACTTTTAGCTAAATTTCTATGGCCGCCAAACAGAACAGCTGTTTTGAGGCCGCTATGTTTTATCGAGGTGTTTTAAAGTATCAAGTAGTTAAGTCCATAGATTAAAAGCTGTTTACCGTGCTATAAGTGTTGATCGAGAGCTCGTACAAGGCATCCAGAGCTTGCAGCCCTGACGGCGTCATCCCAGCGTCACACACAAGGTCCAGCCTCGACTCGAACTGCAGCCTCGCGGCATCGGCCACCAACATCCTCAGCCTGGCCGCGCCCGCTTCGTCCCCTCCGTTACCCACCCCCGCTTTGCCGAGGCCCCCTCGACCGTCCAGGGCCCTGTCTAACGCGTTGTATGAACGCAGTTTAGCCTCTAGTCCAGGCCCCGACCGAAGGCCCTTTACGACTATCACGCGTTCCCAAACCTACAATAATAGGAAACTTTGAACTGAGGTTGCAGCACGTTTGCTAGAAGTACCTATTCACTCTTGAATAATACTTTAGACGGATAGAATAAAAAAGACTTTTTAAAATTAAACTAAACTTTTACAAAATCGATCTTCAAGTGAAATTTGCCTCACAAGTATAAAGGGTGAAATAAAAAAAGGGTCAATTTCTAAGCACTTTTTAAGCACTAGCATCATAATTCATAACCTTCCACTTTAATACTTTCGAATTTTTAATTCAAGTATATGTTACAAGCAGTACAGTATCCACTAAGAGTGGAGATGGGCGGAGATGTGTTTAGCGGACCAATCAGATTACTGATAGATGACGTGAAAAAATGACCACGTCATTTAACAATAATCTGATTAGTCTGCTAAGCTGATGAAAATCTGCACCCACCTGAATGAGCATGTCCAATCCCCGTGTATCATCGGTCTTATCGGCCAGCATCCTTGTCTGAACGTCTACCAACAGCCGCGTGAGAGCGACGCGCATGTTCTCGCCGTCGAGCGTCACTTGGTAAGGCACGGCTGTCGCGAGAGGCAAGCACGTGGCCGGTACTTGGGACTCTATCCTATAATCGGGATAGATTATAAGAACAATCGTGTTGAATTCATGCAGATTATAATAATCGCATTATTCGTGTAAATTATTGGAATAATCGTATTAATCGAGTGGATGATTCGAATAACCGTAGCTTTTCGAGAAGAAATCAGCCAAGCCAAATAACAAAAGACAAATAGAAAATCGTACGAATTCTAAAGTATACAAACAAATATTAATTAGATCCTTAAACTTACGCAAGAACATGCAACATTTCTTGAGAGCATTAATCTATTTTGTGAGACGGATACAACACAATCTTATTCTTCAATACATCAATAAATTGTACAAGAAAAAGACTGAATACTATTATTACAGGCAAAGAATTAATATCACTGTCTATGAATAAAAGATTCAACAGTATAATATGAATGATTTGTAATTTACATGTAAATATGAAACTCACATAGCAATATGCTCCTCGTCCGGCGGCGGCAGTAAGTTGCAGGCCACCGTCATCGCACTGAAGATGTAGAAGCTTTTCATCCTGCGTTCGCGGCTCAAGTCTCTCTCCCCGCTCAGCCATTGCCTCAACCGAGTCACCTCGTGTTTCACATACCGGTCTACTAACATCTGAGCGCACTCCGCTTCTTCAGCGTTAGGCACATGCCATACCAAGTTCGCGTCTTTCATCAAACATCCCCTACCCCATTCCCGAATAGGCAACCACGTTTGAGGAGCACTCCCATAATCCTTAGCAGAACTCCTCCATTCTTTTACATCCACGTTGGATAAGGAATGAAATATGTGCGCCAGAGCATCCGCCGCACGAACTAATGCGTACGTTGCGTGCAGTTTCAATATACGATCTAGCACTGGGATTATTTGCGGAATGTATTTGAGCAATGCTGTGCCATCACATTCTATCACCTGTTTGAATAGAACCAGTCTATAACAAAGATCCCGCGGAGGATTCTCCTCTTTCAACGCATCATCGTTTGCTACTAGCTCTGTTAATTCTTCTATAAGTTTTGGCAGAAACGCCGCTAACGTAGATTCGGAATCGATACGGCTAAACACTTTAAGGAGAACTCCAACCATGCTACCGGCAACGTTGGTCTCGAATGTTGTTTCGGTAGCAAATGATTTGAATTTTCTTAACGCTTCTTTGAATATTTTGGGGGAACACTGCATTAAGACAGCGGTCGCTGCAGAGGATATCGCTGTTTCGATAACGGCGTCTGTCTTGCTTTTCACACTTTCATGGTCTTTAGTGTCCAAGCGAGCATGCTCAGTGATACTCGACTCTATAATAATGAAGAGTCTGTCTAAGAAGATTAATACGAAATCCTCAAACTGAGCAGTCGATTCGCAAACTAGCAACTCTTCCTCAGTTAAATCGGGATAGTATTCGTGAGCAGAACTACAGTCTATATAGGGTATCATACCACTGAAAATTAGTATGAAATGTAGAGTGACTAATGTTTTTTTAATGTCATTAGGATCGAGACCGGGTAAGACCGCCATTAGGAAAGGGACTACGTGAGTTGGTCCTTCTGGGTAGTCGGCGTCCGCTCCGCGAATCATTGGTCGCGCTACCGCCGCTACGGCTGACATTGCCGCTGTGACTCTATGAGGTTCTGTTAAAGATGTTAAGGACGTCCTTAACCGCTCAATTAAAGGAGGTATCACAATCGCGGGTCGTAACGTAGCCAAGTTCTGCAATGCAACAGATATGTCAAGGGAACCGCTTCTGCTGTAGACAGCCTGTAAAGTCGGTTCGAGGACAATTTTCACGAACTCTGTTATGTCTTCATCTCGAAGCTTGTAGTGTTCGGGAGTTTTGTTCTCCCAAGTTTCTTGCAATTTCTTCTCGCGTTCTCGACGGACTCTGGAATAATGTTTAGGTTATTCTCTCCACTACTTTAAATTATGACTCTCCTATTTCTAAAATTGATTGTACATCTATCAAAATAAAATAAAATAAAAATGTGCATTTTTATTGCCTCTGCCGACAGTCGTTATGATGTTGAAATCTATACAGCGCATTTACCTTTGCTTAGACTTAAGTTTCAGTTAAAACGAGACAGGTTTATGCCAGCGGTATAATGCTGTCTCGTTTTAACAGTGTCTTAAGTCTGGGCAAAATCAAAGTGCGCTCTAATATACATCTCAGCCTGATTATTATAGCGAAAAAGAAATGTGGCGCATGTTGACAAATTTACAATCATCTGTTAACATGAAAATAAATACCTGATAAGAAATTCTCTAGCCAGTTTCCTCAGAAGATCCCTCAATTTGAAGGACCACCGGCCGGCGTTGGCGCTTTGCAAGTAACTCTCCACTCCCGCGAGGAAGGACCTCAAGTGTTTCAATACGAGGCCGTCCGGGTTTATAGTCCAAACTATCCAGGATGCTACGACCTTCATGTCTAAAAAACAAAATGCAAAATTATCCATACTAATACTATAAAAGCTTGAATGAATTAAACGAAAGTATGCCCGTTTTACCTTTTCTCGGGTCAACCGCTGAATTTTGGCATAGAGAGATAACATGAAGACAGACAGAAAATAAGATACTTTTAATCCCAGGAAATCAAAAAAGAATACACTAGATGACCAATGCTATATGGAGTTTGGGCCCCTCACAATATTATTGTCTGATAGTTCTTTTTACATATGCAAAAAGAATTGGTAATGTTTTCCTCCCGGTTTTTAAGAAAAATGACGTTTAATGTAAGATCCAGAAACCAGTACATATTTTAATACCTATTGCCTTCTTTTATGTTTTGAATCATTTTATTTGTTCTTATAACCTTTTTTTTCTTATAACCTTCGTTATTAGGGAGTGGAGAGCTGACTTCAAAAGACTTACCAAGCGAATGGTTCTTGGTATACTGCATATCTTTGTAGCTGACGGGCAAATTGAGCGCGTGGAGGAATCTCATGAACATTTTGGGCACATGAGGTGTCCAGTCCACCGCGCCCGGGTTCTTCTTCGCCAGGCCCGCGAACAGTATCATTACATCCTTCGAAAATATAACAAGTATCGAATAACTGGTATAAGTTTATCGTAAAGTTTGGTTTATACTGAGGTGAATCTTACGTGGGATTATTGGAACATAATATATGTAATCTCATTACATCAAGAAAAACTTAAGACAAAAATAATGTTCTATTTTTGTAGGATGTTTTTCTGTCATTCGATATTCGAGATTCGATGTTTCGTTCCACATGATTGTCGTAAAAAGTATGTCTTCTTGTAAACATTAAATTATAATTATTAATATAATAAAGATTGAGTTTGTGGGCGGAACAAGATTTTATTATTACCATTTCGAATCTGGGTGAATCGCGAAATAAGTATATATTATGTATGCGACACCCAACAATAGTATGATAAACACGGCAATACAAGTATGCCTACATACATACATGTATGGCCTACATACATACAAGTATATATGTATACAAGTATGTATGTATGTACTTTGATGCAAACGGAACATATCCTGCCATCCACGCAGAATTCCCCTCAATTTGACATTGACTTTAATTTCACCTATATGGTAACTTAAACGTGGAAGTTAGAACATATTTCAAAACAAGCTGTGGCTGCAACTTCGTTCGCGTGGAATAGTGACTTTTCGGGCAGCATATACTCTGTACGTTATAAATGTTTGCCGTGATTCTTTAAATTGACATAATTTTTTTATTTATGAACCGATTGACATGAAATAAACACTAAATGTTAAGTGAAGCTTACTACAATATATTAGTGAAAACTGTATCTTTTTTTTTTTGATATTTCTAGGCTATCTGCAATCAGTCATTTGCCGACTATAATCAGATTATATGAGTGCGTTGTGCGAAAACTGTATCTAAATCGAATAAGCCGTTTCTGATATTAGCGTGCACAAACACAGACTAACAGACAAACAGACAAAAAAAAATTAATTACAATTTCGGGTTCGGCATCGATATAATAACAACCCCTGCTACTTTTTTTTATATATTTCCATTGTACAGACACCACTTTTCTACAATTTTATTATATGTATAGATGGTTTACTGGTTAGAAAATACCAGTAATACCTGAAAAAAATAATTGCTAACCATTTATTTTTCAATCACTATTGTCATTGTAGTCAGAACACTACTGACAGTAAATACTCACGGAAATCCCACACTGGTTGTTATAGCACACGTCCCACAAGTTTATCAGTTGGTCGAACCACAGCAAGTGACCTTGTTCCGCGTACTTTGGATACAGGCCTACGGGCAGGAAGGTGGTGAATGGACCCATCATTTGAGAGTTGGATGACCATGGACAGATTTGTGGGAGCAACTCTTCTAGCATTTCTTTTGTTGCGCCCACTTCGAAGTATCTGAAAAACAAATACAGTTACAATACCAGGCCATAAATATTACATATCGAGCCTTAGAGAGAGATAATCGGCAGCTTCGGCTTTCGTCAGCGTCGTCTCTGCCACTCATATCAAGTTTGACCTTATCAACAGTGATGATGATGACGCGCGCGGCCAAGTTTTTTGAATAAAATTTCAAGCCAGCCAAGTTGCTTTTGCGGATGGGAACTTCGCAAGATCATCCCAAGAAAACCCCTACCATTACTTGGTTTATGGAAGGGGTCAGGAGGAAGTCCTTCAGAGAGAAGTTCTTTTTAGGTGATGTTTATAAGATGTTGACACCAAATACATCAGGAAAAAGATGATTCTGGGCTAAAAGTGCTTATTTCTAAAAGTTTTTTCCTATTCTTTTCTTTAGGTAAGATATGCCCGAAAAAATGATATACACGTAAAACTTTTTATAAATTATGAAATTGATGTTGTACTTACGGCTTTGCACATTTTATCATTGTCATGTATGACGTCTCCAGAGACCTGCAATCAACATTCAAAATACATTCTGTGATTGATATCTTTAGCCAGTCATGCAAACCCTGCCACCGTTTGATTCTTGTTTGATTTATGATGGTGAGGTCGACAACATTTGACTAACGCGTATTTTACGAACCTTAATCCTAATTTTTTTAATCAAATATCTAAAAAAAAAAATTATAAATAGTTTTGCTTAAATGATAAACAAATTGCAAAAAAATTCTCAGAGAATCGCGTAAGCGACGCGATTTGCCCGGTACTTTAGGCCTTCTGGAGTTAGGGTTTTCACTAATGATTTCATTGGCAGTTCGCGGTAACAAGGCAGCGTATAGTGCGCTTATTATGCATTTCATCGAGGAATTATTTGTTTACTTTTTAAGTAAACTAGGGAAAACTAGTAATAGTAACTACAAAAATAGTAAAAAATAGTAATAGTAAAGTAGTAAAAATATAATGTGTTTTCGAAACATAATATTACGAAATCCACAAGGCGACAGTTTTACGCGCGTCAAACGCAACTGAAATAAACGCGACACAGAAGTCGCAACCGCCATACTTTTGCATTTTTTTCACTGATTCAGTGTACGAAGTTTTTGAAACGTTTGCTGCGCCAAATAATGTCATCAAGTGCGGAAGAACAATTGGCGTCAGGACAAAAAATTGCTCCAGATGACATCAGGATGTCTGCGTGTGGATACCTACCTACTTTCTTACTACGCGTTAACCTTAACTGAAGAGAAAATCGCGTGGCTGCAGAAGCGGCCTCGCCATTATGCCTGACTTAGTCAGCAAATAGATCAATAAATCACCCACTGCGCAGGTTCGAGGTCAACTTTTTGTTCTGACGCCAACTGTAACAACTACGTAAAAACTTGAAACGGGGTTTTCGTACTATTTACTTTGCCTTTTACCACAATAATTTCTTACGTGCGTGCTAGAGTGGGTACGACTATAGTCCAACGTGTGACGTTCCTGTGGCCGTTCGTGTTTATGAGCCATAAGTTTAATTCTCATAAAAGACAGCTTTTTAAAATATTTTGATGAGAGATGAGCCAACTGCCACCAAAAAATAAGCATCCCTCCCCCCAAATACTGAAACGCTCCTTAATAATGTCAGGATATTCTTTAAAATACCTTCAGTGTTTAGATCTTCTTAAAAATACCTGTAGTGTATTAATTAAATCATCTAAATATATAACGCACAGCTCAAACTACTGGATGGATTGGGCTGAAAGGCATACAACAGCTATTATGACGTAGACATTCGCTAAGATAGGATTTTTATGTGAAAGCTCAAATATTAAACAGCGTTTCAGTATCCGGCCGCAAATTATTTAAATCTATTTTACGTTAGCAAGTCACTTTCGTCCGGTAACGCGAGTCCAAACAATTCGAGCGCATCGTCTAAGCCGTAGCCCGAGATGAATTTCCGAACCATGTCGAGCATGCTCGGTTTTTCATTGCCACTTTTGCCCCTGAACAAACATATTGGTCCCACTTTTTATTCAGTTTTGTGAGTTTTTAGCATGTAAATGGTGTGCAAAATAATAACGTAACGTAACGTAGTTCAATCTAGACGCAAGGTTTATGACTACGCATTGTATATGTCGCAGGTATATTGTCAAAGCCGTGATATTACAATCTCACTAGTGATATTTATAATTAAACGGTAGATTGATTGACAATCGACTTCATTTCTTACAATTTAACGGTCTTGTTATAGTGTCATTATAATGTCACGGGTGAATATTTGTAAGGCAATGATATTATGACAATTTCACTGGTCGTTAGATTATGAGGCCGCTTTTGATTGGTCCGTTTCTGATGTTGAAAGCGATGGTTGAAAAAGAATTGACCAATCAGAACACTTGACGTCTCCCACTGTCAATTTCACTCATAATATATCTAGATTTTTTATAATGTCACTATGACCCCGTGACATTACAATGTCACTAAGACAAGGCCGTTAAATTGTAAGAAATGAAGTCAATCGACAATCTACCGTTTAATCATAATATCACTAGTGCGATTGTAATATCACGGCTTTGACCTGCGACATGTACATGAAACAGATCTGAGCCGAGCTTGTGTATTTGATCCTTAGTTTATGACACGCGCAAATCACCATATTACAACTTCAGATTAGACTAGTTGTTTTGCGATCATTGTACATTGTTACCTGTGAGGTCATGATCAAGTGTAATGAATGAATCACCTATATGAGTCATTTATAGCTCAGTCTAGCTAACTGCAGCTTCCACGCCCACTCAAAGTAGCTAATATTAGTATGGATGCGACCTTAATTACGTCAGGACCGACCTAAGTCAGTTAATTTTAAAATATATTAAATGGGGATGATGCCTATGTCGAAAATAAAGTATTTCTTAGTAATTATTAAATAGAGGGTCTTCCAAAATTCGTAAAATCCATGTCCGCTGTTAGTTTGCTAACCATTTTAAATTATCGATTTAACTAAAAAAGTACGTCAAATTACGTCTTTCTATGACGTAAGTTGGAACGTATCTGTGTATTTGATACAAGCTTCTTTGCTAAGCGAGCCTTTTGATGTTTGATAAACAGTCGCTGATTTGACTAGTAGTCATCATCCCTATTGCTTACGATTTACTATGGTTTCACTATAATGATTTATTTTATAGCACTGCATGACCGAAACCAGCACTTAAATAACGCTTATCAATGACTTATGTGGCCCATTTTTATATCTTACGGAAATGTATTATTGTACGACTTAAATACAAAAATGACCTACTTAAGTTATAGACAAGCGTTACACAGGTTTAGGTCTTATGAGTTATAAAATATTATATGATACGCGTGACTTAAGTAAGTTTATGGTTGAAACCTATAGAGCGCACTTTGACTTTGCTTAGACTTAAGTTTCAGTTAAAACGAGACAGATTTATGCCAGCGATAGAACGCTGTCTCGTTTTAACAGTATCTTAAGTCTGAGCAAAGTCAAAGTGTGCTCTATTGATCTCAGCCTAAGTCTTATTTAATTTAAAAAAGCAGTTGTCTAATGCATGGCAACACCATGCCTTCTTAAGTCACACATATCGTAATGTTGTAGTTTAATTTTGAATGCAAGCAGCAAAAGCTTTAGGTATATTAATACAGTTCCTTGTATCTCTTCAAAATGACTTATAGCACTTAATTAAGCAGAGTATAGATAGCTGTATTTTCATAAATTTAAATCTGGCTTTACTCTGATTAGCCAATGTCAAGTTTGTGATATTTTCAAGTTGTTCCATATTTAAATTATATACAAAACTAAAATTTGAGAATGTTGCCAGTCTTCAAATTGATGATGATTCTCAATAATTATTTTAAGGCCAGGGAAAGATTTTTTTTTTTTAAAAAGAGGCTCGGAATTTATCTAATGGAATTTCGTCAGTGGGACATCCACGCGCCGAATTTCTTTTTGTTGGTCTTATTGAAATGTTAGAGGAACGTCATATCTGCGGTCGAAGAAGAAAAATTCCGCGGTGTCTTCTGCTTGCGGAATTCCCTTTTGCCCCTAGCCTAATTTAGTCTAGACAGTTTTGTGTATAAATACAAAGTACTTAATTTTGTCTATCTAAAATTTTTACTTACGTGTGATAGTGGTACATTCCTATACTTGTTGAACTCTTTTCAAATATCCTTATCCCAACGTCATAAAGAGGTCTCCATGGCAGCGTTAGCTCTTCAGGAGATATAAGAAATCTTTTCCTAAAATCAGATAAAGTTAGGAAACATTGGATTCTAATATCATATAATATGTTCAAACTAATTTATATACGGACATGTGACTTAGTTGTGACAACACATATCAATTGTTTGTAATTATTAAGAAACGTTGACCCAAGTCGGTTATTGGATGGGTGACAAGTTTTAGTGGTCTGAATTAGCCATTTCTAATACAAACACAAACAACCTAAAGGCTGATTTTGAATAATTTTGAGGGTTTGACAGTTTTTGTTTAGAAAATCTTTTTGGTTGGCACTGGTTAACACATAGAACTAAAATGGCGAGGGAGATCTCAAAATGTATCTATACTAATATTATAAAGAGGAAACCTTTGTATTTTTGTATGTTTGTATTGAATAGGCTCAAAAACTACTGGACCGATTTCAAAATTTCTTTTACCATTACTTAGAGGGATTCTTCCGAATCCGTATAGGCTATATTTTATCCCGGAAAATAGAAAAAATAAATGTCCATTGTCCACCCGTACGAAGCCGGGGCGGGTCGCTAGTGCATTATAAACTTACTTTGTGAGCATAAGGAACAAAGTTGCAAACTTGTGCACTTTGCACGGCTCCAAATCAGGTATAAGGACCAGTTCATAGGCTAGTTTTATTAATGCCAAGTGGTCTTCTTTTCCAAACTTCAAGCCATGAATGCGTATGTACCTATAAAGAAAATGTCAAAGTTTTGCATATCATTTCATTTGGTCATATTATAAATGCAAAAGTGTGTTTGTTGGTTTGTCATTAAATCACGATGCAAAGGAGCAATGGACTGACCTCATTTTTAACCCCCCAACCCAAAAAGAGGGGTGTTATAAGTTTGACGTTTGTATCTGTCTATGGCATCGTAGCTCCTAAACTAATGAACCGATTTTAGTTTAGTTTTTTTTTGTTTGAAAGGTGGCTTGATCGAGAGTGTTCTTAGCTATAATCCATGTAAATCGGTTCAGCCGATTGAAAGTTATCAGCTCTTTTCTAGTTACTAGTTGTCGGGGGTGTTATAAATTTTTAATTTACACTTGTTTACATGGTTATAGTTAAAAACCTGGAAAGTGCCATAGGCTGCTTTTTATTCCCAAAAATCAAAGAGTTCCCATGGGATTTTAAAAATTATGGGTTAAAAAAGTTGTGGGCATCAGCTAGTTTCATTATAAAATCTTCTCTTCAAAATTTATGCATATGTTATTTCTATTTAAACACAATAATTGATAGTATAATCAAAGATATGTAATAGAGCATTCCAATGCCAAGTGTCTGGGTCAGGAAGTTCTGGGTTGTAGCCAGATGTTTAGGAACGGGATAGGCTGCCAAAGGTTAGATAATGTGACGCCAAAATGATAATATTGTATAGGCATAATATTTCCTATTATAATATAATCACATATTTAAGTATATAAGATAGTGATCAAATTAAAAAAAAATTACAAATCGGGAAACACATTTAGCAATACTTAGGTCTTTGCTGTTCATTTGGATATAATTGTCTTTTTTAAAATCCTGTGGGATCTCTTTGATTTTCCAGGATAAAAATTAGCATGTGCTTCAGGATGCTAGCAATCTCTGTACCTGATAACTGTCTATGTGGGTTTAGTTTTCTAAGAATCCTGGGGGAAATCATTGATTTTTCAGGACAAAAAGTAGCCTATGTCCTTCCCTGCCCGGCTAGCATGGGCAGTAGATAAAAATTATATCCCCGATTATATGCTATCCCTGTACCAATCATAAAAACAGTTAAACAGATGGGCCATGTAAAGCTAGCAGACAGACAGGCACATTTTCACATTTATATTATTAGTAAAAGTATGAAAGTATGGATTAAATAAGTTAAGAAAGTCTCCATACTAATATTTTACTTAAATATTAAGATGACATCTGATAACTACAGTGATAGCTTACATAGGCAAATTTTTTGTTCAACTTTATCATGTTTTTACAGGGTATATATTTATTAATTAGCTAAGCTAGTTTTTACAAGTAAATTGTGATCATTCCCTAACTGTTTTAATGTTTAAACTATGGTGAGTGATTTCCATTATAAGTAGGTATAGCTTCTTACGGCTATACTCATGTATTTAGCCGATGTAAGCCCAACTAGTTTCGAACCCATCCAGGGTCCTTTTTCAGAGGGGCATCGACTAAATATATGAGTTTAGTTGTAACAATCTATACTTATAATTCCTTAACTGGCTTCACATAATAGATGGTCTTTAGTAATAAAAATAAAGTAAGGTGCAAGCGAACTTTGGTAAACTTAACTCAGCTTAGAAAAGACCATTGGAGAAACGAATATGATATAAATTAGTATGCCATCACCACATGAATTTTGTATTAAGTACAAAAAAAATTGCAACATACTTCATCAATCTGGACGACCAGACCCCACAGGCTGGTTTCATCTCACGCAACATGACGGATTTAGCCAGGTTCGTCTTGACCTGTTCAAGGAATCTTTGTGATTCGTCATCTAACTTGTCAGCATACGGCAAGAGATGATTCGTGAGCAACTCCTTCTGCGGCTTGAACCCCAGAGCCTTAATCCGCTCTGGAGTTGTAAGAAATGCCTCGTATTCATCGTCTATAAGCATTTTGAACGATTTACAATCTAATAATTCACAAAAACTGTAAACACCACTCGCACATCAAGTTCACGAGCAATTCTAACACATGTTTCAATCCACTTCACTTTTTTTATGATTAGAGCTTTGTTGATTGTCCAGTCACCGACATATGAAAAACAACATTGAATTTAAAGCAAGTCATCAATAAAATTCAGCAAGAAAAGGAATCAGAATAAATTGAAGGCTCATTTATAATTTTTTAACGTTTCATTTTACGATTTTTATACACTTTTACGATTTACGATTTAGATTGACGTACGGCAAGTATGAGAACCAAAGTGCAATGTCATGTCAAGGAATGCTAATTGCTAAGAAGACGGCTGCAGCTATAATCGGTAGAATGACAGGTACAATGTCACGATCGCAATCACCTCTGATTGGTTGACGCTCGCTCACTATTGGCTACAATTCATTGTTGCATTAAGTATAGCATCGATTTAGCCAATAACAACAATTGCGATTATAATAATGATTGATGCAGGTTTTACGGAATCGAGCTAAGTTACTGAATTATTTGGAACGTGCGACTATTTTTACGCTGTATTAAGTACCTACTACTAAAAAAAATATAATTTTCATATAATAAACAAAGGTAATTTAGCAGTTAAAAAAATACAGTTGTTACTTATACATGTTATGGTATACTTTGCTTTAAATTAAAGTCAAACACACCTGGAAGTTCCAGGCAGCACCTTATAGTAGCACAATAGCACTGCCTTCCCTGTCGTTAAGCGCCAAGCGGTTGATTGCACCACTATACATATTCTTAAGGGACCTATAACAATAAGTTCCATTTCGGACCAGCCTCCTTTTTAGCTAATTAACTTAATGTTCATTTTAAATAGATTGATCTACAGTATAACCTCCAGATGTAGAATAATTAAAATATTGAGCACAAGACACAAGTAAATTCCAGAATTTCTTGCCTTTTTCCATGTCAGGCTTAGATAGCAGTTAATTTATTCAATACAGTAAAATTCGCTGGTAGGATAGTATCTTGTAATATAAAATAAGGCTAAGAAATGAATATAAAACATGGTTTTCTTTATTTCTTTAATAATAAACACAAAGACATTATGCAAAATTATTATGTTACGTTACTTAACAATGAACACAAACACATATGCAAAATTATTATGTTACCTTACTATTATCACTCGTTTAAAAAGCTTATAACTTTAAAATATTCTTATCTTACAATACAAAACATAAAATACAGGAATTCAGTTTAAAAACGGTTTTCTTTATTCTTTTAACTTTTTTTTATTATTATTTTATTATGTTATATTATTATGCAAAATTATTGTTTAGTACTTAGGTATATTTCTCCAAATAAATTATGGCCTTCGCCCTTCCAACTTCCAAGTTAGCCTGCTTGTATCAGACTGCATCACCACTTACCGCCAGGTCAGATTACAGGGAAGGGCTAACTTGAAATTTGTTTCTCGAGTGAGTGAGAAATCAATACATTGATGTTTGTAAGTGTACGATAGAGACAAAACATATGCGATATAAATGCTTAAAATACATGCAAAAAATCTGTTTAAAAAATAAATAGTTAAAATAAATCAGTCCCTATTTGCAATAAAACTACAATATTAAATTAATGGATCTAAATATAGTGCTATCCATTTTCGCAGGACTATGAAAGGCAAGGAAGGAACCACAAGCATAGTTCTCTTGTATATCATGGTATAGTCCGCAAAGTAACGTCTGCTTCTATTGATCATTATGAAACGGATAGCAATATATTTAGGCTAGGCTGGTTCACTAACTCAGTGTCTAACACGGATTGATAGCCATCAAACTCATTTGACATTTATTTTTAATCCATTAAAGGTTTTCTTTTAATAAATAATTTTAATATTACTCAATAAGGCAGCAAAGTAGAAATGCACCAATGTCAAATAAGCTCGGTGACTATCATGCAGTGTTAGACACTGGGTTAGTGAATCACCCCACTGTTACTTTATTTTAGAGATTGTATACAACAGAATATGTTACTTTATGTGTACAACAGAATAATTATTATTATTAGTCATATCATTTTCAGCAGTTTTAAAAACTGCCTTTCCACCTTTAAAGCTTCTCTGGATATTATGAAATAACAGTCTCTCGTTGCGTAGTATACAAGCTGGCGGCAAAGACTATGTCCCGTTTGATGGCGGTAGACGCTTCCATCATCTTGGCCTGCAGCTTCGGGTCGCCGATGGCTACTGCCGCGTCTTTCACGTCTACTAGAAGCTGTGGAATTAACAGAAACCGTGAAGTATAGCTGAAGAAGCGAAGCGAATTATACAGGGTGTAACCAGAACTCTAGCAAAAGTTCTCTATATAGTACAAATGAAACATCTGACTGATACTAAACGAACGTTGCGTAATTAGGCCACTGGAAGTCAATGCCGCGTCGTAGGTGGGGTATTGAGTAATGACCCGAGTTTTGCACGCTATACATTGCGGGTTTGAAAAATACTAAACCACTAAAACCACTAACTACAAACTACAACTAAAACTAGCATTGAATCATGTTTAGTTAGTAGGTATAATATCTGATCATATTAGAAAATATCAACCGCCGAGTTTCTAGCTGGTTCTTCTCGGTAGGAACCGCATTCGGAACCAGTGGCAAATTATTTTGACGATTCAAAACCACTTGTCAAAGTTTATTTGAATAATAATAATATATTATTCTATTCTATCTCGCTCACTATGGGTAAATGAGAGAGCAAGAAATTGCAGTTATTGGATATTAGGGTTCCGTACGGGTAGAGTGAAAATCAGAACGTTTGAGTAGCGTCTTGCACATAAGAGTTTGCCTGTATTTCGAGTTCTTAGTTCTTACCTCATGTAGCTGTTGAATGCACCTCACAATGATGCCCTCTTGCACGTCAGTCAAGTCGACTATCTCAGCGAAGGGCTTCTCCAGAGCCCACTCGTATACCACCCTCACTAGACCGAAGTTCAACCTCTCTGGCTGACCCTCGAACTGACCCACCTGAATAAAAAACAATAAATAAACTTTAATTTTTAACCACTAAGGTGGGATGGGGTAGATACAAAAGGGCTTAATATACCAATGTCCATACATACGCATTGGATGTATTAATATGCGTGAGAAAATCATAGAGTAGCCGAAGGTACTTTAAATGGCTTGTAATATGGGTGAATTGCTTATTCCTTTATCCTGCGTCAGTGTTTTATACTATACTAGAGGATACTCGCAGCTTCGCCCGCGTGGATTTTGGTTTTTTACAATCCCGTAGGAACTCTTTGATTTTCCGGGGTAAAAAGTAGCCTATGTTTTTCCCCGGGATGTGTGCAAGTTTGTACCTTTCATTAAAATCGGTTCAGCAGTTAGGCCGTGAACTTAGCAGACAGACAGACAGACAGAAAGAGACAGACACACTTTCGAATTTATAATCTTAGTATCTATAGTATGGATTTTGTCACCTCTAACCCGTATGAACTCACCAAATATTTAGCTTCGATGGCCGCCAGTTCCTCATCGATGTGCTCAATAGCCTTCACTCCTTCCGCCAACTTATCTGTCAACACTTGTTCCGACCTAGTCTTCGCTTGGAACACAAAACAGCTCAACAAAGCGGCAATTTCCGCCGGACTCTTATCCGTAAACACATTCCGAAACACCAGCTCTGATATTATCAGCTCATTAGTTCCCATACAGCACGCGACTCGGCCTTTCAAAATAACGCTGTCGTGTTCATCTATGTAGTTAAGCTCTCGTAAAACTAGTAATCTCCTTTGGTAATCGGGGTACAAAGCGAGGTTTTCGAATGAAAGTAAGCGTTTGTACTTATCGCGTTTTCTCTCAGCTTGTTTTCGCTCGTAAACGATCGCGAATTCGCTTTTGAAGTTTGCGATGTCGGTGGCTTTCTTTTGGGCGTCTAGTTCGTTCTGAAAAACGTTTTGAAATTATAATTTTTTTTTAGTTTGAAAATCTTAACACGTTACGCTAACTCTACAGTTGCGTGCGAATCGTAGCGCGAAAGTCCATGAATATGAACAATCATTCACGCTGCTGTTTCGCGCCATACACGGGGTTTCGCACTGCGATTCGCACGCAACTGAAGAGCGGATCTTAAACAAGAAATTTCAAAATTCTTCTTCGTCACTTGATATTTTGACAAAAAATAGAACATCAGTCAATATCAACCTTAACTATGTAGTACAATTAATATTTTCGTGACTCTCAAATAATATTAATGCATGTAAATTTTGTAAGTGCAATATTAAAACTCGTCATTTAAAATCAAAGACGCTATAAAATTTGTAATTTACAGTTCATTTGGCGGAATACATTTACTTACCTTCAACTTGTTCATTTTATCGAGCGAGTGTAAAATCTCCCCGGTAGATATAGCGAGGGACTGTGTAAGGCTGACCCGGTCGAGGGTGGTCGCACCAGTTCTGACCGCGTGAGAAATTCGCGACAACTCCTGAACTGCGCTTGCGCAAGTTGACCCCACCGGAGCATCTTTGAACCTGGATCAATAGATTTCACTAGCTTTTAACCGCGACTTCATGCGTGTCGATCAAAGTTTAAAAAGTATAGAAGACTTCTTCGTTTTGATTCAATTGCCTTATTTTGAAACTGGATTCGTTTTAATTGGCTAAGTTTATTGTACACAATTTCTGAACTTAAATGAAAGGTCTAAATGTGTTGCTATTTCTTTCATATTGCTCGTGCGGAAAAAGATAGCACTAGATTTAGACCTGTCAATTTAGTTTAGTTCAGAGGTTGCGTCAAACGGAATTAGGCAGTGTAATATGCCTTCTAAGATGAAATAGAAAATAAATAAAAATTGTACTACAGAATCAAAGCATATTTCCAGGTTAGAATCTAACCTGGAAATATGCTTGTACATCTTGTGTATTATTGTGACATCTAACCGTTATAATATGACGGAAAGTCATTTCTATTCTTAGTTTTAACGCATTGTGCGTCATATCGAGCGAATAATGTAAGTTTAGATGCACCAAAGAACCCAAGAAACGGAGCGTACCTACGCTATTTTTACGTAACGTATATGGATTCCGTTGATGCGTAACATCAAGGATACCTATAGGATATTCCTTACTTTAAGGATATAGCACATTTAATAAATATTGCTATAGGAAGTCCCGTTTTCTGTATCTGTATTACCTTGGCATTTGTCTCTTCTCCCAGTCTTGTATGATGATGCTGTGGTCTATCTTAAGATTCATTTTAGTTAGCGCCACCACGTTCTTCGGTGCGATGCACAAGATCGTGTGATCCATTGTACTTTCCTCGGTACCTAGAAGTTAATATAGTATAGCACACTCTCCGTCACGTAATCCCATACAAATGACAGAACCAAAAATCTCAGTGGGCGTTAACCAATTTGAGTCACCAACCAATCACAAACATGTTTTCAAAAACATTCAAAATTCGATTCGAAATTATTTTCAAAAAACATTCGCGCAAACATAGTTTCGTTTGTGATTGGTTGTTGACTCAAACTGGTTAACGCCCACTGCGATTTATGGCTCTGTCATTCTGTCTGTGTCAATAGTCTGTGGCTATTCTAACTTCTTTCCATGGATTGAGTAGGTGCAGTAAAGGCAACAAGGTAAGTAAATCTTTTAAAATGGGCCAATTTATTTTGAAAATTTTCTGTTCATTATACTTATTGTGAAACATAATTTGTTTTGGCTTTGAAAGATGCATATCTATAGCGTTCTACCTATATTGTCGTAAGTCGCCGAGAAGCTCAGCATTCTGTACCAGTTGTCGTCTACATCGAAGTTGTATCGTGCCGTGTCTTTTTCCGCCGTGTTCAGTACTAAGACTTTGTATGGCGTCAGACGGGGACCTACGATTATTAAGACATTTATAACATACAAATACAAATCAAGCACCTGTTTTAAAATTTAAATTATATAGACATTAAAAAAATTACCGTTTCCACTTAAGTAAACACCCAATTGATTGATATAAGGACCCGCAGACAGTATAAGAACCTTTCCTGGCACAAACTCCTTCACAACCTTGGGCTGGTTTAATAGAATCGGCATTATTTCATTCAAAACTTCGATATAAGCCACCGCAGTATCGTAGAATGTGGCTAGGGGTGTCAAATGTGACGATAAAGGCGTACTACATTTTTCGGAATACTCTTTTTCGGCAATTTCTAACTGTTTTCGGTAGTTGTCTGCTTGGCATACTTGGTGAAACTCTCGGAACGAACGCTGCATCATTCCTTCTACTGATACTGTGGCAACCCTGAAAACAACCTATAGTTTGTTATCGTTTTATAGACTAACGCCAGTTTGGCATCCCAAGTAGTATAAAACACGATAATGGTACACAATTTGTGATCGCAGTCTTATAGATATAAAAGATAAATGTATTTTTGGCTACGGACAAATGAATCTTTTGCACTGACAAATAACGTTTAAATTTTATTGCAGTAAAATGAAAAGAGTTTAAGTTCAAATAAGACATTGCAAGATAATTATATGATTCCATAAATTGCCCATGAAAATTTAATTTAATACAAAAATAGAGTGCTTTTTTGTTGAATTATCATTGCAATTCAAAATTAAAAAAATTCTAAATATTTTTATTCAATTAAACTTTTACAATTGCTTTTGAATCGTCAAAATAATCTACCACTGGTTCGGTACCAATACTGTCGTTAGAGGCAATCCACTGGAGGAAAATGTCTTCGTCATACAGCTTCATCATTCAAATCTGCTCTTTTTGAAATCAAAACTTCATAGTTTAATGAATTAATAAAGGTCTTACCGTAACAAGCTCAGTATCATAGCGTATGTAAGCCTGAACTGCGAGGACAATTTGTGCGGAGTACCCAACATCATGCCCTTTAGCGTCATTTGGTCAGGCACTCCCTCCTTGCATAGGATAATGACTGTGCCCGTGTCATCAAGACCTAAGGATATAACAGGCTGGATGATAACAAAGCTGTTAATTTGTGTTCGAATGAAAAAATGGAACCCTTATTATAAGATCACTTGTGTGTTTGTCTGTTGTCACAGCCAATTTGCTCCGAAAGGATTAAGTTGAAATTTGGTACACATATGAATTTCTGTGATTGGACACGGACGTAAAACGTAAATAAATGAATTTTGAATGTGGGAGTCATCAATTAGTTACACGGATGGGCCTTTAAAAATCCCGTGGGAACTCTTTGATTTTCCGGTATAAAAAGGCGCCTATATCCGTTCCCGGAATATAAGCTAACTCTGTACTGATTTTCGTCAGAATCGGTTGAACTGTTGGGCCGTGAGTAGCTAGCAGACGGACAGATACACTTTCGTATTCATAATATTAGGATGGGCAGATGTAAATTGACTATACCTCGCCTGCCAGCGCGGCCCGCCATCTGTATGTACTCAGCCGGCGCCAAGCTGCGGGACTGTACGCCGTCGAATTTTGTTATATCATCGAATACCACGGTACGGGCCGGCATGTTTACGCCCATTGCGAAAGTTTCCGTCGCGAATAGAAGTTTTACCTGTTCACAATGTTAGCTATGATCAAAGTAGCTGAATCTAACTTTGAAGAAGAAATACATGGTCTGTCTGTAAACCCGGGTCTTGGCAAGAAAACTTTAGATCTAGAAAACTAAACCACGCAGTTATGTTTCACACTAAAAATACCTGAGTTTAACCGCCTAGTATGCAACTGGACTTACGTTACGATTATCGCTAAACTTTGACTATCAATAAATAAATAGTTTATCCGAGTTTGTTAACTTTAGACCTTTTTACCTTTAACCTTAATCATAAAGATGAATAAGGTTAAAGGTAGAGATATGAATAAAGACTTGTGAATGATTCTTATTGGTGGGGAAAGTTTTACGGTAACCGGAATGTAACCTTAACTGCTTGTTATTCAAGAGGGAAAGAGACCAGTTTATGTAGAATTGTAAATCTGTCTCGTTTTAACTCTATCTTAAGTCTAATCAAAGATCAAAAGCGCTCTATAATTTCAGCTTAAAGCAAAAAGAAGGAAAAATGAGTTGTTTTTTTTTTTAGAATTTTCTTTATTCTGGATTAAATTTTAATGTAAACTTACATGACCAGTTTGGAACAACATTTCGACGATTTCTTTAAGCAGAGGCAAAATACCGCTGTGGTGAACGCCGATGCCATTCTCCAATACACGTTGCAGTCGAATTACCTGCCAAAGTTATTTCAAATATTGTATAGAAGCAGGTCTTACTTTGCGGAACTCCATGATATACAAGGAACCAAAAGCTTAATTTACTTGTATACAATTATTTAAATTTTTTTACCAACCTTTAATTTGTGGTTACACACAGAAACATCAAAAAGTATAATTTCTGATACGATAGAACGGAACCCGTGAGCGAGTCCAACTCACACTGACTTTTTTTAGGGTTTTAGGTAGGTACCGTACCTACCTAAAACCCTAAGAAAAAACGGAACCCTTATAGGATCACTTTGTTGTCTGTGTGTCTGTCTGTCCATCGTGTCTGTCAAGAAACCTATAGGGTACTTCCCGTTGTCCTAGAATCATGAAATTTGTCAAGTAGGTAGGACTTATAGCAAAAATACAGGAATAAATCTGAAAACCACGAATTTGTAGTTACATCATTAAAAAAAAATGTGTTTCAATTTTCAAAGTAAGATAACTATACCAAGTGGGGTATCATATGAAAGGGCTTTACCTGTACATTCTAAAATAGATTTTTATTTATTTTAATGCATAATAGTTCTTGATTTATCGTACAAAATGTTGGAAAAAATACCCGAATACGGAACCCTCAGTGTGCGAGTCTGACTAGCACTTGGCCGGTTTTTTGAGTTGACTGGCAGTCAAGGACAGGAAATACACTTACTTGAGGCAACCGTCTATCCGGTTCTTTTAAACGCTGTAGACATTTGGAGAAGAAGTTTCGTATGTGACTCTTCTCTTTTGCCGTCGTCAAGTCTACCGACAGCAAGCTCTCGGCGTTTTGGTCACATCTTTGAAACGAAACACAACATTAGTAATATAATATATTAACAACATAATAATACACAGGTTGCAATAGTTTGGTTTAGCAACAATCACATTACGCTCACTTGTTTTAAGAGGGCTCTCTCCGTCACTCGTTTCATACAATCGTAGTTCCAATTTCATTTGAATATTAAGCAACCAAAGTCCATGAAATTTTGCAGACATATTCTAGAAACTAATATCTATGTCTGTGGTTTTCCAGATTTCTGTTAAAATATTCGGTTTCAAAGTTACGCGGTCTTAAAAATTTTCATACAAATCTTTGAGCCCCTGTAATTTTAAAACTACATATTTTTAGAAAAATCTAAAACACCACAGACACAGATATTAGTTTCTAGAATATGTCTGCAAAATTTCATGGACTTTAGTTGCTTAATATTCAAATGAAATTGGAACTACGATTGTATGAAACGAGTGACGGAGAGAGCCCTGTTAAAGCTTCCGTATCTTGAGAGTAAAAAGAAACCCCTAAGATCACTTCGTTGTCTCTCTGTCAAGACCCATCAAGGAAATCAAAACCTATAAGGTTATTAGGGGTAAGGGGTTTTCCAAAGTTGCGCTTCCCGGTGCGAGGTCGCCATTCTAGCACCTTCTTCGCTAGCATCTTGGGATCTCAACATCTATGGTTTTTCGAATTATGTGCCCTGTCCATTGCCAACGAATCGAATTGCTGTCGTAATCGAATAACAAAGAGCAGATCCAGTGCTGAAGTTTTAGAACGAAGTTTTAAAATACATAAGTGAGAATTAGAGAACACATAATAGGGTAGCGAGCGCGAGATTTTTAGTTATTTTGGTCTATAGGCCTTGAAAAATGGAATGGGATCCTAAAACAGGCGTATCCTTAGGCTGACACGCGCAGTTACCCTTACTAAAGCAAGAAACCCTTACTTGCGCTGGTTATACTATGTGTATGTGTGAGTATTTGTGTGTGGGTGTGTATGTGTGTAATTGTGTGGTGCGTGTGTTTCTTAGCTGCGCTATTTAAAAATAAAATGAAACTCACCTATTACGAGACAAAGTAAAGGCTACCACAGGCAACTTGTCACTAGACCTAAGGTGGTCAATAAAGGCAACCCACATAGTTTGCTCCGCCTTCGGGTTCCCGAACTGTTTGCCACCTGTACAACAATCAAGAAACTCATGTTACACAGATGAACAAAATCACCTGTTATTTAAGGAGTTCCGTTTTCCCTGCTAGCTATAATATTGAAACCTTCAACAGAAAAATGAGTAGGCATCTTCAAGGCAGGCGCGCTCTACCTTAGGCTGTATCATCATTTGGCGTGATTGCAATCAAGCGCAATTCTACATAGTTAAAAAAATCTCTATTTCCAAAGATCTAATGTACCTCAAATCTGCAAGGAATGGGACCAATTTTTTTAGAAAGTATGAAGTAATAGTCGGCCGCACTTAGTCACATAACCTGTGCGGCGGCGCGAGTCGCCGGCGGCTCACGATCCACTTCGATATCTTAAGAGACAGAGAGAGATATACGAGATAGAAAGAGAAACGTTTGTAAAACTTATGTTGCAGTGTTGTGCGAGCTGAATTGCACTTTATTGCGTCGTAACAAGAGTCGCTATTTATGTTAACGTCTTTGCGGTGTGAGATTTCACTAATGCAAGTTACTACCAAGTATTCTGTGGTAATACCTCGTAATAAAATACACGTCTAATTAAGGAAATGAATTCAAACTGTGTAGAATTTAAATCAAATCAATAGTACCTTTAGGTCCAAAACTCTTCTTGTACTCATTCTCTCTGGCTTTCTTAGCGGCCACTGCTTCATTGTATCCGCGCAATTGGAAGTTACCTTCTTGGTCGACTACTAGGAATCTTTCGTGCTTAGACTTGCCACCGGAACCTAAAAATATTACATGGATGATGACTACAAGTCAAATCAGTGACTTCTTATCAAACGCTCGCTTAGTATGGGAGCTTGTATGAAATTCAGATGTGACGTCATATACTACAACGTGTTATTTCTCAAATATAAAGTTCATGCAATAACCGTTGTAGTCGCAAACAGGCGATTTGACATAGTTTAAGCTAAGTACTTTTTTAGTTAAATCGATAATTTAAACTGGTCAACAAACTTAAAACTAAAGCGGACGTGGATTTTACGAATTTTGGAATACTATTTAATAATTCCTAAGGAAAATGGCTGAATGAGAAAAATGGAGACGGCTGTAGATCATCTCAGAAAATAAAATCCTCGTGTGTGGAAAAAGTGTGTAGATTAATGGTTTGTCCTTCAATCACGCCGCAATATCTTAAATCGACTCTAAAAATTCCTGACATACCTGTGTATAGATAGTGGCAAAGCGGCACAGGTCGTTTAGGTGTAGACACCACGTACACTTTTCGTTTCTTGGTACGGCCCACCCAGTCTGCAAACTGTAGCGTGTTGGGTACGGTTGCACTTAACATCACTATGCTGACGTGAGCTGGCAGCAAGATTAATACTTCCTCCCATACGTAACCACGCTAAAATAGTATAAAGAAAAGTAAAATACTTATTTACCAATGTCCAACAAATAATTTGTTGTCCGTTTTTTCTCAAACTAGGGCGCGCTTGGAATCGTCGTAGCTTTAGTTTTAAGTTAGCATACAGGATGGTTAATTATGCTGAAACAGGAGGCTAGCTGGAAAAAAGCTTGTAAGCGAAGTCAAATACTTTGAATTAAAATTCTACTTGTTGTATGGAGTTAGTAAAATGACTTGCATTGGGAATTTTCTGTCAGATTTTTCAATCTTTAGATATCCTGAGGGATAACTTTGGCAGAATGCTTATAATAAAACTGACCAAACGTCTAAATTCTCCAGTTAAAGATTTTGTCAATTGAAAAAAAAATTAAGGTTCCCTTACCTCAGCATTATTAATATAATGGACCTCATCGAAGATAACAAATTCTAGATCCCTGGTTACGTCAGAGCCACAATACAACATAGAGCGTAGGATCTCCGTTGTCATGACAAGGCAAGAGGCAGTGGCGTTTATTTGAAGATCGCCAGTCAGTAGGCCAACCTCGCCAAAAGTTTTGTTGAAATCATTGTACTTCTGATTTGACAGAGCCTTTATTGGTGATGTGTAGATTGCCCTTAAATGTACAAATTTTAGTCTCAGCAAATTAAAAACATCACTCTAGTATTATAAAGGCGAATGTGTGTGTGTATGTATGTTTGTTACTCTTTCACGCAAAAACTAGTGGACGAATTTGACCGAAATTTGGAATGGAGATAGATTGTACCCTGGATTAACACACAGGCTACTTTCTTCCCGGAAAATCCCAAGAGTTCTCATGGGATTTTCAAAAAGCTTAATCCACGCAGATGATCATCGGCTGACGACGGGCATCAGCTATTTCAACAAAGATATAATATTTAGCTTTAGTTTTAAGTAACGTAATTAATTATCACCACTTTATCGTACAAGTTTAACACTGTCGACCCTCAAAAGGAGTACAATTGTACCTACTTTGAATAAATGATTTTGACTTTGACTTTATTCGATATTTAAAATTAGACACAATATATTTACAAATATTCTTTCTGAAATTTACTTGTCTCTACCTAATACGATTATATATTATTATAGGTACAGCCCGCTGACAGACAGGTAGAGAAACAAACGGACGGACAGAGGAGATTTAGTAATTAGGGTCCCGCAGGCACCCTCCGGCTACGGAACCCCAACAACGATAACCTCATGGTTAGTGTGCTTATACCTGGTGCAATTTCTTCTTGACATTCCAATAGCATATTCAGCCACCACAGTCTTGCCCGCCGATGTGTGCGCCGCGACAAAAACGTGATGGCCTTCCTCTAACTTCAATATAGCCTGTGAAAGTAATTAATTCATCACACTAATATTATAAAGGCGAAAATTTGTGTGTATGTATGTGTGTATGTTTGTTACACTTTCACGCAAAAACGACTGGACGGATTTGGCTGAAATTTAGAACGGAGATTCCCTGGATTAACACATAAACTACTTTTATCTCGGTAAATAAAGAGTTCCTACGGGATTTTTAAAAAACCTATACCCACGCAAACGAAGTCGCGGGCATCAGCTAGTATAATATAATGTGCTAAAGGTATAGCGCATGCTGAGTAGGCTACTACACATATAATAAAATTGTAGAAAAATACTACTATACATATAATAAAATTGTAGAAAAGTGGTGTCTGTCCAATGGAAATATATAAAAAAAAAGTAGCAGGGGTTGTTATTATATCGATGCCGAACCCGAAATTGTAATTAATTTTTTTTTTGTCTGTTTGTCTGTGTGTTTGTGCACGCTAATCTCAGAAACGGCTTATTCGATTTAGATACGGTTTTCACTAATATATTGTAGTAAGCTTCACTTAGGATTTAGTGTTTATTTCATGTCAATCGGTTCATAAATAAAAAAGTTATGTCAATTTAAAGAATCACGGCGCCTCGCGCCTGAGCGTCCGTGGCTATATAAAGCGCGAAAAGTCACTATTCCACGCGAACGAAGTCGCGGGCACAGCTGGTATTATCATCTATATAATGTTGTAGTAATTAAAACCGAATAAGAATCTGGTTTGTAAGGTGCATAACTGAGTAGACTCCTACGGTAGTGAAGCGGTGCGGAAGGGGTGTGATGACGTAACGCGAGAGCTCAGTGATTGGTCAACTTGTGACAACTTTCACCCTCCCGCACCCCTCCACTACCGCAGGAGTCTACTCAGTTATGCACCTTACAAACCAGATTCTTATTCGGTTTTAATTCCTACAACATTATGATTACTTGTATCACACAAAAGCAGTGATAGTTTAGTCTTTAGTGGTTAAGACGTTAGTCTCCTATTTTTCACCAGGATGCAGGCACACTAAAGCTTGTAAACAATATCTTTTGTTAATGAAGATTTATTTATTTATTTGGAGGGTCGGAGATTCCACCCTGGCACTCACCTCTAACTTTTGGAGTTATTTACGTTTGGATCAATTAAATATTACTTGTTTAATGGTGAAGGAGGAAAACATCATGAGGAAACCTGCGTGTCTGAGAGTTCTCCATAATGTTCTCAAGGGTGTGTGGAGTCTGCCAATTCACACTTGGTCTGCGTGGTGGGCTATGGGCAAACACTTCTCATTCCAAGAGGAGACCCGTGCTCAGTAGTGAGCCAGCAATGGAATAATGATGATTCTCACAATTTCCTTTGTCCCAATTAGTACCTGTTTCTGGAAAATATCCAATTCGAAAGGATATGTATGCGCCATATCTTTTATTTTCTCTCTGAAGTCTGGTACAGGTAGAGAAACATCTATCATTTCCGCCCACTCCGTAGAAGTGATTCCCATTTTGGCAGCAGAGTTGGTAATGTTTAGAACTGGTATCTCGGGAAGTTCCACAGGAGGATGTATGACTGTGCTTTCTAGGAAGTTATCTTCGGCTGGGTCTTGTTCTATTTCGATGTGCACTTTCTTTGGTTTGGGCTTTTTAGTTTCTTCTTGTTCATTATCATCTTGCCAAAGACCTGAATATAGGGTTTTGTTTTGAAATCAAATCTTTTTAACAACAAATTTAAAAAAAAAAAAACAGAAAAATCCAACTATGGTTGGACTGAACCATTGGTGTGTGTTAGACTTGCACTTGACTGAGTTTTAACAAAAGGGACTGAGATGACTTGCATCCCAGAGATTGACATATGCTACTTTTTATCCCAGCTAATCAAAGAGTTCCCACATGATATTTAAAAAACTTAGATCCACAGGAAAAAGTTGCTGGCACATTGACTATATTACTATAATTTACCTGCTAAATGTGTATGGCTTTCCACAACTTCTTCCAAGTTTATATCAATTTGTTCAACCTCTTCACTTTGTTCTTGAGGTGCATCTTTGTTCACTTCACTGAGCAATGTCATGCCATCATTAGCAAAAACAACACTTTCTTTTGCACCCGGCGCAGTTGTTAAAATTTCTGAAATAATGTATTATTGTGTATTATTTTATCACAATTGAATTTTAGGCGGCACAAGATTGTGGTGTGTGGAATTCTCTAGACTAAAAGTTAGAGTCTAGAGACTTCCACATGCCACAAAGAAAGAGATCTAAAGGATGTCTATCTGTTGTTGATGATGATGACATCAATTTTCTGATTTACCAAACTCATTATATTACTTGAAGAAAATAAGTATGTGGTGTAAAATGTAAAATTATTATTTTATATAATAACTTTTACATTTTTGCTTGGTGTAAATATGTCAGGTATACAAAATAGATTCTGATTGAATGAAAAAATAATAATTATTATGCTATTAAAAATAAGGTAATTAGATTTTTATACTTAGCTTATATATACAAAGTTAATGAGTGTATTTTACTGGAACAAATAACAATATGGTTTGTTTTTAAACACCAAATAATATAGTCATACCTTCTCCAAGGAACTTTCCAGGTTCATCATCCTCCAAATCTATCAATGTCTCCCCAATTTTAGCCGCTTCGTCCAGCATTTGCTGCAACTCCTCCTCAAAGCCAGCCGGTAAGAAGGGATTCTGCATGGTGCTCCCCCGGGTGGCCTGGCTGGGAGGGAGTGGCGCTCGGGACATTGAGAGACTATCCTCGTCATCTTCGACTGGTATACTTACCTCTTCTAAGCCTATAATTTCACCCGTAAGAGGGTCTCGGACAACCTGTTATAGAATGTACACATAGGATGTGGTATAGTAGTAGTACTTTGTACAAATGGATGAAAATTCTTTATAGCACAACAAAAAACTTGAAATAGTAGTAACTCTAGTAAGAATAGAATGTAAGAGAAAAATGTTTAATAAAATAATAGGTAGCAAACAAAGGTAGGTCTTCTAGGTAATTTTGGATAGAGAAAATAAATTGAAAATTATTACAAAAAATATACAAGTACCTATCTAATACTTAGTTGGCAGCTTAGAAGAAGGATCTTTTGACCACTCTAACCTATTAGAAAGAATAACGATCTGTACTTACTTCTAAAGTAGTATCAAGCCCTAAATCATCATCGTCGATTTTAAACAAAGAATCGATATCAGTAGTTCTATGCCAGTGTGTCTGTGATCTCTCCCATTTATGGATGGCCAGTCTTTCAGGTTTCAGCAAATAATTTTTCACTCTTTCGCTTAAATCTTCGAAAATAGGCGGCGACTGAAACATATTGAAGCAAGTATTAGATCCTATGTTTTTATCCATTATAAAGGTCTTAAAATTACTTTGTATACCTTAAGGTCTGAAAAAACTTCATCTTCAAGCTCTAGCGACATTTTACGGGAGTGATTTCATGGATTATTTTATGATTTCTTTGTAAAATTTGAGGTTATTATGCAATGTTTATGTTTTTTGGTAAATTGACGTACCTATCAACTTTGAAGTTTAGTTAGGGACAACCGCTAGGACAACGGATTTTTTTTTTCTCTCTCTTCTGGCTTTACAAAGATTAGCCAATGTCAAGTTTGTTGTTATTTGTAACAAGTTAGGTAGTTAAAATATACAAGTATGGACCCCGTCTGTGCCGGCACTCGCCGACATACGCACAACACCCTTTTAGAGCGCTTTTTAGTCAGTTTTAACAAAAAAAAAACACTCCAAAAAGGCAGAGCACGCCCGCCAGCTAACACCAACACAGACGAAGTCCGGACAACGGATTACAAATCGATTTTGTTTTCATGGTATCATTACCACGACAGACAACTCTAAATAAACTCTCTAAAAGGTGTGTCAGTATTATAGGATTAATAAACAGTTTTCTTTACTGTTTCAAAAACAATTTAATTTAATTTTTATGGTGATTTGTAGTATCGATTTTGTTCGCGATTGTACAAAACGATTGACGAATTTGTCATTGGTTTTGGTTGTGTCAATCTCTAGTTGACAGCTGTATTTACACAATGTTGGGCCCAGTTAAGTTACATAGCACTGGAATATTTATGTACATAATTAAAGATGTCTTTATAAATGCACTATTTAGGATTATTTTTTTCTGTACAAAAAAAAAAAAAAAAACTAATTTCATATCTTTTTATTCAGTCAGTGAAATTAGATCATAGTTTAAAAACGTTCCTATTATTTCCATAATACTATGAATTATTCATAGTTATTTATTTTGGAACATCTCTTAAAAATTATAGATAAAATTCAAAGATTTTAATTTGGAGGATGGAGGGATTTTGATGACTTCCCTGGCGCCATAGTGAGAGCTGTGGGTGGGCCTGTGGGTCGGCATGGGGGGAAATAGTTTTTAAATTGTCTCTGGTCTAGTTTGGTGGGAGGCTTCGGCCGTGGGTACTCACCCCCCTACCGGCAAAACCGTGCTGCCAAGCGTTTTCCGGTACGATGCCGTATAGAAACCGATATGGGGGTGGGGTTAAAAATTACTATACCCTTTCCAAGTTAGCCAAACCAAAAAATAAAACAAACTCGAATTCAAAAGTTCGTATGTTCGAATCTCACGTATAAGATCATAGAATAAACGATTTTACGTGTGTAATTATTTTATTTACTCTAGCGTGCTCTAGCTAACGGAAGCATCACTTTGTTACGCGGAAAAGGGAAATGTTTGAAAATGCTCTTCCGTCGACTCCCGCATACTTTAGATCTCAACGCCATCGCACCGTATGTAATTAATATAGTGGATGACGTAGAAAATAAGTAAGTAAATAAGCACTTAAAATTATTTTAATTTAAGCCAGGTTTAAAAAATCTAATAAAAACTTTGGTCAGTTATAAAACGAATAGGTAGATACCAAAGAAAAAAGTTATAGCGTATAATATAAGTACTGTTATAGCGTAGTAGTTAAGACGTCCACCTTTTATTCAGGAGGTCTGGAGTTCAATCGCGGGCACGCACCTCAAATTTTTCGGAATTATGTGCTTTAAAAAAAAAAAAAAAGCTATGAATAACGGTGAAAGGAAACCTGCATGCCCAAAAGTTTTCCATAATGTGCTCTCAAGGGTATGTATTGTGAAGTCTGCCAATCCGCACTTGGCCAGCGTGGTGGACTATGGACAAACCCTTCTCATTCTGAGAGGAGATCCGTCATCAGTAGTGGACCGGCGTTGGTTTGATCATGGTTCCAGGTAACGTTTCATAGTTAATAATATGTAATTTATTATTATGGACTTTATTACAGAGTTCCGTGTTCAAAACCTATCTTGAAAAAAGAATGAAAAAATACCTAATGACAACTTATGGGAAAAGCGATATTACTTGGAAAAACAAATCGATATTATACCTATTATAATAAACTAGCGACCCGTCCCGGCTTCGCACGGGTGGACATTTATTTTATCTATTTTCCGGGAAAAGTGAATAAAGACAAAAACTTTTTGTCTTTATTCACTTTTCGAAATATGTAATTATAATGTGTTTTAATAATAAGGAAATATAAATTTAACTAGACAGTAAAATTATGTAATGATGTACCTACTTAGAAAAATTAATTGTACATAATTTATTTTGGAAATAAATGGCTTATTATTTTATTTATTTTTTATTTTATTTTCCGGGATAAAATATAGCCTATACGGATTCGGAAGAATCCCTCTAAGTAATGGTAAAAGAAATTTTGAAATCGGTCCAGTAGTTTTTGAGCCTATTCAATACAAACATACAAAAATACAAAGGTTTCCTCTTTATAATATTAGTATAGACTAATATTTTTTGTAGGTATAGGTAGCGCTTATTAAGGTAGTATAACATGCGGAAAAAATCAATGACTAACAGACAATAAATGATAAGTAAAAACATAATTATCCACACACAAAAGCGTTGATCGTTTTTTTTAACCTCAAGAATAGTGATAGGTGCCTGTATATGAATCAGTGGGCCTTGATTGCCAAGGTTGGCTGGTCCCTCGAACAGCCCTCACCGAGGCACAGCCTCATTCGGTGTTCGGCCGTTCGACAAACGAATACGAGTCCTACCTACGACCCGTGCCTTGAATTAAGATTTAAAAAAATAAACAAAAAAAAATTCGATGTGAATTCTTGCATTTTTGAAATAGTTTATTACTGTTATATATTTTCAAGTGGAAAATTGTGAAAAATGTCGCTATCAGTTATTTTGCGGACTTCTGTTTTCTTGTTGTGTTTAAATATTATATTTATTGGTACATCTGATGGATTATCTTTGGTGAGTTTTTTATTTATCAAGATTTTTAATGTATTTACTACAAATTTATATAGGTTTAATGTTCTTTAGAGTGAGCTCTAAAGGTTATGAACCTCTAATTAAGGGAAACCCATGGAAAAACCAAAGAAATAATCATGTAATCGCCACACAAACCGATTAGCTATATGTTATAGAATTCTTTAAAAAGTTATGGAGATTATTTTGAGGTACTTATTAATTTGGAGCTAATCCAGTTTGAGAGATTATTAATATTAAATGTAGAGTTCGTTATTATTTAAAAAAAATCGTGCAGTACTTGTACCTACGTGACTTTGAAAAGGAGAATCTGCTTTTTAAAACTACTAAGAATTTGAAGTCACTAGTGAATTAAAAATTAGGTGCTTAGATAAAGGTGCTTACATTAAAAAAAAAACCATAGGTCTATGGTGATTTGTTTACCTACATTAAGACATAATAGGTAGCTACTTATCTGCTGACTTTCATCCCGATCCGTCCAGTAGTTTGAGCTGTACGTTGATAGATCAGTCAGTCAGTCAGCTTTTCATTTTAATTATACAGATTTGATTTAGATTGGCATCACTCTTACCTACTGTGTCTACTGTATTAATTATTGCGAAAGAATTTTTCAACAAAATTATGATCGATAACTTGTTCCTATATAGCATTTACAACTAAGTAGGTAGGTGGTAATATTGGACAATAAGTAATTATTGTTTATGAGTAATTTGGAACTTGCCTAAGAAATGCCTTGACATTCCACGACTAAATAATAACAATCAAAAAATTGTTTTGAGTTTGAGTTTTGAGTCAATTAGTGAAATTCAGCTAATCACAACAACTGGGATTATGATAATGATCAACAATTGAGATTGTAATAATGATTGATGCAGTTTTTCCGCAATCGAACAGCATAATAATAATTGTAGCGTTCCCATTTACTTGAATTATAGAGAGGGAGCCAGCGAGTGCCAGACCTTCGCTATTTTATAAAAGTTTCACTGTGTATAATTGCCCTCAATACAGAGAAGAACGATCAGCGACTATGAAGTTTGGATCATGGAGGCTACAGGTCAAAAAAATAATTTATATATCTGTTATCTCACAAAGCGACCATGATCCAAACTTCATAGTAGCTGATCGTTCTTCCCTGTGTTAAGAGACAATGCGCAGTGAAACTCTCAGCTTTTATAAAATAACAAAGGTCTGGCCCTCGATGGCTCTTAGTCCAATAGGCCCATATCTGTGATTCAAATCCGACACAAGTCAGCGTGAAATTCACTACAATCACCAACATCAAGAGTTATTAAAGTAAAAGCGTGCGCAGGTATATAATAATGCCATAACGTTACTATTCCGTTATGTCAGTATGTGGTCCGTATGATATTATAATATGCGAGCAGGTAGTGCCGCATTACAAATTACAATAATATCCTTTCACTTAGGCGACTTATTATTTCATATGTAACAAAGCCTGTAGATATAAGTACGCATTCTTTAACAGGGTTTCGTACCCAAAAACTGCCAACGGAACCGTATTACTAAAGCCTCAGCTGTCGATCCGTCCGTTCGTCCGTCCATCCCTCCGTCTGTCTGTCAGCGGGTTGTATCTCGTGAACCGTAAAAGGCAGACGTTGTTACAGAATATGTATTTCTATTGCGGTTATAATAAAAAATAATAAAATTTTCAAAATGGCTGCCGTGAAAATTAAGAAAATGTATACGGTCCATACACCTTCACCATTTATGTAAATATCAGATCAAAATAGTATGGATACGGTTAACACGTTATAAATTATGATATGATTTATCAATGACGCTGTATAACATACCTACCTACCTAGTAATAAAATGATAAGGAATTTTCTAAAATTTTATGCTGCAACGGAATAGGAATTTACTACTACTACACTATAGTTTTTGTAGAATTATGAACTCTTTATTTAGTTAGGAGGAATGAAAAAAACTTTGATAATATTAATTATAAGTACATATTTTATAAGTACGGGAGGTAAATGCATCTGAAATTAGGAAATGAGTCTAATCGTTTCCTGATTGCAGCTGCAAGCAAACCTCGCCTATACCTAACTGTTGTACGCGAGCCTAAATTAAATAAGTATATCTACCTAGGGTTGGGTTAGTACCTACTCGTAAATTAAAAATCCAATTTATTGTGAAAACTTTACTGGCTTATTGACCAGTACCCTTACTAGATAGAAACAGGGCGCGCAAAACAAGAAGTCCAGTCTGAACACGAGTCATCCTGAGAAGGCTGTACTATATGAGACTGCGGTCTGTGTCATCGTACAAAAATAGATCTCAAACGAGCTTATGTACCTACTTAATGTTTAGTCTATGATATTACTACTTGCGCAGTCCACTGTGTTACAACTTCGGATTGGATTACTTTTTTTGCGCGTCTTATACCTACCTACCTGGCCAACTATTTATTTTGTATAGGAATAACAGAAACAATAATAATAATTTGAGTGCCAAAAAAAATATAAGTAGAGTCGCTTATGTACAAACGAGAAACTCTGAAATTCTGCAAACTTCACATTACGCAATAGGAATAACAGAAACAATAATTTGAGTGCCACAATAAATATAAGTAGAATCGCTTATTTATGTACAAACGACACTTTTTGGAATTCTGCAAACTTTACATTACGCAAATAAATGTTAATTTGATATTAGTCAGCTTTGAAGGATTATAATATTATTTTGGATGTTTTTCGTAGAATTACTTAATCAAATGCATCATCTGAGAAACCCCAAAATGCGTCATTCAAGTTTGATAACCTTTCTGACGTAAAGCGATCAATCGATTCGATGAAGTGAATCTCAGCATCGATATCGTTATATAGTTGATGTAATGCAACCGAAGATTATAAAGGATCAGATTATTAAAGATTGGATTACCTACAGAGGTTCCACGAAGCCGCCTAGACAGAGCTATCATGCTTTAAGGAAGGCCCAAGGAGCGACCCGAGATGGCTCCAGTAATTCTGGAACCTATTATTGAAGAGTCGTCGACCACGAGATCAAAGGCGTTGAACTACTGTGTCCTTCTTTTACTGTGACCATAGTGGACCAAAACTAGTAGAAAAGCTGTCAAGCTATTTTTTTACTAAGAAGGTTTGCGCTTGACTGCATTCCCACCAAACAGTAGGAGATGATGCAGCCTAAGATGGAGTGCACCTGCCTAGAAGGTGCTTATTCACTATTCTTTTGAAGTTATCAATATTATAGCTAGCGGGGAAAACGGAAGCCGGAAGGGCATTCTATATTCTAGTAGTGTGTATTAGAAACGAGGAAGCAAATCGTTATACGAATCTGTGGCGCATCAGTCGCGCGCAGACGTACTTGTATTTTGCGCGGGCCTTTAGGTAGGTAATGGTACTGATCTAAAGTTCCGGCTTGGTTTCCCTCAGTCAAAAATCTAGGGCGTTGGATGCGATTAAAGTCTTAGACCGAAAGCCTGTATTTCCTGTACATATCAAGTTATATGTCTAAGTACTCGTATATTCTGCATCTCGTGACACACTGTAAGAGGCAACTTGCCCAGCTCAAGGCGATACGGGAAGCGTTTCGTAACCGGCTTGCGTGTCTCTCCATGTTTGTGCAAAGGCTTTGTTGCCTCATCGGTCATCACGATTCTAGATACGATCGGTCTTAGATATAGGGAGGTACGTGCATGAGGAAGTTGCATGTGTTTCTTTAATTGATATGGTAATTTGATGCCTAGAAAAAGTAGGTTTTCAATAATAAATTCTCTTTATCAAATTCATAATCTGCTCATTAGTAAATACCTTCACGAAATAAATCACTTTCTAAATGCATTTTTCTGTAAATTAAGGGTTTTTTTTTATTCTGATTTAAGTTAGCCCTTGACTGCAATCTCACCTGGTGGTAAGTGATGATGCAGTCTAAGATGGAAGCGGGCTAACCTGGCAGGGGTGTGGCAGTTTTATTAAGCCCATACCCCTTTGGCTTCTACACGGCATCATACTTACGGGAATGCCAAATCGCTTGGCGGCACGGCTTTGCTGGTATGGTGGTAACTAGCCACGGCCGAAGCCCCCCACCAAACACTCTATTGTTATAAACTGCCCATTTCAAAGGATTATTGATGATACTTCGAAATTGGGTTCCGATTGGAGGTGGAATATGTACTCTGTCATGATGATCGATCTTGAACGAAGATAAAAAATATATTCTCCCAATACTTATTTATCTTTCAAAACTGGAAATAAACCGGTTTAGTATGTGAGTATGGGTTTACGACTTGCGTAATGATAATAAACTGCAATTTATCGTTGAACTTTCGTATTCATAATCATTGACTTCTATGTACCTATAGGTACTAATAAAATCATTCTGCCTGCGGGTTAGCCTGCATGATTTTCCTGGTAGATATCTACTATCTACTTTTTAGGGTTCCGTACCTCAAAAGGAAAAACGGAACCCTTATAGGATCACTTTTCTGTCTGTCTGTCTGTCTGTCCGTCCGTCCGTCGTGTCTGTCAAGAAACCTATAGGGTACTTCCCGTTGACCTAGAATCATGAAATTTGGCAGGTAGGTAGGGCTTACAGCAAAAATACAGGAATAAATCTGAAAACCGCGAATTTGTGGTTACATTATTTAAAAAAACATTAAAATGTGTTTCACAGTTTTCAAAGTAAGATAACTATATCAAGTGGGGTATCATAATATTACCTGTACATTCTAAAACAGATTTTTATTTATTTTTATGCATAATAGTTTTTGATTTATCGTGCAAAATGTTGGAAAAAATACCCGAGTACGGAACCCTCAGTACGCGAGTCTGACTCGCACTTGGCCGGTTTTTTCCACTAAAAACTCCATTTATTCAGTGGAACACATACCTACATTTTAATAATACTTCAACAAAAAAAAAAATTACACTGTTCTTATAATTTCGACGAGGAAGCCAACAGAAGAATTCGGCTAGATTGGGAAGCTTTTAGGAAATTAAGTCAAGTCTTCTCATCGTCAATTCCTCAGTGCCTGAAAACGAAAGTCTTTAACCAGTGCGTCCTTCCCGTCCTCACCTATGGTGCTGAAACGTGGATTCAGTATCAGTACCTATTCAAACGGCCTTGTCCACTAATTCAAAGTCGCTCAGCAAGCTATGGAGAGGGCTATGTAAGGAGTTTCCCTGAGGAATAAGATCCGAAATGAGGAGATCCGCAGGAGAACCAAGGTCACTGACATAGCTCAAACTATTAGCAAGCTGGAGTGGCAGCTTACTTAACAGAGCTCTCTCCGTCACTTACTCCATACAATCGTAGTTCCCATTTCATTTGAATATTAAGCAACCAAAGTCCATGAAATTTTGCAGACATAGTCTAGAAACTAATATCTGTGTCTGTGGTGTTTTAGATTTTTCTAAAAATATGTAGTTTTAAAATTACAGGGGCTCAAAGATTTGTATTTTTCTTTAAAAAAAGGCCCAACTTTGTGCTCGTTTTTCTAGACAACGAAGCAATTTAATGAAATTTGGAAAAACCACAGACCTAGAAAATTTAATGAATATTATGTAGTAAAAAAATTATCGTTATATATTTTATATTGTTATAATTATGTGGGAACTACGAAAACCAGAAATTACACCCAGAAATCTTGAAAATTTCGTGCTGTCTCGATTTGTGCAAGCGGGGTGGTGAAGTGCGGGGGACGACACGTGAAACTGACAGAAACTGACAGTCTAAACACACGGGCCACATTTAGACTGCACCCAACTCCAAACTTGTCGATAGGTCTAACTAAATACATTTCAACTTGCGTTAGACGTATGCGTTACCTACCGTTATGCGTAGACGTTGCCTGTAGATAAAAATATGTCTCATGTTTGCTGGCAATAGCGCATGCATCAAACCCTGCAAGTTGCAACTCTCTTGCAACCTATTCCTCACGCAATACGCACAGCTTTAATATTATAATTTTTGACAATGTATACTATATGTAATGCCATATCACAGGTCACTCTCTGATTTATTGCTAACAATTTACTTCCAAATGCAAAGAAATCTAAGTGTGTTGAATTCACACTGCCCAAAACCAGGACCTTAAATGACATAAATTCATTGATAAATAATCATATGTTGAAAATAAAGGAGAACCCCGTGTTTCTCGGTATAATGTTAGATGCAAAGCTTCTATGGAACACCCACATATCAACACTTGATGGTAAACTCAGCTCTGCTGCTTACACTGTTAGAAAAATTCGACAGGTACTGACGTGGAAACTGCAAAAATTGTATATTTTGCTTATTTTCACTGTATTATGTCTTACGGACTCTTGCTATGAGATAAAGCGGTAGATATTGAGAAAAAAATGTATTACAGAAAAGGACAGGACGTGCAATTTATAATTTAAAACCGCGCGCTGCCATACAATAAAAATATAAGGAAATAAGTACCTTATCTATTATCTTATAGTAGCTTCTAAATATATTTACAACTAGCTAATGCCCGCAGCTTCGCTCGCGTGGATTTAGGTTTTTAAAAATCCCGATCCTTTCATTTCCCAGAACAAAAGTTGCCTCTCCGTAATAGCCCGTCCCCGGGATGCAACTTGTTTCTGTATCACGTAAGAATATTTAAACGGATGATCCTTTTCAAATCCCGAGGGATCACCAGGATTTAGGAATGCAATTTCTTACAGCATCAGGGTTGAGGCCAACGACAAAGTGTTTACTTGGTATAGATACCTTCAATATCAATTAATAATCGACACTTTTTAAATCCCATTAGCTTTAGTAGTCAGGTCCCCTGCAACATCAGGGTTGAGGAGTTGGAATCCAAATTTTTTATTGAACAATGTCGCAAACTTTCTTTATCGATTAAAAAAACTACCCAAAATTACGCAGTTAGGTTACCTGCCAAATTTCATGGTTTTGAGTCAACGGGAAGTACCCTAGAGGTTTTCTTGACACACACGACAGACAGAGAGATAGACAACAAAGTGATCCTATAAGAGTTCCGTTTTTCATTTTGAGGTACGAAACCCTAGAAAACGTAGGATCGGCATTCCGAACCAGTGGTAAATTTTTCTGACCATCCAAAAACACTTTGAAGTTTACCTAAAAGTTTACAGGAATAAAAATTTATCATTGTATTCCATTCCATTTCATTCTATTCCATTCTGTTCAAAGATAAATAGATAATAAAAATATTTGTCACCGAAACAATAATTTACGATACATCGACCAATATCAATTTTACTGATGACAATCTGACTATTACCAAAGTGAACCAATCAAATCAATCATTTATTTGCTCTAAATGCAGGTTAACAAAGATATTACAATTTTAGTATCACCACATTTGCCATGCGATGGCGTGCAAATATTTTAATAATATTTTAATAAATAATGAACGACTACTATAATTATACTATATATAGCTCGATTACCACTCACTCACTGACTCACTCATTGACATAATTGTTCTCCTAGAAAGAGAAGGAAAATGATATAGTGATGTAGGGGAGTTGTGTTCGGTTTCGGGAACCCTCTGGGGAAAAATTATGACATTTCGGAAAAACAAGATGGCGGCCGAATGGATTTTTGCAGCTCCGTTGTTTTTCAACCGATTTTGTTGAATTTTGCAAACTTTGAAGAAAGTAGTAAATGACTAAAAGAAAATGTGGAAAAAATTGGAAAAACAAAATGGCGGCCGAGCCGTAGCGTTTTAAAATTTTTGATTTTTCGACCCCGAACCGCGGCGCCACAGATCCGAGACGGGGTAATCGAGGATAATTATTTTTTTTGGTTTCGCCCACGATTATCCTGTATTTTGACAGAACGGGAGTGGTTTTTAAAAATTCAAGATGGCGGCTGTCATGGCGGCCGTTTTGTTCGAGGTACGAAAAAACGCAATTTTAAAAGTTAAATATCTCAAAGTTGGCAACATCGGAGCGATTCGGTTTTTATGAAGCGATTGTACGTATAGGCTCGAGGTATAGATTGGAGGAAAAAAATTACCCCATTTTCAGGGAAATTTCAAGATTTTCGGGAAATTGTAAAAAATCGAAATACGCACTTTTAGCAAAATCCGAGTATGAGCGATTACGTGTTTTGCTCGTGCAAATGATATTTAGGTACTTTTGTCGCCGGCGACTGGCAACACTAGAATTTATCAAAGCAAAAGTGATTTTCGACATGGTCTTTTTTAGGGGCGATCGGTTCGCCTGGGTGCGAGCGAGATGAGAGATTGAAACGTGATCGGGAGCGGTATATCCTGTAGTTTATAGGAAAATTATGAAACCGTGTAAAATCTTTCTGTAAAACGAGTTGGCGGCCATTTTGTATTTTTTTTAATTTTTCGAAATTTTGATCGCGTTTTTGAGGCAGTTGGCAACATTTTGGAAAGTTAACATGTATGAATCGATTGTGTATCTCTGCTGGCAGTGTGGAGATATACAACCGGTGTTGCCACTTTTGGGGAGATTTTCGAGATTTTCAACTAAGAAACTCCTGTAAAATTTTGTATGAAATTTTTTTTTTCACTGATGGTGTCGTATAGAAAACAAAAAGTTAGTAAGCCAAAATTATGGAGAGAGCTGATGATTGAGGATATCGGAGACGGGTGAAGGGCCCGCTTAAGGTATTGAAGATAGGTGGGGGGTGCTCGAGCAAATGTCATTCATGACGTCATCCAATTGCCAAAAAGCTGAAAAAAAATTCAAAATGGCGAAGAAAAGATGGCCGCCATACAAATTTCGCCGGTGTCAAGCTCGGAGGGTATAAAAGATGGAGGTGTGGTTTCTTGGCAAAAGAGAATCAGGATCCGAAGGTCTACTCGATGAATAGAAAAAAAATTCAATATGGCGGAATTTATTTTTCCATACATTTTGTATGGCGATTATGAATGTCTCATTCTCCTAGAAAGAGACGGATAACGATACATTGATGTATGGGAGATATGTTCGGATGCGCAATATGAGTAGGGGAAAATTATGACATTTCAGAAAAACAAGATGGCGGCCTATATGATTTTTACAACTCTTTTGTTTTCCAACCGATGTCGTTGAAACTCGCAACCCTTGAAGAATATAGTAAACGCTTAATAGAAAAAGTGGAAAATTTTGGAAAAACAAGATGGCCGCCGTACAAATTTCGTCGGTGTCTATCTCGGAGGCTATAAAAGATGGAAGAGTGGTTTCTTGGCAAAAGATGATCAGGGACCGAAGGTCTACTCGGTGGAACAAACTCTGCATGCTCGCGGACCACTTTAGTGGTCCGCGCACCCACGCACCCTACTTTATTAACCTCAACTACCCCATTTTTACAAAAAACTATTTGGATATCGTTTTCAGGGTTCTCTAGGGTGCTGATTTTGATAACGACATTTATTTTGAAATCCAAGATGGTGGACATGCACTTTTTAAGAAAAAAATGGTATGGGTGTCGTATCATGGGGTTTTCGGGGTGAATTGTGTGTCTTAATAAATAAATTTGGTTTAATGTAATAAAGTTAACCTGACCACGTCACGCGAGCTGCTTTAGCAGCTCGCGCACCGAGCGAAATACTAGTATCTATTATATACGACTAACATAATATGTATTATAAATTGTGTGCCGTTTGCATTCTCACTAGGTTCTCATTAAGTTTGTTTTATTTGGTTAAACTTTCTGGCATTTATATTGTTATGACGTTTAATTGGCAAACAGTCTGTTTATTGGCTGAAACTCAAAAATTCAGCCAATCACAACAAAGAAAATATTGTAATAATGATTGATGCAGCTTTCTGTAATTGAAAACAAAATATTTGACATTAACTTGAATGTGACAGTGTTTTCCGAATAGGGTTGCCAGAGGCCCCGTATTTTACTGGTTACCCCGTATACCTCTGAATAGTAAGTACCAAAATTTTGGTAAAGAAGATGGGCCGTGAAAGGTTAACAAATAGATAGGCAAATAGATATACTGTCGTATTCGTAATATTAGTATGGATAGGAAGCTTTAAAAATAAAATCTTGCTATGGCTACACTCGTTTCCCTTTCATTTTAATTTTTTATTGTTGTATTTTATCTCACTGTCAAATTGAAAGGCGAAATTCCACTAACCAGGTAATTAGCCCATAAAGTTGAGCGAATGTTTTTTTCCTCATGACAGGATTCAGTTCCGGCCCTAATACATAGGCTGCACTAAAAGTATCGGGAATGGAATATTTCCACTGTCCCTGTCATATTAAAATCTTTTTAATTGAAAACTCCTTGGTTTTAAAAATCGAATACCATTTATTTATTTAAAAAAAGATTCTCGGTCTTTTCACAATGTCTTGTCAAACTTGTGTAGTCGTTGAGAAAATGGAATTGACTCGAGAAAATTCTAGAGCGATGATTTATTATGACTTTCGAAGTGGTTTAACACAAAAACCGTGTGTTGACCGGATGATTTCTGCATTTGGTGATGAAGTCCCATCCAAAACCACAATTTATCGCTGGTTTGCTGAATTTCAACGTGGACGTGTCAAGCTCAGTGATGATCCCCGTCAAGGTCGTCAAAAAACTGCAGTCACCCAAGAAAACGTTGATGCTGTGCGTAAGCTGATTGAGGAAGATCGACATGTGACATACCGCGAAATTCAGGCACCTTTAGACATTGGCATGAGTCAAATACAAATAATCTTGCATGAACAATTAGGTGTAAAAAAGTTGTTTTCCCGATGGATACCGCATTTGCTCTGTGAAGAGCAAAAAGCGGCTTGCGTTACTTGGTGCGTCAGAACTCTCGAAAGATTCCACGCAGGATCCTCAAATGCTGTATACAACATCGTATCAGGTGACGAATCCTGGATATACACGTACGAATCCGAAACAAAAAACCAGTCACGAGTTAGGGTGTTCGAAAATGAGTTAAAGCCAACAAAAATTGTTCGTTCACGAAGTGTTGCAAAAAAAATGGTGGCCACGTTTGTCTCCAAAACCGGCCATGTTGCGACTATTCCTCTTGAGGGACAAAGAACGGTTAATGCAGAATGGTATGCTAGCATTTGTTTGCCACAGGTCGTTTCTGAACTTCGTAAAGAGAACTGCAACCGCCGCATCATCCTCCATCACGACAATGCGAGTTCTCACACCGCGCACAGAACAAAAGAGTTTTTAGAGCAAGAAAACATAGAATTATTAGACCATCCGCCGTACAGCCCCGACCTAAGCCCTAATGATTTCTGTACTATCCCTAAAATAAAGAATACATTGCGTGGTCAGAGATTTTCATCACCTGAAAAAGCTGTGGACGCCTACAAAACGGCCATTTTGAAGACCCCAACTTCCGAATGGAATGGTTGCTTCAATGATTGGTTCCATCGTATGGAAAAATGTGTCAAATTTCGCGGAGAATACTTCGAAAAGCAATAAATACATTTTTAAATAGTAATGTTGTGTCACTTCCTTGATTCCTGAAATTTTCAGTGCCGCCCTCGTAAAACCTCTCCCGCAATCGATTCCTGGCTACGGCCATAGTATTGATACTGTGAAGGTGGAATTACAAATTAAATGTAATTTTAAGTTGAAATGAGAAGATTGTATGCATGAAATGTATAACATTTTGCTTTACAACACTAAGAGTTTTTAAAAGCTATTTAAATAAATAAATCTTTTATTTAAAACCACATTGCAAACACAGTTCACCAATCAAGATACGGCAACATACAGAGAAAAAATACAAAACTTATAAATAAACTGAAATATCTAAATAGGCTTTCCATGCATTTCAGAGAGAAACACCGCCTATATATATATTCTTCAAATACTTCAAAATTTCAAATTTCTTCAAATCTAAACCCCGTATTTTTGATGGTGGTAGCCTGTAAATCAAAAAGAGCCAGGTGGCAACCCTACTTCGACCTAGACAGAATGAAAAATTGTTTTCATTACTCGGTATGCCTACTGCCATAGTGTGACAGAAAGTGTGACGGTAGTTGTGACCTCTGATTGGCCGACTCTCTTTCACTATTTGCTAAAATTGATGATTGCAACAACAATTTTTTCTTTTTTGTAATCGAAAACAGAACACGGACGTCAAACAGGTTGACTAATTGCAATCATTTCTGACCGGCTAACATTGTTCCGCTAGTGGCTCAAACTCACTGTCGCAGCAAGAACATGGTAAATTCAGCCAATCACAGCAATTTGAAATTTGGTTATCACAAATGTACCGATCTAGGAACCGAGAATGCACGAACCAGGGCAGATAGAGATAAGAACAATAATATCATACGTAGGAAATCGACGGGGGATCGTTGGCAAGGATAGCCTGAAAAAGGCTACAATAGTATATATAAATAAATATATAGGTATTTATGAATAGAATAAATATATGAATAATACTTTGATTCAAAAATTTAATGTAATTTTCCGTAACGTAGAGTTTGGACTCCAAATCAGAGCTCTAACTTCTACTATTTTAGAAATATCTAATTCTTCTAAACCTTCTAAATAATATAGTCGAAGTTATACAAGCTAATATTGCTCATGACTAAAAGGTTGAACCGACTAGGTACGTATTAATACCTATAATTGCATGACCAATTGAATTGAGATACATGTACGCTAAAACGTTGTAATTAAATTCCAATTATATTCTCTCTGATATTTATTGAATAAACGCCATCATTGTACGAGTATGATGTTCCACGCTGAGCAACTATGTCATGGACAATATGGAATTACAACCCGCTTTGATTGTCATTAAGTACTTACCATAATCGTACCATGGTCATGGGGTTATGTATCTCCCACGGTAACTAAAGCTAATTTTGGGTATTTGCGTGTCATGCTAACTTGTAAACCTTGACAAAACAAGCAGGTAGGTATGTACTAATTTCCTTTCATGTTAGTATCGACACAAATATTTGGCATTCTATTCTGTGCAAAGCAATTAATTAATTTACGTCAAGTACCTGCCTGATTGCATAACGTTTGTTTTTTATTTTGATGAGTACAAATTAGCCATTGAATGCAATCTCACCTGGTGGTAAGTGATGATGCAGTTTAAGATGGAAGCGGGCTAACTTGAAAGGGTTATGGCAGTTTTTATCAAACCCCTTTGGTTTCTACACGGCTTCGTACCGGAACGCTAAATCGTTTGGCGGCACGACTTTCCGGCAGGGTGGTAACTAGCCAAGGCCGAAGCCACCCACCAGACAAATCTATACTAATAAATAAAATTGGAGTGTCTGTCTGTAATTTCGAAATTACTACCGCATATTAAGGTCATATGGTTATTTGAACGATACTATAACTGAATCACACGTTTTTAAAATTTTTGTCTGTCTGTCTGTTTGAAAAGGCTAATCTTGGGAACGGCTGAACCGATTTTGACGGGATTTTCACAGACAGGTAGAGAATTGACCAGGGAGTAACATAGGCTTCTTTTTTAACCGACTTTCAAAAAGGGAGTTGTGTTTTTCTACCTATGTACACCGAAATCTCCGAGATTTCTGAACCGATTTGCGTCATTTCGTTTTTAATCGATAGAGGAGGAACTTTGCGACATTGTTTCATAAAAAATTTGGAGTCCAACTCCTCGATCCTGATGCTGCAGGGGATCTGACCAATCCGCGTGGCGAAGCTGCGGGCATCAGCTAGTACTTGAACATAAACTACATAATTTATTATCAACATCATCTCAATCCATCGCCAGCCCACTGCTACTACAGGGTGAGCACGGGTTTTTCTCAGAACGTCAAGAGTTCAGGCTGGGTCAGGCCATAGTCCACCATGCTTGCCAAATGCAAAGTAGACTTTACAATCATTGAGAGCATTATGGAGAATTCTCATACATCCAGGGTGCCTCACGAGGTTTTCTTTCACCGTTACTGCAAGTGATTTTTAAACGCACATTTAACACTAAAAGTTAGAGGTCCCAGGTTAGAGAGTGCCCAGTCCGGATTCACCGGATATTGATCACCGCTTTAAACATAATTTTGAATTAGAAATACTTAGGTACTGACGCGGAACCTTAACAGGGCTCTCTCCGTCACT